>NC_063440.1:19707405-22107405 GCF_020379485.1 Brassica napus
TTTATAAAACGGGTACGTCGTCGGTGTGGTTGGATTCTCAGGGGCATGATGGCATGTAGAAAGTATGGGGTACGGACTCTTTTGGGATTACCAAAAAAACAATTTCAAACAATATATATGAAAACTACAGGTCCTAAAGAGTGAAGTGAAACTTTATGTCGAATAGAAGAACAATATATCTGTAGATCATGGATTAAGCAAGAAAATATCCTTTGTTGTCGTTGTTGAAAATGTATAATTGTATATTATGATTAACCGTATGTAGGGGGAGGAGTGGTGGTTGATGATTCAGGTCTTGCTACGTAAACTCATAGACCTTGTGATTAGAGTCCGTATGAACAATATAGTTACGCATGTGGTCCTCTATATATAACCATGAGCACTCTATATATTATGTTAGTGATTATTATTATTATAGACTAATAGAGCGGAAACTGAAGAAGATAAATGACCATAGTAATAGCCAAAGACAAAGTTGATGGCTATGAAAAAATTAACGTCCAACTTGTTTGTTTGTTTGAATTTTTGCAAAGATTCATCAGCTACCATTAATGTCTTTTCTTATCCTTACTTTTTCTTTCTAAAACTACATTTCTTATTTTGCAATGATTTATGGCAGCTGTGTTGACAAAGACATTCAGACAGGTACAATTCTAAGAGTTATTCGACAAGTTGTATATTGGAAATCTTTATTTTCCTCAAGTTGGAAGAGCGTTGGATAATTAACGAGTGGAATATATGATGAACATATAATTCGGTTTATATGTCCAATGTAATTGGATTAGGATATAAGCTAAGAACAGTGTCAGCCCTGATTTATATTGGGCTGGAAGCAACAGTTTTTTTATCGGATTTGATAGTGTAAAGCCGGACTGAAACTGGCTTGTTATTGTTATGTTCAATTTATTTTCCGTACTGTCTGTAGATGTCTGTCCCAACCCTATCATCGTGGTATGCAACTGTTAAAATAAATCGGTTTAGTTTGCCAAGGTTTTGTTGGTTGGAAAAACTAATGAAGATCACTGATAAATATATCGGTATAATAGCTAGCGCAGAGCCGCAGAGAGGTGAAGAGAGGATTGATTTCAGAATAATACTTGGGTTCACTCCTATGGATGAATGATTAAACTCACCTTACTTTTTATAACCAACCAAAGTGTCATGTAGGATAGTTAAAAAGGCAATACAATTAACAAAATGGCTGAAAAAAACAACACCGACGTTAACACCGTCTACAAACCCAAAATTTAAAAAAACTAAACCATAAACCTCAAATCCTAAATTTAAACACAAAACTCTAAGGTGATGATTGTTTACATGGTTTTTGTATTTTAGTTTTTGGTTTTTAGATTTTGGTTTTTAGTTTTTAGATTTTGGTTTTTAGTTTTTGATTTTTGAATTTGCTGTAGAATTTAGATTTTCTAAAAACTTGAATGGTAACATTAGATTTGGTTTTTGTTTTTCAAAGTAAAATAGATTATTAAAAATATTTATTTTGAAAACCATGAAATATAAATGTTATTATTATCACGAAAAATAAACAAACTTATATTAAACTTTTATTTCAAAAATATATTATAAAACAAAAACTAATAGCTAAATTTTAAAATACATTTAATTTTATATCTTGAGAAAAATATACAATTAGTTAAGCTTTAAAACAAACTATTAAATTTAAGTTGTATTTAAAAAATATGGTCAAACTTAATAGAATTTATACAACTTAAATATTACAACATAAATAGTAATAACTGAATTTTCAAATTACATGTCTAAAGTGTTGATTAATAACTTGGACTATAATTCATTTATTTTTTGCTATTAATTAGATTTATGGTTTAGATTTTTTATTTTTAGAGTTTCAGGTTTTGCAGATAGCTTTAACGTCGGTATTGTTTTTCTCAGCTATTTATTTTTTAAATTTTATTACTTTTTTTAATTAATCTTACATGGCACTTGGTTGGTTATAAATGATGAGGTGAATTTAACTGTTCACCACGGAGTGAACCTAAGTATCGTTCTTGATTTCAAGATTCATTTAAACTTAGCTATGCATTAAGATAGCGAAACCAATACCGTAAAAATACTGCATGCAATAAAATTCACTAACAAATACTAAGAAAAACCCTCACAATCATTATATGATTTTTAGCCCGCAATGTTGATTTCAGACTACCAACCAAATTATTGTTTTACTTTTTCAAATGCCACATCTATTTGCGGAACTCGATAACAGAATATGAATACACAAGACAAATGACTTCACATCGAATAAAACCTGACCCGAATGCTAAGTTCTCGAATTGTGAAAGAGATCTCTCTTTGCCACCCGAACATTGTGTCAACATTAGCAGGTCCATAGCGAACATAATGTCAGATAAAAAGTCACCACCCTTTGGTTCTGTTGGTGTAACCCTCTCTACAATGATCACTTTCCCTTTTTCCGGTAGACTCTTCCAACAATTCTTTAGAATCTTAATACAATGTTGGTCCGCCCAATCATGTAATATCCACTATCGATAATTTAGCCATTAATACCAGAAATGATAGACTTCAGTAAACCTCGAAGAGCTCAAAAGTTATATATATATATATTTATATGCAACTTATTTTAATTAAAAAAAACCTTTATATGTATAACTTACTTTCATAAAGATGGCATCTCCCTTTGGAACTTCTATAAACATGTCTCCAGAGACATGTTCAACTCCTATATTAGTAACATTACAAGTTTAGGAGGTAGTTACTAACAGTAACACTCCAATTTAAAACTTTTAATTACAGTATAAGATTTATTAGTTTTGTACCTGGATAAAATGGAGCATTGGTTAAAACCTGAGCTAGGTCGAAATTAACACCCTTGATATGAGGATACTTGGATGTGATTAAACCTAATATGGTGCCATTTGCTCCTCCTACATCCACGAGAGTGTTAACACCTTCAAAACCTCTGTAAACTTCTAGCACCTTCTTCATGACCATCGTGGAAGATTCCGACATTGCCTGGTGAAATAGCTCACCGAATCGTTCGTCCAAATTAATGTATTCAAATATTCTCATGCCGTGTGCATTGCTGAACGCATCTCTTCCTTCCAGTATCACATCCTTGAGCTTTGTCCTACGAAAGTAAAGAACAAAAAATTCTTCAGTTTTTCATTTACTCTGGGATATAGAACATTTTCTGTGAATCAGTTTAATTTGTAAGCTAATAACCGGTTTCAAGTAAGTAAGGAACATCACTGAAGCACTTACCAAGTCTTAAAAATGACTTGGTCATGGAACATGATGAGCAAAGACGCGAGAGAACCAGAACCGTCACTATCTTTCAAGAAATACTTGCAAACCGGTTCGGCTGCGTATACCCTTTCCATCTTTCCGGTTCGACCTTTTTCTCTGCTTTTTACCATACGGCACTTCAACATCGAGTGGCTGACGAGTAACCGCAGCATCCGGTCCAGCAAAACCGGTGCCTCCGGGTTCGTTGGCTTGGTTGGAAGACGAACCGTTATCTCGGAGGGTGAAAGCCACGCGCCATTGCCTGCAGCAGCGATGGTATCGATGACGCCGAGCTCCAAGGCGGCTTTAAGAACCATAGGGAAAGCCAGAGTGTTAACTATACTCTCGGCTTGCGAGCTCACCATGTTCTCGTCGGCTACTTGTTCTTCTTTGGTTAAAACCTGTTTAGGGTTAGTGGTTACGGGCCCTTGAAAATGGTATGACATTATTGTGGTTTGAGAGTATGGTTTTTAACTCTCTCAATAAATTCCATTTTATAGGGATCGGAGAACTCTCAAGCCAAGTGTACCGGCTTTAGATTTGGAATGGTGACCAAGACTATGTCTAATACTCCTCCGTTTCATATTGTAAGTAGTTTTAGGGAAATTTTTTTGTTTCAAAATGTAAGTAGTTTTCATATTTCTAGGTAACTTTTACATTTATTGAATATAGTGTGACCAATCAAATTAAATAAACTTATTTTTGATTGGTTAAGTTATATCTAACCTATTTAATATACAATACTTTTTAAAACATAATAATTTTCTTAATCTTTGTGCTTTTAGCTAAAACTATTTACATTATAAAACGGAGGGAGTATTTTATTTTTACGGAGCATGCATCGGCCGACAGCGTATTGTCTACATTTGTCTAAACATTAATGTTCATATTTTCTCAAAAAAAACATTAATGTTTATACTCCATTTGTGTTCATCGAGAAAATAAGGTGTATGGAGAGCATTGGGGGTGGCGTGTGGACCATCACCAAAACAAATCGCTTCATTACTGTGCCTTGTTTATTGCTAGATTTTAGGAAAAACTATTTTTAAGTGTGTTTAAAAAACAGTGATCTATGTGTATGTTAACATTTGTGTTTCTCATGTATATACTATAGTTTATCTTTGCAAATAAATTTATATTATACATGCAACATAATATTGCTCTAGATTCACAAACTACCGATTTTAACATTATTTTTACACTACAAGAAAACACAAGTTTTACGAGGGCAGTTTTCCTCGTGATTTCGTCGTAAAAGCAGTGTTACGAGAAATTAGCGAGGAAACCCGTTTCGTCGTTATACGTTTGTCGTAACACATATATCCTCGCTAATTCGTCGTAACATAGCGAGGAAATAATTTCGTCGTAAAAGCGAAGAGGAATATTTCGTCGTAAAGACCACGTAAAGCTTCCACGTAAGGACGTCGCTAAATTTCCTCGTAAATACCACGAAAGACGTTCCTCGTAAAACCCACGTAAATAACTCGAAAGTAAATACTCGTAAAGTAAACGTAAATACCTTGATAGCTTTCCTCGTAAAGACCACGTGAACTTTCCACGTCATTTCCTTGTAAACAATTCCTCGTAAAAACCTCGTTAAGCTTCCACGTAAATAAGTCGCAAAATTAGCTACGAATTTACTTCGTTTCGTTATTTTACAGAAATATAAAAAATTATAATTAAAAAAATAATTTAAATTATTTAAATTATTAATAAAATTAAAATTCTAAAAAAATCAAAACCAAAATATTTTATATATAAATAAGTTTTGAATTCATAATACAAGAACCGAAATTAAAAAGAACTAAGGGTCGTGAATCGCCCGATAGAATTCATCACTCCTCGCCGTTACATCCGCCTCGGCATGTGTGTCGGATGTTGACTCGCCTGGAATAGGATTTCGTTGTCGCATGGTCATCGGGGGAGGAGGAACCGATGGTCCTCTAGAAGAAGAAGACCCAAAGACTCTCTGAGTGTACTGAGTCTCGGGGACAGTCTCTTGTCCCGAAGAACCGGGAGCTGATGAAGACGACGGGTCTAAACGATTACCCGGCTCACCGAACATCTCTATGTAATGGGCAGTAAGTCTACCTTTTCGAACCTGAGAAAAAAATTTAGTTTTTTAAATTTTCGTCAACAGTATATTTTCCAACATTATCCACCTAATCAACACTAAATAACATAAGATCCGTAAACTTATCTAAATTCCCTATACTAACCACCTAATCTACCTAAACTAACCAAATTAGAGAGGAATTAGAGAGGCTTACCATTGCAACGAAACAGGGAGGAAGTGGAGAGGAAGTAGAGAGGAAAGAAAGAGTGAGCGCTTGGGGTGTATATATAAGATTACATTCCGTCGCAAATTCCTCGTAATTTTACGACGAATTACAGAGGCCCGTGTTTTTTTTTACGACGAAACAGCGAGAGATTACAAAGGCCCGCGTTTTATTATACGAGGAAGTTACGAGGAATTACAAAGGCCCGTGTTTTTAGGTACGAGGACGTTACGACGATTTTGCTTACGTGGAATTACCGAGGAAAGCTTCCCTATAAATATACCTGTAACTCTCCTTCTCAACCCACACCCAAACTCCCAAATCACACCCTATCTCACATCATACTCTCAAATCCAATCCTATTCAAATTATAAAAATTTGAGAAAAAAGGAAGAGAAGATGATATTGGAATTTATGTTGGTGAGACTTAAGTAATATAATTGCTGGAAGTCTTGCCACATGTAAATCCAGTATATTTCTTCTTTTTCTTTTTTTTTCTAGTTTTTACAGTACGAGGTGTTTACGACGATTTTGGTTACGTGGTATTTACGACGAATTTGTCATACGTGGTATTTACGACGAATCTCTCTTACGTGGAATAAACGAGGAATTTGTCCTACGTGGTATTTACGACGAATTTGTCCTACGTGGTATTTACGACGAATCTCTCCTACGTAGAATAAACGAGGAATTCGTCGTAAGTTCGACGTCAACATACTAGGAATTAACGAGTATTCCGTTTAAATTCCTAAAATCCGAAACCCCAAACCCCAAACCCCATATTCCTTATCTTCTACTTCATATATTCCAAACCCTATCTTTATTTTCATTCCAAACCACAATTCCTTATCTTCTAATTCATATATTCCAAACCACAATTCCCACTTTTACTTATTCATAAAACAAACTCCCACATTTTCTTATTCACAAAACAAACTCCCACATTACCTTATTCATAAAACAAACTCTCACATTACCTTATTCATAAAACAAACTACACAAAATCGAAAATACATCAATCGGATTCATCGACATTCTCGTCATCACTAGAAATGTCTTCATTTTCATTAAACTCGTCTTCAACAGTTTCGTCTGTGGCATCATCGGTAAGATCTTCGTACTCGTGATTATGCGGATCAATGAGAAGGATGTCATCTATTTCTTGTTCAGGTTTCTCGACTTCATTTATCTGTTCTTCTTGCAATGGTGGTTCTTCTCCACTGATGATTCGTCCTCGAGGTGTTACTTTGATCACTGCTAACCAATTTATACCTGAATCTCTCATCCGAGGGTATGGAAGGAAGCTAACTTGGTCTGCTTGTGAAGCTAAGATGAAAGGCTCGAATTTGTTGTACCGTCGTCCACCGTTGACATCAACTACACCGAATTTGTTAGACCGAACACCTCTGTTGACGACGGGGTCGAACCATTCACATTTCAAGAGGACGCATTTCAGCTTCAGTATCCCTGGAAATCCGACTTCAATAATCTCCGTGTGTCACTTACAAAGTTGGTGGATTCAAAATTAATTAGGTGCAAAAAAAAAACGTGTGTCACTTACAAAGTTTGTGGATTCAAAATTTCCTCGCTAAATCCACGTAAATAGTTTCCTCGTAAATAAGACGCGAAGTTTACGTCCACTTTACGAGGAACGTACGTGAAACATGATATCATCGTTATTTCCTCGTAAATGACACGTCACATTACATCGACTTTACGACGAACGGTTTTTGTCGTTAGTTTACGAGGAAATAACGATGATACCGTTATTCACGTAAAATCCTCGTAAAGTTGACGTAAACTTACGAGGTTTTTTTTTCCTCGTTAATATTCCTCGTTAAGCTTGAGTTTTCTTGTAGTGTTAGCCTCATGTATGTAATAGCATATATATATATATATATATATTATTTTTCTTCCGTTTTATAATATATGATATTTTTAATATATTTGTTGTTTCAAAAAAAATTATTTTAATTTTTTATGTTAATTTTAACTTTATTAAAATTTGGATAACCAATTAATTAGATTTAACAATCTTTTAGCTATGTAACCAATAGATTTAACAAAATAAATTATGTTTGGTCTATTAACCAGCTACTATGCATAGCCAGAAGGAACCCCCCATAAGTTCTATCAGGATATATTAATTAACCTATGAGGGAAACCTATTGTAAATTTAATTTCTTACAATTTGATTGGGAATTTTTTGAGGATCATTCCCAAAAAATCTTATATTATATTATTAAATACGTAAATGTAACATTATATATTGGAGAAAAGATCCTACATCGAAAATATAAAAGAGACTTGAGTAATATATAACAGACTTGGACTAATCCATTAATTGCCAATTGATTTTAAGTTGGAAGCCCAAAAAATTTATCATGGTATCAGAGCAGACCAAATACCCTGACTCATTAATCCGGTCCGGATAGTGGCCCGATCATCCTATTAGCTGATGGTTCATAGAAAACTCAGTTCCGCCGAAATCGCTAGAAAATAAAGCATTACTCCCGGAGAGATATGATGGATTCTGCGAAATTAATGGTTATACGCACAATTATCTCGAGATAGGGTGTTGGAAAGAAGATCCTATATCAAAAATATAAAAAAGACTTGAGTAATATATAAGATACTTGGACCAATCTACTAATTACCAATCGGTTGGAAACCAGAAAACAATAATATGATTCTTCTAATAGTCGATCTCCAATCAGAAGGGTCATAGCAGAACGGAACCGAATGACTAGATGATTACTCATCCTCTCTGCTTTAATTCCAAAACAAAAATATAAACAAAAGTAGTGACGTATATTTATATTTTACTATAATAATTTACAGAAACTTTATAATGAAACCGCGACCCATTAAATTATTTCTTTTCCTTTTTAGGTTTTCGACGATCATTGTAAAACTAACTCTCAGGTGTATCTCGTAAAATCCATAAACCTCGTGAATCAGGATATCGTTTTTCTATAATCCACTCAGATTATAATCGTTTTTCTTCTTCTCAGATTCTAATCTTTAGTTGAGGAACACCAGAAAACCACTGATCGTTAATTATATTTGATTGATGTAAGGATGAATATATCTACTGTTTGTTGTATATTGCTCTCGCCATTGACATCATCATGATATAGGTTTGAGGTTGCAACTAAACCTAATTTTATATTTATATACGTAGTATCTCTGCAGCGTCATACAAAATCTTGAAGAAATTAATTTAGAGAAATTCTCTATATAGCTATTTTTACGTTTTTGTACTCAATGAATAAAATGATCAAAATAAGTTTTATTAAAGGGTAAAAATGTGTTTTTATCCTAGAGTTAACTAATCTATACTTAGGGTTTAGAGATAAGGGGTGAGATTTTGGGATAAGTTTCAAATTTTTGAAATAAAATAATAAAAATTAAAAATTTCAAAAAAAAAAAACTATTTTGGTCATTTTCTTTTTTGAATGTCATTTTTGTGTCAAATTTTTTTAAAAAAGCTATTTGAGAGAATTACCTATTAATTAACTGTACATAAGACTGAAAGACAATATATAGTTCAGAATAAAGTTTTAGCATGACAAAATAGAAATAGAAATAATCCTTCTGATAGTAGATTACCAACCAGAAGAAGGCTCATGTTAAAAAAGATAGGAATGGAATGAATAGATGTTAGTCCTCTTTTTTTTGTTCAAAAAAAAAAGATGTTAGAGCATATGCACTCATGCATCTCTCACACTTAATCTCAGCAATATTATATTAATATTTTTAAAATAATTTAATTTTGAATTAAATTTAACTGCTTAAAAATAAGATGCACCATTCACATAGAAACAAGTGTCATTTTTAGTCTCTTTGACTTTTTAAAAATCTTTTGGCAGAGGAACGATTCTTGGTAATTCCACTATCTCTCTCCTACTTTTGTTTTATTTATTTATTTTTGTCTAGAAACCATAGGAATCCCCACTGTTGGTGCCTTTAGAACAGGTTTATTGCATGTCTCTTAGTTTGGGTCTCTTAACGTAATATAAGATACGGTCTCTTAGCTTTTAGTTAAAAAATCTAAGAGACGTCTCTTATATCGTCTCTTAAATTTTTTAGTTAAAAGCTAAGAGACCGTATTTTATATTAGGCTATCTAACCTGAGAAATCTACAATAAACATGCTCTTAATCCTCTTTTATTTATTTACAAAACAAAAGTAGGGATATTAATATTATAGTATGTTATATGATCATCGTTATATCTAATTTTTGAGGTGAATTAACAGGATCCGTCAGATTAATCATGTGAATGTTTTTCTTTCCAACAACCACGTGAATCACGATATCGCCCAAAAGTTTCTACTTTTGTTAATGTTTTTGTTTCCCGACCAGAAGGGTCATAATCAGTGACGTGTGCCAGCCAAAAATTTCATAGAACGCGATTTAATAATTAAATCTAAATTTTATATGTTTTTTTTCTAAATTTTATATGTAATAAGGAGCATTATATGTTACGGGTGAATGGTGATCATATAGTATTTTTGGATAATTAATGTTAGGAGGAATTATATGTTATGGGGGTAATGGTGATCATAAAGTATTCTTCTAATCATTCACGTATTAGCTCGTCCAGGAAAACACGTGAATCAGGCTACCAGCCTACCACTTTAAGTTATAAATGATCGATCATGATTGATCATTTTACTTTATTTAAATTTATGAAGAATTGGTGCAAACTTTAGGAAACTTTATAATGATAGTGTTAAATATCGGGATCGTCTCTGACATCATTATAATATGATTTCGGTCCAAAGTTGCAACTGACGTATAATAATTTTCAAAAAGAAAAAAAATGTAACATTTTTAATTATTATTATAAAGAAAAAACTCTGATGGATTTGGAGAAGAATAATAAAGCTTCCACTAACTCGTCCTTAGCGGCCGATTCCCCAGTCCTCTTTGCTTCCTCAATCTTAGTACTAGTGGTCTCGTCACCATGTGAATTTGTTGCCTTGTTCTTCTCAATGAAGCTTATAAAGTCTTCCTTTGTCCTGTCTCCTTCGTACTCTACATTAACGTTTCCACTCGCTGATCTCTAGTAAATGGTCGGCAGGGAAGCGTTCACGTCAAAGGGTTCACTTGGGATATCATTTTCCGTCGCGTCCTGTACACCCCTCATGCAATCGTGTGGTTAAGACCATTATCTAGTATGATATTATCAAAAAGTGATTTGACATGCAGCAGTGAGCAGCACAAATTAAAAAAAAAAATAAGAGGCTTACTAATTTTGCTATGATCACACTTGGGTCGTTTTGCAACTTTAAAGCCACTTCGTCCAATATCGGGGCAAGCTTTTGGCAATGTCCACACGACGGTGCATATGATAGAACTCAATCAAGACTGATGGATAAATTGATGTTTTTATCAGTTTTTGTTTTGTAAGAAGATCAAAATAAGTATTATTAAGAGTTTTCAAATGTTGCTCACCATTCTTTCCAGACTTGAAGACTATATCGTCAAGGCTCTCAGCTACAACAACCTTCACTGGTTTGTTGTTCTCAGCTGGAATAGGCTGAGATTTTTTGCGGGCGGCAACTTTCCGTTCTTGAAGGAAACATGTTCTTTGGTTAGTTTATATTTTATTTTACGTAACTCTTTTCCATGAAACCTTGAAGTCTTTCATCCATGACTCAATCTGGTCAACCATAACGTTTGCTTTCCAATAGGACTGAACAAACTATCCATAAATTTTTTATTTGATTCGTTATTTGTTTATATTCAAACCGAAAAATCCAGATATTTATAACTCTACCGAACAAATCAAATACTAATATGTAATATCCACAAGAAACAAATAAAAAAAATATTAATATTTTTAAAAACGAATATTCTATTAGATCAGTTATATGTATATATATATATATAAATATTTTTATATATAACTTATATAAATATTATATTTTATATAAATTTTATAATTTTTTATCTATTAAATTGATTATAGTAGTTATTAGAATTTTTAAAAGGAAATATTTTTTTGTCAAAAATATTATTATTTTATATTATTTTGGATTTTTTTATTTATTTTTTTGTAGAGAAAAAGACTAGGATAGCACCAAACCAAGTTTTTGTTCTCAAAATAGCACTCAAGGCTCAAAGTCACAAAAATAGGTTTCATTAAAGAGGTAAATATACACTTATACCCCTTGGGTTAATTAATCCAAACCTTAGGGTTTAGAGTTAAGGGGCGGGGTTTTGGAATTAGGGTTTAAAATTTTATAAAAAATAAATACTAAAATAAAAAGTAAAAAAATTTAAAAACAGTTTCAAAAAGTATTTTTAAATTATAAAAAGAAAATTTGAAAAAAAAATAAAAAAATTTCGAAAAAAAAATTTCAAAAAAAAAAATTTCAAAAAAAAAATTATAAAAATTTCGAATCTGAAAACACATAATCTGAAACTATAAAAAAAAATTCTTTTTTTTTTTATTTTTTTATTTTTATTTTTTTTATTTTTATTTATTTTGTTTGTTTATTTAATTTTAAACCAAGGGTATTAGAGATATTTTACCCTTAAATGAATGTCATTTTTGTGACTTTCTCCTTCTAGTGCTATTTTTGAGACATAAACTTCAAAAGATGCTATTATTGACAATTGCCCTTTTTTGTATGGATTAGATCAGATATCCGGTTAAATCTCCGGATACTTGGAACATCAAATATCTAGATGGCTACAAATTGAATCTGATCGGATAATTGATCGTTCTGACGAAATATATCGGATCACGAATACCTTCAAAAACTACTACCCATACTTTCCAAGTACTTCTTGTTATCCGGAGTCAGGATGATTATGAGGGGAACTTGGGTCTCTCCAAGTCCAAAGTACTGTCAAAGACCGATATACACAAAAGGAAAAACTCTGCTTAGGGATGTGTAAACTCACAACAGAAGAAAATGATTGGGAGATGCAAAATGAAATAGTAATGTGCAAAGCGTGTTGGCCGCTCTCAGCATCACCAGCAAGGAAGAAAAGACCTTGTCCTTTGTATGATGTAGCAACTTCACGGTACTCTGCTTTTAGAGATGCAACTCTCCAGTGAAGTTAACGAACATCATTACCTAAATTTTCAAAATGTTACAGCCCATCAAAACCAGAAGATATTAGAAGAAACTGTCAAAACACTAAAGAATGATGTTAAAAACTTTTACCGAGTGGCAAGGCTGACAAAGAATTTGTCAATATATGGGTGGTTGCTTGGATCACTGTCTAAGACGGTGACAAGTAGAATGCTTGATTCTTTGACAAACTTCTCTAGGGCATCCCCATTGCCATAGCGGTTACATTTAATTTAATGCAAAAAAAAAAAAAAATTTAGTCAAAAAAAAAACTTCTCTAGGGCCTCCCCATTGAAATCCTGATTTCATTATTCTTTGACAAACTTCTCTATATGGAGTATTAAACAATCTGTAGCATAACATAGCCACTCGTTGATGAAACGTACAAGACGAGTTACTTTTGCACCTTGGAATCGACTACCCTTCATCAAAAGGCAAGAGTTTTTTTTTTTTTTGGTAAAATCAAAAGGCAAGAGTTGACAATAGATCATATGTAATATTTTTCTTTTCTTTTCATAACTGATTCAATAGTTGACTAATCGATCTTAGTTTAATTTCTAGCCAACAATGTTACTTTCTCATAGTTATGTCATGCTTAATATATTATCTACATATCTTCCCATGACTAACCCCATATTGTTATATCCTATTTTCTTTTAGAAATCCTCAAAAAATCTTGTAAATTTTAAACTTAGACATTCTTGTAATCTAAGCCAGGATCGATTATTAATTTTTAAATATAATCAGATTTCTGAATATGGGCACATATAAGTAATTTCAATATCCAACGCTGTATAATTTCAGTTGACCAAGTAACTAACTAACCAACCAATAATAAATGAATACTTACCTACACTGCTATACATCAATATTCTCTATCTAAGCAGAAAGGTCTCAGGTGGAGAGCTTTGACATAGGGGAGAGTTTTTAGTGGTGAAATAAAATGTTTTTGAGGTTTTTGGTATGGTGTTTTCATAGAAACAATGAATATTTTATGTGAATATGCATACCCCTTTTCTGTGTCACCATGTGTAATTATCATATTATCCAAAAAAGAAGAGGCAATCTTGAAGTGCAAAATGCATCAGAACTCCAGCAAAATTAAAATTTAACTTTAAAAATGTATATGCTACTAAATCTGTACAATGTAAATAAAATTATGTTTAAAATATCAATAAAATTAGAAAATTTGTACAAAAGTATTTGATAAAGAAAACATTTGGATAAATAAGATTAATACCAAACCCGAACCGAACCCACAAAGATCCAGACTGAACCTGAACCAAAATTTAGAAATACACGAATGGAGCTAAAATCTTTAACCCTGAAAACTCGAAACCCGAATAAATCCGAACCAAACTCGAATGATACCCATTCGAAATAAATTAGGGATTGTAGTTCTCGATGAAATCCTTTATATATTAATTGAGAAGCATTACAACATTTTTTTGTAGCCACGTATCATTACCAGAATGATTTTTAGAATCTTTTGAAAAATAGGTTGTCCATCTAAACATATATTATACTTTTTTATTAAATTAACTATCAAATTGATTAGTTGTGTACAAAAAAATATTCTTCATTCTTTCCTTAAATAAAAGCTACAAAATTGTCTTATATTATTAACATATTTATGACAATTAATGAATATGAATAATAAAGATTTGACACAAAATTTTATATCCTCGCTGCTTTTTGTTTAATTTTATATTATTTAAAATAAATTAAAAAATTACATTAGCTATGTAATAAAAATTTAGATTTTTTTTGTTATATGTTATATTTCAAAAAAAAATTAACTAAAACAACTATAAATTACTAAAAATGTTTAAAGTCCCACATTGAAAATTTGTGATTAATAGTTTTTTTTTTGTTATAACAAGATACCAATGATCACAAAGTCGTATGAATGTGAAGTCTCATTTAATAGATATGCATATTAAATATATATATATATGTGTCTATTTTAATATCGTTTAAATTAAAATATATACCACATAAAAACACAAATACGTTAATTTTGAATTTTGCACTAAAAAATCTTACATTGAAAAGTTTATGATTAACAGAAAATATACAAATGTTAATAAAATCAAATGAATAGGAAATCTCAATAATAAATAGGGCAATTGTCAATAATAGCACCTTTGAAGTTTATGTTTCAAAAATAGCACTAGAAGGAGAAAGTCACAAAAATGACATTCATTAAAGGGTAAAATATCCATAATACCCTTGGTTTAAAATTAAATAAACAAACAAAAATAAATAAAAATAAATAAAATAAAAATAAAAAAAATGAAAAAAAGAATTTTTTTTTTATAGTTTCAGATTATATGTTTTCAGATTCGAAATTTTTATAATTCTTTTTTTTAATTTTTTTTTTTTTCAAATTTTCTTTTTATAATTTAAAAATACTTTTTGAAACTGTTTTTAAAATTTTTTATTTTTTATTTTAGTATTTTTTTTTATAAAATTTTAAACCCTAATTCCAAAACCCCACCCCTTAACTCTAAACCCTAAGGTTTGGATTAATTAACCCAAAGGGTATAAGTGTATATTTACCTCTTTAATGAAACCTATTTTTGTGACTTTGAGCCTTGAGTGCTACTTTGGGAACATAAACTTGGTTTGATGCTATCCTAGTCTTTTCTCTAATAAATATTTATATTAAATAATTATCTCAATATCATTGAATTTAATTATATATCATATAAAATAAATAAAATAATTGTTTTGATTTACTTAGTAAAAAAATATTGTGAAACAAAATCAGAGTTATTATTTTGATTTACATACTTAATCTAATTTAATTATATAGATAAATGAACACAAAACAATTTCATCCCTGATCTTAACCTTAACCTTAACCTCAACCTTGTACATATGTAATTAAGGAATAAAAATGTGATAAAGAAAGAAAAGAGTGAAGTGTAACTTTACCAAACTAGCCCCAACTCAACCATCATTCAGCGAGGGTTCAAATGTAATTTACAACAACGAAGACAGTAGAATAGACTCAAACAAACAATGGCGGAAGGAAACCTCAAAAACTAGACCTTGGCGGGAGAGAAAGAGTGAAAAGAAGCGGCTGAGTGAGAGGTTCCCAACCAATCCACAGCGAAGATGACTGAGACTACATCGGCGATGGACATCGACGTAGACGAGAATCTCCCTCGCAAACCGAGCAACAAGGGCAAAGACGTCGCCGGTTTCGTTGCTCCGCCGCAGAGCAAGACGACGCCTTGGGTCGAAAAATACAGACCTCAATCGCTAGACGACGTCGCAGCACATCGCGACATTGTCGACACGAGTAATTGAACTTACCCACCACTCTCTCTCTCTCTCCTTCCAATTCCATCACCTAGGGTTTTTAAAAATTGAGTCTTTTTATTTAAAAAAAAAAATTGAGTCTTTTTCTAATTACGCAAGAGAAATGGATTCCTGAGGATTCTATATTGAAAAGCTAAGACCTTTGTGTTGGGTTTAAGAAACTAGCTTCTTACTGAAGCTTTTGTTTTTTGTTTTTTTTTTGGTTAAACAGTTGATAGGTTGACCAATGAGAACAAGTTGCCGCATCTTCTGTTGTATGGTCCACCTGGTACTGGCAAAACATCCACCATTCTAGCTGTTGCACGGAAGCTGTATGGACCTAAGTATCGCAATATGATTCTTGAACTCAACGCCTCGGATGATAGAGGGATTGATGTTGTGAGGCAGCAGATTCAAGATTTCGCTAGCACCCAGAGCTTCTCACTGTGAAGTTTCCTATCATTATGACTCCATTTTTCTATGAGTTGTTTATTATTATGAAGTGCCTAGCTGTAGTATCATGCTGGAGTAGAACGAATAATAAGATGTACTTTCATGCTGTGGATAATAAAAGATTTCGATTGATGATTGCAGAGGAAAGTCTTCGGTGAAGTTGGTTCTGCTAGATGAAGCAGATGCCATGACAAAAGATGCTCAGTTTGCCCTGCGTAGAGGTGAGACCTTGTATTCTTCATAGCTCTCTTGGTTTCTTTTCTATGTCTAAGTACGGCACTAACATGTTTATGTATGGCTAGTGATTGAGAAATACACAAAGAGTACTAGGTTCGCCCTCATCGGAAACCATGTCAATAAGATCATCCCTGCTTTACAGTCCAGATGTACCCGATTTAGATTCGCCCCTCTTGATCCTGTTCATGTGAGTCAACGTCTTAAACATGTCATAGAAGCTGAAGGGTGAGAATAAAAGTTACTTCAATCTTATAAACTATTTGTTTGTTGTGTGTTTTCTCCACCCTTTCTCTTTGCTAATCGTTCATAAATGGACTAGGCTTGATGTAAGTGAGAGTGGTTTGGCGGCTCTTGTACGGCTGAGCAATGGAGACATGAGGAAAGCCATGAACATTTTGCAGGTTCTGTTAATATTTCCTTTTGCTTCTCTGTCTCCTAGTTCACAATTGTAAATTGACATAAGAAGCATTACCAACGGGTTAATGTGTGTGAGAGGCAGTCAACGCATATGGCGTCAGAGAAAATCACAGAGGAAGATGTTTACCTCTGCACTGGAAACCCACTACCCAGGGACATTGAGCAGATATCTCACTGGCTTCTGAATGAACCATTTGCTGAGAGCTACAAAAGTATGTGAACCATCACTGATATTTTTATTTTCTTAGTATTTGATTCCATGGTACACCTGATTGTTACTTGTCACACTCTGCAGAAATATCAGAAATGAAGACGAGAAAAGGACTTGCCATTGTTGATATCGTCAGAGAGGTTACCATGTAAGCAGTGACGTACTTGGTTGCGGCTTCTACTGCTGTGTTAATCATGCGTCTCTGAACTAGCTAACTTTTGTTTCTCCTACAGGTTTGTGTTTAAGATCAAGATGCCTTCAAATGTCAGAGTTCAACTGATAAACGATTTGGCAGACATCGAGTTAGTATATTTTTGTTTTGTTAACTTTTGTCTGGACAGTAGAGTGAGTATTTAGCCTTTTTGTATTTAATCAGGAGTCTGTTTTGGGTTTATAGGTACAGATTGAGCTTTGGATGCAACGACAAACTGCAGCTTGGAGCTATCATTTCTACTTTCACTCACGCCCGGTCTGCATTGGTTGCTTCAGCAAAGTAAACCTGTGTGTTTTCTTTTTTAACATTTGGAAACCCGCCGCAGTAGCTTAAAATGATTTGGGTTTTAACTCAACAAGACAGAATGCTTTGTATACATTTTCATGGCAGTTGTGCTTGTTTTAGTTGCCTATGAAAGAGTTTCGATGCTACCTTGTTATCCTCTGATCATCTCATTGCAGGGTGCAGATTGTTAAAAAGGACTATTTCAAGTTCACTGACCTGAAACTAGTAGTAGAGAAGTGCCAATCATGAAATAACTTAAAACATCGCTACAGGAATCAGAGCACTTCGTGCTGCTTAGTTGATCCCCGAGCGAAAGAGATTCATAAACAAAGAGTCAATACATAGACAATAAGAAAGAGAGATATAAACTATACAGAGACTGTTTCTTGCTACGTAGGAACTCTTTGCTTCTTCAACGTTCCTTTACACACACGGTTTTACTCATTACCCAATATACACGTATTGCTTGCTATACATCTGCTGCATACTTTGCTTCCGTTCTTCTACTACCACAATTCAGCCATTGGGAGCCTTAGATATATAAAGTCTTCCTTCCCTTAGACCAAATGCACTGTGCTTGTGAAGATGGGAGTTGTTTTTCTTCACTCAAAGAGTATCATCCGTTGTTCTATTGGACCATGCAATCTCAATGTCGAGTGATCTGGAAGATGCATCTTTGCTGTTGTCATGATTCAAGCTTAGAGATCCGTTGTAAACTCCTTCTATCACGACTTTGTCGATTTGGATAGTGACACGTCCCAGAGTTGTCTGCAGATAAAGGAATGAACCAGTCAAGACAACGTATAGATCTATCAACTCTGCAACTTGGACAACGTTAAAATGTTACCTTCCCGAATGTGCTTTTGCTCTTGCATATGATGTGAAGCTTTTGTCCTTTGGGTGGAACATCAAATGCCCAAGTAAAGCTTTCTTTCCATTCAGGAGAAGTGCGATTGCTCACAACCTAGAGAAAATGTACAAACAAATTGTTATTGGCAATGGTGGAGATATTCTCCGAGGGATGAATAAGGTTTACCTTAGTTTGGCGTGGAGGGCAGTTTCCTATAGTTAATTGACAAAAGGCGTTTGTGGTTGCCATGGACTGCTTTAAGTTATTGGCACGCATAACGTTCACTGTTAAGCAACCAGGTAAGCAATGCAATAAGCTGTCTGCCTTGTCGTGGAACACAGGAGGGCATGTTTTCATCAACATCTGCAGGACAGGAATTGCTTCAGCTGCAATCATGGCTTGAGATTTTGCAACATCTATAGCCATATTCGTCCACGAGTGTCTTAGCAAGTAGAGAATATCCAATACTAATCCCTGGACATCTTCAACACCAGATCTGAGCGCCCCGACCAAATGAGGGATGCAGAAAGTAGCAGCTTCCGAGGCGCGAAGCTTTGGAAAATTGGAGAAAATCACATTTAAGGTTCTCAAGACTTCGATATTTATTGTTGATGTAGACCACAAGCCTCTTTCAAGCGCAGCTGCTCAACCACAGTTGAAGATAAGAGCATATGAATCATCAGAATATAAATAAATCTGGAAGAAAGGCCCTGAGAAACTCCAGCACTTTAGTGCAAAGAGTGACAGAGACATAGGATTATAAGCATACCTGTTAATGATCTTATAAGCTCATTCGAGACATATTCTTGTAGTGTGTGGTTGGAGAACAAAAACTTGACCATCAGTGCAGCCTGCCCAGAAACTTCTGCATTAGAAGAAAGCAATAGCTCCTGAATTAACAATATGCCACCAGCCTCTGCAACTGCTCGCCTATTCGTTCTACTATTCATCACAAAATTCTGCAACGCACAGATGGCCACCACTTTCATTTCTTCTGTTGGTTGTTCTTCTAGCACGCTAATGAGTGCCCGACAAGCGGAAACAGAGCCACTGGATCTAGAAAGCCCTTCATGCTGAGAAAGGTCCCCAAGTGCTAGCGCAGCAAGAAGCCTACCTGGTTCTGATCTTGTCTGAGGGTCTAACAGATATTGAGAGAGTGGTGCTATCGCATATTTGCATAACTTTAACTCTCTTACCTTCGGGTTGTTAAATATTACTTCAAGTAAGCTCCCCGATTCTTCCTCGCATTGATGAGATCTCAGGAGGTCCAGTAATGCGTTGATTGCGCCAAGCTCAGCCATTTGTACGGTGCTTGAAGCATCGTTCTTCTCATGAATCATCAATGCTTTAAGAGCCAGCATCACTGTGCTTTCAATTGTCGAGAACAACAATTTAACTAAAACTGGTAGTTCAACTCTGAAAAAGCATTCTGCATCATACTGCAGAACATTGCAGAGAACAAAAGCAGCGGACTCCCACAGCTCAAGAGGTGGCTGAGGATCCTCCTGAAGAATAACCTTGGATAGCTCGAATATACCTCCAGCATCAAGAACAGACTTAGGCCAGCTAGCAGATATCTTCTCCAGTGCTTTTACTGCAGTTTCCTGAAGGCTCAGTATTCCAATTCCAGCAAGCCGAACCAGAGGAACAACAGCACTCTGTGTTGTGATGTCTTTCTGGAAATCTTCCATTGTAAGAAAATGGCTCAGAAGTTCTGCACCAAGCTGCTGGATAGCTTGAGATGAAGACTCCAAAAATGAAATCAGAGGCACGATGGCTTCACTGGGTGTAAAACTAAAAGCTTCAAGGCTTTGCTGTTTTTCCAAAATGTTTACAAGTGCTTGTAAGGCGCTATGTTGCCCCCATAAGGTCAAGTCTGATCGGAGCAACACCATGAAAAGAGGTTCTACAGTTTTTGTAACATCGGGTCTTTTGGCGATTACTCCGCTATTTGTTAAAATTCGAAACAGCTCTGCAACAGAAGAACATAACGAACTCGAGGCTCCAGGTAGTAGCTCAAGACATCGATCAATTATTCCAGCTTCCACCATGTCCAACTTCCGTGGTACTCTGTCTTTCCCCAGCTTAATCAGAGCTGATAAGCTAGCCTCGATAATCCTGTAGTTTGTTCCGGAAACCAACCCAACAAGAAGCTCCTGAATGTCATGACCTGCGGCGATTTCTAACTGTTGCTCGTCATCCAATAATATCTTAATAGCACAAACTGCTGCTTCAACTGCTGCATTTCGTTCAGACTGCATAAGTGTTATCAGGGACTTCATGCATCCGGAGGCGGATGGACTTGCTCTGACGTTTTTATTTAAGAAAACAACAGAACAGAGTTTGGCAGCATTTATCTTTAACTCCTCTGAAGCAGAAGCAGATGATAAGATTTTGTTCACATTTTCCAGCAGGCTTCCTTCCACGTCTATTAGAAGAGCTGTATTCGAAGTATTTCCTGAACTTAATTTAATCAGTGCCGAGAGAGCTACCTCTTGCTCAGTCTCTGATACAGTACCGAGCATGTCCATCAGTGGTTGAGCAGCCTGCTGGGCTATTTCAGAATTTCTGATGTTTTCAGCATCAAAGAGTTCATTTAGAGCTCCAGCAGCGCTGTATCTTGCACTTCTTGACCCCAGACGAAGTACTGCTATTAGCTGATTCAAGGAACTAACTGCTACTTCGTTTTGTCTGAGCTCGTGGTTGCTAAATAATACTCTAAGCAATTCAGATATGGTGCGCTCCATTGAATCTTGAGGGCTTAGAGAAAGGTATTTCGTTAAAGCTTCCACAGCTCCAGCTTCAGCCATTAGTAATTTGTTTGTGTCACTTCCGTCAGCAATGCGAATCAGGGTTTGGACGGCAAATTGAGGAGCTCCCGGCCTATCTGGAATTGGCCTTAAGAGATCTACAAGCAGCGGGATAGATTTGCGTGCGGTGGAGCCAAGCCTCACATCTTCAATTTCAAAAAGGTGTTGAAGAATGACTTGATCAGGCTCTTTCACCAGAGAAAATTCATTTGCCAAAGCAACCAAGTTGAGAATCTCTGACTCCACATAGCCAAGAAGGTTTATAATCCCAGAAATAGCACCTGAGTTTGCAATTGTCAGATTTATTCCTCTGTTCTTAGTACAAACAAGACTAGCCATTGCGTGGGCAGCGAAATACCGATCTATCAGTTCATCAGATCTTAGCAAAAGTGCAAGTGTTGGAATGATCCGCATCGTCGTTGAAGACAAGGACACGTTGTCATCCTGGAACATGATGGCAAGGAGGAGAGCGCTAATCCAAATGCCTTCTGTGTCCTCAAATTCAGCCTGGACAAACAATTTAGCCCAAGATTACTTTAAGGGAGGAAATTCGTACAAGACATATTTGCCCAAAAACGCCAAGATACACAATTTGTGCATGACAAGTCTGAAACGATATAAAGAATGGATAACTTTTGAAATCTGACTGTGAGTCTGTAAGAGAACCTGTAAACTAACAGAAGGCTTTAAGGCAAAAACTTCGATCCACAAGTTGTACAGCTAAACTAACAAGTTGGCTAATTTCTTTCATTGCCAACAAAGGCATATAATAAACATGAGGAACAATATATTAATTTGTGTCCGAACAGAAACATTTACCTGAGGACTGGAAGTATGCCTAACAAGCTTCGCAAAGAGCACCTCAAGCCCGCCAGCTTCCACGACAATGAGCTTTGACTTAGCATCAACGGAAGTAAGTAAGCATAGCAGCCACAACGCCACCGTACCACCCAAGATTTTAGCTGGATCAGGAAAATAAAACCCACCTGTATCCTGGAAAACTTTTTTTTCCATAAAACCTTTCGGTGTCAGGACTTCAGTTTCTATAGAATAGCATTTAGAATTGTCCTTTATCATATCTACTAGGGCACGTAACAAGAGTTTTGAGAAACCAGACTGATCAAGTGCCTCCGTTATCAGCTGCTTCTTTTCTTTCGTAGCACATAAGAGCAGAGCTGTCCCCCCAACGCTCACTTCTAAACTGGATGCATTTACTATTCTATCAGCCAAAACCCCAATTGACTTGGGTCTTGAAACTATAAGTTCACTGATCAGAAATTGTTGATCACAGCAAAGCCTGGACAATATTTCTATTGCCTTATCTTGCACAAGAGTATGGCCTTCAGAAAGGCATTGCACAAGGGTTTCCAGGCTTGATGGCACTTCAGAAAGGGCAGTCAATGGGGGGTAAGAGAAATTCACCCCATTCTTAGCCCTTGCCAAAACTGCAACTACTTCTAATACGTCGAAAGCGTCTGGGCTATCCATATCTACTGATTTTAGAGAATCAACGAGTGAAAGTATAGCAAAACGGCACTGAGCACTTCCCTTTAGCACATCACAAACTGGAAAGTTCTTAAGTAACTGATGAAGTGCCCGGGATGCATTTCTCTTACCCTCTGAAGATCCATCAGCCAGGATTCTTGTGAAAGCTGAAACAACATCTTCAGCTAGTGCTTCTGCAGCGATATCCGGATCAGACAGAAGATTTGCCAGGGCAGAAACTGCATTTTCTGCAGACTCTATGGAAGAGTCCTTCGCCAATTTTATGAGTGCCCTAAGATCTCCTTCTGCAATGTAAGCCCTCTTTTTATTAGAATTTTTCTTCACCGGGCGGGACAGTGCGTCCAAAGCCCTAGCCACCTGTTTAGCCACATTCTGAGAGTTGCTTGTAAGGAGCTTGATCCAGGGATTAATGATGTCATCAGTCGCAAGATGGTCACATATATCTTGTCTTGAGCTGAATAGATCAGCTAAAACTGAAGCTGTATGCTCCTTTGTTTCTTCCCTGGAAGATGTCAGGGACTGGACAAGGGACCGCAGTGCTTTGTTAGCGGCACACCCTTTATGAACAATATCTTCTTGTGAAGCTTTTGAGAGCACATGACCCAGTACTTGTATTACATGAACCTTTGAAGCAGGATCATCTCCCAGAAGTAAAGCCAACAACTGATTAATTGTAGCAGGATCAGCTGTACGGACAAGCTTCAAAAGTGTCTTTGCAGAGGTTTCCTGGGAATTCAATCCACCAGTCTTCAGTAGCCACAGGAATGCTGGAATACCACCAGCTCTTTCAACACAATCGCGGATTTCCTCACTGTGACAGCACAAATTCCAGAGGATGCGGGAAGCATCTTCCTTGGCCTTCTGAGATCCAGTCTCAAGCAACTGGACAAGTGGAGGAATACCCCCGGCTGCGGTTACAGCCCATTTACTATCATCGATCTGAGCCGTCAGAATTTCCAACATTTCGACAGCATACTCTTGGTGTTGCTCACTAGACAAACCTAGAAACGATATAAATAATTGGATTCCTTCTCTCTTCCCAACTGCCTCCCAAATTCCAACCTTGTCATGGCATAGGCGAGACAAGAAAGCTATAAGATTCTCTCGTACGTCAGCAGAAGCCATAGTTATGAGAGCGATTAGGACTCTCTTAGCTTCTGCATCATCTAGGTAACACGATAGACTGCTGTTTCCGTACAAACTCGCCATAGCCTCCAAGATCCGCTCTTGGATTAACTTTGTGTCAAGAGGCTTTAGTAACTTCACCAAAATGCTTTCTATCACTCTTGGATCAAATATCTTCTCTGAACTCTCTGGTTGTTTGAAAATCATTAGAGCATAGGCAAGAGCTCCAATTACATCACCAATTGGTTCCGTTAGACGAGGGGATTGTGATACTTCTCCAAGATATATAATTAAATGGCTCATCCCACCAAACACATTCGCCAACGCTCCAGTTGCATGTTCTTGTAAAGCTTGTCCATTTTCTCCCTGCATACACTCTTTCGATGGAGCAACAATGGCTCCAATGAGAGCATTAACACCTCCTGCATCTTTAACGCATTTCTTAGCTTCATCGGATCTTGATGAAAGAGCTTCCAAAGCATCTGCTGCACTAGCACGGACTTTGGTATCATTTATCTGTTCCAAAAGCTGTACCAGAGACTTGACAACTCCGGAATTTAATATTTTCTGGATAATATCACAAAAGGACAGCACAAGACGAGCCAGGAGAGAAGCAGCATTTGCCTGAGAATTCGGATTGTCAGATGACAAAAGAGACACGACTATGTCAACACCACTACCCTCTAGTATCACTCTCCAATAACCATCATCCACACCACAAAGATTCCTCAAAGCTCCGGTAACGTACCCTTCAACCACTCTATCCTGCTGTCCTTTCAAGCTAAGTTGATCCCACAAAGTCGGCACCACACCTTCTGTGATAAATATCTTCATGCCAATGTGATCATCGGAAACTCCAGCAGAAGAAACCTCATAGATAGCCTCTGCCGCTGCTTTCCTAGTATCAATGGTCCCAGACTTCAAAACCGAGAGCAACGGAGGGATGCATCCTCCCAGAAGCACTTTGAGTCGCAAGTCCTTGTCTTTGCATAAAACACAAAGGATAGAAGCGACGTTGACTTTGGCCAAAGCCGTCCCGTTTCTAAGCATGGAAATGAACAAAGGCATAGCTTGGGGATACGAACCAATCAGCCTCCTTGCCTCCTTTCTGCTTTTGGCAATGCCAAGTAGACGAGCTGTAGTGAGCTCTTTGTCTTGCGGAGAAGATGCTTTGCTGTGGAGTTGCTCTATGAGCTGAGCAACCGTAGCCATTGCCTTCTCTGGATCGTCCATTTCCATTTTCACATCGCCTTCCCTGCACATATTTGGGCAATGAGTATGACAAACGAAAGGAAGGACTTAAAGAAGCTTTAAGAGTATATGGTCAAAGACTCTAAATGTTGCCTACCTGGATAGGGAGGAAGACAAAGTTTCCTCCTGAGCCACAGGAAGAAATGTCTTCAACATCTGCATAATCACTCGCCTTTATCTTCCTTTAGCCTTTGGTTAAACTAAAAGAAGAAGAGCCCTTTAAAAACTGCAAGCACAACCAGATTATCTTTACACCTACACTAGAGACTCTATACGAAAATCAAAACTCATCCAGTGCCTAAAGACCCCACCTTTAGCTCAAATAATAAACCCCTCCTCCGCCTTGCATCATCGAGAAATCTCTAAAGGCCGCCGTGAAACAGAATCCATCTCTCCCTCTCTCTCTTCAGAGTAAAACCAAATTTTAAACTCAGCGATTCTGTAGATTCAAAAGAAGGTTCTAGAATCAGAAACGAAACGAAACGATAGAATCCCTAGGGCAGAAAGTAGAATCGAGGAACTAAGAATGGACTCGATTGGGGAATTAACGAGTGAAAATCGGGAACGAGCATTACGATTTTGAAGGACGAGGTGGAAGCTACCACGAGAATCTCCTTTCTCTCCTTTTTAGTCGCTGTCGATATCGAAAGTGGTGAATGAATGAGAGACTCGAATGAGGAAGAAGAAGAACGTACGAGCAGTGAGACAGAGAGAGAGAGAAGAGAACAGTCCTTTTTATTATTGTTTTTTTTTTACTTTCCTTAATAATACATTTTATTTCCCCATCCCCTTAATTATCCTTTGTTAATTAATTTTTTTTTTGTTTAAATTGTCCAGTTTTCATAATATCAAATTTATTGTTAATGTATAACATTTGAGATTATAAGTATTGTATAAAAATGGATGAAATTAAAATAACATTCGTAATTTCAAATTCTTATAGTTGAAAAACAAAACTTGTATGACTTTTAATTTATAGAAAGATTGATGGGAAATCTTATTGTTGAATATTCCACGGCAGCCATAAATTTAATGAATCAATTAGGGTATATAATTAATTATGTATTATATCTTAATAAGTTACTCTTTCTATATATAATAATCAGATAACGTGCACAAGAGAACTTTTTCATTTTACTTTATTTAACACATTGTGTATGAATCACAACTTTCAGTTGAACTTAGCAGGATTGGAAGTTGGAGCAGTCCAACATTGTTTTATACCGAGTTTTAACGCAAGTTGGAGCAGACCAAAAAATACGTATAAGATAGTTTTCTTAAAGGTTTATAAAATGAAAAAATGTTAGTATATTTGATAATTTTTTTAACAAGGTGAACAATTATATATGTGTGATGTGTCAATGGATCTTTGTCTTCACGCTTGAGTATTGTCCACTATCACTCAGTTTATTAACTCAGAAACCAAATATTACTGAATAATTTTCTGTGGCAATACAAATAATTTTATCTTTGTGTTTGCATATCATATATTGCTACTTCAAAATTCAAGTGTGATATCTTCAACCAAAAATAATCAAATGTGATATAACAATTTAGATCGTAATAACAAATATTATTCATCTTGTACATACTCAAGAAACCTCCCACGCAACACATGCTCCTATAGAAAAATATTTTACATGGGCAGAATAAGATTCAGCTCACAGTTTAATTTAACCAAGGCGTGATCCTCGGATCGGCCCCCTCAGTTTTGTTAAACTATGATATGTTTGTTCAAGACTGAACTCGTTTATATATATTTGTATATTTCCTCTTGATCCATGCAATGAGTTAACTATTTTCTATTAGCATTATAACTATATAAGTATTGACATATATATAGCTGTAAATTAAGTCGGTCAAAGAGAGATTGTTGTCTTGGTTTTGACAAACGAGTTTAAACACATCTCTATGTATGTGGACAACAGAGTTACAGTATTTAATATATCAAATATGAACTTTCTGTGTAGTATAGAAAATATAAAATGAAATAAAACTATAAACGAATTTGGATTGTTTTGTTGCTATTTGAAGACATGAATAATAAATTAGTATAAAGTGTGAAGATAGATTGATTGTAAAATTGAAAGTGAAAGCTGGAAGAGCAACAACAAAACATAGCTAACATGGGCTTAAAACCCCACTTCCCAGTGAGACTGATTGTCTCTATCATTTCCAGTTCGCAACAAATATGTCTGGCCCCCATACTTTACTACTCTGTACGTATATTAATACCACGTCCAATCTTCTTCTCTTTTATGAAATATATGCAAATGCACTTGTATTTGAAAAGAAGTATATTTGCATGGTGTACATATATTGTTTGAACGTTGGTTAGCTAATCGATTATCACCAAGACAACACACATTTGATTTTTTTTACCTTGAAAAACAAAAGCTGTGTAGTGTTTTTCCAAATCAGTAGTTTTAATGACAACTGGTGAAAATAAAATAAAATGCTAAGAAGGATGTTTTGTTGTTGTTGATATATCATATATCATATGCCTTGAATATGTTTCCACCATGTAGCACTAGACATCACGGAGATTTTATTGTGTTCTGATTAAGATATATAGTCACTCTAATATGGGTGTGGTGTTCTACTTAGTTACTTTTATTGAGCCTAAGCTCGCGAATCCATCGATGATAGGGTTTGAGGCACAAGATAGTCGTTAAATCTATCAGTTGTTTACTTTATCGCGTTTGTTCATCTGTTTCCACATTGTTCATTGGTAGCTATGCTTGTTGTGCATGAGTATGGGACGTGAACGTTCAGTATTATACGCTATTATCAATATCAAGTATCAACCATGGATTCATTCCTTGAAGCTGATTTCATAAGCATCAGAAGTTCGTACAGTTACAATCAATAGGGTATGACTTTTGTTCCACACATAATAAATGCTCCTTTCTTTTTTCTTTTTTTTTTCTTTTGCATGCTTCAGTGGTATTTTTGTTAGCTATGCAAGTATAGTTACCTTTTTAACTTGTGTAATCGACTAATCAAACTTTAAACGTGTTTATTACTTGGTATAAACGCTACCAGAAATCGGTTTGGTATCTGGAATTTTTTGTCATTATAGTTGTTGTTTGTGATTTGTGAATTTATATAAACTAAATGTTTTACCCGCACATGCATGCATAATCTTCTTATGAATATTTATTAGTTTATGTCTTATTAATCTAAAACCAGTATAATAAGTTATTATTTATGTTTTCAAATAGTTAAATCAAACATCAAAGTATTTATATATGTCAAATATTTTTTAATCAAAATATATACTTATTATTGTGTTAAACTTTTTAAAATACTCATATCTTAGAAATAGTTTAGAAAATATATTTTTATATATGGTTTTGCTTGACTAATATTTAATTATAAATTATATTTATATCTTCATTTTTTAACTAAAAATATATTTTTTCCAGATAGCAACACAATTTATATATATATATATATATATAAGAATTATCTTCTTTTTAAATATGTTTTTTTGATAATTACGTTATATTATTTTATTATAAATTATTTAATATTTAATATAACATAGAAATTTAATATTATTAAAATAAAATTCGTTTTCAATTATATATAAAATTCATTAAGGGTATTGTTTAAATTAATAAATTAGTGAATCAGTTATAAACTAATAATAAATCAATAACCTAGCTAAACGTTTAAAACCTAATAAAAATATGACAAATAGGAAAAACTAACTAAATATTTGATATAATACATAAATTTAATATTATTAAACTGAAATTTGTTTTTATTTATATATAAGATTCATTAAAGATATGTTTTAAATTAATTTATTAGTGACTGAGCTAAAACCTAATAAAAAGTGATAAATACACAAAATTATCTAAAATTATGGAAAACATGACAAATCAGCAAATTCATTTCTTAAATAATAATATAGATCACTTTTGCCTCTTTCTTGTAGAAACATATATAGTTAGACAGAACCTGATTCAACCAAGCCCTTACCATGTCCAAGAAGTGCATTTGTTTATGATCCAAATATTTTTAAAGAGAACTTAGCTAGAAGTTAGAGATTTTAAGAAAACTTTAGGACCATTTTTGCAAATTATGTTAACTATTCATGTAAAATAAACTTTTTTTTTGCATAGGGTCCATTGTAGCATTCAGATGGGATTTTTTTTTGGTAAGATGTTAAATTATTATATCAAATTTTTAAATTTTTTACAGGCAATACGCAGAGAACTAGTAGCAGATGAAATATAAATAAATTAAACAAAGGATCTAAACAACGAAAAAACTAAATGAAATAACGGAGAAGTGGACTCTGAACGAGACTGTAGCGTAAGCATGATGGATCAGAAGGGGAGTCAATAACAGAAAGAGCTACCCGTCGCTGCGAGCTATCGGAAAGAAAGGCTCCATCAATCTATATTTCATTTATTCAACCCTACTAATCATATTTCAGTTCCCATGTAGAAAGATAAACTCTTGTTTACCCAAAAAAGGATAAACTCGCGACAAAACAATCTAGTAGTAAAAAAGATTTTTACAATCTAATAAATATACAAAACAAAAACAAAACTAAATAGTGTAATTAAAGAAAAAGAAAGAGATTTGTTTGGATGCAAGTTGCACCGATGAGACTGTTATGTGTCAAAGGGCCTACCGTCACCGACAGGTTCTAAATACGACAGATTCAGTCAGCAAAATGGGATCTCGAGCTTCCCTCTCTATTCTCCTCTTAAACACTATCTTCCTGTATTTGTTTTTTTTTGTTTTTTTTTAAATAAATTAATAATTTATAGTTTTTTTTGTAGGCTAATAATTTATAGTTTCTCTTAGAGAATTTATTTATTATTTCTTTAGTTATATACAAAGCTCCATCGTTTCTTTGTTGAATTACAAAATTCAGTGAAAGGAGTTGTATCCATTTTTTTGTTACAAAAATACTTTATACAGTATATTATAAATCAGAGTTAAATGAACTTATTCCAAAATCAAATATCGTAGAGGACCATTGTATAATGTTGAATCATCATACATGCTGCTAGCTCATATTAATCGAGGAGGAAAGCCAAGGCCCAATACATGATGTGGTTTTAATGGGGAAACTACCATTTGCAAGATGCGGCTAAAGTAGCTTAAGAGGCCCTAGCTAAGCATGGAAGGTCCAAGGTTTTGTACTCATTGCAAGCCATATACAGTTTTTGTTTTATTCCTTTATGTAATTAATTGCAGAGATTCTGAGAGTTTTGAAAGACAATAATAAACACAGGGTTTTGGAGATAAACTCTCACTTTACTTGGGAGTGGTGTGGGCATCAAGCCAAGCAACGCGGTGAAAATGTTTTCGTCTGTGTCACCTTCTAGAATGCAATGGTAGCCACCTGGATAGAGCTTTAGGGTTTTGTCTTGGCTGGTTGCTTGGTCATAAAGGAACTTGCTGACAGTAGGATCTATGACTATCTGCGTCTCCATGCAGTATCAGCATTGGCAATGAGACCTGCAATAACTTTATTAGAGACGGGCCTGTCTGCGATACACTAGAGAAGTTTCCTTTTGTTCTACAACTGACCTTATTAATTTGCATCTCAATGTCACTTGCCGCATTTAGAAGTTCAACAGCGGTTTTCAGACGCGTTTGGTCATCATAGCTAATCACATCAAAGTAGGACTTGGTCCACAGAGAACAAACACATCAAAAGAGGAAGTCACAGCTAAAAATGCTTATGCAGAAAAATGTACTATTGAGGAAGTACCAGTTTTCTTTTATTTGGGTCTCTGTAGAACAGCGGACGCATGTCTTTCTTTGGAAAGAGCTTTGCCTCCGGTAACAGTGTTGACATCAAAATTAGCGCATTCAAGACTAGCTGAGGAGGTTTTACATCTTCTGTAAACTTGGAGGGTGACTCAGTGTCAGGTATTATTAATATGAAGAAACATACTTTCTAGTTGAGATTGGCTTACCTTACACATTGGAGCCACAAGTATAAGGCCATCCCAAGCTTGAGGTTCTTTCAGATGCATTTTCAAGGCAATAGCTCCTCCCATTGACTGTCCGAATAGGAACCGAGGCACCTTTCTCAGTTCAGGTCTCCCTACGAATCATATATGTTCACCTTAAAAATGATTTAAATCTTAGTGTACTAATAAAATGTCACATTCAGTTAGACGAACATAGTCCAAATGTGACAAACATATAAATGCGAAACTAAAATGTTTGAAAAAAAATATTATTAGTGCACCGGTGATTCAATTCAAATAGGGAAGAAGATGACATAAAATAACAAAAATAAATCTTTTTGTGCGGGAAATGTAGTGCTTTCTGACTGAACGTGGAGCAGTTGAAGGTGGCTCTTCATTCGTAGAATAAATGTCATCTTCCTCCTCAAAACCTTAGAATAAATACAAAAAAAAACAGAACCAAATGATTTAAAATTTATTTAGTTTAAATTTATTTTGGTTATTTTACACAGTTTGGGATAAGTGTAGCATATTTCAGAGAAAATTTCCAAATATAAATTAAGTAATTTCAATTTTTTGGATATTTCTAGATATAAAATATTTTAAATAATGAACCTGTGTAAGAACTGTATAGAATCAATCAAAACCGAATCAAAACCTCTATAGCTATCTTATATAGGTCTGAAACAAAAATGTCTAAAAGACTTTGACCTGATAATTATCAGAATCATACTGGGCCTCGGTCTGATTTAGTATAGGAAACCAACTATGAAAAATGGTTTAGAGCATATGAACCGATAATTAATTTAAACTAGTTGATTTTCCCATGTTTATGCACATATAATTTTTAAAACTGATTAAATTGTAATAATTAATTAGTGTTTCATTTAAAAATTTAACTTATTTTTTAATTTATGTATTTATAATAAATAAAATTATTTAAAATAATAGTATGTTGTTTTTAGATACACATAAAATTTTATGTATAAAAATATGACCGATTACTTATTTATTTTTGGTGTATATTAGGTTACAGTTATTCTTCTAGTTGAACATTACAATTTTGAGTTTTAAATAGATAAAATAAAATAAATTTTGTTACTTTCATTTAATTAATTTTATTGTCATTAAATGAGTCTATTTTAAAAATGTATTATTTTGTAAGCATTTTTTATGAAAATAAATTAAAGTTGTACTTTAGCTTGAATCAATTGAAAATCATAATTTTAATATAACCTTTTGATTAGTTATTTAGTTTAGACTTAGTTGTCATATAAAAATATTATGTTAGGACCAGATGATCAAATATCAATAAATGATCCATATAGTCAACTTATATCAATAAATCACATTTTAAATCCCGAAAATGTTACATTTTCGTACTTTAAACATTGAAGTTTATTACTAGCACTTTAAACTTTGAAAGTGATATTTTTATTATAACAAACCTCCAATGAGATTTATCTCAAGTTAAATAGGTGATTGGTACTGTTCATTTCATGATGACGTATTGGTTTCTTTAAAAAAATTTTTTTAAAAAAAACAAATAATAGAATTCAAAAAATTGAAAAAATCTAAAAATTCAAAAAAAACTAAAATTAAAATAAAAGAAATATTTTTAAAAATATAGAAAGAAAAAATGATAAAAATCATTTTATGTAAGGTTTACATATTTGTTAAGAGATTTATTGGTATTATTTATTAAAATAGTATTTATTTTAGTTTTTCAAACCATAAAAAAACGATGCTCTTTTTTTTTTGAAAAATAATTTTAAGTTTTTAAAAAAGAAATTAACTTATCAGTGAAGTTCTTAAAAATAGTAAATAACTTTAAAATTAAATAAATTACTAATCAAACTTTAGAGAAGCTAAAATATACGTTATTCAAGTGCTGGAAAATGGATTAGTATTTATTAACAACTAATTACAAAATGCATAACTTAGAAAAACTTAAAAAAACTTACTCTTAAAACACTCAAAACAATGCATAGTGACAAAAATGATATAGAGTTTCATAACATATAACAACAAATTTTTTAACTAATTAATTTAACTATTTTGTCGTGTTATATCAATATTAGACATGAATGTTTTCCGAAAATAGCTTTATTAATTATCGCATATTTAATGTTAAACATTTTAAAATAAATACACTACAAATTTTTTTAATTAAAATTATTATTTTTTTTTTTTTTTAATTAAAATTATCAATTAAGTTATATAACATATCATTTAATTTTGTTAACATGGATATCTGAAAGCTACATAAGCAACAAACACCATGTAAAACAATTAAATAGGCATAGTCAATCTAGTGTTTGATCAATAAAAAAACACCCGTGCAGACAAACTCTAGTAGATATATTTTAGATCTCAGTTCGTAAGGGTTACGACGGTAATTCCCGCTGTCAGTAAAAAGAACGTGAAAAGAAAGTTATAGTTTCTTACGTTACCAGAATGCTCTTACGTTGGACAACTAACTAATTAAATATTTGATAATCAAATCCCAGGAATATAGAAACCTATAGTTTCAAAATATGATGACGTTTGACGTTTATGATTGAGATCGCTACTGGCGATAGTTATTTCGATGGTAACATTAATTTGACATATTGGTAAGACTGTTAGTTATGGGTTAAAATATTAACTAATGCATTGAAGCATGTATCTATCTTGTAAATCATGCAAACGTTTCTTGAAAAATACATGTGTGTATATATAGGGGTAAGTGTGGGAGGAAGACAACATAACTCACCACATAAAACACAATCACCTTTATTACAAATAAAACTAGAAAGTACAAAAAAAAAAGGAAATACGAAGATGAATGCCACAAAGTTTGTTGTGCTCCTGATCTTTGTTGGAGTTGTGTGTGCCAATGTTGGCGCAAGGCAGCTCGATGAGGTGTCCCAAAAGACCAGATTTGGCATCTCTATTCCCAAGACGGTTACTACCAACGGCATTGATGCTGAGCGTATCGTTAGTAGTGGTACTAGTGCTTACAATACGGAATATAGCAATTCCAATGCTAATGGGGGTGCCAGCGGTCCCAGCTCTAGTTCATCAGGAAGTGTTAACAAATATACCTATGGATCTGTCGATGCGGATGGTCCCAACGCAAGGGTAGATACTAGCAGTTACACTTACGGTGCTGCAGGTTCTAATGCTGCAGCGGGTCCCAAAACTGCCGAGGGTGATGCATACGCTTACGGAGATGCAGGTAGCAATGCGTCTGGTTCGACCGACAACCCTTAAGCGATTGGTGGAGCATGCTCAATTCTCCGCGTATGTTAATAATACTCTACAAGCCCACAATCTCTTTTGTATTCATAAATAAAACTAGAGATTGTCACCTATATTAATGATGATATAGTGTTACTCCTTATGTCTGATGTATGTATGTGAAATAAATGCAATAAGTGTGACCTAATCAATCTCCACAAATAATACATACTAGGTGATTCTCCAAATATTTATACAGCAAATATATTCTAATAATTATTAATATTTTACTTCTAGTTTCAAATCATTTTATAGTTTATATGACTAATTTATATTGATAAAATTATATTATTTTAATTAGACATGTTATTTTAGAGATGTAATATCTAGTCGGTTTAGGTATCATTTGAGTATATTAGATTGCATCTATTTCTCCGAATTTAACTATAATAGATTTTTTATTTGGTTAATTTTGTTATTTGCATCTTGGTTGGTTGTATATTAAATATATATTAGTAAAAATATGTAGAACTTAATATATATTGTTTTGAGAATAAAATATAAAAGATAAAGTATGTTGATCGATTCAAAATTACATAAATAAATATAACAATAATATTTTGAAATATCATGCATATAAATCTTTTACAAAACAACAAAATTGTAACCATTGGTAAATATATTGTTTTCATTCAAATTGTTTTGTGGCATTCCTTAATTTATATATATAAAGATAAAAGCTTTTCTATTTGAGCAATACAAACTTTGAGCAATAATAGAAGCTCTTCTGTTTGACTCTACTTTAGCTTCCAATCTGTCATCTGGTTTGAAACTAAGAGCAAAATACAAGTAAAATAGCGAAGCAAAATAAAATGTCATAGATGCATGACTGATTAGCTATCAATCCGTTAAGACTTAAGAGTAGTGGATCTCGGAAACTCTGCCCAAATCAATGCTTGGCCACTCATGTGCCCTTATGTTCCAAGACTCGCGCACGTCAAGCAACCTGCAAGACGCAGAAGGACAAGTCAAGGCAGCTTAAAAAGCCGCTGATATAATCAAAACATGTTTGGGGTTGCAATAATGGAGCAATTTGCGAGAACTGGCAAAGGGATAAAACCGCAAAGCCCAACAATATGCGGGAACTAGCAGAAGAAGGGTACCATATGATTAATGGGGTTAGAGATGTTCTAATGACGTTTTTTCCTATGTATCAAGACACATAGTTATTCAACTTAAACTTAAACTTTATTATCATACAATTAAAACTCCAAGAAAAGTAATCTTAACTATACATTTCTACATTTCATTTCTACCACTTCACCAAAAAGGAAATACATTTCTACAGAGAGATCAGATTAACGACATAAGATGACTAGGCATATGGATGCGTTTAAAAATGAAAAGTGATTGAGCTGTACGAATATAATCAACCCAAAGTTAACGTAAAAATGGGTGAAAGAAATGATTTAAAAGACATTATGACTTTTGGTAATGCAGTTAATTACTCATTATGTTCCCAAAAGTAAGATTTTCTATATGTTTAAAGTACTTTGTATACTTTTGAGAAACATTAATTGTAAATATCTGAATTGATTAAATTTTATTGGTGGAAAGTGTAATAAAAATAAATTATAAATTAAATTGTAAACATTTATTATATTCTTAACAAACGTGAAAGCTCTAGAACATCTTATTTTCGGGAACGGAGCGAGTAGTTCGCAACAAATTGCATTTGAAGCTATTTAACAAAAAGAAAAAAATAAATTGCCTTTGAAGTTAGCTTCTCCGTGTGACCGTGTCGAATGTCGATGGAAAGCCAAGAACCCTAGACCATAACGTGTACTATTTTCTATATACATTGTAACATTGATTTTGTGCACATACACAAGTTATTAAAAAAGAAAAAACAAGTTAATAGGGTCAATTAGTTACTCCAAAATACATGGAAACATGGAAATGTCGGTAAAGGTAAGTTATGGTCAATTAATACTCCAAAATGTATGGAAACAAACCGACCACTTTTCACTATTTTACTTTGCGGAGGAGTAAGCGCATTTAGCTTTAAATGGTGACCAAATAAATGAAGTGGAACACTATCTACAATCTTTCAATAGGGGCTGATTGGTTGGGATGTAAGAAGTGACTTTAGCTTTAATTTTCATCTTCAATCTTAAATATTACCAATCATGCTTTATCTTGGTTTTTAAAGTTACAACCAAAAAATTAAAGCTACAGTAAAAACACACAAAAAATAGTTGTAAACATTTTATTTTCCAAAGCTCCATTTTTTTAGATGTAGGAAATTTTAAAGCTACACCACTTAAAGCTAAATCAAAAATCCTACGGACAAAATGCTAAAGTAAATTTTTTATAGTTACAACCCAACCAATCACCTCTTTTAACATTTTAAATTTTTTATATGGAATAATTTTTCCTTTACATTCTTTTTCATATTTTTTTATTGTAGAGAATTATAGAATAAACTTGCTTCTCATTAATTTTAATAAAAAATCATTATTCTTCATTATTTCTATAATTTTATTCATATTCATTCATTTTCCATTTAGTGTTCAATGTTTCTATAAAGGTTATCAGTTAAACTCTTAGTTAATGTGTCTTCTTTTTCTCCGGAAGTGAATAATATGATGAAACATTATTTATGAATGAATCACTACATAGTCAAGAGGCAACCAAGAAGACAATATTTTCTTAATTAATATATAGTTTATTTAAGTAGTACATCCACTAGATTCGAGAATTTATAGCATTGTCGACAATAGTTCTTACAAGCTTTAATTAGTTTTCTCCCCTTCAAGTTAGCTATGCTCATACAATATCGAGGAAGATGTTCATACATCGAACTAAGCTGGTTATTAAGATTGTCTTGTCATCATGAAACATTTCTGTTTCAAAGATTTTATTTTCTTATTATAGAAAATATAAAAACCTACAAAAAAGTGGCCGAGGCGTATACTTTGAGATTATGAGTTTGAATGGTAATGGTTAAAAACTTAAAATAGCACCGCAGTAAAAGTAACTAAAATTTATAATACATATATATATATATATATATATAGATGTAAGTTATTACGCATGTTACTACTACGATCCTAATTGTATTAACAATATGTGGAATACCCTTATACGATCATTATAACAAAAATGACTATGTAAGAGCACATAAACGGACATTATAATGATAAAAACTAACTGAAGTATTTCGTCGCTTACTACGTCATTTTCCGTCTCTGGGTGCCTAGGTATCCACCCTATATGATACTTTAGAATCTTTATACTTTTTTTTATTTTGGTGGATAATTTTTTTCAGCGGGATATAACATGCATTTCGATTTTCGATTGATTGATTGATGTAAATAAAAATTAGTGCGTGTACAATAAGAGGACCCTACTTATTTATCTGATTACGATCAAAGATGTTATAGTAACGTGGAGTTTATAGTCCCTAGATTCGATTGCATGCTGGCTGCTGCAACATAAAACTATAAAAGAGACAGAGATCACCAGCACCATGTGCTTCACTCAGTTTCCCCTTCAAGACTAATTAATCTAGTATTTCTCCGCACTCTTAATTTTTCATTTACATATTAAAGTTGATCAATTTGTTTTGGAAAATAAATTACTAGTTATATTGTTGTCAGTATTTTTACTCGTTGATCTTACTAGAACAGTGGCATGGGGGAAGGGGGAATGCATTTGGATGACAAACCATTTACTCTTTATAATTTATAAATAAAGTAACGATTATTAACTAACAATTTATTAATACAAACACCACTTCCAAGTGTAGTCCCATGTGATCATGGACGGCTTTGCCTTTTAAGTATCAACTATTAAAAGTACTATACATTAAGTAGGGGATACTATGCGTTGGTGTTTCGTATACAGTAAATATTTATAAATTAATATACTATAAATAGTAATTTTGAACTGTAATTTTCCAAAGTTCCAACATTATTAAATTATAAAAAATTTACTGTATATAGTTAATCACAATATTAAGGGTTATAGTGGTGCAATGACAAAAAAATAGTGGTGCAATATTAAGGGTTATAGTGGTGCAATGACAAAAAAAAAGTGGTGCATGTGAAATAGTGGGAGCAAACAGTCTTCTTGAATTAATCATATACCAACTAATTTATAACCATGACAAGGAAATGTATTAATAGTCTCGATAACAGAGATCCATCTAAGAAATCACTATCATAACTACGACTGCAGAATCAGATAACTATGAGATGAAAATGTATCAACTATCTATAAATGTATCATCAATATATAATACTGACAAACATACAACAGAGATCCATATGACAAACAACTATCATAACTACTAGCAAAATCAAATAATTATAAGATGAAAATTTATCAATTATCACTAAACTATGAAATAGACAATGTATCAACAATGTCAATAATACTAACAAACATACAACAGAGATCCATATGACAAACCACTATCATAACTACTAGCAAAATCAAATAATTCAGATCTAATTAATTCTAACTCTGTCACAAACTATGATGATTTACGTTTAAGCATGCATATAGCAGCTGAAAAAACATTATACATACACATGCACCGACAGATGGGAGATGCAGTACCATAATTAAAAATTTCGTGTTAGAAACATACTTCAAAGTTTAGTCTAAGGAAAATTATTTGTCAGTTGACAAAAAAAAACAAAATCGATAAGTGCATACTTGTTTGAGTTCAGCAACAAACACACTTGTTTGAGTTCTCTTAGTAAACTCAAAACCAAACTCCCTAGTAGCAACAAGGAAATCAACTTCATCAGGAGACTCAGCTTCATAAGTGCACTTTTCAGTTTCTTCATCACCCAGGAATAGCAGTATATATGACAAACCGCAAGTATACGGAAAAACATTAAAATGTCATAATGATTCGGCTCATTTACCCAGTTGTCATCCATTAGACAGTTATCTTCAAAACTAAACCCCTTAATTAGTTTTCAGATTAAATTTTCGTGGGAGTTCAAATGTCATACAATAAGTCATCAGCCACTTTTTTTTGGTCTAAACATCATCAGCCGCTTTACTTAACAACTATGAATTTGTTTTCAATAGTTTATAATGTTAACCTTGTACATAATAAATAAACAAATTAATATTTGCTACAAATGTACAACTCCGGAATTACGTCAGTCAGTACATTATTAACGAATAAAGATAAAGACAATTAATTTGTTTAACAGTCAGCAACTTCAGCCGTTCTGATATGATCTACTTTGTACCGACTTGCCCAAAATATGAAAATTTTATACAGATTATATGATGTGATCATATTTGGTAATATTGATCTCAGCATCTGTATTGAGTATATTAAAAATATAGTAAGAGGATATTCAAAAATAGAATATACTAAATAATTTGTTACCATGCTCGTATGCAAACAAAGGCATGGATAGTTGGGACGAAGACAAAAAGAGGCATCACCTGCTCATGTGTACAGCAGAGATGGTTGTGCTGTAAAGACAACTATTTCAACTAATAACATTACCTATAATTTTCTAAATATTATTTTGTTAATTATATTCAACCATGACGACAAAAATATATGAATCATCTTCGATTATTATAGTTTGTAGCTTTACAAAAGTAAAATGCATATGCTCTTTCTTGCATCGATATCTGTATATGAATTTAGACCCAAAAAAAAATCTGTATATGAATCAATCGCCCCTCCCATGTGTTCCCATTGTCCACATATGTCATGAAAACAAGTGTCTATAATTATTTTGGATATAATTCTCAAAACCTATCATTACTTTCCACGTTCATAACTCATAAATAAAAGAGGCATTCAGTTTTTTTTTTTTTTGTAAACTATGAGGCATTCAGTTATTCAAACCCATATCTGTCTCTCTTTCTTCTTATGCTAACTAATCACGTATGAATAATCTCAGCCGTAATCTAAAGTAACGAGTTATAGGGATAAATTTTAACATAAATTTTGGGATAGATTTTAATATAATCTTGACTCACAAAACAGAACAAAATATTGAAACACTTTTAGTCCATTGGTTTAATTGAGAGAGTTAATTAGTACTTTATATTAAGAGATTAGAGTTTCGAGCCACAAAAAAATTATACAAATTAATAAAGTAAATAGATCTTCATCAAAATACAAGTAAAACCGTAAACTTTTATAAAGCGGTTCAGAAGAAGAACATTTATAGTTATAAAATTATTTATATAACATTTTTCATAATTTATAATATTATAATTAACCAACATTAATATATAAAATATTAAGTAATCTAACTCTGATTCGGCACCAATTAAACAAAATATATTGATTGGATATATTAACCCCCTTGCGTTAACAGCAAGACCTAATGGAATTCAAGTATATCTATATTGTTTATACGAAAATATGATATTCAAATTATGTGTGTTTGTAGTATTTTGATGACAATAGTAAGCCTGTTTTTAATTTTATAAATTCCAGTATTCACGTATGAAAATAATAAATTATGAGAAAGAACGTGTGTCTCATAACACTCAAATGGGAGAAATTGTTCAAAATGATTGGAGTTAACTTTTATTGTTTGAACAATGAAATAGTCTTGTAAAAGGAACTAACTTTTTTTCAATTGCCATACTATAATGTTCCACATCAAAATTTCAAGTCAAGAAGATGGATGGACTAAACTGAAACTGCTTCAGGATAATAAAATCACCCATGCACATCGATTTTGGTGATTATTATAAGCTTTAAACCTCATCACCTATGCACATCGATTTTGGTAATTGTTATAACCTTTAAACGTTTTTAATATGAATATAAGATTCAACTGTATCTTTAAGCTTAAAGTTAACGAAATAAAGCAAATACTTAGAAATGAATAGTTGACATTTTAATCTAATTTTCTTTGAAAAAATAAAAAAAAAAAAACAAAAGGGGAAAATCAGGGAGTAGTATAAATAAAGTCCTAAGCTTTCCATAATCCTCACAACTAAATCTAATTAACAAAAACAGAGTCGTCTTTGACTTTCCAAAAACAGAGCTTTTTGCCTTAATACACATCTCGCTCTGAAATGGCTGTTCCTGTGATTGATTTCTCCAAGATCAATGGTGACGAAAGAGAGAAGACACTCTCTGAAATCGCTAAAGCTTGCGAAGAATGGGGATTTTTCCAGGTTCAAATCTTAAAAATCAGAACTTTATCTCTCTGTTTTTTGATGAGCTCATCACTCTGTTTCTGTGTAGCTGGTGAACCATGGGATCCCATTGGAGCTTCTTGAAAAGGTGAAGAAGCTAAGCTCAGAGTGCTACAAAACAGAGAGAGAAGAAGCATTCAAGACCTCAACACCCGTGAAGCTTCTCAACGACCTGCTTCAGAAAAACTCCACAGAGAAACTCGAAAACGTTGACTGGGAAGATAACTTCACTCTCTTAGACCACAGCGAAAACGAATGGCCATGCAACACTTCCAACTTCAAGTAAACACACAACCTCTCTCTTCTCACTCAAACCCATTTCCAAAAATCAAAACTTTTTACAAAATTTGTTTTCTCGAAAAACAGAGAGACGATGGTAGAATACAGAGGAGAAGTGAGGAAGCTAGCGAGCAAGATGATGGAAGTGATGGACGAGAACTTGGGCTTACCTAAAGGTTACATAAAGAAAGCTTTTAACGAAGGGATGGAAGATGGAGAAGAGACGGCTTTCTTTGGAACCAAAGTCAGCCATTACCCACCTTGTCCTCATCCTCAGCTCGTCAATGGCCTTCGAGCTCATACTGATGCAGGAGGTGTCGTCTTGCTGTTCCAAGACGATGAGTACGATGGTCTTCAGGTGTTGAAAGATGGAGAGTGGATCGATGTTCAGCCGCTGCCTAATGCTATTGTTATCAACACTGGTGATCAGATTGAAGTTCTTAGCAATGGAAGGTAACATCTTAAGGCTTTTAGTTCATTTTTTTATTATATCAAATATATTTATTTTAACTTTAAAATAATATTAGAATTATATATTAAATTATATCAAAGTTACACTGTTAAAACTTAAAACCACACAGGACTAAAAATATAAATTACTGATATATAAACTATATGCTAAAATGGAATAAAGAAAAAAAATTCACAACTTAAAATATTCAAAAATATGCATTTTGACTAAATTAAAATTGTTTTATCAGATATTTTCCGGTTGTATTGTGTTGGAACTAGACCGGTTTGGTTTATCTAGATTAAACATTTCTAGCTTCATTTTCATTCAGAATAAAACCGGTTTAACAAAATACGTTTTGAGATTTTGGGTTTTAGATTTTAAACCAAGATGGATTTGGCAGGTACAAGAGTGCATGGCACAGAGTGTTGGCCAGGGAAAAAGGAAACCGGAGGTCAATAGCTTCCTTCTACAACCCATCGTACAAGGCGGCCATTGGTCCACCGGAGATGACGGCAGCGGCGGAGGAAGGAAGTGAGAAGAAGTATCCAAAGTATGTGTTTGGAGATTATATGGATGTCTATGCAAACCAGAAGTTCATGCCTAAAGAGCCTCGTTTTCTAGCTGTAAAGACTCTCTAAGAATGTTACTACCACTGTTTTCTCCTTGCCCACATGTTGTATTATTTTCTCTTAATGCCAAATTTAATAATTGATAATCTGGCATCTGCTTTTCTGGCTTTGTATTTTGTTTTTTTTTTCTTTCTTTTTAAGTGATTTTGAATCTTTGTTGTCACTTGTGTTCTTAGTTTCTGAATATAAATGTATGTGCGCTTTTCTTTGTCTCATTTTGTTAGTTAAATCTATAGAGCAAACAGCACATAAGTAACATTATTATTGTCATTATTTTCATCATATAATGAAGCAACAGAGTCATAATATTGTCTGCAACATTTCAGAAACTATGTAACTATGTCTACATATGGATTCATGACTTTTTGATGCAGCTAGTCATGAGAATGTTGTTATTTCATAAACATCCATTTCTAACCATACTTGCTTGGTAATTAACAGCAAATAAAAACAAGCTTCTTTTGAAAAAAACTTGATAATTTTTACACAGGAGAGGAAGGACTTCCTCTCCTACTTCAAAGAAAATACACTGAGAAAAATTATGACTAGACGCAAAATTAGAAGATACATTAATTAAAGTTACAAACAAAGGCAAGGCTAGAGCCAGGCTTCGACTACAGAAACTAGGCCGGAGTGCTTTAACTTGGCAGGTTCAGGTCCGGGGGAGCTTGTGTCTGCTGCTTCAGAGCAAGAACAATAGCTTTCTCTGTGGCCAGGTGAGAAACTTCAACAGCCTTTTCTGTCTTTTTTTTGGCTGCTTTTGCTTCTGCTGAAGAGCTTGAGGATCCCTTCAGTTTCTCATGTTGCTGCTTTGATTTGTCAACTGTAGGTTGAGTGGTGACTAAGGACGTGGTGGTTGCGCTTGGGACAACAACACCTGTTGTTTTATCTCCAACACTTGAAGCCTTCTCGGGATAGGCAGTAGTACCCTCTGGTTTTGGTAGCGTCTGTTTCCTCTTAGTCATCTTCCCTTGACCCTTCAATAAGAAAAGAGCTGATAAATGACCATACTGCAGAGAGATTTGCTGAGATCATGGAAACGGAATCTCTCTCATACCATCTCCTTGCCATGATTTTCATACAATGCTCTCCGCCTTTCCTTTGCTCTGCAAATGGCACGCTTGATCCCATGATTGTCCATCAACCTATTTGGCCAGAGTTCAGCTAACTGGATCATGAATAAATCACAAAAGAAACTCAGTTAGGAAGAACCAAATAGACCATGAGTGCCAAAAGACAAGGAACTTGAAAATAACTTACATTTGCATAAAGCTTTCTGATATGTGGACCTGAATCTTCATCCAATCCCTATGATTACCACACAAAAAAACTAACACTTCAAGTCTGGATCTAACAAGTTGAAAAACATTGTTATGTAAGGTTGCCAAAAAATGGAAAAAAAAACTTAATTACATCAACAAAGATGTCATATAGATCACATAGTTTGTCCTCCATCGCTGCATCCATGACAAACTTCTTCTTCGCAGGTGGACCAACATCCTGAAAATCGTCTGATGTTCCAGCTTCTTGATTGGTTGCCTGTGAAACACTTTATGTCAGTATAGACCCTATAACAGAAAACCAAGGAAATATAGTGCCTAGCCATTATCAGAGAGAGAAGCATTCATTGACAATGGATGTCTAAATCCAACAACAGAGACAAGAACAAAAGTATCTATCAGAGACAATTTGAAAATCAAATCAGTGAAACTAGTAGAGTAGAAGAGAGAGAACCTGGGATTCAATCAATGGAACTTGTGTTTTTAACATCTCAACAACTTCATTCTTGATACGTTGAAACTTGTTATCTTTTTCTCGATTTGCAGAGTCTCCAGAATCAATCATGATCTTCAAGTTCCTCTGTAACAATAAGCATTATATAATCTTATGCCTCAGTAAGAATCACAACTCCATTCAAATAACAAGTCTCTGTACCTTCAGAGATCTAACTTGAATTAGATGACCAACAATGCTCATGAGACGATTGATTAACTCTCCTGATACATTCCCTTGGCTCGCCTGCTTCAATAAAAATAAAAATCTCAATACATTTGGAAGATTTTTTAAGAGTAAAAAAGAAACATACATAAGAGTTTGATTACCGCAATCCTAGCAACTTTAGCAAGCTTCGATTTTACGTCTCCTGGCAATCTCCTCTTCACTGCTTGGGATGAGGAGGTATCAGCATCTTGATTCTCAGTGGCAGCAGCAGGAGGCCTTGCTGCAATAAAAATTGTACATTATAGTTTTGCTAAAATTGTATTTAAACTCCCAATACACGTAGTGATTAAGTGCTCACTCACATTCAGCGACCACCTTCTCCAATTCTCTGAAGGCTTTCTCAAGTGTTGAGGTTTTAGGCCTGGCGTTAGAACCGCCTTTTCTCTGAATAGATTGTCTGCTTACAGTTGCATTGTCAGTGTTTTCCTTCTGACGGACTACTGTTGATTTAGCCAAAACATCTGGCCGAGGTTTCCCTGGCAATGGTGAATTAGATAGCTGATGAGCACCTTTGTTGCTGTGCTTCATATGAAGGGCCCCAGAAGATTCAGCTGCCTTTGACCTCGGACTTAGGGCGTTTCTCAGCAGATTCGCTTTATCACTATGCTTCACATTTTCCAAGTCATTGCCACTTTGAGGTTTCAAAGGAGAAACCGAATCCTGCACTGTCTTTGAATCACTGATTTTTTTCTTCAGAGAAGGCCCAGAAGCAGCTGATTGATCCTGGAATTTAGCATTCATGTTATCAATCTTCTTGACTGAAACTCTTACGGATTCAAAAAGTCATTTGCAAGCAATGGTACTACCTTTCCCCCATCCGTCTTGGCTTGCTTTCTGGATACATCAACAACATCGCCGGAAGGTTTTGCTGACTCTTTCCTTTGCCTTTTCTTTGGTTTTTGGTTTGACATTGTTGCTGTGGACGGTTCACTGTTGTAGAAAAAAAGAATTCACAATTTTAGATAAAACTGGTAAATGGAAGATAGCATATGTATAGAGAAACTGTGAGAACATGAATCCTATCTATAATCAGAGCCCACACTGCTATGAAATGGTATTTATTGGTCACTGCGTTTTGCAATTAAGAGGACAAGAAACTTACATCTGTTCTAACTTTCCTTTGTTGACAAAAAACCCATCATGTTTAATTTTCGCATCATCAACTTCAAAATACTCATCCTACAATGCAAAGAAAAGAGAAGAATAATGTGTCAGCTATCAAGATACACTTTGATCTTATAAGAAAAACAAACATATGGAGGATATCTATACTGTCTGACCAGTTCAACGTCATCGATGAATGAATCTTCAGTGTCATACTCGTCATCATCCGGAGCACCATCTAACTCTTCCCCATCACTACTATCTCTCCCCTAGAAAATCAAAAACATTCATCTAACTCGTACTGCTAAACAATAGACACATCAATGGTGAGAAAAAATAGGGGAAACATACCATGTAGAGCCTTTCGATCTTCTCAATAACGGCGTTAAAACGATTAGAATGAGGTTGGTCGACCATTTCACCTTCTGCCGGTGCCCCCTGCATTGGATATACCAACAAAAGCATTAGAAACTCACATGATCATGATCCAAATCATATGCCAGAAACGTCTCCAGTTTCCTTCAAATGAAATTGTGAGTGACATATTCAACCAAAACGAGGTTGCAACAATGTCACTAGCGATGAAACCAAATCACATACCGAACCGCAGTTCAAATTACTGACCGAGACTAGACAACAACAGATCACTGTCAAGTTGTAGTTTTTTCTTAGCTTCAACAGTTTACTTATTGAAACCCTACAAGTAAACCCAATGACAGAACAATTCACTTTACCAAGACTTACAGAAACCTTCCCGACCAATCAGTTAACCCGACAATTAAAAAAAAAAAAGTTAATCCGACAAGAAAAGAGTTATTCCGACAAACAGTTAAAAACAGTGAGGTTCTGTCTGGATGAACCAGAACATTCCCAACAACAAATTTCAACTCCCAGGAGGAGGACAAGACAAAGGTTGGTCCTTTAGAGACAAAGGTTGGTCCTTTCGATGCAGAAGAGTCAAAAACTATGCAAATGTAACAGAGCTAAGAACTCACCGGCGCAAGGTGAGCCTCAAGATTAGGATTAGCGTTAGGAACCGGGTCGGGCGCCGATGAACCATGGACCTTGCTAGCCTCCTTCATAAGCTTCTTCCACGAGACGTACGTCGTCTCGCCTCGCCGGAGCTCCACCTTGAGTAACTTCCGGTCAGCGGCAGCTAATAACTTTGGCGAGGTCCTCGAAGACTCGCCGTCGGTGGTGGCCTTGTGTTCCCCCATGGAGTGATTGGGTTCGGGTCAGAGGCCAGATCGGAGAAGACGCGACTTTTTGGAGAGAGAATCAAATCAGGAGCCAAGTTTGATGCTTGTGACTCGACAGGTTAGGGACCCGATTGGCAACTCTCAAGTAGTCCCTGAGCATTCGGTAAGAACCGAATTGAGAAAATTTTCGATTCTGATTTAGTCAGTTTCCGGTTCATCCCGCAAACCGACCAGTTTGAGACATTTTTGCCAAATAAATCAAATAAACCGAATCAACCAAAAATTTATACATCATATTTTTGGTTTTCTACCAAATTTACCGAATTATAAACCAATGTGGGTTCTAATAAAATTCAAAACCACCGGTTTAACCGAAAATTCTACTGTTCTTGCCGGAAAAAATCAGCCTCTTTTGTTCAATTAAAAAACAGAGTTCTAACATAAGTTGTTGTCTTTAATGGTACCATTAAGCCAGGATACAAGACCAGAGAAGAAGACCATATGTCAGTTTGGTTTATCTCCTGATCAAAAGATGCAAACAAACTAATTAGCATGTCTTTGCTACATTAAACATAAAGATGTTTAAGGGAAATAAATGATTGAACCATAACATATCATTTTACTGGTTATAGATTTAGATCAAACATACATAGGCGGATAGAGAATTGATCATTTAAATAGAAATTTTAGTTTGTGGTGTTACATTGGCGTCGGATCTCTCCCTCGACACCAATCTTCACTTCTATAGATCTCATCTTCACCATTGATTTAGTGAACTCTGAAAAGAAATGACCCTTGAAAGTCATGTTAACAGAAAAAAATGAATTAATAATCTTCTTGGTGTCACTGTCTTGATACAAAACAACATCGAATTGGATTACTCCTCTTCTATTTTTGATGTTGTGGAAGATATGGCCATCAATCTCAATGAGCTTCCCAAGTTCATGGGAAGTCTCACATAGACATCTCTACCTTGAGGGCATGTAGACATCTTCCATTACTGATTTTATAGTATGTGTACCTATTATCATAGAAATATTTTAACCCAAAAAAAAAAAATAATGAGAGTGTTAGAAAAATTATTAAGCACATTCTTTTGAACAGAAAAAATAGTGATTACTAGTAAGAAAAACAGAAAAAATGATATTGGAAGACATAGTTAAAACTATATGCGTTGAGAAGAACAATATTTTGATCAGAGAAACTTCAAGGTATTTAGGTGATGATTGTTTCCATTAGTTTCTGGTTTAGTTTTTAGTTTTTAGATTTTGGTTTTAGATTTTGGTTTTTGGTTTTTAACTTTTAGATTTTGGTTTTTGATTTTCAGTTTTTGGTTTTGGTTTTTGGTTTTTAGATTTTGGTTTTGTTGTATTCTTAGTTTTTTATAAAATAAGCAATACATTGTTTTAAAATAATATTTTTTAAAAAAATAACCATTAAAATTTATCAAAATATAGTGGCTGTTATTTAAAATAAAAACATTACCATGTTTTAATTATTTTATTTTAAGTGTTATACTTAAATATAATTAATAAAATATCTATAAATTATTAAAATTATAATATTTTAAAATTTTGAAACTATTTATAAATTCTATTACATAAAATATTTTTCGTTTTTTAGAACTTGAATGGCTATTTTTTCAAATTAATATAATATATTGTATTAATAAAATATTTTAAATTTATAACTTTTAGTTGTTGTTTAGTATGTATAATAAAATTATTCAATAATTTATTTATAGATATTAATAAGTAATTGGTTACAACTAATACTAATATTATCTATATTTATTTACATATATGAAACACATAAATTATTTTACATTAATGTTAAATGATAAAAAATTGTATGGGAATTTTATCTTTATGAAAACATTATTTACTTAATTATTAATTAATTAAAATATAATATTTTATACAAAATAAACAAAATTCGTTTTTGTATTGAAAATCCACAAAAATTGGTTTTTGGCTTTTCTTCACAAATTGGTTGAAATTTTGAAAAACTAGTTTCCCTAAATTTTAGGGAATCTATTTGTTAAAAAACTTGATTGGCAAGTGAAATGGTTTTTACAAAAACAAAAACTAAAAACTGAAAACTTGATTGAATAAAAAATGGTTTTTACAAAAGCAAAAACCAAAAACTAAAACAAAAACTACAAACAATCAACCTCATAATATGATTCTCAAGTGACGCTCATGGAAAGCACGTGAGCGGTTAAGACCGGTGTCAGATCCAAATTGAAAACTAAAACCCGGTTAAAGAGGAGACGCGAAAGTTAAAAAAGAAAACGGTTCAAAGATAAAGGAGAAGCACACCGGCGAGTCTCCGGCGACCGAACAATCGTCCCTTTCCGCAAATTTCTAGGGTTTGCGAGTTTCTTCACTCTTTAGCTTCGTTCCGTCTCGTAGTGAGAACAAATTTCGTTTCTTTTTGGTTTTGGCTGTGTAAATGATTGTGTAAGCTCTAGATTTCGAGAGTGTGGGAGGGAGATCACAACGTTTGTTTCTTCTTTGCGTTTTAAAGATGACAAGCAATGGTGAAGGTACAGAGAAGTGTAATGGAGTTAATAGTTGTGGTGGTGGTGCTAATGAAAGGTCCAGAGGTAACAAGAAGTTACAAGTGTACAAGCGGAGAAAGCTTGGAAGAAGATCGGTTTCTGGGAGTAAGTGTAAAGAAGATGAGAGGGTTTCTGTGGAAGCAGGTGTTAGTCACTCAGGAAGCCAGGTATGATGATTGCATTTTGAAAACTGCTGGAGTATGTGTAGTTGCTGTAACTTCCATGAATGTAGGAATGCATATTAGGTTCTCTTACAATCTAGGCATTATGTTGTTGATGATGAAGCTAAAGAATAAGTAAGGGCCATTTCTTATAATCTTTGTGTGGCTATTCAAGCGACGATTTTGTTCTTGTTTCTCAGACGAAATGGGTATCTTGTCTTGTGTGTGTGATCGCTAGTTTCAGGCAAATGATAGATTCCCGTTAGTGCTGGCGCTATACTTGTAGAACCGGACAAGTGTTGACTGCATTGTGTATTCAATTATGAATTGGTGTCATTGTATCTGTGTGATTAGCTCATGCGGCCATGATTTACTTTCACAAACATGCTCCTAAAACATGTTTTAACACCTTCTTGTTTTTGATTTAGTGCTGTCATTCAATTTCTTTGCTCAGGAGTCTGTTGCTTCTGAATTAGATTATCAAAAGTTCAGCACAGGAACAGATCTTACTGGTGAACTCCCTGAGCTTCCAAATCCAAATAAACCAACAACTGACCCCAAGTATGAGACCGTGACAGCCGGATGCCAGAATGTTCTGTCTCAAGTTTTAGCTTCAAAGGAGTTTGCATCTCTAAGTAAGTTGCTTTCCGAAATCAAGATTGAAGACCTTACCTGCAGAACTCTCATAGACACCAGGATGCAAGAGGGTGTTTATGAAGGTTCACCTGTGCTCTTTTCAACCGATCTCCAAGAGGTAATATAATTGAAACTCTGCATAGTCTGAACATAACTTATGCATGCTAATCCTTACCGTTGTGAAAAATATTTTATGATGCCATGGTTCGGAAGCTGAACTCAAACTTTCAAATGTAATTTTTTTTTGTCTCAGAACTAAACCTAACTACTAATTTCAGGTCTGGCAAAAAATACAGGATGTTGGTAATGATATGGCTGTTCTTGGTAATAGCCTTTTAGAGCTTTCAAAGACGTTTTCTACCGAACAGGTTTGGTTCATACATAAATGATCTTCTTCAAAGTGCTTGTTTAATAAAACTTTAATTTATTAGTTAATATCCTAATATCTCTTTTTTTTCCTCAAAATCTGGAAGTTGAAGAAGTTCTACACTAGGGAATTGAAGCCTAATCCTAATGCAGAGAACATCAGAAATAACTGTGTTTATGACACTTGCAAGCTATGTGGAGAGAAGGCAGCAGTGACAGACTGTTTAGCTTGTGATCATTGCGAAGATATGTACCATGTCTCATGTGCACATCCAGGTGGGAAAGGGATGTCTACGGGCAGTTGGTACTGTATAAACTGCACAGCTAATGGAATCGGATCACCTCACGAGAATTGCGTAGTGTGTGAAAGAATGAAGACAGATAGCAGACGTGTTGATAAAAGTACAGAATGTAAAGAAGATTCAAACGAATCTGAAGAGAACTCAAGCTGCAACATCAACCATGGAGGTCACAAAGTAGAGGTGAAGAGAGATTCTGAACTCTGTAGGACATGTGGAACAAAAGTGGTGGAGAATGGCAGGTTCATAACATGTGATCACCCTTTTTGCCCACACAAGTATTACCACATCAGGTGTTTGACTGCAAAGCTAGTAAAACTACACGGTGGTGCTCGTTGGTATTGCTCATCTTGCCTATGCAGAAACTGTCTAACCGACAAGGATGATGATAAGATTGTGATGTGTGATGGGTGTGATGATGCGTATCACATATACTGCATGAAACCTCCACGTGCATCGGTTCCAGATGAAGAATGGTTTTGCAAAACTTGTAACGCTGCAAGTCAGAAAGTCCGTAAAGTGAGAAAGGCTTATGAGAAGAAGATGGGGACGTTGCAGAAACAAAATGGGAATCTGAAGAGCAGTGGAGATAGTGTAGGAGGAGGAGTGGACATGCTTCTAAACGCAGCTGACACTCTGAAAGATTAAGAACATACTTTACAATCCAATAAATGAAGGATCGGAACCAGTAGTCAGTATATACAGCTTCTTGTCTCTAAAAAGATTATGTCCATCTTCCTAACTTTGAAGACTTTAATATTGATTCGTCTCTACAAAATTTGTGAACATACTTTAATCAAAAGTGCCTTGTGATGTGCTGAATCTGCAATCTGCTCAACTTTATAATTAACAAATTTTGCTAGACAAAACTGCCGAATTATATGGTTTCAAGGAGTGTGGTTATTCAGGAGGAGCTTCCAAAGACTTATCCTACAAAGTTCTACTCTTTATCTAAAGTACGACATTTAGCCCAAGAGGCTTAAATGAAACAAGTTGATAAAAAAAAAGCTAATAAAAATGGTTTAACTCCAGGGATGATTGGTAACTACGATTTTTATTTTTTGGCTTTAGAATAATAGATGTAGATTTTATTGATGTATTTTGTAGATTTTATTTCCGTAAACTTATATTAATAATTTTCAAGGCACGAAATATATATCTCTAAAAAAATTTATTTCCAAAATTATTTTATTTTCTATTTTAGAATTATAGCTTTAAATTATTTTTTAAAACACGATTGGTAAACTAAAGTAGCTGTAGAAAGAAAATGAGCTGTAAAAATCACTCACAACACTTGCCAATCATCTCCTCCATTACAGGAAACATCAAAATATATTTACAATCATGAAATTGTATTGTTCACCTTATTTTTTTAGTAATGACTGTATATACCGATGTTTTACAAATTGGCTGGCTCTCTTTGGGGTAAGTCTTTTGGTGTTCTCTTTGGGTTAAGTCTTTTGGTTGTTCTGTTTGATGTAGCAATCTCAATCTCTATGATCAGCATTTTTGATTAATCCTGTTTATTTGGTAACCAGGCAGGAGCTATGCTGGGGATGATGCTTTTCTCTTCACCAATTGCCCCATGCTTTTGGTGCAGTAATGGACACAGTGATCTAATCTCGTTGTAGTATTTGCATTGTTTCACTACTTAAATTTTTATGCCTTAATTATTTCCAGTGTTCTATATTCACTCTGTCCGGTACAAAGAGATATCGTCTTAAACTGAAAAAACTATTGTGTGGCAGGTGGTGGTCACTGCTCATGACCATGATCACCATGGCCATCATGATCATGATCATGATCATGATCATTCGGATTTGCCTTCACATTCACATTCTATACAAGATCTGTCTGTTGGATTGTCTGTTCTCGGTAAGTAGTAAAACACCTGTTTTTTTTTTTTGTTTATCAAACAAAGTAGGATTGATGTCTGCTATGGTGACTTAAATCTTATATTGTTGGCTTGTTTGTTACATTGCTGTTGATAAATCAGATTCAGTCGCAGATAGATATGTATTACTTCCGATGGAAAATTGGACAAACCTGAACATGGGGGAGAAGAACTCAATCAAGGCTAGTATTTATTTGGTTACCTCAACTTGTTCTCTGACGTTTTTTGTAAGTACGTTTTTTGTTGTTGTGCAGCACAATTTTACTGATGGAATGGCGTTAGGAAGTGCGTTTCTCATCTACGGATCAGTTGGTGGATGGTCTAGAATAGAACCATGTTTTTTTTACTTGCGCCCCAAGAGGTCTTTACTCTATTTCCTTGACAAACTTGATAATAAGCATAACAACAGATAACACATTAACAAAGCTTCAATGGGAATAGGTGATTTTGGGATACTAGTGAGGTCAGTCAGGCTTCACTGTAACAAAGGCACTCTTCTTCAACTTCCTCTCTGCACTTGCAGGAACCTTCACTGGCAAGTCTTTTCCTTCTGAAACCTTTCTACAGATACTGAAACTGAACTAACCTTCGTGATGCTTTTTATATCTCTTGGCTACAGGTTTTGGTCTGGGGAAATGAACCGGGACAGTCGATCATTGATTGACATACAGTATCCCATTGGTTCGATCTAATAACGTTATAGCTAAATGTTTACATAATAATGTTTATGGTGGGTGATTGAAATTTTGTTTTCAAGATTCAGCCAAATTCTACCATACATGCAAGTAGGTTGAGCGGATCACTAATAAGTCATTACAATGGAAGACATTGAACATATTCAACAATCTACAGAACAAAATTGACCGAAGCTGTGAACTAAAGAGGAAGATAATATTTTTAGTTTTATAGTGTAACCATCTCGCTAGAATTGATCTGTTACAACGTTAAGGTAATAGATAAGACACGAAAACACTAACTTAAGAACATAGCATATAAGCAAGGCATAAGATACCTACCTACTATATATTTCTATTATTATTATTATTGCTGTGAGTGCGCATAAAGGTAACTAAAACACAAAGTAGACATCATTGATATTTGAAAGCATTCAAGCACCCATGTCGATGATGCAACGGATACACTCTCCCTTCGACATGTAATCAAACGCCTCGTTGATCTTCGAGAATGGCACAGTGTGAGTGATGAACTTGTCAAGATCCAGCTCCTGATGACAGAAACCACCAGAGCATTGACATATTTGTAAATATCAGAACTTTGTAAAAGGAAATATTCTCATTACCTTGTTCATGTACTTCTCAACAACCCCTGGAATGTCGGTTTTAGGTTTGTAGTTCCCAAAGAAAGAACCCTTGAGTGTCCTCTCATTCAGAAAATTCATAGGATGAGTCCTGAAGGCATCGTCTTGTCTTGGCACACCAACCAGTACCGCAACACCCCATCCCTCAAACATTAATATTCAATAAATCGCTAGTAATTAGCTAGGCAGTAATTAGAATAAGAGAATAGTTTCTACAAGCCTAGACCTAGACCGATCTTTAGAAGACTGATCATAGGTATTAAAGTTCATAAGCACATAAATTGGAGATATGAATGGGTTGGTCTGAACCGATGTGGAGGATACATTACCTCATGAACACATTCAAATGCTTGAATCATGGCTTGAACACTTCCTGTGCACTCCACACTCCGGTCCACTCCACCATCTGTCATCTCAGTGATGACTTGCTGAACAGGCTTGTCATGCTCTCTAGGGTTCACAAATTCGGTCACACCGAATTTCTTAGCTGCCATAACACAAACAAAACTCAATGCAAATGTGGAGACTACATTAAAGAAAGACTAATAAAATTTTAACTACCTTCCTCGAACCTATTGGGGTTGAGATCAACACCAATGATCCTACCAGCACCAGAGATTCTAGCGCCTTCTGCAGCTGCTAAACCAACAGCACCAAGACCAAAAACGGCAACACTCTGACCTCGTTTTGGTTTAGCCACGTTCAAAGTTGCTCCTAGCCCAGTGGATAAACCGCAACTAACGATGCAGACTTTGTCAAGAGGAGCTTCCGGGTTGATCTTAGCCACCTGACCGGAGTGTACCACAGTGAACTCACTGAACGTAGAGGTTCCGAGGAAGTGGTGAATGGGTTTGCCATTGGTGGAGAATCTTGATTCACCGTCGTGAATCATGCCGCCTCGGTCGGTGTTGATCCTGAGGAGATCACACATGTTGGATTCCTCAGAGTGGCAGTGACGGCAATTGCCACATTCCCCGGTGAAGATGGTCAAAACGTGATCTCCTGATTGAAGATCAGTCACTCCTTCTCCAACACTCTCCACAACCCTAAAACCAAAAATCTATTAAACCCTAAAACTTGTGAAAGAAGATTAAGGCTGTTTTTTTCTTACCCTCCAGCTTCATGGCCTAAGATACGTGGAAACAACGGCGTTTGTCCCTGCGTAATCAAAACTCAGAAACCTTGTGATAAGACTCAGGATCAGAGCTAGGTTATAATAGTGAACTTTGTTTAGGTCTTATTGATATACCTTTGCTTCCCAGAAGCAAACATCAGTGTGACAGAGAGAAGTGAAGTGAACCTTGATACGAACTTCATGTTTCTGCGGTGGAGCAACCTCTACTTCCTCCATCACCAGTGGCTTTCCGGCTTCCCATGCCACAGCAGCTGTAACCACAACCATGTAACATTTTTTTAATCTCACCATATAATTTTTTCATTATAAAAACTCGCATCATAATAAGTGATAAGAACACGTATGATCAAAACCTCAAATGGTGAAATCTTATTAAAACTAACTAACAGATAGAAATGATTGCAAAACAAGGAAAAAAAGACCAGCTTAAAAATAAGAACCTAGGCATCGAATAAAGTGACCAGCCGTAGACATTATCAACAACGACAGAACTTGATCTTTAGTTTTGTTTGCTTGATGGTAAGAGATGAGCGAGGAGAAGTGATTTTTATCGAGCTGGTAATGAAAGAGGATGTGTCTTTACAGAAAGTGACATCTTGTTATTTTTGTAAGTCGACATGTGTTGAAGATAGTTTCGGCTTCCACCTGGTGTTTCCATTGTTCATCCACGTGCGTTTGTAGAACCAGAAAGCACACCCACCGATTGCTTTGTTTCGGTATGCTTTACTTTAATTGGTACTAAATATTTCTTTTGGCCATCAAGGTGGAATTTTTTTTCCTAATGGATTTTAATTTCACTTTCGTATTGCAACGATCAAATTAGACCGAAACTAATGTTAAAACCGGTTTAAATATTAATGTATGATGTTACTAAACTAAATTGATTAAAATTAGAGCAATTTCTTACATTTTAGAACCTTTTTTTAAAGACGAACTATGGTTTTTTTTTGTTGGGATTGCTTGCCATCTTGTTGGGCCCAAAATAAGCAAAGCCCACCAAAAGGTTTTAGTGTATCATCATCTCTTTAAACCCTAAACGGCTAAACCTAAGTCCTAATTCCTAAACTCTTCTTCTTCATCTTCTTCTTCTTCTTCGGAGATTCGCTGCAGTCACAAGATTCACAATGGTTGAAGGAAAGGGTTTCCTGGTGAGCTCGGTCACTGAGCTTCACCGCAAAGAGAAGCAGAAGAAGAAAGGCAAATCCGGAGGATTCGAGTCTCTAAACCTCGGTCCCAATGTCTACAACGCAATCAAGAAGAAAGGGTACAAAGTTCCCACGCCGATCCAGCGGAAGACGATGCCTTTGATCCTCTCCGGCGTCGACGTCGTCGCCATGGCGAGAACGGGTTCCGGAAAAACCGCAGCTTTTCTCATCCCTATGCTTGAGAAGCTCAAACAGCATGTTCCTCAGGGTGGTGTTAGAGCGCTTATTTTGTCGCCTACTCGTGACTTGGCTGAGCAGACTCTCAAGTTCGCTAAGGAGCTCGGGAAGTTTACAGGTTTGGTCTTTGTTTCCTTGTCTGAAGAACTCAGTTTCAGCCTAATCTCAATAATTAAACACTTGTTTTAGTAGTGTTTTAAACACCTTATGATGTCTGAGGAACTCAATTCTAACCTAATCTCAAATCTTAAAACACTTGTTTCAGTTTTGTCTTAATCACCTTATGATGTCTGAAGAACTCAATTCTAACCAAAAACACTTGTTTGTGTAGTGTGTTTAAACACTTTATGATGTCTGAAGAGCTCAATTGTAACCTAATCTCAATCTTAAAACATTTGTCTCAGTTGTGTTCTAAATACTATCGATTCCGTTATGTTGTCTGAAGAACTCAGTTCTGACTAATCTCAATCTTTACTTGTTTCAGTTGTGTGTTTAAACACATTTTGCTTCCTTTATGATGTCTGAAGAACTCAATTTTAAATTAAAGTATTAAACCATTTGTTTCAGTCGTGTTTCAACATTTTTTTGATTCCTTTATGATGTCTAAAGAACTCAATTCTCATTTAATCAACCTTAAAACACTTGTTTAAGTTGTTTTTTTTAAACATCTTTTTATTTCTTTATTGTTTCAGATCTCCGAGTTACCTTACTAGTCGGTGGTGACAGCATGCAAGACCAGTTCGAAGAGCTAACAAAGAGCCCCGACGTGATCATCGCAACCCCGGGGAGACTCATGCATCTCCTAGAAGAGGTAGACGACATGTCACTAAGAACAGTCGAGTACGTGGTCTTCGACGAGGCAGACAGTCTCTTCGGCATGGGTTTCGCCGAGCAGCTCCACCAGATCCTAGCCAAGCTAGGCGAAAACAGACAGACTCTCCTCTTCAGCGCCACCTTACCAAGCGCGCTCGCAGAGTTCGCAAAGGCCGGTCTGCGCGAGCCTCAGCTAGTTCGTTTAGACGTGGAGAACAAGATAAGCCCCGACTTGAAGCTCTCGTTTCTAACCTTAAGACCCGAAGAGAAGTACGCTGCGTTGATATACTTGGTGAGAGAGCATATAAGCTCTAACGAACAGACGATCATATTTGTTTCAACAAAGCACCACGTGGAGTTTGTGAACTCGCTGTTTAAGCTCGAGAACATCGTTCCCTCTGTGTGTTACGGTGATATGGACCAAGACGCGCGGAAGATCCACGTGTCGAGGTTCAGAGCGAGGAAGACAATGCTGCTGATCGTCACTGATATCGCTGCTAGAGGTATTGACATACCGTTGCTTGATAATGTTATCAACTGGGACTTTCCACCGAGGCCTAAGATCTTCGTCCATAGAGTGGGGAGAGCCGCTAGAGCTGGCCGTACCGGCTCTGCGATATCCTTCGTCACGCCTGAGGATATACCGTATCTGTTGGATCTTCATCTGTTCCTGTCCAAACCCATCAGGCCCGCGCCTACTGAGGACGAGGTGTTGAAGAATATGGAGGAAGTGATGAACAGAACTAGTGAAGCTATAGAGAGTGGAGTCACTGTGTACGGCCGTTTCCCTCAGAAGACGATTGATCTTATCTTTAACAAGATCCAGGAGATGATTGATTCCTCTGCGGAGTTGGATTCTCTTGAGAGAACATCCAGAAAGGCTTTTCGTTTGTATACGACGACAAAACCAGCTCCATCAAAAGAGTCCATTAGGAGAGCAAAGGCCTTACCTAGAGAAGGGTTGCATCCAATGTTTAAAAGTATAATTGAAGGTGGTGAGTTAGAGGCAATGGCGTTTTTTCAGAAGATTAAAAACTTCAGGTGAGTAGTATAGTTATCTTTTATTCATTCATCTGTAGTTTTATACCAGTTTTGATTAATTTATAATGGTGGTTGATCTGTGGTGGTAGACCCAAGCAGACCATACTTGAAGCAGAAGGTGAAAATGCCAAAGCTAGAAATGTGAAGGTGATTTTTGTTCTTCCTCTATATATATAGTTATGATATTTGTAAGTAAGTAGCTGAAGAAGAAAATGTTTTGGGTTACTGTACAGGGTTTGCAATGGGTGGATGTGATGAAGAGGAAAAGGGAAGTTCATGAGGAGATCATTAATAAGAGACATGAGCAGAGTCAGAAGACTTCTTCCAATAATCATTTAGAAATGGTAATCCTTAAGCTTTGAAGTACTCGTGTATGTGCCCATTAGTTTTACTCACAGAAGTGTTTTGGATATCTAGGAAGTTGATGAACCTATTACCACTTCTATTGAGGACAAGATAGCTGGAAGCAAAGGTATGCGTACTACAAGTTTATCTGTGGTGCTTGGTTGTTTTTTTCTTTTTTACTTCTTTGATTAAACTTAGCTTCATATAAACTCTCGTTTTGATTTCAGTAAGCGGTAAGAAAAGAACGGCGCAACAAACTTTCAAGGATGAAGAGTTCTATATCAGCTCCATACCTGTTAACCACGTATGTTTTAGCTCTCAAAGCTACAATGCTTATGATCATTTTGTTTTATTCTACTGATGTGGATATGAACGCATGAGTTTGACTCTTTGTTTCTTTTATTAACGCAGCATTCGGAGGCAGGACTATCTGTGAGGGGTAACGAAGGGTTTGGATCAAATAGGTAAAAAGATTTGTGTTCTTTTTTGGTGGCATTTCAAATGTTATAGTTCTTTTCTGTATGATATTGACAAGCCTTATGTCCTTGTTTCGGATTGTAGATTGGACGCTGCTGTGCTAGATCTAGTGGCAGATGATGGCCAGGGAATGAAGCAGCAGAAAACTAATTATCACTGGGACAAGGTAATAAAGAGTTAAGATACATCATAATAATGTCCCAAACTGTAATCTTATTTAACTGGATTTGTCTTTGGTAAACAGAAAAGTAAGAAGTTCATCAAGTTGAACAATGGAGATCGTGTAACAGCCAGTGGCAAGGTAATAAGAAACTTGTCTTTTGGTTAAAAGAATGTTTGATAGTTTCTAACTTGGAGCTCTCTTGTAACTAAATACAGATAAAGACAGAGAGTGGAGCCAAGGTGAGGGCAAACAAAGCAGGTGCAATATACAAGAAATGGAAAGATAGCACGCACAAGAAAGCGTTCAGCCGAGAGGATGGTGATGGAGACGACACACCAAGCATGTCAGGTAGAGGTGGGCGACGCGGGAAGAGATGGTCAGCATCAGTGCCTAACGCACATGTGCGTTCAGAGATCAAAGATCTGGAGCAGGTGCGCAAGGAGAGGCAGGAGAAAGCTAACAAAATGTCTTATCTGCATAGCAAGAGAGGTGGTGGCAGAGGAGGGGCCAGGGGAGGTCGTGGTGGAGGAAGGGGAAGCGGTAGGGACTTTGATGGTGGAAGCGGGAGGGACTTTGCCGGTAGAAGCAGTAGAGGGGGAAGAGGTGGCGGAAGCAGTAGAGGAGGAAGAGGTGGTGGATTTGGCGGCGGAAGAGGTGGTGGGTCTGGCGGTGGCCGCGGTGGTAGTAGCAGAGGTGGTAAAAGAGGAGGTGGTGGTGGAGGGAAACGTGGGAGAGGGAGATAGCCGTGAAGACTGTACTGACGAGTTCAGAAGAATCGTCAAAACTTTTGAGCCTATGCGAAACTATATTTTACTAAAGTGTTATGTTACTTACAGAACCATTCTCTACTCAAATGTTGTGCAACAAATTTTTACATTCTTGTTTGATTTTCTCCAGCTTTTTTCCTAGTGTATTCTACTATTCTATGTCAGAAATGGACAAGTGTAGTAAAATGGACAAGTGTTGAAGCTCAAGCTGATTCATGATTGGAACATAAGCTACATAATGATGCACAAGATGATAGACAAGAAGGTTCTATGGTGTAGTGGTTAGCACTCTGGACTTTGAATCCAGCGACCTGGGTTCGACTCCCGGTAGGACCTTTACTTTTTATTAAATTTTGTTTCTTTGCAAAATTATAAAGAAACCATGGGATTTGTTTGCATATGCAGACATAATGTTTTTTTTTACCTATACTTGGATATTTAATTTCTTATTAATTTAAAAATTTGTATGATAAGCTATTTTTTTGTCATCGAAAAAATTTAAATCAAACATCAAACCATTTATATATGACAAAAATTTTCATCAAATATATAAGTAGCCTATTCAGATGACTCTGCAATCCAGCAGTTGATGAAACTGTATACAAAGGCAGCTGATCTAACACACCACACACATTGCACTTGATGGTCTCAAATGTGAATGTGACTGCAGCCACCAAGTTATGTATTCCTTATATATGTTTTGTAATGTGATGATTTGATGGATCAAACTTACACAAAAAGTGTTAAAATAAATAAAAAAAGTAAGTCCACTGTTGTATGATGATGATTGATGGATCATCAAACATAATCATTTTTAGGTTGCTGTAATGTAAAATCTTGAGATGGGAAGATAAACTCAAACAAATAAGCTTTTATTTCTTAACCTTAGGCTTATATGTACACATACCAAGGAAGAGAGACCTCTCTGGCTTACACACTGGTGCTTTAATGAGCCGGGTGAGGGTAAGCGGTGTGGGTGCGGTGAGCCTGGAGGATACATGCACAGTGAACTGATGTTAGATTCAGACAACCACTCATAACCAGAGAATGCCTGCCTGAGCAAGTGTGGAGCGCAGGGAATGTATCACAGACAGCTTGAACCGCTGAAGGTGTAAGGTAAGTGCATTGGCTAATGTTGAGGCTTCTTAGTCCTTCTTCATCGAACTTGCCTTTCTTAACCGACCGCCACATCTCGTGCTTGTTTTTCACTCCACTCTGAGCCAGCGAGTACATGGCTCTGTCCGTTATGTTCCTGCAGTAGTATAGCCCCAATGACCTCAAGTGTACACACTTATTTGCCAAAGCCACCACACTCTCATCTAGAAAAAACAACAACAACAACAACAATGTCTTAAGACTGATTCAAGTTTTGTAGAGGTGTCTTAAACATTATGAACTTTACCTGTAATTAGAACACAGCCGCAAAGATCAAGGGTTCTTAGATCAGGACAGCCATAAGCTAGGCTCATGACTCCATCATCTCATTGCAGTTTTCCCCAATAGCCTGCATAAATTTTTGTTTCCTTGTTAGGTTGTTAATATAAAGACATTACAAGGGTGATGATATATATAGAAAGGGAACCTGCAATGCATTGTCAGAAACAGCTTCAACACAACCACAAAGATTCAGAACTCTGAGCTTCTTGCAAAACCTTGTCAAATAGGCTAAAGCAGTGTCGCTGAAGGAAGTGCAGCCGCTAAGGTTTAGCTTAGTGAGGTTTGTGCAACCGCGAGCCACAGAATAGAGAGAATGGTCAGTGAGTTTCAAGCTTTTGCTTAGGTCAAGATCTTGTAGCTCGTGACAGTGATTCGCTATTGCTTCCACTGCGTTGTCCTCAAGCTGAGGGTTGTCCTGTCTCAATACTAATGTCTGAAGCTTGACGAGTTTTGGAGCAAGAGACAGAACCAAACTGTTCAGGTTCTTCTTGCACCTGAAGAAACAAAAAAGTTAAACATCAAAACAAAACCGTACTAGTTTCTTGGTATATATACAAATCAGAATCTTGAACTTGAAACCATCATATCAAGAAACTGTTCTCACAACAAAATTTGATCAATCAACAACAAATTTTGATACTTTCAGTGAGGCATGGACCTTCGGTGTCCCGTTCGGATTCAGTTTGGTTGATTTGGATTTGGATTTTCGATATTATACTCCTATATCTCATTTGGATTTTACTTATTTTCAGGTCGGGCCGTTCGGTTCCTTTCAGTTCGGATTGTAGTCAATGTATAGTGTATGAAATCGCTCAATTTTTTTAAACTAATGAAATTGACCAAAAATATACTCAAAAATCTAATTAAAACCTAGTTAAACTGCCTAAATTAACCAAAAAACATTTGAAATAATAAAAAAATATCAAAAATACTATAAAATGTCTAAATAACGGTAACATATGTAAATATATTAATAGATTTAGCTAATTTCGGTTATTTTAGGATCATAGTTCAAAACCCGAAAGTACCTAATTCTTAAGCCTCTTTCGGATAATTTTTTATAACGGTTCACATTTATATGAATTTCGGTTTTCGGTTTGGATTTGGTTTAGATTTCGGGTTTGGTTAAAAAAAGCCCAGGCCTACTTTCAGTCACATGATCTTGTCAACATATCAGCCATCAACAAAGAAGAAGAAGAAGCTATGTATACATACCAAGAGAGGGAGAGACGAGTGAGACCAAAGGAAATAGCATCTCTCCAGCCACTGCAAACACCAGAAGCAATGATGACCGTCCGATCATCAACAAGGTTAAGGATCTTCATGAGAAGCTCCACAGGGATATCTTTCCACTCGGTGATCACGACTCCTTCCATCTTCATCTTTTCAAAGCATCGGTCAAGTGTTGCTGGCCCTTCTTGACTCACCATCTTTTAATACTTCTTGAAAGCGGTTTCTTGGTTCTCTACCACCACAAAAAGAAACTGAAATTAAACAAAAAAAAAACAGAGCCTCGAAAGACCAAAACGTAGGAACAAAATGAAACTAGAGATTGAAACTTTAGACTATTCTGATCATACCTCCGTTGCTCTACAAGTAACGCGTGGACACTCGTGAGGATGATAACGAGAGGAGAAGGAGAGATAGACAATGAGTTCTTTTGTTATAAAAGGGTAACAGACAAAGAGTTAACTTACGGACAATGTATACAGGACACGTGTCGGAAATCTAACGGTGACACATTACATGCTTTTCTTTAATTTATTTTCGGAAAAGTAAATAGTTGTAATATAAATATTACAAATAACAACACCAAAGTTTCGGGAAAAGTAAATGAAAAGTTGATTAAAAAAATTAGGGAAAAATGAAAAGATGATAAACCTTAATTAGGGAAAAGTGAGAAGATGATAAACCTTCTTTTGGATATCAATAGATGGGAAAAAGCCCTACGCACAATAGAGCTTATACTTTTTATCATATGATTTTTCGGTTCTAATTGATGGTTTTGAACCTTTTGGCGGAATATATATACTTGTAGGACTTTTCGGTTCTAATTTATGGTTAGAAGACAGTTTGGAATATTTTCGACTGTTCCACTGATTACTAACAGAATAATATTTTGCAAGTTCAACTCTTAAACAGCACCATTGAAAATCACAACAAAAAATAATAATAACAACATAGATACAATAATATCCATTGTAAAAAAAAACTAATAACTGTTATTGTATTTGTTAGGATTTAATAGTTAGTACACGCTTTTGTTTTTTTCTTTTATATAAAACCCTTTATACAACCATCTAAAATTTAATCACCAAAAAATTAAATTTGACCGTAATAAATATGAAAAATAAGAGATCCATATAAGAACAGAAGTAAGAATGCAACACGCAAGAACGACCAACATGCACCTTGATGCTCAGGAGGGAGGCCTATGGGTTGGTGAGCACGTTTTTCCAGCAATGAAGGAACTTCCCACCTATACTTCATTCTTCCACTGCTTGAGATTTGATTGGTTATATTGTTAAGTTACTGACACGTTTTGTTATTAACCAAATGTATACAGTAATTTAGTAACTATATTGGTGCATTCATGACAACACGAATTATACATATGACAGAGTTGATGAATACTTCATATTTTTATTATTTCGCCATGTCAACACAAAGATAATCAAAATCTAAACTGTCATATTCACCGGTTTGTTTTGTTTGTATGCTCACGTAGCATACCGAAAAAGATTTATTCAAGAACAGGTATATTCTTTTTTTTGGTGCAAAGAACATATATAATTCAACAGGCAAATACATTTTTTATTATTATTTTAAATAAGTATAAAGAAAATACGCAACCTGAATCGTAAACATAAAACTTATTGTGTGGATTGTTTCAACGAGAAGGAGTTTGTAATTCTTTTATAGGGGATTACACAACGAGCTTTATACTTTAAGTATTGCTTAAAAGACATTAGGAACGAAGTAATAATAGTATTAACTAAGAAAGGACATGGAAACAGCAAGCCGTTTACTTTTTCCCTAGTTTCGTACATACTTTAGACTAGGCTGTTAGCCTTATCCTAGGCCGCACTCCACGCCGTTTTCAACTATTGCTTTTCGATTTTCCCACATCTACTCTCCATTAGTCTTCCCCATTTCAAGGGCCTAGCCATAACAGGAATATTAATTTTCATTTTGAGTATAACAAAAACAATAAATGACGTTTGGGATGAAAGCATCAGCATCAGAAGTTTAAGACGGAAGTTTTCACACATCCAAAAAAAATATATATTATAATAATAAAAGCTGGTGAACTCGTTTCGCTACGCTTCTTCCGCATGAATTCAAATCATTACTGTTTAGCGGGCTCCACGCTACGTGGCGGTTCGCTATTAATCAGTTTATTTATTTAAAAAAAAAAAAAATCAAACGAAAAATAAAAAAAAATCAAATTGTGAACTCAGCCGGGGTTCATTAATGCGCTTGCTCTAATAATGTAGTTTCAAACTTGGAGGAATTACGAACTTTGGTCCATCGGGTCCATAAACTTCTAGTAATTAAGAAATAAACATTCACAGGTAACCTATTTATCACCTTTTAAGTAGTTAAAGTATACACTGATGCAATACTTATGCTTAGTCAATCCTCATTTTCATGGTCAAGTCAGTGCACCAATTTAATAATTGAATCACAACATAGGTTCCTCAAAACAAAAAAAAAACTTTTTACATTAAAAAATGAAAACTCTCAACAACATGGATATTATACATTTGAGACAAAGACAATAAGGTCGCAAGGACTGAGTTTCATATACAAAAAGCAAACCTTCCAACAGGAAAAGTTCCATATTATTCTACTATAGACATGTTCAAACGGTGCACTTAACGGTCATACTATGACTAAAGTAAAACCAAAATCCCTGACCAAGTCAAAACACTCCCACTAGACCTTCTAGATCATACATAATACACATTTTACAGTACATTTTTATCCACACAATATAATAACATTTATATATAAGTTACCTTGTCTCTCAAGGCAAGAACTTCTCCAGCAAATTCCCAAAGAAGAAACTGGTTTTGGCCCACCCTCCTCCTGTTCCCGCTTGCCCTTCTTGTTTCCATCTCCTGCTTGGTACCTTGTTCTTCACGTTAATCATCATACTGTGTCCTATCTCTCCACGTAATGCCTCTATTGTCTTCACGTCCACTGGATTCCCTGAAGCATCTCTTACATAGAAAACGTTAACCGCTTGTTCTCCTACTGTTGTCACACCAGCTCTCGTCACTGAGAGGCCGTGCTCTCTCAGAATCCTAGTCACTTCCGACAAAAGTCCAACCCTGTCCTTTGCGCATAGCTCCAAACTCCAGCCCTAGAAATGAGTTTTAGTCAATTACTTGAGAAACTGTTGCTTGTAATGCAAGAAACACTAAAAGATGTATGTGGTTAAGCGTTAACTTACCTAAATAGAGTTCAAACAATAACTTAAGGAACTGTTACTTCTAGTGAAAGAAGCATCAAAAGAAGATGTGTGTGTTTAAGGGTTAATTTACCTCACTGAATTGAGTTTCAGACTATAACCTAAGGAACTGTTACTTCTAGTGCAAGAAACATCAAAAAGAAGATGTGTGTGTTTAATGGTTAACTTACCTCAATTGAGTTTCAGACAATAACTTAAGAAACTGTTGCTTCTAAAGCAAGAAACATCAAAAGAAGATGTGTGTGTTTAATGGTTAACTTGTCTCACTAAAATTGAGTTTCAGACAATAACTTAAGGAACTGATACTTCTATTGCAAGAAAAAAACTAAAAGAAGATGTGTGTGGTTAAGGGTTGACTCACCTCTCGGAACTGAGTTTCAGCCAATAACTTAAGAAACTGTTACTTCTATTGCAAGAAACACAAAAAGAAGATGTGTGTGTGTTTTACCTCGCTGACTCTTCTATGGATTGCAGCTTCTAGGCATTTGATAACTCTCTCTTTCTCTCCTTCAGAGTCAAGAGTGCAACCATCTTTGTGTCTGATGAAATACTCCTGAGAGGCATGGGGACCGCTCGATGTAATCGTGGCGTGAAACACAATGTACTGCATATCAGTAAGCGTGCATACAATGTCGAACATCAGCTTAGCTCGATCCTCACAGCTCACGCTTATCACAGAGTAACCTTTCTCCTCACAATGCTCAACAGTGATCTTAGGCTCGAGTCCAGAACCATCAACCTTGCTCACTGCATCATAGTCTCTATCAGCGAAAAGCATCTGATGAAGCCTACGGTCAACATGAGTGGACCCAATAGAGAGACTCGTCCGAGCAACTTTCTCATCTTCTTGTTCAGACCCGCGTATCACAAGGTTGAGCTGCTCTTCCATTGCAGACAATCTTTCTGGATCATCAACGGCTCTAGAGGTCTCGTTATCATTCACATAGAGAACACAAGCGATCCTACGGTTATGAGTCCATGCTTCAGCTGCCACTACATTGAAGTGTAGGTCTGCTAGTACAGCTGAGATCTCAGACAAGAGACCAGGACGGTCACGAGCAATGATCTCGATTGATGTGTGGTCGCCTAGTGAATGGACACCGACTCTTTTACCTGGCCAAGTGTTTTGTGAAGACGCAGCATGTCCCTTTGGTCCTAACACCTGATAAGAAGTACAAGAATATCATATACTCCCTTTCTTCCACAATGACACATTTTTACTGGTTTCACATATATATAATAAAAAATGATTAATGTATAGCAATAAATATCTTAATTTATGTGTAAAAACAACTTCCTATAAATTTAAACCAATAGTTTTAATCATAACTACTTGAATTTAACAAAAAAAATTACTTATTAAATATGCATACAAACTTTAAAAAATATAAGTTCTTAAAACAAATTTTTTTCTCAAAACATTCATATTCGTGGAGCGGAGGGAGTATATATATACAAAACCATACATTTACAGGTTTTTATTACATACCTTCTCGATGTAATCAATTGTTTTGCTATCAGTAACCTTGTTTCCTTGTTGATCAGTGACATGGAAAACTATTAAGATGTGAAAGATGGAATCAAATGAGTGCTTCATTGGAGTGAAACATTTATATAACTGTGCAGTTATTACCGTCCATGAACCATCCACCATCAGAAGAGATGTATGCTTTGGTGATAGTGAGATCAAGATCGGTTAGAACTTGCACAACTTCAAGTAGTATACCAGGTTTGTTCATACTGTCAACCTATTAATAAACACTCACACACATCAAATTCAAAACCAATTTCAAATGGTATTAATTAGAGAAGGAAGGATGCTTTTACCTTGACAAGAGTGCATTCTTTGCAGCTAGTGTTGTCTATAGACACACTTCAACAACAACAACATAGAAGAGTATGAGCTTTAATTAAGTATGTGATAATCTTAAAGGAGTTGGTGATTATTATTACCTTGGAGGATTTATTCTGGAGCTCAAGTTCTCATATTCAGGATCAAAGTAGGGCCAGTAAACTTTAGCCATTAATCTTTAAGCTCTTCACACGTTCTGAAGTTAACCAAAAGAAGTTATATATATCAAACAAGACGGAGCAGCTCTCAACAAGTTGCAAGAAAAGATTTTGTCTGCAGGGTCAAAATAAGTGAATCTTGGCCACTAAGTAACTAGACAGAAGAAGAAGAAGAAGAAGAAGATAGAGAGATAAAGATTTTCATAAAGAGAGACCACAAACTGAGATTCTCTTTGCTTCTTTTCTAGTCCTTCTCAACCAGAGGGCAACCAGAGGAGATAAACAGAAAAATATATTCGTAAAAGTCACTCTAAACTATGAAAATCAAAACTAAAAAGATATATTCTGAGCAACTGTTTTAATTCTTTCTTTTTTTTCTCTAAGAGTTGACATGAGATTCCTCTCTAGTATGCATAAAGGAATCCATGAACTTAAGGCTTTTAAAGTGAAAAAAAACATGGAAGAATATAAAAAGTAACAAAAAATATTAAAAAACTTTGATGTAAGAAGATATGATTGGTCAAAGATGGAATCTAAAATGTTAACACTGTACACTAGTATAAAAAAAAAAAAAATAATGACAATATGCCAACTTGCACCACTGAGAACAGCGTCACACAGCCACAGCCACACCAACAACAACAATGAAAATTAGACAAACTCTATGTTACTCGATTCCATGAGCTCTCTTGAGTTTCTACATACCAAGAGATTGAAAGATAATATTTTAAAAAAACCCCATTTATGGCAGAATCACAACTTGAGAAAGACAGTGGAGAAAACCTAGAAAGATTACAGATTTGAAGTGTTGAGAGAGTGAGAATCGTTTACCTTTGGTATGAGAGAGCTTAAAGAAACCTCAAGTTTTATTGATAAAAAAAGAAAGAAACCTCAAGTTTTGTGGAGACGGTGAGAGGAGAGAGACAGAGAGAGAAATCTTATGGAGATTTAATTACAAGTCTTTACATCTTTTAGAAGACAAAAGATACACGGAGGAGACAGAGACAGAAGCAGAGCAAGTGTCCTCAAGCAAAAACAAAAGAGATGTCTGTCTGCCTCTGCTCTTTCTTTTCTTTCTCTTTTAATGAGTTTGAAGTAAGAGGCTTTTAATAGGAATCTAAATACGACAAACCCTCTAAAATTTAATTGAAACTGTTTCATTTCTCTCAAAATAGCCTTTAATTAAATGAGAATTAGTCAGACATGACGAAGCGAACATTATAATTAGTGGTTGTGTTAATACGAAACTATTCCACTCTCTTACTCACGCTAGCTACAGCGCGTGGCTTACACTCTCCATTATTGATATTTTTAAGTCCATTAGCACTTGGCAGTGTTTGGAAGTTGATAACATTATTGTGTGTGCTTGTGTTGGAGTTAATAATTTGTAGTTTATATCACTAAACAGTCTAATCTCAACAATTACTGTGTATACTGTATAGCGCAAAGAGCGCGTGAAGATGGAAACTTTTGGATATCACGGTGCGTTTTTTTCACTTGATTGCTTCATCGACATGAAAAACGTCATAAATAGCGTTATAGTGACAAAACTACTGAGTTCAAAAACGGTTTAAGTAAAGTTAGACGATATAACAGACACTAACACTGTTACAGTATTAGATAAGTATTTTGTTTGTTTAAAGAGTCTATTTTGGGCTTCATTATTTTCTAGTTGTTACATTTTTTAAGGCCCAATATTCAAGAAACTCCAAACTGAATTCTAAACATCTCCTCAGATCATCCTTGCAGCTGGTGAGGCAGGTGTTCTACCTCCAGACATGTACTAAGTCTTCCTCAACCTGTTGAGCTATAGTGGATGCTATTTTTAAAAGCTCATATTCTCAAAAATATCATGAATTTAGTTCCCAGTTTTAAAATTACAAATGTCATGTGGCTATATATTATTATTTTATCATTATATTTGCTTTCCATGGGCTTCTCCTACCACCACCAACACAACTTGCCGTCAATTTGTATGATTCACATTATCCCTTGATATTGTTTCACCAACTTATGTTTTTTTATAGTGGTTGCTATAAATTAATGAAAAATGCCAGTCACAAAAGCTAAGAGAAGATTCCGTATCTTTGCTCTTTAATCTAATCGCCTCCCCTACATTACATCCTCTCGACGTCACTTTACCCCAATGGTCCATTAGTTACTTTATTTTGCTAAACTACATCCATCAACTTTGTCTTATATATCCATGCATACATCACAAACCACTTCACTTATTTTCTTTGTCAGCCACAAACAGTACACATATAATCAAGCCAAACCTGCAATAATTCATAACCTCTACCAAGATTCTTATAACAATAAGTGACTGTTTTGAATTTCTCCTTAATGAGAATTGTTAATAAAGTTCAAAGCAGGTGTACTAAAACGTAACTTAGATTCTGATATTGTAAATAGGTTGTACTGATAACATATTACACACAAGAAAACTATGGTTGAACCGATACCTCAAAGAACATCATTGTAAGAAGAAAGATCAAATTGTTGACCTAGAGAGATGTGAAAGATTGATTCTCCTCAATTATGGGTGGCTCATACTCTCCATAATGCTTTATTTAGATACCTAAATTCGAATTGTTGTGTCACAAAGGATTATTATTGAAATAAAGTTTTGATGACGATAGAAGACTAGAGATTTCTTGAAAAGGAATAAGCTTTTAATAAAAAGGAAACTAGCAAGAGATAGAATTTGATGTGAATGGAGAGATCTTCAAAAGTCTCAATAATGTATTCCACATTTTGTGTTCCTTGTTAACTCCCTCATCCTCTCTCTCTATTTTACTTATATTTTCGTTTAATTACAACACCAACAAGAAAAATAAAGTTATGCCAAAGTGCTTTTCCTACAAAGAACATTACTTAGTGGAACATGTGATGGCCTCAACCTCTCCCACCTTAAATGTTGAACAACAAAAGATATCTTCAAAACACTATTTTTGAAACAACCCTTATGCTTACCACTGGTCCACTCAAAAAGATTGTGTGACTCACATGATGCACTCAGACTTTAAAGTCAACAACTACTATTTTTACTTGGACAAGAAAACCAAAGAGGATAGCGATCTTGAGTTTTGTGTCTCAGATTAAAATCCCTTCAACCAATGTTCTTATTCCTGGAGATTCCTGCGGCAGAACATCATATTAATTGGTGAAAATGTCCATAAAACAATCTAATCCCTTTGTTTTCAATCACAAATCTTTGATGGGTGACACAGAATGACTAACAAAGCTATTCATGTTCTTCTTATTATGTTGCAAAATCAAAAAGGATGTGTCTAATTTCGTTTCCAGCCACACAAGAAAAACAAAAAATGCATTAGGCATAAAATTGATATCCTCTATCCAGTAACAATAAGAACTGCTGCATGCACCTCAATAGAAAGGTGAGAACTGACCTCTAATGGTTGTTGATTTGAGATCCTTTTTGAAGTGATCTTCAAATGTATAGATCATGGTAGTCCTTGGTGCGATAAGTCCAATGCAGAAACAAAGAACCAGAAGCAAATAATTACTTTATGGGCCCGACAGGAACTGTAACGAAGACGTTTAGCTTATGTTCATCAAACGTCAATAAGCAGTTTTGTTTTATTGCAATTTTTCCCAATCCATTTGAAGCATTTCATCTGACTCGAACTTGGCTTGTTGTTCTGCTTCTAATTGATATTATTCACACTCAAGTTCGAGGAATCAACACTCGGCCCAACTGGAACCTGGACTCTTATTCACATGCTTCTCTCTCATCAGTTTCCTTACAAACGCTGAGCTTTCCCAATCACCAGAAGTTGCAAATATGGCGGACAACTGCACATAAGCGACTGAGTTCTCCGGTTCCAGCTCTATAATCTTCTCAGCAACTTTCTTTCCCATGGCTTTATCTCCATTCGCTACACATCCTCTTAGAACAGACGACCACATGCTCGCATCCGCCTCCAAAGGCATCTCTTCCACAAGATCCATAGCTTCTTCCAAATAGCCAGCACGAGCCAAAAGGTCGACCATACATGAATAATGCTCCCTGTCTGGAACAAAACCATTATCCAACTTCATTGCCTCGAACAGTTTCCTTCCCTCTTCCACCAAACCACAGTAATTACACGCTGTTAGAACACCCATAAAGGTGATCCTAGTGGGTCTTACACTCATTTGCTTGAACAGCTCAATCGCTTCAGAACCATAACCATTCGTAGCATAGCCTGATATCATCGAGTTCCACGGCACTTCATCTGATTTCACCGTTGTGTCAAACACTCTCCTCCCATGCTCCACTGATCCGCACTTGCAGTAGAGGTCGATGAGAGAGGACGATACTATCTGATCAGAGTCAAGACCAACAATAGTCGCCCTCGCGAAAACCTGCTCGCCCAGTTCCAGAGACGAAACGCTTGCGCACGCGCTGATGACGCTGGAGAGGCTAAACTTATCCGTAGGCAAATCCAGCTTGTGCATTTGGCGGAAGTACTCTAACGTATCGCCTGGACAACCGTTTTGACTGAATCCTACAGTCATTGAGTTCCAAGAAATCAAACTCTTTCTCTCAATCCTCTCGAATACCTTTTTTGCATCTTCAACTCTTCCGCAGCTGAAATATACTTTGATCATAGAGTTCAGTAAGATAGTGTCATAGCTTTTGACCTCGCTGAAAAGTTTGCAAGCTTCGTCCGGGCTCCCACACGTGGAGTACATGTCAAGCAATGTGCTAGCTACAACAATGTCATCAACCAACCCAAATTTACAAGCATGGCAGTGAAACTGTTTTCCAGTCTCTATGATACCCAAACCGCTGCAAGCATTTACAACAGCTGCCAGAGTACGTGAATCTTCCTGAGCTTCATTCCTCATCTCCTTGAAAAGAACCAACGCCTGCGTTTCCATATTGTTGGCAACATAACCAGAGATCATAGAGTTCCACAGAAACACACATCTGTTCCTTCTCCTATCGAAGAGTGTTCTAGCCTCATCCACCCTCCCACAACTAGCGTAACCCGAGATCAAAGCAGATAGAGAATGGTCATCAGGCTCCCCGACACGATCCACCATACCGCTAGCCATTCTCAAATCACCACACTTTGCATACAAATTAACCAAAGCACTATTCAGCACATAATCATACTCAACACCACCGATCAAAACCCTCGCATGTATCTCCTTCCCACACTCTAAAGCTTCCAGCTTTGCACAAGCCTTTAAAACAGTCGTCAATGTAACCACATCAGCTCTCAATCCCACTTCTTTAAAAAGCCTCAGACTTTCCTCAGCGTAACCGTTTTGAATATAACCGTGAAGCAGAGAGTTCAACGTCTTAACATCTTTCTCAGGCATAGCGTCGAACAACCTCCTAGCAAGACCTAGCTCACCGGCCTTAGCGAACCCGGAAACAACCACGCTCCAAGAGTACGCATCCCTCTCCGGCATCGTGTCGAAGAGGTTTAGAGAAGAGACTTTGTCCCCTGAGTTAATGTAGCCTTCGAGCATTGTGTTAAATGAGAACATGTTTCTCTCGGGCATTTCGTCGAACAGGTTCCGCGCATTGTTCATTTTCCCGCAGCGCGTGTATAGCTGGAGGAGATGGTTAGCGACGATGACGATTGAGCTGAGGAAGCCCTTCTTGAGAAACAGTCCGTGGGTTTGGCGCCATAGAGTTTCTCTGTTGCTGCATGACTGAAGAAGACCGACGTAGCGACGCCGATAGTCTCCTTCCATCAGTCAACAAAACTGGAAAAGGATCACAATCTTACGAGGACTAAACGGCGCCGTATTATAAGTATTAGAATCACACGACGACCAAACGGTGTCGTATGATGAGGATCAAAACTAGACATGGGCATAAAATCCAATAATCCGAAATCCAAACCGAGACCTAATCGAAAAACCTGATCCGTATCCGGTCCAAAATATAAAAATACCTGAATGGATCTTGTAAGGTGGTACAAAACATAATTAACCGAATCCGAACGGATAATTCGAAAAATCAAAAAAACCGAAAAATCCGAAAAATCCGAAAATATATCCGAAGAAACGATCCGAACGTCCAAACTAATATATAATATAATTATATGAAGCATGAATATATACTCCAAATATTCAATTTATTTTGATATAGTATCTAACAATAATTATATAAAATTTAAATAACTACCTTAAATACTTAATCATATATAAATAAATTAATATATATATATATGTTATGTTTTACTTTTAAATTTTAGATTTTATTTCGGATATATCTAGACCGATCTGATATAACCCGAATTCTAATGATATATGATTACTTTATGGATTTTGTGATGTGATACAAAACTAATCTGAACCCGATGTGTTATATTTGAATCCGATATGTACTTACAAATTTACTAGAATGAATTTAATAAGTGTTATAAAATAGAACTGAAAAACCCGATTCGAACACCAGCCAAACGCCCATGCCTAATCAAAACACTAACGTTATAATCAGGATTGAGGAGTGTGCGTTGAGTAGTTCTGGAAGGAAAGCAAAAGGGGAAGAAGTATAACGTTAATTAAAATATATGGTTATATAATGAGAATCATTTAAGCCTAAAATGAACAAAATTGTTTTCTAATCAACGTTAAAGGAATATCTGTTGGACGTATTCGTGGTTGATTATTTGGACACGTAATGTCAACGATTTTGCCTTATTCATAGGAAAAATGAATTATATTTGTATATCGAGATAGTGAACGTTTAGCAACAAGACATACACGTAACACGTTGACTTTTTTTAAAAAAAATGGACGTGATCAAAATTGCTATCAATGTTATGAATTATTGCTATTATATATGGTTAGACGTAGTTGTCGAAATTGTTATACCAATTTTAGCTCACATAATTAAAATCATAAGGTATCGATTTTTCTTCTTTTTTTGGTTAACATAAGGTATCGATTTTAAATTAGTTTTTTTCTCGTTTTTTAAAATTATTTATTCATAGGTTACTAGGTTAGTTTAATTTTGCCCATAAGTATCTCTAGCTCTTGTCGAATGTTAATACAATAAATACTTTACACGTTTACTAAAACTAAAACTTTCTAGATTTTGAGTGAAAATCAGATTCAGAGAGGTGTTTAATTTTATTCATACGTACGTGCCATTCTTCTTAAACAAAAAACACGACTTTACTGTATTGAGTTGAAAGCAAGTAAAGAAATATAGAAAGTGTCTCTCACCGTAATATTATCATGTTCTTTCTTCGTCCATTTTTTTGGCTTAACATGTTCTTTCTTCGTCTTGAATCTTGATAGATACGTTATGAAATTATGAAGGGAAAAAATAACCCATTTGACACGATTATGCCTTTAGTAGAAACTTCAGAAAGACTAATGAATTATTGACGTATCTTTAACGCATTGAACGCCTATATACTCCTATTATAATAGTCAAATAATGGTAGATTAAACAGTTTTATCTAAAGGAAGTTTCGATTGTTTTTAACTTCTAGAACAAAATATTGAAATATTATTATTTTTTCAACTAAATTTCCTTCATGATTTCATCGCATTACAGCAACCGCAATTAACATACAATAATGATTCAAATAATGGTAGATTAAACAGTTTTATCTAAAGGAAGTTTCGATTGTTTTTAACTTCTAGAACAAAATATTGAAATATTATTATTTTTTCAACTAAATTTCCTTCATGATTTCATCGCATTACAGCAACCGCAATTAACATACAATAATGATTCAGATGCTATGTATACAACAAACTAAAGTATCCTTTTGTAAAAGAAAATAAAAAGTAACATAAACCAGTCATTAAATATAAAGGGAACGTACCAACTAGCAAGGGTTCACATTTCCCGTTATATAAAATCATAAACCCAAATGATTGAGAAAAAAAAAAACATTTTCTTATGTTAAGGGCGAGAGCATGAAAAAGCTCTAACGTTTTAGTGGTTAACAAGTACGGACGAGTAAATTAAACCTAAAAATAGATAACACAACAAAAATGCAGCCGGAAAAATAAAAAAAACTACTATGGTATTAGCATGTAAAAGATTTTAAGAATCTATTAATACATCATATTTAATAATCTATTAATTTACAAATATTATAACCCAATGGATTTAGATTATCTCCGGCGCACGCTTTCTTTTAGAAGATTTGCCTATATCAATAAATCATTAAAAAAAAAAACAAAATAATTGTTTTATTATATTCTATTAAATTCCTAAATGTTTGTCTCTAAAATAAATTGTAGATATAAATACATTATTACACAATGCTGTTGATGCGAAGGGCGTGTATGAACAGAACAGAACAGAGCTTCTTTGTCAAGTTGTGAACAAGAATCTAAACTGTTTGTCCCTTCAAAGCAAGATCCGAAAGATCAACGACCACCATCATCGTCACAAAAAAAAATGTTTGATCCTTCTTCGAAATCGTTCAATACCCATTTGATATTCCCCAGAGCCTTCGATGATCATCCAGATTCAGGCGTCTGCTCGCCTCCTCTGTGGAGAACCAGCCCACCCAAGAGCCCTCAAGCCAATCACCAGAACCTCTCTCCTGTTTCCAAGGCTCAGGTCATCGCTCGTGGTCAACGAGAGCTTATGGAGATGGTTAGCAAGATGCCCGAGTCGTGCTACGAGCTCTCCTTGAAGGATCTCGTTGAGGTGAAAACAGAGGAAGAGGAGAAAGATCGGAAAGTGTTCGATGAAATGCCTCAGAGGAGAAAGATGCAGAGTAAAGTCGTGAGGAAGTCAAAGAGCGATAGATGGGTCGATCCGGTAAGAAACAGGGGAGTGAATAACAGTGGGTTTCTTCTGAATTTAGGGTTTCCTGTTAGCTTGGGCGCCAAGAAAAAGACCAAGAAGAAGGATGATGATGATGGTTCTGTGACAAGCAGAGGCTCTTGGGTTTCTCCCAGGCCTTCCATCTCAGAGGATAAAGATTGGTGGAAGTCAGAATCGAGTAGGAGTCAGAGAGAAGTCTCGAGGATCAACAGTGGTGGCTCAAAGAGCAGTGTTGGTAGTAGTAGCAGAAGCAATAGCGATCGAAGCAGAAGCAATAGGGATCGAAGCAGAAGCAGTCTAAGGTATATCCATAAACTCTGTGGGAAGTTAAAGGTTTTATTTTTAATATATTTTTTTATCATAGAAATGCTTTGTTAGTTTTAGAGTTGAGAATTGATACATAAAGAAAACTGAAATATGATTTGGGTCTTAGTTCTTACTGATGCGGACGAGCTGTTTTGTGATAATCTTGTCTCTTTTGGCATTTGCATCTTGTAAAGATACTATGATATTTGGTAGTTTGTTGTTGTGTTTGAAGTTAATGGTCCTAGAAAGGGTCAATGTAGATGTGTTGGGTGCACGAGATTTTTCTTTACAGCTTTGGACTTTTTTTGCTCAATGGTGATGACTGAAGATGCTAATCATGTGCTGTGTATAACAGTATACATTGATTACATGAGCAACTAGATTCATGCCTAACTCTCTCTCTCTCTCTGTTTCCTAATACAGGGATAAAAACAAAGGATGCTTATCTTTCCTCTGGAATGTAAATCTACGAGATTGAAACGAAATGTTCTTCGTTGGTTTATACACTTCTTTGACCAAGAAGATTACTGATTGCTTTAACCTGAGCTGGATTTAGTGCGTTCTGTAAATCCATGGACGAAGGAATCCAGGAATGATGAAGATGGAAGCAGAGGACATGACATCTTCTTCATTGTACAACCAAAGATTATATCCCTTTCTACTTCTTGTAGTTCTTTATATAATTTTGAGTTTATTTGTAACCATGTGTAATGTATTTATAGAGCATATGATGATGATCTTATTATATATAGATATTTACTAGCTTTTGCTAAACGGATAAAATAAATATATCAATTTACTCTAAGCTTTTGCTAAACGGATAAAAATAAATATATCAAAACCTTACGGTTTTGCTTTTGGTATAAAACTAAATCAATGTCAATAATCTTTGCCTTCGCTTCAAGTTCAAGAAGAGTGAAGTTTTTTTCTTTTTGTGTTTATGCTCTTGTCGGTTGATGATTGGTGGGTTCTTCTTTGTGGACTTGCCTAAAACAGTTTAGGCATGGACAAAAAATCCGAGATCCAAACCGGAAAACAATTCGTAATCGATCTGAGCTGTAAAAAATCTGAATAGATCCTGTATGGTGTGGTATAAATTATAAAATATATAGAATCTGTAGTATTATTTATTAACCTAATATGAACAGATGATTCTAATAGATAGTTAAAATATTCAATTTCATGTTTGGAACCAAGATGGATACATAGTCCAAACTCCAAGTATAATTAATCGAACTCAACCTCAAACAAATAAAACCCGAATGAGGCTTAAAAGACAGAACTTGAAAAACCTTGAAAAAACACGTTTCGTTTTATGTTTTTTTTTATTGCGGTTCGGAAACGCGATTTGGGATTTGATTGTGTTACATCTGAAAGTGCCTTATGTTGGAGTCTTTAGGATTAGGAAAATTACTATTTATATGATAAGTATATATTCTTAAAGTAAAAAGAAATTGGATTTTGAGGTACTAAAATGTAAAATTATTCATGCACATAATAATATATAAACCCTAAACGGATATTTGCCTCAATGATTTTTGTTTTGTTTGCTTTCTTGGAGTTTGATTCGCGTTTGTTCATGACATATTGATATAAGATATTATAAAATGGCAAATGATGCGGCAGCATGGGCAGAAAGAGCTACAAATGATATGTTGACTGATCCAGACTGGGATAGTAACATTGAACTATGTGATATCAACATGAATCCTAGGTTTTAGAAAAATCCTACTAGTCACGATTGTCTCGCTAGTTTCAGTTTTTTTTTATGGGTGGAAGTGTTAATAATAAATTTGACTTTGTTCACTTCCTTTAGTCAAGCAAAAGAAGCAATGATGGTGCTGAAGAAGCAGTTAGGAAATACAAACCCTAAAGTCCAGATTCTTGCACTTCATGTAAGTATCTTGGATTGAATTATTTGTTTTGGGTTCATGTATGTGTTGACCTCATTTTTTTGGATGATACTTGCTGCAGGCGTTGGAGTCTTTAAGTAAGAATTGTGGCGAGAACGTGTACCAGCTTATCGTTGACTATGATATTTTGATTGACATGGTCAAAATAGTGAAGGAAAAGGTTTTTCTCTTTCTGTTTCTTGCGCTATACTTCAACTTCCTTTAATATCTATGGTAACTTGGGATGTAAGTTTCCAAATTATAATAATGCAGCCTGACCTAAATGTGAGGGAGAAGGTACTAAGTTTGCTAGACATGTGGCAAGAAGCTTTTGGTGGACGTGGTGGTCAATACTCACAATACTACAATGCGTATAATGAACTAAGGGTATGTTATCTTTTTACATGATTTATGACAATTTATTTTGCAATAAGTTTGTTGACAAATACATGGTTTAGTATGCTGGAATTGAGTTTCCACCTCGAACGCAAAGTAGTCCACCGTTGTTGCCTCCACCTCAGACTCAGCCCGTTCCATCAGAAGAAGATGTTGCTATTCAAGCGTTGCTGCTAGGAGATGATGTTTCTAGCCTCAGGTACTCTCTTCTAAGTTGATCATGTTCTGTATCGATTGGGTTTTGTAAGGGTGAAATGTTGTTTATTTATGTTTTATTCGTTAAAAGCATGGAAGAGATTCTAAGGGCTGAGGGATGCTTGGAGCACTTGATCCCGGTAAGCCCGAGGTAAGGATTTGGTTGTTCTGTTCATGCAAGGAACTGATTCTTGTCTTCCATGTAATGAAGATTAAGGGTTTGTATCTTCTTGATGTTGTTAGGGTTTGAAAGTAGATTTCATAGTTGACTTAGTTGAGCAGTGTCGTACTTATCAAAGACGTGTAATGACTCTTGTGAACACTACAACGTGAGATTTCTTGCTTCGTTCCCTGCTGTGATGATGGGTTTTAGTAAACAGTTTTCGTTTTCTTTTCTCCAGAGACGAGGAGCTTATGTGCCAGGGACTGGCACTGAACGATAATTTGCAATGTGTTCTACAGCATCACGATGATAGGGGCTCTAGAGGCAGCATGACAACTCCTCCAGTTCAGCTAGTCAACAACAATCATGATGATGACAGTGACGAATCAGATGATTACTTTCAGCTTTCTCACAGGTAAGAGTAGTGTTCCTATTTGGAGAGAGATGATCTCTTGACACTAATTTAAAAAACGATCTTTTAACTTTGCGAATTAATTTACTCTCTACAAGGTCTAATAGAAACCTCGATGCTTCCTCCTCCACCACCACCACCTATGAGACCAGTACATGAGACTGATTCATTCAAGCATGGTGGATGATGTCTATAAACCCCAAGGCTCCTTACAAGGAATAAAGCGTCCTCGTCCTCCTGCTGCTTTAGATTAAATTATTGTGTCTCTATTTTGTAATCCTTTATTATACCTCATTTTTCACCTTTCACTTCACATACAAGTTCTTATTTTGAGTGTCAATTTTAACTTATTTTATTATTCTACATAGTGGTTGCTTATCTTCAACATGAACATATCACATATGATAATCATAATTCATCAAATCAATTGTGACATCTGTTATTAGTTTAGATAATGATATATCTTAAATTAGTAATAAAAAATTAAAACATTTATTTTTATCAAATTGATATTGAAACGTTTGCAATGTGTTACAGTTATTCTGCAAAATAAAATCATTAGTAAATAGTCTTTAAGATCATACTCTTACCCTCGTTCTCTATCGATGAAATGATCGAAAATCAACATTTCTTATGCATAATTTGGTTTCATGGGAAATATTCATTTACTTCTTGAGGATTGTTCTCTTTTGATCGAACTGACATGCTGTGTCAATGATCTACCAACCACCACCATCTCAACTACTTCTCGCCCATACTCTTAATAACTATCTCTTTGGTACGAATTGAACATGTTGTGTCGATGATCTACCCCAGGCCATCACCCGTTGTTGTTTTCACCTATTGTTTTAATAATTGTCTCTAGTTTCATAGAGTCAGTCTTATCATTTATTGTCTAAGTTTTTCAGAATATCACAGTTTTTTTTCTTTACCTATACAAATATAGTAAATCTTTACCCTTTAAGAAACTAGTTAACACTGATTTAAAGACAGTTCAAATTAATTAAACTTATCTTCCAGAAATCTCAACTTATTTTGTTTAAGTACTTAAACTGTAAGAAGCACAAAATCTGTAGAAAACATACTAATATGAAAGTTCAAAACTTACAACCATAAACAGTATGGGTAAGGAAATTAAGAAAAAGACCATACGGCAGTACCAAAGTGATGGGTTCTAGTAACTATTATATCCAATCCCGTTAGCCTATGTATTAGGATTTCTTACAAGAGTGATGTCTTATAAATATTCTGTGTAATGTGAATGATGAGACTAACTTTGGCTGCGTTTTAGCAGTCTCTCTTTCTCATATTTACAATCAATAACTCTTGAAATCTACAGCTTCTTTGCTTTCTTGTATTTTGCATAATTAAGCTCTATCATGAGCTATATATTTCTAGTTTAATAAACTCATTTGAGCATACATCTGTCTTGTAATGAAACTCCTTCAGTAACTCCCCATGCATGCGCATTTGTATATAATTGCATCAATACTACTGCATGCTACTGGTGAATCCGGGTATTCCTGCAAATATCTAAAGGGGTTTGAAGGGAATCTCTACCTTCAATACGGCTGCAAAGGTATATTCTCCTATATTTTCATTTGCGACTTTCTTGATCACGAAAATCTTGTACTCAGAGTCATCATGGGGTTGAAGTCGAAGATGGTCCCAATCCCAAGGGTCCCGTTTATTTTCCACGATTTTGAATTTTCAATAATAATAAATGAGACTTAATTAGGACTAAGCTAGAATTTGAGATCAAGTTCTATGTCAATTTTAAAAAACCTTAACCTTCTTTTTTAGCAACACTCCTTAAAAAAGTAGTGGATTTTGTGTTGCGTTCTAATTCCTCTCTTTTTCTGTTCCTACTAGACATCGATGAATGCAAAAATGAGTTTTCGTTCTTGTGGGAAGCATAAACCTGTAAGAACGTTATTGGATCTTTCCGGTGCAAGAAAAAGTAACAGAGTGGAAGACAATCATTCTTGGTAAGTTCTTACAGGTTTGGTGCTTCCCACAAGAACGAAAACTCATTTGGAGCTCAAACTCAAGCTCTGGAAACCAGCCAAAGTAAGAGAAGGGTGGAATTCTTCTTAGTACAAAGACCTCTAGACTCTGGTGTACAATCATCGAATGCATCTGCCAAGATCTTCAATGAGAAAGAGATCAATTTAGAATATGATTATGGAACAATGCCCGTTTTGAGCTTAAGCACAAAAGTATGGATTTAGGAACCGTAACTATAGTGACAAAAAAAAAAAAAAAAAAGGAACCGTAACTATTAGGTATTATTTGATTTTTATTTTGAAAAAAAATATTTGTTAGTCTACTGGTAATATTGTTCAAATATGGTTGCCATTCAAGAATTCGAATATCTTTTAATTATTATTTTGATTTTTAGTTCATTATTGGTTAATTCTAATTTCAAAATTGTGTGTGGCCTTCTGTTCTACAAGAAAAGAGTAAAACGTAACTGAATAAAATTATTTTTAATAAAATTACGTACGTGTAACATACAAATTATAATCGATCGTAAAGAAAAACTAAACACACAATACCTACTGTTACAAAGAAAATAAAAGGAGAAATAATATATTTTAAAAAATAATAACTACGTTATAGAAACACATTATTCCCCATGTTTCATTTTAAGTGGTGTTTTAGAAAAAACATATTATTTCATTTTAAGTGATGTTTTCAAATGTTTATGTAAAAAATAAATATAATTTGATGTTTAAGAATATTAGTATTTTATAGTATGATGTTTTATTGGTTGAATCACCCGTAGTTATTATTGTTGTTAGGCAAACGAAATAAACTGAATAAAAGTTTGTAATTCTTTTAATTAGTATGCAAAAATCTTAAAAATCAATTATTCTGAAACATAGAAAGTACTATTGTAAAATAAAAGAGAAGGTAGAATGTATTTCTCAATTAAAAAAAAACTCAAAATCTTTTCTTCCACTTAAAGAAAGCCCTTACAAAGTTACAAATGATACAGCTACCAAAGTTTCAAATCAATTTCGATAGAGATATGAGTTAGGCCGTTTTATGTTTGTGTTAGGAAACTTTTCACCTCAGTTCCAACAGATTCTGAAATTATAAATTATGTGAAATTGATAATTTTGACAACGTCAACGAAAACAGTCCTTGATATAATAAAAACTAACAAATGGCTTCAACTAAAAATATTATATGATAAATAAATAAAATTAAAAATAATTAGAAAGACTGTCTTTTCAAAGCCTTCTTGGCATCCCAAGACGGGCCAAAAGTAAATCATTCGAGAGAAAACAAAACACAAAGAAAAATCTGATGAAGTTTAACATGTAGTTTCTGCTACTACTATTCCAGTAACATTTACTTGCGTTTAAGATGTATCAACCGCTATTTCCAAGAACTTAAGCAGGTCTTGATTCGGATTAATCCTATGGTCAAAATAGTATAAGAGATGTTAATTCAGTCCTAATTTCTTTCAATTAATGGGAATGCAAATCATCATCTTATCTAAGCAATAAGAGGAGAGTTAATTAGTGGTAACAAAGTAGCAATGTTCAAATTCAAGTAACAAACATACTAATCAAGTTTAAAGCATGAATCCATGTGTCAGGGCATTGACATAAGGTAATAAGGTGATCAAGATTCAATCTAGAGTGTTCATGCAACAATCAATGAAGTTCTAATGCAATCAAGTATCAGGGCCGGCTTAAGGTTATGAAGGGCCCTGGACAAAAACATTTTTTATGCCTCTTAATTAATTAATTTTAATATTATAATTAAAATATTATTTAAAAGAATATTAAAATTTTGAAAGTAACTAAATTTATTATTTTCGTTTGCAATTTTGTAAAATTTAAAATTTAGATTATTATATCACTAAAATATTGTCTAAATTTGACACTAAATATCAAAAAAGAAAAATTTGAGCCTCCTTTTGTTATAAGAAAAAATAAATATCTGGACCCTTTATGCTATGAAAATTTAGTGGGTTTTAGATATACCCTGGACGGATAGACCGTTTGCCCTCCTCATTAAGCCTGTTCTGTCAAGTATGCGATTAACAAGTCTATTAACTTTATAAGTTTTTCTAACATTAAATCCATTTGGTTAAACAAGTAAAAAGTATTTTCATCGATCTTGGACGAGCACATTTCTTGGATGCTGGCAGTGAAGGTTGGACGCTGAAGTCGGCCGCTGGACGTCCGATTCCCTTTGAGAAGTAAGTGGTCGGCCAGTGGTTGGTATGGGCGGAGGTTTGTAAGCTGGGATCGTCAGGACTTGCCAAGTGCTTCATTTCTGCTCCTCTCTAGTGTTTCAATGTAACCACTTCAAATCCTATATCACAGAAATGCACATGCATAAACGATGATTATAAACAATTAAAATGCAACACATCAGTAACCTACGGGATTTGACATTTCAAATAAATATAACAAACTTGATAGCTATTGTAGAAAAAAAAAAACAGAAAGAGAAATATAAGATAGTTTCTATGTTGCTACTATTCTAGTTACGTAACCTATAGAATTGACATTTCAAATATATTCAAGAATTTAAAATTTTCATGAGACAATAATATAAAAAAGGTTGATTTCGATGTTCCCTTCGTATGTTTTAGTATCCGTATAGCTGTTGACTATTTATTTAAATATGTATAGTATTCATAGTCTTAAGTCTATATATATATATATATATATATATATATATATATATATAGACTTAAGACTATGAATACTATACATATTTAAATAAATAGTCATTTTCATAAAAATAAAATGCTATTCTTAAGAAATACAATTCGATCGAAGTTTAAATAAAATCAAACTAAAATAATTAAACTTGGTCAAAAGAAATAAGATTACATATAATAACATTTATGATTTTTTTTCAAGTTAATGAAATTAAAATATAAAATAATAATATTTAAATTTAGATCAAATATTATTTTAAATCAAAATATAATTATATTTAAAACTATTGTTTATCCGTATGGTTGCAAAATTATTGTTTATGCGTATGGTACAAAATTATTATTTATGCGTATGGCGCAGATAAATTCTTAGTATATATAAATGCACATATATATATATACATATATAGTCTTGTATCAAACAATAATACAATAATATTTCCTATTCTATAATATTTTACACATTTCATCTCTAAGGTCCAACAGATTTTGAAATTGTAATTATGAGCAATTGATGCTTTTTGACAAAGTGTTAACGAGAAAATAGTGCAAATAGACGCGGTAAGGAATTAGTCCTTCATAAAATAGAAGCTAACAAATTGCTTCAGCTAATAATTATATAATACTAGGTCCGTGTCCGTGCTACGCACGGATTGTTGTGTCTATGTTAAATGTTTACTTTAATTTTGTATTTAGTTTTCTTAACATAATCTGTAAATATTTTTGTACTAACTTAATTTGTATATTTCTAACAACTTTATTTTTTTATTTGACGTATATTTGAAATATGAAATTCTATCTTTTTTAGCGCATATTCTACACTAAAAAGAGTAATGTAGTTTGGTTTTGTGTATTATGTATATATTCTTATTTGGTATTATGTAGTTGACAACATGGTCTTTCAATGCTGTTTTTATAGATAATCAATTAAAATTAGTCTGAAAACGTGAAACTAAATTTAAAATTTATCTCAATTTTGTAAAAAAAAAAAGTTCAAATATATCAAAATTATTCAATGATTAGGGTTATATCATAAAGCTATCTTAACATGAACGCATGTGTTAGCAAAGTTGTTCAGTGCTTCTATTAGACAATGGCCTTAGTATTCAAAAAATATGATTGTTACCTATGATTATTTTATATGAAACATTAACCGGTAGTTGTTGCTATAGATAAGAGAAACGTGCTAGAGAATTGCCAACTGTGGCGAGGTTATAAAGGCAATGAGATAGCTTGTTTGCTCTTTGCAGGCCCGTCTCATGGAGATTGAGGGTCCAGTGCTAGTCCAAATTTTTTTACAAATGTTATTTAATAAAGTAAAATCATTAAAATTATTAGGTCATGTTTTGTAATGGTTTAAAAAATTTAGGGCCCTAAATTCTAAAGAAAATTAGTAAAAGTTGGGCCCTGTGCATTTACTCCATGGGCACACTCTCAAATTCGGGTCTGACTCTTTGTAGAGAAGGCAAAGTTACCTAGCTTTACATCCCTGTGAACAATGCCTTTTTCAATGGAGAACGGAAACAATTTAATTGGTTAGTTAAGTGACTGAAGTATGAATGCTGAAAAAGTAGTTTTAAATTTCGTAACCTCTACACACAGATTGAGTATTCATATTGTTTGTAATATGTATTTTTTAAACATTTATTTGTAATATTATGTTGCATTAGTATTAGTTATATTATTACATTTCTTCACTCTTTTGCTGTTTAGAAAAAAAGTAATGAAAACATTTGTGATTTAATAAATATTAATATAGGTAACAATGTAACATGTAGATTAAATATATGTGAAAAGGGGACGGGTGTAGATAATTAGAATTGCTTGTGTTTTCTGAATCAATTCGGGTGAACATGACTGTATAACCCAAAGAGTGAATCTAATGAGTTTGTTTTTTTTTTTGACATCATCTAATGAGTTTGTTAAGTTGATAATTCACATGAGTTAGACATGATGATAATATTAAGAGCACGTCATCACCTTCTTCTTTTAGGATTAGAGGTTAATCAGTTATAAATTTTTGATATCACCTGATGAGCATTGAGAGACACCAAGCTATATGCACCTCACCCATGTAATATCCAAAAAATAATTATGAACAAATCAAGCAACGAAGTTCTATTCAAGTTAGGAAAGTATTGGCAGGCTTTTCCGATATGGAATTATTTTGAAGAGTCTCTATTAATTACGGAGACATACAGCAGCTCACGGACATGGTGATCAGAGAAAGGAGTCCTCAGTACTGCATTCTTTTTCTTCCTCATTCTTTGTATTCCCGCGAACCTTTTCACCAAAGTAGCCTAGGAATTGCCGTGATCCCTTTTATACTTGTAAGAAGTAATGGATGCAGCGTTCTGCCATTGCAGGGTTCGTTAGGATTGTACTGGCTTTGTTAGATCATTTTTTTTTAACATTCTGTGAAAGTCAATGTCATTCTCGAAGCTCTGTAATCATTCATAATGGAAAATATGTTTGCTGTCAATTCCATATTTGCTCAAATGGTAGGTAATCCCTTAAAAAATGTTTTCGCAGAAGCAGTCAAATGAAGTTGTACTAAAGAAACATAGAGACCCTCATATATTGGGATCAGTGGCTTGCTTTTCTTTCTAACCTATGCAATTAACTCATGAACCCCAGACTCTGACTAAATATCAACAGTAATTGTTGCTTCATCCCTAAACCACACGGCCCACACCATAGGATCTTTAAAAATTGCTATGGCTACCACTCTCTACTATTTTCTGCCTGATAACTGAAGTCCTCTTTCACCCACCATTGTATCATAGGCCTGCAACAGGGAATACGTTTTTCAATTTAGTTTAAATCCGGAAATTAGGGCTGCATAGTTGATCAAGTGCAGTTAAAAATACCTGTTGCAGTCCACTAATGAAGCCATGAGCGTTAGGTAGCTCAGTTACATAGATGATACTGGTTTCACTGGCTTCTCCTCCTTTTCCGTTAGCAATGTTTGCTCTGTTTATTTACACTGTACAAAACTTATTTTTGGCTTACCAGCCTGCTTTGCTGCCTTACCCTTTTCAACTGATGGCTTTAATATCAACTCTGCGAAGAGTGTCTGTCCTGATTGGGATCGTTAAACCTCTGCCACAGTTACTGATGATTTACAGCTTCCACTCTCTCAAAACAGAGCTATTGTTTGAAACATAGAGAAGAAAACAAAAAAGAATAATTTGAGCCAATATCATACAAACTGGCTACATAAGAAATGAAGAGGACGAAGACAGAATCTGTGAAACTGATACCAGTAACTATACCATGTTGTATCCATGTTTTCGTAGGACTTTCAGCTTTCTTCTTATATACATTCGCTGCCTACAATTTATTTACATATTTTCATCAAACAAAGAAAACAGAGAGAACTTTGTAATGAAACTAACTCTATAAATGGAGATAAATCAGGTATTTTATTTTGTAACCTTTGCATTTGCACTGAAGCCGACCATGAACTTCATGTAAATATAACTATTTAGCCTCATCGAACCAACAACCCATGTCGGATCTAAATGTAGACGCTGTAAACTATCAGAAATGTTTTTGGGGTCTACATTTAGAGGCTGGCTTATATCAAAACACAGAACTAATATAAATTCAAATACTTTCAAAATCAAAAGACCCAATGTGTAACCAAAGTGGCATGATCATGTTAGAACCTGTCAAAGAAGTGATCCAGACTGTGGTACTGAGGATCCTTGCTGTGATTCCCAGAGCGCACCACCTGTCCTTTAAAAAAGTTTCATGACTCATAACTTTGGTTATCTGCAAGCTACAAACAGAGAACAATATATAGTGTATACATAATAACATGATTTAGTCTCTTATTTATGATTAAATATCTAATTGAACAAATAATGGATTGTAAATATTTTTTCAAGCAGTGGTTAAGCTTTGTCTTGATTATCAAGATTATTGAAATTGACTTAAACATCATGAAAGTAGGCGGTTTGGAGTATCTAAAACAGCCAAACCATAAAATAAGTTTGAAACCATTATAAGTTTGACACTTTAGCATTACTCTTGATATATCAGCGCCACATGTTTTAGAGCCAGAGTTATAACTACTTTATGTTAAAAAGACTTACATGGCACATTTTTCGTAAATACCATCCGGGGCGTTTGGGGCAAATGGATCACTTTTCCAGAAATATTCATCAAGCAACATCAAATTTCCTGATAAGAAAATATGTCATTTTTAGCATAAATAAAGCATCCATGTCCAAAGGTTGTATAATATAACACAAAAGTTGTTACATAGATCTATATCGAAAACTTTAGTCCAGATCTTTGTATTTTCACAGCAACTTTCTCTCCATTGTGAGACACATATGTGTACGTGCTCAAGGTGGCTAAGTATCACATACCTGGCCGACTTTATTCTGAAACCAATTTATAAGCAGAGTAAGAGACCAATAGAGAATCTAAGCATTTTTAGATTCAAAACCATGAGAAACGAAATAACAACAGTTTTAAACGAAGATATAAGCAAAGAGCCACATTTAAACGAAGAAGCCTGCTAAAAGGATGGATTACCTGAAACCGAAGCTGTGACTCATCTGGTCTTGGTGAGATGTCGTTGAAATAGACGGCGACGGGAGATATGCCGGTGGTAAGCTGAGACTTCGTTGTGGATTTCATTGCAATTTAGTTTCTGCAGAGTAGGGTTTTTGATTCTGGATGGATTTAGGTTAGAGGTAGAGCTTTATATAGGAGAAGTATCAAAGGTAGGTGGAACAAAACGTTGGAGAATAGCTTTAACATCCTCATTGATTGAGAAGGTAATGGAAAAAAAAACCCAGACATTGGAGAAGATGAAGTGGAAGAGTCGGGGGAGAGACTCTTGACGCTTGAAGACGACGACGAAACAGATTTTTGGGCATGTGCTCAAATGGGTCGACCGATAATATAATAAAGCCCATACGAAACTCCACTCTATTTTAGCCAAGGTGATGTGTCAAAATAGAGTCTTATGATTGGTTAATTTTCTTAGGTGACGTGGATAGGCTGAGCTTTGAGCTTATTCTCCTTTTAGTATAGGTTAGATGATACACAAATATAAAAAATGAAAGGATAGACTCTCTTCTCAAAGCCTTCTTGGCACCACAAGACTGGGCAAATAATAATTAATTCGAGGAAAACAAAAACACAAGCTCCGATGACCATTAAAGTAGAAATATAAATGAATAGGAAAAAATATGTAAGAACAAAATAAAATAAATGGAAAAGAATATTTATTTCTTTGTTCCATATCAATTTTGATAAGAAATGTTTTTGTTCTATAGTTCCTTAAAATTTAAAGAATGACAAGAAATCATACACAGCAAATATTTCTCATAAATGATATAATTTTTAAGTAATGAATAGGAATTGATTATTCTCTTTAGTTCTCTATGTCATCATTTAGACCTAAAGAAAAAACTAAATTTAATGAAGATTATTTCTGAAAAAAAAATCTAATGAGGTTTAAGATGTATTTTCTGCTGCAACTACAATTAATAATTTTTTAAAAGTTATGGTGATGTATTAAATTTCTAAGAAGCCTCTTGATAAAAATGCAACATAAGAAAGGAAAAACTTTACTTATAATTGTATTAAATAATAGAAGCATAAAATACTTCAAAATGTTTCTTAATATATAAAAAAGTCAAATTATTTTTTCCATGTAAAGAAAGCCTTTACAATTGATACATCCACCACAGTTTTAACTCAATTTCGATAGAGATATTAGTTAGGCAGTCTTTTTGTTTTTGTTAGGAAACATTTCATCTTCCAACAGATTCTGAAATCATAAATTATGAGAAATTGATATGTTTGACAAAGTAAACGAAAAATAGTCCTTGATAAAATAGAAGCTACGTTTAACTATAAATAAATAAAAATTAAAAGACTTTGTCTTTTCAAAGCCTACTTGGCACACAAGACGGGCCAAAGTTAGGTAAGTATTTGGAAAGAAACAAAACACATGAAAAACTTGATGAAGTTTAAGATGTATTTTCTGCTGCGAGTCTGCGACTGTTCGAGTAACGCCACTTTCTTGGCGCTACAAGACTGTTCAAAAGTTAGTCATCCGAGAGAAAACAAAACACAAAGAAAAAGTTTAAGATGTATCTTCTGCTACTACTATTCCAAGAACGTAACCTGTGGGATTGTCATTTCAATTATAACAAACTTGATAACTATTGTAGTAAGGAAATATAATTATATTTAAGATGGTTTCTCAGTTGCTACTTGCTACTATTCTAGGCGTCGCCTATAAAACTGACTTTACAAATATACTCAAAAGTTAAAACTGTTAAAAGAAAAATAATTCAAAATGCTTACTTTGAGTCACCCTTGGACCCTTCGTATAAGATCGTCTCGCTGTTGAGATTGCAGTTTAAGTCGCATAATTGTAATTTAAATGTAATTCTAAACATAATTGTTTGTTAGTTTCTATTTATTTTAATTGGTATTTTTCTTTCATATAAGCTTACTATTAAAAACACAGTTACCTTTTGCGCTTAAGGTTAATAGTAACAACACTTATCCGAAAATAATTTATAGTAAAAAGGTAGAATTTTTTTCTCACATTCAAACACAGTTTAAGTATATTATTTTTTTGTAAAGAAATATAAGTACATAAATTGGCATTTGAAACGACCCAATGGAAACAAAATATTTTTTCCAAGAAAACTATATAGTTGAAAGGTGTTACAACTTAATTAGCATTGTTATTTTTCTCTACTCATTCACATCTGGTATACATATTTTATCATAAAAATCTACTTTCGACCTATATAAAAAGTACAACCAAAAGTCTATAAATACTGGCTTTCAAAGTTCATAAGTCATCACTTCTTAAGTCTTATAACCAAAAGAAGAGAGAAAAATGGCTTCATCAAATCTATTAGCGATTAAGCTTTTTTCATTCATGGTGCTATTCGCAATATCCCATGCTCAATCCTTTTCTCCAGGTACGTTATATACATAAACATAACTTAATCTTAACACATATAATGAAATAATACCAGAGCTATTGTTATAAGTATATTATAATTACATATTTATATATCACTATTTTGTATATCAATAGTAGTGGAGGTTCCAACCTTCGGTTACATGTATAAATTATAAAGACACCCGATTTTTTTGGTTAAAATGTTAAGAGACACCCGATTTTTTTTTAAAGACACGCGATTTATATATATACAGGTCGGAAAATATTGCAGTACATTCCTACTACGAAGTATCCCCCGGAGCTGCCACCGGCGTACTCTCCTACTCCGGAGCTGCCACCATCGTACACTCCAACTCCGGAGTTTCCACCGTCGTACAATCTTGCTCCGGAGCTCCCTCCGTCGTACTTTCCTACTTCGAAGTTCCCATCATCGTACACTCCAACGCCGGAGCTTCCACCATCGTACACTCCAACTCCAGAGCTGCCACCATCATACACTCCAAGTCCGAAGTCACCACCACCGTCGTACAATCCTACTCCTGAGTTCCCTCCATCGTACTCTCCAACTCCGGAGCTGACACCATCGTACATGCCTACGCCAGAGCTTCCTCCGCCGTATTTTTCTGCTCCTCCACCAGCGCCCTATTAGTCCAAATTATGGCGGTCCATGCATGAGAATTTAAAGTTGGTCACACACACTATCACACATGAAATAAACAAGGATATTGCTTTTACAATTATCAAAAAAAAAAAAATACTGTATACTTCATTTTGATCACCCTTTGCTAGCGAATAAAAAATGTTACTCGATGATGTTTACCGTTTTTTCTGATTTGTATAAGGTTAGAGCAACTCTATTGGTAAGATACTATTTTCAAAAATGTTAATCAATAAAATATTAAAAATTTAAGTTAATTTAATCATGTTATTAAATTGAAGGACACAAACAAAATTTAAACTATGTATAAGTAGATATGTATTTGAGGACCTCTATAGTAGATATTTCAAATGGACATATATACATGAATGTAAAAGAAAAATAACTAATATGAAGAGAGAAAAAGAAAAATAAGCTTTCTTCTGTGACTTAGAAAAAAGATTTATGGAAAATTCATAGAAACATTTGTGTCTTTCTGAATGGAGTAAATTTTAACGAAAACTTAGGCATATAACTAAATTATATTAAAATATTAATATTATTTTGCTTGAGAATTTTTAGAAGGTCCTAAAAAGTACTGAAGTTCTTACGAGAGTTTTCTATGGAGTTTCCAGATTTGTTAAAATGAGAAATTTATTTCATTTTTTTTTCATTTCCATATTTATTTATATTATCAAGAATACTTAATTAAAAATTAATACCACCAATATTGTGGATACTTTCATCTATTAACTTGAATTTTATAATGGAAAATAATGGAAAAGTTCAATAAAAAAAACTGCAACTAATACCCGAATTTTTTTGCTATCTAATTTAATACCTCAACTAATTATTTTATTCATTTTAATACACTAATTTTTAAGGTGTACTTTTAGTACTGTAATTATGCTTATCTCAATCAAATATTGATAAATTTTAGGGAAAATTTGGATAAATGCACTTCCATGAGAATATAATTTGAAAAATACACCTTTGTTTAAACTTTTTGAAAAATACACTTACTTATATATAAATTTACCAAATTGCCCAATCTTAATATTTTTGAATTTCTATTAAACAATTTTTTAAAAAGAAAATCGTTAGAGAATAGGGAATATCTTTTTAATATACTACACAATATCCTTCCCATATCTTTTTAATATATCTTAAATTTATTTTTTTATTATTTTGAAAAAACCCACCGAATAATGTGTTTTGGCGGCTACTTTTGATGTTCAGTCTATAAATCAACATGAGTTTCAGGTTAGTGATGGGTCAAGAAATTACTTGGTTGATCTTCAACAAATGAATTGCACATGTAATGTGTTTAATGTTGACAAGATCCCTTGTAAGCATGATGCTAAGGCTGCAACAAGTCGAGGCTTTAACCCTGGGTTATTTGTGCATCAGTAATACTCAAAGGCACACATGTGTGCTGCATATTCAGAGAGTATAAGACCCATAGATGAGTTGCTGGAAGCGAGTGAAATACCTCCTCATGTTGTGGCTTATAAATGCTTTCCTCCAGATGTTAAAAGAGGTGCTGGAAGACCTGTGAAAAGAAGATATGAATGCTTTGGAGAACAAGCAACAGCTCAAAAAAAAGCACGAAAACAAGCTTGCTCAAGATGTCATCGTTCAGGACACAATCGTGCCAGCTGCGACTTTGGAATTTGACATTTTTCTGTTCTAAACGTTTTTCTTAAAATTTTGGCTTTTGGTTATTCTAGCTTTTGATAACTGTTTAAGTTTTTATTTTGCAATAAGGTTGATTATTTTCACAACATATGTTATGTTTTCCATTTGTTCTACACCTTTAAAGAGCTATGATTCTGTTCAAGTTCGATGTAAGTGTCGTTTATGCGGCTCAATGGACACCTTATGTTTTTTCTTCCTTCATGATGAATACAAATTTGATTAATGAAGAAAGAAAAGAATATGTAGAAACAAATGTGACTTGCTTTTGTTTTTAACAACGTGACTTGTTATATAAGTTGAAGAAAATAAAATAAAGGGAAATTTGTATAAACTTCATGATAAAGTCAAAACAAGTCATATTTCACATAATCATCTTTGTTATTGTAAAATTTAAATGGTAACATAACATATTTATCTCAATATACATATTTATCTTAAACATAAATAATTTTAATGATATTATTTTTATTAATTTCGAATTTATATATTAGTTTCGAATTATATCTTGGGCAAAAAAGTCAATTCATAATTAAGAAAGTGTATTTTTCAAAAGGTAAAACAGAAAATGCAATTATCAAATTTCAAATCCTAAATATGGTATTTTGCAAATTATCCCTAAATTTTAACAAAATTTTAAAATATCTCAAACTAAAAAATCTTTACAAAGTCTAATTTAAATGTAAATTTTAGAAATAAAAATAACTAAATTTGGGATAAAATACTAAAATTTAGAAAAACTTAATTTTGAATGAAAGATAAATAAATTAGTATTTAGTTTCGTAGAATAAACTAAATTTTATATTGAAAATAAAATTAAAAATCAAGTATGTAAGGTTATCCACAATTTATTTTCTTTTATTCTTAAAATTTAAATAAAATTAAAAAACTTTTAATATTAATTTTTAAATGTTAGATATTTTTTAACTTTTGTTTAAAACTTATCAATATTTTTAATTAAAATAAAATAGTTTGAGTATTAAATGAACATAGTTTTAAAATTTAATGTATTGAAATGACCAAAAAGATCATTTGAATTATTAAATTGGATAGCAAAAAAAAAATATTAAAGAGTTTAGCAAAATTTAGTTGAAGCGTATAGAGAGTAAATAAAAACTACGAGTTAATTAACCTTAATGTTTCATTAATAAATGAGTTAAGACATATAAATGGAACAGTTTTCTTGTGGGACCCTAAGCTTGAATAATTGATTAAGCTAGAATAAGCATCTCAGTGTCAAGGATTACTCATTAATCATATTTAGTTAACAACCTTAGTCCATATGGTCCATGTTTTTAATATTTGATCAAATCTTGTTTGTTTTTGTTTAGGTTTATTTTTACGATGACTTTTTCTCTTTGCGTGAATTTGTGAATTAATCAAGTTCTCAATATTCATTAAGAATATATCACCTATAATTGGAAAATGAAGTGAATAACTAAAATCACAGTTTTTCACTTTTTACCTTTCGCACCATAAACATAATTCTCACTATAAAAAAGAAAGGTTGTTTTACCATTTGACTATTACTCTGTTTATTAATATAGTTTAGATACATAATATTATTCTATAAAGAACATATATTGATAGTTTTTAAATAGAATTAAATTAGACTGAGTAATATATGAAATTTATGTGTAGAAAACACTTATAGACTTATGATAGAAAATACATTCTAAGTTTTCAAAATTTGTTTTTTTTTTAAATTAGTATAGAATTGGTAAAAAATAGTATAGATTTACGATAGAAATTATAAGAAAAAAATATATGATTGTGAAGAAAATATCAACATATATAATAGAACGATAGTATATCCTATATATTATAAAACAATTACTAATTATATTTTTAATATTTTTTTAAAAAAGACATTTGATTAAAAAAATTCAAATTATGTTATATGTACCGAAAGATTATACTCTTTCAGTTGAATTTTCAAACTGGTTTATTGTATAGTTTAAAAACATTTAAGAAATAAAAGTGAAGAAAAAAAATTATCTCATTAAAGGCATTGTACTCGCAAACTCTGGAAATGTAGAAATTATTGTCACCAATTATGACTTACATAACTCATATTTTATGTTTATCAATATTTACATTTGTAAAAATTTATATTCTAACGTTTTAACCTAGTGGGGTCTAAATCAATTGAAGCCTCCAAAAACCATATTGAAAGTTTTGCGGTTGGTCTAACATTCATTATTGAATTGGTACATTTATCTACATTCTGAGAATCTTTATTTTGTATAAATAACATGTTGTGTTCTATATTTTCATTCACAACGCTGAATCATTGTAAGATGTGGATGCAATAGAAATTATAATGATTCAGCGTTGTGAATGAAAATATAGAACACAACATGTTATTTATATATGGAAATATCTCAAGATCCAATCATAGGTGTTTATCAGTCGTTCGACCAATTCTGGTCTCGTGTGGCAGCTGCTTACGAAAACGGAAAAGATGCAAGTTGGAGTGAACGTACAAAGAAGTCTATCCATTGTCGGATTCAAACTATTGAGAAATCAACAAAGAAATTGCATGCATGCATCAAGCAATGTGAAAACAAATGTCAAAGTGGTGCTTCAAATGATGACATTGTAAGTGTTTTTTTTTAGTTTGTGTAATATATATTTTACTTACTTTGCAATAATGTTTTCTGTTTTAAAATGATATGCAGTTTAAACAAGGCAAGTTAATGTTATTGGATGATCCAAAATACAAAGTAGGTTGGAAGTTCGATCATGTATGGAGCATTATAAATAATTTTGAAAAGTTTAAAGATGGTGACACATCTACGAGAAAAGTATCAAACTCATGTGGTTTCGGGGATACAAATCCAGAGTTAGAAATAGTTACATCTGATCCTGTTACACAAAAATCTCCAGGTTTGTCTATTTTTTTCTATGAATTTAGATGATGAAGAAGATAGAATGGGTGGATCTTTGTCTAATTTGAGAAAACAAGCTTACAAAGACATCAACATTTGAGATCCAAAACAAGAATTATGCTTTGAAGAAATCTAAAGAAGAGAACTAAATTTTATTTCGTGATTTGAACTTCATACAAGATCGTAACGTTTGTGCATACATTCAATCTGAGCAAAATCGAATTTTAGTAGAAATGAGTGAACAACAACAAGCTCAACAGTCTTCTCAAGTATCCACTTCATTTGGACAATATTTTAACAAACTTAGTGGATCTGAAAATGGTTTATCAGATTATCAAGTGTTAGTTTATAATGTACTAAGTTTTTTTTTTTTAGTTTGATGTTTATCAAGTCTTTCTGTTTTTATATTATTTATGTAATTGTGTTTCATCTAAAATATAGTAAAAAAAAAGAAAAACATGTTTTTAGCATATTTTTAATATTTTAAATTGATTGAATAAAAACAATAATAAAAACTTTAAAAGTAAGTTGGTAATATTAGTTCTTATAGTTTATTTAAGTACAAAAGAAGAACAAGTTAAAATTAAGGGATTAATTTGTAATTAAAAAAATGTTATCTCAAAAAATGAAACATTAACGGAGCAAAAAATGAAGCAAAAAAATAAAAAATGAAACACCATGTTCTTTTGCCGTATTAGTTTATTTTATTATGCTATTGCAACTTAATAATGTCTTGTACGTTTGGGTCTTGTTTAAAATTTAATTTATTTTATTCGATATTTAAAGATATACTTTTCTTGTGTTTGCTTCGATGTGAACAGTAAACATAAATATCATTATGATAATTGACAACATACATTTTTTGTTTTGACAATATACATTTTACATAACAAACTATAGTGGTTACCAACTTACCAGTAATTGAAATCGCACAATTCGAATCTTATTTCCCTCAACCTCAGGGTAAAATCGCACCATATTATAACATAGATCTCATAAACGTTCCATATATGTATTTATACATAGATAACCTAAACCAAATGAGAAGGCACCACAAACACAGGCACAAACATCAGCGAGCAAGCTTTTAACTCTCAAGATTCATGTGGCCAAATTGGAACTTTGATGGCGAAATCTTCTTTTCCTTTTATCCGTTGGACCGCAGCCAGGTGGATTGAAGCAACTCGGAGGAACAGGAGCGTACGAAGGACCGGTGTAGGCTTGGGCCGGGGAATCTTGAAAGAACTTCCCATCTGAGTTCATATCCAGATATCCAAATTAACCATATTAATAACAATAGTAATAATACTACTGATGCGAAATAATGAAATACGGAGATGTAACTAATATTCATATATATATAGTTTTAAAACACCTTAGATTTCATAATATGAAAACGTACCTGGAGAAAAGGTTTGAGCATGGGCGATTATGAAAAGCGCCAAGAATGAGAGAAGCATAACCACATAGAGCTTCGATGATATTGGCATCTTAGTCATTTATCTCTCTTATTTTTTATCTTACAGGACTTGAAAAGTGATTGGTATTTATAGACTCTAGAATATGGGGTTTAAAACACATTTTAATATCATCAGGCTCAGAAGCTCAGGCCATTATATACCCAAGAGTCAAGAGAACCGGACAAAATATGATTAAACCTAATCCTAGTTCAGTCAAAAAATTTAAAGATGTTATTCATTAATAACTAAAATTTAATTATTTTATTTTCTCATCTGAAAACACGCTTTTAAGGGGAAGTTTAATCACAAATTAAATCCAATACTAGAAAGACTGTAACTTTTTTTTTTGGGTCAAAGAAAGACTGTAACTAAGTTCCTATTACTAACATCTATTAATAAAACAAAGAATTATTTGTAGTCACTAGTCATCACCGGAAGATGCCATTTTCAAGCGTGTACCTAATATTTATTTTGAATTGTATTTTACAGAAATCACCAGTTTTGTGTGTTTTCGAGTGGACATGGTCTAGACGCGTTAATGACTACTCTTGAAGCTTATCTCCAATGTACAGTACACAAAATGCTTGTTTCCATATTGATTTCTTAAGGAACATACTTTGTCTTGATCAAATTTTCTTAGGAAAGCGACGTATTGTCAGTATCAGGCAAAGAAAATTATGCGAATACAATCATCAACAGAAATCAAAGCCAAGGAGGGATAAAAAAATATAAGCCATAAGTTTATCTACCGCTAAAATAGTACGACTCCTTTACTAGGGAGTGACTGGTAAAAATTGGTGTAAACTGGAGTATAAACTGGAATATAAACTGGAGTAATGATAATGGAGTAAATTAGTGAAAAAAGTAGAGTAAATTGGTGAAAAATGGTAAAAAAAACAAGATAATAAAACAAAAATAAAAGTTAGTGGCAACGAAAATTTCCCTTTTCAAAACGACGACGGAATAAAAAGGTTACCTTAATCTTTATTTAAACAGTAACTAGCGTAAATGAATAAAAATATAATTAATTTTTTTGTTTCACCTAACTGGTAAACATATCAGCAGAACTGAGAGGAAAATGTTTCTCGCTGAATTATTATCCCTAAAATTGAGATACAGTCATACTCTATATGTTACACTTCTCTAAAAAAAATTTTATCATCCAACGCTATGGTTATTATGTAATAACGTTGCTAGTCCAGAACATCAATTATGGAGAAAGACCATGTATAATTATCAAGTTTAAAATAACTCCATTGCATACCAAGTTTATTGTTAGATTACTTTAATCCACCAAATAAATTCAGTTGCTCGTAATTGATTTTCAAAATTATATATATAACATATATTCTCGATATTTACAAAACAAAATATTGAAAAGGAAGCAAAGACAAAAATGTCTGAATTTTCGGATTTATTGTTCTTGTAAAATTTTGAAATTTTCGAAGGACCTACAAAGCAACCATATGATATTTAACTGCGTGACCCAATAAATAAAAGTAGGACTACCTGAATCTATCTGATTAAGTTCTAATTAATACTAGAGATTGACCCGCACGTCCGTGCGGGTGTTAATTTTTACTTTCTTATAAATCGATATTTTATTTTTATGATTAGTATTATATATTTTATATGTGTCATAATCTCTATAATATTATTTGAGAAGTCAGTTTCCTATGTGTCACTCTCATATTAACTTTCACGATGGTTGATTACACTGATACCCTTAATGAATTAATAATATTAAATATTATTATTTATTTTTTTATTTAGTTTCCTTTTAAAAAAATTCCAAAAACATATACATATAATAAAAAAGGAATTGTTTTATAAAGTTAAAAGAAATATTGAAAACAAAAATATATGTATATATAATATGATTTCAAAAAAAGCAAAGTTCACAAAATAGTAATATTACATTTTTAAAAATATTTTTAAATAACACAAAATATAGTTTTGAAGTAATAAAATACTCTATATATATCTATATTTTCTTAGATGAAAAATATAAATTTGTATATAATGTGATTTTATTAAAAAAAAAATTACACAGATAATCTTGATATTAGAAAAAGAAATAACATTTCTTTCAAAACATAATTCTAAACAATACAAAAAAAAATCAAACTAATAGAAGTATTTTTATATATCTATATATTTTCTTAGAAGATTACACAAAATAATTGAGAAAAATAAATTGATATATGTTTAACTGACTAAAAATAGTTTATAATTAATATTATTGATGTGTTTTATTTATTTTTCATATATTTTGTTGACTATAATAGCTTCCAATTACATCAAAAACAATATCGATAAATTATATTTTACTTATATAATATTATTTTCAAATAAAATTACAACTTTGTTTAGTGCTTATTTTTAAGAGATATTGAAAACAAAAAAAATAAATCAAATAGTTGCAAAATAGATATATTATATTTTATCATTATTAAAATTATTATTTTTCTTAATATTAAATGTTCTTTTAAATTTTGTTTGGAACTTAATATAACCATAATCAAAATACCAAAGCAAAATATGAATTCTCATTTTCAATATTTTTTAAAATAAATTTTAGTTTCCATTCAATAAATCAAAAGCATAAAGTTATTTAGAATTTACAGAATATTTTAATTATTGTAAATATTAATATGTGTTCATGAGCTTCCAGAAATGTATCACCTACTTATGTATGTAACTTCCTATTGAGCATCACTTGATTTTATAATATATTTTTAAAAACATCAATAATTTGATAAATATTATGAAAATACATGCACGTTTAAACGATAAATAAAAGTGATTTGATTTTACTTGATTATAATAAAAAATAAAAATTATATCATTTGAATTTGAAAGAATAACAGTAACTCAATATACTCACAACATGAGTGATTCAACTAATCTAACTTATATCTAAAATCATAGATTTAACTACGATAAGAAAATATAATTTTATAAGAAAAATAATTTATTTTATAAATATAAATCAAAGAACAACTCAAAACATATTAAAATGAAAATAAAATATTAAAAAACTGTTACAATTTAGTTCTTTTCTAAAATTTATATATATGCATGAGACTTCAGAATATTATCGTTATATTAATTTATGTAAATTGGAATCAGACACTTTAGTTTATTTTAATTTTTTTTATTGTAAGCACAAAATAATTAAAGTTATACATAATCTTCATAAAATATATTTACATATTTTAGACAACAACCACCTAAATGCAAATAAGAAATTAATCAAAATTTTAATATATTTAGAATAAAAAATATTATAGTTGAATTCAGAGATGCAATCCAAATTACGCAAATGATAACTAAATTGACTGTAAAAACAATAAAACCGATTAAATATAACATATAGAAAATCATATGTATTATTAAAGTAATATAATATTATAAATATAAATGATGCATACAAACTATAAATTAATTTAAAATTAAAACTAAATAGCAATCAATTATTATAGTATATTTATTTCAAAAACATTTATACCCGTGCATGAGCACGGGAAAATCACCTAGTATAATTAATTGCATAAGTACTTTTAGATTTCTATACATCATAATCGAACCTGAATCAAATAGAGTAATATGATTACTTTTGGTTATTCGGTTATTTTTAGTTTAATTTGAATTCAACATACCTGAATTGAATCGGTTAATATTCTTACTTTTCATACAAATATCCGTACCGGCGTCAAATACATTAGTTTTTGGATATTTGTAGGTTTGTATATATCAAGACTGAATTCATCTGGACCCGATTCGAAACACACATGAAAATTTATAATACCGAAATGAAGTCTAGTTTCAAAACTCAAAAAGCATGATAACCCACAGAAATAACTCGTAGCTGAATAGTTATCCGAATGTCCATGTCTAACCGATACATAAGTAAATAAAAAAAATTGTTAACCATTTTGAATTCTTATCACAAATAGAGTGGTTTTATTCAAATATGTCGAATTATTATAGTTAATATGTAAATAATCCTGGCAAAATATTATAGTAAATATAATTAATGAGATAGTTAAAAAGTGAGAAAATGAATGTAAAAGATAAAATAAAAAAAAATTGAAAACAAATAAATTTTGTTTTTCATGTCACTATTATATATCATATATATGTCATCATATAATTAATCATATTTTATATGTACCATAATATAAGTAATCATATAATTAATATTATTTTATACATACCATCATATAAATAATCACATATATTATATTTATAAACTTAATATGAAATATAAAAACCATAATTTAAGTTGATGTTTTTAATTAAGTTATGTATTGTATTTTTCTAATATATAGTGAAAATATTTTTTAAATGGTTATTGGAAAATATTTTAGTAATTTTTTTTAAAATATATATATATATATATTTGAATCAATTATTTATATAAATTAATTTTAAATTATTATTTTGATTTGAATTTTGTATAGAAATAATTAAAATTGAGAAAAATGAATGCAAAAGATAAAATAAAAATTGAAAACAAATAAATTTTGTTTTGTACTTCTGTAATAAATGATATTAACTTATTTAGTAAATATAATAGATGAAGGGTTAGAATTGATTAACAATATAATAAAAATCTTTTAAAAAATCAATTAAGATAAGCAAGTATTATTTTATACTGTTATCCATGCTTCCAAACAATTCTCATTTATACTACTATCCATGTTTCCAAACAATTCCCATTTATACTACTATCCAAGTTTCCAAACAACTCTCAAATGTACTTCAGTTTTAATAATATAGATATGTCTGTACTGCCACATCTTCACCACCCTAGTTTCGGGGGGTTGAGTTCTATTAGTATATGTTTGTGTTAAAAAAAAAAAAAAGACTACCTGAATCTATCCAACGATATTTAATACTTTAGTATTACATGTATTTTCATTTTTGCATATGTCATCACTCATCAGCTCTGTCGGCAAACCGAGGTCCACTTTGATCTTTTCTTTTTGTTTTTTTCTTATTCTTTCTCATTTCTCCTTTTGTTTAGTGAGCTCCACTATAGTAACTTTACTTCAGCTAAATTACATTATTTGTAACTTTATTTCTAGTTTTTGTATTTCGATTATAATATATTCCGACAATCTAATGCAAGTAGATATGTGTTACTTCAGCTAAATATTTCGTTATTTAAGTGTTTGTTGTCAGTGAAACTGAGCGTAAATCGTGGTCACTTATATTTTAAGTTTAACCGAGCTTTGCGTTAGACGAAAAGATTGAATGAACTTAGTTAATTACTCACATGTAAGTATGTAACTTGTGTTGCAATTTAGTTAATAACTTGTTTTTTAGAAGTTAACGCATCCGATAGAAAAGGAGATACCTACTCGATCTTCCCAAAACAAATTAACAGGAGCGAGGCAGTGGGACTCACGTAGTATTTTATTTTGTAAGTTGAAATTTTCAAACTTGGAATGGTCCCATATCATCTATCTTTCCTGTTATAGTAGTAAATGCTTCAATACATTTTCCCATTCTTTATATGTTTCATTTTTCTTATAGTTAAAAAAAAAATCATTTCCATGTTCAATGTTCCTCATATGTCATTTAATGTCAACGGAAATTTAGTACATAATTCTTACTATATATATTATTCACATTTACTCTTAGGAAGACTGGTCGGCTATCAGATAATGGAAGAAATCTGTATTTATATTTCATAATAAGTTGACAAAAAAAAATTCATAATAAGTTAATAAATTAATAAAAATGCAAAGAGGTGTATATACGAGGATAAGAAAATTAGTCGCTATAGAAAATTGACCAATAAGAAAATTATGCGTGATTTGTGATCGTTGATATCAACCATATATAGTTCAATGACTGATTGCTAAACTGAAGTTTATAATTGCTAAACTAAAGTTTATAATTGCTACATTTAATAACGTTTAGATGTTTCTTTTGTTAGTTCGAAATTTGTCTCCATAACTTATAGTAGTTCTGACTCAATTGGTTGCAAGGACTCTTTTGGCAGTGGTTGGTTGAGTTCTTGTTCACGAGTTCGAGTTTCTCCTAAAAAGGAACTGTTTCCGTCTGAACATATATCACCAAGCAGCTAATTACATATTGGAAAAGATTGTAGAACAAAGGTCTTAATTTTTTTTTGTTAAAGAAAACCCTAATATTTTGCTCATTAACATCTACTATACGAATCCCCTAGAGACCCATTCAAAAATATAAAACATCCTACCCACTCCCACCTCTAGAAACACACAATCTGCCTTTAATCAATCAATTCATATTTTTAAAGTTCACCATTAATTCTTTGTTAGATTTAATTAATTAATAATAACTTATACTATAGAACATCAAACTTTCCGTAAGGATGCTTGCAAAGCATATATAACAAGAATTCTAATAAGCATTGGTTCATACAACTACTTGAAAATTATGGTTAATTTGTCTTCTTGTTTTGTTCTCCTATAAATAAGAAAATTATTTTTCTGGAGAGTTGATGATACATGGTGTTGTAGAAACAGAAACTTTAATATTTCAGTATATATATTTGTATGTAATTTATCCTTATCTGAGTTAAAGTAATAAAAATACTTCAAAAAGCTTTAACTACATGGAGGCATACCAGTATAATTGAATAACTTTTAATCTATGTAAAACATGTCATAATCAACTCCCCGTATACCAACTTTATCAACAAATAGTATTATATAATAGTTAGTAAGATTAATTTTTCTTATAGTATCAACCAGTATCCCCCTTTATATTGAATACTCTCACCTTAAAATACAAAACACTAAGTTTCTCTATTTCTTCATCTTCATTCTCACTTGTTTTCTGAAAGCAAGCTTTTACAATAATGGGCAATAAACGCATAGAAGCAATGATGATTATGGTGATGATTATGATGGTGTTCTCATGGAGGATTTGTGAAGCCGAGAGGTTAAGAAGACACACAGCATCATCATCAAGACCACAAAGATTTTTCAAGGTGAGAAGACCAAATCCACTTCATCATAATCATAACCATGGCTTCATTGATGATGATTATCCTCCAGAAAGTTTCTCAGGGCTTTTACCCAAGACAATGCCAATTCCACCTTCTGCTCCTTCCAAGAAACACAATGTCTATGGTTTACAGAGTACCAATTTCCAACGATATCCATGACCTTCGGTCGCCAAGATACTTACACATACTATTATATACACACTTATTTTTATAACATATAAATCTAGTTATGTCTATCTTCTTTCTCCCCTTTGTGTTTCTTTTTTCTTTTACTTTGGTTTTAAAGAAAGTTTTCTAGGAAGAAATTATTGTATTCCATCGAGAATAAACAAAATCAGGTCGGGCTATTTTTCGATGCACGCCTACTTATTTGAACCCTACTTGTATTATAGTTTGGAGAATCATGTATCATATATGCAAACTCATGATTGAATCATTGTAATGCCTCATACTAATGTACCTTCTTTCGTTCTATCTAGCAATAAATTAACACATACATATGTTCTACTTTTTATTTCTATTTTATTTTAAAGTCAAAGCTTTTAATGCTTGATTAGCGGTATAATGTTTTTTCTGTTATCATTAATCACCAACAAACATGTATCAGGATATCATAGAAAACAAAAGATGTATAGTATTTGACCCCCCCCCCCCCCCCCCCCCCCCCCCCCTCCTCCCAAATATGTTCAGTACTACTGTTAATGTTTTTATATAGATCTAGACGAAATAAATGTCATAATGGCCAACAACAATTTTTCTTCGGGGTTATGTACAGACGTGTAACGTGTTACATGGGACGGAAACTCTGCAGACACTAGTTTTTCTCATAAATGAAGTCACAAATGTAATGAAGAAAATAAATTGAATGAAGTCACCATTAATGATGCTACGGTGTATACGTTCTCCGCATATCCTAACGGAACTTAGTAAGAAATATATAGTTTTCTTATATAGTTTTCTTTTTTTGAAACTTAGGAGAAATATATGGAAAAAGTGCCAATTTCGACCCCAACTATTTCAGTCGTGCCAAATACGACCCGAACAATTGATCAGTGCCAAATACGATCTCAACTCAATTATAATTCAAAAAAACTACCCGAACTTCTTAAAACGTGCCTAAATCTACATTGACTCTAAAATAAGTTAGTCAACCGTTAACAAGATAAAACGACGTCGTTTTGATATACGAGGAAAAGTGCCAATTTCGATCCCAACACTCTAAGTCGTGCCAAATAAGACCCGAACAAATGGTCAGTGCCAAAAACGACCTCAACTCAATTATAATTTAAGAAAAATTATCCAATTTTTCTAAAACGTATCTAAATCTACATTAACTCTAACAGAAGTTAATCAACCTTTAACAAAGATAAGACGACGTTGTTTTGATATATGTATTTTTTTGTTAAATATGTTCATTTCGGGATTCAAATCCGTGCTGGGATATCTTTTTAAAATGGCACACTAACAACTAGACTAAAATAATTTTTTGAAATATTATTACAAATTGAAATTCTCCATTATATAAAATACTATTCTTCTTCATCTTATCCAATTTAAAACTTTGGTGATTGCTTTATATATTTTAGTTATTGTTTAATTTGTCTAATATTTTGTACAACATATCATAGTGAAAGAAAGGTAAAAGGCCTCTTAACATTTTTGAATAAAATATCAAAATATATAATATCAACTTTAGAAACTAAAAAATTTTCCACTTAATTTTAAAAATTAAAAATAATTTATATAAGAAAATTGTATAAATAAATTCAAAGTTTTAAGCATATTTAAGATCGTATAATAATAAATATTTTATTATTTATATTTTAGTAAGATATAATTTTATTAAAGATATGATAAATAAGAAAAACATGTTAATGTATTTATATAAATCAGAAAAAATTATCACCAAAATTTTAAATTGGATAAGATAAAAAATAATAGTAGTTTATATAATTTCAAATTTGTAATAGTATTTTTAAAAATTACTTTTATCTAGTTGTTAGTGTGCCCATTTAAAAGGGTATCACAACATGGTTTGAGTTTCGGAATGAACATATTTAAAAAAAAAAAAAAGATATATATATATATATATGTATATATAAACGACGTCTTCTTATCTTGTTAACGGTTGAATAACTTATGTTAGAGTCAATGTAGATTTATGCATCTTTTAAGAAGTTCAGGTAGTTTTTCTTAAATTATACTTAAGTTGAGGCCGGTTTTGGCACTGCCCATTTGTTCGGGTCCTATTTGGCACGACTGAGAGTGTTGGGGTCGAAATTGGCACTTTTTCTCGTATATCAAAACGACGTCGTTTTATCTTGTTAACGATTGACTAACTTTTGTTAGAGTCAATGTAGATTTAAGCACGTTTTAAGAAGTTCGGGTAGTTTTTTCGAATTATAATTGAATTGAGGTCGTATTTGGCACTGATCAATTGTTCGGGTCGTATTTGGCACGACTAAAATAGTTGGGGTCGAAATTGGCATTTTTCCCGAAATATATAGCTGCATATAGTGACTGTATGTACCATCATCATAAACTTTGAGCTGACGTATGCTTGTTTTCTACTAGTTGTGATTTGATTATCCAACAATGGCTTTGAAATTTTGTATCGCGAGGAAGTAACACATTTATTAGCATCAACGACCAACCATAAATCAGTTATTTTATTTTTAGCCAATTATTGGAGTGCAAGTTTCTTTGGTATAATAAAATTTTTATTTATTCAACCTGATTAATCGAAAATTCAGATTTGATTACAAATGCGATTTGAAAATTTTCCAGATCATTCTATTACATTTTAGCTTCATCCATCCACAAGACCCGACAGGTTCCACTAGTCCAATTTTTGAAATCCTTAGAAATCGGTTGTCGTTTTCAAACTTTGACGAACACCACAGAAAGACGAAGTTCTCCTTGTGGCCGCGATGTTGAGATTTCACATGTCGTTTCAGGAGTAGCTGGCTACCGATGGATTCCTTGGAGCTTGTAATTTTCATTAATTGTCGTTGAAGCACTTAACGGCGAAGAGTAAGGAGGGAGAATGATAACAAACCTTAGGGAAAATGCCACACATCCACCAAACCGAAGACGGGTTGAGATGAAGCATCAAATAGAATCGGGATCTTCAGTTCCTGCAAAATAAGATGGGGATTAACATGTCAAGACAATCAAATAGCCATCACGACACTGGGATGGCCAAACCCCGGCCCAACCATGTCTCCTTGCCAATCAAATAACCTTAGTGGTTAGCGTGTTTTGTTTAATGAGTGTCTATGCTCAGTTATTGAAGTAAGTTCGGACTTCGGATAGAAAATTTGAATTTTAATCAAATTTCGGTCGCGGCACGACCAAAATTTTTTAGATACAGACTAGATCGCATCTGACCGATCATGTGAAAAATTTTATTCGTTGTATATTTTTTCTACTGTCTGATTTTTTTCGTAAATTTGGTTTTTTATTCCTACCTTTTTGCAGTGCATTCCGTAGTCGTCATATTGGACACTGATTATATATCTCAATCCCTAAACGGAATGAGGTCGAACATAAAGTTAGATTCCTTTTAAGCGAGAATGGTTATCATGGGAGCGTGTCGACCAGGGCTTTCTACAGTGATAAGAATCATTTCTCTGATGAACTGGTTAACGAATATTGCAACTACGGATTTCTACCCACTTTATTTAAAGGTGAATTTCTTTTTTAACCTCTTTTCTCTCCTTTCACTTATATTTTTTTAGTGTTACTTAATAATATTGTACATCTCTGTTGATATACCATGCCAGGGGATAGAGGTTCGAGGATTCGCCTGATGATAATAGACATTGTTTTCTGAGCAGAGACACGTAGCGATGAACCAGTCTATGTCCTGGTGATCTCTAAAGACATAAAAACTTAGAAGAAGACGCCAAGTTCTCAACTGTTCGTGAGCTTTTGGAAAACACACAGAGATTTCCATCTTACCGTTGTACAGCCTGATACCGTCCTAAGCTTGTGAATCCGTGGTAGCTGTTCTGAGGTCTCCTCGGCTTCGGTGTTTTGCTTTTATGAGCCCCCTGTCTAATATTTACTTAGACAATGCCCTTCATTTTAAGTGAATTTTGAAGTATTGCTGTAAGACAATGACAAGTTGAAATGGGCTTCGGTCAACATATTAGTCAATCAGTGTTCATCAAATACAGACAAATAAATATAAATAGTGACCCAAAAACAATGTAAATATCTACTATAAATTTGTGAAACAAAAAAAGAATACAAAGAATGAGAATGAAAATAAAAAATAGTGTAAAGCTCATGTATCATTGAAAATTGATGGATATTATTCTTTGAAGGTATTTTACGCATATTAAAAATCACTTAAAAATTATATGTTATTCTCTGTTCACACACTAATTTTTTTTCTCTCTAATTAATACACTAATACAATGATGTTAAAAATGAATATTATTTATAGTTCTACACTGAAAACACAAAACAACACTTTTTGAACTAAAAATAATATTCTAAAGCGATATCTTTTAAGAAAATGAGTGAGTAGTTGATATTTTTGACTTATATTAGTCACACAATTAGGTAACTGCGACAAAGGGTTGTCATTAGTCTGTTAATCAGAAAAGTCAAGATTATCTCAACATCAAAAAGTCAAAAGCAAGAAGACCTTTGGTTATAAGACTTTAATACTTACTTTAAAGGACTAATCTTAATACTATAATTTTGTTTTTGTTGCTTATGTCATCCGAGAACAGAAGGTCTTTTATATATACCACATACATTAAAGGACATGAAAAAAACAAAGAGTTAAGTTGAACAATTGAAGAGTTTCCGGACAAACTAAAACTTAAGGGGCAAAAAAAATACAAACATTTTAAGGACTACTACTGAGTAACGTCTTCTTCTTCATCTCTATCAGTTTGAGAAGCTGTTGGTTTCTCCGACACTCTCACATTATATTTCTCATACACTTTTTCCCTATTCTCCGACCACCATGTCTCAGCTTGATGTTCTCCAAATCTTCTTCGGCTGCAAACAAAAAACAAAACCTTTAGCACATCAATCACACTTACTAGTAAAAACGTGCAACTCAAGAGCATTGAGACAAATGTTAACCTGAACCGGACTCTTCTAAGATCTCTAGTTCCATCATGGAGAGCAACAAGGGTTATATACACACCGGGCTCATACTGTTCTATCCACTCTGCTTCTACCTGATCAGTATTGTTTTCAGCTCCTGTTTGGCTAGAACCATTGTTATGGAACTGGAAAGGCTCGTGTCTCTCACTGATAACTGACCCGCTGCTGCTAAGCCGTGGGTCTGAGGGATAAGCGGTGTTGTTGTTGTTGTTGTTTCTTTCGCCGGCTCTAGGTGTGTGCTTCGGTGATTGGAGATTGGACCAAGATGCATTCGCAAAGGCGAAGTCAAAAGGAGCAACTGAAGATATAGAAGAGGTCATTGACTCTGATCTTGAGGAGTGGAAACCGTTTTCTTCAGGGAAATGGAAACCGTTCTGGTCTAATCCGAGTTTGATGCTCTCACCAGGAGGCAACTTCTCAGCTACATCCTTGAGCTGCCAAAGATTATATCTTATTACACATCAAGCTTCAATGCAGTTTACAAGTATATTAATAGGCTCGGTTTCAGTTTGTTCGGTCGGGTATTTTCGGTTTTAGTTAGTTCGGTTCGGCCACAATCCCACCGAAAAATCAGTTCGGTTTGGTTTGGCTTTCAGTTAATTTTGGTTTTATATTTTTCGGAAATAACCTATTTTTGGGTTTCAATTAGATATCAGTATAATTTAAAAAAAAAAACTTGGATATTTTCAGTCAAATTTGGTTTGTTGAGTTATTTTGGTTATTTTCAGTTAATTTTTGGATTTATTTTGAGAACCACACTCACCAAAACCGAACCAAAAAACCGAAATATTTTCAAAAGCTTTCCAATCCAAACCGAACTCAAAACCGAAAGTGAACCAAAAAAACCAAAAACTAAATTGTACCTGCGCTATGAGCGACTTTATTGCTTCTTTTGCGGCTCTTGATTTGGCAGATTCCTCCTCTGCCAATGCTAAGGCTTCCTGAGTCTTCTTAACCGAGTTCTTGAGCTCTACTTCTTGTAGCTCACACTTCTGTGTCAAGCTGTCCACCTAAACCCAAGGAAAAAAACAAATAAGAACATGTAACCAGTGCAGAAGAAGCAAGCAAGCATGAGTCCCTTTATGCATACCTGTGTTCTCAACTTAATAATCTCCTGATTCAATATCTCATTGGTTTTCTTCATATTATCTGCTACACCCACCGGGAAATAGATTCCAGAAGTTGAAGGCATAGGAGTAGCAGAGCGTGGAGGACTAGACCTCCTAGAGAAAGGCGACACCGACCGAGAGTTAATACCTGAAGGAGCCTGAACTAGCTTTGGAGTAGACCTTCCTATATTAGACTGCACCGCATCTTTCAGCTGCATCAAAGAAGGCAGCTGAGAGTTGCGACCGAGCGCAAAGTTATCACTCTTCTTCCCTTGTTTAGCAGCTTTGCTATCCAACTGCTTGATCAGATCCATATTAGATGCACCAAACTTAGCCAATCTTATCTCAGACTTATCCAACCTATCTTTATTCTCCCCCGAGAGACGAGGCACAACGCTGTTCCTTCTGCTCGTCGTCTCGCTTATCTCAGACACTTTGCTGAGCTTAACATAACAAGAGTCACACACACGGTACAGTCTCCCCGCGCTAGGAGCCAACGCAGCTCTGAACGCTTTCTTGGAACTGCATGAATGACAATGCACAAGTCCACAGTTGTAACAGTTATGCCGTTTCCGCGTAAAGCCAAAAGCAAGTCTACAGGATGAGCACTGAGACTGCTCAGCGCCAGAGACCCATTTGTGCAGACATATAGCTGCAGTGTAGTTTGATCCGCAAGCAACGTACTTAACGTGTCTGTCTCTCAAAGCTTCCACGAGAGTAGGTACTTTCCGATCCTCTAAATCACCGTGTCCTAGTCTCCCATTAGCTCCTTTACCCCATGTGTAAACTTCATTACGAGAAGTTAAGGCTGCAACGTGATATGCTCCGCAAGAGATCTCTTCAACGAACTCGCTCGCGAGCTTGTCCTCAACCAAACACGGTAGCTTCCCGTCTGTCTGCACATTCCCGAGCTGGCCGTAGACTGTACTCCCCATGGTAAACACTTGTCCAGAGGTTGTCAACCCAACCGTCAAACTATGTCCACACGCGATTTTGTGGAAGTTGTAATCAATCAACGCAGGGACACACGTTGGTTTAAGACGAGGGTCTTTATCACCGTGTCCGAGACGGTTCTTGTCTCCATCACCCCAAGTGAAAAGCTTCCCAGACGACACAGAGCTTGAGTTTGATTGTGTGACAATGATCTCAACAACAGCAGCAGTGTGCCAAACTCCACACGAAACAGCTATAGTTCTAAGGCCTGATAGAGACTCAACTTCTCTCGGATACTGAACCGTCTCCTTGTCACCGTGTCCCAACACACCAAACGTTCCATCTCCAAACGTGAAAAGCCTCCCGTGAGATGTCACCAAAGCGGTATGCCAAGGTCCACAAGTCACAGAAGCCACGTGGAGTCCTTCGAGAGGACCAGCGATTCTCTTCGGTATCCAGTGGCTTACATCAGAGCCGTGACCTAGAAGGCCAACGTTATGCGTGCCGTCGCCCCAAGTATAAAGCTCTCCAGAGAGAGTAACAGCACAAGTGTGGAACTCTCCACAAGCAACAAAGTCACAAGATGTGAGAGATTCAACGAGACGTGGGTGAAACACATCTTTGCCAATACCATGACCTAGTCTTCCTCCAGACTCTTCACCCCAAGTGAAAACCTCTCCTTGCCTCGTCACAAACGAAGCGTGCCTTACACCGCACGCGATTTGATGAACGTCTAAGACGATGTTTGACTCTAACGGCTTCGGGACAAGGACGTCCGTTCTCGTGGTTAGGTAACTTGCGTTCTTATCAATCCCGATCTTGACTACATTGTCGCATATAACTTCACCCCAGATGTACACGTCACCTAGAGCATCGGAGTCATCTGCTCCAGAACCGTGACTAGAACTGCTTTGTGCGCTAGAGACACTAACTCGGAAACCATCTGAACCAGATACCTTTGTTTGCATGTTTTTGGTATCTAAAGCAACATGTGATTGCTCAGGCTCAGTGCTCTTGGGAGAAGGAATTGGATCGAAGTTAAAAGGAGTCCCAGGAGAGCTGTGACCTTGTGAAGCGCTCGCGGAACTGCTGCTTTGACTGCTAGATGTCACGTCTCTGCTGGCCTGGAATATATATACCATGTCAACATGGTCAACCAAAGAGTCCACAACATATAGTCACAAAGAGTTGCTTGCTTTGAACACTTACATCAACTGAAATGTTACCGCCACTCCAGCCATCAATCTTTGAGCGACCACCTTGCCCACCTGATATTAATGTTTTAAGACCTCCAATCCAAACTTCAGCCTCGACCTTGTCCTTACAAATCTATTAAGAAGTAAAACTGTTATGCCTGGAGTTAATTATCAAAGTATCAGTTTCATGATGACTAACCAAGTCAAGAGACTTCTTTTTTCCGTTGTATAAGAGAGAGAAGGATAAGTAATCTTTCTCTGGGCGAAGATAACGCTGGAAAACAGCCTGTTGCAATAGATGATATGGTCTATTAGATATGCTTGAAAGCCAAGAGGAATCCTTTTCATATAAAGAAATGAAGAATGTCTTACAGTTCTTTGCCCAGGTACAATTTTAGAAACAGATGCTAATTTCAGTCGCTTTTCACCACTACTTGATATCCAGATCAGAGATTTTTCATCCTGCGCATAATAACCAACACCAACGAGTAGTTTTCTCAGATGAAGAAACTTTCCAAAAAATAATTGCAGAAAGACAAGTTGTTGAGAGCAGAAAGCAACTCACACTAGACAGTCTGAAAGGATAAAACTTTGGCTTTCCTTTGCGTCCATATTTTAGAAGCTGAGTGCCCTTCTTCAATGTATTCAATGCCTGCCAAATGGGAAAGAAGCGCATTAGGACACAAGATTCTAGCTACAAGTAACATCATTTGCGACTTGCGACAGCATATATTAATAAGTTCCAATGGTCATTTTACACGAAAGATCCAAAACAGAACAAGAATGTGATGTATTCACCTATAGCTTCCTGCTTCTCCATAAACCTAAATGTTCACTAGAGAACCAGATTCAATACACAAGTTATCTAGGGGAAAGTTCCACCAACAAACCAAAGGAAAAGACACAAGCTATACTAAGCTGAGGATTAGGATCTCAAAGAACAAAGTAACAGAGAGACATGAGATTTGCTGGAACTATTACACTTTCAAAAAAAACAAAACTCCAAAATTTTCAACTTTGAGCTTCATACTACCCACCTTCAATCCCTAAAACCTTACTTAACACTTTGAGCTATTCTACTGCATATAACACAAACTAATCGAAGAAGATAAGAGAGAGACTGACTTGTTCAAGGTTGTGGTCAGCAGCATTACTGTAGGACACAAGATCTGCCATTCAATGTGAAACAATCACCAGAACGACACCACCCTCTTCGATCCTCACCGTTCATCATCTATAACTATAATAAACAAAAGCCCCGGAGCCTCTAGCCGCCGTGGAAACCATCAATTAAACCACCCGTAACCGTAATCAGCCAGTTGCAAGCAAACGCAAACGTAAAGCTTAAAACTTTCGAGATGGGCACTGCTCTTTTTCAGCTTAATTCACTTCTCAGATCTAACGAGACTTCTCCTAGATGGTAAAGACACGATCTTCAGAATTTGGCAAGTGCTGCTGCTTCAGTAAGCTTGTGAGAAAGCAATCACCTTTTTCGGTGAAACAGGGGATGATTTTACGGGAGATGACAGTGGTGCTGAGAGAGGAGAACCCGGCGGAGAAAAACGACGGAAAAGCAAAAAGGAAGGAGGAGGAAGACAGGGAAGTCAGAGACAGCGATGACAAAGGAAGAGAGAGAGAGAGTATAATACGAAATTTAATATCTTTTTTTTAAATAAATAAAGGAAACTGTTTCTTTCTTGGTATTAAATGCTTTATTCTGTTTTCTTTTGTTTTTTTTTATTAAATAATTTTTACTTTCTTAAAAATATACAGTATATAGCGGAGGAATCCCTATGAGATTATGAAAAACAAAAAGAGGCGTTCCCCATGCATTAGTATTAGTTACATTCGAGTAAATCAAATTATAATCTTATGAAAGGATGTTTGATTACACTTATCAACAAGTTTTTTTTTTTTTTTGCAGTATTGGGAATGGGGTACATTGTATTGGTATCAATTTGGAGCTAACTAGACAATCCACAAGGTCAACCAAATATATTCTCTATAATCCTGTTGAGTTTATAAAAGAAAACATGTTTGATTACCAACCTATTTGCAGCATTTGTATATGAGAATTTTTGTTTGTTTAAAATGCGAATAATATATATTGACTTCTTGGTTTTATTTTTTTATTAATATATATCTCCATTTTCTTCTTCTTTAATCAATTTAATAAGTGTTTATACTATTTCTTTTATTTGTGTAATCCTTTAGAATTCACATACAAAGTAAATAGTTTAGTGGTTATAAACGAATGCGAATGTGATTTGTTTGATAGCAATGCATAATTACATAGGATCTAGCTCGCCCTCGACGTTGTAAAAGCAAATCGAAACCTTGGATTGTATGATGCATGCCCAAGGATCAAGACACAAAGTTGTATTTCAATTTTCCATGCAGAATGTAGACTATAATATGCATAATATTTTATAAATATCTTCTTATGTATGTTGAAATGTAAATTCATTTTAAAAAAATGTAAATTCATGCCATTTAGACGAAATCAAAACAGCATGTAAGTATTATATTATATAGACTAAAAAATCAACATCCCTATATTTTTCCTCTCTGATTGGGGAAAATTGAGTACCTTGAACGGAACAATATATACGCATATAAACTGTCTTCTACAATCTTTGTGAGTAGACCAATGACATGCATTATATAAGACGAATCATATTTTAGTTCACATAAAAATGTACAGATGTTGTAGTGAAGTGAAACGTAAAAAAATCATTAAACTATATATTTTGTATATTCCATATCACAAAAAGAGGGGTAAATATATAATAGTTGAGATCTAGAGCTAGAATATAATCTTTATTTTATGAGAAGTATATATCAAGAATCAGTATAAGGTTTTTGGTGGGAAATCATGGAAACTATAATGCAAGAGGGAATGCGATGATAAATAAGTAGATTGTATGATTGGACTCTAGAGAAATAAAAATAAAATGATGAATAAGGCAAAAGCTTGAGAACAAATGAAAGTTTTGGTGAACAAAAAAAAGAAAAGCTCCAAGGAAACATGGATAGCTCTACTTACTTTGTTGGTTGTTGTCGTGCATGGGCCCTCCTCTCTTCACCTATGATATCTCCACATTTCCTACTTTATAGTCATACACTTGTAATATTTATATTAAAAGTATTTGTTTTCATTTTGTCGTTTTTATATAGATAGCTATTTATTTTGTTGTTCATTTTGTCGTGTTTATATAGATAACTATTTGTTGACCAAAAAAATATATATATATAACTATTTATTTTGTTGTTTTTTTTTTTGGTAAAATGTTAAGCTTATTTATTTTGTTGTTCATAGTATATGAGAGGAGGTAATAAAAAACCGCGGAGTGGGATATTGCATGTCTTTCAGCATGTCGCCTTCGGGGATGAGTTTGGTTTGATTAGGATATTGCTGTTAAGTTATCTTGTCTTCAGATTTGGATTTTGGTTCTAGGTGAGCGTCCTTCTTTAGATTTTTGAAGATAGTTTTTGAGCGGACCTCTTTTTTTTTCTTTGAGAGGAATTATTCGAGTTTCAGGTAGCCGAATAAAATAATTTTTTATTTGATTTTTCAGAACTTAATCGCTATTTTAGACATATTTGCTATATTGTTAAACGATTTAAGTATCAATCGCTTTTGTGTACACATATTTTTATTTCATTGTAAGACCAATTTTAGTGGTTTTATAATTTGTAACCTCATGTTGTAATATCTCAATCTTTATTTCATGAAATGATTTTTACATTACAATGATTTTTACATTTTTAGAAAGGAAAATGACTAATTAGCTTATCCACACCGTTTCTTCATTGGGTGATATTACATGACAAAATCATAAATACTACGTAAGCTTCAAATATGGTAACATGCGGAAAGCAACAAAAACGTATAAATGCATAGATATGTAAAGATTTTTGTTATTATTAACTGTTGAAAACGAAGCAAATCACTAGGGGTGGGCATTTCGGTTTAGTTTCGGGTTCGGTTTGGGTTCGGTTTGGTTTGGGTAATTTGGGTTTTATAAAACTCAAACCAATTAAAACCAAAGTAGCTTTGGTTTGGGTTTGGTTTGGGTTTAATTCGGTTCGGTTCAATTCGGTTTGGTTTAGATTTAGTTCGGTTTACATTATTATGGTCTAGTTTGGTTCGGTGTAGTTCGGGTTGGTTATAAAATATGAAGGCATCAGTTTTATACTTTTATTAAAAAATAATCAACTCATAAACGATAGAGTGAGAATATAAAAACTTATGCTACATGATTTTATATATAATAGTATTATTTGAATCGTATTTATAATATTTTTTTAAAGATATGGAAGTTATGAAAAAATGAAAAATGAAACTTTAACTAAAATTTGCAATATGTTAATGCATATATATATATCATATATATATAGTAACTATATATATATATTGGATTATCGGTTTGGTTCGGTTTGGTTTGGTTTAAACCCAAACCAAACCAAACCGTTCGGGTTGAGTAAAACATGAACCAATTGGGTTACATAAAGAGCACGGTTTGGTTTGATTCGGTTTAACTTCGGTTTGGTTGGTTCGGTTCGGTTCGGTTTGGTTTTTTTGCCCACCCCTACAAATCACAAATACTAATATTTTTAAAAACGGATATCCGATCTATTATATACATATGTACATACATGTATATAAAATTATAAAATATATATAATTTTATATCTCTATATAAGCTTTATAATATTATTATTCACTAAATTAATTATTTAGTTATTGATTTTTTTAAAAAGTATGTAGCTTTTATAAGTTTTGTAATAAAATATTATTATTTATATTATTTTTTAATTTTTAAAATTCAAATTATTTTTAACAGATCGAATCGGACATCCGATAAATTATCTAGATTTTTCTATATCCAAAACACCAAATATCCCGAAGATTACAAATCGAATCGAATCGAAAATTCAATTATTCGTGTGGAGCGTAGCCGGCCCACCCCCTATTAGAGACGACATCAAAGTATCTTCTCGTTTACGCCTGAAGGCCCTGTACAAATCACCTATCCGTGATTCACTTTAAATTTGGGCCCACGAAAATCAAGATCGTATGGGCCCACGAAAATCAAACGTTAGTAAATGGGCCTAGGAACCAATGATTTATCGGCCCGTTAAATCGGTGAAGAAGAGAGATCATATGTTGTTGGTACGGATCGGGTCCAGAAACAAGGATCGGGTCATCAAGATTCTGATCTTTAAACTCCGTGCGAAGAAAGAAATCAGAAACTGAAATGAAGGAGGGATTGAGACATGGGGACACGATTCAGACCGGTCGAGCTAAGGTTCTATTGTGTGTTTCAAACCAGACAGAACCGAAGCTGTTCATTGAAATTAGTGTTTTTGTTTCAAACCACGTATAGCTTCGTGAGTTCCTGTTTCTGTCGACTTCCATGGCGGAAGGGTACTGGAACTAGCAGCAACATCCTCCAAATGGTCCACCAAAACGTCACCGTTCCGATTATGGTAAGCTCCTTTCTCTTACTCTCGCTCGCTGTCTCTCTCTCTAGATAGCTAGAAGAATCACAATACGTAGGAGACAAGGAACACATGTGAATAGTTATGCTCGTAGTAGTTGACGTAGAAGTAGCTTTTGCTTGTCCATAATCATTATAGTTGCAGATTCTGCATTCTTTTTTGTCTACTTCGTCTGTTTCGATTTCATTAACATGTGAAAAGAGTGAACTCGCTATGTGTTAAAACGGATGCGAAAAGATAATGCGGAAAATAGATGAATTAACTCGGAAATTTAACATGTTTCACCAAATTAACACGGACAAAGAGATCTTTATTATTAGAAGCGATTTCAGAGTGTATACAAGAATACAAGATATATAAAAGAGTATCTCTCATTTTAAAACCCTAGTGCTGACGATTCGCGGGTTTAGGCTTAGGCCTCAGCAGCGTTAAGAAACTCTTCCATGTTTCTCATGATATATTTTGATAATTAAATAATATTCTCCACTAAAAAGATGACACATGTGGCAAAAGTCTCTCGTAGAAAAACGATAGTCCCTCAGCGAAGAGATGCTCCCCTTCTCTCTTCCTTGTTTTTGTAATTTGTACATTCATCATTTTTAGTTAAGAGACTGGCTAAGATACTATACGATGCACATGCCCTTACCAAGTCAGACTAAATTTAATGCATATCAAGTTATCAACATTTTGTTTTATGTTTTTGTTCGTGCTTGAGAAGCTACACCACCCATGAGATGCACGGTGGTTACATCCTGCGGGATGAGGATCTCGATGTTTGGATACAAAAACTATTGGATCAGCAATCAGCTTATGATCGAAGCCTCCAAATCGTGGTACTATTCTTTATACTGATTCATCATGCATCTTTCTCGCTTTATTGACCTGTATCTTTTTCTTTTTGAAGCAAACGTCACCTTCTATATATGCCATCAAGTCAAGTAGGTCCTCCTAATGTTTTTGCCATGGACGAGTTTATGTTGAGACGTCGTGGATTTCTCCCTCCGAATGGTCGGGATATGGGTTTTGATCCATTGGACTCTGTTGATAGGCGTAACCGTGAACCACTTCCTCTATGACTAATAATTTCAATAAAACAATATTTGCTATGCTTTCTTTGTAAGTGGTAATTGTTTTACTTTTCTTTCTCAATTCATATGTTTGACTTTGTATTCCTCTCCTTTATGAAGACGTGTTTTGGGGTGCTGTAGTCGGTGACGACTTGTGATACTTGAGATAAGTTTTAGTGGATTATTTATTTCAATCATTTTGTGGTTTATGTAATGTCATCTTGTTAAATTCCGTGTCTGAATGTGTATAACTTTCTGTATCAAAAAAAGAGACGTGATTGCTTTCAGATTCATGTTCTGATCGTAACTGTATGATTCATTGTACTCAGAATATATCATGCCTTTCTGTTAGTAAATCATTTTTAGCCTAAATAAATAAGATTTTCAGATCTAATTATATGTATATGAAACTAAAGTTTCATGGTTAAAATTTTTCTATAAAAAAAATTCAACTTCCAATATGCGTATTTGAATTTTAGTAGTGATGCATGGACAACACTCAATCTCATTATAAAACTCTAGTGATGAATGAATATTGTTTTCAACGGGTTCATAAAATGCACATTGTTAGAATGTAGCATAAGATAAATGGAAAATCCTTGATATACAAACATTATTAGTCCTAAAAAAATCTGTTTTAAATTATTTCCACAGCTAATCATAATGTCATTCCTTCACTTAACTTTTCATTGGACATGCCACACATCACCTATAAGGCTATAATAGCTGCATTTCTTTCACTATTTTTTTTTTGTTTAACCGGCAAAAACGGCTTAACTTTTCTATTAATGAATTTCTTAACGAACCTAAAACATATCATTCCTTGGATAATAAAACAATGAACAAGTAATTTAAATTTTAGCTATACGTAGGATGAAAATTCCCCTTTATTTTGTAATGTTCTGGAATCAATGTTATGCGGTTTCCAATTATGCTATCCATCTTTCTTAAACTTGGAATAAATTAATGGGATAAAAATGTAAGCATAAGTTATAACTTATAAGATTAATCTATGTTATCTGAATAACAAACCTTATTTTCCGTAAACCAAAAATAAATCTATTGGGTCTTGGTCCAATGTTCGGTACGTAGTCAGTACCTACTAAATGTATAGATGTAGTGCATTTCAATATTTCATTATCAACGAGTCATTTTTGAACTTACTTAACAAATTTAAAGCTTACATAATATACAAATGACAAATTTGCTACAACAAGCTAATTTCATCATGGTTCAGATCCGAGTTCTATAGAGTTTTTTAGGTTGCAAATAGCTTATTACAACAAGCTATAAATGTCATAATGGTGCAGGTCATCACTGCCTGACATAGTCTAATGCATTTTCTAAATCTATTTGGTTTCGCTAGCTAATCCTTACAGTGTTCGTTCCTACCTATGAATTCGTTTCAACCCATAAATGTTTTGATCTTTTGTTGTAACATATATTTAATACATGCAAATCAGCACATATATTGAAGCATGATACCCATAATAATTGAAAAGCTTTTAAACAAACTTGTTGAGCGTTTAGTACTTCTACCAAAAGATAAATTCTTATTTACAGCTTAAAATAATAAATTTATAATTTATGTTTTCTGAATGAATTAAAGCATAGTCCCTAATTCAACATGCATGGATCAAGAGACGAACGTTAATTTAGTATTCTGCGGTTGGCTTGGACTTTTGAATCACCAAATTTTTGCATTTACTTAAATACTTTATCCAGTTGTGCACCCACACTACTAACAACTATTTTTATTTAATTTTGGAATGTACACATAATCACATATATACTGCAACTAATGCAACTTTCAAATTGTTAAGTTTAATTTTATGCGGGAACCAAATCTAGTAAGAACATATGTTTCAACAAAAATAGAACATAAATTTCATTAAGAACTTGAAATCAGAATGACAAAATCTCTTGCAGCTATGTTTTCAAACGAACTAAATAGTTTCTACGTATACATCATCAGCTAGTACCACGTTTGAATAACAAAGCATAACTAGTTTATAGCTTAACCCTTGTTCTAGAAAATTAGCTTAAACCAATTTACTAATGACGGTGATTATATTAAAGCTTTTTTGACGTCAATTTCTCCCATCATCAAAATTGTCAAAATTAGTTAGATAACTTTTGACGCCTAACCAAAATAGTCGTCAACCTTTTAGAAAATACTATATAGAATGTTAAGTTGTTGATTTGTCTAAATCCTAATCCAGCTGGTTACTTACCCATTTGATAAAAATCAAATCAATAACCCCAATTATATTCTATTATCCTAAATGTTTTATTTTCTAATGTTGACCAAGCTTCGGCTACACTTTTTTTTTTTATAACTTATTTCAAGAAGAAAATTGTCATCGAGTTGGATTATCTTCACCTTTTATTTAACACCGGTTAGTGATAATGTTATTATTTCTATTCTGATAAACACTATATATATATATTAAGATACAATGTATGTACGTTATATATTTTCTCAGTGAGTGGTTTACATCATTCCAAAGGGTAAGCATATATATCTCTTCTCAAATGCTATTAAATTTTGATTTCTGAGTATGAACTGTTATACTTCTTGTATATATTGTAAACATAATTTAGATTTCATAATGTGACTAAGTAATAGTTAAAGTAATAACCTAAGATGTTATATAATAATCGGAGTAATGACAAGAAACGTGTTAAAATAAAACAATGAACGTGTGAAGCAACATCACAACCCGTCAATGCTCCTTCTACATTCAACTTGGCCACCTATCCTTAACGCGTTTCTTCTTCATCATATTTTTGCCCAAACAGAAATCAAAGATTAACAAAACAAGAATATTAATGTATTTGAACAAAAATAATAATAATAGGAAACCCCTTTGACAAAAAAAAACTAATGTATTTGAACAATCTAGTTATTAGTTACGGAAAAACAAAGAAAACTTGATTTATAATTATAAGTTTGCGATGAACATGTAACTAACAAAATAGTGGCCACACTTCTTAAAAAATTTAAACACATAAGTTTGGGTTCTTGATGAAATCAAAACATAGCAGTACCAAATTTATTAATAAAAGATATATTAAAAGAGGAGAGAAACCTACAAAACAAATAGAGAAAACTTGAAACAAATATAGTTATCTATAAAATATAATTATTTAATTAATTAAAGTTATTACTCCATCGGAAATATTCTGAAAATGTATATTAGTCTTATTTTAATTATGTTTTTTTAATTAATAAATTTAGCATCACAAAAATACAAATATCCCAATTAAAATATAGTGGTTTTATCAGATAGCATGATGCCAATTCTCCTGAAATGTTTTGATAAAGTACAAGTATCACAATAGCTTATATTACTGTTATAGATGTGTATATTTAGAATCAAATTCGTATATTGCATATTATGAATATAAAAATATTTGATAAAATAAATTGAAATAAAGTATTTTCATTTCCTGGTAAATGGACTCAGTTACATTTACCACACTCATATATTTTCATATTTTGATCTTCTTTGATCGGCCATATTTTTGTGATTCCCTCTTATATCTTATGAAAAGTTCTGTTAGCTTTAGATTCAGTGTTCTATGTATTAATTATAATTTGATATGCTCGGAACATGCAGAACATATCAATCAACAACTACCAAAATAATTGAAGGGCAGAGAAAATCGATAATGAAAGGCTGACTGAGACCAAACCTCATATTTTTCTTTGTATTACATAGTCAACTATATTGTGTTTTACATATAATAAGAATGCCTTTTACCATCAGAGGTGAAAGTTTGTTTCTATATAAAGGGTGATTAGGGGAGACATTCAGAGCATCAAACACAAACAGAAACACATAACAAAATGAGATCGCCAATGGCCTCTTTGGCAGCAACTTTGCTTGTCTTAGCATTATCTCTTGGTTTTGTATCTGAAACCACCGCAAATTACTATTACTCTTCTCCTCCTCCACCGGTGAAGCACTACACTCCTCCGGTTTACAAATCTCCACCACCACTTATTAAACACTATCCAGCTCCTCCAGTTTACAAATCTCCCCCACCACCCAAGAAGCAATACGAATACAAATCACCTCCACCACCGGTAAAGCATTACTCCCCTCGACCGGTTTACAAGTCTCCTCCACCACCGAAGAAGCACTACGAGTACAAATCACCACCACCACCTGTCTACAAATCTCCCCCTCCTCCAGTGTACCACTCTCCTCCACCACCAAAGAAGCACTACGAGTACAAATCACCACCGCCACCGGTCCACCAGTCTCCTCCTCCTCCAGTTTACCACTCTCCTCCACCACCTAAAAAACACTACGAGTACAAATCACCACCACCACCTGTCTACCAGTCTCCCCCTACTCCAGTGTACCACTCTCCTCCACCACCAAAGAAGCACTACGAGTACAAATCACCACCACCACCTGTTTACCAGTCTCCTCCTCCTCCAGTGTACCACTCTCCACCACCACCAAAGGAGCACTACGAGTACAAATCACCACCACCACCTGTCTACCAGTCTCCTCCTCCTCCAGTTTACCACTCTCCACCACCACCAAAGAAGCACTACGAGTACAAATCACCACCACCACCGGTCTACCAGTCTCCTCCTCCTCCAGTGTACCACTCTCCACCACCACCAAAGAAGCACTACGAATACAAATCACCACCACCACCTGTCTACCAGTCTCCTCCTCCTCCAGTGTACCACTCTCCACCACCACCAAAGGAGCACTACGAGTACAAATCACCACCACCACCGGTCTACCAGTCTCCTCCTCCTCCAGTGTACCACTCTCCACCACCACCAAAGAAGCACTACGAGTACAAATCACCACCACCACCGGTCTACCAGTCTCCTCCTCCTCCGGCCTACCACTCTCCTCCACCACCAAAGAAGCACTACGAGTACAAATCACCACCACCACCGGTCTACCAGTCTCCTCCTCCTCCGGCCTACCACTCTCCTCCACCACCAAAGAAGCACTACGAGTACAAATCACCACCACCACCAGTCTACCAGTCTCCTCCTCCTCCAGTTTACCACTCTCCTCCACCACCAAAGAAGCATTATGAGTACAAATCTCCTCCTCCTCCAGTTTACCAGTCTCCCCCACCTCCAGTTTACCACTCTCCTCCACCACCCAAGAAGCATTATGAGTACAAATCTCCTCCTCCTCCAGTTTACCAGTCTCCCCCACCTCCAGTTTACCACTCTCCTCCACCACCCAAGAAGCATTATGAGTACAAATCTCCTCCTCCTCCAGTTTATCAGTCTCCTCCTCCTCCGGTTTACCACTCTCCCCCACCACCAAAACACTATGAATACAAATCTCCTCCTCCTCCCGTCCACTCTCCTCCGCCACCGGTTCACTACTCACCTCCACACCAACCCTACCTCTACAAATCTCCACCTCCTCCATACCACTACTAATTAATCATCTTCATGGTAATTATCATTTCTCAAAGTTACTTACAATGTGGTATACCTCAATCACATTACAGTTGCTTATTTCATACGTTTACTTGTATTCTTGCAGGAGTTGACGACATTACAAGAGAACAAAGAATGTTTTGGTGATAAAATAAAAGACGCAAGATCATTAAGAGATCATCTAAACGGATATACATTCTAATGATAAAGTTTCCCATTCAATGTGTTTTTTTTTTCATAAATAAGTTGTTGCAATAAACTGCAAACATGTTGATGATGTGGTCCCATTCATGTATGCAAATTAGTCATGTGTTTGTAAGTTCAAGTCCTGTTTTCCAAATTCTTCAGTTTTAAAGTTTGATTCCTTACTTAAATAAAATTGTAAGATTTATTTTTCATTTCCCATACTCTACTAAGTATCATTTCTACTTTTAATTGGCTGCTATGAGCCTATGATTACTATATTACTTGGCTGCAGAGGGGCCTGACAATTTCCGGCTTAGAAGCAAACAAATTTTTTTGGCCCATGATCTAATAAAACAGGAAAATGCATACAAGTTGTAGAACCCCCGAACCCAAACTATACTATTTATAGTCTTTACCAACAGAACTAGAGACATCGGCGAATCCAGAGTTTAATTTTAGTGGGTGCATAAAGTAATAATAACAGATACTGGGTGTACTGAGCGAATTTTTCATTATTATTTAACTATTTTATGTAGTTTTTCTTTAGAAAATATGAAATTACAAAAAAAAAATCATGGGTGGATGTGCACCCAATCTCCCCTATCTAGCTTCGCCCATGACCAGAGAGGAACTTTTGGAACAATTGGCCCCCAATATAAATATCTCTTGATGCTTGTTATGCTTGGTATCAAACACAAACACGGCCCTGCTTGGCTGCTAGACAAATCCCTCTTGACCCCTCTAATTGATTATTTATAATAATTCCCTATTATTATTTATACATGAAATGTTGTATATATATAATCATATGATCTAGTGGAACTGGTCAACAACCAACACTCGTGGTACTTCTGAGCAATAAGTGTTGTATAAGAATAACTTAACTCTAATTTTGAGCCAGAAAACAAAAATAAATAACAAGCTTGTTGGCGGTAAAAGACATTAGACAATAGACATCACACATGCCTTGAGAAATAAGGAATTTATTTTGGTTAATATAGGCAACACTTTAGTCTTCAGATTAACCAACACCAAATAAAATGAATATTGAAAAATTGCGCAGTGAAATTTATGCAGCGATCAAGTAAGTATGTATTTTACTTTTCTTGGTTTCGACTTTCGACAAACATATACTCGTTTTTTTCTTTTGATAATGATTATTTCCTTCTGTAATTTCATTTTTAGATTCAACATGTTGTTAGCATTTAACTAAAATCCTATGTGACTGGAATATAAAAAAGAATGGATGATTGGTCACCACAAGAAAGATTTTTAGCCATCGGTAATTATACTGAAGAAAAAAGATAAGGAGTTCATTTGAATATTATGTTATATTTGTATTCTTGGTATGTTCTAGTATACATAATTGGTCGTGGATGCTAATTCTGAAGATGAGAAAGTGGACAGCACGAAATAAAAAAAACAATGGCAAAGACCAAGAAAGAAGAGGACGACCAGCTAACTTGTGGCACTGCGTAAATTTGTCTATCATGGGTTCGATTCATGCTACGGGATGAGCCGATAAATATAAGGAAAGAAAAGAACAAAACATTGGTTCAAAAAGAATCTAAACTTAAACCTGAACTAAGACAAACCAAAATCTTTCTCAATTGATTGACGCATCGGTGATGATTTTATAGACCGAACATAATGGCTCCTGACATATGCATAGGATATGGCCCCATATCAAACATTACGTGTCCAGTAAGCTAATGATCAGTTAATAGCAAATCTGCATCATCAAGCACGTTCCTTCAGTTTCAAGCTAATGATATCATCATCAGATGCATATATATGGTATATGATTGGTGTTAGAGTTGACTAACAAGGAAGTTTAGTTTCAATGTAGAACACATTGCTTAGATACATCAAAGAGATACCTCACTGAATTTTTGTTAATCAACACACAAATTTCATAGATTATTGTACTCCCTCCAGAGATAAAGTACACGAGTACAATCTTCTCGATCAATCAGTTGTATTGTATACTCAAAGACCCTTTGAAAGAGAGAGATATAACTCCTATAAGCAGAGTCTTTTACATTCAAGAACAACATGACAAGAGATAAACACCAACAATAAACACACAAAAGCAAAAACAACAACAATAGAACTCAGCAAACAGTAAGATTCATTGCATCAACGTAAGCTTAGCTTCGAACACAAACCCACGACACAACCCATCACCATAACCAGAAACACCATCAACCCATCTCCACCCTTCCCAACAATCCCACATCGCAAGCTTCCCCATCCTCTTAGCAGAGAAGTAAACCCTATCACCACCTCCAAACACCTTAAACTTACTCGACTCTTGAAACCCTCTGTACATCTCAAGCGGCATCCTCCCAGCTTCCTCCCACTCCAAGCTCTCTAAGCAAAGCCTAAGTATCAGAATCGTCGAACACGCCGGGTTCAACGAGAACGTCGACTTCAACCCCCCAATCATCAGCAGCTTAGACTCTCCTTCCCCGCGCAGCAAACGCGGTCGTTTTATAATATCGAAGATATCTCCCCACTCGTGCTTCTCCAAGCAAGTCCAGTTGGTGTGAGTCACCGCGAGGCTCGTGAGCCTACACGAGAAGAGCTTCCACTGGCTTCTCCACGGCGACCCGACGTCGCATAAGGCAAACACGGAGGTGGACATCAACACGGGGCTCCTCGGTTTCGACGGCAAGTTCGATGAGAATTTGAGCCACTGGTTAGCCACCACCGCGCCTGAGTAATACAGAGCGGCTAGCTCGGTGAGGACCATGACTCTGTTAACCGAGTCGACGAGAACAGTCCCGTGCCGCGACCAAGCCGAGCCGAGCTGAGGCAACACCTTGAACTGGCGAGTCAGCGGGTTACACGCCACGAGGGACTTGCTCGAGTCAACCGAGTTAACCGAGTCGCCCCAGAGGTAGATCAACCCGTTGGAGGAAGCCACCGGCTGCGGAGACCGGAAAGGGAGGAAGTCGAGGTTGAATCTGAGCCATCGATTCTCGTCTGGATCGTACACGTTGATGCAGGGCTGCGGATTCGCCGCGTGGCGGTGTCTGTGGTGGTGCGGGGGGCGGAGGGCGAGGAGGTTGAGAGGAGGACGCGTGGAGATGATCTCGGTGAAGGGCTGTGAGGTCAAGAGGTGGTTGAAGAACTTACAGACGGATCTGCAGATGATGATTTGGCGGAGGGGGAGGGAGGAGAAGATCTGGTGGAGCGAGTCCGGTGGGAGACGGTTGATTGGCGATGACTCCATGGTGTGTGTCTCTCTTCCTCCGCCGTTCGTTTGCGGCGGGTGGAATCGTGGAAGGATTATATGGGTAAAATGGTAATTATTATGGAGGTTGTGTTCTCTGAGTTGTCATTGGTTGGGAGGTTCGGTAATGGAATGGGAGAGGTGAAGCAAAGAGAATGACTTTTTTTATAGTTCCGGTTTTGTCCCTGTCGTAATGGGCTGACTCAGCTACTTGTCTTGATATCATTGAATAATTTTCGTAGACTATGTAGAGAATAATTAGTAGGAAGACTCGGTTATATGATTTTATTTTTTGAAAATATTTTTGGGATATATATATTTTTTTTTTTTTTGGTAAAATGTTAAATATTATACCAATTTTTAATTTTTAACAGCTATTACATGAGACGACTAGTAGCGGAAATAAAATAAAAACAACACAACACGAGAATCGACTACAAACAGCAAGCAATGACCAGGCTGAACAACAACGCAGCGAAAGCGGTAAAACAGAGTGATAACAAGATAAGGTTAAACCTTACAACTCTGAAACTATATGAGAAAACCGGTTGGTTGCCACGAGCTACCGAGAGAAGGGCGCCCTCAAACCCTGAATGCTACGGTTCCTACAGCTTCTAACCGAAAACTCAGACCGTACCAAAGCGAAGAATCAAACCACGAACCAAGAGCAGGCAAGATAAAAGACACCACCGACGGTACGAAGAAGAGCCGAAGACCGACGATGCCGTCGTTCAGTAGTTTGCGCCAGAGATTACCGCCTCCATTGCATTCCACCGGGACCGTATACACCCATTTAACCACAACCCGAAGAGAATGTTGATCGGTAGACGGACAACTCCTCCGGAGAAGACCAAACCAAAGCCACGCTCGTAGTTTATACATTGGGATATATTGGGATATATTGTAATATAGTTTATACATTCTCACATCATGGTTTTATTATGGTTTTATTAGTCACAGAATAATTCTAGCAAAAACAGTATTGAAATTCTGGATTCATGGTTGGATTATTTTCAAGTGCAGGAATAATCAAGCTTGGGTGAAAACGTTCTACTCGCGTCGAAACTGATCGGAGAATACAACAAATCATTTTGGCCTATACGTTATTATATGCTTTTTGTCACTGAAATATTTCATTAGAGAAAAATTAATTTGACTGAAGCGGCCTGGAACAAAGACAAGTTAACAACATGATTGGGATGGATCTTCTCGGGTCCAGGTCTGAAGACTCCAAACGATTGATCTTTGGTTGAAAGCTTCATCAGCTCACACTTTATTGTAGAGGCCATCACGATTCTATTGGTACTTTGTATGACGCTAATTTTGGAGTTCTCCACACTCAAGGTTCTCTCCGATAGTTTAACGCTCATCCGAGCTATCTCCGGTAATTTTCAGTCAAAAGAAATCATTGGAATTATGAAAGACATCCAACCGCACTCCTCTGAGTTTGCAACAATTTCTTTTTTGCACTTCTCTAGTTCAACTAAAAAGGCTTTTCAGCCTTTTTTATTTTGTAATGGACTTCATGAATTGAGTTTTTTGGAGCTCAACTCAGATAAGTTATTATATGCTTAAAGTAGACATTCGCAAGGCTTTTAACACGATGTGTAAGGATTTCGTAATAAAAATCTTAGAGATTTAAAGTTTTTCTCTGATCTTTGTTACATGGATAGATGAATATATCACCTCTTCGAGATTTTCTTTTGTTATAAATGGTTAGCTGATCGGCTTTTTTTAAGGGAAGAAAGGACAATGTGATGACCGCCTTTTTTGAAGGGAAGAATAAGACAATGTGATTTTATCTGTCAATACTTGTTCATAATGATTATGGAAGTTCTTTCTAGGTTCTTGAACAAGGCACAACTTGAGAACAAATTCGCCCTTCATCCTCTATGTGTCTCTCCTCGAATTACTCATTTGATGTTTGCACACGACCTATTGGTATTTTTTGATAGATCTCGTACTTCTGTTAATTTAGTTAAATTGTTAACAATCTTTGTATTTTTAAGAGTATGTAGATGAGATGAAACATCCCCAACAATAATAAGCATTTTTATAAATTTTTGTTTTATGTATTGTCTACTAGTGTATTGTGTGATTTTGAATTTCGATATGGGATTTGACTTTGGACGTTAAAATATGAAGTCAAGCTAGTTATGTTTTGGTGTGTTTCAAACTTTAGTTATGAAAAATTTATTTTCGAATACAATCAAATTGTTGATTTATTTTTGGTTAATCTAGTTATATTCGGTTATTTTTTATTACAATACCCGAAACCGAACCTGACCCATTTTAACTTCAGAATTCAGAGGATTCTTCGAATGAGTGATCCAAACCTGATAGGTTCCAAATCGAATCCATACTGAAAATTCATAAAACCAGAATGGGACTTCTGAGCTAAGAACCAAAAATCCAAAAATCCATTTCCCCCAAAATCCTATGGGCCCTGGCCTAATGCTCACTCTCTGCTCGTGCTGTAGTTGATATTTTTTTGGTAAACTAATCAAGTGGATTTTGTCGGCCTTGTTGGTTGATTGGATCGGTCCAAAACAAATGTCGGCTTCTTTATCACAGATATGATTATTTTAGGACGACGAGACACGTTTCAAAATTGGAGTTTTGTACTAATGCAAAAGGTCAGCTCGGTTCGGAAATTCGAAATTTGACGTCAATAGTTATCTATGTAAGCGTTTGGTTTTATCAAAAATATAAAGACCTCAACATTATTTATCAACTAAGGCGTTTGATTTTATCAAACAAGCTGTGAGCTTTAACGTGTGTTATCCAAGTAACGTAAACTTGTAATCCAAGTAGAAGCAATTTGGTGGTAATTTGGGCCTGTTTTCTTGAGCTTGGTCCATTCCAAAACAGAGAAAAATGTCCGAAAGTGATATAGCGTTTCATAATTAAATAAAAATTCGACAAGAACTTGCCAAAAAGACAAGAGAAACCAAACAGCAAAACCATAAAAATAAAATCAAAACTAAAAAACATGAACACCCTCAGTAATGAGATAAAATCTGTCATTAGTGGCGCATCAAAAACCGGTTTTCAAAATGTCACATAGCTATCATTGCAATAAACCAGTAGTAGCAGCAGCACTAAGAGAAGCAGACAGCGAAGGAGAAGAAGAAGAAGAAGAAGAGATGAAGTTGTTGATGAGAATGATGATGATGATGATAAAGAGCTGCAATGATAACTACGAACAAATAAATTGAAAAACCAGGGCACCACTCAGAAAGTATCGAGCTTTTCACATCAACGGGTAAGAAAAAAAACAAATAAAAATCAAAAAAAGCCCTCAGATCTCATAGCTATAATCTGATCATTCACGGCTTGCAAAATTGCAAGTAAATGGATAAAACTCCAGCAAACCCCTTAAAAGCCCCCAAACACCGCTAACTCGCAACCGACGCACGTGTGTGAATGGAAGAATGGTAGTGAGAGATGTGCGCGTGTGAATGCAATCGGCGACGAAATAAGCGATGCTCAAGTGACTTAAAAAAGGTAAACACAACAACGCCGGAGATTTATCCAAATACAACCGCTCTATAATAATTTATCCATCATTGGGCATTCAACAAACAACATTAAACAACAAAAATACATCAAAAACATAAAAACGAAAATCGATAAGCGAAGAGAAAGAAACTGTAATCAGATCTGAAAATTACTGCTTGAAGGTGGTATAAAAGCGATGGAATATTTTAGGGCTTCAGCATAATAAATGACTATTATACCCTTCAAGTTTTAAGCCTGTGTGTTATTTGGTTCGTGGGCTCTGACGACTAATGGGTATTTTGTTTTGTCTTAACTAAATAGGCCTTTCATGCCCCCATCTCACGATATTTTTAAAGTATAGGTTCATTTGCAATGGTGATAATCAGATTAGAAAGTAATGTGTCGAGCCTAGGCTCAAGAGTAGATAGCAAATAACACACAGGCCTAAAATTGTATGAACTTGGCATGATGAATAGGGTTGACTAAAATATACCAATATTATGCATTTTTAATTACAAACTTAATAGTTGACAAAAAAAAATTACAAACTTAATTACTTGAATTCTCAAAAGTTACAATTTGGATATGACTGTATAGCTCTATTAGAGTAAAAGTTTGAACTAAAAAATGTGTTGTTCTAAATCCCTCTAAATTTTACCAATTAGGTGAAAAAAAAATCAATTTCGCTAAAATACTTTCTCTTTTCTGATTTACATCAATATTTTCCCTTCATTTTATCAAGAAAAAAAACTTTAGTGATATAAATATAACAAATATATTTTCCCTTCTTTTCATATATTTTTTCTCTAACTTTTTACTCTCTACATTGGTCCATCAATATTACTCTTATATTTTACCAATGAGATTTTTTGTATTTTCTTACCAAAAGCAGTGTAAAAACCAAAACGGACGTTGACTCAGCATTGTAACTTTATCAGTCCAACCGTATTTTAAATTTTAATTAAATTTATATTAAGTAACTATATATATTTATATATATATATAACTATAAAATTATTTTTATAAAATTTATATCATTGTAGAATCTAAAAATGATATGAAAATAAAATGAAATTTTTCAAAATAATATAAAAATAATGAAAAATAATTTATTTAGATAGGTGTTTAGAAAACAATATGAGTTTTTATGAAATCCTTTTAAAATTAACAGTTTTTAAAAAAAATTATTTGAATTTGAGAAAACAAAAATACAGAAAATTCAACCACAACCTTCTTCTCTTCAAACTCTCCTAATCTCTCTTTGAGAAAAAATCAGATTCGAGTTTTAAGTATGTCTGGAAACTCTTCAGAACTGTTAGATAGCTCCGGTGACGGTGGCCTAGGCGGTTCAGGCGAGGAAGAGAAAGATATGAAGATGGAGAAAACCGGCGAAGCATGTGGCGGAAGAGGAAACCGGTGGCCAAGACCGGAGACTTTGGCTCTCTTGAGAATACGTTCGGTGATGGATAAAACCTTTCGTGACTCCACTCTCAAAGCTTCCTTATGGGAAGAAATCTCCAGGTTTTTGTTATAGTTATGATACATGCATATTTAATATTGCAAAAAAAATAAACCGAAATTTTATTTATGATCTTGTGTATACGTTTTACACATTTTGGATGTCTATGTTATCATGTTTTCCGTAGTTTCATTTGAATACTCATGTACTGATAATTATATGTTCGTAGATATCCAAAAGTCTAATTAAAATTTTAAAATAACTATCTAGGAATAGGTTTGTTTTTTTGCTTTCTTATGGTTTTCTTATTTGATAAACAATTAGGAAAATGATGGAGCTTGGTTACAAGAGAAGCTCAAAGAAATGCAAAGAACAGTTCGAGAATGTGTACAAGTACAACAAACGTACCAAAGATGGTCTTACCGGAAGATCCAAAGGCAAAACTTGCCGGTTTTTCGATGAGTTAGAAGCTTTTGAGACTATCAATTCTGGATCCAAGTTCCAACCCGCAAAATCTCCGGCAGCGACCACGACCACAAGGCAAATGTTCCATCTGGATGTGCCCAAAACCGCCTCTAATCATCAGGTTAGTGTGAAACACATCACCACAAACTCTACCTTCCTTGCCAAGCAACCGTCTTTAACAACACATTTCCCCTTTTATAACAACAACCATATAACTAAGGTTGATACTGGTTTTAAACCAACTTCGAGTGACTTGTTAAACAATGTATCATCACTGAATCTTTTTTCGAGATCAACTTCTTCATCTGACGAAGAAGAAGATCAGGAAAAGAGATCGAGGAAGAAGAGGAAGTTGACAAAAGAGTTGATGGAGAAACAAGAGAAGATGCATAAAAGGTTCTTGAAAGCTTTGGAGACTCGCGAGAGAGAGAGAATCTCAAGAGAAGAAGCTTGGAGGGTCCAAGAGGTAGAGAGAATCAATAGTGAACACAAAACACTAGTCCATGAGAGGTCTAATATTGCGGCTAAAGACGTTGCAATCATATCATTCTTACAAAAAATATCAGGAGGACAACAACAACCACATCATTCTTACAAAAAATATCAGGAGGACAACAACAACCACATCAGCAGAATTATAAAGTATCACATAGGAAACAATATCAAAGTGAACAACATTCAATTACATTTGAGAGCGAAGAGACAAGTCAGGTTGTACTAGATACAACAATGAAGATAGGGACTTACAATGGCAACCATTCAGTATCTCCTAGTTCTTCAAGATGGCCTAAAACTGAGGTCGAGGCCTTAATAAGAATAAGAAAGAATCTAGAAGCTAACTATCTAGAAAACGGTACTAAGGGGCCGTTATGGGAAGAGATCTCTGCAGAGATGAGAAGATTCGGATACAATCGAAGCACGAAACGATGCAAAGAGAAGTGGGAAAACATCAACAAGTACTTCAAGAAAGTCAAAGAGAGCAACAAGAGACGACCCCTTGATTCCAAGACATGCCCTTATTTTCACCAGCTAGAACCGTTGTATAGCGAGAGGAACAAAACTGGGCCACTGCCAATATTGCCTCTATTGGTTACTAAACCGAGACAGTTTCTTCTTTCACAAGAAACGAAGGCTGAGTTTGAGACTAATCAGAGGGACAAAGTTGATAATAAAGACGGAGAGAGCGAGAGGATGATTACGAAGATGAAGAAGAAGAGGGCGCAGGAGACAATGAGATAAGTGAGTTTGAGATTGTGTTGAACAAAACATCTTCACCTATGGGACATTAACAATAATCTTTTCACCTAAGTGGTTTTGTATAATATTTTCTTTTATATACACGTCTGATAAACTCCACAATGGGGTATACAAAAAGAACATAATAAAACAAATGTAAGTAAATGGCTTGATTTTCTAGTTTATAGTATTCCTTAATTTCCGTGGTATTTAATAGAGTAATTAAATTCGTTGATTTTTTTTACCAAGTCTATCTAATAATAGAACCACAAGATTCAATGGTGTAAAACTTGAATAAAAGTTGGCTCAATTGGTTGGGAGAAGCCAAGGGTAATCAAACATTCATCTATATCCATAGGTACCCCGGCATATCTAATAAAATCTTGGACCTACGGATTAAATTGGGTCGTCCTTTTCATCATTTTCTTTCTTTGGAGTGTTATGATTTATATCAAATTTAACTTTGCATTTTTTGTAAGAATTTCGGATATATCAGTTTAGCTCAAATCATCTAATCAAAAGTATCGTCCGTGTAGTTGATGGCGTTGGTGCGTTTCTTTCTGTAATATGTGCCTACATACCACGAGGTAGACCCAACAAACACACATTATATTCGAATTAGTACAGTAGAATAAATAAAAAGGACTACAATATATTTTTGTAACATTTTACTAATAAATCTGATTAATCACAATGATAGCTTAATTAAAAATTGTACAGAATGGGAAAATATGGATAAAATTACACAAAATAATAGAAATGAAGGTAAATAAAGTGCATAAGTTGTTTTTAAATGGTCCATATATTTATTTAATCAGAAGGAGATTATGCAAATTTTGATTAGTTGAATGGCTTTCTTCAGTCGATCTTTCTATAAACAAATAAGTTACCATCTGAAGCATCCGAAGCTAAACATTTGAGACAGTAAAACAAGAATGATTTATTTTTGTTTTGTTTTAAGAACTAGATTGATATTACAATATTGAATATAAGCGACATATATATGTAAATTTTACAACTGCGAAATCATAGGTTAGAGATGTTCCGTTGGATTAATTAGAGTCATAGACAATAGACTTTTGCTCCTCAACGCCATGCAGGGTCGGCCCGGAGGGCAAGCCACCCGAACCGTGGATTAGGGCATCCAAAATAATAGAGCATATTTTTTAAAAAAATATTCGTATTATTATTTATAAACAAATAAATTTTTGTAATTTTTTTTGTTAAAATATTACTAATATATTTAATATCTAGTTTAGTTTTAATGTTTCAGTTTTTCAACTAATCCTTTACGTAGTAAGAAGATATGTTTGTTAGTTCATAGTTTTTGAAATGTGATAAAAGCTTGATAGCTTCACTTTATTACGATAATATTTTTGGATTATGTTTACTGATTTTTATGATAGACATATAATGGATGGTTGAAAAAAATGACTGTAGAAATCTAGTGGATAATTTTGCATAAAAAATAAAAAACAAAATTAATTTTACCAATAAATATTTTTATCACAGTTTTATTTCCTAAACAAACTATAAACTTCCATTTCTATTTAATAAAAATTAAAGTTGGTTTATACTGTTTTATGATTTTGATAAAACATGTACAAAGGCATAATTTTAAATTTTGATTGGGGCAGTGGAAAATGTTAGTCCGGCACTGACGCCATGAGAAATCATCTGCCCAAAACTTCTTTATGTCCCCCTCAACGAAATGTTGACCTTTTTCGTGTAAAAACAAAAGTAAAAGCTAACTTTGATATTATGCTACGCACAAACTCATTTTTTAAGAAAGAAAACCATATATAGCAAAAAAGAATCAATGGGGGTGATTGGTAGTTGCTGTAGGTGCTGTCCACAGTCTTATTTATTTCTACAGCACCAAATTTAGAACAATCAAGCTTTAATTTTTTTTTTGAAACCACAGCTCTTAAAATAACCTACAACTGTACAAGTGCTCTGCAGAGCCAAATATCCAAAGCAATTTTTTAGTGCTTCAATAAAATTCTACAGCAATAAAATCTAAAGCCACAGCAAAAAGTCTACAGATTTTTTTCTACAGCAAAATATTTAAAGCTACAGCCATTACCAATCAGACCCAATATCTTTTTTAGATGTCACTATCCTTTGGGTTAATTAAAGGAAAATTTTCCATAACGTCTTTCACTGAAATTGGGTTACAAATTACAAGATAACTATGTTTTCCTTAATACTCAAGAGCTCATCAATTTCAAAGGATTCAGGAAATTATGATCAATATATATATATATATATATATATATATATATATATTACTTTTTTTGTCATCATGACCAATATATATACTCTATAATATTCTTGTTTTCCCACAAACGATCGTGAAAGCTCATATATATATTTTTTTAAAGTTTATATAATTTTTAAAAATAAACTTTTATGTTTGAATATACATTTAGTGTTGGTTCGTCATCATTGTTAATTAGCCCCTCAAAAAAAAAATTAAAATATAAATTATAAAACATTCATGGAAACGGAAAAGAAGAAGATTCCGTTTCTAATAATTAGCCACCATTCTTTCTCACATATCATTTTTCCTTTTACATGCCATTTCAGATTTTTGAAGTTGCATTTTTATTTTTTTTTTTTTTTTTTTTTTTTGTCATCTTTTTTTTTTTTGTCATCTAGTTGCATTTTTATTTTTGGTAGCAGATTTAATCTTCTCCAATTCTAGTACACATATATAATTAGACCGTGGCAGATTTGTTCTTACTTCTCATGCAAAAGCTCTTGGTTTTTTCTTGGGTGCAAATCATCTTATTGATTAAATTATAGTATATAAATGACATTTTATGGGATTGGAGAAGTAAATAATATGGTGACATGATACATAAAATAGGTTGGAAAAAATGATTCGAGAATAATATTTTGAGATAGAGCGATCAAATGCTGCCCACTAGTTGATTGCTGTTCGTGGAGGTACTTACTCGGTGCCACAAATTGTTCAAATCCATTACAAATATATGGTCTAAATCTACATATTACAAAATTTCCTGGAATACTCTTGCAAGAATAATGACTCACCACGGTACGAATAATCTTAAAATTTGTATATTGAAGTATATGGTGGTACAGTTTACTTTACAAAACGCCATATACTCTAAAAATTTATAGTTTTCTTTCAACGTATCTACTAGTGTAATAAAGGATCTTCGGGAGGAAACGGACCTTCATGATCACAAGTTTAAGTGTTTACTAGATTTTGACCCGCCCTTTAAAGGGCGGGCATATTTTTTGTTTTTTTTTTGAGAAATTTAATATTTATATTTGTGTTATTTTTATAATCAAATTTTTATTTAATTTAAAATAAATTTTAGTAACTATATTAAATATGTCAAATTGCATAACTATACACTTGTGTCATATTCATTTCAGAAATTATTTTTAAACATTGTTTCTAAAGTTTGCAATATATTAAATTTTCTTAATAGTTACCTAACATAATTAATCAAAAATATTTGTACCCAGAAAATCTGACTCGAAATCGACCCCAAAATTCAAAATCTCATATTCTATTAGACCTAGCCTATATACTTAAACGATTCTTAAAGTATTATATCTGAAAAGTACAAATCCAACCTACACCGAAATTGGACAAATTTTTTGAAAAATATTTGAAAAAAATATTTGTTTAGTATATTCTGTTAAATATATATATATGTAAATAGGTTAATTTGGTCTTCACTAACTTTAAGTAAAATCATATTTAATAAATATTTTTTAATCGAATAACCTATTTAAAACCCGTTAAACTAAAATCCGTAGAATATATTTTTATAAATAGTACTTCCATAAGAATACAGATTGTCATTAACACATGACTATATCTGAAACCACCCACATCCTGAAAATTATGTATAAAACGCAAATCAATGAACCAAAACTTTGAAGGAAGAAAAATAACTACTCAGTCAAAAAGAAAGAAACGTAATTGATGCTTTCAAAAAAAAAATGTAACTGCTTTTGTGAGAAACTAATAGAACGTGGTTAGTGGTAACCAAATAACCAATAAGAATTATTTTGTTTCAATAATATTAATAATTGGACACAACTATTATCAATTGGACATGTTCCTAATTTAATAGTATTGATGGTAGGAAAGAAACGAAATTAATTAACATGTTTGGGATCCTTATAATTATAACAAGAAACTATGACTACTCAAACCAGTTCTCACAAAAGAAAAAAAACTATGAGTACTCAAGACTCACAACTTCTTGGTTTTTTTTTTTTTTTTTTTTTTTTTTTGACAGCAAGAAAATTTACAGACTCATAAAGACTCCGTAAACCAAGGTGGTGACTCTGTATCCATATGTATGACGAACGACGGTTGTATCCTAGCACTGCGTGCCAAGCGGTCCGCCATTTTATTGTCCGTCCTCGATACATGAATAACTTCTGAATTGGTGAAACTTCTTCTCAAAAGCTTGATATCCTCCAGGTAACTCTCAAATGCTGGCCATTCCTCTGGTTCCGAAACCATCTTCACAACTTCTTGGTTAACAGTACAAAATAATTTGTTGTATGGGTTGGAGAGAGCCGTTCCTCAGAGAAACTTTTATGAACATAAATTGATCTAATTGTATGGGTTATTGACAAAAGAAAAACAACAAAATAATAATTTCATAAAAAGTGTTACTCAACGAGCTAAGGATAACTAATTATATACTACATAAAATGCGTTTGACAAATTCCATTTTCTTTTACATGTAAAATCACAATTTCTTACTTTGTTTAATCTTAGGTTGGAATGAAAAAGAAAATCCAAAATGTTAAAATTGATTTTCAAGTTCTGAACATATTGGATAATTTTGGTTAGCAAAAATTATAAATATTTTAAAATTTTACACTTATTTTCTGTATTATGATCTGTAAATTTAATCTGAATTAATCGAATCAATCCAACAACTGAACCCGGTCAAATTTCAAACTGAATCGGAGTTATTATAAAAGGAAACCTCATTACACCTCTATGTTGAGATCGTATGAAATTGATAGCTAGATAGTAGGTCTCTTGGTGAGAAATTATTACCCTCGCAATGAAATTGAAAACTGATCCAAAATATCTTCTATACTTTCAAAATAACATCCAATAATTTGTGGACGTACTAAATATTTCATACATCAACTTTATATATCCGTGGACTAGTGGCAGATTTTAATTTTAACTTAAATAAGGATACCTATATTTTCAAGATGTCCTTTTCGTGTACTTTAAAGTCTACTTATCTTCTTTAATCATTTTCAAAACTCGCAATTTCGAATTAGTTTAAACTTTAGTGAGATAATTTAATTCAACGGTACAAACTGAGACTTGCTTGTGCGCTGAGAGCTTGAGAAGATACTTTTGTAGAAAAAGAAAAACGTAAACAAGATAATTAGCGGTTGTTATACGACCCATATAAACAATAACACACACCAAACGTATTAAAGCAGGGCTCACATTAGTCACATAATATTGTAGTGTAAGAGACGAACAAAAGTTATAATTACAGTGACGTGGGCGTGTTCCTTTCTCCGAATGTTGGCAAAGAGCCTGTAGATTATCGTCTAGGTTTTAAAGAGTCATAAATAAATAATAAAAATTGATCTTTCCATTTCACATTACGTGTTGTTTTATCATTACTTATCAGTTTCAAAATAGTTATCATTCTTAGATTTTTAATATAAAATCTGACGCAGAATACCTAGTTTAATTTTGTATACCATACATTTGTATTTCTGTGAGAGTGCTAAAACATATTTTGTAAAGTATGGAAGATAATACATGTTTTTTTTACAATAGACTCGATGACATAATCAAATGGCCCAAAATTCTTCATCCCACTTCTAGATTGCCTGGATTCGAACTCCTATATTTAGAAGTAAGATACGGACGGCCATTTAGCAAAAAAAAAAAAATCATGGTTATCTAAATAATGATTGTTCATTTTCAAAAATTAATGAGTACTCCCTCTATATCAAAATAATTGGGTTTTAAAGTTTTTGCATACCGATTAAGAAATTACAAAATTTTATTCAAATTTTTTTTCTAGTTTGCATAAAAACAACAATAATTATAGATAATTCAACCAAGAAAAAATCATATTGCTAAATACAAATAGTCAAAAACATTTAATTATATTTACTTTTTACATAAAAACTTGAAAACATCATTTAAAATGAAACAATTTTTTCTCTTAAAACACCACTTAAAATGATACGGAGAGAGTAATATATAAGGTTACCGTGTCAGTCGAATGATTATGGTTTGAATTTCACCACAATTTCAATCATAATTTGCCACTCTAACAAGCCTAATTCACATATTTTAGTGATTATATGAACCTTTTGTTTTGCTGAAGATGATTATCTGAACTACCACATGCATGAAACTTGCATTTTTTTTTTAACTAGTAGTATGTTGTTTTGCAAACATATAGAATAAAACCCATAAATTTATCAAAAAATATATATACATATATACTTACTTAACGTACAAACTATGGTTCCCACAGTAGTAAATTCAGACTAGCTACGTGTTACTCTATGTGTCTCACCAAGTTCGGATTTCTCTGTGTAAGCATGTGCAGAAACTATATGAAATGTTGAATGTTCATACCAAACTTCAATAATGAGTTAAAAATTTGTTCTCAACATCTAGTCAGAACAACTAAAATCACATCGCGTATGATGTGCTCGTTAATCGTTTAAGATTAGTCCATTAGTGAGTGTTTGTGTACATTTATGAATAAGTAAGCATATGCATAAAACGTCACGATCATCGGTAGATACATCAATGATCAATCGTTGGTTAATACAGATCTGGAAATGCGACGAAACATGTGGAAATTAATCATGACAGAACGAATCATCGTCTTAAATAAGAGTTTTGTATACATCGTTGGATCTGCCACATGCGAATTTACGAGTAAACCCCTTACGAAAGAGAGTTACGTTATTTAGGGCAACGAAGAGAACAAGACAGAGAAGGAGATGAAGATTCCTTTTTCCACGTGGACCCCAAACCCCACGCTCTCTCTCATTGTGTGCATGTGAAGTTGGCATCTTCTTTTAAATTATAATATAAAGTTTTTATTTTATTTATTTTACCAAGGAAACTGTTACTGAAAAGGGAAAAGGATGAGCAACTCTCGTCTCTCAGTCCCACCTCCCCTATTAATTCTTTATTTTATTTATTTTTTATAATGTAAACAAAACAATAACAATAATATGTAAAAAACAAATACAGACAACAACAAAAACCATTCATTTAAAAGGATTTAAAAACATTACAAGTTACAATTTCAATTATTTGTTTTTAAACCCCACATTGTCTCCATCTCTTACCATTACTTATTTATTTATCGCAAAAAATAACTAAATCACATGTATTAAATTTTGTTCCAACATATTATTTTTTCTCAGTATAACTTAAAAATCAAAGATAAAAAAAGAAACCACCCCTTTCCAATATTTAAATTCGCTTCTTCTGTATCAAAACTTTAAAAATATTACTACTAATCTTTCAAGTTTCACCACAACCCACTCGAACCCGAATCATCATCCACATCACATGTTATTCGTCGGCTTGTTGTTGTTGTTGTTATTGCTCGGCACAAGCTCAAACTCACCTCCTTCCTCTTCCTCATTCTCTTCGTAGTCTTCCTCCTCGTCGTATTCTTCTCCATCTGTGCCTTCTTCATCATCAAAGTTCTTATCCAACGGCTGAGGAGGAGGATGTTGATCAGGTTGAGCCGTTGCAGCAACTGTACTCGTCATTGTAGTAGTTGCCATCGCGGGAGGCCATTGTTGCTCCGGTTGGACCATCAAAGGAACCGAATTATCCGGTTTAACTAAACCGGAAGTTGAGGAAGAAGATGCAATAACGTTGTTACTAGTGTGGAACTTGTTCCTCTCCCTATATAAAGCATCAAGCTGGTGAAAGTAAGGACAAGTCTTGGAATCTTCAGGACGTTTCTTGTTGCTCTCCTTGACTTTCTTGAAATATTTGTTTATGTTTTCCCATTTTTCTTTGCATCTCTTTGAGTTCCTGTTGAACCCTAAACGTTTCATTCCCGCTGATATCTCTTCCCACAACGGTCCTTTTGGTCCGTTCTCTTGATACTTTGAGTCAAGATTCGTCCTCAGCTTTATCAATGCCTCTATCTCCACTTTCGGCCACCGCGATGAGCTCAATGCTCCTGCCGCGGAGGCCGACACTGGAGTCATGTTCTGATCACCGTTGTCTGTTTTGGAAGTGTCTACGGTCGGTGTCACTGGCTGTGTCGGCTGACTAATTGGAGGAGGTGGCGGTTGAGGCGTTTGCTGGTTGTTGTTATTATTAACCTGCATTTGCGATGGAGGCTGTTGCGGTTGCGGTTGTTGTTGCGGAATTGATTGACCTTGAGGGTTCGGTTTCTCAGATAGTTTCTGAAGAAACGCCATAACCGCGGCGTCTTTTGCGGCGGACATGGAGCGTTCTTGAGCTAAGATATCGCGTTCACGGTTGATACGAGCAATCTCTTGCACTCTCCAAGACTCTTCTCTAACCAACCTCTCGTGCTCTCGCTTCTCGACAGCTTCCAAGAACTTGCGTTGAAGCTCCTCTTGCTTATCAACAACCTGTCTCGTTAACCGCTCGAAAAACTCTTTCCATTTTCTCTTCCTTTTCTTCTTCCTCGTCGTGGTGGTTCCGTCGCCAACCTCGACGTCAGAAGACGTCGAATGAGAAGAAGATGTTGAATCATCCGACAGAAAGTCTCCGGAGATGTTTGGGAACGAAGGTACGTTCACAGGCTGAGTATAAGGAGGAAGGGTTGTGTTTGTTATCTGCGGTGTAATAGTTGTTACCGGAGGAGGAGTGGAGAACATGGAGCTGTTGTTGTTGTGCGGTCGTAGAGGCGGCTGCGGTTGAAGCGGTTGCGGTTGAGTCTGTGGTGGTGGTTGTTGTTGTTGTTGATGATGGAGGGAAGAGGAGGTTGGTCGAGTCTCGAGAGCTTCTAATTGATCAAAGAACCGATAAGTTTTGCCTTCGGATTTTCCGGTACGGCCTTCTTTGGTTCGTTTGTGGTATTTGTAAACGTTTTCAAATTTCTCTTTGCATTTTTTGGCGTTTCTTATGTAACCAAGCTCAGCCATTTTCCTGAGAACAATATAAACATAGTTAATTTAAACTCACGATTACAAAAATTCATATGGATTTTTGCTCATGAAAAAATCATGAATATATTGTTTATTTAAATAAAATAAAATTAGTAAAATGAGAATATATATATATATATATATGTATATATAAGAATATAGTTGAGAAGTGGATCAATCAGCATGAGTTTGAGTTTGTGAAAGACTTCGCCTTCTCAGTCTCATGAATAAAACATGACTCAACTTACTTTATCTAGTTTAACAGTTAATCAATTAAAGTAAAACCGAATCTGGGAAAATTAACATTACAAAAACCAGATCTCTAAACTCCTTCAGTTAAAAAAAAAAAAGAGAAGACAAGCTTATGTAATAATCATTCCAAATTAGATCAAAATCACCAATGATTTAGAAAAAAATAAAATAAAACAAAGAGTGGAATAGAGATTTTTTCCAGAAAAAGGAAATGAATAAAGGAGACGCACCTGGAAACCTCTTCCCACAAGGGTCCTTTAACGCTAGAGTCTCGAAACGCTATTCCCATGTCAGATCGTATTTTTAGCAGCGCAAGCGTTTCCTGCCGCGGCCACCGGTTTCCTCCAAAACCGCGGTCGTTCATCTCTTCCGACACCTCAAAAGCTCCAACCGTTGCTGCAGCTGCCGCAGCTTCTGTAGCGGCTGAATCGTTCGATGGTGGAGGTGTAGCTGAGGTTACGGCTGTGGTTGTAGTACCACCCAGCTGCATCATCTTTAACAGTTTTTTTTTGTAAAAAAAAAATCTCCCTCTCTCTGTCTTTGAAGGAGAAGTTACAGAAATGAAAAATAAAAATAAAAAGGGAAAAAATAAAAATTCATAGAAGAAAGAGAAAAAAATGGAAGAGAGAGAGTTTACATGAGGAAGAAGAGTGAAATCTCCAGGCGCAGGGTTTTATGGAGTCAGAGTTTGTAAATACCTAAAGTTGTTTTTTCTTTTTATATTTCTTTTCTCTTTCTGTGATGGATCTGCTTGTTACTCTCAAGGAGCTTGAAAATATTTACATTACAACTCCCTACGTTTTACCATAAATCGCATATATTATGATTTTAAAAATACTATTAAATAAAAAATTAATATAATTTTTAATAGATACAATAATACAATTAACTGATTACATATTTTTTTTGGCAAAGTTAAAGTTTACATTGATAAGTGAAAACATCTATATAAGTAATAAAAAAACATCTTACATATTAAAATAGAGGAAATATCTTTTCTTACCTATTTAATTCAATTTTTATCACTTTTCATTGATGTTTTTTTCCTTTGTTTGAGACAAAATGAAATCTTCGTAACTTCTCTCTTTCATATTCCAAATGTTGAGTAAATAAGCGATTTAATTTACAGTGTATTTCCGTAACAAACTTTTTATATTATGATTTACATTGGTGAGTTATACACGCTGATATATCTAATAGGTATATATTGCTGACTTTTATTTTACTTTTCTAAAATTAATGTGAAATTTTCTACATATGATAAAACTATAATAAAAATTATATATTTTAAATAAAAACTTATTTTTAATATAAAATGGCTAAAAATTATATATTTTATATTAAAACTTATTTTTAATATAAAATGGCTAATACATGTCTATTGCAAAATTAAAGTGTTATGTTAAATACAATAAATAATATGATTAAAAGTTGCAATTTGTAGTAAAGCGAATTAAATTATCGTCATACTGTTACCTAAATTCAATAAATTGAAGATAGATTGAAATATACATAAACACTGTTTTTCTATTGTAATAAGAAAAGGAAAGAAAATAGAGCAACGGTGTAATGTTAAGACAAGAATTTATACGGAAGAAACTGAAGCTTTTTAGCCAATTTATTTTCAGAGATCTATTGACAGCTGAACATAAAGACGGTGGTGATTAGTTGGTTTTTGTCCGTCCAGCAAAATTGTCTTAGAAAGCGGCTTTTAATCTCAAGCATTCAATTTGTTTTAGTTTCAGGCTTATGACTTTCATAAGGACATTACCCTTGGTTAATAATGGAAAAGAAGGGATTTTTGGTGTAAGATAATTTTTCAATCAAAATGTTTATATAAACAAATTTTGTATAGTGGAAGTTTTAGGTAAAATAAGATAAAAATATATTGAAATAGTTTATATACTACTATTTGTGATATTTTATCATTTTTTGTTCTTCTGTAAGAATAAGAGGTTAATCGTAAAAAAAATTAGGTGTCTTGACATTTTTTTTAAAGCTGGAGATGAGGATCAACTTGCTTTTTGGAACGTATTATTCGAAATTACTATGTAGACCCTAACGTGGATCCCATTGACCTTTAATCATTGAGGGTTACCTAGCTATTATATTATTAGTTAAAAATTTAGATTTATAATTTTTTGGTAAAATAAATTTATAATTAATAAACTAATTCATCCTGATTACTGATCTGGATTTGTCCCCCTCACATTCACATATACAAATTATTCTAATCACCACAAGTACTGATCGCCCACACTCTCTAAACACGGGCTTGATTTCAAATCAATCCTGTGATATGATTTTCTCGACAAATTATTACTATAACCCAAACTAAAGCAATAAAATAATAAATATAAAGGATGATGGGATGTTAGAAGTGAAGTAGTTAGATGTGAGTCGTTTTCTGGATTGAAGTAAATGGTCACCATTTCCCGTTCAGGCCATACATAGCCTCAGTTTATTGATTTTTGTATCATGCTGAACCGATTTGACAGCCGTTATCTAACGTAATTAACTAAATCAATAATTTAAACATGACCCAAACAACCAATTTCAAGAATAAGTAATTTTCTAAATTTATCAGTTTTTAACCCTGCGTTTTAATTTTTCATTTTTTTGTTGGGTTCTCCGAACAAATCCGACTAATCCTTTAGATATGCAAACTTGTGACGCACACACATAACATGTCCATCTTAATATATTTTCTACCTTTTTGTTGAAAACAATTTATATTTACAGTCCTCAATCAATTTTTTTTTTACAATCCCTAATCATATCTTGTTTTTTTCTCTATCATATCTAGTTGTTGTTGAGCTAACATATTATATTTTACAAATTTTCTATCTTGTTGTCGAGAAAATTATACCTAGTATATTTAAAGTCACAAAATATTAGGGTTTTGGTATAAAGCAACAAGAAGTAATACGATGCAAAAGATTATATTAAAATATATGTTTTTTGAAAAATATAAGATAATAAATTAATAGTCGAGTTTTGATAGGAGTTGAACTAGGGTTAGCAATGTTGATCCTTAATTTAACAAAGATGGGGTGAACACGAACACACAGGAGATACAAAATTAAACAAACCAAAAACTTTCCAACATAATTTTTGAGATTAGTGACGAACTGACGAATAAATTCTTCACAGCCATCATAGCTCGCAAATTATCCAGTTACCATAATCTTACTGTATCATTTTTTGGGGTGCAATGCAGCGACTATCCTATATTCTGTTATTCTATAATATATGTAAATTTATTAACACAATGGGTGTGACTGGTGACCAAGGGAATAAAGAGAAACACTATATTCCTTAATATTTTTTAAACATTTTACCATTCATGAGAAATAAGTTTTCCTTTTCATTCCTCTTCATTCCTCTATTTGTAGAGAATTATAGAACAAATCAATTCCTCATCAATTTTGATAAGGAACCATCATTCCTTATCATTCCTAAAAATTTATTCATATTCATTTCTTTCCTATCCGTTCCTATTGTTCCTACGATGGTTACCAGTCACACCCGATGTAGTTTTGAGGTTATAGTAAAAATGTAGATTGTCAAAGGAAGCACAATTTTTATCTAAGGCTAATTATCAGTCTATTGAGCATATATCGAGCGACATATCGTACATGTGGTAAAAGAATTGGAAATTTACCAGCATCATTAGGATTAAAAAGTAATAATGTTAGATTTGGGATATTTAATGAATTATAGGGAAATGTATTGAAAGGTGGATATATCATACCAGGGACCATCCTTTTGGTAGCTCCTAAAAGCATTGAATATGAATTTTCTACGAAATTATATAATAGCCACTCGATTCTCGCATGGCTCGACCTTATTAGGCCTTAACGTTACAATTTTATCTTATTCTACTTAATAATTTAAAAAATAAATAAATTCTACTTAATAATTTAAAAGTATGTTTATCTGTTGTGAGTCTTTTTCATAGGTGCACTTCATAGTTGAAAACGACCATTATGATAACAGATCTCAAGGATAATATTATGTTACTATATCCTTATATATAAATACATGATTTGCGAGTTTAGAATCATGTTAAAGCCATTTCTCAAAAAAAAAAAAGAGAGTTTAGAATCATGTTGGGAACTATATTTAAAATAACAGTGTAAGAGTTTGGCATAAAATTAATAAATATTTAAAATATCAGAGACATTAGTGTACAAAAAGAATTATAAAAGCCATCAATTAAGTAATTCAATTATTGATGGGCCAGGGTAAATTTAAGGTGGAAAAAGAATAAGAAGTAACATGCAAGTGGATTGAGAAAGGAGCATGGACCCGTTTAAAAAGAAGAATTTACTGCAGTAAACACCCAAAAAGTGAAAAATGTTTGTGATTTGATCTTTTGTAAGTATATCCTTCTACTTTAATTTTACTTAACTTTTTTTTTGATAAAAATAATGCCACTAACATTTTACATAAGGTAATTGAGAAGAGAAAAAGTCAAGTATGCCACTACGATTGATGTAGAGGTTCTCTCTTTATAACCTAGCATATAATTTTTTAATCAGCTGTAGTTACCATCATTACTCGCACGGAAAATCACACACATACACCCACACACACCGATATGTGTGTGCACGGAAAATCACACTCACACTTGCAGTATCTATACACACGAATATGTTTATCAGTGTGCTCCGAACTAATTAATCTTACTCTAATAAGCATCTGTCTCATTTTCCAACGTGGCACTCATATACAAGATTTGATGCTATTTTTGTCAATAACTTTAGAGAGTTGTGAATTGTGAAATTTATCCGTAAACTCTGCACCAATCAGATATATAAATATATATTGGATTAATGAGTTATAGTGACTTATATTTCTTCATGCTAACATATTAATGTACAGAGATTAGTAAAATTAAACTTCAACTATATCAATATATGCCAGCAGAAAACTGATTGACCTAGCTACCACCATTTACTTTTATTTAATACATTTTCTGGTCTTAATTATATAACTTCCTAAGTTAATATAGATATGTCTATTCACACACACACACACACACATATATATATATATATATAATATTTTAAATACGACTGGATAAAAGGTTAAACTGAAAGTCTGAAACTAATAATATTTTCTACAGAAATGTAAATAATCAGCAGCAAATGGTCAGTTGATGAATTCCAAACAAAATCCTTTTCTCTACTTCAGCCATTGAACCAACATAATTTGGTGTGTGTACATACATATATTATTCTCTATATATATGCATACGTAGATGTGTAAACATTATATATTCCATGACGAGTTAATAAAAAATAATTCTACATAGCACGATATATTTAACGGCGGATTTTGGATTCATGTGAAGTTGCTTTGATGTCGTAAATTGTAATTCTCCGTTTTATATACATCCATTTTTAAATGGGTCTTCTACCAACTATGATTATGCATGATACGGTTTAGGTGTCGTTCTTTTCGATATATAACCGACGCATATCTAAGTTGAATTAGAGCCGGAACTTACATGGTTCGACTTGCATGCATAGCAAATAATTACGACTAAACCGAGATACAATGTGAATGTGCAATGGATTGCTTGAAGACTCATGGAGATGATTAAAATGTCTGCATCAGTCTATATTATTATTATATGTTCTACCTAAATACCATGGAGAAAAATGTATATAATAATCTGTACATCAAAGACAAAGCTAATTTAAGAATGGAGGCATTACTTAAGGATCCATAAACCACCCGGAGAACAAAATATATTTGTATAGTTTAAAGAATAAAATAAATAGATTCTGCTGCGAAGAAGATTAAAAATAAAACGAGTGTAAGGCTAGCAATTAATTAAGTAGAACATAGTTTGGCTAAATATTAAAAATTTCAACAAATAAAAAGGATTAATATAAGCGTGGGTGATCCACATATATATAGGGCTCATTCATTAAGAACTTGAAAAGTGTAAATCTTGGGATTATTTTTAAGAAAGTTGGTAGATCCATATATAAAGTAAGAGGCATGTATATTATAAAGTGAAATTCAAATTGACGATGAATATTGAGTAGGTGAATTGGTGAATAAAAAAGTCGAGTACAGGGGTGTAAAACAGAATAAGGGGTAAAAAGGAAATAATGGAAAGTAAAAGGGTATAAAAGGAAATATGGAAAATCACATGCCATGTGAGTGATGAGTTAGCTACGCCACTTTGATATTCCCATGTGGTTTTACCTCTCAGTTTATCTGTCTCCAGCTCACCCTTGTGGCTTTCTCTAATTAACTTCATATTTGTTTTTTTCCTATTATCTCTTGTTTTGTTTTGTTTTGTGTACTTTTGTTATTGCTAAAGGCCATTGATTTATCTATGGCAACAAAAAAAGAGAGATACTGTTTCATTTATTTTATGGAAGCTTATCTTTTGAAAAACTTAATCAGGTGGATGACAAAAAAAAACTTAATCAGGTGAACATGGCATTAAATGGGTTTAGCGCCAAGTAAAAGATGCTCATAATGATATACTTCTCATTAAAACCATTTCTATAATCTTGTTTGTTAACTAAGAAGTAAGAACTCCTTTTGTAACAAAAAGATTATGGGCAAAGGAATTGAAAAGTAAAAAAGAGAGGAGAGGCTCTTGTGAATAAGGAAAGGTCAAAAGAGGTGAAAGAGAGAAACAAACAAAAGCCACCTTCACATTCTTCTTTGCCCTTTTTTGTGTGAATTTCGATCACACATTTCATGTTTTTACTTTTTTTACTTTTCCCTTCAATTTTGTACATATTAAGAAAATGTTTGATTTTGAACAAAAAAAAGGCTTGATAAAATTGTCGTATGGAATTTGCTTTTATCATTCATGTGGGTCTAAAAATCAGTAAGAATAAAGTTTGGGCCGAGCTTCTAGTTTTCTATTTGTATTTTCTCTTTTATTCATCTATAAAAAATGAGAGTCTGCATAAATTGAGATTTGTTTGGAACATTTATAAATTGAAATTTTCCAAAGCCAACTACATTTCCTTTGATTTGTTTCTTTCAGTAAAACTGTAAGGAAGATTCAAAAAAGAAAAGAAAATCATCAATCACCTAAAAAGCTCATTAGAGAGAATCAATTCCTCAAAGGAAGAAAGCTAAGTTAGAGCAGTCATTTGAGAAGTTACTCTATGTTCTTGTCCCTTTCACATAGTTACTCTCTCTTCTTGTCCCTTTCACTGACTCACTGATACTTACATGACATAACTAAAAGCATACAGAACCACTTCCTATATATGGAAAAAGATAAACCAAGAATGTTACATGAGCATATATGAAAACATATCTTTACCTCCAACTTTTCAACTTTTATCTTTATTCCTAATGGTAACTTAAGCAAACAATTACGATAGTGATATATAATTGTGAAAACATATATTTGCCTCAAAATTTTCAACTTTTAGCTTTATTACAATAAATAATGTCTAATGGTAAACTTAAGCAAACATTTAGATACTGACATATAATTGTTACCACTTCTTGATGTCACATTGGTCATAATTATAGTTTCTTTAATCAAAGTTGAAGCTACATAATTTGATCAAGAAAGTCTAATCTCCAGGGTTCTTCAGAATCTAGCACCCAATTCAACTCCTCTCAATTCCAGTTTCATCTTTTCATTCTCAAGTTTCATATTTTCATTTTCCATCCTCATTATTTGGAGCTTTTGGTCTCTTTTCTGACTAAACCTCTCCCACTTGATTCTTTGTCTCTCGAGCTCCATCAACTCAGCTTGAATCTGGAGCTTGCGTTCTTCTAACTCCAAAGACTTAGACTCGGTCCACTGCTTATGTAAGTGAGGAACATATCCCTTGTTAGCATGATTAGGATGACCGAGATCTTCATGGTTCTGGCTTCGTCTTAATCTCTTCAATGCACCACCTAAGGAGACTCCACGATCCCCACAATCCATTTGAGACATGTTGTGTTCCTCACAGTCGACAAGATCTTCATTTTGGTGTTTCCCATGTCCATCATCATCACGGCATCTGATCCTCAGGGATCGCTGTAACGCAGGGTCATGAGGCAAATTCAACCTGTTCCCATTATGGTACGAGCACATCTCTTCGTAGAAAAGATGTTTTGAGCTCATGATCTTCCTAACTTCATCTTTCTCTTTCTCATCCAAGTAACCAATCTTATCCAAGAGCGAAGGATTCTCAACGACATCGCAACAAGTTCCTCTACCAAGCATCTCATTAAGCTTCTTGTAACGTTTATTAAGATCATTGAACTTATCCTCACATTGCTGCGGCGAGACATGGTAACCCCTTTCGTCCATGACTTCAGAAACTGTTCTCCATTTACCTTTCCTTGCATGTTTATGATCGTCCTCATCGAGGTAAGAAAGAGTAGTTATCATCAGCTTCACCATCTTATACATCCATTTCACACGTCCCCAAGGAGAGCTATTCTTGGACTTGTTATGACCATCACCATCTTCTTCTTGGCTCGTCCATCCATGGCCATTGTTGTACTCGGTCACTGGCAAGTTATGATGAACACTCGGAGTCATCAATGGAAAAGGAAGGCTAAAGCCCTTGTGTTGACGACGATCCATAACATTTGAACCAAGATCGCTCATGTAAGAGCCTTGAAAATCTTGATTAGGTTTAATCAAGAACAAGAGAATAATCCGAGAAAACTCTATCAAGCCTAAACTATACAAACTTGGAATGAAGACTCTCAGATCAAACGAATATTAAACTCAAGAGCATAACAGATGATTCTAATTGTTAAACATAAAAGATTGTCAAGCACAAAAAACTGGTAACCAATACTCATCTTTAGAGAAATAGCATTCCAAGCCGAGAATCTAGGGGTTTTGAGATGAAACAAGAGAGACAATGCGTGTGGCCAGCACAAATCTTTGAGGATCACGAAAGAAATTTATATTTGTGACAAATGACAAATGTTATTCATATCCAATGTATCAGAAGATATCTGGGACCCATCTATCAAATTGCTTTTGTTTATTTTCAAACCTTTTAATTTATTTCCATACTTTTAATGCATGTAGTACAAATCTGAAAGGTGTACGTTTTTAATAAAATATAAATAAATTAATGTTTATTCTAAAATTTTAACTATAGTAACAATGACAACTATGAAATTTGTTTCTTTGTTAGATAAATTTCTTTCCAAATTCAAATTTTAATATTATTAATTTACATAAATTTATATTTACTAGTTTTGATATGCAGAAGTACATGTGACTTTTCTCTCTTATCTTTTCATACAATTGTGAGTATACACATACAATCTTTCAATATTGAATTATAAAAAAAATAGTGTTATTTAGTTCCCATTTTGTCGGGGTATAGACCAATGTTTTTAAAAACGATTTTTTGTGTGTCATGGTCAATATGGTTCGATCAAGTTTAATTTGGTTCAACCAAAGTCAATTTAATGATATTTTTGTAAATAATATACATATCAAATATAATAGGGCAATTGTCAATAATAGCACCTTTTGAAGTTTATGTCTCAAAAATAGCACTAGAAGGAGAAAGTCACAAAAATGATATTCATTAAAGGGTAAAATATCTATAATACCCTTGGTTTAAAATTAAATAAACAAACTAAAATAAATAAAAATAAAAAAAATAAAAATAAAAAAAAAATAATTTTTTTTTTATAGTTTCATATTATATGTTTTCAGATTCGAAATTTTTATAATTTTTTTTTAAAAAAAATTTCAAATTTCTTTTTTTTTTCAGATTTTCTTTTTTATAATTTAAAAATACTTTTTGAAACTGTTTTTAAATTTTTTATTTTTTATTTTATTATTTATTATTTATAAAATTTTAAACCCTAATTCCAAAACCCCACCCCTTAACTCTAAACCCTAAGGTTTGGATTAATTAACCCTAGGGGTATAAGTGTACATTACCTCTTTAATGAAACCTATTTTTGTGACTTTGAGCCTTGAGTGCTACTTTGGGAACAAAAACTTGGTTTGATGCTATTCTAGTCTTTTTCTCAATATAATATGTCACTAACCAAAATGTATTAAAAACTTAAAAATAACAATCTGCAAATGTACAAAAATTTATAAAATAATTTAATAGTTCAAATCTAAAATCAATATGGAAAAACACATTTAAACCTAATTCTCCAGGTCATCATCACTCCAAATATTCTTCACCTTTAAAACAAGTCATGTAAACTAACTTCTTATTTATTCGTGGAATGAGAAGCAAAAATATGTACAATGATTTGTTCTTTTATACAAATTTAGAATTTCATGAATGTTATTGTTTAAATTGTTAAAATCTTCAACACAAGTGAACATGTAATAATTTTTAAATAAAGTGAGAGGTAGAGATAAACAATACCTTAACGTAAAGATTTGTGTTGGGAACCTTGTGTGAGTTGCAGAGACGGGAAAATCAAAACAAAATGAGTTACAACTTTGTTGTATTAATTTCTTTACGATCTCTATTTTTACTTCAAAAGAAAAAAAACTTGATTATTATATTTACAAAATTTTGGTTTACATATGAATTCGGTTTGGTCAATTCATTGGGTCACTGGTTTTTGGATTTTTAACGATCTGATACCGGTTTTTAACCGGTTCAATTTTAGTTGGGTTTTACTATTAATCCAATCTGGACTAGTCTCCGGTTCGATCACCGGTCCGATCCGATCCGGGTTTAAAATCACAGGTATAGACTATAAGGCTTTGTTTAACTATATGGGCCTAAAACTGGGCCTTACCCAGAATTGTTTTTAAAAGTTTCTGTAAATAGCCGCCGTGAGATCAGAGTGTGTGTGTCCGGTCAATAATCGAAACCCTCGGAGAAGGTTTTATTCAGCTGTGAACTTCTTACACAATGTCCGGCGAGGAAGATGCCACTGTAAGGGAGCCACTAGATCTGATTCGTCTGAGTCTAGACGAGAGAATCTATGTCAAGCTCCGCTCAGACCGCGAGCTTCGCGGCAAGCTTCACGTACGTTTTCTCTTTGCCCTGAAAGTCTTTGGTTTTTTCTTTAGAAAGTTTCGAACTTTGGTTAAGGGTTCTCGAGCTATGGCGATTAGCTGTAAGTGGGTTGTAATGTTTTGATGGATGGAAACCTCAATTTCGGACAAAGTTATTAACTTTTGAAAGATTCCGACACTCTTTTTAAGTTAGGTTTGATTTTGTTTTGTTTATCCTGAGCAGGCGTTTGATCAGCATTTGAATATGATTCTGGGTGATGTTGAAGAAGTTATCACAACAGTAGAAATCGATGACGAGACATACGAAGAGATTGTCCGGGTACTTGCTTTTTTTTCCCCTTAAACTCAATAGGTTTTATGTTATTAGTATAGTTTTTGATGTGATATTTGGGGAGTAAATATCTCAAGTTAGATGATGATATTATTATTAGAGAACAAATGTAGAAATGTCTTTTAGCATTCACATTCTTATCGCCAATATAACAATTTTCACCACCAATGAATCTGTGTACTACATTTACGTAGCTGCCCTAGTTTAGACGCTTAACAAAAATGGAGAGTACTGATTAGCTATTTCTCTGTTATGAAGCCTCGTTAAGCTCCTCTAGTTGTGCTAGTTTCTGATCTGACTAGGTATAAGTGGTTGGTTTAGTCTTCTGCTCTATATATGATTTGGTTTGTTGCTATCTCTGGTTGCAGACGACAAAGCGCAATATTCAGTTTCTATTTGTTAGAGGAGATGGAGTGATATTGGTGTCTCCACCACTGAGGACAACTTGAGTTAAACATCAAATCAACTACTGCTTTAGACGAAGATGTTTTAGTGACTACGTGTAGTCCAAACACGCAAAAGGCTTAAAGAAGCTATGTTTCTTTCGGATACTTCTCCCTCTCAACTCCTTTGGTTTACCTATTTTTCATCGTGGGACCATTCTTGATTACAACCCAAACCATCTGAGTTATATAAGTAAAGACAAGGTGTTAAGAAGCGCAACAAACATACCAAACAAACAAAGAAATATTGATGCAAAAAAAACGTTATTTAAAAAGAAAAACCAAAGAATTGGTGGTGTCTTTTTATCTTCGTCTCGGTCGGGCATGAACCGGAGAACCTGAGGACTGTGAGCCTCTGTAGTTTCTGCTTGGAGAATCCATCGAGACTCTGTACGCAGTTTTGGGTAGTGTAGGCGTTGGCTCTACCGGGACCGACTCTGCAAAGCATGCCGTGTTCAGACGAGTTCTCTCCATTTCTGCTTGTAGCAGTTCGCTCGAGTACTGTTTCGTTAGAGCCTGTTCACAAAAACAAACACGAGTTTAAGAATTAAGTTTGATTAAGAATATGTTGGAAAGAGTTTTTAAGGGGAATAAAAGGATGTTTACGAGGAGGTCATCTGCTGAAATAGATGATCCTTGTCTGTCATCTGAAACTGTGTCTTCGCTGCCACGAGTTGGTCTGCGGTTATGCCCTGGAGTGGTCTCAACTGCTTCACTGATGCTCTCTATAGCAATCTCCAACACGGTTCCTTGTAGAGTTTTAAGAGACGCGGTTGCATCGCTTGTAAAATATAGATTCAGTACCGTCTCAAAATATTCAAGCTGCAGCAGTTGTTGGGCAAATATCACAATTAACAATCATGATTCTACAAAGTTTCTCTTATGGTGAAAAGAACAAGAATTTACCTCAAACATGAGTTGGCAGAAACCGTTTGCATCAATTGAACTCAGATCATTTGTTCTGTTTTCTTCTACAAGACTGAGAAAAGTGTCGACTAGACCTTCGATCAGGACGCCAAGAATCTTGTCCAGCAGTGGTTTTGCACCCGCAAAGACCTGCAGTTTACAAAATTAGTAGGGCTCACACTACAAACACTGTCGTGTCAATGTCACGCGAGGAAACACAATAAAATATTAAAAGTTTAGAGAAGCACAAATCATTTTTGAATATAAGAAGCAATACCTCTGCATGGACAGCTACAAGAGTGTGCAAGAGCTCAACAGCCGCATCTCGTATTCCCTGACAGAATGAAGCACATATATTAAGTGATTATATTTTTCTTTATAGACATAAAGAGGTGACTGGAGATTTCTTACTTTGACTTGAGGTGCTGATCCCCACTGAATACCAGAGTCCAGCAAGTAATTGGTGGCAGCTGTTCTTATCAAATTTGCCTAAATAAATGTAAAATTCTCGGAAATTTTCAGTTCCATTTGTAACAAGTTGCGAAAGCATTCTTAGGCAAACCCAGACAAAATACCTTAGCAAAAGTGTAATGCTCGAGAACCTTCTCTCCGAGACCAGAGAAAGACATAATTAGATCTTGAAGATCGCTGCTGTCTTCATCATTGTCCCTGAAAAAAATGAAAATAAATGAAGCCTTACTCTAGTAAACGTTAATACCATACATCAATTCATCCAGGAGAGGCAAGTTTCTTATTATAACCAGGTTAAGTCATTTAACCATAAACGAGTACCACTTAGAGAAGAGGATAACTATGAAAAGCACTAATGAGGTCAAGTAAGCAAAGACCAACCTAGACTGCAACCAGGTGTATTTGAACTTGTTGTAAAGCTCTGAAGCAAGTTCATCTTTGCAGTAACCTATATTACTTAAGACCATCAACAACCTCCTGTGAGGATCGACAACACTTCCGTAGGTGTTAGCTGATGGTACTTCCTGTTGATCATCAGAATATCCGTTTTTCCAATCCTCTCGTGTTGAAGTGCTTTGGGAAAGATCAGCAGCAATTTGCTCCAGGTGAGCTGATACATGGGGAAAACAAATTAGCACATCAACTTAATAAATGTACAATGTGTGCATTTTCCTGCATCCATGCGTCTATCCATGAGGGCATTTGCACATGGATACCATGAAGGATGTTGAAGAGTCGTACCAGCAAAATCGAGAAAGCAGTTAAGAAAAGCCATTCTAACAGATATCAGGATTTCCTCAATCTGCGCAAACATATCTTCTGATTTGGCAGCTTCACCTTTGACAGACAAAATCATCCTGAAAAAAGATACACACATATCAACATCCAAATGAAGTATCACATCGCACACAAGTCATTTGTAATTATGAACAAGCTAGAGGCAGCCCCTAGAGCAACAACTAATGACTGATATAGTTCTGTTTTATCGAATGTATAGGGATAAGACTAAAAGCCCGAAGGTATTCGACTGGAAATATAGATTTCTTGAACAACTAACACAATAAATAGCAAAGACTGTGTTTGCACATATCAACTTCCATGAAAATAAATAAACAGCAATAGTGCCCTCATTATTTGTAGTACACCAGACAGTGCAACTGTTTTATATACGTTTAACAAAATACACTTGAAACTTACAGATTGATTTGTTCCATCCCGGAGACAATAACTGAACGGAATGCAAGAGGCAAGTATGAGATGGCATATGGAGATCTATTCCTTTCGAGAATAGAAACAGGGACCCACGTCTCCTCTTTTGATATTCCTTCCGTGGATGCCCTCATCCAAGAGCAAAGCCTTTGGATATAAATCTTAGTGATTTCCGCCTGGACTTTTCTTAGTGCGACAACTGCCATAGCCAAAACGCATACACAGCAACTCAGTATACTTTAATTTAAACATCAAGCTCAAGCTTCAGAAGAATTTCAAATACCAGCACTGTGGGGAGCTGAATCTTTGGTTTCAAAAGATTGACATGCTTTTGATACTTCGTTAATGGCATCACTCATAAAGGGGCGGAGAATGCATGATTCATCAAAATCACAAAATGTGCTGTGAACCTACAATAGCCGTAATCATGAAAAGAGAATATTTAGAACCACGTTATGGTACATATACGGCGGGGTTTCCCGTTCCAATATGAAGAGAAGCTTCACTGGAAAGGTCAATGAATAGAAAATATAAAAATAAAAATAAACCACCTTAGCTTCATAGACAGATATAGTCTTGCGTATCATGGCAGCAACTTCTTCCAAAGAATGAGTTGAGTACCTTGCCTCTGTGACTTTCTCCTCAGCTTTATTGGCTGAACTATCAGTAACTTGGGAGGACTGGACATATAAGAATTTAAATTTAAATTCAAATGAAGGTATCACCCTCAGCATATGGGATAATAACTACAGAATTAATCTACTCTTGGGGCAGCATAGGTATGTAAGCAGAAAGGACAGCTGATACCTTGGCAAATTTTCCACTGAAAACTGATATAGCTGTTTTCCAAAACAAAGGGATATGATGCACAAGCACAGCAGTCAACCTTTTGATGTATCTCCCCTTCAACGCATCAATCTCTTCGCTGGGAAACTCCACTGATTGTGGGTCAACTTGAACTTCATTATTTTCATTAGAAGAGGCAGCATCTGACTAAACGATTTAAAAACACATATTATCACCTACAGAACTGAATCTCAAATGGTCTTCAAATGATATTTAGCTATTCTCATTGTTGGACTCACATATGGAACGACATTTTGTTGAATCTGTTGCCACTTCGCATCCGAGATGGCTCTCTCATGAGTCTCATTCCGCAAAATTTCCACCCTTGCTTCATGATCATATGTACACTTCTCAAGCAAGCCGTGTATTCTATGATTCTGGTAAATTAAAGAGCCCAGCAAAATGGGGTTATGGAGATACCACAATGATTGTAACAAAAAGTGTGGGAGACACACATACACATACACAAACTCACAAGTTTAATATGTGTGTGTTTCCCAATTCTATAGAGGTGCTATGCTAATAGTGAAGACAGCAATCATAAAGAAACACATAAATGATTTTACAAGCTAAGCGCCATTCAGATACTCGAAGTAGATATATTAGGAAACTGGATACTACGCAAAACATAGTAAGATGAAGTAAAAGTTATTTTCGAATATACCAACCTCAACATTCAGATAATGCCACACAGGATCCGATTCGGGTTCCAGCTCCAGCAAAAGCCTCACAGTGTTTTCCAGCTAAAGTGAAGCAAAATAAAGTTGACATGAATGTGTCAAGCCTGCTTTCTCAAAGTTATCAAGAGGAAATATGCAGAAATCAAGTAAATGGATCTATAACTAAGGAAAAAAATTAGTCATTTTGATGTACAAACCTGGAAAATTTGAAAAAGGGAAATATTTTAATGCAAGTTAAAACTGATGACAGCAGATAAGATGAACAAGAGTCTGAAATGTTGACTTGATAGCAGTATTATGCATTTGGTGAATATTTGAATGAAGAATTGTTCAATTCAAATACTACTTGGCATTAGGATTAAATGGATAATAACTGACATACACTTGTAAAGTCTATCTTTGGATCTTCCATTGACTTGTAAAGGGTGCCTTTAAATTCCAGCATAATTTTCTCAACCTCCTCGAGGACACGCTTGAGTATATTTACCTGAAAACAGCTTGTTTTTCTAAGTTGTCAAGAGCTTTGTTATGAAGTAAACAAAATCGTAATAAAGGAAAAAGATTCAGTGCTTATAGGAAAATGAATAGCATTTGTCTCAAGAGAAAATTTAGGCATACGTGAGAAGGGAGGGCAATAGATTTCGCTTTCTTGTATTCTCGAACTGCCAAATCATATTCACCCTTGCTAATACTGTTACGAATGATACTGGGTAAGTTGAAGAGTGTCCGGAACCTCTGAAGCATTCCTTGTACAGACCTGATTTTCTCAGCTTGAGCCTAAAAATGATTGTGAAAAGGGCTTCAAAACAAGTTGGAAAGAGGTTCAAAAATCCAGAATCAGACCACACCAACCTGTCTCTCAAAAAGAGGTTCAAATGCACGAGTGGCCCTTGATGTCACACTTTTCATACAATTGAAAAGATGAGTAGTTCCTGACCCTTCCGGATCTGATTCAATCCGCTTCAGTTTGGCCTCAATATCTATTAAGAAAATCAATAGTCTAGACATCAGAATGATAGAAAAAGACAAATCATCCAGTTAGTGAAATAATATATACATACCATCAATTGTTGTTTTACACGAGACGAAGCAGTCAAAATTGTCTTTCACCAATTGTTTCTTTTGCAAATTTCGACCCTTTAAGTCACTTTTCAGGCCAAGGGCACCAGCCTCCAAATCTGCCGCACTTGTGTGTTGGTGGATGCGGGAAAGAAACAGCTTCGGATCGAAATTATCAGAGAAGTATATCAATTTCTCTGCAAATAATCCAAAGAGATTAATAACATTTAGAAAACTGGAAATAGTCCAAAAGATAAGCCCTCCAAAAAAATCAAAGTTAACTGTAAGAGCTGAGTTATTGAAAAGAAAGACATACCGCGAAGTGTATTATCCACTTTCTCAGATTTTGATGGGCTGCCTGACCTCTCAGTGATTAATCTCAGTGTCTTGTTGTCTATTATCCTATATAATTCACAAAGCAAGGTTAGGATAAGACCTCCCATATCAATGTCAGAGAATAAAAACTCTTGACTAGTTTTCAAAGTAAGCAAAACAAATAAAAGCAAATACCCTAATTTAAGCGGGTCAATACATTCCATCCCACGAGGGAGTGACTGCAAACTAGTGAGAACCACTTTCTTGCCAGGTGCAGGCGCCTTATCCTCTAGTTTCTGAACCACAGGTGCAGTTCTTGATTCCCGCATATCACGAACCCTACGTGCAAGCTGCCATAACAGAATGTCATCGAAATGCACATCTCTCCAATTGAAAATTCCACATAACGTCATCCTCCTAACTTCTACCATCACTAATGACCTTGAGTTTAGGCTCTCTAACATACATCAAATCCACTCTTGAATCAAAGAGATACGTACCTCAGCTTCATTAACACGTTTCCAGCAATCAGGCTCCTCACCATCCCAAGCCCCATCATCCTCCTTCTTCGCTCTCCCTCCTCTCTCCCTCACATCGCTGCCTCTCCCTTTCCCCGCGCCACCACCACCACCCGTCTCCCGATCCCTCTCCAAGTCATCGTCCCCGCTCGAAATGCTGAGCAATTCCACCTCCGACTCGTCGTCGTCGTCCATCGAAGGCTTCCTAGCAGCCGCGGATTTCTTCGGAGGAGCGGGCTTCTGCTGACGCGGCTGCTGCACTAGATTGGCGACGGGCTTGCGGGAGGAAGAGGAAGGAGGCTTCTGGTAGGTGAGATCTCTCTGAGATTGCTCCTTCAACGCCATCTGAAGAAGCTCGTCTTCGTCGTCGCTGGACATGATTCGCTGATCAGATGATGATGATGATGATCGCTTGAGCTCTAGTCGTTGAGATCTGATGAGAGGTTTCGATTGGTTTTGGGAGACTCCAGTTTTGTGATTTTGTGTGACTTTTTCTTTTATTTTTTTTTTGTTTCCGGAAATATATTTGCAAAAAATATATATATATATAGAAATGAAGATGCAAATATCTTGTTCGAACTTGTGAACTTGATGGTTCATAAATAAACCAAATTATTACTTTAATTTTGTATTCAAATAAAATAAAATAAAATATTTTTATTTTACTGTCCATTTATTAAATTTTGCTTATGTAATTATTAAACACAGATGTTATAAAAGATTTTGTTAAGTGTCAGCGGCAGAAACCCAAAGATATACATTCAAAATTCATACTCGATAACAAAATAAAATAAAGTAAAATTATACTTGTTTTGTTTCATAGTTAATGATGTTTTGTTTTTGTGCATATATATTAAAATTTTAATTTTCTAAAAGATATCATTCAAAATATAATTTAAACTTTATTTATTTAATTATAACTAAGACGATAAAAATATAAATGATTACATCAATTTTATAAAATTACATTGATATGTAAAAACATTTTATATTGTGAGATAATAAAGTTACTCTATTCAAAATGATAAAATATATAATTTATATTAGAAAATTGAAAGGTAAATTTTATATAAAATCAAAATTTAATATTATCTATAATTTATATAAATATATATATATATATAGTACTGTATTTAAAAAAAATGAATTCATTTCTAGTGATTACTTTTATTTTTAAAATATTAGTATTATATGACTTTGCGAATTATTTAAAATGAAATCAACCATGAACCTGTGGTTTTGGTGGTTGACATTATGCATGGGTTAAGGACATGAGTATTGGTAGTTTTTTTTTACTGAATCTGTCTTATTAAAAAATAATACAAAAAATAAAAAATAAAAAGAAAATTTGGGAGAAGAGAAAAGAGAAATGTTTTCTTTTGAAAGATTCAAGTTAGTTTTTAAACATTTGTCACTTATTTAGTTGTCTGTATTTATATATTTTTTTTTTGTGGATAAAATCGGTCTGACTGTAACTCGTTGAAGAAGCCGAGTCCGGTCCAATTTAAAACCCGGATTTGAGAAAAACCGGTAAAACTGGCTAAAACTGGTAAAACCAATGATCCGGGTCAAATTCAAAATCCTTTTCCAAAAAGTCAACATATAAGAAATGTGTTTTCAATTATTATTAAAATTTAATATTTCATTTGACTATCACTATTTAATTAGTTTTCTATTTAATTCTATTTTCTTAAGAAAGAATGTAAACAATAATCTCTTTTTGGCTTTCATATACTATTTTCATTTTTTCCATATTAATAAAGTTTGAGACTTTAGTTGTAAGAATAAATAAATATGGTAAAATGAAAGATTAATCATTTGGTTTTTTTATCAATTTTAATTTACATAGTATTCACTTATTTACTGTATATTCCTACATTTATGATTATTTTTTATTTTTATAGTTAATAAAAAAATAATAAAGAACATATCATATGTAGAAATATTTTTTTAGATTTGTATAGTTTATATATATGACTATATATATATATATATTAAATTTTTATAAAATAAAAAATCTGGTTCGACCGATGGAACCGGTCCAACCAATCAACCAGTAGTTATACCGAGTCAGTATCAGGTTCTGTTTTTAAAACATTGTCTAAATCTATTAAGAATGAGAGATGCATAGTTCATTGTTGCATTGGACAACGTGAGACTGTTTGTCATTCTGCTGGATTAGTCTTTTGTTCTCTGTTGTTAGGTACCGTGTTGAAAGATAATTCTTCTAGATGGATAAGCTATATTATTTTTGACTGAAGGTGGATAGGCGGCTATATGGATGGAAGACATGCAAGAATGCTCCTATCGTGAGGTAATGAAGCCGCAAACTAAAATAAATTATAAATGAATTTAACATGAGGCTCGCTGAGCTAGAACATGTCCATTGGCATGGCAATATCTAGAGAGGGATTCTCATAACAAAAATAATAGAAGATGAAGTAAGAGAATGAACAGAAATTCTCAGATGAATTAAAAAAAATTCATGAGAACCTCCAACACTACTTGTCCTTTGTTTTATTGTTTTTTTCTTTTCAAATTAAATAGTCAGGTGGTTTTGGTTTAATGGTAAAAGAGTTATAGCTGGAACTTTCGTCTTGGGTTCGATTTCTTTTGACTATCCGTAAACGGCTTAAGTGGCAAGAAAATCTGAAGTTCTATGGACCTCGTGGTGATTATTCCTTAGACCTATAAAGTCTTTGGAATCATATTACGGTAATAAAATAAAAATAAAAAAAATAATTGTCTAACAAGTTATCTTAAAATAAAGATTTCTTTTTGTTTGAGATACTCGATGGACCTTTTTTTTTTGCAACCTACTCAATGGGATTCTTAGCAATGAGGTTACTCTATACGTCTAAAGTTTCTTATGCATGGCTTGATCTATCACTTTGTGTATGTATTATTCAAAATTCGAATTATGGTGTTTCGTTGGTATTACAGATTATAATCCATTTCAAGGAGCAAGTTCTTAGCACTGAGCTTTACTTCAAGAATAAAGAAATGGGAGAAACTTTCAGTACTATTCCTACTGAGCTATTACGTATGAATTTCTGTTTATTGTTTTCAATTTCCAGACAACAGACATCCATCCTAAACAGTTGGTTAACTTTGGTTCTTGGTATCAAAGAGGAGAAAAAGAAGGAATCAGCCGATGAAGCCGTCTTTCCATGTGTCCTGTTATTTTACTTGTTTTCATAATTACGTTTTTATGATATTTGCTTTTATTTATTTTTCATATGTTTTATCATTTAACGTAGATATTACTTTATTCTGTAGTTCAAGAGTAATCAATTTTTCAGAATTTGCAAAATTTTGTCATTTCTATTTTTAAAGTATTTTCTTTGCTATAACATTAGCAACTAGGTACGCTGATTAAATAAAAATCAATGGAACCATACTTTAAGTGGTTTATTGAATAAAATGTAGAGTATAAGATTTAAACTTTTTATGTTTATAAAAACATCTTAAACTTTTCATTTTCAAAAAAAAAAACAAAAAAAAAAATATCTTAAACTTTTACTTGTTTAGAATCTTTAGGCATAAGCATGTGCTCGGAATTTTTAGCTTGTTCAGAAAATCTTAACTATTTTGAATTGCCACTCTAACTCAGTAAGTGGTCAGCACGACAATATACAATGAACAATTCAAAAATTATCAGCACGAAAGGTCCCACAGATATATAGGTACTTGGTTCGAGATCTTAAACTAAAATTTAGTTGGATGACAAAAAAAAACTAAAATTTAGTTAATCCAAACATTTAAGTGAATATAAATTATAATAAAGTGAGTATATGAATTGATTGAACATTACAAGAATAATATACAGAATGAAATTGTTTTATTTAGAGCCTGTATGCCCTCTACTGCTCTACATATAACTGAATATAATATTTCGCCAATATACATATTTTAGAGCAATTTTATTGGTAGTCTCTAACAAAGTTTCTAGACATTAAAAAGTAAAAAAAAAAGTAGAGAGAGAATGAAAAAATTGTAGAAAGAAAAGGAATGAATTTGTCGAGGGATTTACTGTAGTGAAAAGCTATATTGACACTTGCTTCCAACGAGCTATTACTTTGATTTTAACATTGTTTGATTAACTATGGTTTTGAATGGTGACGGACCGCACAATAACACAAATCTCTACATATATATTTATATGTTTTTGTTACTATTCAACTCAATACAAAATGTTCAAAAACTTGGTAGACGGTAACTTTATAGACCACTAACGCCAAGACAAATTATTTGGGGCCTAGTTGGAAGTGCAGACGCTAACTAATCATATATAATCTATTTACTATATTTTACATTTATATTAGATCTTTGTAATTTTGTGTTTAATTAAAACTTACTTTGATGAAATATAAAAATGAATATACTAAAGAAAATCAAACAAACTTGTGAACTTTCAATAAGAAACAAAGTTGGAAATAAAAAAGATCATCACTAAATTAAAAAAAAAAATTGATGATAAAAATTATATAATTTAATTAAACATAATCTGTTTTGATATTACTTGATTTTATCTATTTAGACCCATTTAAAACAATATAGACCGATTAAAAAATTTACTTATGATGATTTTACCGACTTGCTCAAACCAATTTTTATAATAGTGGAAGATACCAAAGAAGAGTTTCTTTGCTGAATAATGAAAACTTTCAGGGCACAACTGAAAGATGTGGTGCTAGAAGGAGGAGATGCATTTGCTCGTGCCAACGGTGGGTTGAAGCTCTTTGATTACATGGGCACAGATGAGAGACTAAGCAAACTCTTTAACAGGACTGGATTCAGCGTTGGGGTTTTACAGAAATTTCTAGAAGTGTACAAAGGCTTCGAAGGAGTTAATGTGTTGGTTGATGTAGGAGGAGGAGTTGGAAACACACTAGGTTTTGTTACTTCAAAGTATCCAAACATTAAGGGTATCAACTTTGATCTAACTTGTGCTTTGACACAAGCACCTTCTTATCCTAATGTGGAGCATGTGGCTGGAGATATGTTTGTAGAAATCCCAAGAGGAGATGCTATCATCCTGAAAGTAAGACCAAACAAAAACTTCTTACTCTTGTCTATTTTTCTGGTACTTACGTTCTTGATATGTTTTACAGCGTATGCTTCATGATTGGACTGATGAAGACTGTGCAAAGATTCTCAAGAATTGCTGGAAAGCGTTACCGGAGAATGGGAAAGTGATTATCATGGAACTAGTTATTCCAGATGAGGCAGAGAGTGCGGATGTGCAGTCCAACATTGCATTTGACATGGATTTGTTGATGCTCACACAATGCTCTGGAGGAAAAGAGAGATCACGAGCTGAGTATGAAGCTATGGCTGCAAACTCGGGTTTTGCCAGTTGCCAGTTTGTATGCCAAGCTTATCATTTGTGGGTCATTGAGTTCTCTAAATAGACTTCAAAGTTGTAAGCTCCTCTTGTGTTCAAAGAGGCTGAATTGTCTCTGGTAATAAAAGTTGTATGGATCTTGAGTTCACGTTGTAATTCAAAACTCGAATAAATTAAATATAATACGCTTCTCTTTTTCTCTGTAAGAATGTATTATGTCTTCTACTAATGGTTTCTTAAGTCTTTCTTGTTCACTTGTTTCTTGTTTTTTAATCTGATAAATCTTTTTTGATTCATTATCGTTGCCTTTTGTTTCTGTCGTTTCCATTTCTTCATCTTCAATGTTGTCTCTTAACCTTTGTTCCTTGTTCCTGTTTTGTTTCTTGAATCCTTCAGGTCCTTTTGATGCATGTTCTACTCACTGTATCTTGATACTTGTTCTCTATTTCTTTACCACTTATGTCTTTTTTCACAAATGGTTGTTTCTTGGAAATGAAGCAGTAGTTATTATGGATCATGAACTCTTTTACTTATCGGTATGTTTTCTACTGTCCCTGGCCTGATTCGGACTCAGGGCTAACAACGTTGTTAGTTGATTGTTCATTGATTTAAACATGAAGAATTGTATGTTCACAAGATTTGCAAACTTTGTTGTGAGTAAACTCTCTTTTATTCTCAAGTAATAACAGAGAAACTATTGGTCAACAGCTCTCTCCAATTACATTAAATCATCATTCTCTTAGAAGAAAAAAAACATAGGTTATAAATCCAGCGATTCAAGGGTTAGAAGATCTAGCAACCGTAGCATGCTTGAATTCCACGGAAGGAGGAAGTGGTGAGAAGGCAAGAGTATGTTCATCATGTTCATCATCACAATAACCTTGGAGCATGTCACCTTCTTGAGCAGTGAAACCAAGAACACCGATCATAGTAGGCCAACACTTGCTTCCCACGGTTCTTATAGCACTGCAACACCCAGGGCCAATGTAAGTCTCACCGTTGAGAAAGAACAAGATCAGCTCTCCAGAACAGTGTTGGAGCTGCATCAATGAATCCCAGCAGTAACCTGTTTCTTCATCAAGCCTAAGACGGTACACAAGGCTTGTGGAAGGAGAAGGTGCATCCACGGTTGGTTTCATGAGAGATCGTGCTGTCACTGTGGAAGAAGCTACCATGAGCATGAGCATCACAGTGAAGCTAACCACAAAAGCTGGTTTGGTAGCCATTGATAGGTTCGAGAGGAGAAAAGATTAGGGAGTGAGTATGTTTTGATTTGTTTGTGAATGTGATGAGATGCGAGTGTTAACCTTAGAGAGTTTATATAGAGACACTTGGGCCTTGACTGTTACAAGTAAGTGGTAGACTGAAAGGGCCAAAGTAATTAGGAGGGGAAGTCACTAGACACATCTTTGTGAGATAATTAGTGCTTAGTGACGTAATGGGTGTAATTACTGTAATTTAATATGCGTTACAAATGTGATGAACATTTACCACCGTTTAATAAGCTCATTAGGTGCTTAATGGGTTGGTTTAGGGTCGAATGAGCCGATCAGGACCATTCAATCTGGTTTAGTACAGTACAGAAAGATTGCATTAGCAAACTTCAAAGTTCAAGTTCAAAGTTCAAACAGTAACGCAGCTTTTTTTTATTACAAGACTTTAAAAAATTATTACATGACTTTACAACTAACTATTCAACATTTTTGTGAAGATTCATATTTAACTGTTTCCAACACACACTGGGCCATTTTTATAAAATTCACGACTATTTATAATAGACCAAGGTTTTATATTTGTTTTTTAATTACTAATTTACATATAATTGATAATAAATTGCATTTTCCAAACTCCAAGATTGAAATTCTAAACTTTTTTGTGTAAAAAAAAAGTTTCTACACATCCAAGTATGCACTTGTGTAACATGTATGACTAATGGTAACTTTTGCCGCACAAGAAACCAAAAGCCAAAAGGGTCTTTTAATTATTTGAAAACACACAGGCAAATAACCTAAGTTTGAAAAGCTTATTAAACAGAGAAGTATAGAAATCACAAGCAAAGAAGAGAGATTTGAGAAAAATCATAAACCTAAGTGCTCATCCTCCGTTCCACCAAAGAGCATATCTTTAAGCAGAAGAGCCACCTGAAGAGTCCAACATACCCTTGTCGTCTTTTTGAGTTGTTACCTTTGTTTCTATGAGCTCATCTGCTTCAATAATGTATACAAATGATTAGACATACATAACTTTAACTATCTAGCAATTGTATAAGCATCTAAGAACAAAGTATCAGTTAGTGGAAAATAAATGTTAATGTCATAATCACCTGTTATTGCCAATTCCTCCAAGGCATCGTTTATCTGATCATGAATGTTTGTGGAAGGGCTAGATTCTTCTGCATTTCAGGGATGAATAAAGAGACATGATCAGACAAAACATAAACTTAACGATTATGCCAAATGATTTTGATGAAAATTTAAAGAAAAATTGCTCACCAGGCACCAAGGAACAGGTTCCAGCAAGAACATAGGAACTGAAGGAAACATTTCTTTCTGCATCCATGGTTGTGTCTGCCCCATCAATGTCAAGATCAAAAGGATTTGCTGAGTCAACATGTGGAGAATCCCTTTTGCTTTGCTTTGTTGGCCCTTGTGCGGCATCTAGACATGCACCTGCAGTTTCTTCCCCAGCATTAAACTCATGGCTGTAAGAAACATTGGATGTGAAACTACCACTTGATACAGCAACGGTGTTGTCTCCTACATCCATACTGTCATCTTTCAAAATAACTATGGCAGAAGAATCATGAGGGCTTGAGCCAGACATATTGTTACCAAGTATGTCATGTGCAGACTCTCCCAGAAGCAAACAAGTCTCAAACTTAGTGAAGAAGGCAGCAGACTCGTCCTTGAACTCCACTTCCTCTCGTTCTTGATTTCCAGCAATGTGTGGCTCAAAGTCTCCCATAATAGACTGGCTCTCAGAAGCGGAGAGAACATTAGACATATCATGACACTCAGTAGTAATATTGGCGCCAGTAAAATTGTCAGAGTCAGCTTGCTTTCCCACCTCATCTATCCAATAATCACCAAGCAATAGAACTTGTTCAGGAGTTGTGAAAACAACAGCATAAGAAGACTCTACTGCTTCATCACTTTGATGGTTCACTGAATCAGCTGCAAGCGTTTTTTCATTTTGGCTGACTTGTTCCATCATCATTAAGTTCCTCTCTGGGGTAGTGAACACATCTGAATTCTCCAGAACCGCTGTGATTAATTAAACGTTAGAATGACATTAGATTAGAGAAAACTAAGTTAACCATACAACCAAAAAAAAACTCAAAACAAATGAATAAGAGTATATACCTTCTGCTTCTGCTAACTTAGCTACACATCTATGCTCCTTGAGCACAATTTCCTCATTGTTTTTAGAATCTTCCTCGTCAATAAGTGTTGAAACAGTCTCCTTAACAAGGATAGGGCAAGTAGGCAAGCTCTCCGCTAATTGTACCAACGAAGGAGATGGACATGTTTCCACAAATAGTTCAGATTCAGGGTGGCACTCCATGATTGTGTCAATTACTGAGTCAACATTCTCTGCTAGAGAACCTTTTGGCATAAAAACTTTGGATGCTATACTACCACTTGAATCACGAATGGTGTTTTCTCCTAAATCCACAGCCAATGCGTGACTTCCCCAAACCACACTGTTCTCCTTCAAACCAACTTTGGGAGAAGAATCATGATGGCTTTGAAACTGACTTGTGCCATGTCTGTCATGTGCAGACTCTCCCAGAAGTAAACATCTCTCAAAGCTAGTGAATAAGGTAGACTCGTCCTTGAACTCCACTTCCTCCTGTTCTTGCTTCCTAGCAGTGGGTGCCTCAAAGTTCCCCATAATGGACTGGCTCTCAGAGGCAGTGACAACATCAAACATATCATGACAGTTACCAGAGAAATTGTCACAGTCAACTTGCAATTCCACAGCCTTGTATTCTTCACTTTTTGCAGCTTCTTCCAGTTCAGACTCTTCTGGAAAGGGATGTCTTCCTGGAACATCAGACTCATCAGGAGACTCTACAGCCGCCTTGTGCATCTCACTCGATAATCCAACTTCCTCATTGAACTGCGCCGGCTTTTTCACACTTGCTCCTCCATTTTGGCTGTTTTTGAGAACATCAGATTCAACAGGAGATTCTGTGGATGTATGTTCCTCTTGCTTTCCCACCTCCTCTCTCCCAGAATCACCCATCAATAGAACTTGTTCAGGGGTCGTGAAAACAACACCATGAGACTCCACTACTTCATCACTGTGGTGGTTCACTGACTCAGCCGCACACGTCTTTGCGTTTTGGCTGAGTTGTTCCATCATCATTAACTTCCTCTCTGGGGTAATGAACACATCTTCATCGTCGAGGACACTACTAGCAGCGTTGTTAACTGGTACATGTTGTGATAAAGCGTTGACCTCATAAAGCGTCTCTCGGTTTACACAATGACCAACACTGAGACGACCAACCTTACAGATGTCCGCTTGTTCTTCAGACAAGTCTCCATGTCGGTTTGCTGATAGCTCCATCTCATAAGGCATGCCTAGCTCGGACTCAGGGTTGCTCACACAATGGCCAACACTCGTACAATCCTCCTTACTAATCTCCATTTCCTCTTCTTCTTCTACAGTGCTATTCTCACTTTTGTATTCAGAGGTGACAAGAGTTCCATCATCAGCAGAGGCTTCATCTCGTCGAGATTCAATAACTGAACATCTACTCAGTATATCACTCATTGTTCGAGTCCTAACCGGACTTGTCTGATCCGTGAAAAGAGAAGCGAGTCTGTTAGCCATCTCGACATTCTTCAGATTTGCAGGGATGCCATGCTTCTTGCATAGGAGTTGTAGTTTCCTCCTCTTCATTCCATGAAAATCCATCATCTTCAACGTTTTTCAAATATAACTTTGTAATGTTGAGTTTTCAAAAAAAAACTTTGGTAATGTTTGAATGTCCTTGCTTATTTTGCTTTCCTTTTTATAAGATGGGTAACCAAAAGACTCGCTTAATGCAGAACTTTTAATTATAAAAAAATAACTAGTATTTAGTTGTTATACACACATCACTTAATTCTACTAAACACTTTCCCATAACTATATTTAAGTGCGTTGAAGATGGTCTATATACATTTAGACTACCTCTAACAAATTTTTCATATAAACCAACAGTTATTCAATAAATTCAAGTATTTTTGAAATTTATAATTTATCAACACTAATTAGTTAAAACTGCGCTGGAAACCTGAAGAAAAACGATATGAATCATCAAAAAGCTGGCAAATGATTTAATGTAGAAATTTTGGTAATGTGCGTTCAAGCTCAGTTTGCTGTCATTTCTGTAAGATGGGAGAGAGCGTTTACGTTTGAATTTCATGGAAACGAGAAGATTCGCGGAAGTTAATTTAATACTTTTACAGAAATTTTAAAAATAATTAATGTTTAGTTAGTAGTTGTAAATACTACTCCTACATCATATAATTATCTTAAACATTTTTTTCATAACTATAAATATAAACCAATATGCATTCAATTTCAATCATTTCAAAATTCACAATAAGTATTTTTGAAATTTACAATGTAGCAGCAGTAATTAATTAAACTACATCGTAAACCAAAACAAAAGTGAATACATATTTCCCAAAAAACTAATAAAACAAGATAATACGGTCAAAGTTGAGAGAACTTTCTCATTAATTTTTCGAAGAAAATCTTTTCTTCTTTACATTATTCAATAAATTCAAATATCCATAAATATTATTTTTGAAATTTATAAATGTTCAACAGTAATTAACTTGCACATAAAACCTTTTTAAAAACAGTCTTCATTACAAAAAAAAACTATACAAAACTAGAAGAACAAAACTTAAGTGGTTTTCATTAAACTTCTGAAGAAAAATTAACACTCTATGCCCGAATTTATAATTTTAAAACATTACTATATATAAGATTAGTAAAATGTATATTGAATGCTAAACCTCTAGACGACAAGGAAGGTTTATGGAGTGATTTTCAGCGGGAACTGAAACAAACAACCCCAACCTTATAAGCCGTTTCTTCCTTATCCTTAACAAAAACACTGACAAAGCTGAGACCTTTCGAAAAATGATGATACGATTATCATCCGGAATCGCAGCTAATCCTCGTTTACAACTCAACCCCTTCTTCAATCCCCAGAAACCCTCTTCTCTCCACGCCCAAATCGTACCACTGAGGAGGAAGAACTTCTCCAAACTCCGCGACGGCGACGCTTTCGACGCTGCAGCTTACGAGTCAGAGCGTCTGAGCCTCGACGCGGCTGCGATGGAAACCATGGCCGAGACGGCGAGGAAGGAGATCGAGTCTGGTCAAGAGAGCGACCCGAAAGCGTGGAAATGGATAATCCGAAAGAAGATGTGGGATCTGATGGAAGCTCGGAACTACGCTATGAGCCCTAGACCCGTTCATCATCGCATCCCTAACTTCGTCGGCGCTCCGGCTGCCGCCGCGAAAGTACGCGACTTCAGTTCTCACTTTCTGGGTTTTGTTTGGAGGATGTTAAAGTTTCAAACTTTATGTTCTTTTTTTGTTGCAGTTAGCTGAGCTTGAAGCCTTTCGTATGGCTAATGTAGTGAAGGTTAATCCTGATTCGCCGCAGAAGCAAATCAGGTTTCTTACACTCTCTGGTTAGTCGTGAGCTCATGTTAAGTGTTTCACTGTCAGAAAGTTAACTCCTTTTAGACATTGTGTTCTGCATCTTAGTGTTTAATTGTCGGAGATTTATGAAAGTTATAACTCCTTTTAGACATTGTGTTCTGTTTCTAAGTGTTTCACTGTCGGAGGTTTATGAAAGTTATAACTCCTTTTAGACACTGTCTTTTGTATCTAAGTGTTTCACTGTCGGAGATTTATGAAAGTTATAACTCCTTTTAGAGATTGTGTTCTGTATGTTTCATTGTCGGAGATTTGTGAAAGTTAACTCCTTTTAGACATTGTGTTCTGTAATGTGTAGGTGAGAAGAAGCTATTGACTCCTCAACCTAGGCTAAGAACAGGGTTCTTCTCTGTACTGGAATCTGATTTTTTGAAGCCTGAGACGATCAGAGAAGCTTGCACCTCTGTAGGAGTGGCCAAGTATGGAAGAGCGATTGGTCTCGATGAGAAAATCAAAGTGGATCTCATTGTCATTGGCTCTGTTGCTGTTAACCCTCAAACCGGTGCTCGGTTAGGGAAGGGAGAGGTGACTCTTACTGTCTTTTACAACCCTCAAGTTCTATTGAAAGTTCAGTTTAATCAACGTTATGGTATATGTGTTCAGGGTTTTGCGGAGCTTGAATATGGAATATTGCGTTACATGGGAGCTATTGATGATTCCACACCCGTTGTTACAACCAGTATGAAAAATTTAGAAATTAACTTTGTAAAAATTTTTATCTTGGTGGTGGCACATGAAGCTTTTTTACTTTCTTTTTTTGCAGTACATGACTGTCAGCTCGTGGACGATATACCCCTAGAGAAACTGGCGATTCACGACGTTCCTGTGGATATCATATGCACTCCTACTCGAGTCATTTTCACAAATACTCCTATCCCCAAACCACAAGGAATCTATTGGGACAAACTGTCGCCGGAGAAGCTGCAACAGATTAGGATACTGAGAGAGCTAAAGAGGCGGTTGGAAAAGGAGACTGGCCGTAAACTTCCGACAGGACCATCCGAGAAGTTACCTCCCACGGCTGACCGCAAACGCCGATAACTAACGTCTGGTTTCTACTGGTTGCTTTTGGTAGCTGTTGTATACTTTATCCAGTGATTTGAGTAGTGAACTGTACTATAAACTACAAGGAATATAGCATATTGACTTGAAAGACGTTGAGCTCGGTGAGACTAAAGTATAATTTGTGTGTGCTTTATCAATGCCAAATTACACGATGAAAACTGAACTTTTAAAGACAAAAAAAGCCTCTCTTGTCACGTTATGCTACTCGTCTTCTTTCCACCATTTTGGACCACTTTAGGCCTTGTAAAGCCCACCCCCACCATGTAGTAAGCAGTGCAGGGATGTCAGCTGAAGCAAGCATGTGATTTTAATTATTTTCTAAGATGATAGTATGTCAAAACAGATCTTTTGTTTAAGTTCAATGGCATCAGCAAAACACTAAACAACGACCAGTTTTTCCAAATGCTTCATTTTCGTAGAAACGACCGTAACTCAAGACATGTGATGTGTGTTTATTAGAAAACAAGAAAGTACATGTGATGTGGTATAAAGCTTATATGTAATTATTACAATTTTTCAACTTGTATTCACTAGAGTTGTAAATAATTTTTGTTAATGGGTCAATAGTTTTTTTTTTCAAAAAAGAGCAATTTACTGGATTTCTTATACAGTAATTTTTGATTTACGAGATGTGGATAGGTCCCACTCCAGAACCCAAAAAAAGATGCAAATCCAACAACTGGGTACCATGCTATTACTAGGCCCTCCTCTTTTTCCTCTGCTTTATTGGTACCCTCAAAACCTTAAGACAATTCATAGAGATCAAAACAAAAATTTATAGAGAAAATAATCACTTTTTCAATCCACTCGGTTGACAATATATGATCCATAGAACTTGCAATATATAAGTAGAACAACATGTACTTATTTAAACATATTTTAATGCATATACTTGTTGTTTTGTGCCTAATCTTGCTAATTTCTTTTTCTTATAATCCAAAGATATTTCCTTTTGTCACCCAAACTTTATAAATCCAGGCTTTGTTTTCAAACTATCAAAGCCAAAATAACCCACACCTTACTGACTTAGCAAAAAAAAAAGAGAAGACAATAATTTGTTTTTGACTTTTACATGTTCTCCTTAACCCCATCATTAATAAAGTCCTTCACGTGCTCATGGAATCAACTTTTTACAGGGGTTTAGAAGTCTAATTAAACCACATAATAACCTACTTAATTACATTGACTAAACCTTAAAACCTATAGTTTTTTTTTCTAAAAATAAGGAGAATGAATTAAATATCGAGAACTCATACAGTTTTTCATGGTTTTGCTATTTTCTTCAAAGACTAAAGACACAAGTGAGAGAGAGAGGTAACATTAACATAGATATTTCCTTTTTCATTTTCACTTTTCTTCTTTTCTCTTTTGTGTGTGTGTTTTGTCTTTATGGTCACATTTCTGATTAAAATAGTAATTGCTTTTTTTCATTGGGTAAGAAAGGATCATTGCATCAGTGCAGATTTTCCATTTCTACTATTCTCTTCCAAAAATCTTACCTTATCCTCTCCTTCATTTTTTCGTTCTTAATCAGTGAAAAATAAAAGCTTTCAACTTTGTCTTTCCCCAAACCTCTAATAATCTTCTTTTTCTTTTTGTGTGTTTCCTCTGGATCGTATCAGTAAGGTGAAAGAAACTGTGAGAACAGTGGAGTAAACCCAGATGAAAGTACGTCTCTGATCTGATAAAAACCAGTGGTTTCTGACGAACAGACACACCTAATGGGCTCAGAGCAACATAGGTTTCCTCAGCACGAACAGGTGTCTCTTCATTTCTCTCTGTCTCTCTCAGTTCTAAGCTTTTAAGTTCCTGTTTGCTTTCTTATTAGATCTGACTATTTCACACTAATCTACTTGATGAAGCAATGTTCGTTTAGGGTTTATGTTAAAGTCTTCTCCTTTTGATCCATACTGTTGTTGTAAAGCTAAAAAGGGTTACTGTTATCACTTTTGATGATTGAGAATTGAACAAAAAGTTTACATCTTTCCTTCGAAATTGAGGATAAAAATCAAAACTTTAACGGTTTATGATCTTAGATTCGATGCGTGTAAGCTTATAAAGATTACCCCTTTATAGATCCATAAGCATTACATTGTTCTGTAGAAACAGTTGATTCACTATCAGATCTCTAATGGGTTTGTGTGTTCTTGTGCAGAGGAAAAGGTGGGAAGGCTGTTTTGAAGTGTTCTCTTGTTTCAAGTCACAAAAAGGAGGAAAAAGAATAGTACCCGCCTCTCGCATTCCCGAAGGCGGCAATGCCTCATCCTCACAACCCAACGGATCTCACCAAGCTGACCAAGCTACAGGAGGAGTCAACTTATCTCTTCTAGCTCCACCTTCCTCTCCCGCTTCCTTCACCAACTCTGCTCTTCCTTCAACAGCTCAGTCCCCAAACAACTGCTACTTATCACTCGCTGCAAACTCACCAGGAGGCCCTTCTTCGAGCATGTACGCCACAGGACCCTACGCTCACGAAACCCAATTAGTCTCACCGCCTCCTGTCTTCTCCACGTTCACCACTGAGCCATCCACTGCTCCTTTCACTCCCCCTCCGGAGCTTGCTCATTTGACTACTCCTTCTTCACCTGATGTCCCTTACGCTCGCTTCTTGACTTCCAAGAACTCTGGCAAAGGTCATTACAGTGATCTTCACTCTACCTACTCTCTTTACCCTGGCAGTCCAGCCAGCTCTCTCAGATCGCCGATCTCTCGAGCTTCCGGAGACGGGCTACTGTCGCCTCAGACCGGTGTCTCCACGCCTTTGCAGGAGTCTAACTTCTTCTGTCCTGAAACGTTTGCAAAGTTTTACTTGGATCATGATCCTCAGAACGGTGGAAGGTTAAGCGTGTCCAAGGATTCAGATACTAGTCAGAATAGGCAGACGAGAAGTCCCAAGCGTGATATGGAGGAGTTGGAAGCTTACAGAGCTTCCTTTGGGTTTAGTGCAGATGAAGTTATTACAACTAGTCACTACGTTGAGATCACTGATGTGATGGATGATTCTTTGCTCTCTCCAAGAGATGGACAGAAGCTACTTAGAAGAGAAGCGAACTTGCTTAGTCAGACAAGTCCCAAATCAGAAGCTGGTCTTGATCCACCAAAGTCATCTTCAAATGGTTACAAAGGTGTGTGAGTGAACACATTGTTGAGCCGTTCCTTTTATTATTAGTTGTTGCATTGTGTCTGATTGTTTTATGTTGTTTGGCTTTTAGATCACAAACCAAGAAATGGTATTCATGCGGATGAAGAGGCTTTGTTATCGAGAGTGGGGTCTGTGAAAGGAAGCAGAAGCTATCCCACTGGTTTCTCAAGCTCTGATGCAGAGATTGAATACAGTAGAGGAAGAAGCTTAAGAGAAGGCAGAGAGAACAGACGCAGGAGATAGCCTGATTAAGAACAACAAAGCCAGCTAGTTCTGTTCTAGTGATGTTAACTCTTGAGATAGAATCTAGTTTTTAAGTATATAGACATATAAATACAGATGGTTTGTAGTAGAATGATATGATATATTAGCAAGCAAGTGTGAGAAAAGTGAATGGTTGTTTTAGTTTGTCATGGCTTTTTTTGTAAGGCCCCATGTTTCTTCTAATTGCAGCAATCTATTTAAGGTTTTCTTAGTGTCATGTTTTCTTTTTGATGCATTTTGTTAAGATGTTAAATTGAAACTTGTTAATGTTAATATTATCCTAATTTTTCTGTATTATATATTAACACTGAGCTTATATATTTGTTTTCTTTTCTCTATTTGTTTTCACATCGAGTCATTGACGTGTGAAATTGTATATATATATAAAATTAGTATTTATATGTCATTTTGTCTACCTTTAGCTTCTTCTTTTTTACCTTGAGCTTAAAGTCATAAAAATATCAGAGCATATAAAAAAATCAAAACAATCACATAATGTTTTTTAGTTGAATACAATTTTAAATAAAAATATCATTCTATTAGTGTGTCAACTTTTGAATTTACATTTTTGAGGATGATTGTGAGAGTGAATTTAATTTGTATCTTCAGAAACCGAAATATTTGTGTGGAGTTACTAGAGAAGAAAACTAGAACCAAAAAAGGTTATATTTTCTGCATAAACCACACATGATCGGATAAAATTATTCTTCGTTATAACTTTTCAACCGATTAAAATTTGGTTTCGTCATAAGAACAAAAAGAAAAGTTGAGATATTAAACAACTTTGAATGACAAATAATAATCAGAAAGACCAAGTGCGTTTACTTCTAAAAACACTCCAAAGATTCAATGAATTTCTGATGAGCTTCGTGTTTCTGGAATGTTGCTGGACCGGGTCAATAGTACTGGGCCAATTTAAGACATTATAATGTCGACGCCTGCGTTACGTTTTTGTCGTTACTAAATTAAGCAAAACAATGCCTTAAATGTTTCTGGTCGACAACCGTTTTGTTGACCGTTAACAAGAAAACTTGTTAACTGAAAACTTGTTGACACGATGACTATTTGCACCTGTTTCCATGTGCATATGACTGCCTCGGTCTACACGATAGAAAGTTTTATTTTCAATCAACCATATCCATACACGTAGTCAACCATGTACTTATCTTTGTTATTATTGTGAAAACAGATTAACAGTATAATAATAAGCCGACAAAAGAAGTGAAGCTCCTAGCGCCCACCGGTTTATCTCGTGTTGCTGCAAGTGTCAAAAACAAGTGGCCGGTCTCCATAATTTATCACAGTATGTTTCTCCTTTTCTTGTCCTAATCCGATTTAAAAGGAAGAAAATCGTGTGTTTTGACCTAATAAATACTTAATAAATTACAATTAAAAACGAGGTCAAAATATCTAACACACGATTTTCCCACGTCTTTCGTCTTTATTTATTTAAATTACCACAACTTGACACACGCCTATATATATATAGTCTTTTTCTCCCTCATTTCTCATTCAATTTCCAATTTAAACAGACAAAAATATATAAAATATAACTTACTTTTCTAATCTATCATGGAGAAGATTGCTCAACCTCAGTCATCTTTCATGAAACTTTGCCGGAAACTCTCACCGAAGAGGAAAGACTCAGCCGCAGAGAGTCAACATATCAAGAATGGTGATCATGACAAGAACAGACACATAGAGGCTGTCTTTGCTTACATGGACGCAAACAAAGACGGTAGAATCTCTCCAGACGAGCTTCAAAAGAGTTTCATGACACTAGGAGAGCAACTATCTGACGAAGAAGCCGAAGCTGCGGTTAGATTGTCTGATACAGACGGAGATGGGATGTTGGATTTTGAGGAGTTTGCTCAGTTAATCAAAGGAGATGATAAATGTTCAGAGGAAGAGAAGAAGATGGAGCTTAAGGAAGCGTTCAAAATGTATATAGCAGAAGGTGAAGAGTGTATTACTCCTAGAAGCTTGAAGATGATGCTAAAGAAGCTAGGAGAATCAAGAACGACTGATGATTGTAGAGTTATGATTCGTGCTTTTGATCTCAATGATGATGGTGTCTTAAGCTTCGATGAGTTTGCTCTTATGATGCGCTAAGAGTTATATTCTCTATTCTTCTTGTAGCTTACACTGTTTTTTTATCATTATGTTTGATTGGTGTATATAATTAATAGCTTGGTAGGCAATAAACATCATTTGTTGTTTGATTAATGTTAAACTTGGTTATATTATTCAAAAATGAGAGGAAATTTAGCAGGAGCATCTCGAGTCCATTGAGATTTGACCATGTCATGTTCTTTGGTAAAGCACACATTCCAAGGCAGAAGCTGAGCATGTGGCAATCAGTAATAGGACAACTAGATTCAAGATGAGTTTTAGTCGGATCTCACAAAACGGTAACAATGGAGGAATCTAATAAGATCCCATTTCTATTAAATTTCTATCATATTCCTACTAAATAATGGTTTTACTAGTCCATTTCAAAACGAATCTATCTTTTGTGTCTAGACCGCGCGATAACACACTTTTCCCCCTTTAACACCTCTTCTATTAGAGAGGCGGAAGCAAGATAAAGAGAACACACGAGATACCAATGATTCGTGTCTAATCGAGTTTGATCTAAAGGAGGAATCTCAACGTTTAGATCGGTAGATAGTTGGGAACCCGTACTTAGAAAGCTCCTTATAGGCTGAGAATACTCTTCCCGTACTATGAAAACTCGTTTAAACTACAAAATCTTGATATCCAAAATTAAAGTTATCTTTACAAAACGCTAAAACAACATATTTTATACTATACGAAAGAGATAATAGTTTATTCTCCTAATCCTAATCTATAAGGATTTGTATTTCTTTAAAATTAAAGAAAGTAAATGTAACAATTAAATTTCTGTTAAGCTTCCTTGTTGTAATTTGTAAAAAGTCCATAACCACACGATGCGCTGCATCAGTCTCTTTGCTCATGTTTTGAAGTTAGTAGAGGCTGTAGAGCGGTTTTCATCTAAAGGCTCAATCATGGATATATAAAACAATATATTCATCATGTAACGAATTGGCATGAAGCTTAGGTTATAGAAACTGATAAAGAAAGGCACTGATTAGTAGATGAAGCTTCTAAACTAAGAAGTTGATTTCACATATAAAGATGAAGCTTTAAAGGAAAATGGCTACAGTGAGATCAATAAAACACCAAACTAAAGTATATTGAGGAGACAGCCAAGGCAAAAGAAAATACATCAGGCTCATTGTTGTTACACTTAGAAAAACAAGTGGCACGTCAGATGTTATATTTACCTAAATTACCCTTTGTTTATCATATGTCCTCCTAATATAAAAGAAGAAAAAGCGTGTTTTAAACATGAGGATGGGACTTGTAGCTAATATATTAATCTTTCTTTGCTATAGATTAAACGACTAATTATACGTTTCCTTCTCGATCTAAAGACTAAAAATGTTTTCTTCTAGATCTACAGACTAATGTAACCATTCACTATAATATTTTAGTTATAATAACTTTTTTTTTCCTTTTTGGCTTTTTCTTAAACATAGATAACAGGATGTCAGGATGTGTGTTAACAACAGACAAAGCAAAAACATTGATATTTAAAAACAGCAAACACAAAATGGGCCCAACTGTTTCAATCCTACTAAACATCAGCCCGTTTATCTAATTTGGGCTTTTATCAACCAGTCTGGCCTCTCTTTCTCTGACACCATACTTGCAATTAGCAAATCAAAAGTTTCTTGTGAAGTTACTAAAATATGAATATGCATATAAAGTTTTAGAGGACTATTTGGTCTATAAATTGATTTTTAATTTGCTAACATTATCATGAGTAGTGCCCTTAACGATGAACAATATAAATTTTGTTCTGATATCTTTTTGGATTGATCTCAAAGAACCACGAGCAAAACTTTTTTTATATAAATACCATTTAAAAAGAGGGAACCATGGGGTTGAGAGTGCACGTGAGACCATACTAAGAGGGAATGGTGGTGGAGCCATTGTGTCAATGATTTAGAGTTAAAACTTAACCTCGTGTGCATCTCCATATCTACTTCTCTTGTTTTCAACTGCTATAAATGTATATTTATAAGATTTATATGATCTATAATTGAGAAGGAGAGGATGAAAAATCACGAGAGAACCAAAGGGGGCAAAAAAACATATCAATCAGAGCCTCAGAACCTTTGCTGGATGTCACGATTTCTGCATGCATCTGTCATTTTACGTGACATGGATGCATATATAACTACATCATGATGGTCTAGTGGTTGCATGACAAGTTTTAGGATTGGAAAACTCAAGCATATATAATTTTTGAACTGAGACGTCAATTACAGTTAACCATCATAAATATCTTAAATAATTTTTTTGTAAGCGGATCTTATAGGTTTATCTTTACAATATCAATTATCATCACGTATATATGTGTATATTAATTTTGTAATGATACCACAAGAATGGATCCTCGTGACATAGAACCACGAAATATCCATAAATTTAGGCTGCATACTGTATACTGCCTGCAAATACTGTATCATAAATTTAGGTTGTCCTATCTAGCTAGAGTAACAAAATTTACAAAGTAATATCAACGGATCTTGTTTAAATTTTAAAATTTTCTAATTGCTTAGCTAAATTCTATGTAAATATATGGAGTACTATATTTTGAGATTTTGAAGTTAATTAAACATTGTGACGGCAAGGTTTCTTTTTTTGTAGGAGTAAATATTTTCCTCGCGTGTACTAATAAATCTCTCTTTCAAAAAAGCAAACAAAAATGCCAACTATTTAAAAATACGCTAAAGATTGGTCGAAACTTGGTTTCAACTTTTAAAACAAATCATTTCATAATCAGGCCATCATATCTATGCATTTTAAAATATAATAAGGAGTATTAGAGTCCCACATCGTTAAAGATGTGTGGTTTTTGGGCATATATATATGTATGGAAAATTCTCCACTCTTGAGCTAGCTTTTGGGTATGAGTTAGGCCCATCACTATCTTTCGGGTGTGAGTTAGGCTCATCACTAATACGGAGGTCAAATAAGAATAGTTAAAGAGAAATAAACGAAAAAATAATGAACTTGAGTGAGGCAAAATCTCTATTATCATGAAAAACTAGAGGTGAAGAAGGAACGATGCTCTGGTTCGGTAACAAAGTAGACATCGAAGCTAAGCCAGATTCTTCTGTCATGTGGTTGTTGTTTGGTCGGGCATTGCTTTCAGCAATCGCGTTTGATCAGCTTATCTTCAACGCACGTGCATGTTCGTGCTTTCCACGCGCCAGTGGCCCCTAAATGATTCTCAGCTTTCAAAGAGATTACAAAAGCAAGATGGCAGGAAAGGAGTCAAAAGCAACGACACACTAAACCCAATATCATCATCTCCCTAGTAACAATCAATATTCATAATATTGATCGATGATTTATATTTGTGATCCTTATCGCAAATGATAATACGGATGAATTATTAGGTGATACTACATAACTACCTTGTTATACTTATACCGCACCATAGGTAAACCCCTTGTAGATATTTTCATCAATAAATGAAAATATAAAATGAAAAATAAAAGAGAGAACTAAAATACCTAAAAGATTCATGAGAAAAAATTATCACATATATCAATAATGATTAGTGGAGTTTTAAATATTACATTTTAGTTAAGTAATTAATTTTTATTTTTATTTAGTTTTGATATGCTGTTAATTTCGTAGAATCGGGATCTATAAACTTATTCCACCATTATCTAAAATTATCTGAGGATATTCCACACACTGTTACAATATACCACCCTAATATATAAACTATAATAACATCCGTAAACAGTAAACACTATTTGTAACTAAACCAAAGTTGTAAAATATACACAAAACCGAACACTAAATAACACATCATCAAAAAAAAAAAAAACACATCATAAGAACTAGATTTTTTCATAATCACAAGTTAACAAGTATATCACGATCTCAAAAGAAAAATGCTAAGCTCCTGTCCATAGCTACCCTCTGGGTTAACCATATGAAACGCTTCCGAGTCGCTAGACCCCGTGACTCGCTCAAACTTCGCCCTCAAATACAACGTCTCGCCGTTTGGAACCACCCCTGCGCCAACGGAAACAGACTTCATCATCCGAAGAAACATGACGTCGTTTTCAGTTATCTCTCTCTTCACGGCGAACCCAACTTTCCTTCCGTTGCAGTACATAGACCAAACCGGCACGTCTAAGATATCAGACCGGCGGTTGCTTTTGCTCCGGAGAGCGATTCGGAGAAAGCCCTCCTCCATCTCACGAGCTAGAGCCGCCGTGGGAACGGCTAGCTCGAGTAGGAGGAGAGGCGGCTGAGAGAACGGATGAGTGTCGTCTTGGAGGCAAAAGCTGACGTGGCCATGACGGTGGCCGAAGAAAGTTCCGGTAATAACTGCACCGGTTTTGTCGGAGGAAGAGGAAGAGACGGTGTCGTCTTGGTCGGAGGGAGGAGATTGGTAAGTGCAACAGTATGGGAGTAAGCACTCGATGAGGGACCGTAGGGTTAGTCGGAGACGGACTTCACGGGCACAGTCAACGTTGGTCGGAGAGTTAATGACTCGTAGATGGCTGCTTCTTTCTCTTCCCAAGTCTGCCATCGTTCTCATATTGTTGGTACTTTGATGGTGTAAAGTATATAATATAAGAAGAGAATGAGTTTGATGTAGAGAAATGAAAGGAAGTTTGATGATATACGTATATATAGGTCTGAGGCGTAAATGGATTAAATATTTTTTTTAATTGTATTAACTTATTATTTTATTTGGGTTAACTTATCACTTTATAAAGTGATATAATAATGGATAGAGAATACATATTACACGTGTGTGCTTTCATCGTTTCTGTTTTCGAGTAACTGATTTATTGCTCCTCCTTAGTTTGTTCACCAAACGGGTGTAAACTTAGCTGAATTAAGTGTCACGTTTAATGTAATTGGGAAACTAGATATCCTAAATTATGGAAACTATAAATGATGTTGATAAGAAGGGAATAGAGGGAGGTGATGTAATTGGCTGGACTAACAAGACATGGGCTCACTTGTAATGTAATGTAGGACCAGGTCGATGCGTTTGTGATTTTCTTGAACTGTTTTGTTTGTTGTATCTGCTTCTGTAATTTTCTTTCATTTCTTTAATAATGCTATTTTTTTACTATGGAAATATGCTAAAAATATGCATATTATAAGTTTTTTTTTCTTTCTAATATGTGCCTTTCTCAGTAGACTAATTTAAATTATGTTTTGAAGTGGATGTATAGTATACATACGCTGTTAGATATATCCAGTTGTGAATTTGAAGTTATGTAATAAGGGAAGCAACGATTGTATTTTATCGCTAGGTTATGTGCATTTGTAAATTAATTGTGATATGTCAATATGTACCATATACCACCTTTTAAACAGCATATAATATAAATGAATTTCCCAAAGAACAAGTTTTGCTTTATTTGGTTATTTTTTGGAGTTGAGAAAAAGATGATCTAGTAATGGTGATTGTATACATAAAAGTAACATGGCAATGAAGGTATTGAGCGTGAGATGACCGGAGAATAAGCATGCATATTCCAATGACCATATCGTGAGTTGTTATTCTCTTTAGAGAATCTCTAATTCGTTGTTATTTTTATTTCTATAATAGCAATTAGAATTAAAAGTATTTCAACCCAATTTCATTTCTTTTTTTATAATAAAAATTGTTATTTTTTTTCTATTTATAAAGTAAAAAATAGTATTTCTCTATTTTTATTATGTATTTAAATATTATTATTCTAGAAGAATACATTGGAATATATCTCAATTTTACTATAGAATTCTTCTAATTTAGAAATAAAAATAGTAAAAATACATTAGATATAATGTAAATTATAGCAGATATGCAGTTTACATTAGATATGCAGTTTATTTAATACTTTGTTTACTACATGATAAGCGTTGTCCAAATATGCGCGCAGATTACTCCCATTTGCTTACAAAGTATATGAATCATATATGATGCAGTTACATGAAATCTTTATAACAATCAAAGAAATGATAAAAGAGCATATATATTCATATCAAAGCGAGGAAATTTAATATTCCAATGTTCATACTCATGCATCGGTACTGTGTGAATTGTCATAACTTGATTCAAATACGTGTGTATGAGGCTATGAGCTGCAGATAATTTATTATATTTAGCTTGTAATAAAATGAACCTTTTTTGTTTCCTGTGAAAGTTGTTTTACCTCACCCGGAATTTTCCAGTCTACCTAGGACAAACTATAAGAGCATTTCCAAATTATTCTATTTTTAAAACAAAAGAAAGAAAGAAAGAAATATATATATTCCTATATATATATATATATATGAATATATATGAATATAATACATAGAGAAGTTACTTGAAACTCTATTTTTTTATGAAAATAGAATATATATATATATATCTCTATAAATATAGGAATATATTATATTTTATTTCTAGTTTTTATTTTAAAATAGTGTAGAACTAAAGTAAAATTTAACTACATTATGAAATTATTTTAATTTGGAGGAGAAAGTGTTTAACAACTAGCGCTCCTCGAGAGCGAAACTAAAAACGGGTTAAGAATCTATTTTAATGGACTGATAGTGGTTGTTCAAAAAAATAAATGGGCTGATAGTGTAGAGAGGCCACTTTGTGATTCTCATGCAAGCAAGAACCGAAAATGTGCCAAGCAAGCTTACTAATTAAACGATTCCAAATTCCAATCACTCTAATCTATGGATTATGAACAAAAAATCAAAAGTCAAATTCGCGTTTATTTCCTATCTACAATTCAAAACAACCAACTTACTAGAAGTATAAATTTACATCGAATTTAAAAAATCAATTAAACTGATTCAACTTAAACAACTTATTTTAAATATACTGTATCAGATAATGCTAACGAAGTAGTAATCCGACCAGCAACTGAACATGTATAACTGGCAAATTAACATATTGAAAACGAAAATCAAGCAGTGGTAGGTAAGAGAAAAAAATGGACTAAGGTGCAAACCTGTTAGTATTGGATTTGAGTCATGCTAAGAATTAAGTTGTTATTTGTTTAGCTACACAAGATAGAATAGAACAAAGGGATGACAAAAAAAAAAAATAGGAATATATTATATTTTATTTCTAGTTTTTATTTTAAAATAGTGTAGAACTAAAGTAAAATTTAACTACGTTATGAAATTATTTTAATTTGGAGGAGAAAGTGTTTAACAACTAGCGCTCCTCGAGAGCGAAACTAAAAACGGGTTAAGAATCTATTTTAATGGACTGATAGTGGTTGTTCAAAAAAATAAATGGGCTGATAGTGTAGAGAGGCCACTTTGTGATTCTCATGCAAGCAAGAGCCGAAAATGTGCCAAGCAAGCTTACTAATTAAACGATTCCAAATTCCAATCACTCTAATCTATGGATTATGAACAAAAAATCAAAAGTCAAATTCGCGTTTATTTCCTATCTACAATTCAAAACAACCAACTTACTAGAAGTATAAATTTACATCGAATTTAAAAAATCAATTAAACTGATTCAACTCAAACAACTTATTTTAAATATACTGTATCAGATAATGCTAACGAAGTAGTAATCCGACCAGCAACTGAACATGTATAACTGGCAAATTAACATATTGAAAACGAAAATCAAGCAGTGGTAGGTAAGAGAAAAAAATGGACTAAGGTGCAAACCTGTTAGTATTGGATTTGAGTCATGCTAAGAATTAAGTTGTTATTTGTTTAGCTACACAAGATAGAATAGAACAAAGGGATGACAAAAAAAAAAAAATATATTCCCTCTGTTTCTAAATGATCCATGTTTTGGAAAAAAACATTTGTTTCAAAAAGATGTATATTCTATATTTTTTATAAAAAAATTATAAACTTTAAGAAAATTAATTGGTTTTATTAGATTACTATTAGTTAAAGTTGTTGAAAATTGAAAACTACAGAAAACGATAAATTTATTATACTGATTTCATACGTTTTTTAATCCTACTATATAAAAGAGACTAAATTCAAGGCTTTTGAGACTATCCACCTCAGCCAAAATATTCTCATCCACAAAGAATTAAAAATAAATGTCATTTAGAAGATAATTAACTAACATAAAACTTTTGATATTTCTAAAAAATTCAAATTTGTAACTGCTAATTTATTAATAGAATCATATATCTATATTGAATTATGTTATATTTTTAATCATTAGACTTTAAGAGTAAATAAATTATTAATTTATAATATATATATAGTTTATAACTTTATATTGTAGTTATAAATAAAGAGAAAATAATCGGGAAAGGTGAAGAAGTTCATATAAAATTATGTAATTAAAATGGTAAAATGGTGAGTATGATGAAGTGAATCTAAGAAAATTAGTTGTACAAATTATGGTGCTTTCTTCATCCATTATAATGATTTAAAATAATATATATTCATATAAATAAGTCAATATTTGTTGTTTTTTTTTGAAAGATGTTAACATTTTCTGAAAGGTTACACTGATCAAAGAGATTAGTTTGTGGAGCTAACCAAACGAGGATTATAGTGTTTACTTTGGAAAAAGTAATAGGTTGAACGATAGATGGCGTGCGTGTTTTTTCACATGGAAATCTGCACATATATTAAAATTGTAAGATTTGAATCATAGAGAAAATATAGTGCATATGAGTGAAGTTGATTCATTATGAAACTAAAGATGGCTAAAATTCTTCTTTGTCAAAATGCATAGATGTGAATCTTATATGAATAAAGTTCTCAATTGCTTATAGCAGTATAATAAATTTCGTGTGTAAAGGAAAAAAAATGTTATATAAGTGAAAACAAAAATTATGATTTTTTTCTTGTGCCTATAGGCTCTTCGCAATTTGAAGAAGAAAGAACATATTGTGTGAAAATCTTTGGTTCGATCAAATTTTATCGAGTTGTTTATAAAACTGTTGTTATATGATTCATGTAAATTTTCAGTGTTGATTTAAAAGCCCAAAAAATTCATCTATACTGACTTTTTGATTTTTTTTCTGTGATTTAAATTTTAAAAAAGATAAAACTTTCGATAAGTTATATAAACTCAGAATAAGTATTTAACTTTAGAAAACATTTACATGTTTCAAACTTATAATATATATATAATGTTTAAAATTATGTATATAAAACATGTGTAAAATGTGCTTAAATATGTTTCTCTTCTTTAATGTGTTAATTGTACTATATATAACATTATTTTAAAATTTCAAAAAGTTTATGTCACATACAAAAACCATCAATTAAAAAGATAATTCTCCATCTACAACGAGAAAAATGAAAAACTATAAACATATAAATTTAAATTAAGAAAAACTAACATTAGAAAAACAAAAAATTAATGTAAAAAAAACAAACCGACAAATAATATTATAAATAAAATAAATTTATAAGACACAATCCGCGCGAAGCGCGGAAAAAATCTCTAGTATATGTAAAAATTTTAAAAATTCTATCTTTTAAGAATGGAGAGAGTAGAACAAAGGTTTAGGTTTCTCGGAAAACCTAAAGTCAAACTAGTCGTCGGTATGCGTAAAACAGAGTAGTTGGACTTCGGTTTAGACATCCCTAATTTTTTTTAAACATATTAAAAACGTTTTGGTTATTGTGACACTGATTGAAAAAAAAAAAAAAACATCAATAATTTCTCAAATATTTATTTTAAACATTACCATACCAACAACATATCGACGGTCCGATCTGATGGTGAAAGAAACAAAAACGAGTTACCTTTCTTTTCACTTTTATTAGTTATTTAATTATTCAGTCAGAGCGTTGAAATTTTGTTATAGTATGATATTTAAGATTTTGGTTTAAAATCACACCAAATTCACAAACTAAACCTTAGCCTATGTAGGATAATGATCTAAATATGAATATGCATCCGTATGGACTTGATTTAGATATCATCTAAGAAATGCCTAGCAATCATTCCAAGAAACTAAACCTTAGCCTATATATGATGTAATTTGCCTTTAACTGGATGCTAGTCGTCTATTACGCCAAGGACGACATACTTTATACTACTTTGTATTTGTTTTGAATGAATAAATGAGATATATATTACAGTTCATTAAACTCTTAGATTATCTAATCTTAGATGTATAAGAAATTATAGATTCAATTTCATTAGAAAAGTTTCTCTCTCTACAAAATAGTGAATTTAAAAGAGTTTAGATTTCACTTTATAAGAAGATACGAGCTTATAGATCTAAAATTACATAGTCATTCCAAAAAAAAATCATTTTTAAAGAAAATCGACTCAGGTGGACTTAAGTTTTTATTTTCCGGATTGAGTTTTCATTTACTGGATAAAAAAACAGTACATGTCAAGTAGAACTCAGAAAGAAAATGAAGTCAATTTAAGAATTAAGTAAAATATAAATCTTATACTTAACCAGCTAAATAAGAAGGTTTACATTGACATATATTCCGTTCATTTTATTTTAGTTATCGTTTTAAGTTTATTCACATATATTAAGAAAATATTTAATTTTGTATATTTTTAAAATAAAAATATCATTATCCATACACATAATCATATTTCAACTAACAGAAAAATAAACTCAAAAATATTATTAATAAATTTTACATTGAAATTTAAAATAAAATTTTAGTTTATAACGGTAATTAAAGTGAAAATATCTATTTCAAATAAGATAAGGTTAATATTGTTGCCGCCAGATACAAACATGTTACTGTCGGATACTTGTCGGCCATAAAAGAAAAGAATTGGAACATTCCCATTTCTTGGTCCAATAGAATAAATCGAATCTTAGGGTTCACACAATTTCCAGTTTTTTTAATATAGACTTTTTATCGTATTTATTAAATTCACGACGAGACTTTGAGAAAAAGATCAAAATAGCACTAAATCAAGTTTTTGTTCCCAAACTAGCACTCAAGTCCAAAAATCACAAAAATACCACTCAAGGGGTGGGGTTTAGGGTTTAGAATTTAGGGTTTAGGGTTTAGAATTTAGGTTTTAGGGTTTAGAGTTAAGAAGTGGGGTTTTGGGGATAAGATTTCAAATTTTGAAAATAAAAAAATTTAAATTTTTCAAAACATAAAATGCTATTTTGGTCATTTTAGTTTTTGAGTGCTATTTTTGTGATATAAACTTAAAAAGATGCTATTTTGGAGATTTGCCCCGAGACTTTTCAATAGCTATATTTTGGATGTGTTATGAGATTGAGACCAATGAGTCACACGGGAAAAGGAGATGAGTTTTGGTTGCAGATTACTTGGCTGAGTGAAAACAAATTATATGGAAGACATGGTTTAGGACCATCCCATAGTACATAAAAATTATCTCTACATTTTACTTAAAAGAAAGTAACTTTATTATATAATTGGATTTGTTCTAGTAGTTCACTCTATAATAGAGTGGAACATAGACAAATATTATTACTTTACTCTATATTTAGAGTAAAAAACAATATTATAACAATGGTTCCTGTTTTCTTTTTATATGCGACAGAGTGGTACAAGTCGTCCAACTTAAAAAATTTGAATTATAAATGTAAATGTGGATTAAATTTGTTCTATGCGAGGCATAGATCACTCAAATTTGAATCGTATATATCCGCAAATCCGTAAATTAAAGAAATCGTTTTTAAAGAAAAATGATCTTCTTCTAAAATAATTATAGATTATATATATATATATATATATAATTTTATGATTTTAAAATAAAATGGTTATTTTTATAGTTATTAATATTATCTCTAAATCATGCATATTATCCACAAATGTAGATGAAACCCATGATGGTATAGTATTTATCCTTGCGGATCAGATAGTGAATCAAATTATTTTAAATTTTTTTTTAATACGTATCGAAACGGTGCAGGCGGGGAGAATTTGACCGTTTCCCATCACGATTAACGTACGCAAATCGTCCATTTTCAAACTGAACTTCTTAGATCAGGTTTAGTAAACAAGTAACCGATTAGGTAACCGAGCTTGGTCATGTAATATTGGTTTTTCTTAAGTAAATATTAAAGAAAATCTGTTTGTTAACTAAGTATAAGTTTATGCATGTTGACAAAAAATATAAGTTTATGCATCACAGGATTTGGTCTATAATATTGGTTTTCCTTAAGTAGAAAGGTACAAAAAGACTGAACAAAAAAAATCAAAAGTCTAAAGCTTAATTTGATTAAACTTGGACTTTATCAAGTTAAATACCATTGGCTGTTTACATCTTGTCTTTTTCCAACCACACAAACCCTTTGCATTAAAATTCCAACTTTCTCTCCAAGTCTTTTGTTTGGTTTTGATTATCTTTCTCTATAGTTTTTTTTTTTTTTTTTTTTTGCAACTGATTTTTTCTCTATAGTTCCATGTCTAGTAATTTTCAAGGACTATGCTAAAGAGGAGACTGGACTTACCATATTTCATCCCTCAAATAAATAAATAGTTTTTTTTTGTCTATACTGCTTTAAACATAGAATCAAACATCAAACCGGTGAGACTGATGACTGGTGGGCTACGGACCAAACTTATCAAATGTTCGGCAGAATCTAATCATATCTTACATATTCAGAAAAATTACTGATCAAGTACGAACCATTTAAATTGACTATAACCAAAGCAACTATATTTTCAAAATTTTGAAAAATTAAACTAACAGTATCCGAAATACCAGTGTGTATAATATAATATGCATTTATCAAATTTTGACCAAGGAAGAGTAAATATCATTGAACAAACTTTACATTAGTTCATATCATTTTGAAGATACGAACAATAAAGTTAATTAACTCAAAGTATGTTTAAATATATGCATGTTGTATCTTCATGAAAGTCCCACAGTGTGAATGTTTGATACGTACTTGATTTATAGCTTATAAGCTAGTGCGCATATATTATTATACATGACATAACAAAACGGGAAAATATAATATCACAGAAATAAAGTGAACACTGTAATTTACAGAGAGTTTTTTTTTTAAAATTTCAAACATTTTCTTTTTTTTTTGTAAAAAAATTTCAAACATTTAACATAACAATAATTTCCGTAACAAAAAAAAAAAGGTATTCTTAGAGAACTAAAAAATGTTTTCTTCGTGGATTGTTGAGAGTCTTTTAATCGACCGAGCCGCAAGCTTCCTAGCTTTCCCAGACGCATATCTTTTCAATTGCCGTACCGAACCGGACCGGTAATAACTGATTGTATCAGTACTCTTAAACTGCGTCGTTTTATTCGGTAGGTTTCCCTTTTGCATCATCATCATCGAACTTCTATTAACGGCGACGAGCCGTTCGTTAGGCTGATTCAACGTCATCACCGGAGATATCCTCCCGCTCTTGCGACGGCGATTTTTATTCTTCGCAGCTTTCTCCATCGCGACGCTGGCTTTCACCGCGAGAGCCGCCATGTCGGACGCCGTGAGACGGTACTGACGTTTGGAGACAGGGAGAACGAAATAGATTTGATCCGCCTGAAGAATCTCCTCCGGCTCTATCGCCGGGATGAAGTCATCGTAATAGAGAGAATCCGAATTACATAGAAAATAAGAGGAAGGCCGAGAGGAAGACGAAGAAGCCATTGATTCAGCTTCAAGAACCTGTGAAGCTAACACCGGGACATTGTATTCCCGGAGATCGCCGTTAACCGTCACGATTTTAGCCGCCGGAGAAGAATCGCAGTCGCTACGACCAACAGATACACAAAGACCCATTTGAGTTTTTCTTTCGAGTCTTTAGGTTAAAAACTTCGGAAAACGAAACTTGAATTCTGATCGCTTGAGAGAGAGTAATTGACAACTAAGAGATAGAGAGAGGACGCGTAGAGACAGAGTATGTTACAGAGAGGATATAAATAGACCAAGATGGGGACGTAAGTCGTAAGCTATATTACCGAACCGGCCGAACAAAAAGGAAGAGACAAAAACCAGTTGCGGTTTTGTCTTTTCTCAAACCGGTTGCTGACGCGTATGCTTAGCTTGTTAGTTGACTCTTGTCTTACACGTATTTATGATATGCATGCACCTTTCTATTAAAGTCACAGAATATTTTGACTAACCTAAACAAGTTAATTTAGACAATATTGCTTAATTTTGTAAGATCAAGAGAAAAATGTAAAAAGTGATCAAACTGATCATATATTTAGTTACTGGAATTTTCGTTGATAAAATTTCTTCTATTGTTATTATTGTTGAGAAAAGGGATTGCACAACCAGTTTTTAATTTTCTTTTTACTCAACGTGTGAATACGATTGGTATGGTTATTTTAGATGACTGCATTGTACAGTTGTTTGTATTATACGTGGATGTGCGTTTGTATAAATGGTCTTTCTTCTTATCTATCTACTCTGTAAAATTGACCTACAAAGTCTATTTAATTGTGTTACAAAAAAAAAAAAAGTCTATTTAATTGTCAACTTACCCAACTAGAAGGTACGCAACATAAAATTTCAAAATAAAATCTTCACATTCAATTTATGTAATAAATTTTTTATACGGTTCAAATAAAAAACCATATTTAGAACCGATTGTACGCGGCGTTCGTGTGGACGGAACTATTTTTGAAATAGAAAAAGAAGTTTGAATTCAATATATGGTGAATTGATTAACGACTAATCAATTAAATCGCTGGTTAGATAACAGATTCGTTGACAAAAAAATCTATGTACGGATGGATTGTAGAGAAGTCAGCAATGATGTGGCTCTTAGCCGTAACACGTGACTAAAATAAGCAGATAAGGAGACCAACACAATAAATAAATAAGCGTGGGGAATAAGGAAACCACAGCAACTTTTTTATTTTCTCTCTTTCTTTTAATGTGAAAGACCATACTCCCTCCGTTTTTTATTATAAGTCGTTTTAGAAAAACTTTTTTTGTTCCAAATTATATGTCGTTTTCGATTTTCTATGTAAAATTTATTAATAATTAATATTGTATGACCAATGGTAATATATCTTATATTTTTCTATTGGTTGAATTGTGGTTAGGTAAATAATTAATGATGTTTTTGTTTAGAAAATATAAAAAATTAATGGTTTTCTTAATCTACGTGCATAGCTGTAAAACGACTTATATTAAAAAACGGAGGGAATAGCAATTTGTTGACTCACCAATACCATGTGACATTTTGATAAAATAGAGAAAAACAATTTGATATCCCAAGTGGTAAAAAAAACAAATGATCAATTATGTATGTAAGCCGTGAGTTTCAAGTGACTTTCGTAATGATAATTGATAAATAAATGTTCTACAACTATTTGCTTAAAAGTATCAACGTTATAATCTTTTTGACAAAATATCATTTTATAATCGTGATATGCGCTTCCGCAAAACTCCCGTGATTTATGAGATTTAAATATACTTCTCGTCGATATCTTTTAAATTAAATAACAAATTTGAATTTTATTAAGAACTTCTCATTGCATCTTAATGGAAACTATCATTTTTATCTTATTGACAATCTCTCGGGGCTTGGTGTGTACTCACGTCAATCATGAATTTGATTTTCTCTTGGAACTAAATTTATCAACTATTTGGCCAGTTTGGATTTGAGTTTCGGCCCAATTGGTTTACATAATGGACCGTAACATATGATCGATCTATTCCTGGTATTAATCGGAAGTTATTTCAAATTTTGTATGCTTTCGAACTAGTCTAACTCTGTAGTACTAAGTGCATTTTTCCCGGGACCAACTAGATTAGCCAATAAGATTTATAAAAAAAATTATCATTTTATATTATACTTATAAGTACTTGCAGACTTAACATTAGTTTAACTAAAAGCTAAAAAAGCACAAAGGAGACACCGTACTTATTTAATTATGACATTGAACTGAGTAAACTCGAAAAGGTCACAGGCCATGCAAAAGGCACAAAGGATTCACGTGTTCACTCGTTGACTTTCAAAGCAATGCTACTGACTACATATAATACACTATCACAACCCTCAATTTAAACTTCGTTAAACCTAATGAACAAAACAAGATTTTCCAGTTTCATATTTTTTTTTTTTGGTAATCATGTTAAATCCAGTTTCATATTTTTTTTTTAGCATGATAGTGTATATATATGTAGATTCTTTTTTTTTTTTGCAACTCTATATGTAGATTCTTATTTCGTGTGAAAATGCCTCAAGAACACTTATATGAAAGGGATCAACTATTAGTAATTAGTTTAATTAATAGGGAATGAGACTTCTACGGTATCATATTAATTAATGTTCCTACAGGCTACAGTCATATATCAAGTTGATCGCAACTATATTAGATTTCATCTGTAATTTTTTTTTGTCAGCTGATTCATTTGTCGTTAACTAAGATATCTTTATAACTTTAGTAATGACAGCTTGCGGGACGCGTAGTTATCATTTAACTACAACAAAAATGATTAAAGATCGAGAGAATTTCGTAAATACACGCTCGTTGCAGATTTTTCGATTTGGCAACTGGCAGAAGTCTACAAGTCAATTAACAAACAATTCGTAGACATCTTCAAGTAAATGACAAAACATCTAATGTGTAGTATTAGATATCTACCGAAATAGTACCTAAGCCGTTTTGCTTAGATATAACCTCCTTGCACGTCTACCATGTTCCTTGCCAAAAAATATTCCTAATTTCTGGTTTATCTTATAACGTGATCGTGCCCACAACGAAATAATTCGAGCGTTGCACGGGATGAGATTATTAATTTCGTTACTTTTAGATAAAATACATTAAGTCTCTTTAATCTAGATATCAATTCAGTTTTAAATTGTTTTTTTTATTCTTAATCTCTTAAAATATCACTACCATTCTAAATCTATATTTATTTTGGTTTGTTCGGTTAAAATGCTTAAGGTTTTTGATTTTTTTAGGCGATAAACCAAAACTATTATTATTTGTTTGGTTTCATGTTATATGAGTTTTTGACAGTCATGACGTCAAACCAATAGTTTCATATTATAATTTCTAAATGCATTCAAAATCAAATCAAATCTAGATAATAGTTGAAGAAAAAGAAAAGAAAATTATTAAGACAAATAATTTCTCTAAAATTTGGTCGATGGTGAAAGAAAACATTAAAAATATATTCCAATTTCAACAATTATTGAGTAAAAAAAAGATATGCAATGATCTGAGATACGCAATGATCTGTTACTAATTGACTCAAATTTGTTTATAAGTTCTGTTGTTTTGATATGGAACTCTAAACTAATCATCTTTAAAATGTGAGAATATCTGACTTGTGTGTTTTATAAAATGTGTCATGTAATATCTTAGCAAATCGAAATTCTATGTGAGTTTAGTATTTGATAAAGAGTATTGGAGTATATTGCGTAATCGAGTTTGAGAAGAACTGTCAATTAGTTTCTTTCAAATTGTATTTCTATGTAAAACTTTTGTATAATCCGTGAAATCCTGCATGTAAATTTTATATTGACAAAAAACTATTATATTAAGACAACAATTTGGTTGAGGTTTATTTAGAAAATATCATTACAATAAATTTGTAAAGTTGGTTTGAGAAACTCTCTACATGTGACACGTCAGCGTACTTATTTTTGAATCGCTATGAAACTGACACGTGGCGAACATAGTATGAACATATTAATGTCAAATATTTCTCTTTTAATATATAAGGAATCTCTTTTTTTTAACGTCAAAATGCCATTATATTACTTAAATTTGAGGTGATCTAGATAACTAAACCGAAATAAAATAACCAATAAAATGTAACTCCAATCTCTTAAAAGTCTTAATTGAACAAATATTAGAGATAACTAGGCGATCCTAGAAAGGCCTAAAGTGGGGGGTCAAAGAGATGTTTGTTTAACTTTGTTAGCCGTATTGGGCTTAAAACGTTGTGTTCCATTTAACCACCCTGTGGGCTTTGCAATTACTCGAAATTTTGAAAGTTGCACATTTGTTTTGTTTAGTGATGAGTTTTGCTACCTTGGTCAACGTGATAAGAAGCTGATATAGTGATATGGAGGCTTGTGGCAAAGTGAAGAGAAACACGTGATGATTAGTTGTGTTGAAGATAACCTTTTAAAGCAAAATAGAGGGTTTGTTATTACGAAGTAGTTGGACGTATAAATAAGACCAAGTCTGTTCTTCATTTTTATGCATTATGTGATTGTATCTTCTCAGGCGATATGAGCTTGAAGATGATAATCAATCCGATCAACGCGAGATCTGCATTTCAGTCAGTATTAAACAGTTTCTTATTACTAAACGTTGCCATGCCACAACACATTGTACACGTAGTGCAAATAATAAAATCATACATGTAAGTGTTACTTCCACATCTCAAAACCATGTTCGCCACAATTTTATATATTTGATGGGCAGGTGGACAAGGAAAGAGCTAAGGAAGTGAGGAGAGAGCTACTATGACTCCGGTCGATCTTAATTTGTTAATTTGGTCAACTGACCAAACATGTTTTTCTTTTTCAGAAATGTACATTACACAAATGTAAAAGCAAGTAACGACAAGACGAACTAGTCATGAATCATGATCATAGTGTACCACAGTATACTTGCTATTTTATTGTCACAGTATTACACCGTATACGCTACAAATAACATACCACGAACCATCTTTCAAACGGATGCTTACAACAAAATCTACATTAAAACGTATTTCAATTTCCTGAGGACTATAAACTTATACCATACATTTATAAACAAATAATATGTATAAATGCCATCTTAAACTATCTACTATTCCTAGCTTCCAAAAGAAAGAAAAAATACTAACCATTTACAATATAATGACCGCATTTTGTAATATGTATGGCGGTTTTCTATATAGTACTTATTGTTAATATCAGAACGGAGCACGGTGTGGTACACCCTTCCGTCTGCTTGAGTTCCGGTGATTATATATCGGCGGTGTTCCCGGAGAAAGATTAAAACCGCTTTCATCACCGGAGCTCGTACACCGTTGATCTCCTGAAAAGTAATCTGACTTAACGGTGGTGCAGATAAGAAGACCACTCATCAGACGGTTGAAAGCACACGTCTTACGTATCTTAGTTGGTGTGGTCGCCTCATCAGATTCCGACCCACCTAGATACTCTCTCTCATGCTTCCCTTTGAAAGAGAAGGTTAGACTTTGATTCCCTCTCTTCATCCCTCCAAGCTGAATCACCAAACAAGGGTAACATGGTCAATTTAATAAAGATACTGAAACTGGTATACAACAGAGAGAATATATTCTATTTACTTTGCAACCAAGAGAGCAGAAACGGTAAGAATCAAGAAGGCTTCTGAAACATATTTCACAAGTATTGGTAACGCCTTTGCCGATTCTTGGCTGAGGACGTTCGTTCAAGAACACGATCCTTGCGCTGTTGATTATATATGTCTGAACACAAGATATGTCTATGTACTTCTGAATCTCGTTTACCCTCACAACGTTGTGGTATGATGATCTACGTATCTGAAAATATATTAGATATTTTTAGTACTTTTCTGTAAAATTTAAGAGAATATTTTAAAGAACGCACCTGAAGGACACGATGGTTTTTGTGATTGACCAAACAGTAAGAGCAAAAGGCATCGGAAGTGCAGTCAAGACAGAACATGTTGCATTCGCTTTTGTTGGAACCGGCGTGGATCGAACACGGAACGAAGTAGTTTGCTCTTAGCATTGGGATTAGCCATGGTGGACTCCGATAATGACCTTCTTCTTCTTCTTTTTCTTCTTCTTGTGCTCTCATCATTGGTTCCTGGAGGATTTTAAGACCAATTCAAGAGTGGTAATATAAGAGCCTGTGGAGAGAAATTTTCAAGAAGAGTAAGAAGGAGAGAATCAGTCACCATGATTTTCTTGTGGCTGCGCTTATTGGACCCAAAACTCTTGAGGTTTTCGATAGCAAGCGTGATAGTGAAGAAAGAAGCAGATTTGATTGGGAAGACTAAGAAGAGCTAGATGATTTAAGTTAGTGGAGGAGGCGGCTGCTATAGCTGAAACGAGAGATTGAGAGTTTTTTCTTGGTGTGTTTTTGAAGTCGGTCACAATAATTTGAGGTTTATAATATAACTCGCATGAAAATCAATCCGCTTTTATTCGTGCCTTTGTAGTTATCATTAATTACTTTTTTTTTGCCATGTACTACTTACTATCTACTTATTTGACAAATCAATGTCTCTAATTTTTCTTTTAAGTCCATTAGAGGAACACGTATAAGCTAAGGCCATCAGCATTGAGAGTTCATGAGGGGTTCATGGGCCCGGGTTCATAGGCCCGGAAGGCAAAAATAAATCAAAAATTGGGTTTATTTTCGCGACCCGCCTCTTATTACTGACCCCGTATGAGCCCGGTTCATGCCAGGTGTCACCCACCCATTGGAAACGCGATCGCGAGTTCACGAGGAGGAAAGCGGAGAGAAAGCATTTCTCTCATTTCTCAAAAAAAGCTAGGGTTTCTCTCCGAAAGGCGATTTTGGTGCGACGATGACCGTTCTTCACTTTCCTCTATCTACTCGACGACGGAGTGTCTCCTCTACGAGCCCAGGTGAGTATGGAGTTGATTCACGGTTTAATCAAGCGTTTATCGTGTCGAAACCGATGTGGGGGACTCGAAATAGATTTTGTGGTTTCGAGTTTGGGTTCGAAATCGGAAAAGGGGTTTTCGCTATATGGTTTTAAAACCTCATGCGGGGTTCGATTTATCGAAATTTAGGGTTTGTTTATCTGGGATTTGAAATCGATTTGGGGGTTTCGAGTTATGGTTTTAAATCTGCATGTGGGTTCGATTTATGGGTCGTTTCATCTTAGTTTTTCGTGATTATTTCGTAATCTGTTTTATCTTTGTTGTTTAGATGGATCCCGTGGAAGATAGAAGAAATACAAAGCGGCAGGAGGAGTTCTACAACAGTATGGGACACGTGGCCGATTCAGAATATGGGATTCCCAGGAGGTGTCCCTGTGGTGGGAGAATCCGAGACGAGGTTCGCGTGAAGGAGAAGTACGACACTCTGCCTGGGAAACGCTTCTTCACGTGCATCAACTACGAGGTAAGAGATACAAGTTTGTGGGTTCGAAGATGTATAGATTATGTTTTAGTGACGCGAGTCTAATGTGTTTATGTTGTCAACAAGGCTGATGGGTTTCATTACCGTCAGCCTTGGGTTATAGGTGTGCAGGAGGAGGTCGAAAGTCTGCGTAGGCGGGTGGAGAAGGCTGAGCAGGTGATCAAGTTGGTGCCCAATCTCAATAAACATATCGACACAGTTGAGGTTAGTGAACTTTTTAAGAGTATCGAATAGGTACTGTAAAGAATTGTAAAGTTTGGTTATTTTTAAGTCCGTAACACGGTTTGTTTGTTTCCATCTGCAGGCAGAGGTTAACCGCCTCAGTTTGGCGGTTGATAACCTCACTGCTGAGATTTATTCTCTCACTGTGCAGGTCGCAAATCTGGAAAAGGTCTGCTTCGAATAAAAACCTTAAGGTAAACACTCAAGCTTAACTAAGCTTAACTGAACTGAAGTATTTAGCTTGCTCTGATGAATGCTGAACTAGAGGTGAACTGAACTAGCTAGAGTAGGTAACTGAACTAGAAATGAATTGAACTAGGTAGACTAGGAACTGAAAAACATTAATTATCAGTTGGTTGGTTGCTCTGATGAATGCTGTTTTGAATGCTCTTTGTCCACTTCTTGTACTAGTTTTTTAAAACAGATTTGATGTGTAATGAATGCCGTTAGAGAACAACTTGTTGTGTAATTAACTTTAATGAATTTTGGTGGTTAGACTTACTTTAATTGCTCTCTCTTATCAAAGCACAATGGTAGTTTAAAAACATAGTTAGAAGTAAAAAATCTGAAAACCAAAACCACGTTTAAAACATCACCCCAAACCAAAATGGAACCGTTTTCTCTAGATTCTCCCGGGTTTATGAACCTTTTATCTTCCCAGACCAGTCAACCCATAGACGTAGGGTCCATAGGCGTAGGGTCTTCTACTGTTCCAAAACCGGTGGAGAGGAAAAAGTGGACAACACAAGAAGACATTGTTCTGATCAGTGCTTGGTTGAACACCAGCAAGGATCCGATAGTTAGTAACCAGCAGAAGTTAGGGTCGTTTTGGAATAGAATAGCAGAGTACTTCAATTCAAGCCCTCAGCTGAGTGGCTACGCTCCTAGAGAGTGGAGTCAGTGTAAGCAGAGGTGGGGTAGAGTTAATGAGCAGGTATGTAAGTTTGTGGGTAGTTATGAGGCGGCATTGAAGGAACAAGCTAGTGGTCAAAATGAGAACGATGTCATGAAGTCTGCCCATGACATCTTCTTTAACGACTACCAGCTCAAGTTCACTCTCGAGCATGCGTGGAGGGAACTGAGGTTTGATCAAAAATGGAGATCAAACTCTGTTTCCAGAGATGGTCCAAAAGAGAAAAGGAAGGAAGCTGCGGTTACAGAGCCTGAGTTGGAAGAGGTTAGGCCTCCTGGTATTAAGGCTTCCAAAGCTGCGAAACGAAAGAAGCACGGGAATGAAGCAGCTCTTGATCAGATAGAGAGCATACTAGCAAAGAAAACTATCATATCAAACCGGAAAATCCTTGATCGTCTCTTAGGAAAAAATGCAGATACACTTTCTGATCAAGAAAGGACACTCAAGAATAAACTGATTTCCGAAATGCTTTGAGTTGGTCAGTGGGTAATTTTTTGTCTGTTTTGTGTTGTCTATTTCTTTTTGTTTTTTGAGTGTTGTCTAGACTAGAGTGTGATTTGTGATTTGTGATATGTGATTTCTTGAGTGTTGTCTAGACTTTTTGTTTAACTTTATTGATTCGACTCTGTTTTATGTTGTAGGTCACGGGTTGCAGGAGGTGGATGGTTGTACTTGTGTTCCAGTCACGGGTTCACGATTTCTCTGTTTCTTTTATGTACCTGTCTTTTAGCTTTATGTACCTCTCTTTTAGCTCTATGTATGTCGGTTTTAATCACGGGAAAGTGTAGAATGTTGGATTTTTCTACACTTCTATCTTATGTAATCACGGGTGTATGTACCCCTGATAACTTCATTCACGGGTGTAAACATTGTCTCCCTATATATATTATGTTTGTCACTTCTCTTTGGCGATCATTTATAAAATCTCCAATGCAACTTCTCTTTCTTTCTCACTTGTCTTTGTGAAACACACTGCTTTCCTCATCCTCCTCTACACCAAGTCTCCAAAGTATTTGTGTATCGACCCACTGCTTTCCTCATCCTCCTTTACACCAAGTCTCTCTCCTTGTATTTAGGTAATCACATATCTTGAACCGTAGCTTTTTAAACGAACCGTTGTTTTTTTAAAAAAAAAGAACCGTTGCTTTTTAAAGGAACCGTTGCTTTTCTTACAAGTATCATGTATATTCTAATGTACCGTTGCTTTTTTTTAATATGAAACACCGATTTTGTTTGAAACATATATGAACCGTTGTTTTTTTATATGTATATAAAATACAATTTAAAGAAATATGTAATTATTTTGTTTAATTAATATGATAATAATTTTTTTTTTTAATATGTACAAAGGATGTCTTCCTCATCAAGTGATGAAGTAGATGAAGCTTTAGATGAAATTGTCGACGAAGTAGTCGATAATTACATCGACTCAATGGTTAATGCTCAAATCAACAAGCCGAAGCGACGAAGTTATATCGAAAGAGAGCGGGAACTAGGACACAAACAACTATGGAACGATTATTTCGCGGAAAACCCAACATACCAGCCGGAAATGTTTAGGCGCCGTTTTCGAATGAACAAAACTTTGTTCCTTCGCATAGTCCAAAGCCTAACTAATGAACTGCCATACTTTCAGCAAAGAAGAAATGCTCATGGAAGGTTGGGGCTATCTGCACTTCAAAAGTGCACGGCCGCAATACGTATGCTGGCATACGGACAATCGGGAGATATGTATGACGAATATCTCCGACTAGGTGAAAGTACTTCACGTTTATGTTTGGATAATTTCACTAATGGGATTATACAATTGTTTGGAGCTGAGTATTTAAGAAGACCTACACCGGCGGATCTTCAACGATTACTCGATGTTGGAGAGGCACGGGGGTTTCCAGGGATGGTAGGCAGCATCGATTGTATGCATTGGGAGTGGAAAAACTGCCCAACGGCTTGGAGAGGGCAGTTTACACGTGGTTCATGAAAGCCGACAATTGTCTTAGAAGCTGTGGCATCACAGGATCTTTGGATATGGCACGCATTTTTCGGTTTACCAGGTACTCTCAACGATATCAATGTTCTTGATCGGTCTCCAGTTTTTGATGACATTTTACAAGGTCGAGCACCTAAAGTTAATTTCAAGGTCAACAACCACACCTATCATATGGCATACTACCTTACTGACGGAATTTATCCGCATTGGGCTACATTTATCCAATCCATCCCACTTCCTCAAGGTCCTAAAGCAGTGCGGTTTGCTGAACGCCAAGAAGCCACTAGAAAAGATGTCGAACGTGCTTTTGGAGTATTGCAATCGAGATTTGCAATAGTTAAAAACCCAGCTTTACAATGGGACAAGGAAAAAATAGGAAGGATTATGAGATGTTGTGTTATATTGCACAATATGATAGTCGAGAACGAAAGAGACGGATACAATCAAATTGATACATCAGAGTTCGAGTCGGGAGAGTCAAGCAGAAGTTCCCAGGTGCGAAGAAGAGAAAGTTTGAATGGCCATAATTTCCTTGGCATTCGCACTGAAGTTCGAAATTCCGATAAACATAATCGTTTGAAAGCTGATCTCATCGAAAATATCTGGCAAATGTTTGGTAATGTAGATGATTGATCGTTGTATGTTCATGAATTCTCAATGTATTGAATAAATTTCTTTTTTTAATATATTGGTTAATGTAATCAATTCTTAATGTATTCAATATTTTAAAACTTATTATATTTTATTCATTTATTTTCAATATAGTAAAAAAATTGAAAATAAAAAAAATAATATTATTTTATTTCTATGAACCCTTTCTACAGGTTCACCAATGCAGGAACACAATCGATAGAGGTTCACAACTATTTAAGGTCCCACCTAAAAAATAATAAAAAAACCTTATGAACCCCAAGAGGGGTTCACCAATGCGGATGCCCTAAGTGCACATGTGTGTGTCTGTAGAGACCCCATAATTAAAGGAACTGAAAAAGTAGTATGACTGAACTAATAAAAAAGGAACATTGCTCGCACATGAATACAAAATTTACGCCAAAAAACAATAAATGTTTAATTGTTTGGAATAAATAAACATTTTTTGTCGTTTGTGCCTTCAACATATCAAGCGGACCATATTATAATCTGTTGAGTGTTTTTTTTTAACTTTTATGAAGTTAACAATAGGTAGATGTACTTACGGCTCACGTGTGTGAAATACCATGATTTTTGTTTGATAATAGCCTAAAAGTGTTGTACAGTATTGTATATTTGAAGTAAAAAAGTTCCATTCAGATACTCTTAAAGAATAAGTAATTCAATTTTTTTTTAAGAAACTTCAGCCGACATCGATATTTTTAAGTTCAAATATTAGTTACGTTCTATATGTTTTTCAACTTTATCTTGAATATTTTTCCGATTGACTTAATTTTTTTTTTTAAGTTTCTATTGCACCTTCTTATTTGAATACGTGATAGCTTTGTTTCAAGCTGGTGAAATATATGGATAGATAAAGACAACGATGGAAATACTATGCCAATCAACTGAGATTGCGTGAAATATCATCACTCTTATCATGAATATAATTATCTACTCCCTACACTAGAAAACTATGCAATATGCAATTTCCCTATGTTGTTTCTTTTTCTTTCAGTTACAAAAAGTTGTTTTTTTTCCTTCTAGCAGAATGTTCGCTACTTTCTACATGTATCTCTCTAGACTATTAATATTGAAAGTAACAAGCCTTCCGAATGACATCCTATAAAATAGTATGTTAAGTAAATTATCTAAAATGTTCCCTTTTCCGTTTCATATGTTTTTAGGTTTATTTTCTGACAAAAACAGAAAGAGACAAATGGACGAACACCTAAGCAAGTACAATATTTTATAGTATATTATACAGATGACAGTGAGTGAATCATCTACACATTTAATGTACTACTTTCGCGAAAGAGACCGAATCAATAAACTATGTACATGGAATATCACAAAGAGATTACAAATTTACAATCTCTACTATATAAAAGAAACTAATTTAAAGACTCCTAAACTATGCCACATCAGCAAAAATATTTGTATCCAATCAAAGTTACACATTTAACAAGCTTAAATAAAATTCAACCTTAGTCGAAATACGTTCTCTAATCATATTACAACGAAATCTATTTTCTTTAAACAACAAATTTTCAAGAGATTAAATATGATCCACATTTATTCAGCCAATATTTTTCCTCACCTTCCCATACCTTTTCTCTATCCTTTCTCTACAGTTTAAAGAAAAATCAATAGTCCTCATGAATCCTTTCTCTACGGTTTAAAGAAAAATCAATAGTCCTCATAAATCTTATATAATTAAAAAAGTTTAATGAATCATTTATTCAAATTGGCACAAAACAATGATGAAACAAATAGTTTTTAAAAATCAAATAATGTATAAACATATACAAATAATTTATTCCAAAAATGTTATAAAATAAATAGTAAAATCTTTGCGAAGAGATAACTTAAAATATATAATAAAACTAAACTTATATATTTGTTTTCAGTAGTATGGTGATATGAATAAATTAAAAAAAACAAATCAAACTATTAATTTAAAACAGTTTATTTTTCAAAGTATAAGAGCATTAAAAATTTGGATTAAAACAAAAATTTAAATATTTTATATTTGATGGATATACAATTTTTTGGATGAAACATTTACCAAACACTATTATATACTATTTCTCCTATTTTAAAATATTCAATATATTTATAATTAACACCAGATCAAAAAAATAACAGCTGAGAAATTACATAAATGTAAAATAAAAAACAAAGTGAAATTTATCAGTTCAAAAAAATCACAACGAAAACTCAAATCGATCACCATATGTTACACATTACCTTAGACATTTTAATTTTTTGAAAAGTAAAATGGTATAAAATATTCAAATATATAAAGATGTAAAATGAGTTTCAAAAATAATAATAATAAAGATGTAAAATTAAGTTTATAAGGTACAACCTGCGCGTAGCGCGGACAAGAATTCTAGTAATAATAATTATTATTAAGAAGAGAAGTGTGAGTTGACTAAAAAAGAAGAACAGAAGTGTGATCCACGTAATCAGATTGTAGCTATCAATAGAAAATTAAACATAATGTTCAAAATCTTGGGAGAAAAGTCGACGATCTTCGATCTTATCTCTTTCCAACTACACAAAAAGAAATAAATTATTTTTTCTCCTTTTTTTCTGGTTTTGTTTGTATTCAAAAAGTTAAAAAGAATGAAACTTTGGGACTGTTGTGGAAAGAAGGCGAACAAAAGGAGCAACGCACTGTTGACCGACCTGAGCTGAACAGTCAACGGCACGTGACCGTCGTCGTTCTCTTACATCAAAAGAAGGTCGAAAGTAAAAATGACTAAATGCCATAAGTACGAACCGAACCGTCGAACCCTGAACCAACTTTTATTTGTATTGCTGCATCGACTGTAAGGTTATTAGTTATTACATTACAGGTTTATACACCAATCTTCAACTACTACTATACAACTCAACAGATACAATGGCCACAGTTTCTGTAAAACTACAAGTGTAACTAAGTAGAAGAATGAACTTAACTGGTTTGTATAATTAACCGATTAAAGAGTAAAACATAATTAGCCAAACTATATAACCCTCGTACCATATCAGCCAATCTATTGAAACTATACAACCCTCATTACCATTGATCATAGTTCTAACCATTAATCTACACTATTTTTGTCTCTATTGGATTTAGAAGCTACTACTATCTTTAAAAGCGCAGATATTTGTTGTTGAACCATTTTAATAAAATTTGCATGAATTTATAAATTTTTATAAGAAAACAAATAATTTAAAAGCTATTCTATAATAATGTTTGAGTTTTAAAAATAGACTTCATATTCGATCTAGATCTGTGGTTGAACTAGTAGATCCAGTACCTTGTATATTGTCTTGTACAGATTTTCTGAAAAAATTGTTAAGTAAAAATCAGACCGAACCTGGTAAAAATCTAAAAACTCACTATTAATCTGCGATATGTTGCCATTGATCAGATAAAAACACAAAATATCAGATAATATTAATTTTCTTACAAAAATTAGTCATATACGTTTTAATATTACATAAAACTTGTGATTTCTTAGACTTGGATAAAAAATTTATTATGTCATCCAAATAAAAAAATGATAATATAAAAAATATATTGATATGACAATATTAGTTTATTTTTGTTATTAATAACCTATTTTAAGTTTGTATTTTTATTCCAGATTAAAAATTTATGATAATTTAAAAAATATTTTTAAACACTCAAAATTGCCATATCAATATTTGTACATAATGATATAGTAAATAATATTATTTAATTTTTGTGTACATCACTCATTTTTGATAGTTAAATAATATTATAAAAAATGATATTCAAATATGTATATGATAAGTGATGTAGGATATAGGGTTTGAGTTTATATTGAAAATATGCATAATATTTGAATATTGATACAAAGATTTAAGAAAATAATATTTTGATGTCATTATGTTTGTTAATTTATATATGGTTCATAATATACGTAGGTATAATATTTAAACTTAGAATATTTATATTAAATTTAAGGTTAAGATATGTTATAAAAATATGTAGGTCCAATATTTATTTATTCATTTAGATGTATCCGTATGCACATAACCAAAAAAATTAACAAATTTTAGTATGCAATTCCCCTTGTAAAATAAATATATTTTGGTAGCTTTACAATTTTAACCAAGGATATAGATCATGAATGATCCTGTTTTAATAGTATTGATATATATTAGAAAGGATTTTGCAACGTAAATTAACTCTATGGTATAGAGCTCCTGAAGTTCTTGGGGCCAACTATTGCTCTAGGGCTGTGGATATGTGTATGGATGCATCTTTGGTACATAATCTATATGTTACTACTCTGTAGATTTGCCTTCAGTATCAAATCTTTTGCTATAAAACTACAACTAACTTTGTTTCTTTACCATTAAGAGCTGAACTTATGACCAATCAAGCAATCTTTGGTGAGGACTCTGAGCTCCAACAGCTCCTCCATATTTTCAGGTAAGTATTTTGTCTTCACTTGTCACCCACTTACTTTGACAAACATAACACAATTTAAAGCATATCTCTAGTGTGCTTCTCGCACTATGAACCCTCTTACCTTTAGCATATATCTATTCTATAATCATGGTCTTCAATAATACATGATGGAAATTCAAATGTTAAATAAATGGAAAAAAACATACACATAGCAACTGTGGGGACTTAAGCCACAAGCCACATGAAAAATGTAGGCCAAGCAGTGAGTGAAACCGAAGCCAAACCATAAGCCCATAGCATAATCACTGAGCATTCACTTTCCCCAGCTCCAAATAACTGAGTTATCGTACCTGCCAACAAAGCTATTAAGTCAGTCAATACAATGAAGTTAAAAGGGTTGAGCTTGCAGCAACGAACCTAGACTCATTGCTGGTGGGACAGCATACTGAATGAGCAGAACAAACTGGTACAACGGTTCTGAGGTAATCAAATCCAACTTGTATGCTCCTCTAACGATTAAAACACCACTTATAGGCAGGAGAATGTAACGTGCAACCAAGACGCCAACAATGCTGGATCTTTTCATTCCTGAACTCCTCATACCTTTGAGTAGGTTTCCTCCAATGATCAGGGTCGTAGCAGGAATGGCTCCATCTCTTCAGCCAAAAGAAATAAGAAGCTGGGTTACAGCTTTAGAATGAGTGAGATTTTTCCTATGATAACTTGTCTATTATACTAGTTCAATTACCCCACTAGAGTAACTGAGTCTTGAAGCACTCCAAGAGGAGCTACGTTGCCGATTATTAGCTCCCTTACAGGATTAATGAGACCAATCACAAGCGCGATTATCTTTAAACAAAACCAAAAAAAAAAAACAAGAAATATTAGTTAAAGTAGTATGAATGTTGAAAAGGGACAGTGAAACACAAACCGCAGCAATAGTTGTTGGAGCAAATATTGTACTTAAGTTGACTTTCTCTGACAGTGAAACCATTCTTCTCTTGAATCTGTCCCACCTCCCAACCTGTCACATACTCATACACAACATCACCATCTGATGAATGAGTAGTTATTGATCTAGTAATGAGACCTTATGGTTATCTTCTTCTTCTTCTCTGGAAGAGATCAGGGGGACTTTGCAGTTGGATTCAATAGAAGGTTGGGTTTCAATGACAGAGTTTGATAGCACACGCATAATATTGTAAACGTAAGTCCAAATGTAAACTGATCCCATCTGATAACATTACAAGTATATATATCAATCATAATGATATATATACACTCATAATACCTTGGAGAAGAAGAAAACTTACCGCCATGGAGAGTGCAACATAACCCATTCCATACTTGTTGCAGTTCTCAGGATCTCCAAATGGACCTCCTTTATCTTTACAAACAGCTGGGATTATGATTAATGGCATGTTTCCCAAGTTACCTGTTTAGGGTTTCATTAATATCATATCATTAAGCAAAAACAGAACAAAAAAAAACACACAATCTGAAATAACAATCCAGCCTAATAACGAACCAGCAGCACAACAACCAACAATGAGACCACGAAGATTGGATGGAGGCTTAGTGATGAGAATAACAATCCAGCCTAATAACGAACCAATGATGAATGTGAGCAGAAGATTAATCGGCATGAACCACCTGACCAGAAATATCATTATTCATTAGGATAAACCAGAGAGCTAAACTCCTGATGAAAAACCTCAGGTGACTTACATTTTCACCAAGCTGTCATATGTAACACTATCAGCTAAACGGCTTCCAACAAGCGATGGATTAAACACATAAAAGACAATCTATACAAAAAACAAACAAACACAGATTAAAGTAGATTTATTAGTAAGAGAATAAAAATTTAATTATAACGAACGTCGTTCAAATATTTGCGAGCATCTGGACCAAGAAGATTGACTCCATCCAGAGCCATATAAAGTCCAACTGATGTTATCAGCAGAATCTCCACCACTGGTTTTGATGAAGTTATGAACAGATGCAAAAGCTTCAACATCTCTACTTCCACTTTTTATTTCTCCAAAGCTAATACCTGCAAACATAATCCATATACCCATAACTTCGGTTGTTGCATATGAATTAGTGGGACTCCAAGAAAACAGAAAACGAAAACAGAGCTTGAAAAATATTCTAGTAAACCTGAAAAATATTTCTTTGGTAGCAAATAAATAAATATTTGTAAGACCATTTTAGAAGTATAGATGGATGGATAGATAAAGAGATAGATAGAGAATCCGGAAAAATCCAAACCTGCACACTCAGGCCTGTGCACACTCTATCTCTTTATAAAAGAGAATATGCGTCTCTAGAGAATCCACACGTGATGGCCAGTGGTCGCCTCTTTACTCCATATTCTTGGGTATGGGATGAGACTTTCATATTTTTATTCTATAGAATATTAGTTTGATTTTAACGGTTATAAATATGCACAACTTGGTATCCGCATGACTCGAGTCAGATTTGTACCCTCTTTCTTGTGTTTGTTCCGTATGAAATAGTTCAAGACATAGATTCGTAGTCGTAGCTCTATAGCTCTTTGTTTGATTCAACCGTATGATAACTCATAAGTTTCTGAACTCTTACTTTTACCAGAACCAACAAGAAAAAAGGTTTCAAATTATAAGGACTTATCTACATATATTAGGTGAAACAAATTCTAATTACATGTATATATCACCCTTTTTGTAGATCAATTTTAATGTATTTCATGAAATATATATAAGAATATCCATAAGATATATATACCAACATGTTAAATAAGAAAGATAAAATCTACAAAATATAAGAAGGGAAAAAATAATTTCCACAAAATTTGGAAAACTCATGAGTAATTATTTGTTTGTTTCCCTAGATTGTCGTATGTACATGCATGAATACAAGTATGAATCAGACACTCGTCATGCCTTTCGTCATATATACTACGATACGTGAAATTTCACCAAATTAATGTAACAATTAATTTGTGGTCTTGCTGGATATGTAGAGATAACTATGTAGATAGACAGATACGTACTATGAAGTCCTTTTTGTTGCCATCTATCGTCTGGCGAGTTGTTTGTCGCAACAAGAAGCATCCCAAAGCTCCCCAACACAGCATAACCGAGTAATTACCCTGCCATAAAGTGAGCTTCAGTAAAAAAAACTCCTCTTGATCTATTCGTAATATAATCTACGGCTTCACGCTCCGACTTGAAATGATCCAAGCCCATTGTTTCCCATTGTACCTCAAGATACCAGTCTTAGGATCGATATAGATAACCTGAGTGTTGGCCCTGGAGAAGAGACTAGATATGACACACCAGAGTCTGAGGTGTCAACAACCACTATAGATAGGATAGATGTCTTCTGACCTCTCACTGAAATTAGCCAGCTAAATGATGACAAACACCTAGAAAAAAAAACTTTCCGTCTTTAGAAAAAAAAATCTGATAAAAAGCCAGAACCGGTCTCAAAATTACAAAACCATAAATATTTTACTATATATTTTATAAGCAATTTACTTTTATAATTTTAAAGTTATAAAACTTATATATATAAACTCTTTCAAATTTGAAGGTGATCGAAGACAAATGTTTCATCGAACATCATGTATGGTGAATGCAGATCCATCTCAACTCAGGGCCAAACGCAGCAGCTGCCCTCTTGACAGCTTCACGGGTTAAGAATCAAGATACCAAGCTGACCATATTTCTCGATACGACTTATTTACGGAACAAAAGCTAGATCATTCAAAATCCAGCAATCGCAAGCTGCATTGAAGTTGACTGAACTTTTTCAATTTTCACAATTAGAAATATTATACTACATGTTATTATATATAGTTCAAAATATTCCACAATTAGAAAGATTATATTACACATTATGACGGTTTTTTTTCCACCCACACCATCTTGAAATGCATAACAAATCTGAATGTGACTTAGAGAAAAGAATGAAAATATGGTAAAAAAATTTCCAAAATCCGAAATATTAGATTACACACCATCAAGAGTATATTCTTGACTAAAAATGAACTTGAAAGCTCTCAGCCAAGCTCTTCAGTCCAGGAGTTGATTGAAAGTTAGTTAATGTTTTAACATCAGGAGGTTCGAGTTTCAAATCTTTGAAAAAATAATTTATTAAAATTATGCAAACTAATTAGTTTGGTTTAAATTTGAATTTGGTTTGGATTCAGTTTGGTTTAATTTGGCTTATTTGATTCTATGCATATATTTTAACTGAACTAAATAAAAACTATTTTGGTTTGTTTTTTGTTCAGTTTAGTTGAGTTTGTATTCAGTTTGTGTTCGATTTAGTTCAATCGAGTTTAATCACTAAGTCATTGACTTCTTCATTCGTAAATATAAAGAAACATTACAGTAAAAATATAGAAAATGTAATCAAATAATTTTAAAGTATTACCTTCAAATCTAGTATAACTATCATAAGTTGTTTTTCGGTTTTAATAATAGCGTAGGAAAAATCATGTATTTATTTTATTATTAGTTGTGTTTTTATTCATTTAAAAGTTAAATGTATAAAACTATGTTTAGTTGTTTAGGTTAGATGGGTACCAATCTTAAATCTTAATATTATTAGTATAATTAGTTAAATTAACTAAGATTGTACTGATTTTTGGTTTGGTTCAGTTCGGTTTAAAACCTAAGACTTGATCAGTGTTTGCCACTGACATGCTCAAAAGAGTTTTAGTACTCAAGATTAAAGTAGAGAAGTGAACATTGATGGTCAATTGAAGTTAGCAGAAAGGCTGCTTATGATATTGCAGGATGCAATGCAATCTACTTTTATCTTCAGAACTCAAGTTACAATCAAACTATCACATTTACTAAGAGATAGTCCGTCTTTTAGTTTTGGTAGATTGTGAACTTTCCATCAAGAATCAATCCGCTGCACACGTCCGCGGTAGTGAGCCTGCACAGTCAACTGTTTGTGCGAGTACCATTTGAGCGGTGACGGGTCTTATCTCAAACTGAGCTCGTTCTTTTCTATTTGTTTCTTTTGTGAGCCTGTTTTGTTCTCTAGGAATTAGTTTTTATCAGAGGCAAATACGTTAGTAAATGTGATAGTTTGACTGTAACTCTAGTTCTGAAGATCAAAGTACAGAAGTGAACATTGATGTTCAATTAAAGTTAGTAGTAAGGCTGATCTTGATACTGCAGGATGCAATGCAATCAACAATACTGTATTCTGTGGGCCGAATTTGGGCCTTAAACTCGACACTTTATATTTTGGGGTCGTATTCTATACATCAATTCAATCATAGGCATACATTTTTGATTTTTGTGAAAATCGTAGGCATGCAATTTTCATTTATGTTTGTATTAAGACATTTCCAATCCCATTTCATATTTTATTCCAAAATTGAAAAAATGGAATAGAAAATAGGTAGTGAAAAAAAATAAAAGCAATACTCTATTTATAGAGTAATAAACAATTTTCTACTAATACTACTTTCTTTTTTGATCAATCTTTTTTTTGGATCAAATTACTAATACTACTTTCTAACCTTCGTTCTTTATGTTTTCCCAATTCTTTTTTGTAGAGTTGGTTTCTTGATAGATTTCTCCATGTATGGAGAACATCTTTCTCATTACGTAACTTTTTTCCATTTGATATACAAATCCAACACTGAAAAAAAAGAGTAATGTTTTTATTTTTTGTTCATCATTCCATTTCTCACTTTATTTTATTTTTTATTTTGAAGTAAATTATAGAGTGAGATTAGAGATGTTCTTAGAACACCATTAGTAGGAGTCTTTTAAAGAGTCTCTCACCACTTAATCATTAACGCAAAATAAGAAAGTAAAATGAAGGAGAAAATCAGAATCGGTCTCTTGCTGAAGGTACTTGTGCACAATCTTAAGAGACTGAGTCTACAAGTGTGCATTTTGTATTGGTAGAATCAATTAAAAATAATAATTAAATGTTTAAAATAACATTTTTTTGTAAGAATTGTTTTAGTCTTTGCTCACTGCAAATGCTCTTAGATCACCTTTTTTTTGAATTAACACATATGAACGTAGACCCCAAATTATTTAAAAAAGGATTGATTAATGTCTTTATTAAATCGTTTAAAGTTCCAAAAATTTCAGAGCCCGGTTTATTTATCAGTGTATATAGACAAACGCATACTGAACAAAGATTCATATAGAAAGTTCAATAAACAAAATAAGTTAGAAATCCAATTTTCTGTTTTCAGTATTGTGTCGCCAATTGCATGTAAGGCACATGACACGATCACATGAAATCTTCAAAAGATAAAGGCTTTTGTTGCATGTTCCTAAAAGGTCCGTCCCCAACGTACAAATACAATACCCTCGAATTCTCAATACTTCAAGCCCTAAAAAGCCAACTATTCATATATGATGAAACGGTTGTATCCAACTCTCATTCTCATCTTATAATGTAAAGTTGAAATTGACCACATGTGTAGCCTAGCCTAGTAGTTTATATTAGTAATGCTAATGTCACTATGTGAAAATTCGTATGATAATGCATGTTATCGACAAAAAAAAGAACAAAGTAAAAAATATTCATATTCTTACGCAGATAAAAAATTATCTCCATTTTATTGGAGATATATTTCACCACATTTGAACATTGCATTGATTATGCAAACTCTTTCCCTACATATAAATACTACTACTCTCTATGTTTTATATTAGTTATCATTTTAAACTTTAAATTTTGTTTCATTATAAATATCGTTTAATATATTTTCAATGTACTTATTTAATAGTTTTTAAATTTTACCTCTATTATTTTAGTTCATTAAGTACAAAGATCAAATAAAAATATATTAATTAGAGGTAAACCAAAAATTAAATAATTTTCTTAATCCATATGGAAAAAATTTATATGACATATAAAAGGAACAAGAGGAAGTATATTTATATTATATGATCCTTAAGAAAAATTACATGTTTTCATATTGTCACTAAATATCTTCCCTAGGAACTTGATGTACTCCTCATTTTCACACATCTTGGTACTCAAAACCCATTGGCTGATGTTGCAGAGTTCCCTACTCATCTAAAGGGAAACTGATGAAACTCAAAGCCAAATGTTTTTCTTGTTTTGGTTTTTGGCAGGTCATGTAATGTTCTTGTGTTTCTACCATTAATCGAATCGTTGTAACCGTCGAAACTATCTCTTATGTTATGTTTATATCGTTGTAACGGATACATATTTTTTGTATTTATATGTTTTTATTGTTATAACTGATATTTAATTTTTTCGTAAGTTTCAAGCGTTACTTTTGTAAGATTTTGATGCGTTATTTTCATGATTGACTGATAAGATCGAAGAAAGATTGATAGCGATTCCATCCAATAACGATGGTTAAAACATATCATCAAATCATGTTCCTAAGTAGAAACTTGATTTAAACTTTTGAAGGCCTTCAATATGCTCAAAAGGTTGTATAAGGCTCTTTAGTTACATGGAGTATTTAACAAAATATATACATAAGATTTCCAAATTACAATATTGAGGATTTTAGTTGTGGTAACTAAATAAATGAAAATGAACAAGAACAAGATGTTTGATCCATTAGATGACTTGACATACTCTATATAGTAACATGCATTTAATTGTTAACTTTCATATCCCAAATTGGGGATTGCGCATACGAGACAAATATATACTGGTGACGACTGATGAGTGAACTGATTAAATTCATAAAATTGGCTTCTCTTATCATTTTTTTTTGTGAATTCAAGCACATAACAAATAACATATTGGGTTCATCACAGAACCCTGATGATTAACATAAAAAGAAGAGAATTGTCGATGGAGAAGTACACCTAAAGACGAATCCAAATGTTTATATGTATATAACATATATGCATATATTATGATAAACTAAATTAAAAACCAAAAGAACCCAAAATGAAAATGTCATTATCATGAAATCATTATTTATTTTCAATTGAAATTTTGGTTACAGGGAATTTACGGACATAAATTTCAAATCTAAAATGATGGTCTTGAAGCGGCTCCGGCTCCCCAGCCGGAAAACTGATCATAACCACTCATATTAACTCTTAGCTCTCCCTGAGCGACTCCAGACGGCGCTGTTTCTGAAGTGGCTGGCGGTGGAACTCCTCCTCCGACGTCTCCCCCACCTTCACCTCCCTCCTCTTCAAGTGGAAGCCTTTCGAAAGTTGCGTTGGAGAACGATGCAGCCATCAGTATCACTGGACCAGAAGCCACAAGGGGAGCCACCACTCTTCCTCCGATCACCCGACCTTGTTCACCAGCAACAAAGATAGATAAACCACCGCATCCCGGCGGCGCGGGCGGCGGAAGCACCGTACCAGTGATGGAAAGAATCTCAAACCTTCCACGTAAAGTCACAACTCCTCCGGCTCCGGCTTCAGTTCCACCATTGTTCCCATGAGTCGTCACCGGCTGCCGGAGAGTGAGGTTAGCCACCGTGCCGTTACCACTGAGAATGGAGACACCTCTCCCTCTCCGGCGAGCATAATTGTTGACGCTCTCAATTATGTCGGCTCCAGATGAGACTTCAAGAACATGAGATCTAAGCACGTTGGGGCTATCTCTTGTCACTATCACCGGTGGCTTCGGCTTGTTCTTAGACCCTGGAGGACGTCCACGTGGACGCTTCCCGGAAGTTGAGCCCGAGGTAACCTGGTCGGAATCAGGTTGACCCGGATACTTGTTGTTGGAGTCAGATTCATCATCAGACTGAGGCTGAGGCTGAGGCTGAGGCTGGGGTTGAGGCTGCGGCTGTGGCTGAAGCTGGTGTTGAAGCTCAGGCCTAAAGAGGTTATGGAAGTATCTAGAGTGACCGGATTGATCATAACCACCGTCCATCACAACCGCTTGTACTTTTTCTTTTTCTTGTGGTTCAAATATAATGAAATTGTGAGGGTAAAGATCGCTTCATATAGAGAAACTTTGGTGAAATCCAATAGAGAAGTCAAATTTCAGGGAGTAAGGAGCCAATAGCTTGAGTTGATCGGTTACACAAACCGACAAAAACAGAACAAAGAGACATAAATCAAAAGGGTGCTATTGTGTGTTTAAACCTTAACTCAGCTTTAGGGCAAGAGAGGAGCAGATTCTTCACGCCATACGGTGTCGTATTAAGAAGTGATGTGAAATGAATTGAGAAGCTTCAAATTATTTCACGTGCTGAGAGTGAGTTTGTGAGTAGCTCTGCAATACTTTTGTTGAACGATGAAAGCCAAAAGAAAATAAAACAACTGACAAAAATTAGCTTATAAAATTTGTATCTAATACACACAATGCGGCATATAAAAAATAACATACCCATCATATCAAGAATATAAATAATTACTTTTATGAAAACCAAGAGATGATGACAAAACAAAAAAGAAAACCAAGAGCTGACATCGGTTTTCAATTTTCTTCTATGGATTTCTTTTTTTTTTTTTTACAACAAAAGGCTAGAGAGAAACTAAGTAGATTCCTGATCCAAGAACCACCTCGGAGGAATCGAATCAACATAAATCATAGCTGCAGGCTGATTTCTAGCACCTCGTGCTAACTTATCCGCCATTGTGTTCTGTGCCCTCGGAATATGCTGAATAGTAAAAGGATGAAAAAATTCCTTACATCGCAGAAACTCCTCCATATGTGTAGTGAACGCCGGCCATTCTGTTGGTGTAGACACCATCTTCACCAGTTGAGAGCAGTCAGTTGCAAACACCACTTCTGAGATTCGTAGGGTCTTCATGCACTCCATCGCCCATATCAACGCTTCACATTCGGCATGTAAAGGTGATAGACTTTTGCGAATAGACATGGCCCCCATCATAGTATCAGTTGATCCACCTGCTTTATAAACCCATCCTTGTCCTGTGCACACATCTTGTGCTCTCCATGCTCCATCTAAATGACACCTACTTATGTCACCCATACCAAGGGTATCCACATCGTATGACGATCCCACCGATGGAGAATCCTTAGTCTGTGAATCCGTCCACATGACGCTTTCTATTTCCGCCGTCCGAAGGAGCTCGAAAGGATCCCTTGTCTGATTCCTATAAATTTTTCCATTCCGATTCTTCCAAATAAACCATAAAATCCAAGGAAAGCAATTCAAATCTGGTTCTTTTGGTAGCCTCCAGAATAGATAATCCATGTTCGTAAAAATAGATGAGGTCGGGAAAATCCCTGGGCAAGATGGAACATTAGATAGTGCCCAAATTTGAAGTGCGAAAGGACATTCAAAAAAGACATGATTAATAGATTCCTCCTCAGCCCCACACAACTGACACTGCGTATCACATTTAATACCACGTGAGTAAAGATTTTTATACACTGGTAAGCAACCCGAAATTATTTGCCAGACAAAATGTTGAAGTTTTGGTGAGCATCGCAGCCTCCACGAATGAGCCAATAGCGGTTTGGTATTGGGTCCCATATCAATATTTTGTTCACCCATATGAGGATAAGATTTCTCAGCACGATATCCAGATTTAACTGTATATCTACCATGATCCGTAAAATGCCAGCCATATGAATCCGGCTTAGGATTCCTACTAATGGCTAGACTCAGTATAGTACTCACATCGTCCTGATGAACATATGCATTGAGTAGATCCAGGTTCCAAGATAGATCAACTGGATTAATGAGATCCTCCACCTTAAGTAATGGATTCAGAAATTGATTTGTAAATTTTGGGGTTGCTGACCTCGGGCGAGGAGCGGGGATCCAAGGATCATTCCATACTGAAATGCTTGAACCTGTTCCCACTCTTTTGATTAGCCCTTTGTTAACCAGAGATCTAGCGGATGTAATACTTCTCCACCCATACGAGGGAGAGTATGATCTGATGGGATCCAAAGGATCGGAATTCCGATAATATCGTCCTTTGAAAACTCTTGCAAAAAGCGAATCAGGTTTATCAATTAGACGCCATAGCTGTTTCGCTAATAAAGCTGTATTAAAATTCTGAATATCTCTAAAACCGATGCCCCCTTCAGCTTTATCTTTACACACCTTGTCCCACGAAAACCAATGCATACCTTTGGAATTACCACTACCGCCCCACCAAAAATGAGCAACTGTACTCGTAAGTTTCTTTGTCACCGTTTTTGGTAAACGAAAGCAAGACATCACATGAGTTGGCATAGGAGATGCCACTGATTTAATCAAGACCTCCTTTCCACCCTTCGTAATGAATCGAAGAGTCCAATGATTAACCTTATGATTAACCCTTTCATTAAGAAACCCAAAAATCTGTGTTTTAGAACCTCCAAGACTCTCCGGAATCCCCAAATATGTTCCCATACCACCGAGTGTCGTTATACCCAATATCTGTTGAACCTCCAGCCGTGCTACTTCAGGGACTTTATGTCCAAACTGTATGGATGATTTTGAAAAATTAATCTGTTGTCCTGATGCACATTCATAATCTTTAAGAATCTGTAGAATAACCTCACATTCTTGCCTATTAGCTTTACAGAAAAAAAGACTGTCATCCGCAAATAATAGGTGAGATATTGCCGGACTTGCACGTGCAACCTTTAGCCCAGTTAACATTTTTTCCTCTTCTTTCTTCCTAATATTTGCGATTAATGCTTCGGTACATAAAATAAATAAATAAGGCGACAAAGGATCCCCTTGTCGCAAACCTCTATTCGGTATAATATGTCCTTTTGGTTGACCATTAATTAATACTTTATATTGTACCGAAGAAATGCAAGCCATTATCCGAGAAACCCATTGTTGTGCAAAACCCAGCTTTAGTAATATAGCTTCAATAAAAGGCCATTCAACTCTATCATATGCCTTACTCATATCCGTTTTTATAGCCAAAAACTTCTCTTTACATGAATTATTTGTCCTCAATCCATGAAACATCTCTTGTGCAATTAAAATGTTATCAGAGATCAATCGCCCAGAAACAAAAGCAGATTGTGTTTCCGAGATCAGGTGAGGTAAAAACCTCTTCAACCGTTGACACAACACCTTCGAAATAATTTTATAACCTACATTACATAAACTGATGGGACGCAGTTCCGTCATTCTACTCGGTCTTAAAGTCTTTGGAATAAGACAAATATTGGTCATATTTATTCTTTCATCCAGAGATCCAGACCTGAAGAACTCATTAACCATGTCAATAATATCTTTTTTGATGATCGACCATGCCTGTTGAAAGAACAAAGCTGTCATCCCATCCGGTCCAGGGGCCTTCTATGGGTGCATCATAAATAAAGCTGATCTCACTTCCTCTTCTGAGGCCCAGGAAGTTAAAATCCTATTCTGATCCTCGGTGATCAGAGTAGGTACCGCATGTAAAAATTCTTCATAACCCACTGGTGATGTCGTTGAAAACAAATCGTTAAAATAATCAACTGCAACTCCTTCTATCTCCTCTTCCGATGTAACCCAGTCACCCCCACTATTATGCAACCCCACAATTTTATTCTGGATTTGCCTCTGTTTAGTAAGCGCATGATAAAATTTAGTATTTCGATCCCCTTTAGCATGCCAAGTCGTTCTACTTTTCTGTTCCCAATAAAGTTCTTCATCCCTATAAGCTTCCTTTAACTTCCTGGATACCTCTAATACCTCCTCATACGTTTTAGTATTGTCACCCTGAATTTCTTCCAAAGCCTTCTGTAACGAATTTATTTTTTCCTTACCATAGGGAGGGTTATTTTTCCTCCAAACCGAAATTTCGTGTCGACAATTTACTATTTTATCTACAACACCCGAATTATACCGTGGATTTTCCGTAGACCACCCCTGTGCAATGGAATCCATAAGCCCCTCCATACCAATCCATCGCTTATCAAACCGGAATTGTTTCCTTACTTTGATTAATTTCTCATCTAAACTTGCAACAATGGGCCTGTGATCTGATCCGATCATTCCTAAATATTCCACAAAAGCTGACGGGAACATATTATGCCATTCGACATTTCCTAAAGCCCGATCTAATCGACACCGGACCGTTTGTCCTTGTCGCTTCCCACTCCATGACAAAGTATTTCCTTTTGAAGGAAATTCCAGAAGACCACAGTTTGCAATCATATTATTAAATTGAAGAAAGGTTGATGCATGGCGAATCGCTCCCCCATCCTTTTCATGATTACCCGTTATTTCATTGAGATCCCCAATAACAAACCATGGCTCCACTCTGGTAATACCAATTCGTGTAAGGCGTTCCCAAACATAATCACGCAGACCCTGAACCGGCTCCCCCTTCTATGGATTTCTATATATTTGTTTTCTTTCATTTTTGACTTATAGCTTTAAGCGGAAAAATAAAGATATTAGTTTTTGAACTAAATTTAAAAGATATAGGAATTTTAAAAAATATATATTTGCAGCATTAGGGACAAAGATAATATTAAAAATAATTATATTATTTGATTTTGGAATTTACTATATAGAAATAAATGTTTTAATAATTCTTTTAGAAAGGGGGATTAGTTTCATATATTGTTATTAACAATAGCCTAGTTTTGACCCATAAAATTTACTATTTATGTTTATTAAAAATATTTATCAAGTAATAAAGATGGTAAAAATAAATCTAAATCCGAACCGAATCAACAAATGTTAACACAGTCGAGTTTGGTTTAAAATATTTAACCAAATATAATTTAAGAGATGTATATTTTGATTATCAAAAATAATTAATGACTGCAATGACCCATGATCCAAAACATTTTTGATTCGCTAACCAGTCCGGTTTTTAAAACAATGGTTTGATCCTATGACGTAAGGATGTGGGAAGAGAATATAAAAACCACCAGACTACAATAGACTAAAATAATTAATATTTAAAAGGTCCCAAGCCAATGCTTGCTTTGCTTGCATATAGAGGTGGTGGAGTCTTACGGAGGAAAGAAGATCTCTCCCTTACCAACAACTACAGTAAAATCTCTATAAATTAATACTCAATAAATTAATATTTTTTATAAATTAATAAATTTCATCGGTTCTAGTTTGGGCTCGTTCAAAATTTAACACAAATTGATAAAATAATAAGATAATATTTTTTTAGAAAATTCGATGTAAATATATGGTTCCATTAAAATTATAAATTAATAATTTATATGTATATATATTTTATATAAGAAAACACTTATTATTATATTGTAGGTTTTATATTCACAATGGAATTATCTTTATATTTTCTTAATGCTTATGTATTTTTTTAGATATTTTGCAATATTATATTTAAAACTACATTTAAGTCCTATGCAATATATATTATATACATAAAATAATATAATAAAATTAATATAAATATCATATTTAAAAAAATAACAGTTGTCTATACACTAAAATCAAAAAAAAAAAATCTTATCTTAGAATAAATATATCTTAAAATAAAATAATCTAAAGAAGGAAACTTTTGTAAATTAAAAACTCTATAAATTAATAAAATTTCAAAGTCCCAACATTATTAATTTATAGAGGTTTTACTGTACTAAAGAGAGATGTCCCAACGGCCAACACACGGGAGATTTTTTAAAAATACAAAAAGTAGTGAAACAAACAGCGTCCCCGTGTGTTGGCCGTTGGAAAAAATTGGGATATGAGCCCACACAAACACACATCAATAGCATCGACCTAACACACCTTCAACAACCAAACCGAGCAATTATTAGGCCCAGAGCGACCTGAACAAGATGTCGAACTGAGCAAAACGGGCTGTAATCTCCGTACTCCATAATCTGAGACCATCCAACACACAATTGCCACGCACACCACCACAAGAGGCTCAAGCAAACCCAAGAAGCGCTGGGATGTGAGCGAACACCAAACGCTAAGAGTAGTGGCCAAAGACACGAAAACCACCACACGCCCGTCGCCGCTGAAAACAAACGGACTGAAACTAGTGCTGCTAGACTATCCCTTTCGACCGCAAGGACGAAATGAAGAACAATGGCAAGGTCAAAAACCGAAACCCCTTTACTACGACAACCAACGAGAGTCGTAGACTTCAAAGAGAAACAAATAGGAACACAGAACCGGAACCGCGAAAGGAGGTCCAAAGGTGAGGAGGCAAAGCACATGGCCACTTAGACGGCATAGATGACCACCCCTTAAACCGCAAGCAAGACCTTTCGCGAGCCAGCCACAAAGCTCAAGCACCACCCGACTGCATACTCGAACCCACAACCCGCCGCTGTGATAAAAGGATCCACCAGCACACACCACGCCAAGGAGGAAGAGTACCCGAGCTTGACGAACCAAAGTGAGCCGAGAACCTCCATCCCGAGCCGAGTGACTCCATGGAGCAGAAGTAGAGAACCTCCAACGCTCAGAGAAGCCATGTCGTACCTCCCGTTCAAAGACGAAGAGAAACCGGACAAGATATAAAGATGAAAATTGATCTTGATCCACACCCAAAAAAAACGACTGCAACCTCCACCAACCTCTCGCCCTCCTCGCCGAAGCCACAAAGAGATGGAGAGACCACCAGAGAAGAAGTGAATTCTGTAACGAAGCTTTCCCCGGCGTCAATCCCTATCCCACAACGCCGTACATATCGAAGGGGAGGAAGACGCGGCGGCAGCAAAGCAAGAGAGACTAGCTGGTACGCGCCGGAGGCAAGACAGCCACAAGTTTGTCGATGAAGAGATAAGGAGGAGAGAAGTGAGAGCGTATTATTTTGAAAAAATTTGTGAAATATCGGTCTATTATCTTAAATATTTTTGTGGATAATTTTTTTATAGTAATTGTCCCTACTCCGATGGGGCCCACATCCAGGAAAACCCCATTAGCGCCGTAGAAATCCATTGGCCATCTGCGACATGATGTTTTGGAGATGTTTCAGTACCAGCCCCGCTGACAGAGAATCGAATGCGCGACCTCTGACAGTCGTGTGTGGTAATCTTGTTGAAACAAAAGGTCATCAACTATATCTCAAAAATTGTAAACTTTAAAATTTACATTTATTAAAATTTTATTAGTTTAAAAGTTGTGAAAAAATAGTTGATCATTTTTTTGTAGATTTTAATCAAATTTTAATGCTTTGTAATATGTGAAAACACTAAAAATACATATTTTAAAAAGAGAGAATATCATATATTTGGGGTTTATTTTATTTTATTGACATCAAACGGAAATTCTATTATTCTATTACTGTATGAACTTGAGGTGGCTTGGGGTTTATTTAAAATTGTTTAAATGAAAATATGTATATATTCTTTTATAAGTGATATACTGATATTATTTTTCAGTATTTTGTTTACACGGTGGCTTAGTCAGTTGGTCAACAATGTACTTGACACGTGACCTCTACGGATTAGTTACTTTAACCAGCTAAGTTATTTGGCTCTCTTCATCCTCTCCCCGACTCGACAAAAATCACCACTAATCCACTGACGACGTTCAAAGCCTTCTGAAGCCGAAACAACATCATTCATCGAAGACTCACCGGAGATCGCTACGGTACCTAAAAACATCTCTCTTTTTTGTTTTGCTTAATCAGCTCGTGCTCGAATGTGACTTCGTTATCTCCCCCGAGAAGTTTCCTGGGGCTTCAGCTTAGACTGTAGATTAGGGTTTTTTCATCTTCTTTCTAGATGTTGCCCGTCTCCTCCACGTCATCTTCCCGACTTCGATTCAGGGTTTTCAACTCGGAGCAAGATCCCTAATTGATCGCCGCTTATTCTAGGGTTTAGTCAGCCGACCCCAAACTGAATTGAGCTTTAGATTGTCAATTAACTCATCCCTATAGCTTATCATCATCATTCCAGAGATGGGTTCATCGAAAGTTTTAATCTTTTTCAATGTTCTTGTAAATGGTAGAAAAATTGGGGGTTTAAAGGATCAAACTTTATAAGTCTTACTTAAGCTTTGCTTAGTGCTTTGATTTGATTGTTTGTTTGTTTATCTTACTTTAATAGGTGAGTTTGAGTTCTGTCCCTTGTGGAAAGCATACAGACAACACCATGAACCCTGAGAATCATCCGACCACCACTCACTCCAAAGTGATCTCACATGTGTTTTTCACCGGTACCGCCAAGCAAGGCTGTGCTGGGCCACCCCTTGGTCTTGTTGATATTGGTGTGAGCGACATTGCCTACATCTTCAGAATCTCTCTCCCCGGCATTGCCAAATATCAAGGTTAGCTTTTACTTCTCTCATATGTTTAACGAGAATGGATGTATCATTGTTTTGAGTTTCATGGTGACAAAAGTTGCATTTATTCACCATCTGCATTTGAAAGGACTGATCTTTGTCTCTCATCTGTTAACTAGATAAGATCAAATGTGAGATTCAGAGAGAGGGAAGAGTATGCATACAAGGAGTAGTACCTGAGATTGCGATTCCAAGCGATTCAGGATGCTTATACAGAATGCAAGTGCAGCAGCTCAGCCCGCCTGGTCCATTTTCCATCACGTTTAATCTCCCGGGGCAAGTGGATCCTCGCTTGTTCTCTCCAAAGTTTAGAGCTGATGGGATCTTTGAAGTTGTTGTCGTCAAGCTCGGTGTACGCATCCCAACGTCATAGTTAGGTTCCTTTTTCCATTAACCAGGTTCTGTTCAACTGTGTTGTGTAAAAAAACATGTTCACAATGTTCCCGAATTCTTAAGACGCTCTTGGACTTGGAAAAAACCGGTTAGATGTGAAACTGGTGCTGTTTTGAGCAATGGTTTTAGCCCAACCAAACACTAAACCAGATTATTTTGGATTATTGGATCACCGTGGACAAACCATACATTAATAGTTTAATAATTTCAGTATATAATTATATATCAACAATTAATAATACAAGAAAAAGTTTATGTTTAAAAATATAGTTTAACTACAATTTTTCACATATCATCAAAAAATAATAATTTAAACTATTAAATTGTTTGACAAAAAAAAAACTATTAAATAATTCTTGTAACAAGTTAGAACATATAAAGAAAAATATAATGAAACTAAATTTAATAAGTATTCAAATGTTTTATGTGGATAATGAAATTAACTTTTAAATCCAAAATAGCAAAAAGCAAAACATTATATCTGGAATTGATTTTTAAATGTAAATTGTCAACAAAAAAAATAAACTAATATTAAATCATATCAATTAATTTAGTTTTTGCAATCATCATTCACTTCAATTTCTTAGAACTGCATACTGAAATTTTAATGAAAATTTAAAAAACTTACAAATGAAATAATTTAGTTGATATTCAATTATGCTCACAACGAGATGAATAAACAATTTGGCTAATAATTCAAATTGTTAACTTTTGATCATATCCAAATAACTTCAACGTTCATTTTAAACAAGCATAAATATATACTTACATACTTTACAAAATGTAAATCATACCAAATTATATATTGGTTCATTCATCAGTTCAGCCCAAAGTAAAATCTCTAATTTTAGTGGATTTAAATAGATTTTATTGGGGTTTAAAATAAAAGGTTCTTTTGAAAACCCAAACTGAATTACATATATATTAAGAACATTGATTTGAGCAAATTGAATACTAACGTTTTAATTAAAAAAGTAACATGGAATTAGACGTTTGGGTCAGTATCATTTCTATTAATAACAAGAGTCAAATAATTAAATAACAATAACATTATCTAAACCTTTTACTGAATTTTATTTATAAACTCAAAAATATAAATTTTCATTATCCATAAAGTTATTAAAAAAAATTCTTCAAAGCAAAAAAAAAAACATTATTGTGTTGTGACCATCATGAGAACAGACGTGAAAAAGGAAACTTTATAAGCCTTTATAATCAGATTTTATTAAAGAAAAAGTCAACTAAAAGAAGTGGAGTCGATCTAGGGCCTAGGGGAGGTGTTGTGTTCCTCGCAGTCAAAGCCTCTCCAAGTAGAAAACTCTTCAGACATTATTTATAACAAAGAGATATAGACAAAGACTTCGATAGTTCTCAGTTTGTGTATCCACGAACTCTTCCAAATATTTTTTAAAACATACAAAAGCCAAAACACATTATTTAGGGCAACTCGACGGAAGATGCCGGAGTTAAGAGTGTTATCGGCGTTAGATGCGGCGAGGTTACAATGGTACCATTTCAAGGCGATAATGATCGCCGGATTAGGTCTCTTCACCGACGCTTACGATCTCTTCTGCATAGCTCCCATCATGAAAATGATCAGCCAAATCTATTACCACAAAGATTCCATCGGAACCGCCGTTCTCTCCATCTCTTACGTCATCGCACTCTTCGGCACCGCCTTAGGACAGCTCATCTTCGGCTACTTAGGCGACCGTGTCGGGCGCCGAAAAGTATACGGTCTCTGTCTCTTGATCATGGTGTTCAGCTCCTTCGGCTGCGGTTTCTCCGTCTGCACCACTCGCCGTTCTTGCGTCATGGCGAGTTTAGCATTCTTTAGATTCGTCCTCGGGCTAGGGATCGGTGGAGACTACCCTCTCTCCGCCACGATCATGTCGGAGTTCGCTAATAAAAAGACGCGTGGGGCTTTTATAGCCGCCGTGTTTTCGATGCAGGGGTTGGGAATCTTGATGAGCTCAGCCGTGACGATGGCTGTGTGCGAGGCGTTTAAGATGGTCGGAGAGGGGAGTTTGGAGAAAATGGAGGCGGCTGGAGTGGAGACTTTGGCTCCGGCGGAGTCGGATATTGCTTGGAGGTTGATTCTGATGATCGGTGCTATTCCCGCCGCGTTAACGTTTTACTGGCGAATGCTCATGCCTGAAACCGCCAGGTTCCTTTTTTCTCAAATTTTAAATTATTTTCCGACGTAAAAACAAAAACATATATATTCGCGTATGATAACTACATTTATTAATGTTTATATGCATCATCTATATTCTATTCATATTTCTCTTTTTGTCTTGGTCTTGGTCGTTGTCATTTTTTATTTTTCTCTTTTTCACCAGTTTTTATATTTCTCTTTTTGTCTTGGCTGACTTTGCTTCGTATCAATGTTTTTTTGAGAAAGTTTTATATATATATATATATATATATTATTCTCAATGCTCTACTAAAGCGTTTGATTTTTAGTAGGACAATGTCTTGCTTATATTTATATAACCATTCCGTATTTGATAGTAATAATAATATTTTAATAGTTATGGAAAACATTATCTTGCTTGAGTACTTTGTTGCAATTGTCCGCAAACTTGAGAATTTTTCACTTTTTTCTTAGTGAAATCTCAACGCAAAATTATAAACTAAATCATTAAGGCTCCGACTGGTGACATGTAGTATTAGAGTTGAATTACAGTATGATTTGTAGTTCGATGTAACTTGCAGTAAAAAATATGTGGTAAAAAAGTAAGTTTATGTGGTAAGTTTTGCAGTAAAAATAAAAGTTATCATTTTATTAAAATTTATGACTGGTAACATTTTTGATGTATAAGTTGCAGTATGAGTTCTGAATAAAAGAATTAAATATATAAATTGATAAATAGAATTTTTTATTAAGCTCTTTTTAAAATAAATAAAAAGGAAAAAAATTATTTTAAATAAGTATAAAAAGTTTGAAAAAAAAAATTTAAATTATTTTAAGCTATTTTTGTTTAAATATATATAATTATATATATATATATAATAAACAAAAAAAATCTCATATAAACATATGAATATATGTATGTAAATTATAAAACAATTTTTAAAAATTAATTTAAATGGAAGTAAGAAAGTTTATAAAGTATTTTGGCTAGCAAATAAATAGTTGTGTACAATAGTTGAGAATATTTATTAAATAACCAAAGTAATTGTTGGACAATTGCCATGTTTTAAAAGTTAATAAATTTCTATAGAAATAAAAAACGTGAACAACTAAACAAAAAGTTACTAACTCAAGTCAACTCAAGCTCTAATACATGCAATTTTCTTTGATGTTGGCTTAACATTTGATTTGTTGATTTTACAAAGGAGATAACTCAAAGTGTAACTCAACCTTACCACATTCTAAATCAACACACAAACTCAAAAGTTCACAACAAAATCATGATTGGTAACATTTCTGATTAATATTCTTAACTCAAACTAAATCAAGTGTAAAACATGTCACCAATCAAAGCCTAAAAGTATGTTTAATTGTGTGTTGAACATAAGTTCTACCCACGTTTCCATACGAAATAAGGTTGGAGAAACTCTGCGACTGAAGAATTCATGAAATTTAACCTAAATTCGATATGATTTTGCTCCGATTATAGATATAAAATAATACTACAAAATGTGTAGTAATATAAAGAGTGGAAACGTCGTGGTTTGCTTCTAGGAAGTAAGTTGACTTGTGAGGGAATATACCGAACACAGTTGTATATATACCTTTTTAGGCTACATCATGATAACGTATTCGGATAGTGTTCTTATTTTAACATGTCTAATATATGGTTTTAGTATGCCTTGTATTTGTTAATTATTCTTCCCAGGTATAAGCTCCAGCTAAGAAACGAGTTCTAGTATATAATAACTAGATCTAATTTCTCCAAATAATATTCAATCTCTTCCTATCAAGTTCTTCCACTTTGATTACCTTGCTTTTTCATAAAATGTCGAAAATATATACATGTGTTATGTGTGTATATATATATATATCGTATGATTAATTTTAGTTTTAGCTGCTAAAACTTTTTCTAATAACAAACCTAGCTAATCTGTTTCGACTGGCTAAAATTTTAGTAAATCTTTTTAACGATAAAGCAAATTAAAGTGGTTAAAATCAATTGAAAGATTTATCTAATTAGTTTAGTTAATTAATTAATTTATTAGAAATGTCACACATACTATAAACTGGGACATAAAGTACAATATATAAAAGGCATGTCATTTATTCATTGTCAGCATTGATTATTTAGTGAGCTTTGATATAATATTCTCTCTTTTTGTTATAAGTTTAGTTGAAATAAGAACATACTAATAATTTACATATGTTTATGTCAGAATAATGCTATATTTTGCTACAAAACTTTGAAAATGTTGAATATATATTTATAATATTCTCCACAAACTAAAAAAACTATAACTTCTAATTTAGATGATTTTACAATGTTAAGTATTTACTTTTGAATTTTCTCTATTTCAGTATTTTGAACTAAATAATCAGATCAATCGTTTAAAATACTAAACATTTTAAAATGCATGCAGATACACAGCACTAGTTGAGAACAACGCAAGACAAGCAGCAAAAGACATGCAAAAAGTCATGTCCGTATCCATGTCTCAAGTAGCCGAAGATACATTATCGGAGACACTAGAACTACCACCATCTACTTCTTCCTCCTACAAACTCTTCTCCCGCCGTTTCTTCAGCCTCCACGGCCGTGACCTCTTCGCAGCCTCAGCCAATTGGTTCCTAGTGGACGTAGTCTTCTACACAAGCAACCTCCTCCTGTCTCAAATCTTCAGTTTCTCCAACAAACCTCTCAACTCCACAAACGTCTACGACTCTGCCTTCGAGGTGGCTAAGCTAGCAGCCATCGTAGCCGCTTGCTCCACCATCCCCGGCTACTGGTTCACCGTCTACTTCATCGATAGAATCGGTCGTGTCAAAATTCAGCTTATGGGGTTTTTCTGTATGGCCGTTGTTTACCTAGTCGCTGGGGTTCCGTACAGTTGGTATTGGTCTAAGCATGAGAAGACTAATAAAGGCTTTATGGTTCTCTATGGACTGATCTTCTTCTTTAGCAATTTTGGGCCTAACACGACGACCTTTATTATCCCGGCCGAGCTTTTCCCGGCTAGGTTTAGGTCAACTTGTCATGGGATATCCGGAGCTGCCGGGAAGTTTGGGGCCATTGTCGGGACGGTTGGTTTCTTGTGGGCCACGCAGCATGAAGAAGAGGACAAAGGAGAAGTTTTTCCAGAGGCGAGACGCGTGAGGATAGCGTTTTTAATCCTTGGTGCAGTTTGTATCGCTGGAGTCTTGGTGACGTACTTCTACACTCGTGAAACTATGGGAAGGTCGTTAGAAGAGAACGAAGAGGACGAGATTGATTCCACATGTGCATCTTCTGGTAATGAGTTATTCCCTATAGAATAGTGATTTTGATATCACAACACAATCAATCCTCTTTTGATTGTCCTATTCTAATTTAACTCTGAATTTCCTTGGTTTTGATGTTTGATATACGTTAAGTTTTTTTTTGTTCTCGTGTTTAATTGACTTCTTTTTTTTTATTTGTTTTCTACTATTTAAATCCGTGCATTTAAAACGGTATATGGATGTCAAAGCTTGGTCAGCTTGACTCTAAACATGATTGAATATCACTCACTTTTGGTTGGGAAAGAAGCCACCTGGTTGCTTCCACATAACCTTATGGCTTACTATTGTACCTCTTCATCCCAATGAAACCTTCCCCCCCCCCCCCACCCCCACCCCCCCCCCCATTTTGATCCCCTAGACTTCGTCACTATGACGTAATCCATGCCCTTTTTGGATAAACTATACTTAGGTTTCTTTGGATGGACCCATCTTTTTATTTATATTGCAATTTATTTTGGTTCTGTGAAAATGACACTTCAGATGAGTTGCTACATTCGGCCGGTTAGGCGGTCTACCATAGCTAAAAATGCTTTAGCCAACTGAAAAAAAAAACTTGCTGTGACTTTCAAAAATCAGGATTTATCACCAATGTAACCTCTGTTTTGGCTAACCAGGCACAACCCTAACCATATTCGATTATGGTCTTCTAATGATTTTGCCGGTTTGCAGTGTCAATGGTTCAGTTTTGAACTTTTTATGAACATGCAACAAGAGATTGTTTTTATTTTTATTTTTAAAAAGAGATTGTTATTATAATGGTTTAGCCGGTTGGCAGTGTCACTGGTTCAGTTTTGAACTTTTCTTCATGAACATGCAACAAGAGATCGTTACCATCTCCCTCTCTGATGTTTTTCCCCAAGAGAGAAAAATTCGATTTGTTAAGTTCACTCTAGTTTCGACTTTCGAAGCCTAATTAATACCAACAAGGCCTAGCAATCGATAGTAACTAAAATATTAGGATACTAATTCTTCCTAGCTCTATATATTTCATTTTTTCATAAGCGCTGACAAAAATTAAAATATTTCAACAATCTACAAAACCAATTCAAATTAGTTAAAATTGAGAATAGATCATAGATAAACTTATCATTTCGAAAAGCCAAAATTTCCAGATCAAAAACGTTAAATACTCCAAATCAATAAAGCATGCGCATCAGCGCATGTATATTCCATAACAAAACATATCAAGTCGTGCATTAGAAATTTAGTCTTATTCAAGTGTAAAATTTATAATGCGCGAACGAGATATTGCTTTATGTCTATCAAATCAGAATGTCATGAACATTATGTTAATGCGTCCAAAAATGTACACTTTAAACATTCATATATATTCAACCAATGATGATTTTGTTTAAGTATAACACCACTAGCTAGGGAATCAAGCATTCATGGAAATATACATAAATAAATGAAATGTTGGTAACAGAAAAATGCAAAAACATGAATGCGCGGAAATCTCCGGCCAGATATGGAATGTTGGTATCATTATTTTTCTATGAGAATTTATAGTTTCTACTTTCGACACAAAAGAAGCTCTTCACTTTATACTTCCTGCTCTTTTTGTGATTCAAAAAAAAAATCATCCTTAATAGTTTAATACTAGGTAATAACCCGCGCCTTGCGCGGGATGTGATTATTAGTTTCGTTATTTTTAATAAAAAAGACAATAAATCTGTTTAATCTGGATATTGGTTAGGTTTTACGTTTTTTTGTTTTTAATCTTCTAAAATATAACTATTATTTTAAATTAATATTCATTTTAGTTTATTCGGTTAAAACATTTGATTTTTTGGTTTTTTTCGGATAAAAACCTAAAATTAATATTATATGTTTATTTTCATATTATGAAGTTTAGATAGTTGTCATGTCGAACCAATAGTTTCATATTATAGTTTTTAAACAGATAATAGTTTAAGAAAAAGAAAAGAAAATTATTAAGACAAATCATTTCACTACAATTTGGTCGGTAGTGAAAGAAACATTAAGAAAAAATATTTCAACTTTCAAAAAAATTAGATACTTTAGCTGTGGTGAATACTTAGTTATAAGATGCTCACATCAAGGTGCACATGTATGTTTATGTAAAAAGTATATAAAAATAGTTGAAAAATATATAAAGATATTGTTAATTAATATTAAATGACATTTTTGTTCAGAATAATACATGAAAGATAAAATTAAAATTTATTTAAAATAAAAAAGACCTTGACATTAGTCATTTTTTCATCAAAAGAAAATAAAATTATATTCGTAAATAGGGGTGGACACATATCAAGTATCTGGATATTTGGAAGCATTCTTGTCAATTCGATCTTTAGCCACCTAGATATTCGGTGACTCCGATATCCGAAATGTTTTAGAATTTTAAAAAAATATCCGATTTGATTCGTAAATAAAATAAAATTTTAAAAATAATTTAATAATAACATTTTATTACAAAAATAAAACATTATATAACCTTTTAATTCTAGTACCTAATATAATAAATTTATATTGTAAAACTGATATAAAGTATAATATATATAATTCTTTTCATATATGTATATATATGCATATAACATATCGAACTAGATATATGTTCCTAAAAATATTGGTATTAGTGATTTGCTTCTTTTTTGGATATTGTATTTTAGTATTTGATTTGTTTCGTAAAGTTTCAAATATCAAGATTTTTTGGTTCAAATCAAAACGGATAACAAATCGAATCAAAATTTATGAATATTTTGCTCAATTTTATCTGTAAACAATAAAAATAATATATATATAGTTTGGCTTTTGATTCGTTATCTATTTTTATTCGAACCGAAAAATCCAGAGTTTTATTGAAACTATGTATGTGAGTTTTATATTAAAAAAATCACAAAGTACATAGTGTGAACACATTTATGACTATAGTGTGAACGCGTTAACATATTTATTATCAAATCATTGTGAGGCTGCCACATGTCTATTATAATGTGAATGCATTTATTACAATGCTTCTCTTTTAATATATAAGGGATGATAAAGTATTAGCTAGAGTTTAGTAATACGATTAGAGATATACACAAATGATATCCTCTATCCAAAGAGATAAAGCCAAATAATAATAAGATAACCGATCATGCAAATGCATGAACGTACAATAATACAATATACAACGGAATATTCGAACTTGAATATCAAATGCCACGTTAAGTATGTTTTCCAATATATGATTAGTTAGTTTTCGAGTAGTTTATATATGCAGAGTATGAACTGGAGATTGGCAGTTATATATAAAGGGTAAATTTCTAGTATGAAAAATGAAGTGAATTCATTTTTGTGCAAGAAATCTGAAATTCTATAAGACTGAATTGTATTAATTGTTGTCATTAAGTATAATTAAATCAAACGTTTTGGATTACTGGTACCTAATAGCTTGCCATCAGCTCGAAAATGTGAATGATTGTGCATTAATCACCATTCTGAACTAGTATATCACTGTAGTTAAAGGAAAAAGTGATGGTAATATATTTTGTGATAAAATGCTATATCTCATCGTCAATCATGCAATTTAGGTTACCTTTATTACAATCTTTCTATGCACATTATTATACGATTAAATAAGATTAGCACTTAGCACATGGACGCACTGCATTTTTCATAGTGGAAAAACTCCTGATAAACGATGATAGCTCGGTATGGTGGACCATCATTATTCGTACGTGTTTTATTTGATGGCTAAACGGAGAAAGATAAATAATCCAATAATATTTGTTTATCGTGACTGTAATTATCTACATCTTGACTAATCATTATCAAATTACTTTCTCATTTTCTAACTCACACTTTAGTTGTACTCTAAAGATTTTGGCGATCTTTTGTTAGGTCAATCTTCGACTACAAAATAAGACCATCTTCATGGTCATTTAAGAAGTCCTAATAATTTAAAGTCGAGTTTGATAATGTAGTGGTATACAGGCTCGTGTTTGCAATATTTATAAAGTGCTACTTTTTAACGAAAAAAACACATGAATAAATTAAATATATAGAACTCGACTTTTACTAGTTTGCTGCTTTATTAATGGAAAAGGGAAAAGAGAAAACTCAGACAACACACATCACACCATCTGTTCCATGCACACTGGTCCATCTGTATACCTTCCCATGGAATATTCCATTAAGTAATCGAAATGCCCATGTATTTGACTTCTTACATGAAATTATATACAGAACTGACATTTTCTATCGGATGAAACAAATCATTTTTATGATGAGAAATGTTGATTTATAGACTATGATAATTTAAGAAGGGCCTGGGGTTAAAAAATAATATGATTAGTAGTTAGATACTTATGTATTACTAAAGTAGGTTTCGATTCATTTGGTAGGACATGGAGCTGAACAATCTTTTTTATATGTCTACCATTAATAAATGCATCGTTACCACCGCATATTCACACACCATAAGCTAATGGATACAGACAACATCAAAATGGAATCAAGCATCTGGTAGCTAGTTTTGTTTGGTACTAAATCTTTAGTATGTTCTGTGGTCCAACGTCTCAGGTTTCAAGTTCTTGAAACTGTTTCATGCATGGTCTCTAGGAAGTTTTACAAATCGTGTCGTTATCTATAAACAATGTATTGAAGAACTTTTTTCTCATTCACTTGCAATATATAAAAAGAAATAAAGTGTTCAATGTATGAACTTTCCGTTACATAATCCATTTACAGTAAATAAGCATATATATACGTTAATAATACATATGACAGATTAACATTATCCATTAAAATGATGACAATGAACATTCTTTAGATATTATAACATGCCCAGCAAGTGCTAGTGTATAGAATGAGGGAAGGTCTAAAGCACAATCAAGGTAATAAGTTATTAGGATCTTCGCGTTGCGTGATTCCGGTATTGGGTTCGGATCCTGAGCTTGAGCTACCAGGTAACCCCCCGCATTTTTGACACCTGGCAACCACCAAGATTTGACGGCAGGAAGGACACGAAGAGTGGGACTCAAGCCACGTGTCAATACACGATACGTGGAAACCGTGACCGCACTGCGGCAACACTCTTAGCTCGTCGCCGGCGGCGAATTCCGTCAGACATATCACACACTCGACTAGTTTCTCCCCCGGTGGAGAATCCGGCGAGTAGGTGAGCTTCGGCAGAGAACGGAGGATTTTCTTCTTTAGTCCTCTGTTGGCCGCAGCTACCGGCGGTTGATGATGAGTCTGGACCGAGTTCGGGGCGGCGATACGTCGGAGCCAGGTGCATCGAGAGACAGCGACTAAGCCGAGGACGCAAATGAGTGCGCAGAGAAGAGCAGCTATGATGACTATGAGATTAGAGTTTAATGTCGGAGAAACTACAGCCGGAGACGGAGAGGTGGATTCTTCAAGAAGACGAAAGAGAAGTCGCGCCATTGCAGAGACTAGAGAAGAGAGTTTGGTTTGAAAAGTAGAGTGTGAGCGTTTCTTTAAGTGAGCCAAAGAGGAAGGGTATTTATAGTGAAATACCCGGTCCTTTGGTTGGTATTATTTACATTATAACTAGTTCATTTCCCACACATTTGTACGGATTAATATATCTATATACTTAACATTTTTTTTAATTCTAATGTTTATTTTTTATAAAAAATAGTAATTAAATTTGATAGTAATTTAAAATTATTAAAAATTATAAAACTTTAATATTCATCTTAGTAATCAATGTATTAAATTATGTTCTTTTTCATAGTTTTATTAATGTGATGTAGATTTTGGATCAAATATATTTTCTATAGTAATAATTAAATTAGGAAATTTGTATTTAAAATTAAAAATATATTGTATTTGCATTGAAAAAGAAATCATGTGGAACTGAAATGATTATATTATCGGTAGATATTGTTAATATCTATTTATTAATTAAATATCTTAAATATCATGATAATTAAATATTACAATATATTTTTGAAATAATAGTGTATATATATCAATAGAATAGTTTAATTTTTATTAATTATATTAAATATCATGATAAATATATAAATATCAAAATAAAATTTTAAATAATAATAATTAAACTAATGACTTATCCTAAAATCATAAAAATATGAAAAATAAGTAAATTAATTAAAATCATGAAGAATATGATAAGTAAATTAACTTGGTAAATATTGTTAATATATATAAATTGTTGATATCTATTTATTAGTTAAATGTACTAAATATCATGATAATTATATATTAAATATTTTTTGAAAAATAATAATATATGTATCAATAGAATAGGTTAATGTTTATTAATAATCTTAAATATCATGATAAATCTATTGTTATACTAATTGAAATAATAATATATTAATTAAATTGATGACTTATACTAAAACCACGGAAAAGATGACAACTAATCAAATTAACTAAAATTATGGAAAAGATGACAATTAAGCAAATTCATTTCTCAAACAATAGTATAAATTATCACTTTCAGTTGTATGGTCATTTTCGTAATTTTCTGTTTATCAACAGTCTCAAGTTTTTACGTAAGTAAGATGATAAATTTATTAAGTTCCTTCAACCTATTATTTTGATAAAATAAATATAATATCCTCCCAAAATATAAGTAATACGTTATAATATTTGGCTTATATAATTCCTAGCTTTTTTTTTTGAAACACTTTTTTTTTTGAAACACCATATAATTCCTAGCTTATAGCTCCAAATTTATAGGGTGTTTACAATTTATTTAGACCTAAATATTAAACATTATTAATAGAAATTGTATGCATATTCATTGGAAGATTTAGCGATGATATAAGAGTTTTCTGGATCAACCATGATGCTTTTGGATTGCCGTTGGGAACTCGTTTAAATATTTAGAAAATGGTTCACCCGTAAATTGCTTTGCAAACACTTGAAAATTAGTTAGGATCTTTCTAAAAGTCTGGGATACCCGAAGTTAATAAAAAAAACAAATGACCGTGTGGAATGATATTTATAGATTTGGTGGAATGAACAAAAACATTTAAAGTTGGTGTATATGAGATAATGGTGCGTGTGGGCACACACATGATGGAAATGGCCGAAGTGTGTATGCGCGATGCGATGCGATGCGATGCGATGCGATGCCTTGTTTGGAGCATTTCAACACCAAATAATGAGATAGATTGATAAGGTGTGTATCGCTTATCCTAACATTCTTTTTTTCTGATCATGTTCTAAAACAAATAATCCTCAGTTTCTAGTCCACAGGAATTAATACAAATTATCTGTAATGAATTAAGTAATTTGTGATTGTTGGAATATGGATTTGAGATTTGGAGAAAAACGGTTTTAAACAAATTATTGTAGAATGTAGTAAGGTGTTGGTATATGATGATTATAACTTGCTTCAAATACACTTTTAATGAAAAACGCAAAGTGAATGTAAATGCAACAAGCTAAGTCCAACATGTGAAAAACTAGAAAAAATGTAAGAAAAATTAGTCTTAGCCAAGAAAGATGGGGCGGATCATATGCACATATGCCCAGTCCTGAAATTCTATGGGTTGAAAGATTAAAGAAAACGATTAATAAGAGAAATATATAAGGCGATATGAGAAAGTTATAGATTTATTAGTAATTAAATATTTTATAAAAGTTATTAAACTGGGTTAAAGGAGTTTCAAGTTCATTCTCTTATATAAATCGGATTCATACTATTGACAACTAATTATACTATTGGATTTTAATTAAAAAAATTGATTGAAAAGTACTAATTTGAAGATTGGAACTTGGAAGTATGAGTTTCTACTGTTTCTATCCGAAGTCGAACATTACGTATGACAATTTGTTAGATGCAGTTTCCACTGGTAGATCCTATACAGTTTGCACCTAAATATTTTAATAATTCTTACTCAATACTACTAGTACAGTTTAATTAATTGCTGGGTTTAGTATTGAGTTAACTATTTACTCGCGAGTATTGTAGAGTTTTCCTCAATATTGATGATACATACATTACGAAGAACTTAATGACGTTTTAACCGAGTGGAGAAATGTGATTCTCTACGTAGAATAATAACCTTTGGAATCACGAAAGGAATATTTTGTTTTTAATAGTGGCTGCTAAACAACTTAGCTAGAAACCACAACCTATATCGTTTGAACTTATAATAAAAAACTATAATACCAACTTTTGTTTCAAAAATGTTTAAGTTAGGAGATAGATGATTAACGTTTTACGAAGTCGTTCTACAGAGAAGTACATAAAATGATTGATATTTCTCGTAAAATGTTCAAAATTGCCTTGTTTTAGACATATCATTTTCATGTTTCAGAAAAAAAAAAAGACATATCATTTTCAAAACATCCCAATTAACATGTTTTTTAAACAAAACTAAGAAGATGAGTTTTAATGTTTGTGTGTTCTCTTTGGTGGTCGAGGACTAGCAGCCAATCAAAGCTGATATGGCATTTGGAATTGGGATAAAGAAGACTTTTAAATATATTTCTTTTTGGAGTTTCACCTTTTTAATGTTTAGATAAGATCAATCTTAAATCCTAATCATCCTATAAATATGAAATTTTCCCTCTGTAAGAGATAAAATAATCATGTGTATAGTCCCATGTATATAGACAACTTAATAGTGTTTCAAAAAAAAAAAGACAACTTATTAAAGCTGTAGAAAAAAACGACATAATTATTTAAAATTGACCGTGGAAAATGCACATCACACAGCTACATAGAACCCGGCCTAGAACCAATAAATCCGATGAAAGAAACAAATGTATCTCTTTACCATTTTTATACTTTGTACTATTACAATAAATCCGAGGTCTTATCTATATAGTATATACCAAGGAAATGTAAATATATATTTTACCTGATCTGTTGACAAGAGAAACCAGGTAATTAGGACTGGGCAAGGATCATATATCCTAATTTTTGAAAATATTTGTGATTTGCTTCGTATGTTATGTATATTAAATTTTTTGATTTATTTTGCTTCGGAAAAATACAGATATCCGGAAAATTGGATATCCGGAAAATATGTAGATATTTACGAATACTTACGGATATATAACCTTTCGTTTTAATTAATACAAAATCGAGATAAATTTGTTCTTTAAAATATTTTTACATGATATATAAAATTAAAAATAAAAGAAGCAGTAAAATTATATGTTTTAAATTTTAAAATTAGTTGTCATAAAATTTTCTTTTATTTTTTATTTTAATAATTTTATAAGTAATAATGTGAATAAATTTTATTAAATCATACGTTAAAATAACAATTATATAAACTCATACATTTAAAACTCTACATTTAATCAATATGTATGTATTCATATAGTTGTCAAAGCAGAGCGGATATCCGGTTCTTAAAAATTTCATATTTGTGATTTGATTCGTTTTTAACGAATATTGATTTTTAATATTTGCTTTGCTTCGAAACTTTATAAATATCCGGATTTCTTGATCAAATAAAAATAAATAACAGATCGAATCAAATTTAACAGATAAAATACCCAGTCCTACATGTAATGATGTATCACCAACCTTAATCTCTTTATACTTACATGACACACAAAAGAAGGATAATGAATGAATAAACGACCAGGTCTTTGTCAAAGAAGAAAACTCTATTTTTGTAATATCCAAAAAAAAAATTCAAACTATCCAATTTTTTCATATAAATAAATAATTAGTGGAAGCTCTGTGCATCTCTGAATACATTTTCATAAAATTTTGATGAAAATGAATTCACATGCCGAGAAAGAAAAACTGGCAAATAATAATCAAGCATCTCGCAGACTCGCACTAGACTAATATATACTAGTTTTTTTTTTTTTTGCTAAGTCTAATATATACTAGCTAGTTGAACACTTGAGAAAAGTTTTTTTGCTTTCAAGTCTATAGATTTTTGTAAACGTGTTAATTTAGCTTATGCATTTTCTGGCCAGAGAAGATAATAAGTTTGCAGGTCTACCGTTGATCAATCCATGAACGTGTGTACTGATCTTCTACTATTCGACAGAAAATACGCGAATTTGTAAAAGTGGCGATAGAAGCGCCAGACATTAAAATTTTTAAAATTATAAATAACAGTATCTAATCCACGCATAATTTTCTTGGATTCACGATAAGCACGTTTCTTACCTTTTTAAAATTATGAAATCGTATTTTAGATGACTAAAACGTCTTTTAGATAAAGGCTAACTATAACATAGTATATTTAAGCGTAAATAATATGGCAAATAGTTATAAACCTTGTCTTGCCTAAAGTAAATACTAAATCTATTTATAAAATATACGTGTAGAACAATCACCTAATCGGCCTAATATGTTAAGAAAGAAATTAAAGTTCTTGTGAAACCTTTTACTTTTATGCTACACCGTATATACAATAGTTTGTGTGAAAGATGATAATAACAACTAACTGGGAAAAAAAAAACACAAGGGGGACTTGTCTATTTCTTATTTAAAAAAAAACCTTTACTTATCACTCTAAGAAGTTATTCTGAATCATCACTAGTTTATTTTTTATTTTTTTGAAAAGAACTTATAGTTGATAGAAGATAGATAGATTAAAATACCCTATATTAGTAATCAAATTTCTAACTGTGACAACAAAGTAGATTTAGCTTTTTAAAAGATGATATATAGTTACCAAATACAAAATATTGTACATGGTTTAAGATAATGGTTATCTTATCAATATTTGTTAAGTAATTAGCCATTCGTTCAATACGTAGATGTGCCATAGAAAAATGATAAAGTTGCATACATTTTACAACTACTGTTGATAATCTTGATGAAGATTGCAACTATTTACTGTATCGTTGCATAGAAACTAGATGGATTGCATGATTTACATGAAATTAAAAAGAAAAGAAAAAGAGAGAAATAACACATAAAACAATGTATGGTAAATAAAGAGAAGAAGCAAGCGTATGAAATTCTTATTTTCCAAATCGAGTTAGATGACAAAATTATAAATCTATTATTTTTTATCAAAAAATTATAAATTTATTTGAAAAGACCATTTTTGTTGCCTCTTTGTCTTCGAGTGCACTCCCCACTTTCCGATTTCCCACCGCCCATTTTTTGCTTTCCGCACATATCTCCGTATTTGAATAAAAATGGATTATTGTTTCTTTTTGATAAAAAAATGGATTATTGTTAGAAACTATACTTACAAATTTACATAAAATCTTTATATGTTTTCTAAAAAAGGTTTTGATATATCTATATATTTTAAAGATACATATAAACATTTGAAGCTCCTGATTATAAATATGCGGTAATATCTAAAACCTAGTCAAATTCATAAATTAACGACCATTTACAACAGAAGTTTTATTCGATCTTAGTATTGTGAGAACATATTTATTCATAAAATATCATGATTTTAAAAACAATCTTAAGTTATTCAAAAATATTTCGAGCATATGTAAGCATGTAAAAATTTATTTCACCAAGGTAAGATTGGTCTTAGACTTTTGAAGCGATTAATGTTCTCATGGTTTATTAATATAATTACAGTGTGAAATGAAAATAAAGAATAGAATGCTGCACTGAAAATAATTAGTTTATTGTTGGAGTACTATAGATTGAAGGGGAATAACATTGTTGTTGAGACGTAGTTTTAATATATACTTAGATGGTATCAGGTGTTAGAGAACAAGATATATATTCACTATATAATAATCCTACGTAGAATATTTGACATTCGAGTTTACATGCTAAAACAGTTTGTTAGCTGATACCATTTACATGGTGTCTACAAGACTAAAAAGATGAATCACATACATGAAAAATAAGATATATAATCTCAATTTCTTTCCAGTAGTACTTTACAGGTTAGGGAATTAAAAGTATATAACAAAGATTTGGGATAAAACTTGTCACATCTAGTGCAATTTTCTTTATCAACAAACAAAAGTACTTCATCACTCAAAGCTTTTAAATAATGCCGCCATATAATGAGAGCATTATTGAGATATAGTTTAAATATGCATAGAGATCACGTTGATTTTTAGTTAAAGCCACTACCAAATCCAACGATGAAGTGGGTGACTTGTCCATGTCTCTTTTTCTTCTACTGCTTGAAAACGATCTCTGATCCTTTTTTTCCTCTTTCTGAGTGATGATGATCAGTAAGCAAATCTTGACAGCAAATATAGATTAATACTTTGTAAAACTTTTAAAATTCATTCTGGTTATGATGTTGATGTTCTAAGCAGCACCAACATCTAAAGCTCAAACAAACCACAACACAAAAACAGACCAAACACGGCTGGTTCTCTGATGATCCCGGTTTATAATCGGTTAACAAAATTATGATGGATTTCCGGTTTACGGTTTGCAAGTTAAAAGACATTTTAGTCGGTCTAGTTGGCTCTGGTTCAGCCGTTGCTTCTCTATGGTTCAGAACAATCACATTTGCCTATATAATCTTGAAAACATTCGTCTTTATCTTCACATGGTAGACGCTTGCAATAGTAATGGATATAATTTGTAAGATCAATGAATTTGATTAATTGGAAGAATCAAAGTGTGTTTATACTCCAAGTGTAGTACTAATACATTTCTCAGAAGAATAAAAATGCAGTCACAGGTCAAACCTCAAGTTCCATTTTCCCTTCATGTTAGCGTTAAGAGTCCAATTGTTTTCTCTAATCTGCATATAAGGAACCTAAAAGAAAGAGACAACAACACACTGTTTCAACAAATAACCAAAACATTTAATCTTGGAAGAGCCAACAACATGCTTCAGCTACTAGAGAGGTACCTTATTAAACACTTCGTAGCCAACTTTGATTCGTACATCCTGATCTTCCTTAAAATTCATTATGTTCCAGGCAAATTCTGCGGCTCCTATAGGATTCTTCTGCTACCACAAAACGAGCACAGTTAAGTCCATTCTAAAGGCATAATAATACTCAAGCAAGAAACAAAACTTGGAGACCAAAACAGAAAGATAGAGAAGTGAACCTGATTGAAGTCTTGATCAAAATCACACCGGCCTTTAACATTAAAGGTCACAAGCTTATTAGCTCCCATAGGAAACTCTTTTTTTCCGCGGACATGAGACCGGAGCTTGCGGCGCTTATCATAATGCAATCCTACTCCTAACCCTGTTAAAGCCTAGCAGAAAAATGTGACACTCTATGAGCTCTACCACGGAGAATGTTTCAGGAGGAGGAGATGGTGATAAACCACAGAAAGTGAGAACAAACCTCGGGGAAAAGGTGTCTGATCATGGCAGAGAAGTAACTAGGGGATCCAGTTCCAGTATCTAGCTCTCCATGAAGCTATCACCAAAGAAAATAAGAAACTGAACTGTGGCAGAACAAGCAAGCAAGTCATATACACATACTGACTTAAGATTCAAGGAAGCCTCTGAATGTTTCTATCTTCACTATAACCAATTAGCCATAATAATGAAGTTAACTTGTCACACATAACCTTATTCCTAACACATTTTCAAATACTCAAAACCCAAAAACAAGAGTCACAAGCAGAGGAAAGGGTGAGGAGCGTGTGAGACAAAAAAAAAAAACTAAACCATTCCTCAACTTGGCTCCTACAACAACTCAAATTCTAAAATATGCAAAAACATCTCATGTCAGAATCATTAGTAGCTTCGCTCAGGTTAGACTTTTCATACTCCAAGTATTGCTTCAAACAAGATAAAGTTCGAAACTTTACACAAACGATACCAACCAAGCCATTGAGGTAAGAAACTGTTTCAAAATACGAAAGTAGACACACACACACACACAAAAAAACATAAGTTTGGAAGCTACGAAGAGTTTGACACCTGCAAATGGGTTTTGGAGTTGAAAGGGAGCTTCTCCTTCGCATGGATTCTCAAAGACTTCGAATACCTCAGAGACGTCTCCATTTTTACTCGATAAAATCGCCCAACCAAAACCTCACCTAGTACTCTCCACTGTATCTCCCTCTGCACCAAGCTTCAACCAATAAGTCACTGCAACGTGTTACCAATATTCTTTAGCAGATATAAGGCCATATTAAGGCCCAATAATATGGGCTTTTCTGTATACTTAGCCCTCTGCACAAAGCTTCAACCAATAATTTACTGTCACGTGTAACAAGTATGCTCTAGCCTAAATAGAAGCCCAATATTAAGTATGGTACGTATAAGAATCTAGCGCAGTATTCCTACGCGCCTATTGTTGTTCATTTTTAAAGCAAGTTTGCGTTTGCTGTGGGTGAGAGGCTGGTGAGGGAGATAGAAGTGTCTCATTGGGGGAACGTGGAGGTCACGGAGCATTACAATCTCGTTCACCGTGGGGCTCAGCTCAAGGGAGAGTTTTCGAGGTTTGAGTATCAAGACAGACCTAATCCACAAGGAGTGTTTGCCTTTAGGCATTTACTTGCCAGATAACCACTCCATTTGCTGTCAAGCAGTCTCACGAGGTAACACTGGCTCTTGTCTTTATCACTGTTTAACCTTTGTCTATGTGTGTTTTGATTCTGATATTTGAGCTCTTTGTTTTGTTCATCACTTGCATCATATACACGCGGGCTGACTTCTCAATCTCCAAGTCTTCTGCTGCTTATTTGGCCAAACTCCAATGGGATGAGGTAAAGCACATGTACATGTAGTCTACCAATATCTTGTTACTCTGATAGATATTAAGTGAAAGCGCTTCTTGTGTTAATTAGGTCCTAGCAACACTCCAGGAAGTTCAAAGCATCATCCATAAGTGCTTAGCTTGTACATGATAAGCTTGAAGCATCACTGCGTGATCTATCAAGAACCGGTGACATTCAAACATGCAAAGCTTCTCGCAAATCCACTGACAGTTTACTGAAAGATCTTTCGAAAGAACTCAGACCTTTCCTAGCTTCTTTACAGTCTCTCCCATCAGCCTCTCAGATATCTCCAAAGGTTTTGAATATCTCTCCATCTACTACTAATCTCTTAGGTCCCAGGTTTGCTTAATTGTCTCTTTTGTCACAGGTTGAAGAGCTAGTTTCGAAGGAGAAAGAACTTCAAGAGAAGTTGATGGCCAAACACACCACTGTTGTAGAAGGGTACGAGAAGAAATGATCAAGGCGTGATATCGAATAGCTTTGAGGCAAGAAGTAGAAGATCTTCTTGACTTCATTGATGAGATCTAGAAAGAGTTAAATGTAGCAGAGATCCTCTTAAAGCTTGAAACCAGACTTTTGAATGTCACTGCCGTTGGAACAACTCCTTAATGAGCAGTTTTTGTCAATTTTGAAAACAGCTCTTGTTCCTTTCTAAGACATAAACCTTTAGTTAAACTTTGAATCACATACCAGAGAAGTTTGGGATCGTATCCACTGCTTGATTATCATCGTCATCATTCAACAACCTCTGTCTCAAGCTCTATCATTGAAACAGTTTATCGCAACGCTAAGCTCGTCTCACCAAACTCACCAGTCTCTAACCTTCAGGGAAGTTCATCACAGCAGCATCCAGATTTGGCAGCTCTAATTAACTTGGTAATCTTGAAAGCTTTATCGGTAGTAAGAAGAGGAGGTTTGTTATTGTTGTGGATGAATATATAGGGGAAGTCTCTGCACAGATGGTTGCAACTAAGAGTACTCACAAGGTATATAAGTATTATTATACCAATCTTTTAGGTGATCAAATTAGCTTATGAGTTATGAGGGAGTATTGGACTTCATCTATCGTTTTATAATGTACCCCAGTGCAGTAATTTAAGGAAATGTGAAAAATGTGTTATTAGTTCTACTGATCTCAAAATAATATCTAAAATCAAGTGTTATTTAGTTTACAGATTATTGATTTGGTAATAAAATTTTAGTGAATTTGGAAATATTTTGGACTCATCAAGCCTTTTCTTAATTAAACAAGACATCATCACATCCATTCGTATTTGATTTGTGACACTTATCTCTTTTTAACGTTTTGTGTTATTCTTCTGAAAACGTGCTGTTGTTAATACTATGATCTACTTGTTACATTTCCAAGTCAGCCTTATTTGATTTGTAAATCCATTTATTTAAATTTAAAACCAATGGATTGTATATACAGGGATGTGAAAACCAAATGTAAAAATCCTACTATCAATCAAGGTTCGTATATTTTTATTGGAGGATTTAAAGAGAAAGCATTCTAGAAAAAACAGAAAATTCCATTTCAATAACAAAATTAAACTGCTCAATTTAGTTCCAACGGAAAAAAAAAAAGAATGTTGGAAAAAAAAACAGAAGTAAGAATAGAAGGACGCGCAGTTCCAAAATTAGGTCTCACGGATCCTTTATTTTCTCTTCAGTTGCTTTCAAAATTGATCAGTTGCTTCCCCTCACCACGTTTTTAAAAACAATTTAGACCCCTTTCTTCAAAGATCATCATTCCCTTTAGAAGTTCGTATAAAATCTGTACATTAGTATATGACATTTTGTATAAATCAACTTATATTTTCTCTCCAACCAAGATTCTCTTTCCTTCTTTAGGAAACACTATTCAATCAAATCTTGCCGTTTGTCTTGATGGCTTCATAATTTCCCTCTTTTACTTGAATTAAAGAGAGAAAAGAAAGTTTCAAGGAGCTAGGTTAGATGTTGGACATGATCTCAAACCAGATCCTTCTCTGAATCCATTTTCTTCCACCACTGTTGTTGTTTTTTCTTGGTTCTTACGTTTCATTTCATTACCTAAATTTTATAAGCAAGATGAGCTGTTTCTCTTGTCTCGACACACGAACCCATGACATGAGAATCAACATTGATACCGTTCCTTACCTAACCGATGATTCCTCAGGTTTTGAAACTTTCTTAATCTCTCTCTCTTTTTATTTATTGTAAAATGATATCTCGATATGTTTTTTTTTGGTTTCCCTCTCTTCAGAAAGTTTTATAATTTGTAATTATCATGTTTGTTTTGCAGTTGGCACAAGAGGCGATTCAATAGGAGCAAGGTCCAAATCTGGCATTTTAGGTTAGGCATTTTCAGATGATTATTTATTTTTGAAAATGTTTATGAAGAAAAAAATAAATAAAATTAATGTTTTGATTTTTGGGTTTTGGTCAGTTAATGGGAAAGTGAATAGCGCTAAACCCGGCGGTGGCGCACGGAGTTTCACGTTCAAGGAGTTAGCCGCCGCAACCAAGAACTTCCGGGAGGATAACATGATCGGAAAAGGAGGGTTCGGTAGTGTCTTCAAGGGACGTTTATATTCAGGACAGGTGATTCAAGCTCTCTGTTCTATAGTTCTAAAACATCTGAAACGTTGTAAGAAAATTTATGGGAACTTGAATAAAACGTTACAGGTGGTGGCTATCAAGCAACTAAACCCAAATGGGCATCAAGGAAATCAAGAGTTCATAGTCGAGGTTCTCATGCTTAGTGTCTTCAGCCATCCAAACTTAGTAACTTTAATTGGTTACTGTACTTCTGGTGCTCAAAGACTTCTTGTTTATGAATACATGCCAATGGGTAGCTTAGAAGATCATCTCTTTGGTTAGTCAATGTGTTACAAATATATATATATATATATATATATATATATATATATATATATATATATATATATATATATATATATATATATATAAATTTATTTATTTATTTTATTATTTTTCATCATATTTTTACTGATTTAACCTAATTTGTTTTCTTGCTGTTGTTAAACTCAGATCTTGAGCCTACTCAGAAACCTCTAAGCTGGAATACTCGAATGAAAATCGCTGTTGGTGCAGCTCGTGGCATCGAGTATCTTCATTGTAAAATAAGCCCATCCGTGATATACCGTGACTTGAAATCTTCAAACATTCTGTTAGATAAAGACTTTAACCCTAAACTCTCTGACTTTGGACTTGCTAAAGTCGGTCCTGTCGGTAACCGGACACATGTGTCTACTCGTGTCATGGGTACTTACGGATACTGTGCTCCCGAGTACGCAATGAGCGGAAAGTTAACCATTAAATCGGATATCTACTGCTTCGGTGTTGTGTTGCTTGAGCTGGTTACTGGTAGGGAGGCTATTGATTTGAATAAACCAAATGGAGAACAATATCTTGTTTCTTGGGTAAGTAAACCAAATATTTCAAAAACCTGTTTAAGCTCTCTCTCTCTCTTTTTAACCGTGTTTTGTTGTTGGTGTTTATGTAGGCTCGACAGTATCTCAGCGAACCTAAAAAATTCGGACATCTAGTGGACCCGTTGCTGCGTGGAAATTACCCAAAGAAGTGTCTTAACTACGTGATTGCCATTACAGAGATGTGTTTGAAGGAGGAAGCTAATCAACGACCGACAATAGGAGATGTTGTGGTGGCATTTGAGTATATAGCTGCTCAGAGCAAATCTTATGAAGCTAGAAGAGTGTCTCGCAAGTCTACTGACTCTGACCGGTCAAGAGAGGAAACAAAACAGAGTTTCTAAGTTATTTGAGTCAAATGTGAAACCTCTGGTACAACCGTAAGCAGAAGGTTGGTGATAAGACCGCGTAAAATATTTATCTTTGTTTCTTTGTTTTTCCGGGAGGGTTTTGTTTAGTCAGTTTAATAATGGGATTTTCGCACCTTAAAATGAAGCTTAATGATTAAAATAGCAGCATATATTTTTATAATGAAAATATTTTGTGTTTTATAATGTTTTAGTGACTATAGCTGAACTTATAATTTCGTAGGATAAATATAAGAAATTTATGTAAATTTATGTTTAGAGACGTGGTAGTTATGAAGTTTGATAATATTTTCCATATTTAATCTTTATAATACACTTTTTGTCAATTTATTTATTTTATAACATGGTATATATGTCTCCAATTCGAGCCATTGATATCAAACTAACTGTATGAATGTGACATGCATGATACAATGATATAGTCAACTTCTGAAACTATTTGAGTTTTTCTCACAAGAAAATGAATTGAATGTAATAAATGCAAGTAGGTGACGAACGGACTTTTTTTTTTGAACATTAGGTGACGAACGGACTTACGCGGAAGTTTTAATATTTTATATCTTGAACACGCTGCCTAACCCGATCTACACATCATTTCCCTTGTATAGATCATACAATCTGCCCACGTTTCCATGATAATCTTAAATTAAAACTAAACAAAAACAAATCTAAACCATCTCATACATCGGTCTTAGTGTCTTATTATTATCTTATGCTGACCTTAAAAAGATTTATTTGGACCGTCAACGACCGCGTTTGTGAAAGAAAGCCACAGAACTGGGAAATATAACCTTCAAATATGCATTCTTTAACCATTAGTCACATTATGTGTGTTTAAAAAAAAAAAACCATTAGTCACATTAATTATAACTATACTTATCAAATATCATGCTCATGCAGCTCATCGTTTCAACGTATTAGCGTTAGTAACAGAACATCCGGATGTATATGGTTTTGACTCTCGTTTTCATATATTTTCTACTCTTTCTAATAAAAGTTTCATACACTGTCACAAATATACCCGGACCCGCCTTATTAAACATGATTTCTTCTTGTTTGACCTTTTTCCCAATGATATTTTCTAAGATTTTTCCTTACACACTGATCACTATATGACAAACTGGCAGAAAAGCGTCTTTTAGATTTACGACATACTATTTTTATTAAGTTTTCCGCAATAGACCTCTTCTCTTTTCCGCACCAATCTTAATTGACTACTATTGATTTGTGTTTTTAAATAGATAATTTTTTTACTTTTGACCAAAAAGAAAATAGATACTTTTTACTGATATCTCGAATTTGTTTGCTTTTATTTTATCATTCAATGTTGGGTCAATGTTAGAATTTCTTTGTTTGCTTTTAACTCTACTTGTTACGTCATCAAGGTGACGTATATGATTGGCGGAGTCAGAGTGAATGTACTTCGGTAATAACAAGTACGAACAATGTGCAAATTAAATGATTGATATCTAACCATATATTCAGTGTTAACTGTTAAGTTAATAGTTATGATTTACTTTCTCTCTGACTATTTTTTCCTACCTTTTTCTAGGTTTTTGCTTTGCCTCTTCGTTTTATGGTGTCGCGTCCTCTGGAATGATCGTCTACGGGTTAAATGGGTGTAACGGTCCTGGGAGGGTGAGTTGGGGTCAGCAATCTTCAGCTTCTTCCGTACGACGGCATCGTCATGTGTTGGCGGTAGGTGTTTGTGGAATTTGCTAGTTGGGTCGGGTTTGATTCTTTGTACGGGTTGTAGTTTGTGGGTTTGACAGAAGCTGTAGGTGCTGTGTGTTTTAAGGTTTTGAGGGCACCTTTCTCTCCAGTTGCTCGTAGCAACTAGTCGCTCACTCCGCTCTTGCCTTGTCCTCTAGTCTTTCGCTGCCACGCTTTGTGTTTCTCCATTGTCCTAGTCTATGCTCTTTTACTTTGGTTATACTTTGCTGCTAGGTCCGATTGTTAGTTTAATTTCTTGCATCTTTGCTACCAATTTTTCTTTTTACTGTCTGTAGAAAAATCAAACCAAAACCCTAACTGCTGCAAATTATATCTTTCTATTTGCTCTCATACGTCGGCGTGAGAGGCATCTCGTCTCCCCTTTTTGTGCCTAATAGTTTTTCACCTGTGGTTGAGATTTATTGACCAAGCTTGAGTTTGTGGCAGTCTTTCACTCTCCGAAAGTTCTGGATCTTTGAGATTCGGGTCTAGGTCTAGTTGCGGTGCTCCGAAGACTAGTGCTGGTGGTTACTGCTCCTTTTATCCTTCGTTTCGTAGTTAGCTTTGAGATATGTGTTTGGTCGATGGTGGAGCTTTGGTTGTGCTGAAGTTGTGGGTGTGGCGGAGTGATCTGTGAGTTTGCGGTGTGCTTTTACAGGGTGTTATTGGGGCCGCATCTGCTAGAGGACAATGGACCAGAAACCGTTTGACACTTTTCGGTGGTGCAACTATCCAAGGGTTCTCTTCTACCTTTCTCTGCTCACTCTCATGGAGTAAGTGATCCCATCTCTTGGTCGTCCGGTACTCCTTGATCTCTCCTCATTGGATTTTCAAAGGCTCAAGACAGAGGATGTTGTGATGGAGGTTCTTGTCCCACTGGATGCTTTCTAAAGTTGCTTGAAGTGGAAGTTTTATGTTTTGTCTCTCCTCTTGAAGCGGTCATGTGTTTCCGAAGGTTCTAGCCGTGGTTCTACAAGCGACAGCGGCGGTCTTGTGTCTCATAGCTAGGTTTTTTTCTAACCGGTCTATTCCAGTTCTTTAGGTTTCTCGGTTTGTTGCAATGTTGGGTTTGGTTAGTTAGGGTTGGGCTTTGTATCGTATTAAACATAAAATCCAAAAAAAAATATTAATGTAACAAATTTTAGCAAAAAAGGACATGAAAAACTATAAATCATTTGCAAAATAGATATTATGTTTTTATTGTATAGCCTTAGTTAAAGCAGGTAATACATATATTTAGGACCGGTCCTGAAATTTTGGAGGTTATAGACAGTTTAAGAATTTCAATAATTTTGTGGACCTAAAAATCTTTTTTGCAAATTTAGTGGTCTATTATATATAATTTTTTTCAAAAATTTTGGATGCTTGAAATTAATGTTTCATCCGACTTGGCTCTGCACTGACCATGTATACATATATACCTTAATTTATGCAATTACTTCAGTCGAATACACCAAACTTACAAGTCACTATACACAAAACATTAAACGATATACTCCTAACAAAGAAATAGAAAGGAACATAAATGTATAAAAGTCGACTTTTTAGCTGCAACTGTTTCCGATCTGTGACCCAGCCATTGACTTGTAATTTATATTTACAAATTGACAAATATTAATCTCTATTTTTTTTTTGCAATCAACAAATATGAATCATGACTAACTACGTTGAAAATATTGGTGATAAAAAAAATATCAACAATTGAAACCGATGGGGGTGGCTATATAACCACGGGGAAATCAAATAAATACCCGACCTTTTATCAAATTAATAATATATATATTTCCACAAAGAGTCTTTCCTCTCTATTTCTCGCCTCCTTCCTCCATCTCTCAGCTGAAATCCCCCAGAAAAAGGAAGGAAGAAAGGGGACACTTGGAGAAAAGGTTCTCTCTAAGCTTATGATCCTAAAGCGTGAAGCCAAGATAGAACAACAACGAGCAAACTCAAAACTTGTGCTGTGTCTTGATGGGGAACTGTTGTCCTGGCGGATCTTCTAGTGTTCGACATGAACAGAGCCCTGTCTCCACCAAGCCCCTCTCAGGTTCCTACACACATCTCTCGGCCTTTTCTTCTTTTTAAACCAACCTGATGTAGTTAAATTTCAATCTAATTTCAATCTTGTGTTTGATCTTACAGTGGTGAAAAATATTCAAGATCCAGTAAAAATAAAACTTCCCCCGCCGTTGGTGGCGATGCCCCCAGCTAGGGGTTTGAAACCAAAGTTTCCAGCGGCGGTACCAGGACGGCCAACGAGACCCGTCTATAACCCCCCGCGTGAGAAGCAACGGGAGAAGACAAGATCCGTAGATAGTCCACCATTAAAGCCGGTGGAGAAACTAGGTATAGGTAAAAAGGCAGTGCCGCCGAGCGGGAAGATAGTGACGCCGAGTCTAAAAATGTTTTCATTAGCGGATCTTAAGACGGCGACAAAGAATTTCCGACCGGAGTCGATGATCGGAGAAGGTGGATTTGGACAGGTGTTCAAAGGATGGCTGGAAGAGAAGACGTTAGCTCCGTCGAGGGCCGGCGTCGGAATACCAGTAGCCGTAAAGAAATCAAACCCTGATAGTGCTCAAGGCTTGCATGAATGGCAGGCAAGTACATATTTTCTTTCCTTTTTCATTTATTTTTATTCAATTTGCATTGAAATCGTTATATGTTTCTAATTTAGGAAATATAGATTGGAAATAGCATTTTACGTATAAATAGGCGCAATTATGGGGAAAAAACTTTCAGATTTAGGATGTATTTATGACAGAAGTAACAAAAAAAAAAGATAATCTGGTCATATCATTTTTAATGATTGTTATAGTTGTACTTAAAACGATGCCTTACACACAAATATGGAGCAGAGCATCAATCGTCCATTTAATTGTCAATAGATCCGCTTATAAAACAGAGGCCAAGTTGATGGTTTAGGATTACACATACAATTTTTCTAAAAATGTTTAAACATCATTAGTCAATTAACTAACTAGCCTAGACCAAAAAAAAAGTTAACTAACTAGCCACATTTCAATCACTAATAAAACAAAACACATAATACAACAAATCATATAGCACAATATAACAAATTTTATATTAATTGTACCTGTCCTTTTTATATTCCCCACTTTTTAATACCTAATAGAAGAAGTCAATCTAAACATTAAGCCAAGAAATAGAGGAAGAAGAAGTCAAGGAATCCTCACGTAACTGCATTAGTCAATCACGAAAAATACGTATATCATGGTCAACGAGACGTATATTAGATAATTAATGATGTGGTTGAATGTCTTCTTCTTGCGTCGGATCGTTGCGGGTTTGGGTCTTTTGGATCTAAGAGTTTAGGATCCGATAGAGTAATTTAAAATTCTCGGTTTGGAATTGGTTTGGATTTTTTCAGGTCCAGGTCGGACCGAGTCTTAAATAATTGGATCCAATAGGATAATTTGAGTTCGTTGATTCGGATTCGGTTCGATTACGGATCAAAATCGGTTCGGATCATATCGGATCCAACAAAAAAAAATCTAAAACACACAGAAAATACCTAAAGATATTTAAATACTCAAAAAATATGTAATTTTTATATTTAAAATCTGATCCAAAGACATGACAAATATTTGAAATTTTATCTCATTATCCAAATTATATTTTTGAAAATCTAAATTTTTATCTGAAACCCAAAACCATACCACTTAAAAAATACTCATAATACGAAAAAATAAACTGAAACATCCATACATACCTAATATATACTTGAATTTTTGGGTTTTTGGGTATCCCACTCGGGTCTCGGATTCGAGTTGGGCCGGATCCAAGACCCGCAGGTCCTTCACAACAAGATCCAATAGAGTGAAAAGATCGGATCGGTTTCGGATCGGATCAGAATTTTTTGGATTGATTTTGAATCGGGTCCGGGTAAAATGCCCAGGCCTACTTGCGTCGATGCGTGGAAATTATTTTTCTTCTCTTATGTGTAAAGTCTCCAGCTAGAAATTCGGTTATATCTACAATATCAAAATAAAAACTTTGAAAGAACATTCACGACCACACATATAATTATATAATATAAAAACTTATTGAGATATAGAAACAATAAACAAAAAAAAAAGAAGTAAATCTTGACCTGGTTTTCGACAAGATATGATGATAAATAAATATCAGTTTATGAAGATGTACGAGCTTTGACCACTGACCTTACAAATGTGTAAAATATTGAGCAAAATTATATTTCGTAAGTTTTTTTATTATAGTTATCACTAATTTTCTTGAACGCAGTTATATGGGATGTATTTGGTAATGTGTGTATATATTGCAAAATTGCAGTGTGAAGTGAGATTCTTAGGGAAGTTTCATCATCCAAATCTGGTCAAGCTCTTAGGTTACTGCTGGGAAGAGAATCAGTTCCTATTGGTTTACGAGTATTTGCCTAAAGGAAGCCTTGAGAATCACCTCTTCTCAAGTACAGTTTTACTCAACCATTAATCACCTTATCTTACACATCATCTTCTTGTTTTTCTTTATATTTAAGATGTGAATGTAATATGCTAATGCAGAAGGAGAGGCGTTGACATGGGATACACGTTTGAAAATTGCCATTGAAGCAGCTCAAGGACTTACTTTTTTGCATAACTCAGAAAAGAGTGTTATTTACAGAGACTTCAAGGCTTCAAACATTCTTCTTGATTCGGTACGCTGTCGTTTCTTGTCATCTCTATCTCCCACACGTTTACTGCATGCATGTTTCTATTTTAGTTAACAATTGTTGCCGTTTCTGTCAGAACTTCCACGCCAAGCTTTCTGACTTCGGTCTAGCCAAAAATGGTCCGATTAATGGATTCTCCCACGTGACCACACGTGTCATGGGCACACAAGGTTACGCAGCTCCCGAATACATGGCTACAGGTAAATAAAAACGTGCAATATTGTTTGAAAAACACATGTTATTTAACATTCTTTCAAAAAAAAAGAAAGAAAAACACATGTTTCAACTCTTCATTTGAATCTTAGATAATTATGTTTTCTTTAACGTTGTTATAGGTCATTTATATGTGAGAAGTGATGTTTACGGGTTTGGAGTGGTACTCCTAGAGTTATTAACCGGTCTAAGAGCACTAGACCCAACCCGACCATCTGCACAACAGAACCTCGTGGAATGGGCTAAACCGGTTCTGACTCAGAAAAAGAAGATTCAGAAAATGATGGACCCACGTCTCGAGCACAAGTATCCAATTTTGGCAGTGACCAGAACCGCTGCACTAATTCTACGGTGTCTCGAGGCTGATCCGAAGAACCGACCGCCCATGGACGATGTGCTTAGAGAGTTAGAAATCGTGAGGACTATCAGAGACGAACTAAGAGAAGAGAGGCGTAAACGTAGCGGTGGTGGTTCAGATCATAATAACCGTGTTAATGGATATGGATTACCGCACGTCCGTAGAACTGGCCGCACCGGATAGTCGAAGAGAGTGGCTGTGGAGTCTTATACACCATGCATACGTAAAGCTTTATTTTTTTCAATAAAACGTATTCTTTTTTCCGTACGTAGTGTTTTGCTTTTACATTTTAAGGAATTAGTTAAATATAATATGGCAAAAAGAATGAAAGAAAACTTAGTGAAATATTTTCTGTACAATATTACAGTTCTAAGTTTCTCACGGTATGTTGTCCAAGAAAAAAAAAGTTTCTCATGGTACAAAACAAATTTCATTTTGAAATTATAGTTTTTTATTATTTTTTACTTTTTCTCATTCTCACTGAAGATCAGATAAGGTCGGATAGAATTGGTCTTTGAAAAATTCTAATTTCGGCCAAAATTTAAAATGGATAGTTGGCCAAAAAAAGTTATTTCTTTCTCTTTATGATGAAAATCCAAATTCTAAAGAAAAATATTTAAATTCTTAGTTTATGGAAGAAATGTAATTATTTAAAATGTGTATTTACATTTGCAAACCAACAACACATTACTATTACAACACATTACATAATAGTAAAAAACAATTATTTGTTTCTAGGATAATCTTGAAAATAGTATTAAAAAAACTATGAAGAATCCTTACAAAACACAAAAACTATACGTGACATCGTTGTCTCTTCTCCTAAAATGTCTCTTCTTACTGTCAAGAAAGGCTTACACTGATATAAGAACGTTCTTGTAAATGATGAGAAGAGAGCTGAAACAAAGCTTAATCGTTTTTCCAGGGAAAGATCTGCAAACATCACCACATTCCTCTACATCATCGTCACATCTCAACAAAACCCATTCATCGTCTTCATCTAAGTACTTCAGATCATATCTGCTCACGTCTTCTATATACTAAACCGTTTCTCTATTTCCCATAACAGGTCTTTTAACCTACGCGAGTTCTGCATCCTGAACCGGATCTTCTCCTCCTCGTAGCTTACCTTTATCCTTAGAAAATCAACTTCTTGTGATGGTGTTGATGGTGACAACTGCGTTTCCTTACAAGATCTTGAGAGAGTCACATTCGTAGGATCTTCCTTGTTTACGTTTGTTTCACTAGAACAGGTAGAGCTGTTACTACACGAGAAAGCAGGAGACAAGAACGTGGTGTTGTTGGATTATTGTTGTAATAATGCTGTTGCGTCTTGTGAAGAAGCTAGTTTTGGGAAACTAGCATAAAAGGAGCTTATAGGAAGATGATGACCTGAAACACCTTGAACAGAATCAATGACACGTTGGATTTTTTGAAGTGAATGACAAACTTTCTTGATCTTGCTTGATATGTCTACAGATTCTCTTCAATGTCGTTGGACGAACTGAAACTTTCAAGATCAGTAGCATAATCTCTGATGAACTGAAATAAAACCAAGAACTAAAATGTAAATGTGATAAGTTTTTGGAGGAAACCTAAGAACTATAATAGTTTCTCTAGATTATTAACTTAGCAAATAAGCTTATTTATACAAATTACATAAATTGTCTACCAAGTTCTTTACATAATAGAATATGAAATCTAACTTATACATTAATAGTTACATGGAAATATATCCTAGGTGATCTCTTAATTACCGAGATCTCCTAACACCCTTCCGTAAACTCATACGTGTTACCACGTATGAGACTAAGCAATCATCAAATCATCTTCATGGTGTTTATACCCCACCATAGGGCCATCAATAGCATTTATACCTCGCCAAGGGCATCAATAGCGTTTATACACGGCTGTTAGTACCACCATAGGGCTAATGGTAGTTTATGTGTCTCACATTCACATCTCAAGAGATTTCTGATTTCAGGTAATGCAGCTTGGTAGGAGAAATCAGGTCCCTTTAGAGAAGGTGAGATAGGAACTTCTGTGCTTCTAAGATCAACTGCCTGTGAGCAAAGAAACAACTTTTAAGATTCTAAGAAAAACATATATAATTCCTAGGTCGCTAGGCCTCCCAAACACGGATCCAGGATTTTGTGGATTACACCCAAAGCTTATTTTTGGACTCGGAAGCAAACTTTATATTAGGATACACCAACCTATTTATTATGGATCGAAAACAATGGCTTACTGTGAAGAACTTACAAAGATAAGACAAAATAGGAGCCTATCACAAACACATACACCAACAACACAAAAGAAATTAACATAAAATTAAAAACTTTTAGTTGAAGAGGCTTGATGATTAAACACCAAAATATTATGTCGGTGGATCAATCACGGAGTTTCATGCTTTCCTATTTATCTTCAGATGCTCGGCCTCGCGGTTAGCTAGTTTCAGGTCAAGGAGGTTAATCATCGTCTTATAAGAGAAAGAAATTACAATTTCTCACAATCTATTAAATCAAAGATCAATATTAAAGAAGCAACAACTATATGTTAATGTTAAAAAGACCAGTCAATAAGTCATACATCAAGATGCTCTGAATCTTGTGGTGGGGGTGCCAAGATTTCAATCCAGCTAGTTAGTTACCTCCTCGTCCATGTGCTGATGTGCACGATGATTTGTATGTTTGGTGGAGTTCATGCATCAGCAGTCTATTATCAAGAAACCAAATGATGCACAAGAAGGTAAACCGCAAGAGCAAGACGTGGAACAAAACAAAGTACTGGATATGCAGGAAAAGGAGATTTCTTTTTATTAGAAAAATATCGTCAACAGCAGGGTTCGAACCTGCGCGGGCGAAGCCCAACAGATTTCAAGTCTGTCTCCTTAACCACTCGGACATATTGACTTTGTGACGTTGTTTAAGATATAATAATATATTGCCGCCATACCTATATTTTTCTTTGTGATATTGTTTGAGATATAATAATCATAACCGGTCCGGTTCATAGTTTTTTTAGTTAAAAGTTAAGAGACGATTTCTTATATTCCGTTAAGAACTCTATCATAATAGTCTTCCATTCATCATGCTCTAATAACTTCGTATCATAAATTACGTTTAAGATTGCTAATTTTCAGTTATAATTTTAGTTAAATAATAATTAGCTGATGATAAATCTAAATAGATGAACAAGGATATTAACGGTATTTAATACTATTTTAACTAGGTCCATTACACCATCTGGTTTGACTAAGAAAATAATTAAGATGTCAATTTTTGGTTTGTAAAAGAGAAATGCATATATAACCATTAAAAATATTAATTAATAAACTACATATAGCAAAGGTTTTACTAGAACATACTCTATATTTTATGTATTAATTACAAAATTATCCCTTATATAAAAATAACTGACATGGAAGCCTATATAAGGAAAAAACTTTCTGTGATATTTTCACTTTTATCTTAAGGATAAAAGAACCAATGATAGAGACAATGATGTTGCGAAGTTGGAAGAGGAAAAATAAGATTACTTCAGAATGCAATGATAGAAACAACCAACAACGAAAGATCGTTAAGTTGATTTGGGTGAAAAAGCATATCAGGTTACATTACCATTGACTTCGCTTACAACCGACAGAAAAAGGAGCATATAATTCCCGTAGAGATTTAGAATTTAAACATTTGGAGAAGATGACAGTTCATATTGTGTTGTACTATTATATTTAAGAAACATAGAGTATACATGTTTTCTGGATGTTCAAAAAAATATGAATATGATAAACTCTATGTATTTGCTTTTTAGATGGTGCTTTAACATGAGGTCTTGTTGTGTCATTTCGATAACAACCATCGGATACATCATACATCCAACCAGAACGACATACTCATGCATTTAAACGTTGGTAAAAAACAAGCGAGTTCAGTTGCAAAAAAAAAAAGACAAGCGAGTTAGGTTTTAATCATTAATCAACATAATCGGGGACAGACTATTTTTATAATCGGACTCATATCCAGTCCTGCTACAAGCATGAATTTCATGGAACTGGGGGCCACACTATTTTTATAATGAAAACTAGTATTATAAAAAGGGAAATAATATATTAATAGGATAGATATAATGACAAAAAGGAAACAGAAATTGCCAATCAAAGAACAAAATTCAATGTATCTTATCTTTTTTAGTTTAAACATTTTCCTTTAGAAAAATTTAGGGAGCAAAAAAGTTTTGTCATGCTTCTAATATAAAAAGCAGGCACTGATCCAGATCTTTGTCCGAACAACGACCATCTCTCATATCCTAGAGATCAGAACATATCCTCCAATATTCTTTCTCCAATGGCAACAGAAACCGTAGGGGACACTACCGTGCCAAACCATGACGAGACCGAGACAGAGCCAACAGAGTTCGAGAAGAATCAGAAACGGTACCAAGACCTGATCCCCTGATTGGGTACTGTGGCCATTGGTGGATACAGTCTATCCTTGAAGGTTTCCTTTACGCACAAGAGTTCTTCCAGGCACGACCCAGTGACTTCCTCCTCTGTAGCTACCCAAAGACAGGTTCTACTTGGCTCAAATCACTAACATTCTCAATAGCGAATCGATTTCGGTTCGACCACCTCACGAACCCTCTCTTAAAACTTAACCCTCACGAGCTTATTCCTTTCATCGAGATCCAGTTCCCTTTGTTCCCTCACATTGATGTTCTCAAAGACAAAGGGAACACTCTTTTCTCAACTCATATGCCCCATGAGTTATTACCCGATTCGGTGGTGAAAACGGGTTGTAAGATGGTTTACATCTGGAGAGACCCAAAGGACACTTTTATCTCCTTGTGGCATTTCTTTCAAAAGAAAAGGTCAGATAGTGGCCCGCTCAATGGTCTTGAAGAGTCTTTTGATATGTTTTGTAATGGTTTATCTGTGTACGGTCCTTATCTGGATCATGTCCTCGCATATTGGAAAGCTCACCAAGAGAGTCCAGATCAGATTTTGTTCCTTAAGTACGAGACTTTGACTGCTGATCCTTTGCCTCATGTGAAGAGATTGGCTGAGTTCATGGGTTATGGATTCACAGCTGAGGAAGAGAAGAATGGGGTTGTTGAGAAAGTGGTGAATCTTTGCAGCTTTGAGACGTTGAAGAACCTTGAAGCTAACAAAGGAGATAAGGAGAGAGAAGATCATCCTTCTCCTTATACAAACGACACGTATTTCAGGAAAGGAAAGACAGGAGATTGGAAAAATTATCTGATTCCAGACATGGCAGCTCGTATGGATGGGTTAATGGAAGAGAAATTTATGGGTACTGGTTTGCTTGAAAATGGTAAATGAGCTAGTTCTTGTTCGAGGGAAATGACTGATCCGTGTATGCTTGTTTAAAGCATAAATTTAAGAATCACTTTCACTTTAAATTTTTTTTTTTAAATCGCTTTAATTATATATGTACCACCCTTATATGTTGGATGAATAAAACTTGTTTCTGTTTCATGTCAATGTATTGTCTACTAAACTAAATTAAAGAATTGGCTTTGCATGGGAAAATGGCCAAATTAAATCTTGCATAAATATTGTTGTATATTCAGTATGTAGATTATTCTTTTTATCCTATTAAAATCGAACAATATTTTCTAGGATTTTTACGTGTGAATGATATAAGTGGTCAAGGTCCTTTTGAAACCTTACAGAATGAACTAAAGTTTTTGGGTCTTGACACATATAATGTACGAAACCAAAGTTATGATAATGGTGTAAACATGAAAGGAAAACATCAAGAAGTGCAAAAATAATTTTTAGATGTAAATCCAAGAGTGTTTTATACTCCTTACAGTTCTCATAATCTTAATTTAATGTTATTTGATATGGCTAATAGCCTAATACTTGTGGGAAAGCTATAGATTTTTTTGGAATGATACAAAGAAACTACAAGATATTTGCTAACTCTATTAAGATTTAAGGCTTTGATTGGTTATTCCATAACCATCCACAAACGTAATTTTTGGTTGTTTAGCGGTTGTTAATATTTTGCAACAATCACAAAAAAAAACACTATAAATCACATCAAATAGTTCCAAACCTCATAACTCAAAAACTGCATTTGCTAAAGATAGTTAGCTTCATTATTATAAACATAATCGGACCCATATCCGGATCTGGGTATCACAAAAGAATAAATAGAGCAGTTAGGAAGTATTAATCAAACGACAAAAGAAACAGAAATTACCAATTATTGAACAAAAGTCAATGTCTCTATCTTACACGTCTTATATTTTATAACATCTTTTTAATTTAAACAATTTTCTTATTAAAAAACTTGTCTTTATAAAAACTCATTCCATAAAAATAAATATGTTTTATATTATGAAATAACTTTTAATAAAAACTGTTTACAATTGTTTTTGGGAAAATGCATGTACTACAAAATTATCTTGCATGAAACTATACTTTTTTATTGAAAATACTAAAAATCTATATTTTTTATATTTTTGGTTGTAAAAAAATTAGAAAGATGTCAATACCAAATAAGAGATATATTATTCATTTAGCTAAGTTGTTTAAATTTTATTAAAACCACTGAATATTTGAAACTAAGCAAACACACCAAAATGGAGTTGCTAGTCAGGGCAGAAAGAATCTTGTTGTGTTTGCTTTTCATGTTTACAATAACCATTTCTAATCTCACTTTTAATGAAAGATAAAAGACATTTTTATCTCTAGTGTTAATTAATATAGACTTAGGGTTTAGAGTTGAGGGGTGAGATAGAATTTTTGAAATGTGAAATTTAGGATTCTAATAAATATATAAATAAATACTTAAAAAATATAAAAAATTTAAAAAATAGTTTCAAATATATTTTTCAAAAAAAAAAACCGAAAAAAATTCAAAAACAATTTTTAAAAAAGTTCGAATAAGAAAAAATATAATTCGAAAACATAATTTTTTATTATTATTTTATTTAAATAATTATTTATTATATATAGAGAGAACAAATGTATAAGAATCTTTTGTCACTTAATAAAAAATGTAATTTTGAAAATATCAATTTAGTGGTGGAAAAGATGAATAATGGTACCATGAAAGTGGTAAACATGAAATTTCCCCAATATTGATTCAATTTTTGGCTAATATACATAGTTATATTTTCCTTCAAGATATTTGATGGTCAATTTAAAATAGATCTCCTTTTATCTCAACTACTTATGTAGTTGTCATTATATTATAACTGCTTATCTAGTTGTCATTATATTATAACTCCTTATAGATATTTTAATGTTATTATAAACACAAAAAGTGTTTATAGATGTAATTTCTCCGCAATAGTTGCAATCTTTACTTCATCTACACAATATAAAAATGATTATGTTATGATTAATTGAAGTGGATCTCTTTTTTTTTTTTATCGCTATTTCATATTTGTTTTTAATTATAATTTGCTAATACACACACCTCCACAATTCTATATATAGAAAGTTAAAGGCTGCAATGATTAGTAAGAATTGTAATTGTTAGCAACAAACATTACAATGGTTCATCACCAAAGTTTACCATTATTAATAGTTACAATGGTTAATCATAGTTGTAATTAATAGTTCATATTTGAAGACTACAATCACCAATAGTTGCATAGTTTATTTTATAAAATATTTAAATTATCCAAAACTAAATTATTTGAATATTTATAGATAATTTTAATATTCTTTAAATGTATATAAAATAGATAGAAAATTGAATTAAAAGATAACTCATTAAGAAGTTATGCATATTTTAGGATTAAAATATTTATCCTCAGCAATTTGAGAATCCTTAAAAGATTATGCAGTAACATATCTTTAGACAAAAGAATAACTTAAAAAAAAATTATGATAAAAAGATATATTTAATACTATTTACAATATCTTAAAACTTATTATAATTTTTAAAATGAAAAATACATTTGTATGAAAAGACACCTTTATAGATTTTAGTAATCTTTTAAAAACAAATACAATGTTTAGATTGAAAGACACAAGGCGTTGTCGGTGGTAATATAAGGAAGAAAATAATAAAAGGAGAATTTGAAAAGAATATAGCCGTTGGGTTCCGGATTCCAAAAGAAGGCGATCAGGGTTTTGTTTACATCCGACGGCTCAGATGAAGTAGCCGTTGATTTCAGAAAATAAAAGGAAATTAGTAAAAAGAAACATCTTATGTGTTTACATCCGCTCTTTGCGTCCTTCAAATCTTTGATTAAAAAGAAAAAGAGGGAGTCTTGCTGCCTCGCTGTTATGGGATTTTGCTGCTGACAGAGACACAAATAAACAGAGAGCGATCGATCCACCGACGAAAGCCAAAAAGGTGAAGAAGAATTTAATGTTGATTTCATCTGGGTCTTACGAGATCTACTAGTTCTTCTTGTCCGGGTCTTTCGAATTCAAAGAGACACAATCTTTAAATTATTAACACATGTTTTGTGTGATCATATATATCCCGCCCCAGATACTAGAGAATAAAAATGGTTGGATCGGACGAGAACAAACACGGAGTTGTTGGACCCATGAATCCGAGGAATGGGCAGACACGAAGAGCACTCAGTAACATAAACAAGAACATCATCCGAGCTCCTCTTTATCCCTGCGCTGTCAACAAGAGACCATTGTCCCAGTAACTAACTTCTTCTAATGAACCCTTTAGAAAAAGTTTGTATTCATAAGAGTACTAAAGAACCAATCTCTTTTTTTTTTGGCTATGACTCAGGAAAAATGGGGTATGCCACAAGAAGATTCCACCTGTTCCTGTGCATCGACCAATCACAAGGTCAGCCCTTTTCTGCTTCCTTGTCACAACTTTGTATGATGAGTTTTGTTAAGGAGTTTATTCTTAATTTTGGTTTCAGGAAGTTTGCTGCTCAATTAGCTGAGAACAAACCCCAAATCCATAAACAACAGGTTACACCTTTTTTATATAGTTTGGTATCTTGAAATTATAACATAGCTTGGGTTTAAATAAATCTCAAAGTGGTTTTATGTTGATTTATGGTTAGGAAACCAAGCAATCAGACTCGATCGATAGAATCATAACAGATGTTGAAGAAGAAGATGGAGACTTTCACGAGCCAATGTTTGTTCAACACACTGAATCCATCCTTGATGAAATCGACACAATGGTAACAACATCAAAAACCCCAACTCTCTTTCTTAAGTAAACGCCATGACTTTTCTAACACATATTGTCTTCCCTTTTGTACAGGAGGGTATTGAAATGGAAGAAGAAGAAGAAGAAGAGACTGTGATGGATATAGATAGCTCTGACAAGAACAATCCTCTAGCTGTAGTTGAATACATCAATGACATATATGACTTCTACAAGAACAATGAGGTACACACTTTGCTGTTCTGTTTGTTTCCCCTATCAAGAGATTAGTGACTGAAACGAAACCATTACATTAATTTTACAGTGTCGTAGCTGCGTGCCGCCTAGCTACATGGAGAATCAACCTGACATTAACGAGAGGATGAGAGGCATCCTTGTTGATTGGTTGATTGAGGTTACTACATACATAAACTAACTCTGGTCTTGTTTCTTCTTTGAGATAGTTTTCAGCAACTCAACCATTGTTGTGGTGCAGGTACATTACAAGTTTGAGCTGATGGAAGAGACCCTTTACCTCACAATCAACCTCATCGACAGGTTTCTCGCGGTTACTCAACATGTCCCAAGGAAAAAGCTTCAGCTTGTTGGTGTAACAGCTATGTTACTCGCTTGCAAATACGAAGAAGTTTCAGTTCCTGTTGTTGATGATCTCATCGTGATCTCTGACAAAGCTTACACAAGGAGAGAAGTTCTTGACATGGTAAATAGATCACAGCCTTGTATGCTCTCTAGATCATTGTGTAATGGGTTTGTGTTTACTTGCAGGAGAAGTTAATGGCGAATACATTGCAGTTCAACTTCTGTCTGCCAACTCCTTATGTGTTCATGAGGAGGTTTCTCAAAGCTGCACAATCTGATAAAAAGGTTTGTGTTTAACTTCTTTGATCATATCTTGGTGTGTAGAGGAGAATCAAATGTGAGTTTTGTGTGTTTTTTCAGGTGGAGCTTCTATCGTTCTTTATTATCGAGCTTTGCTTAGTTGAGTACGAGATGCTGCAGTACGCTCCTTCTCAGTTAGCTGCTTCAGCGATCTACACTGCTCAGTCCACTCTTAAAGGATTTGAGGAGTGGAGCAAGACCTGCGAGTTCTACACAGGCTACACTGAAGAAAAGCTTATGTAAGAAGAAGTCGCCAGATTAAAGAATATTTTTTACTAATATAGTTTGAAAATCACATTACAGATTCTGAGATTGTTTTTGGTTTTGATGATTATGCAGGGAATGTTCGAGGAAGATGGTTGGCTTGCATCACAAGGCGGGGACAGGGAAGCTAACAGGTGTTTACAGGAAATACAACACATCCAAGTTTGGCTATGCTGCAAGAACTGAACCTGCTGGGTTTCTTCTCCTGTAAACCGACGGTTTAGGTCACACTGAATCATCTGTAATGACTAAGGGAGAGAGAGAGAGGGAGCAACATAAGTTGCATAAGCTTGAGTGACAATTGTTTGGTGATTTGGATTATGACAAAGAGTTTCACTTACTGGTGACTAGTCGATCATAATATTTTCTTTGTATAATAAAACTCATTGTTAGCAAGTTTTACTGAAGCTTCTTCCTTGACTATGAATGAGGGTATCAAAGAATCTTCACGAGGGTTGTTTTCCATATTCATGTGTAGGTTGCGACTTGAGTGATGGCCGGAGACATGATAAGTAACAACAGGTTTCAACAATTGCTAGCAACCTAATTAATAAACATCTTCATATATAATTAAGATAAAAAGAATTTTAAATGTTACACCTATTTTTTTATAAAAATTGTTGACAGATTTTAGAATTGAGGTATCAAGCTTTTAAAATATCATCTAATTAAATATTAATGTAATTTGTCTTTACATTTGGAAATATTCAAGTTGCAAATCTTCCAATGCACATATCCTAAGTGAATAATAATGTGTCATATTTTGAAGTATCAATGGGATGGTGTTGAAGACTAAGATTTTACATAATAAAATAAGGAAATAAATCTTTATGGTTTCTATAAAGGAAAACAAATCTATATTTACAGCAAATTTGGAACCATATTTGATACAACTCAAAGACATTTTCTCTACATAGTTTTATTGATATCCGTGGACATTTAAAAGAATTTAATACTCTCAAATATGATGAACACTAGGTGATTTTCCCGTGCTCATGCACAGGAATAAATATTTCTAAAGTAAATAAATTATAATAATTGATTGCTACTTACTTTTAATTTTAAATTAATTTATAATTTATATGCATCATTTATATTAATACTATTATATTACTTTAATTATACATATGATTTTATATATGTTATATCTAATCGGTTTTGTTGTTTTTCAGTCGATTTAGTCATCATTTGGGTAAATTAGATTACATATATGAATTCAACTGTAATGTTTTTTATTCTATATATATTAAAATGTTGATTAATTTCTTATTTGCATTTAGGTGGTTGTTATCTTAGATATGTAAATAAATTTTAGGAAGATTATGTATAACTTAAGATATATTGTGCTTAGAATGAAATAAAAAAATAAACTAAAGTGTTTGATTCCAAATTACATAAATTTATATAACGAAACGATAATATTCTGAAGTCTCATGCATATATATAAATTTTACAAAAAAACTAAATTGTAACAGTTAGTTAATATTATATTTTCATTTTTAATATGTTTTGAGTTGAGTTACATATATTCTTTCAAATTCAAAATAAAGTATAATTTTTTTATTATAATTAAGTTAAATGTGCATGTATTTTCATAATATTTATCAAATTATATTTTGTTTAAAAAATTATTAGTAAATAAAGCGATGATCAATATGAAGTTACATGCGTAAGTAGCTGATACATTTTTGAAAGCTCATGTACACATATCAATATTTACAATGATTAAAATATTTTAAAAATTCTAAATAACTTTATGCCGTTGATTTATTGAATGGAAACTAAAATTTATTTTAAATCATCTTAAAAATGAGAATTCAGATTTGCTTTGGTATTTTGATTATGGTTCTATTAAGTTCCACAAACATAAAAACATAAAATTTAAAAGCATATTTAATATTAAGAAAAAATAACTTTAATAATGATAAAATATAATATATCTACCTCATTAAACTATTTTGTATCTATTTGATCAAACGATGTTTATTTTAAAATTTAATTTTTAGTTTTTTTAATATCTCTTAAAAATAAGCAGTAAAAAATTGTGATTGTATTTAAAAATTATATTATATAAGTAAAATATAATTTATCGATATTTGTTTGATGTAATTGAAAGATATTATAGTCAACTAAATTTATGAAACTCTTAAAAATAAGAAGTAAAAAATTGTGATTGTATTTAAAAATAAAATTATATAAGTAAAATATAATTTATCGATATTTTTTGCAGTAATTGAAAGATATTACAGTCAACTAAATTTATGAAAAAATAAATAAAACATTTCAATTTTACTAATTATAAAATATTTTTAGACAATTAAACATATATCAGTTTATGTTACTTAATTATTTTATGTAATAAAAAAATATGTTTATTACTTTTAATTTTTTGTATTGTTTAAATTATGTTTAAAAGAAATAATATTTCTGTTTCTAATCTCAAGATTATCTGTGTAAATTGTTTTTAATGAAATCACATTGTATAGAAATTTATATTTTGATCTAAGAAAATATAGATATAAAGAAAATATTTTATTAGTTCAAAATTATATTTTATGTTATTTAAAAATATTTTTTAAATGTAATATTACTATTTTGTGAACTTTCCTTTTTTATGAAATCATATTATATATACATATATTTTCGTTTTTCAATTATTTTTTTAACTTTATAAAAAATTTCCTTTTTATTATATGTGTATATTTTCTGAATTTTTTTAAATGGAAACTAAATAAAATAATAAATAATAGTATTTTAAATATAATTTAATTCATTAAGGGTATCAGTGTAATCAACCATCGTGAGAGTTAACGTGAGAGCGACACATAGGAAACTGACTTCTCAAATAATATTATAGAGATTGGAATACATAAGGCACAAACTATGGTATAAGTATAACTATTAACTTCGACGACTAAAATACTTTTCTTTTCCTCTTGTTAATTTAAAATAATACTTTTCTTGCTACACAAACAACCCAATTATGTACCCCACGCATCTTTCAAGACTAAACTCTTAACTGTATTATTTATAACATCTTTTAAGACTAATCCATCATTACGACAACATACCTTATAACGGTCGCACACACTCTAAAACGTCTAGTGAAGAGTCAATATACTCAAAATACGTTAGACGATGATCTGTGACTTGGGAAGACAATTATAACTTAAATCAAGTATTTAAAACATTCATTAAACATGTCATTTCCTTGTGTAACGTAATCAATACGTGTAGATTTACTTCATTATCATATTTATATGAGTAGAGATACTCATATAACATTAGAGGAAAGAAATAATTAAATATAAAATAGGAAAAAGGAAGAAAAAAAAAGAGCCAATCCCACGCTGAAAGTTGATTTCACCTTCCACCATAACAAACTATAACTCCTCTCTCCGAAGCAGTTCCACGTTTTGAATCGCGTGTTGCGATCACTTACACCGCCGCGAAGATCCGTCGTCATGTACGTCGCCAAGAGAGTCTCCGACGTAGATCACCGTCTCCTCCTTGTCCTCATAATCCCTTCTGTATCCCTCCTCTTCTTACTGTCTCTATCTACCCTCACTCTTGATCCTCTTCCTTCTCTCGCCCCTCTTCGTAACCTAATCCACACTAATACCCTAACCGCCACCACCGCAACCTCCGATCCACGGCGGGGGAAGAGGGATGAGTTGGTGAGTTCGAAGATGGCGGTGTGTTTGGTTGGAGGAGCGAGGCGGTTCGAGTTAACCGGACCGTCGATCATTGAGAAGATCCTTAGGGTTTATCCTAATGCTGATTTGTTTCTGAACAGTCCTCTCGATCATAACTCTTTCAAGCTGAGTTTGCTTAAGGACTCGCCGAGGCTCGCGTGGGTTCGTATCTTTGAGCCTAAACCGATCGTTGAGACTAAGTCGATGGTTCGAGTACTCACGCCCATGCATTCTCCCAATGGGATTAAGGTAAATTATCAAGTCTATTAGCTTTCTTTTCTTTACAAAATTGCTTGAATCTTGATTTATTGCATGCTATACTACATCAAATATTAAATTTCGGGAAAAAAGGATAAGAAAGTGGTCAAGAGGAGTCCGTGTAGTTGGAAGTTTCTTGATCCATACGTTACTCATGTGATGGAATTTTCTGTATTATGGATGTACTTGGTTTGGTATTTGGTGTTGTCAAGATTTTTAAGTAATATAGTATTTTCTGTATTATCAAATGATTTTTTAACTATTCTTCAAAAATAAGTTGTTTATGCGTTTTATTAGTTAACAGTAATATATTGTAAATTTCACAAAACGAATTTATAAAATTTACACTGGCTTAAAGTTATTGAAAATAATATTTTATAGAAAATAATATACTAAGAATCATGATTTAATATGTTTTGAATGTGTGAAAACCGAATAAATCTAATATCTGGAAATAGAATGTAACATTTTTAAAAAATGTTATTTCAAGAGGTATATAACTAATGACACTATGATATGGGTGGAATTAATTACTTATTGACAATACTTTTTTGGTATTACTTATTGACAATTCTTGTTTATAAGAACAAACATTTACGGGATAAATGCCTCTTTCTTGACTCGGTTTCTACAATGTCAGTATGTGAGGTTGAAATTGAGTTTTTATTTCTAGGTGATTGTCATTGACACGCAACTCGCATGGATTTTGACTTGTTTACTCCTATTAGTCCGAGACTGAAATTGATTCCATACCTTTTCTAGACACATTTTCACCATTAAGAAGATCTTGTGATTAGTTTGACAGCTTGTTATTTACATATTAGCCATGTTCTTTTGATAAACGCCGCGTCCAGCGTCGGCGGCTCCAAATACTCACTGCGTCTGCTTTGAATGAAAGAAATAAAATGACGTGGACAGTGATAACGAGATAAAAAATTGCCGCCGGAACAGGGAAAAGAGTCGCGGGCGTGATCGTAACTGCCGCTAGAATTTTAAGCGATCAATTGTGATCGGAAATCCGACGCTGCGTCTCTTTTAATTAACACGGCTCAGTGGTTTCTCTCAATCTTGCTTTTAGAAACAACAGAAATACAAAAGATTTTGGGGCCGCTGACGCTGGACGCAGCGTTTATCAAAAGAACAGAGCTATTGTACATTAGAAAATGAGTCTTCTGTTTTTGGTATTTCTTAATTTATGGTTATAGTTATTTATGGAATGGTTAAATGCGCAGCATGATGATGTTCATGAGTGGTGAACTGGCGTCATGATGTTTACGCGTGGTTCCAACCACGTATTAAGCACATGTGATCTAATTTTCAGTTAACATGTCTATATCGAATTTTGTTTTTTCTTGCATCATTTATTTTTCTTATCTAGTTATATTTACTTGATTCTGTGATTATACATTTTGAAAATTGGTTCTAGAATAAATATGTGATATATGCGTTAAAAGTTTAGGGAATTTTTTACTATGAAAAGTAATTAATCTTCACAAATTAGTATTTAGTAGTATATATTTTTATACTAATATTTTCTCATGTGTGTTTTTTTGCTTGGTCGCAATGACAGGGCTTATTACAGTACTTCAGTCTCGTAGAAGGCTGTATTACGATGATTAAGGCATACCAAACCGAGAATAACTTCACTTACGACTGGATAGTCCGAACCCGTGTTGACGGATACTGGTCCGACTCTCTCGACCCGGAATACTTCAAACCGGGTCAGTACCTAGTCCCACCTGGATCCTCTTACGGTGGCCTCAACGACCGCTTCGGCGTCGGCGATCTCAACACCTCCACGGTGGCTCTCTCTCGCCTCTCTCTCATCCCCGACCTTGACTCAGCCGGTAAAACTAATCTCAACTCCGAATCCGCCTTCAAGGCTCAGCTCACAACTCACCGTGTGCCTTACGTAACCAAACCTCTCCCCTTTTGCATCATGTCCGACCGAACCTACGAGTTCCCTCCGTCTAAGTACGGAGTTCCCGTCGCTGCGATCTCAAGCAGCGGACCGTTGAACGGTGCTAAGTGCCGGCCGTGTACGGTGGCGTGCAAGGGTTCGTGTGTGGCGGAAGTAATGGGAAAGCTGAGGAGAGGGTGGAGTTGGACGGAGTGGAAGCACGGGACGATGGAGCTGTGCGACGCACGTGGGGAGTGGGAGGAAGGTTGGGAGAAGGTGTTTGATGGAGTCGCCGGCGAGAAATTCGCATGTGCGAGGAAACGAGTCGGAGATTTGGATATGAGGAGATGTGTGGAAGAGTTTGAAGAGATGAGAGGGTTGGCTGTTAAGTGGGAAGCTCCCGCCTCTGAGCACATTTGTAAGTTGGGCTTAAGAACCAAATAGAACATATCAATTTTAGGTCCCAACTTAATCGGCTAACAAATTTTCCGATTTGTTTGTTTTAGTTGTTTTTTCTTATGGATTCTTTGGTTGGAAAAAATATTACAGGTTAGTTTTGATATTTGAAAAATTAAATCATGATGTTTTAGTAATATAAACTTTCCACAACAACCAAAATCAGCTCTAAGATAGTTTGAGCATTACATATATTCAAAGATAGAAACCAAACACAAGATGTGAAACAAAGCATGAGGTTTAGAGAAGGACAACAACAACATATATGGCACATTAATGGAATCGGCAGCAACAGTAGTTTTAGCACAACAAATTCCTCACCTTGTGGATGAAAACATCAACGACGTAGAACCAGAATCTCCTCCAAGGAGAGTCAAAAGAGAGAGATGAGAATATTCCAAGAAGTATGGTCACATAAGCTGCAAGAAAACTCCAATAGAAAGAAACCATGTCGATTTGGCTCTCATCATCATCCTTCACTCCATTGTCTGGTTCTTGAAAGGTACTTCCACCGCAGCTTCTGTTGGTTGGTTTTCCACAAAGAAGAGGATTACCTACAAAGCTTAGCGTATCAAAGGTGTTAAACTGTGATCCTTGGGGAATGACTCCTGATAAATGGTTGAACGAGACATTGAAGACCGCGAGGCCGCTCAGCTTTGTTAGTCCTTGTGGGATCAGGCCTTGTAACTTGTTGAAGGAGAGATCAAGGCTTTCTACATTCTTGAGACCTGAAAAGCTTTCTGGTATCAATCCTGATAAGTTGTTGTGAGAAACATTCAACACTTGTAGTTCCAGAAGACTTCCAAGCTCTGATGGGATATTACCGCTAAGCTCATTTTCGGAGATATCCAGTCCAAACAATAAATTGAGATTTTTACCTACATAAGCATCGTATCGGTGTTTCACTGCAAATTCAATTTTCATACCGATGGCTGAACTGTATGACATCTGAAACGGATGTAGCAGAATGCGAGATCTGAAATATATAGTATCTTGAAACTCGTTTACACCGAAGTCTTTTTGCGGAGAGAAACCAATGAACGATGTACCACCACCTATGAAAAGATTGCTGTAATCATCATCATATAAAGTATACTTTTTCCCAAAACCAAAGGATGTTTTTTTGAGGCATGAAGGTATGGATCCATTCAATCTATTGTTGGCAAGATCAAGAAGTTGGATGTTTCTTAGACCACACAACTGGCGAGAAATACTGCCTGTTAAGTTATTCCCCCGAAGAAGAAGAGTATGGATGTTTTGGGTGCTGGTGAACTGCGGAATATTTCCAGACAATCTGTTATTTCTCAGATCAAGTACATAGAGATTCTCCACCAACGTGTATGGAATTTGTCCTGATAAATGATTGTCTTGAAGGAATAAAAATGTTAGATCATTTGATTTGACACGCGGAGATATGTCCCCAGATAAAATGTTTGCAGATAGGTCCATGAGCAGAAGATAGGGCAAATAGAACAAAGTTGTTTGAAACCTGTAGCGCCACTAAGGATGGAAATTCGCCAATCCAGCTTGGAATAACACCTGTGAGATTGTTGTTTGAAATGTCAAGTAGCTGCAAGTATTTTGTGTTCCGCAAACCTTCTCCAATCTTCCCAGCAAACATATTGTTATCCATAGAAAGCTCCCATAAAACAGTAAAGTTGACAAATTCTGGAAACACTTCTCCGCTTAGTTTGTTATGTGACAGCTTCAAGTATTTCAAGAAATAACCATTCATAACAAAACTTCTTGGTAGCTCCCCATGGAAGTTGTTGTGAGATAAATCCAGAAATTCAATACTTTTGATGTTACCTAAAGAAGATGGCAGATTTCCTTGAAACCCATTATTAGATAGTTTCATATACACTAAATGAGGAAGTACCCATCCAATGTTCTCTGGAAATAGATGATTGAATTCATTCAATGACACGTCCATGAAAAGCAGTTTATGAGCAGAATTTGGTAGCTGAAAGCTAGTAAATGAATTATTTTGTAGAAGGAGAACTTCGAGTTTTGTATTGTTTGCCAATAGCCAAGTAGGAAAAGTTCCAGAAATTGTATTGTCAGAAAGATCAATGTGACTCAAATCCTTCTGGTATAGAAGAAAATGAGGAACCTTTACCAAGTTGCAAGATGGTAGGGAAATATGACTCAGTTGAAATTTTGGCCTCCAAGAACTTCCAGATTCTACTTTAAATGAGTTGGATCTTGAACTAAGTTTGAATAACCTCAACTCTGAGAGGTTGGCGAGCGAATCAAGTGGGAAGGAGCCTTCAAAGTTGTTATCAGACAATGATAAGTACTTGAGGGATTCAAGTTTACCGAGAGCAGATGGCACATTCCCATTTAATTGGTTTGATGAGAGATCAAGAACTTGAAGTCCAGTCAGCCTAGTTAAGCACAAAGGAAACTGACCTACTAGTTTGTTTCCACTGAGATCAAGATCTTGCATATTCTTCATTTCGCAAATCCCTACAATAATCAAATGCAAAAAAAAAATTATACAGATGACTAAACGGTAATTCACCACCATTTTAAATGGAGTAGCTTAGGATATGTCTAGTCTTGCCTTGCAATTCTATTGAGCCAGAAAATTTATTATCACTTAAATCCAGAGCTTCCAGTTTCTTCAGGGCAGATAACTCTGCCACATGACAAGCCAACACAAGGGTAAACAAATACCTTTACCTACGAATATATGATCTCAAGAATGACATAAACCACAAAAAATGTTATATGGACAGTAGTTTTGAGCTACCTCGTATTTTTTGAATGAATGTCAAAAAGTTACATTGAATGAGACCTACTGTACCTTGCATTGGTATGAAGCCATTAAGTTTGTTTTTACTCAGGTCTAGCAGTTCCAAGTTTGTCAAATCTTTAAATTCTGAAAGGGAGTCCAACATAAATAAAAATGTTACAAACTGGATGTAAGACACATAAAGCTAGACCAATAATGATAAAATTGAATAATTGAACAAAATATACATCACAACTAAGGCAAACTATATGAAATGGAAAACACACACCTTTAACTGGAAAAGGGCCACAGATGTAGCTGGACCTAAGAAACAGAGTTGTGAGTGATGTCAAAGCACTGAGAAAGGAAAATATGTTGTTGTCGAAATTATTTTCAGAGAGATCTAGGATCTTTAAGTTTCTTAATCTCCGTACACTTTTATAACCTGCAAAGTGCAAACAGAACCTCTTATTTTGGATAAATGCAATTGACAAACATTTGACAAACTTGCCTTGCAATTTTGATAGTTCAGAAAATTCGTTACGACTTAGATCCAAAGATTTCAGCTTGCTCAGGGCAGATAACTCTGCCAAAAAAGACAAGCTAACAGAAATGTAAGCACATTTAATTACCTACGAGCATCATGGTTTCTAAGATTACATTAACCACTAACACTATTATATGCAGTCATTAAATCCATGAGAAGTCTGAGTTACCTTGTACTGGTATAGAACCATTAAATCTGTTGCCACTCAGGTCCAGCAGTTCCAAGTTTGTCAGATCTTTAAGTTCTGAAACAAAATCCAACATATATAGTTATTTACTCAATCTAACAACAGAAATCTTATCAATAATAAGGTGATTCAGTTTATCCATTTAGTTACAAAGGGAAAAACATACCTTTAGCAGGAAGAGGGCCACCATAAAAGTTGTTATCCCCAAGAAAAAGAGTTTTGAGAGATATAGCAGAATTAAGAAAGGGAAAGATACTGTTATTGAATCTATTTCTAGAGAGATCCATAATCTCCAGCTTTCTTAATTTCCTTAGGGTTTTATAACCTGCAAACGAGACTCTTTTAAGAATTTAACAATGAAAAAATTCCGAGAATTTGTCCCTTGTCATCATTTTTGAGTTATTTTACAGAATTTGTCGTAATATAAAATACTTTCAAAATTTTGAAATAATGAAGTAACATATGGTCCATATAACAGTAAATACCTATGCATAACAAAATGATCAAACTAACCACAAGGAGAAATCTAGTAAATACCTTCAACATCATCAAATAAGCCACTGAACTGGTTGTAGTAGTAGTCGTTCCTGGATAAGTTCAGACTACGAATATCTTCAAAAGGATGCAGCAAAGAAAGATTTAGGAGAGAATTCTCTTTGAGGCTTAGTGTTCCAAAGGCAATCTCGGTCACTCGTTTGCTTGTACGATTGCACTTAACTCCCTCCCAACGGCAGCAATCGCTCTTTGTGTTGTAAGTCCAAGTAGGGAGAGCATAGTCGGAATACTCTTCAATAGTAATTGAAATTATGTATTTCTCGAGCTCCAACAAAGCCTTCCTTTCTTTTTCAACACAGCCGTTGTATCCATGTAGCTGACCCAACACTAATATCACCCATATCAAATATTTTCCCAAGAAAAACCTCCCCTTCATTTTTTTTAATGATTTGTGATTTTAATGCAAATGCTTCCACCGTTTATATAATAAATTCAACAAGACATGATTTGCATATTCAGAAAAGTCCAAGTCTCTATTAATCATTAATCAGAACACTCTAAAGTCGTATGACGTACGATAAGTGAGTGATTGCTGTATGATAAGATAAGTCAAAAGGTCTTTGTAGGGAACACTCATAATAGAGGTGTAACAAAGACTTTAGTTGAAATGTCTCCCATAAGGTAAGGAAATCAAGAAAAAAAAACATAATTCAAGAGATAGAGGAAATGGAGCGAATAAAGGTGAAGATCATGGCGGCAGCCATTTTGGCTACTGGCGAAGATTAATAAAAATGATTTTAACTGATACATAAGGTGGAACCATAGTGAGCCTAGACATGTTATCAGTCTTGTACTTTAATATTGCAACAAATGGTTGTGTCAAAGTGATCAAATTATCCCGGGACAATCGGTATGCATTTGACTATGTTCAAAAAAGATTTTTGCATGATTCAAAATCTCAGATTTATACACCGGTAATACAAACACCTACAAATAGACAGACAGACCATATGTCAATAGTTTGGATAACTTTAAATGTTGTTGAGTTTGGAACCATAGATACAATCTTAAAAACCCTTCGCAATCAAACACTTGCGAAATCCTGCACACCAAGAATTGAGCAATCGATTTTATTTGTTTGTAGACAGCAAAACAACAAATATCATCAGTAACACCAACCGAAGTAGCAGCTAAAAACGGGAACCAGCAAATCTTACAAAGGTGTGTACAAAAACAATATCAGGTCTTCTTCACATTTCTCTTTATTTCGACATATGAAGCTGAAAATAAAACAGAGAGGATCCATTTTCTCGTCATGATCTTCAAAAGGTTCAGTGATACCTAGCGTGAAAACCCAAAACCAGATTAGTCTCACGCAATTTGACCAATGTATATACAAAAGATTGTAACGAGGTTGCAGAGAGGTGAATTCGAGGGTAATATAGGACCATCATTGTATGGCTAACAACAAATTAACGTTGTGTCTCAATTAAAAGAAATTCAAAACATGTGCCACAAAAACTAATAACAAGCTTCAAGATAATGATCCTTTTTCAATATTCCGGTGATAACCAAAATGTTAATAAGAACTATCAAAAGCGTGATCACATTCATTACCTAGTGATGGTCTCCGTGGTCACCATGGCCATCCCAGGGGTGCCTCCATCCCTAGTAGTTGCCAAGTAACAAAGATCACACATTTAGCCACCACCATGGAGGGAGTAAGAAACGAAACAAATCAAATAAAAAAACTATATCCGTAACAAAGAGTGAGAGTGTTACTTACCATGACTACAGGACCGTCTTGCTTCGCTCTGTACAGAATCCAGAACCTTCAAAAAATATATCAAGATGATGAGCTTATGATGTGACTGGTTTCTTCAAATCATAATCAAATTCAAATCAACATCTACCTTATTGCCTCTCTAATCCTAAGTTTGACATTCACAAGCTGAAACACGAATAAACATGGATTCGATTCTTCGAAAAATCAATTAAAAGATAGAGATGTACCACATGACGCCGCACAAGCCCTTTCCGGCGACGGTGTGCCACGTCTTCGGAGTTTGCACGGTGACTCCCTTGTATGTTATTCCTCCTCCTCCGCCACCCATTTTTCTCAAATTCGCGACAGCAATTTCAACTCTTTTCTCCTAACTGAGATTTCGATGCAACCATGTAGCTCGTGACTTTTTTTTATTACATGTTATTTGTATAAGGCCTCAACTAAAACGAGGCCCAACTGAAAGAAAAGGCCCATATCTGCAGATTTCATTCGTTTTGCTAGTAATTAACAACTTTTTATTCATGAACTGAAAACTTATTATTTTCTTTATTTTATTTTTTGAATAACCGGGAGGTGATTAGTCCCCCAGGCCGCCGGGCGCAGCAGTTAATACCGAGAACATGGCCTAAACCCGTCTTCCTATTGGAAATCGAAATAGGGGCAGAGAAACTCCGAGCGCTAAATTATCTAACACACTATTAATATCACGATGTCCTTAGGCAATATATAAATGTATGAGTAATCCTCCACTTTTGAGTTAGTTTTTGGATGTGAATTAAGCCCATCACTGGTATATACTGTTCGTAAGAACTTATTATCTCCCACAATTCATTGTACCGGTTGATTGGTTATCAATTTTTGTTGTGTTTGTGGGTGGTAAAAGTTAGCGTTTTACAATATCACAACAAAAAAAAAAAGAACATTCTCTCAAAATCTAAAACTGTTGCTTTTGAATGTAGTGTATGCGGACTAACATGTCTTAATTTCAAAACCACCATATACAGGAGAATTAAAAAAAAAAACAATATTTTGAACCACTTTAGTTCCGAGTTAAGTAGCGCTCTGATTTGTCTAAGCTAAGCCCTGGAATAGCAGCACCCATCCATCACCTGGTTTCCAATATCAGGTCTATTCTTCAAAAGGACAGAAGCTACCAGAGACAAAAGTCTGACCTTAACTGTCTGTCTTCATCAGTATTCGTGCCACAGAGAAAAGAGTTGGTCATGGTTGTGTAAGAATATAAAAAGAGGTTTACACTTGCTGCTCCTTCCTTTTACATAGAGAGCGGAAGAAGCATCCTCCGCTTCTTATTCCTAGCTAGTCTCGCTTGCTTTAGAATTTTCATACAGAAGAGCAAAAGCAAGCCGACACAAACCAGGATGAATGCAAGTTGCAACCGCTTGAGGAACAAGGATACTGCTGAACACACCAGGAGTAGTAAGATCACCAGCTCCCAAATGACAAAGACCACATGGACCCTGGATCAAAAGCAAATGACACGATTGTCATAAATATCACAAGTAACATGTCACAATCCTACAGCAACAGAATCAAGATGGTAATAAACTCAAAACACAAGAAATGAATATGAACGTTTTATTCATTACCAAACATAATTACATGAAGCGTTTTATGAATCACATAATGTCTAGTTATTGTAATGAAACCCATTAACATCGTGTCGTGTTGGATGCAGATCTCAAATTTTTTGATTGTAATGTTTTCGAACCTGGAAGAAGAGAAATTGGAGGTGGAAGAGAAGAAAGAGACGGAGGCCCAATCATGCTTTGATCGAATCTGATATTCCCTGAGCTGCTCCGCTAGATTCGATCTCGTTATCATCGCTTCCTCGAAACCCTAAGAAGCGTCGGAGAGAACACAGGCAGAGAGAATCTGTCAAAACAACCTCTCTTCCGCCGAGTCTCTCACACTCTCCGTGTCAACAACAATCATCGGGTCGGGTTATAGATTGGATCCGTATTCATAGGCCCATGTTGTGTGTATTGGGCCTTTTGAAGGTACTCGTTAAGGATCTCTACCTATTAGCCCTTTTAGCGGTAAGCTGATATAGTCTCATTGGACTGAGTTAACATTGAAACTATGAAGAGGAAAGCTTTTTTCATCTGACGGTCGATTTTATTTAAAATTGAACGTTTTGAAATATTAGCAATGTATTGATCGAGTCCCATGTCCCCATCCATATAAAGTGAGTGATAAACATCGTTGAATATTTCTGATTTGACAACATTAAGGTTATTATCACGTCCACAAAACGCAGCCGGGTGACAAGCACAAATAGACAGAAAGACTAAAACAAACAAATGATGCAAAATAAAGCACTTAATCACTTCTTTTTTTTTTTTGCTACAAATTTATAAAATCGTTCGCAGTTCGCAATATATTCTCTTAAATATACTACCAGGTAAGTTTGTCTTCTCACGAAAATGTCGGCTACAAGATACCGTCTTGCTATCATCAAAAACATAACTCAAAGAACAAGGACAAAAGATGACGTAGAAAAGAATTGAAAAAAATTATTTTGTTTCAATTTACATGAAATTTTAAGATTTTAAAGTTAACTTTAACTTTATTGGAAACGGTTCAACTAATTAAATTTTACAGTTTTTTTTTATAATTGGTTAACTGATTTTAAAATTATATGTTTAAAATATATTTTTATGAAAAAATAATTTTCTTAATCTTTGTACATTAAGACAAAACATCAAGTATTATGAAACAGATGAAATATGTCTGTTACAATGTCGCGGTTCACAAAACGTCTAGCTTAAAATTTAAGACGAGAGATACAAATGATGCATCTATACTATTAAAAGGGAATCAGTTTTTAAAAATCTACTTATAAAAGGTTGTTGGACCCTTTCATTAGAATATTTATATAACCTTAATTAATCAACTCCACATAATATGTTTAATATTTGTGCCAAACTAAAAGATTCTGCCACCAGATTTTGTGCTTATTAACAGAAAATAATTATAATAGCATTTATTTTCAAATACAAGAAAGATAATGTTTAGATATAGTTTATATTGTCAGCTATGATGATCATTTATCCGCTCCACATAAAGGCTGATTTACAACATTTATTAACATATTATATGAACCAAATTTTTTTATATACATAATGTAAAACTTTTATGTAAAACATAATGTATAGAAACATGACAATACTTTAAAGTTTTTTTATTATATTCAAAATTTTATGCGTATACACAAAATATGTTTCTAAAAATCTAACATTTTATTTGAAATCTGAAACATTAACCAAAAATCGAATCTGAAACACAAAAGAATAATCGTGACACCGAAGACATATTTGAAACAGAAAAATATATTTAATATACACAATACATTTTAGATATTCAGGGTACCGGTTCAGATCTCTGTAGAATCTAAATCTTAACCGACACTGCGGGTCTGAAATATACCCAATAGATACTTTACCGTAGACTTGGATCTGAACTGATTCGGATCGGTTTTTATTCGAACCAAACAAAATGTTTGGACCTAAAAAAGAGTTACATAACAATATACATACAAAATTTTAAATAAATTAATTCATAAATCATATAATTTTATAAAATTCTATGTTTTGATATAATTTAATATTGTAACATAATAACATACAAAAATCATTAACATTATTAAACTTTTTATTGTAAGAAAACCCGCGCTTTTGAAGCGCGGGTCAAGATCTAGTTCCTGATTAACATCTGTCCTTTTTAATAATTTCGTTTGTCAAATACGTTGAAAATGACATCCATATTATCAACATATCTCATTATCTTTAGGGCATCTCCAACCCTACTCCATTTTCAACTCCAAACATCATTATGGAGTAAAATCTTTTCCAACCCCACTCCATTTTGGAGTTAAAAATGGAGTAATGGCTAGGGTTACTCCATTTATGGAGTAATCTTACTCATTACTCCATTTTGGAGTTGAACTTTTTTTATTTATAAAATGGTCCTTTAAATCTTTAATGTTTCTATTTTTTACTTAAATAATATTTAAAATGATACAATAACATGAAAATAGTATATTCCACAAAAGATTATTTAATAATTTTAAATAAATGCATAAAATAACAGAAAACATAAATAATTAAAATAAAAATAAAAATAACATAAAATAAGTAATTTAATAATCTGGAAAATCCGTTCCGGATCCGCTAAGGTCGGTGAAATATTGCCCAAACGGAGAAGTCTGAGAAAGAGCTTGTTGATCTTGTGATTCAGCATTTCGCTTTGATATTATTTGTATTTGTCAGACTTTTTTATATTGGTGAAAAACGAGGATTTCCTGGAATGCTTGGCAGTTTAGATTGCATGCACTGGAAGTGGAAGAATTGTCCTACCGGTTGGGCGGGACAATATGCGGGTCGTAGTGGATCACCAACTATAATTCTTGAAGCTGTCGCAGATTATGATCTTTGGATATGGCATGCATATTTCGGAATGCCAGGCACTAATAACGATATCAACGTGTTGGACTCTTCTTATCTTTTTTCCAATCTTGCTCAAGGTATTGCTCCTCCTGCTCATTATTTTATTCAAGACAAAGAATATTATATGGGTTACTATTTAGCGGATGGTATTTATCCAAAATGGTCGACCATAGTACAAACTATTCAAGAGCCAAGGAGTCCTAAAAACAAATATTTTGCAACGCAACAAGAAGCATGCAGGAAAGATGTTGAACGTGCATTTGGAGTTCTACAGTCGCGCTTTGCTATTGTCAAAGGACCTGTTCGTTTTTGGAAAAAAAAAATGTGTTACATGACATTATGACTACATGTATAATTTTACATAACATGATAATTGAAGATGAGCGTGAACTTGATGCACCAATTGAACTTGGAAGAGAAGCTCCACCTCCAGATATCGAAATTGCAGAAGATGAAAATGTCCGATTTCAAAATTTTCTTGCTCGATTTAGGAATATCAAAAATAAAGAAGCTCATTTATCAAAAATAAAGAAGCTCATTTTTCATTACGAAATGCATTAGTTGATCATTTGTGGGAAAAATATTCTAATGCTCATTGTTGAACCTATATATATGTTGTCTTTTTTAATGATTTCTTGTACTTTTTAATAATAAATATTTAATTCAAATGATTTATATTTTAATTATTATCGTAAACATAAAATAATTGGGGTTAATTGGTAAATTCTTATAAGTATAAGATTTTATTTGCAATTATTAATAAAATAAAAATGAAATTATTTAAGAAATATTATTTTTGGAGTAGAAAATGGAGTAATACATTGGAGTAAAACCTTACTCCATTTTGGTGTTGCACCATTTTGGAGTAAAAAATGGGGTAATACATTGGAGATGCTCTTAGAAATCCAAGTAACCATATATACTCTTTGTTTCTTCCTGATTTCAGTATCTACTATCTACACATGAAATGTAAGTTTAGTTTATACTACGAATGCAATAAAATATCATATACGTACGCGGAAAAAAATACTAACGTTCTCAAAAATATTTAATTGTTTTTTATCCAACAAGGTTCATGCAACGTGGCACCAGTCAATAAGTCAAGTGGACCGACATCACCGACACTATGTCTTTTACGCCAATCAGTACACGTTTTTGGGTCCTACGCAAGGACGAACTCCCATGTTATATTGACACGTGTCCACATTTTATTGCTTAGTATCACTTTTCTCTCTGCCTCTTTTTTTTTTTGTTAATCTACTTTCCTATTACCAACGTTCATCGTCCTATTTCTGGGATTTGCAATTTCATCCCTATGATGCGTTGATTCTATATCAAGAATACCCGAACTTTAAGAAATTGATATTAGATGTCTTTTCTTTTAATTCTCCTTTGCTAGTTCCAATGATTTTTTTTTTTTTTTTTTGAACACCCTAGTTCCAATGATTTTTAGATTCTTTAAGTTGTCTGAACCAGTTAGATTTCGATTTAGCTTTATTCAAAAATAAAATCTTATACTATTAAACTTTTATTCAGTAGTCCAAACCAGTCAGTTTTCAATTTAGTTTTTTATTTTATTTTTGCAACTCTATCCAATTACTTATCTCATCCAATATTTTATTTGTTAATTTTAATTATTTATCGAAGTTATTTAACATAGAATGGCCACCCACAACGTAGGTGGTACATTGAATTCGTCTAATACTACATTTAAAATCTTATCTATTTTATGTGACTGTTTTAATGTAATGACGAGAAGAAGAGGCCATAAAAAATGAAAAACAGAAGAGATGGTACCATTTTTTTTAATTTATCTATGATATATTTTAAAAATGATCGAGCGTGAACTCCGTGTCGGTCCTCCTCACACTATAAAATGCACTTTCACTCATCTCATTTCTCATCAGCTCTTTATCATTATCTCGAGTCTCATCAACTTTTGAATTTGACGCATACTTTGATCCGTGTTTCGATTTTCTTGTTCTAAACAACTATGGCGGAGGAAACCAAGAACGTTCATGAGCAGGAGGTGCCAAAGGTAGTAATGGAGGAATCATCTGCGGCGACGGGAGAGGTTACAGATCGTGGTATGTTCGACTTCTTGAAAAAGAAGAAGGAGGAAACAAAACCAGAAGAGACGATCAACTCAGAGTTCGAGCAGAAGGTTCAGGTTTCTGAGCCGGTCCCTGAGGTTAAACACGAGGAAGCGGAGAAGAAACCTAGTCTCCTTGAGAAGCTTCACCGAAGCGACAGCTCTTCTAGCTCCGTAAGTTTTATATTGAACATTCAGAACAATATAGAATATATATATATATATATACACGGTGTTAGATGTGATCTTTTGATGATATATATAACGTGACCTAAATATATAAATATATGGATTTGAACTCGGCAGTCAAGCGAAGAAGAAGGTGAAGATGGTGAGAAGAGGAAGAAGAAGAAAAAGGATAAGAAGAAGATTGCTACTGAAGGAGAGGTGCAAACAGAGGAGGCGAAGAAAGGGTTTATGGACAAGCTCAAGGAGAAGCTTCCAGGACACGGAAAGAAACCCGAAGATGACTCAGCCGTTGCGGCTGCACCGGTTGTTGCTCCTCCTGTGGAGGAAGCGCATCCGGCTGAGAAGAAGGGGATCTTGGAGAAGATTAAAGAGAAGCTTCCAGGATACCACTCAAAGACCGTTGAGGAGGAGAAGAAAGATGATCACTGAAAACATGAATACTAATGATGATGAGAGACATCTCGTGTTGTTTGTGATGGATGATTATCATCTTTTTCTTTTGTGCTGTTGAAGTTTGTTGGCTTCTTTATAGTTTATTTTGCAGTTTCCCTATTTTTCTCTTTGTTGTGTGTTTAGTGTATGGTTTCAAGGTATTTTGAAGTTATGAATTCCTTTTAGTTTTCTAGAGAATAAGATAATACTCTAATGTCCCTGTGTATATTATTCAACCATTGTTCCTAGACGGGTATGCATGACCCCAACTTGACTAGCGAGTTTTCTATAATCAATGATATACTTAAAGTTCATATTTATGAAGTTAGATGAGTTTTTTTTTTATAGAAGCAACATCGTTCGTCACTACCATGACTTCTAGTGATTGATTTTGTATTGTTGTAGACACATAAAGTGAGTGAATTAAGATATTTCTATAGATTTAACTTACATATGGTAATCTGCTAGCTTTAATAAGAACAAATGATATCACATCAATTGTCCACCATCTTTAGTTAATGTTCTCAGTAAGAGTATCATTTGGCAGTGTATAATTATAGAGACGGGAAATCTCTGGTGAATTGGCTTTGACCACTTGACCCTCATAAGTCAGTTGTGGTTCAAAAACTTCTCAAAATTTTGAATTGGGTTTTGATAACGGGTCAAAACCCAATAGGCCTAATTACTAAGGAATCAAGTAGAATAATGATAAAACTTACCGAGTTAGGACGTCTGCCCTATTCGTGCAAATCACGTAAAATTCAAAGGTGAAATGGAGATAGACAAAGCGAAGAGAAAGATTATAAAGTTAGCGATTGCCTTGAAAGGAAAATTTAAATGGAACTGACACAACCCCAATGATGAGGATAATATTTTTCCATTATTCATATAAATGTATAAATCTATACCCTATCCGTAGAACCGTAGGCACACATCAAAGACGTTGTGCACTATACATATCTACACAGTCACGGAAGACAGTGCCTTGCGAAGAGTTTCAGGGGCCTAAGGCAAATTTTAAAAATAAACTTATTTACAACTATAATGAAAACAATTTTGTAATATGATATATCGTTTTCACCAAATACACAAATCTAACCCTGTAAAAGAATAAGTTTATGTATATTAGTCTACTATGTGGAAAGAGTTTTTTAAAAATAAGCCTAAACCATTAGATTATAAATTTATTTTAAATTTTAGGGCCCTAAAAAAATTCATATTAATCGGGGGCCTAAGGCGAATGCCTTTTTCAATACACTGTAGGCACGCCTCTGACGGAAGATCATATCACCACACGATTGTATCCAACTGTTATTTTTCTTAATTAAAAAATATAGACTAAAATCAAATGCAATGCATGTATGTAACACTGGCAATTTTATTGTTTCACCTATCCGCCATAAAACAGCAGCTAGCTTCTTGGTTAATCTAATAACGCAAGAAAATCTACACCACAGTTTTGAACCATCTAAAACCAAATAAATGAAAAATCAACATAAAGAAGACAAATTTAGTATGAAGTTTGTCTACAACCCGGTCTCATTCTTCGTTTCATATTTAGAAATGTAGTGGAGAAAATATGAATAAAGTATAATGGTAAATCCATTTTGTGGTAATAATAACTTAAACATAAAAATAAGACTACAATATTCAAGAGTGTAAGAATATAAAAATAGCTATTTTAAGATTGAACATGGGATTTCTCCGTCCATTTATCAGGTTGAACACTATCGTCACATAAAACATGCCATTTTACACAGACACAAGTAACCACTTTCTATGAACATAGATTCCAACTTCAAGAAAACAAGACATCATGATAACATTGTGTGGGCTTCAAAAACATAAAAAGGTAGAGTAAATTCTCCTTTTCCATTACCACATTCCCCTATGATTTCAATCTACATGTACCTTTTTGAGTAATGGGTCCTCATTTTTCATGAATAGCTTACCTTTCCTAGATGATGTAAACTTCTCAGACGCCACCACTACTCCCAAACTAACCTCACACTGGTCAACGCCATTGAAATTAAAAAGATGCGAGTTTATTTACAAGCAAATGTGATGAACGTATCCAGTCTTATAAACCCACCAACAGATTAGAGTCTCAGCCAATGAAAGCTAAGAACTTCGTCGAGATCAACCAAATCAAAGGAGATTGGAATTGACAAGTGAAATTGACTTAATAAAATACTAAGATGTAGTGATCATACATAATAATTAAGGTTGAGTATATCCGAGATAATACCATTTTTCCTCAAACCTAGATCTTAGTGTTCATCAAGTCATCTTGATCAACACGAGCCAATGCCTTATCTTGAATACAACAAATCATGAGGGGTTTTACAAAGAAACCCTAACAGATCTCTGTTGGCAGTATGCCCACCTCCCCCTCACAAAACACAACGTAGATAATACACATATACATAGGTAGGGGAGGTGGACAGAATGCCAAAGATCTCTGTAAGAAACTCTTTTGTCAAACCCACATGATCAAAAAGCTTAAAGATCCAAACTCTTTTCACTCGTTCCTTTCTGTCGAATGTAATAAAGAGAGGTAGACAATAAGGAACAAGAAGGGTGTTCATATTATAGAAGAGGACAAAAAGAACTTAAAACCTACAGAGAACAACAGATGAGAGAAGCGAGACATGGAATGGTTGGAATATTTATGAGGTTATGAAAAGAGGCAGACGGGTTTCTCTTAATGATGGTGATGTACAGTTGTTGTTGTATATCAAGAAATTTATGAACCAAAAATTCAACATTTAAACCCAAAAAAATACTAGTAAGAAAGAAATATTTTTTATAAGAAAAAGACCGAAACCCTAGATTCTGTTGTCACAAAGCTACGGAGAAGATTAATAACACTCGTCTCGAAAACTGGAAACTTGTTGGGTTTAATCAAATGAGAAACTTAAAGATTCGGATTCGAAAAGACATAAGATCTAACAACTATTATGAACAGAAAAACAGTGAAGGAGAAAGATGGGATAAATGACGAATATATTATGAAAATAGAAGAAACTCAAGGGGGTTTTATCAAGGACGATTAAAATCTAATTAGCGAAATCACTTTGATAGTTTTCGAAAGATGAAATTCTAAGCGAGAAAACCGATAAACTTCTAGGGATTTTGTTTGAGGTTTTTCTCTTTTACTTTCTTCTGATTGTTTCTTTTTAGCAAATTCAACGGGGTTGTCTTTGATGCCTACTGCCTACCATTCCGTTTTTATTTTTCTATACTTTTTGTCAGGACCACAAGTTAAACGGCACCATTGTTTTCTTAATTTAATATGGAGCTTGATATAGCTCGATATATATTTTATTATACAATCTGAAAACCATTTTGATGTTCAATTAATTACCAGCTATACTCTAGTTATTAATGGGATATAAGTTGTGTTAAAGAATAAATTTCACATTAAAATACCAAAATCAAGAATTTAAACAAAATTACGCATGATAAATAACAAAATCAAGCATAAAAAGGGTAGTTTAACCTGGAGCTGCTATCTCTATTGGTAAAGTTTTATACCTTTATGCTATAGAGATAGAAGTCTAAGTTCACGTCTCAGCAGCTGCAAAATTTTGTTTGACAACTATTTCATATCTATGGACTAAATAAATTATATATAGGTTTCAGTCCATGACTTTTGCAAAAAATGTTGTTAGCTGTTTTTTATTTTCATTAAAATGCTCAAATGTTACAATCAAATTTAAAGTCGTGACATTGTAAAACTCTGTACGTATGCTATTTTGTTACAAAACACTGATTTGTCAATGAGAATCCACGTTTAATAACTAACATAATTAATAGTAGTAGCATCCGTAGCAAGTTAACAAGTGATATATTTTGATCACACGTCCGACGGTATAAATCGTTTAATTCGTAAATGGTCGGACGTACAAGCTTGGCATTTTTCTTCCCAGCTCCGAACTTTTTCATGTCTTGGCCATATTACGACACATACCAAAATAATTGGACGCTAGTAGAAATTAATAGAGAGAGATAAATAATGAGAGCTTGTTTGCTTGTGATTTTCGAAACATTTTTAAATATATTCAGATTGCTTTCTTTGTAATATTTATATATAGAAAAATTTAGAAATCGAGAAATACAAAAAGAATATTCACAAAAATATACAAAATATAAATATTTGTACTGGATTATTGGAAGTGCACTGTATTATATTTTTGAGAATATGTAAAATTAACAATTTTCTGACTTATGTTCGTGCGAGGCAATGTTCAACTGATGGGTCCTTTTACTACTCCACCATGGAGTGGATTGCAGAATCCTAGGCTCATGTAAATATAACATTAATGCTAGAATAACATAGAAGCTCAACCTTTTGACCTAGTAAGTAACCATGATACGCTTAAAGTTCCACGATGTATTTAGTATTTAAATAATAAGGTTCATCTCTTTTTTGTTTTTGTTACTATTTTTTTGAAACATTTTGTTTTGTTACTTTAAATTACGAAAAATACAACTAAATGACATAATTTTGTAATATAAGTACATCATATTTACTTTCTGACTATTTAACCATGATAAATCATACTCTTATTTCCCTTCTGTCGATTGAGATGTCGCACTCATCACTCCCACAACCTGCAAAGCCTCATTTATTCCTTTATGACAACTTGTTTTCAATTTTTTTTTTGTTTTTATATTCTACCCACTGGTAGAATTTACTTTACAAATGGAACAAACTCCGATACAAAATGAACTTATTATTAGTGTGGATGAGAAAACAAATGCATGCCTTGCGTGTATTAACTGCAACAACTCATAATTCCATCCACTATTTATTGCCTCAAAATCTACCTCTCCCCTTCAATTTTCTCTCAATTAAATTTTCACATTTTTTCAATTTCCATTTATAAATCAACCGAACTATCATACATTATATCATAACTCAGTAATTTTCATATTGAATCAGTTCAACTTATTCATTTCTCGAATAAGGCAAGTCTATAATCTATATGTTCATGTTTAATCACTGTTAATAAACTCTATTTTGTTGATTTTGGATGGAAATTTTGTTTTAAAACACTTTTGGAAAAATTCCGAATATTAAAATCACTAAATATTTAAAACAGTATATATTCACAAAAATCAGTCTGATTCTAAAATGTTGTTTTTATTCTGTTAATAGATAATTGCTTTTTTGGTCTATATTTTGATTTTTTTTCAGTTTTTGAAAAAAAAATCATTAGAAGCAAGTTGAATTTAATATTAAAAAGACATGCTAACAAAGTAGATTTGTATTTATTGGTAAAAAGAACAAATTTACTGTGATTTTCCATCTACATCTTTCTTCTATATTTGAATTATTATTATTTGACGATAAAAAATATCGGATTTTATCGAATAATGAAAATATCAGTAGTATAATTGAAATTATATAAGAATTGGCTTAACATTTTATTGTTTTGGAAATTAAAATGTAAAGCCAATTCTTATATATATATATATTTTTTTTTTTTTTGATCAAAAATATGTAAAATTTGTCTTAACATTTTACTGTCCAGAACATTGACATGCTACAAATTTACACACATAAATATTGGAATTTATTAAGATATTTTTCTTAGAATAATGTCAAAAATTCAGCATTTTATAGTATGTATAAAAACATTTTCAATCCATTCCATATTTTACTTTAAAATGAAATGAAAAATAAAGTAATGAACAAAGGATAAAAAACGTTTATTCATTACTTAATTTTTCATTTTATTTTGAAGTAAAATATAGAGTTGGAACGAAAATGCTCTAATAATGTCAAATGTTATTTTACAGAATGGTCGATGAAAAGTGAAAACGTTATTATGTTTTCAGATTATAGGCATGAAAATGGGGTGTGAACTCGACTGCAAAAAAGGTCAACACTTTTGTTTCGCTTTTAGAAAGACTTTTTTTTATTTTGCACTCCAAGTTCGGGACATTCTCTTTATTCGTTTTTTTTCTTACATACTCCTCTTTCTACTTGGTTTCTCAGACCAGTTACTTTCTTTATAGTTTTCTTTTATTTGAGAACTACTTTCATATTATAGCTTACTAATTAATATCAAAAAATATTTTAAACGACAAAAACTTATTATTGAAAACATATAATTACACGTTGTGTGCATGACACATATCCATGACGTGTGTTGAATTCATGTCTAGAGCCGGATTTATTTTTCTAAACATTAGTATATCGTTATAGAGATTAATTTGTTATATCTATATATTGAATATATGTGAGTGTGTACTGTGTAGGGTTTAGAAGATAAATAATATAGCATCTTTATAACTTACATCATTCGTTTAACGCAGAGCTCGATGCATGGACAGATGCTTTTCACCCCACCCGAATGATTGCCTAAACTGATCTCGTATTTCGCCGTTAATATCTGTGGTTAGAAATTTTCGCAGTAAAATAAATGTATTTTAGTCTATTTTCTCTAATTAAACTATGCATAGGTTACTAAAACGGCAACAAGGGTAAAAAAAATGCAGAGAGATAGTTGGCAAACTATAATTGCGAGTAGTGACTCTTTATACAGAAAGAGGAGCAACATTCGAAATGTAATATACACAGTATATGCTTTGTTAGGTTCTTATCAGTAATTTTCAGAAATGATCAATCCTCCCCGCTGTAACCTTGTTGACTGTATATATGTTCTTCATGGTTTTATGTTTCTTTTTTCTCTGAGAACGTAATTTAATTTACTTGAGGTAAATACAGTTTCCTTTTCTTGTCAATGCGTTTCTATTTGTTATAGACTACCAATAGATTAAAGTTTAAGACATATAGGTTATAAAAGACGACTAGACGACTCAAGCACCTTAGGAAGCCCGAACTTGACTTGTATGCCATACCCAAAAAACGTGACTTGTATAAGAGAAATTGTATGAAATCGTGTCAGTTTTGAATTGTTATCAGCATATGTTATTGTTTTTTCTGCAAATTTTTATATGTAGCTGACTGTATAGCTCCGTTACTAGAGAAACAAATCTGAAGTAAGAAACTGCGTTCAAGAAAAATCGAGAATAACATAAAAATTTATCAAAATAATTATTTATATATTTTCTCTCTTTTCCTCTAACTTTTCTTTTTCTTTTCTCTCAATTATTCCATGTTACTCTACTAATAATACTAACATTTTACAAATCATTTCTTATATATTTGGATATTTTCTCCATGGGTCTGCCTTGGAAGCACGTAAAAACCATGTACATATATCAAATTTGCAGTGATGTCTTCTAGATTTAATCCATGACTTCAACAAACAATAGTATAGTGTAAAAACTGGAAAGATCTAGGAGAGCTTCTATGAACAGAAGATCTTTTTTAACACCGCATGTCACGTGAAGCCAGAAGGTGTTCATCATTGATTTGATTTAGTTCTTTATGCTGTTCCCAAAATTTATATTTAAAGATTGATACAACATATGAAAAACTAGTCAAATATATAAGAAAATAACAGAGCATATCCAACCATAATACCAAATTTGATGTTAAATTTACACCAAATTTAATATTTTGATGTTATATTTATTTGTCATCTCCAACCATAACACCAAATGTTACACCAAAATAATATTATATATTATTTTATGTTTTCGGTTTTAATAAATTTTCTAATTTTATTATTTTTAATTGAAATTAATTATTTATCACATTTATATATTATGTTTTTTTGTAATTGTATGTTTATAAAATCTATTTACATTTATATTTTTGGTTTAACAATAGTATATATTTTATCTTTTTATTTTATATAAAATATTATATTAAAAATTACAAAGTATTTAATTATGAAAAGCACATAACACAATAATATATTTATTTTATGTTTTGAGTATTTATTTCAAATTTAATATGCATTTAAACTTATCCGGTTTATATTATTAATTTATATATTTTATAACATACTAATTAAAAATTATATTATTAAAAATAAAATCTAAATTTCTTTGATGTTTTATTTTTTACAATATAAATTATATAATAATAATCATTTAGTGATTTTTTACTTAAAAATAAAATAAAATTAACTATATAAAAATAATTTAAAAGTATGAATAATACAATATATTTATGTTTAATTATAATTTTGAACTGATTATTAATAATAATTAAATTATATTATTAAATGAAATATAATAATATATAATAATATATATTAAATATGTGGCGTGATAAATAGTGTTACACTAAATTTGATGTAATACTATTCACTTTATACTAAAGTTGATGAAATTGTATAATTTTTAATGTTTCATTAAATATGAAATTATACCAAATTTAGTGTTTTGGTATCCCATAGGAATTTGTCTTATGCTTCGAATGGTGACTATCGTTCCGTCCCGTCCCGCAGTTAACAATAACAAAAATCTCTACATATACTATATATATATATTTATAACAGTTAAAACCGCACCACAGTTGAACCGCTTGTCCCGCACCGCTCAATCCGCAGTCAAAGAGCCTAGAAAAGACAATAGTGTTGGGTCTAACCTCAAGCGATAAGATACGAAGCTGTTGGGTATTGGCCTTTTGTTGTCAAGATTTCAAAACAAGAATCATTAAGTCCTATGACTATAATATGCACATCAATCAACTGCTTTATAAGATCTCTCTCCTCCTCTAGTCCTAGTCTAGTGGCCACCAATAACTCGTGTATTAATTTTAAAATTCTCTCTTTTATCCTTTAGCACGAATATGTACATATATGGATTGACCATGGAATATACAAGGCATGAAATCAAAGACCGTGCTTACACTAAAATGATTTACTTTTATGGTAATTATTTATCCTACCAACAAGCGCTAGCAACTTCCATCATCATATGATACTTAGCTTTTGAAATATAACACAAGTCAAATTACTTCTCATGGAAAAGCACAAACTTACTTTATACTCTTTCTCAATATTCTTCCAATTTTTTTCTGTAATGTCAACAAAAGAACAACCCACACCTAATGTTTTCTTTCTAATTCAAACATATATTCGTAAAATATTACGTCATGAATACGCAGGTGGTTAACATTATTTATTTTGTTAATCCCGGGATAGAAAGTGAATAATATATCTGGACTTTAGCCCGAACTTTCGAGACCAAGAGGAAGATTTGAAGTTTACTTGTGCCAGAAGGTAAACCCATGACCACTTGTTGCCAGAGTTCACTCTCTACCAGAAGAGTATGTTAGATTCGGGTTTATTATGGGCTTCCAACTCATACACGGTTTCTTACCAACACCGACTCCGTATAGGTGACTTTGCTTCCAAAACGCGGACCCCTGACCAACTGTGAATATCTTCTCACCTCATAATGTCAATCTATCTAATGAATATAAGAAAAAGATGACCGGTTTTAAAGTAGATTGAAAACATCAGGTAGATAATTCAATATTAAACTGACAGTTTGAAGTGAACAAAATACCAGTTTGGAAGAAAATACCTGTGTGAAATAGGTTAGGTAACCTAAGTAGAGCCAGTTGCTTAGCAAAAAAAAAAAGAAAGTAGAGCCAGTGTCTTGGTTATCAAGGAACGTGACAGCGCTTGAAGGCCATCATCCCATTACACCATGTGGCTTCTCTTGGGGATCACCTACACACCAAAACTGATACTTTACAGCTTCCTATAGTATCATCAATGACCTGAGAAATGCAATAAAATAAATAATATGTAAGCAAAACCTTATGAATCATATATATATATAGATAAGGTGCTGACTGCTGAAAGAAATTATGTATATATTACCTGTAGGATTCCTTTAGTCGTGAATTCAAATGCAGCTGAAAGCTATCCCATGGCATCAATCCAATTTGTATGCTGCGGTTATTGACAAAGAGAAAGAAAACATAATGTTACAATTTCAACCGCATCCAATATCAAAAGCAGAGCTGCACGACTGAAACCACTTGTCAAAACATTTCTAACGGAATAGGCAGACGAAGTGCTGTTGTACCCTGACTATAGTTTAGACCATGACCATTGCAACTGCATGAATCAAAAGAGTCATGATATATGAAAAGACTTGAGAAGATTTGATTTGACTACATATATCACCAAAGTTAACTTATTTTTTACGTCATACAACCGTTTAGAACTCCATAAATAAGCGTACTTGAGTTCGAGTAGTGGAAAGATGAGTGACCTATCAGAAGTGATTTGCGATACCGTGTGAGTGAGGCCAAAGCACGAGAAAATGTTGGGTAGTGATTACATGGTCAGTAAAAAAATCTTTAGAGCCTTGGAAAAATTAACGCACCGCCCGTTAGATAAGATGGGGCCCAAGGACTGAGTGAGAGGGCGTGGGTGGCCTATTAGCCGTGGGCGGAGGAGGCGTTACAAGTGGTATCAGAGTTGGTTAGCCATTTGGGTTCTGACCCGAGAGGCGTCTTGAGACCTATCGTGGGGTGCAACGAGGACGTTCTGTTCGGATTGAATTGTAACATCCCGAGTTATGATATATGAAAAGACTTAAGAGGATTGATTTGACTAACTATGTCATCAGAGTTGACTTACCTTTTCCGTCACATAACCGTTTAGAACTCTAAAGTTAAGCGTGTTTGAGCTGAAGTAGTGGAAGGATGGGTGACCTATCGGGAAGTAATTCGCGATACTGTGTAAGTGAGGTCAAAGCACGGAGAAATGTCGGGTGGTGATTGCATGGTCAGTCAACAATAATTTCGAGGAAAATTTACGCACTGACCGTTGGAACGAGATGGAACCCACTGGGCGAATGAACAAACGTGGGTGATCCATTAGCCGTGAATGGACAGGGATTACAGTAACATTCTCCAACTGAAAATAACTGTTTTGCTGCTTCTATGTATTGAGCTGAATAACTAACCAGCTGCATTCAACTTCACAGATTAAGAGTACCAGAAACAAAGAAAGGGAAAAATTATTTCTATTGTTTTGTAGCTGCTTATATGTATTTTTCTGAATAACTGCACCAGTTTTATCTCGCAGATGCTGAATATCTCTTATATATTATTTGAGGAGCATTAAAAATAAATAACCTTTAGTTCATGTGTGATTTACAAGAGTGTTATTTCCTACGTGTCAACCTCACAAACACTCTCACAACCTATATTCAAAAACCCTTGGTTAACTAGACTTATTACAACATATGCCATTGGTCATTACAATATAAAATATGTACGATTTATGTTTGCGCATTAATACTTTCCATGTTTTATTACACGGAATATAGCAAATGTAACATTTGATTTACTCATCGAAGGTTTAAAAGTCTATATACATTTATATTAATCATGTAGCATTCGACATCTATCTTATTAAATCAAAAAGATCTGAGACTTCGAATCATATTATATTTTATATATCTAGGGAAAAATACAATTAAATATATTGGCTTGATAACATCAAACAATCACTTTACTTTATATAATACTGAAAACTATAATCTAAATTGAAGTGATCGTTTGAACTGGTTTTAAGTTAGTCAAGTTTGATGTTAATTTATTTGATAAGAATCCATATAAAATTTTGGGTTAAGACAAAATAGACTATGTCGATATGTGTATTACGCATATATAAAAATATAGAAATATTAAAAACCATATAATACACTATGTCTATTTGTGTATTACGCATGTAGAAATATATTAAATATATGAAAAAATCAAACACAATAATTTGAACATTGATTCGCTTGATGTATTTTCCTAAAACATCAAATATGAATTCTCAATCACGATTTACTTGCATCACAACCCACATGATTTACGTGATCTTCATACGTTGATTATGTCATTTATAATTTATAATTTATAATTGTAGTTATAGTTGAAACCTGCAATATGGGTGTGATTCCCTTAATTATTCTATTGATACGCTAAATTTATTTAAAATACATCAAATCCTCTGTAAATCACGGATTACTTGGTGGTTTTTAATTGACAATCTCTTCAATTTATCACACATTAGGAATCTAAATGCGTAAATGACTATAATTTGTTTATATTTGTATCAAATAAAATGCTTTTATGGTATTAGGAAACCATAGTAGTAGAATCATACAAAAAAAATGGAAACTAAAAATCTAAGTGACTCAAATTTCGAAAGACACATGTGACATAATCACTGATTGCTTTCAAATATTAATTTAGAATCCATGTACTAGGTTTGTTTCCTAAAATACAACATACATATCGTGTAATTTTCGGAACCTTGCAACAAATATATTGTGATCTCGATTTTGAATAATAATGATTTTAATGTGGCTATTAATTGCGTCGAGTTTATGCTAGACCTAAACACCTTGCATATATATATACTTGGCCTCATAGCTACATCCTCACAATTATCTCCTTCTCAATACTACTTTACCACACTGCATTCAAACAATCACAATAGTCATGTTTCCTCAATTTTTTTTAAGGATTATATTTTGATTCTGCAGGGTTTTATTATTATTGCTTATGTTGCTTTTTATCTTTAATTCATAATTGATTTATATTAGTTTTTTGTTTACTCTTATCACTCTTATTGATTCTCTTCCATTACTTATAGGAGAAATAATCTAAAATATAAACAAGTTAAAAAAAAATATTAATTTGTTAGTGAAACGCGCAATTTTGACTAACATTTTATTTTTGAATATTTACCATTTTTTTTGTAATGTACCTTTATAATATAGATTACTTCAAATTACTAAATTCTTAAATCTACTCACTCCGCGCCATGCGCGGATTATCACCTAGTATTATATATTTCTACAAACCCTTAAAAATACAAAAAAAATATCATACATATATACAAAGAACTCATTCTTTCTTTTTACATCGTAATATCCAACACTTTTTTGTTTTGTTTTTGATCTAACAAGACGTTGAGCATATCGCCTGTACAAAGATTCTGATTCGAGCATTGTTCACAGTTTACAATGTATTGGATTATGAAACAGTATTTGATCTAGGTTTAATGGTAGCGTTATTTGATCTTTTGCAAAGCTGCTGCCACTAATCTATATAAAGCCCAACCGTACTTTTCGACAAATTGTCCGAGTGTACGATCTTTTACAGACCCAGCACGGCCTATATGTCGATATTGGCAATCGTACTTTCTTAAATAAAAACCATTATAATTTTGTTGTGGAAAAATAAAAATAAATGGACAAAACAAATATACGTAGTCTTTTTATTATTTTTTTGACTGTTACCAGTTACCACCGATTATCCAGAAACTTTCTATTTATAACTTGTAGATTTGGTTTTCTTCAAACAATTTATTTTATCCTTTGATGGATAAGCCATTTAGACCTTTTTCCTTCGTATTATGTGCAACTGGATAGATAATCTTCTTGAACCGAGAAAAACTGATGTGAACCGAAGTTAAGAACAATCCCGGTACGAAACCTGACTATATTCCTTATTGATATTGGCTGGTTTAATAACCGGTTGAACCAAAACCGGTTAGGGTCGTGCAACGTGTGTGACTGTAAATATCAGAGTGACGATTGCATCAGATAGCTCTCTCTCAGGGCGTAAAAGGAAAGAGACGAAGCCGTACAAAAGAGGGCTCTTCCACCATCTCCGTACCATCTGAATCTTCTACTCTCTCTCTCTCCCTCGAAGGTAACTATCCTCAGAGCAGCAATACCGATTGTTTCTGTTGTGTTTCCTAAAAAGTCAAAATCCCTAGCTTTGTCGTTGACTTTCCATTTTTTGGGGGAATACAGATGGAGAAGTATGACCGTGTGGTGAAGAAGAAGGAGGAGAGGACGATTGATGCGAACGAGATTCGTATCACTAGCATGGGCAGGGCACGGAACTACATCACCTATGCCATGACTCTTCTTCAAGTATTGTATTTACTCTTTGACCTTGTTGTTATAAACAGTTTTGCACCTCAAACGTCGACGTTTTGAGCTCTGTATGTGGTTTTTATAAGCTCTTTATAGTATAAGATACAGCTTACCTTCTGTTAGCTCTTTATAGTATAGGCTTGAGCTTAGCTCAACGTATAGGCTAGATATGAGTTTTACCTTCTGATAGAGAATGTTACTGATTCACGGTTTCATGTGATGTGGCGGATAGTTGATTCTAAGTTATCTGTTGAGGTCCTTGGGGATTAGTTGAACAATTTTATTTAGACTTTGTTCTGTATGTATAGGAAAAAGGGTCGACTGAAGTTGTGTTCAAGGCAATGGGAAGAGCTATCAACAAGACTGTGAACATTGTGGAGCTGATTAAGGTGATTTTTTTAAGTAGTTTGTTTTGTCCAGTTCACAAACCCTGGTTCAGATGATGGGTTATCTGAAAAATGTTTTTTTTAAAACTATGTAACGCAGAGAAGGATCCCTGGTCTTCATCAGAACACATCTATTGGATCCACCGATATAACAGACACATGGGAACCTAAAGAGGAAGGCCTTCTACCGTAAGGAGTCATCAAACCTAAAAATGTCTAATATGTATTATGCTTGTTTCATTGTTACTCATTTTTTGTTGTTTTGTCTTGAAGTATTGAGACCACAAGGCATGTTTCCATGATAACCATTATCCTATCCACGAAAGAGCTTAATACATCCTCTGTTGGGTGAGTTTTTTTTTTTTTTTTTTATCCTTCTGATTGTTTTTGTTTTGAGCTCATTTGCCGTAATTATATTCCTTCGCTATGTCTCAAGCAGTTATCTCGGCAGAGACTGTCTCTGTCCAACATATAGATTGCATATTCTTTTCGACAGGGTTCTTTACTGTCTCCCTGATTTATAGGCGGTTTAGTAACTTTACAAATAATACTAATAATTTTTGTTAAATGGTGCTGCAGGTATCAGTGCCCAATTCCTATTGAGATGGTGAAGCCTTTAGGCGATATCGACTATGAAGGAGGAGGTATGTTTTTCACTCTCAGTGACCCTTTTAATTTACCCCTTACTCTGGTCTTTATAAGTTTTCTTTTTATACTCCCGCAGAGGGTTCACCTGGTGGCAGAGGCAGAGGAAGGGGAAGAGGAAGAGGGAGGGGAAGAGGTGGCAGAGGTATGCCTTAGGCGTGTTCTATTTAGATCACCACACTTCTGAATCTCAGCCTTCATTTGAGATTTTAACACACATTTTTAATTTTTTTTACTTTTTTTTGGCAGGAAATGCATATGTGAACGTTGAGTATGAAGATGGAGGTTGGGAACGTAACCAGTCTTATGGTAGAGGAAGAGGCCGTGGCAGAGGACGCAGCAGTCGTAGTCGAGGAAGAGGAGGGTACAATGGTCCTCAAAATGAGTATGATGCACCAAAAGATGGAGGTTACGGTTATGATGCTACTCATGAACACCGTGGATATGATGATCATGGTGGTTATGATGGTCCTCATCAGGGCCGAGGTGGTTACAATGGTCGTCAGGGCCGTGGTGGTTATGATGGTCCTCGTCATGGTCGCGGTGGTTACAATGATCGTCAGGGCCGCGGTGGTTATGATGGTCCTCGTGAGGGCCGTGGTGGTTATGATGGTCCTCATCAGGGTCGCGGTGGTTACAGTGGTCGTCAGGGTCGTGGTGGTTATGATGGTCCTCATCAGGGCCACGGTGGTTACGACGATTCTCATCAGGGCCCTGGGGGTTATGATGGTCCTCAGGGTAGTGGTGGTTACGATGCTCCTCCGCAGGGCCGTGGTAAGAATAGTCAAACACTCGGTTTTTATTTTTAACTTCGTTATTAAATCGTATTTGGGTTGAATGAAGTTAGAATTGGTTTAATACAGGGCGTGGACGTGGAAGGGGAGGTCGTGGAAGAAGTCGAGGAGGTCGTGGTGTTGGTGGTGGTTTCAACAACAGCTCAGATGGACCAACAAACCAGGCAGTCGCTTGAGACATGCGAGTGAGGTTTCTGTTGCACAAACATAAAATGAAAAAAAGCCAAGTCGTTGGATGTTTTTTTTCTTCTATCTCCTTGCTCTCTTCTCTCTATATGTTTGTTTATGTCCATCAAGACGACATGCTTGCCATAAATGTATCTTTTTTTTTATCAATTGATTTCTTTAGTTTGTGACAGTTTTTCTTTAGAGTCGCTTTAGAGAACTGAACTACCGAGGCATTTTTTATAACCTCTTCTGTTTAACTGTTTTGTAGTGGTGGGAGTGAGACTTAAGTTTGGACAAAATTAACATTTTTGGTCTTCACTTATCACTTCTAATGCTATAGGAAACAGTTTATTCTTTTTGTTCTACTATTTGCAATATTATATGAGTTCAAAGACTTGCTTCTAAGCATATTGCGAGGCGTAACCAGAGATATTATACTTTTGAGCTCTAATAAGAAAGCAACTCAGTTCTCGAAATGACTTGGCTTTAAGTTTTTTCTGCTGTCTCCTATCTGATTATAATCTGGTCTCTGATAGAGGCAAATATTATGAGTGACTGACCATGACGAAATACCGTGGTGTGAAAACGTCACCGTAACAAAAAGAATGCGCCGTTGCCGGGGATCGAACCCGGGTCACCCGCGTGACAGGCGGGAATACTTACCACTATACTACAACGACTTGGTTGTTGATTTATGAAGAAAGCCTTTAATAAATGCAAGACGTGGAGATTGAAATTTGTGGAGAAATGACTCAGGGCGTGGAGATGCAAGACAATAAACCCCCAGTTCAGTCCACCGTGTCTCTCTGCTACTATACCTCCACGCTGGAGAAGGCTCTTAGGCCATACTTCGAGCTAGACCAAGTTTTAAAATGTGATAGTTACATACAGAGCATGGTACAAAACCTTTGTAGAATCTAAATGGGCCTTAACTTTTTCTTAGAGAATCTTAACAAAAGATAAGGCCCATTAGTTATCTACTCTATGATCGGCAAAGTAAAGTCCGATTGTTTTCCGCCGTCGTAAGGTTACAAACTCAAGAAACCGATTAGTTCCGAGTGTTGAAACTATCAAAAACAATGGAGATTCAGAAGACTGAGGTAGCAAAGAATCCAGAAACCGATGATACAATCGAGACAACGAAGCAAAACCAATCCGAGGAGGAAGTAGAACATTGCGACGAAGACGAATTGAGAAGTCTGCTGCTTTCAGATATAGGAGACCTTCCTCTCTCTCCACCTTCAGCTACACAAGTCAACTTTGTTTCTTACTTCATCACAGGTTCTTCTCTCACATTCATTCACCTAACTCTTCTCCCAAAACCCTCCTTTTGATAGTGTGAGTGGTTTGCAGATTTCACTAAACCGGGTCATGATCAGTATATCTACCGTCACGCTAATGGGTATCTCAAAAGTCTCTTCCTTTATGTCTTCTGAGAATCAATTTGAAAAATGGGTTTCTTGCTTGTGTGTTATGTTCAGTTTGTGTGTGATTGGGTTAGCTCCTACGCATATAGCTTTCAAGGACGAAGGTGGGATCACTAATATTGATTTTAATGTCGGCAAGTCTGATCGTAGCGTCTTGAAAGTCTCCGGGAAGCGTAAAAAGGTTTTTGCCTTGTTACTTACTTTCCTCACTCTTTAAGACTTGTTGTTGTTCAAATGCTCTTCTTGTGTGCAGAATGCTATGCGGTCTGAATCGAATACAGCGTTGTGCAAAGTTTCAACTGCTAAAGATTCTTATATTGTCAGGTGCAAAAGCTTCTTCCCTTTGTTTTACGTTCTCTCATATGCCAAAAAAAATTGAAGTTTTCTTTGTTGTTTTTTTTTTCTTCTAGGTGTTGCGTTAAAGGTTCTCTCTTGGAGGTGAATGAGAGATTAATCAAGCAACCACAGCTTCTCAATTCATCGGTAAGAGATAAATGTAATAACTCTAATGATATTTTTTATATATATATATATACGAGTGATGATGTTCTGTATTTTGATTACATGTTTTTGTTACAAAAATCTGATTCTTAGGCTGATCGGGAAGGATATATTGCGATAATCATGCCAACAAGACCTGCAGATTGGACCAAAAACAAGGAATCACTGATAACCTTGGAGGAGTATAAAGCAAAGAAAGAGGTGTCTCTATGATACAGTTTGCTGTAAGCCTGTAACCAAACAACGGTTGATTTCTTTAGAAGTCATGTTTGCTCTCAAGATTATGGTTAGGCTCAAGTCTGGTTAGCTAAACAACTTTGGAGGTTTATCTAGAGTATTCATAAAGCTATTGTGTTGTGTATTAACTTTTTCTGGCAACACTTTTGAAAGCAAAGATCATTTTGGACTATGTACTATGATGTTTTTCATGAACCACAGGTTACAAAATTAAATAAGGTTTTGCATTGTTTGACAACTGGCTTGCGATATTCATGACTTCATATTACAATAATAATAATGAGAATCAATAAACACAACTCTAAGCATCAATCCGTTGTCGTCCAGCGGTTAGGATATCTGGCTTTCACCCAGGAGACCCGGGTTCGATTCCCGGCAACGGAGCTTTTTTGGGCTAACATCAATCCGATTTTTTTTTTTGTTCTAAGTAGTGTCACTTTCTTGGTCGAGCGAAAGAAACCTCCAAACATTTATAGTTACAGACAACGTCCAGACCCTTTGTTCTGCTGCTTCTTGCATCTAAGATTTATATCAGCCCAAAAGAATTATTGTTTTCAGTTGATTTGATCAAGATTTTACTTGTAACAAGTTCGTGGATTAGTTAAAAGGGGCTTTTGTTCTAGAGATGTTCTGGAGAGTCTAGCTTTCATGTCTCTTGAATTGTGTCAGCTGTGCATTAGTGTTTATACTATCTGAATCATGGGAATTCATGCTTACTATTTTTGCCATCAACTAGAGAGTGTCGAATGATTCATGTTCACTTGCTCTATAGATGTTATCAGTGAAGTCTCAGCAAAAGGATGAATGTGATTCTTCTACTCTCTTATGTAATGTTATGCAGTGTTTCTGTGCGTGCATTTGGGTTAATGGAAAATCAAGATAACTAGTTAACAACAAGTGCCCGCAGGATGGACTCTACTTGTATGGAAGTACAATACAATAAGCGACAGATTTGGTTATTTATCACTCCGTTTGCAGTTATTTGAGACCATAGACAAAGAACAACCGAACCATTTTAGATGTTCTTGGCTCTCAAGGTAACCTACTGTGTGGTTTGGAGGCTGAATATGACGGCGCAAGTGGTGTGAGCTAACTACATGTTCTTCTTTACCGTTTTCATCTTCTCCATCTTTGTTTCTTCTTCTTTACATCGTGGACCTAATCAAAAGCTATATATCTCGGCTCTGACGATTATTATGGGGGCTTAACTAAGATTTGGGAAGCCAGGCTGAGTGCTTTGACAAGTATATTCTCATTGTCAGCATAACTACTAGACTGCCATTATATGATCTCACTAGACAGAGTAAAGCTTCAGTTAATGTAGTGAAGCAGGACTTGTTATCTTCTGGTGAATTCATCCATTGAAGAAGAGACGAACAGGTCACAAAATGAGCAGTAAATCAGATCAACAAAGAAGCATGTGTGTACGACGGGAGAGGAAAGGAACAAGATCAAGATATTTGCAAGGCAAACCAACCTCAATCTTTAAAACATGAAAAGCACAAATCCAACATTGGTACTTGATAGTCATGAAGTTCAAAAGGAAAATAGCAGAGAAACAAAGTCATCATCATCCACACTGATCATCCACAGAGATAAAAAAAAAAAAAGGCAACAACATAAAGCAAGAAACTGGTTGGTTTGCTTCAACGATCTCTCCCACTCTCTCACGCATCATTCAAAAGCCCATTGGTTCTCCCTGCGCACCTCCTCTTCTTCCTCTGGTGAAAAGTCGTTCTTGATGTTGAAGGTCGTGCGAATCTCCTCCGGAGTCTTGCCCTTGATCATGTCAGCCACTGTCTGGCATGTCAGGTCGAGAAGGTTCTTGATGTTCAGATAATTAGCAGCCTGCAACATCCAAAACCAAAAATTTCAGATTCAAATCAACTTTACATATCTCAATCTTAGGAAAGATCCAATCTTTACCCGAAACTGAAAACACAAATGGAATAATTCCCAAATTGCAGATAAGGCAGAATGAAACCCTAATTTTCCAAAATCGGGAACCCTAACAATCCCAATCTCACGAAAGATCCAATCTTTAAACGAAACGATACGAGAAAACGAAACCCTAATTTCAAAATCAACAACCCTATAACAGTCAACAAATCTCCGATTCAAATCACGATCGATTCCATAAGAGCCCTAACAATCTCAATCGCAACAAAGATCCAACCTTTAATCGAAACCCCTAAATTTCGTAACCCTAATTTTTCAAAATTCGAAAACCCTAAATCAATCAATCAAGAAGCAAACAAACCAGGATGAGCTCAAAGAGGGTAGCTTGATCGATCTTCATAAACTCAGCATCCCAAGCCTTGAGGTCATCGTCGGAGGAGCCACCGCCATCGACGGCCTCGCTCTTGGAAGCAGCAGCGTCGACGTGCTTCTTGCAGTACTCAATCACCTTGGCGAGGATCTTGCTCGTGACGTTGGGAAGCGGGACTCCGTTGTCGACGCAGTCGTCTTCGACCATGTGGGCTATGGTCTGAGACTCGAGAGCCACGGCCTCGTCGACCTCGAAAGACTCGCCATCGGAGCTCTTCAACACGATCTTCTTCGTCGACATGTTTGTGAGGAAAGGCGAGAGGAGATTTGAGAGAAGCGAGATGAAGTGGAGGAGATAAGGAGATCCCTAATTGTCTTTTTTATAAGTGGGTGGATTGTTAGAAAGTCATCGCGAGATTATATTTCCAATTATGAGAAAAAGAAATATAGAAAATAATCCTAATTAGTTGCTCAAAAAAAGAAAATAATCCTAATTTCATTAATCTTAACTTTTAAGTTAATTTTGATCCGATTAATTCGTTATTTGGACTTTGAATATTTTGAAGAATGAAGAGAGAAATGCATATATTGTTATAGGGGTGGCGTTCGGGTATCCGTTCGGGTTCGGGTCAGTTATTTCGGATTTTCCGGTATTTCGGTATAGCAGTGTAGAACTTGTTCGGGTATTTCTATATTTCGGGTTGGGTTCAGGTATTTTTAGTTCAGATTCAGTTATTTCGGATCGGGTTCAGATATTTAGAGTTTGAATAAAAAAATTAAAATTTTCATTTTTCAAATTTCTTGTATTTAAAAGTATAACTTTCACTTAACTAATTATTTATTTTTAACAGACTGAATGGTTAATAAATTTGGACACAACATTTAAAAACTAAAAAAACATTAATTTAGTTATTTTTTTTTAATTTTGGATGTAACTTTTTGTTAATTTTTGAAATAAAAACTTGACAAGCATTTTAAGTGAGTAGCAAATCATATTTTCCGTAATTGTATGTATATCATATGAACTTAAAGTATGTGTAGTATCAATATAAATATTTTATATAAAATGAGAGATGTAAACTAGAAATATAAGGTTAATTATACATATGTTCGGTTATCTTCGGATATCTATTCGGGTTCGGGTATTATCCGTTCGGGTTCGGGCATCCAATCTCTCCTAATTCAATACCCGTTCGGTATTTTTCTACTTCGGTTCGGGTTTTTCGGATTGGATGGGTGCCACTTCGGATATCGGATAAAGTGTCCACCCCTATATTGTTATGTTGAAAACCAACTTCCGACAAGAACCCAAGTAGTCTCGATTATGACCCGTACAAATCTCAAACACAACATGGTAAACAGGTGAGTAAGCTGTAGTAGATGCTCGGTAATAAACCCGATAAATCATCTCTTTTCATGGAAAAGAATCATGGTAAGCTGAAGTAGATGCTCAATAGAGGAGGATGATGGTACCGGTAACAGAATCAGTGAACCCACCAAACGATTCATCCTTAAAGAATGGTATAACAATGCTCGCGTAGTATTGACCCGAAGGAACCCCTTGGAAATCAAAATTACCAAACCCGTAAGTAGTCGACTCGTTGTGGTAGATTCTTAATTATTTGTTACGAGTTCTAAGCTAAGAACCAGGACCTGCGCCCTTGCTATTGAATCTGCTCTCACTCCATTTACAAGTTTACTTTATTTTTTGATCAACTACTTCATTTAGATAATTAAAGAAGTTCAGCAGATAGAGATTCAGTCCACATGTGAGCCCAATACAGATAGATGAGTTATGAGACTGGTCTTGGCCAAAGAGTCGGCTCTTCCATTCTCATCCCTTTTGGAATGAAATAAACTGAAATGTCGATAAGCAGAGAAGAATTGAAAGACTCTTGATGTCTTCCACGATGCCATCTCTCTACATTTAACAAGGCCCGAGATGAAATCTGATTCTACAGCTATGTAGACTATTGCTTGAAGAGGGATCTATTGCCACACCTGTTTTGTAAAGTCGCAACTGAAGAACAGGTGAGTACGTAGCTGTCTCTACTTCTCCACAATGAGGGCAATTAACAAGTTTACTTCATTTCGTACAATAAATATGGAAAATCATTTGAGCCCAAAGGAGTTACACATACTATCAAGATGGTTAAGATACATAAATATCATTAGCAGCTTCGGTTGATAAGAAATAAATGGGAAATATGTAACACCAATATTTGTTTTCTATACATTCTTACGTTAACTTCATTTTTATATGGAGGTACCAACTGATGGTGCGTGTAAACTCATATCAATAGTATAGAAACATGTGGGTTTGTTTGTGAACTCATATCAATAGTATAGAAACATGTGGTGTTATAACTATACTACGTTTTTGTCTTTGTTTGTTAGATGGAAACTAAAAATAGTATTGAGTACACGCATAATGAATGTCAGCATGTTTTACGAAGATAACATGAGTTCCATAATTCTGATAAGAAATACAAAAGGAATAATGCTTTTAATAATTACTATTGAATTTTAAGAATAGGTAGTCACTTTACACCAGAGAAAAATTGGATATATGATGATTTATCTCGCAACGATTGGAGCGAATGGATCTACTAGATTAGTAATATGTATAGTATAGTACGTTTATAAGTTGATAATTTCAAAGAAGACAGATGAAACAATAAGAAAATGTTACTTTATTTAGAGGGAATACAATTTTCAAATACACAAACAAAACATGATGAAATATAATCAATCATTACGAAGTGACAATAGTTTTTAATTCAGATAAACTGATTAACAAATTTGTCAACCAACAATGAGACTAAAACTTTGTAAGTTTTTTCTGTGGGATGATAACTGTCCCAAAATACATGGCTAGACACGTCAGGACATACTGAAGATGTGATTTTATTGCAGAGGACAGCAACTTCTATGGCTCCTGTTCCACAGCATCCTTTGTTAGATACTCCAAATCCTACAATAACCCAAATCATAACTTTAATTTTAGGGTATTTTTCATACTAAAGTAAATTTAAAAATAAATTTTAGGGTATTACCGTATTTTGTGGGATTCTGGATGATATCATAAAGAGGGTCATAGATATTAATGTAGACCGGTTTACTATCCGGTAGAGTTTTACGCAGGTAATCCAATTTTGTGGAGATCTTTGAATTAAAGAGCTTTGCTGCGTCATTGTAATACTCAGCACACTCTCTCAAAAGACCTCCTCCTAAGGTTCTCTGTGATGGGATACAACCAAGTGGTGGTGCACCAAACACAGCTATTCTTCTTACTCCATATCCGTATAGTTTCTGTTATCATAATTAATGAATAGGTTGGTAATACTAAATTCATAAACGTTAGAAAACTCAACACACACATAGTTGCCTATTCTCAGAGATGAGAAGGATAAAAGATGTGACACATCAACGATCAGTCTATACATGGTACTCCAGTTATTAATGCCTTAAAGTGATGTATCACGGAAAAATGTAAACTATTTAGTCGGTATTTTATTTTTGATATATGACTGTCCTTCATCGAAATCAAAATGTGTGGACCTCTGAAAAGTAAATCAAAAGTGTTATGAAAGGTCGATAACCTGGTAGACTTTTACTACTTTTAGCATATTTATACGTTTTTTTGGCTCAGCCAGTAAACTGTAAATGGTTATTTTTTTAACTCTTTTAATCATACTTACCTAGAGAGATAAAAGTATACTACTATTGTGGAATATGATATATATAATATATATATATATATATATATATACAGATTTTTCAAAATTATGAGAGAAGCTTACATTCACAAAATCGGAGGCAGAGTTGGCCATAAGAGTAGTGTACGAATCGACGTCATAGTGAGGTCTTGCATGAAGATCATAGTAAGTATTGGCGATGTCGTCGCTTCCTGCGACCAATAAGAACAAGCTGCTGGCTAATATGAAGTTTTTTCTTTCTTCCCCCACTAAATTCTTCACTTTTTCTATGTACTCCTCAAAATATTCCAACTGCTTTTGTAATGATATTGCTGCCTAATATCATCAACAAACACAAGTGAGACGACCAAGTTAAATAGGTAAATATCAAATCAAATATGTCCATATGTTATAGGAGTACAGTTAGTTAAAAAGAACGTATGATCGCCATATTACTTATATATTTATTATTACCACGAGTTTGGGTGTTATAGGATCATAACCAGAACCTCCCGACGCAAATGATACACCGGTTAAAAGATCTTTAGGCGTTAGATTTGGATCGAGATATGCGGGTACAACTGATTTTATCCCCACTTCCTCAGCTGCAAATAAGAAGAGAAACATTAAAGACAAATAGCTTTCTTTTCACCGTTTTAAAATCAGTATTATCGTGGAACACTAATTTTCCTGACATGTGTTATACATATCGAGTCAATGTTACTAGCCTTGTCTTTAACTACCATCCAAAAATGGAACACAAAACAAATGATTGCTCAAATAATTTGCCGTCGTCACTAACTTCACTTGTGTCCTAAAACCTAACGGTACTAGAGCTGAAAAGGGTAAAGTCATAAAAAACCAAGATAATGGACCTAGCAAATCGGCAGGAACTCGTCCGTCGCAGAATCTCCCGGTGGGGACTCCGCCTTGGAAATTGATACCGTAAGGTTGAAAATCGCACTTAACAACGGTTTTGACATTGTTGTTATTTCCAGTGTCAACGATGGAGTCTCCGAAAGCTATTAGCGCTGGAATCTTCAAGTTTGGCGGCAGCTTGATGGCGACGACTGTCTCAGTGAGAAAGAGAATGGACAGCAAACATAGTTTTAGCGAAGAACAAGAACTAGACCGGCTTGTATTCTCTTTCATGTTTCCTTTCTTGTATTGTGAAAATAAAACAAGATTTTATAAAAAGATAAATTTTCTTGGAAGCTTTACAATAACCAGGGAAAACAGGGAACCACGTTTGCTCTCATGGTTCCTATCACGCTTATTTATATACAAACACATGTAGATGTATATGTATATATATTGCATTGTGTGGTGAAGATGTCGTGGACTTGTGGTAGACTTCGGACAAGATATACTTAACCAGTTGACTGAAACATTTCTAGATATAGATAATGTATTACAACAAGTTTAAGCGTGGATAACAGCTGAGACAGTGTACTAATCTCAACTCTCAACCACATCAGTTTTAATTTAATAACTAACGACATAAATCTAAAAGTGCGTATGTCGAAACACGTATTGCCAGCAGACTGTGACAAGAAGCATCTATAATACTATATTAGTGCGTATGTCTGTCAACTCTAATTATATATAGTCGGGGATTATGTAATACTTTCTTTCAGTCTTTCAGCTGATATCCTCATTTGAAAATTCAAAATTTACTACCATAAATCGTCTATAGTGATCATTATGGTGTGGATAGCACAATCTTCTTTTTTTTTTGGTGTAATGGATAGCACAATCTTTTGTGTTTTCATATAACATACCACCAGAGAAGACTAAGTTTATAACAAAAGATCGAACATTTGGGTTGCTTCCTTTTTCGATTCTATTGTATTGATTTTTTGTGTGAATTAGTTTTTTTTTTTGTGGGGGGGGAGGGCGGGTAAAATTAACAGCAATTTTTGACTGATCTTATGTCAGTAAAAATATACAAATATCATTCATATATTATTCTGGATAAAGATTATTCATATAATATAATTTAAGTTTTAAATGGATTTGATTGTTCTTCTCGATCAGGGCCTGATAAATTTAGTTTAGGAATATTTCGAAGATATATGTAATGTGTGTAGTAATGTTTAATAAACTTTCTTTTAATTTGGTTGACTCGATTGGTTAAGTTTTATTTAATTTGCCGCATCTAATTACTTTTAAATGCAATACTAAAAAGTATGGTCAAGGTAGGATAAGCCACCCATTCGATAGCTTATTATAACGGACATAAACTTCTTATGAATACTTATTAGTTTATGTTTTATTAATTTAAAACCAACATAATAAGTTATTATTTATGTTTTTAAATATTTAAATCAAACATCAAAGTATTTATATATGTCAAATATTTTTTTATCAAAATATATAGTTACTATTGTGTTAATTTCTTTTAAGACACTCATATCTTAGAAATAGTTTAGAAAATATCTTTATATAATTTTTTTGCTTGACTAATATTTAATTATCAATTTTTTTATCTTAACTTTTGTAACTTTTATAATAAAATATTATTTTCAGATAGCAACACAATATATATAAGAATAATCTTATTTTTTATAATTCTATTATATTATTTAATCAATTATTTAATGTAACATATAACATATAAACTTTATACTATTAAAATAAAATTCATTTTAATTATATATAAAATTCAGTAAATATATTGTTTAAAATTAGTTTTTAATATAACATACAAATTTAATATTATTAACATTCGTTTTTGATTATATACAAGATTCATTAAGGATAATTTTAAATTAATATATTAATGACTCAGCTAATAACAAATAATAAATCAATGATTTAGCTAAAATCTAATAAAAACATGACAAGTAAACAAAATTACCTAAAATTATGGAAAACATGATAAATAAGCAAAATCACTTCATAAATAATAGTATAGATTTTTTGACATGACATATATAGTTTCACATTTAGATATATTTGTAAGCAAGTCATAAATTTTGATAATAATAATATTTATAATTTGACATGACATATATAGCTTATAGGTAAACAAGATTTATATTTTTTGATAATAATAATAATTATATTTTTAATTTTAATATTTTATAGAACTTTATTAATAATATATTGAATAATTGATTGTTAGATGATATTAAAAATGTAAAATTCTGTAATAGTAAAATGATTTAATAAGATTATTACCGACTACAGTCAAATGTTTACATTGACTTATACTTCTATAAAATTAAATTCATAAATTTGTCTATCATTAATGAATTTGAATTAGTTTATAAAACTCTAATGTAAAAAATATTTAACCAAGTGGTCTTGGCCTATTAGTAAATGGCTTACAGTTGTGAGTATCGTCATGGATTCGATTCTTTTTAACTATCCGGAACACTTTAAGTGGTAAGAAAACGCGGATCTTGCGGATCTCGTATTGATTAGTTTTTGAGCCTAGAAAACCTTTGGATCATACTACGATTATCAAAAAAAAAAAAAAAAAATATATATATATATATATATATATATATATATGTTATCAAACGTTTGCTTATAGGACATCTAAAATTTTTAGTCAAAAAACATAAAATATATGTTATCAAACATTTTCTTATAGGACATCTAAAATTTTTAGTCCGGTGGATGGTTCCAACTTAATTTAAAATAAATCAAAAACCTGTACCGTAATAAAGATCAATGTAAATATTAGAATTTCGCAATCCAAATATAATATATAATCTCATGCGACAAGTAGGCTACGTTGAAATGCTAAGACTTATTAACTAAAGAATCTCATAATTAAAATCTTTGAGCATGTGCTCTAATTAAATTGTTACCAAACTAGAACTTTGTAGGTCATCATAATCAATGCATCAAGACTTCTAGAGCCCATCAAGCTAAACAATATATAAGATATCGTTGGTATCATTTTTGGTCTCTTCTGTAACATATTCTACTTTTTAGAGTTCTTTAAAAATCGACTCAATTCACTCAACCACTTAACATACGTAAATAAGAATAACTGAAAAATGGAACAAAGGCGTAGGGTAGATATGTGGATCACACCCAACAGGTGATACTACCACAAAATTTGGTGTGAAGAAGGTAGCTTTCTCCATATACACGTGATATAAAAGGTCCAAAGAGACATTAGCAAGAAAAAGATGTGAAATATATTAATGGAAAAATGTTTATCGAGAAAAACTTGCTGTCCAAATGTACTAATAGTTATAGATTATAAATAGCAAGCCAGACTATCCGAAAAATCAAGCTAATTAAGAGTAAGATACATTGACAAGGCTACTTAATTTAATGATTTACACAACCAGAATATCGCCCAACCACTATCTAACATAATTGTGGCTATCATAAATTATATGCGTAGAAAAAGAAAGCAAAAAAACTGTATATGCGTACATTAGGGTTTTCCTTTTAATTAAGAGTAAAGTCATTTACAGTTTTTCTTAGTTGAAAACGAATATCATTACAAGATTCGAAGTTAATTTTAGTTTATGTATTCTTATTTTTAACAGAAACTTATAGACTGCAAATTGAAGTGATATACGAGGAGAAGTTATTTTGATATTCAAAAATTATTTGATTCCACCATAAAAGCTTATAAACCAACGCAATTAGTTTATTATATAGATGGTCCTGTAGCTAGCTATACGTTATGGGGTCATCTTATACTAGTCTATGGTATCCATATATTGTAGAAGATAGGCCCCGTAATGTATCGCAGTTACAACAATATTATGTAATAACTCGACAGCGACAAACTTGAAGTGATGTAGTATATAGCTTCCACGTACAGTAAAGACAAAAAAGTGAAGCCATTAATTGAATTTTTAGAATTCGGTTTGATAAGCATCCATTAATTGTTTGATATTAAATTGATCATTTATTATTTGGTCCATTATGTTAAAAATATTAAATCCTCAGATAATTAATTAGTCCAAAATTTGATCCAAGCCAACGCTAGAATAAATAACTAGATTTAGATATTAAATCACTCGTATAATTTATTAGTCCAAAAATTGATCCAAGTAAATCTAGAATAATTAACTAGACTCAGAGGTAGAAGTGTTCAATCCAAATTACTGTTTAGTTTTGTTAGCTTTTTAGTTTTTATTGACTAGAATTCAGTTTTGGTTCGGACTAGATTTTAGAAAAAGCCCTTAATTTTCAAATGTTTTAATTTTGGAACTGTTTTTTTTGTTTGTTAAGCTTTGATTTTCAATTTTCAGTTAGAGAAAATACATTTATTTAAAGCATATATTAAAATTACTCCCTTTATTTGTTAAGTTTCCTTATACCATCTGAGGCCAAAATGTGTAACATGATTTTCTCTTAAATATCATCCAATCATGCAATCTCTAGATTCCTTCTTGTAAATTCTAGTAGAGCTAGCCTGTCACCAATTGCCTATCTACGTTACAGCCAATTGTTGTTATATAATTAAAAATGAATAAAATCAAAATTCTGTCTTTTTGCTCAGACCGTTCATTCCTTGTTAGATAATTATACCTCCAACCAGTCGAGGCAAGTGATGCATGGCCTATGATATTTTCGTGTTTTAATGAGTTTGAGTGATTCTCTGGAGTCCACTTTGCGTATTTTTATTTGTTTTGGAGCTATCAGCTACGAGTACTTTTATTTTAACGTTGTGGTGTGTGGTATACTGGTATGTATAGGATTCTTGTAAAACTTCACTAAGAACGCTGACATTTTTCTTTTGAAAGCCTATCTTATTTGAATTTTTGGATACTTTTCTTATTTGAACTTGACCAGAGTATATAATTTCTATCTTTGATATTCTTTTTAAATGCATCTCTTATTTTCATTTCTTTATATATATATATATATATATATATTATATTATATCTGAAATAGACAGATTTGAACATAATGATTAGTAATTTATGTTTTCTAAGAGCATTTCCAAAAGAAACACTATACCCCTAATTTCAAATATAGTTTTTTTTTGTTTTCCAAAAAAAAGTTTCAAAACTTCAAATTCATATTTTTTTTTTGCATTTTGGTATTTACATTGGACTCACTCTCTTCGAATATTCAAATATATACTCCAAATGTACACATCATATTTATAATTCTTAAATATTTTTTTTGTTTACCGTTTTAATCCTCAAAAATATATATCTCATAAATATTTCACATTTTTTTTATAAATTTAAGTTTTACACATAAAATTAAATAAAAATTTTAAAATAAGATTTAAAATATTTTAAAACAATATTTTATCAACAACAATATTACAAAAGAAACCTAATAAAAAGGTTTAAAACGTACACGAAGACATAATTGATCATATAGCAGAAAATAAGGAAACCCGATTCAACAATTTTTAGCTCAAAATTGTAAGGTCACTTCTTACTTTGAAATGCACTAGTTGATCATATATGCGAGCATTATAGAAATAATTTTATAAAATAATGTGGTATTTTTCTTGTAATTTAATATTTAAGATTGTATTTCTATTGATAATTTTATTTATAACTGTAAAATTTATTAACTAATATTGATGTAATATTTTTATATATGTGCTATTTATTTTGTAAAAGTTTTATAAATTTAAATTAATTATGACAAATATAAGGACCATAGTATAAAATACAAATAATTTTGAAGTTAAGTTTGAAGTTTTGGTTTTGGAGAAAAACACTTTTAAACTTTAAATATTGATTTTTGCAAACTTTAAAAATAGAGAGTTTTTTTGAAATGTTTTAAAATCAACAACCTATTTCACTAAGATGTATAGTTTAGTGGCTCGTGGGTCAACCCACATGAACTCCTCTTTTGATATGGCTTATAATCTATAATCTGGTCGGTCGCGGATCGTACTACAAAATCGACTAACCCAAAAATATATCACACTGTCTGATCCGAGTTTGAAATACCTTCTGACTAATGACAAGGGGTGGATCGATTACGATTCACCATGTTATCACTTGTACAAAAATTCAAATTAAAACTGACCAAAGTAATGATAAATTAGTTCTCAACTGAATTTAACTCAGGATCAATGTGGATATACAATAACTCCTAAAAAGTTATCACTCAGCTACTATTTCTCAGGTACCCATACGAAATTTATTTGATAAAAAAACAATAATGGTTTAAGTTTTCTGAACTATATTATTATTATTGTTATCCCTTAATAATATAGTAAACCTTCTAATAATTTTAGACGTAAGCACGGTCATGAATCGCTATGTGACGATGTGTGTGATCGATCTTGATCTTGATCTTGAACCATAATATTTTGTTGTAATATTTTGTCGAACAAGATACGTTAATATTGTGTGATCGATCTTGATCTCCGTTATGGAAGATGATCGTGCTCTCCACTTGGGCCAGTAATGGGCCAAAATGCTTTTAACTCACCTTTTACCTTATGGGTTATGGGTTCAAGTTCTAATGATATGTGTTCACTTATAAAAACTCTATTGGATCTGCTGACCATGATACACTAGCCATCTTGGTTTGTAACATTTTATTTCTTTTCTGCTATTTAAATTGAAAGCCTTTTTACAAAAAAAACAAAATACGTTAATATTTGGGTTTGTGTTGAACTAAATATTTGGGCCTTCCGCTAAATTGGTTTTCCACTTTCGCTTCATTGTCATGTTTAGCTTTCAGACGAAGAAAATCTATGGACTTTAGAGTTCTTTTGGGCCTGCGTTGAACATATTTTAATTACCTTTGTTCATTTCCAATCTCCTTCCATTTTTAAATAGAGTGCAGAGTAAAATCTACTCTAATCTTATTTTATTTTTGTTGACAAAAAAACTATTTTATTTTCACTTTATAAATTAAGATTACTACAAAAATAAAGTAATTATTTTATTTTATATATATATTTTTTCATTTTTACTCCAAAACATAGTAGGTTGAAGTGAAACTCAACTACACTATAGACTTCTTTTTTTTTTTAGAAAATGGAATAATACATTTGATATTATTATAATCATGTTGGTTATGAAATTTAGAAAGCCACAAATATCTTGATATAGTTTTATTAGCTTTTAACAATATGAATTATAAATTCTATATACATTAGCTCTCTAAAATTTAAAGATGAAGACTAATGTTTCAGTAGAATATGTCAATAACCAATCCTACTTAATTTTTTTTAAACTAAGGTAGTAAGCACTTAATAGCACCTGGCTTGTTTTTTTAACTTAGCCTTTGGCCAAATTTTCTCAACCATTTATAGAAAGATGGGGTCGAAATCCCGTGCTTGTTGCTAGTTAATCAGAACGTTTTGCTTCTATGTAAAATTTCTAACCTTTTGTTTCCTTTTTGTATTGCTTTGTGCTCCTTTTTCTTTTGTGTAACTGATCTTGGCAGCAAGTTTAATTTCCGATCAGGACTCTGTGACAAGTGTCAATCTTCATTGTTGGTACCACTATTGCTCTATAAAATGGAAAAGAACAAAATGTTCCGAAGTTGTGAACAATTTCAAGCATATATACAGGAACATTCTTTATATAACCACAAAACATCATAAAAGACACTTACAAGCTATTGAAAAGAGAAAAGATGATTTTAAAAAGTATAGTTTATATATCTTTTCATTTGTAATGATAATTCAAAAATGAAGTATGGCCGACATGTTAAAAAGTAGGTGTTATATATCGATTAACTAGAAGAATCTGTTGAGATATCTCTGAAGAAGCTTTGCAACTATGTTTCTGTAAGCTGTTTCAGTGGGATGAAAACTGTCCCAAAACACATAATCCGATCTCACGGGACATACAGCGGCTGTATAGTTGTTGCATAGAGCAGTCACTTCTATTAACCCGGTTCCGCAACATCCTAAATTACTCACCTTAAATCCTATAAAAAATTCATGAAAATATGTTAAAAGAATTGATTGTTTCATTGAAAAGAGAAGTAATGACTAATTACCATATTGTTGAGGGTTTAAAATGAGATCAAGAAGAGGATCATAGATGTCAATATATATTAAAGTCGTGTCTTGTAGGGTTCTTGACAAGCCATCAATATTAGCAGAGAGTTTAGCATTGAAAAGTTTACACGCATCATTAAACCGAACAACACAATCTCTTGTTGGTCCTCCAGCTACAGTTCTCTGCGAAGGGACACATCCTATTGGTGGTGCACCAAACATAAGTATTCTTCTTGCACCATATTGGTACAGTGTCTACCAACATCACACGATAAACCAAATAAGAGATTAAATATAATTCTTCAAATAATTTTCTAAAGTAGCAAAAATCTATAATTACAATAGTACAGTAATCAATTAAGAGAAGAAAGGTCAACATGAATTTATGATAATTGATAACCTTGCAGTAAGTAAAACTCTAAAAGTCATCCCTATCAAGGATTTTTCAAGTATAGACTTTCACAATATACATTAATATTTATAGTAAGAAAATTTCTCAAAAACTTAACAGATTTGTGCCAAGTCTTTTATTTGAAAAAATTTATATGATTTTTTGGGTTAAATTCACCCATTATAATATTAATGTATGGTGAAAAGATTTTCTTTAAAAAACTCTAGCTAATGATGCTCTAAATACCGTTGGCTTTTTACCCTAGCAAAAGAGCGAGCATTGTCGGCCATAAGAGCAGTGAAAGAAGCCACGTTGTATTGGAGCTGAGTCGTAGGGAGACTAAAGAAGTTGTTTGCGATATCGTTACTACCACATATAATAACGAACAAGCTATTCGTAATTATGAACGTTGTCCTCTCTTGTCCCACCATTCCATTCAATTTCTCTATATACTCTTCAAAAAATTTCAGTTGTTGCGATAATGGTATTCCTCCCTTTAACGATTAGAAAAAACTAATAGTTAATATTTAAAAGTTCATTAGATAAACATCAAACATAAGAAGTGGTGATTAGCTATACCGCGATTTGTGTTGTCAAAGGAACATAACCAGCACCACCCGACGCAAATGTTACACCGGTTAAGAGATCTTCTTGTCTTAGATTAGGATCTCGGTATGCTGGTATAGTTGGCTTAATCCCTAGTTCTTCCGCTATAAACACAATAAAGAATCGAAATATAATATAATCAGATAATACATTGCAACTTGGTGTTTTAACTTTAGTCCTTATTGTACATATCAATTTATTTGAGTGTACGAAATAAAGTTGGTCACGGTTGCAAGTCATTAACCAGCTAGCTAATGCATTTGATATGTAGATAAATAATGTGTGGTTAGTGTTATGGAACACTTTAGAAGATTAGTCAACGAAGAAAAAATAAAACAAGAGGTAAACAAACCTAGAATATCAGTGGGGACTTTTCCATTGGAGAATCTTCCCGTCGGAACTCCACCGTCGAAATCAATACCATAAGGAGGATAATCACATCTAGCCTCCGTTATCAAATCGTCGTTGTTTCCTGCATCAACAATTGAATCTCCGAACACTATTATAGCCGGAACTGTCGTGTTTTCCGGAAGTTTCACTAAAGCATTAGTGGTTGTAGTAAACAACAACACAAGGAATGAGATACAAAAACATAGTATGGACGAAGAAGAGGGAAACAAATATGAAATGATGTGATGATGAATAGAACGACGTCGGTCCATAGTTTGCTATGTAAGTAAGGTGTATATGTCTGAGAGAGTCTTGTTTTTTGACAGCTTTGGATTATGAGTATAAATAATACTCCTCCCGCTTGTGTGAGGAGTTTGGTTTGGTTGAGTCATAAATTGAAGGCAATGACTTATTTTTTTCTGTCATGATATTCTAATACCTCAGTACGTGCTTTGGTTAGTGGGCCAGTGTTTTTAATTAACAACGACACTTTTTCAATCAAAATGCCATTTGACCTTTGTTTGAAACTTTCGATATGTTGACTCAATAATAATTATATAGAAAGAACTTTTCCTAAACGGTATAAATTATTCCTTAAGAGCTTTGAAGCAGATTTATTTAGACTGAAGCACACCTAAAGTCCAAACCGAGAAAAGTGAGTCGTGAGTTGAGTAGCGATGTGAAGGAATCATGCCAATTTAGCACGGACAATGAGTTGATTTTAGTCATGAGAACATCAAAGGGACGATGCATTTTACGGTGAACACGAATGTTACACTTTCACCAAATTTCATTGATAGATGCATAAAGTATTAATTGGCGGTCACATCGACTGCATGAGAGATTAGTAAAGAGGGTATCCCTGGATCGCAGAAAGAGGGGACAATGCCTGCTCCAACTATCAGGGCAGTCCTGATGACCGCATGCCCTGCCCGCAAGACAAACAGACTAAATCAATAATTAGGATCATTATCATTAAAAGGCAAAGACAAATTACACAAGAGACTAGAAAATTTTCTAGAGCAATACCTACCTATAGACATATAAAAATATAATTAATACATTTTATATATATATATTTTTTTTTGTTCAACCCATTTTATATATAATGAATAGATTTGTAGCAAAAAAATATTATATATATAGAATTTCTTTTGAAATTGTGTTTCTGTTTTAGATTGAAAAACAAGTTGGCCTTTAAAAAATTGTTTTTGTCTCTTGAGATATTTTATGATTATGTAAACTGTAAACAATAATCATGTATTTGCCCAAGATAAAGTATAAACAAAAATCATGAATATTTGTCTATGCTTTAATGTTTTGTTCACAACTGTTGTGTTATTTTGCATGTAAATAGTCCTCTTCCGTTTTAGTTTTGTTTGTTTGTATACTGCGTTAATCAATAATCACCATGGTTCGTAAAATCCATATTCGGATCAATATTGTACTTTCTACACCTTTCCCAAATTAGAATAGTCAGTGAAATTTTGAAATTTCCCAAAACAGAAAGTTGATACGTATACGCAATAAAAGCAGCATATCTAACATCGCGTACTAACTGTTTATTTCTATTTCACATGGAACTGAAATTGAGAAAACTAGAGACTGTCACCTTTTTCATCATTTCACCATTCAAAAATACTGACACTTCTAGTTTGAGGACAAATAGTTACTACTAGATTTGTTTATCAAAGACTCAGTTAAGTCTTATAGATGTACAAACTTATATGACAAATAAAGACATACGTAACCTTATACACTCTAACTAACGTTGAATAGTTTATCATTTTCTCACATATGTAAATTGCATTTCTTAAATATAACCTCAGGGCTCATAGTCTGATACTCAGAAGACTATTTTTTTTTCAACTTAGTTGAAAGTAGAAACTGAAAGTCTGAAACATTCGGATCATGTGGCCATCTAAATGGATGCCTAAATATCTATTTCTAAACAATTGTCAACGTCTTCACATGGTTGTTATCTTTGATATAATATCAATGTCTTCTTGAAATAGGTGATAACATTGGTATTAAATGAGAAGACCCACAAGGCTACAATCCGTTCACCGTTGAAGCAATAAATAGAAATGAACAAATTATATATTTACATCACGAAATAAATATGATAAACTCTGAGCCAATAAACACGTAACAGGTTTTTCAAATAAGGTATCTCTCGCTTATCAAAATAGTAGTATAGAGTAGAAAAGGCTTTTGTCTTTGTTCAAGGCTTGAGAGCTATATATATGAAGCCTAAAATATTTATTCAAACTGCCCGTGATAGCAATCTTTACTGGCTATGCACCTTTATTTTTGTTTTCAACAACAGTTTGGTCGTCTAAACTCTGAAGAACGTGTGATCCCATTTTTTAAGGGAGCCAATTGATCTAGCCTCGGTGAGTGACATTCCTATAGTCAAAAGCAATGATTTAAAACAAATTAGGTGTTAGTTAATTAGATGTATAATTAATTTATGAAAAATTGCCAAAATAGAATGAAAACAGCTTATTTATTCTTTTAGTATAAAACTTTTTTTCTCATTTTTGCCTTAATTATCTTTTCGATTTTTCAAACTTAATGAAATAAAGAATTTTATGAATCAAAATTATAAAAAATAGAAACAATTGATGAAATATCCAGACACACTACTGGTATTTTTTGGAGTTCTAAAACTTGTTAATTTAATTTTTTATTTATGTTATACGGAAAGAAGATAACATCTTCTACGAATAATGGCATGGTAGAAATTGAATCCCAGTTTAAACAAATTATTCTACTTTCACTAGAATCAATAATTTACTTTTAAATAGAATTCTAAATATGATGAATGTGAAATCTAGGCATTTTAAAGGTAGCTACATTTATTTCGAATGCAACTTCTAGTTTTATGAAAATTCTAAAGTTCTACGAATACGAAATCCAGACACAACTCAAAAGTCTACATATAGTAGAATATGTTTACCGATTAGTTATATGTTCTACAGATAAGAACAACCAGATTTTCAAAAATTCAGTTACAAAATATTCTTAAAAAAATTGGAAATTTTTTACTTTCCTAAAAACGTGTATCTGTTGTCTTCTTGTAAAAATAAAAATAAAAAACTTGTTCTTTATCAGAGCACGATTTCTCCATAGTTTTCTTGTGATTTTTACAAACTCTTCTTCTATGATGAATATCTTTAATTTTGAGGGTTTGTTGGTTTAATTTAAAAATTTTATTTTTTGTATAAAAAACATTTTTTTTATTCCTAATATGTTTATAATATTTAAACTACTTTTAAATTATATTTATTTGATTAATCAAAGGTTAATATTGGGACTATGAGAAAATTTATACTATAGGAACAAACTAAAGTTGGTTTTATACTATATAAGGACATAAGTGTGTGTGTTTCATTCTTTTTTGGCAAATTTCCCTTAATTATTATATTCATGAGACATTGTTTTTCATCCATATGTATTTGATGAAAAAGCGATGGGGTTTTTGCCAAAACTAACCCACAACTTGATTTTAATCCCAAACCTATACTCAAACTTGAATCAAATGCAAAACTAACCTAAAAGCCTAGTGAAATTACAGCTCAGCCCCTTGTGACCAAACAAAAAAACAGAAGCCATTTTTACGAATATAGCCCCAGTAAATCGTCTGAGTCGTCTGAGATGTTGGAAGTCGTCTGGACGACTGAAGTGTAAGTCGTCTGGTACCAGTTTACTTTAAAAATAATTTATAAATCTTGTAAAAAAATATTTTGATGCTTAAAAAATAAAAATCAAGTAATTATAAACAGTTTTAACTGATATAAATTAAGATATGATAAAATTGATTTGTTTTGAAGATAGATGAGTGGAAGTAGTGAATCATGAAATACTTTGGTTTAGGAGTTTGGCAAACATATGTTGTAGTATTGTATGTATTGTTAGGGTTAGATTTTGGAAAACTAAAATGTTTTTTTCAAAAATTAGTTTTCACTTATATGTGTTTATTTCTGTGTATAGTAAACACTTTTCAAGTTTGATTTGGTTTTATGAAGTGTTTAATTAGATAATTAAGTTTAGGGGTTATGTTTAGGGTGTGGACGACTTATATTTCAGTCGTCTGTTGAATAATTTACCCGGACGACGTATATTTCAGTCGTCCAGACGACTTACAAGTAAGTCGTCTGGAAAGTTTCAGTCGTCTGTTGAATAATTTACCCGGACGACGTATATTTCAGTCGTCCAGACGACTTACTTGTAAGTCGTCTGGAAAGTCTTCTATTTTAGTTTCCCGCTAAAAATATTTAATTTCCCGCTAAAAATATTAAACTCTTCTGGACGACTTACATGTAAGTCGTCTGTTTTAATTTCTTCACCAGACGACTGAAATGTAAGTCGTCCAGGAAGTCGTCTGAGTCAAAAATATTTAATCTAATTGGATTTTTTGTCTCCCTATATAAAGAAAAATTTACACATTCTCTCTCCTCCTCTCAAATGGCTGCAACAAAAATGTAATGTTCATCATTCTAAAACTCTCCAACCTCTCTCTAATCTCTTTGACTTGAAAACACCAAACTTTATATAAATTTTTCAGTTTTGTCTCATGTATTTCTTACTAATCTATCTCTTTTGCAGGTTTTTAATCAAGTGGTACTCATCTTCCACTAATTTAGAGGTAGATCTATTAATTTTAGATATGTGTTTTTGTGTGTTCTATAAATGTAGATTTATCTAATCTTCCACTCATTTTCTCTATTTTTAAGTCATTTGAACGTTTTTTGATATGCAGGTTTTTCAGATCTGGATTTGATGTGCAGGTTTTTCAGATCTGGAAGACTTCTGGGACGACTTACCTGTTAGTCGTCTGGAAGTCGTCTGGAAGTCGTCTGGACTTCTTGGAAGTCTTCTGACAAAGTCGTCTGGACTTCCACGAAGTCGTCTGGACTTCCAGGAAGTCGTCTGGACTTCCAGGAAGTCGTCTGGACTTCTAGGAAGTCGTCTGGACTTCTAGGAAGTTGTCTGGATTTTTCTGAGCGTTTTGGTAAGTTCTTATGTCTGATTTTTCTTCATTTGGTAACTTCTTGTTGTATAAAGTTCTTACTTTTTTCCCAAACTAAAACTCTCCAAACCCACTCTAATCTCTTTGACTTGAAAACACCAAACTTTATATGAATTTTTCAATTTTGTCTCATGTCTTTGTTACTAATCTATTTTTTTTTTGCAGGTTTTTAATTAGATGGTACTCATCTTCAACTAATTTATAGGTAGATCAATTATTTTTTGATATGTATTTTTGTGTGTTCTGTAAAGGTAGATTTATCTAATCTTCCATTCATTTTTTCTGTTTTTAAGCCATTTGAACGTTTTTGAATATGCAGGTTTTTCAGATCTGGATTTAAAATGCAGGTTTTTCAGATCTGGAAGACTTCTGGGACGACTTACTTGTTAGTCGTCTGGAAGTCGTCTGGAAGTCGTCTGGACTTTCTAAAAGTCGTCTGGACTTCCTGTAAAGTCGTCTGGAAGTCGTCTGAACTTCCTAAAAGTCTTCTGGCAAAGTCGTCTGAACTTCCTGGAAGTCGTCTGGACTTCTTAGAAGTCGTCTGGACTTCTTAAAAGTTGTCTGGTCTTGTCTACTCAAGTGGAATCCAAGCTTGTCTTTGTAGATGAATGATCTATAATAGTTTTGTTTGTGGTCTGTTTTGTGAATTGCATGTATACTCTTTTAGTTGTGAATTTTTTGTAAAATCAGTAATAATGTTTTCCAAGATGTATTAAATGTGCTAACAATGTGTTTACACATTTACAAATCAATGAAATAATAGACTTCAGTAGCCTTTTTCTTATCTTTGGATCTCTCATATGCAATAATAAACTCCAATGGCCTTTTTCTCATCATAATAAACAAGAATGTTGGTAAGAGATGGAAACAAACAATAGTAACTAGTCAAAGCATATCATATTTTTTATAAGTTTGCATTGAAAAACTTAGTCAAATTTAGTAAAACTAAGGAAGAGAACATATTTTGTAAATATGAGTTTTACATATCTTGAAGTTACTTATCACTCTTAAAAATACAAGTTATTCAAAAACTAATGTAGAAGACTTAAAAACTAGTGGAGAAGACGCGGACGACTTCAATCTAAGTTGTCTAGACGACTAAACTATATGTCGTCTGGTCAACGCAGAGGTTATTTTTGCAATTGACTTTGAAATCTGTTATTTCGGACGACTGAAAGTTAAGTCGTCTACTATTGTTTGGTTAAAAAAAACTCCAAAAAAGCTAGACGACTTACATTTCAGTCGTCAGAGGTTAGTTTTGCATTTGACTGGATTATTTCAGAAGTTTGACTTTTTGGACGACTTACATTTCAGTCGTCTAGTGAAAATTAAAATAATAATATTTTTTTAAAAGTAGACGACTTAAAGTTAAGTCGTCATAGGTTAGTTTTGCAATTGAAAAAAAAAACTTCAAGATTTAATTATATACAGACGACTTATAATTCAGTCGTCCACGAGACGACTGAAATGTAAGTCGTCCAGGATTTACGAGGTTTGACCAGAATCTCGGAAAAAAGTCCTGGACGACTTACAATTAAGTCGTCTGGTGGACGACTGAATTATAAGTCGTCTGTGTATAATTAAATCTTGAAGTTTTTTTTTTCAATTGCAAAACTAACCTATGACGACTTAACTTTAAGTCGTCTACTTTTAAAAAATATTATTATTTTAATTTTTGCCAGACGACTGAAATGTAAGTCGTCTGGGGAAGTCAAACTTCTGAAATTATCCAGTCAAATGCAAAACTAACCTATGACGACTGAAATGTAAGTCGTCTAGGTTCTTTGGAATTTTTTTTGAAACCAAACAATAGTAGACGACTTAACTTTCAGTCGTCTCAGGTTACAGATTTCAAAGTCAATTGCAAAAATAACCTCTGCGTTGACCAGACGACTTCCAGGTAAGTCGTCTACAGCCAGACGACTGAAAGGTAAGTCGTCTACAGCCAGACGACTTCCCAAGTAAGTCGTCTGACGAACAGATCTGGAAAAAAACTCGATGTCATACCTTAAATTGGTGAGATAAGTTCCTTAGCATACATAAGGCTTCTCCAAGCCCACAGAATCACAAACGAAAGTCACCCACCCATAATCGTTAGCTTCTATGACTCTATGAACCATAAAAATTTTAGAATCAAAATCTTGGGTTTTTTTAGCTCATTGTTGAGAGAAAGTGAGAGATATGTTGTGTTTAGTTCACAAGAATGGAAAAAGAAGAAGGGTAAATCGATTTTGGGAGCATTAAGAGCTTCAAATTGGTTGTTCATGGTGGTTGTGGTATTGATGACAATGACAATCTTGTAATTACTTGAAGATGATGAGGGTGAGAGAGTAAAAATGTCATTTTCGAAAAAAAAAGAAAAAAAAAAATTGATGGCATTTTCGTAAATTATTTGAACTTGTGGGGTGAATAGGGCAAAACCAATTTTCAAAAAAAAGGGAGGTTAGTTTTGTGTTTGACTTTAAGTTGTAGGTCAATTTTGCAAAAATCCCAAAAGCGATATCATATCGATACAAAAGTAAAGTTCGTTTATTATTTTTATAAGGTATACGTCAAAACTTTACAATTTGTTTTTTCTTGTTTTCTACCGATGTTAATTTATTGGTAGATGCATGTTTCTCTAAACCTAAAGCAGAAATACTCTAAAATACTTGATTCAAAACGTTTCATATTAATATGTCTTGATTAGTACGTAAAATATGAAAACATTAAAATGTGGATAGAAAAGTAAGTAATAATTGAATCATTTGATATGATATCCACGTACGGCGAGACAACAATTAACAGTTCTGCATTTATTTATGTCTCTATCTACATCTATCAGACATACCGAATTTTGGCACTGTTATTTAGTTAAGAGTTCAGCTATGCGTACGCATCTTGGTAACCTAATAATTTATGTCGTGTACATTGACTTTACTTCCCAGCGGACCAATACGGTGACTTTAATTCACAATTTCATGCATAAACAGTTGACTCATTTTTCTGTGTCCGTATTAAAAAATACTCCCTCCGTTTTTTAATATAAGTCGTTTTAGAGAAATTTTTTTGTTCCAAATTATGTCGTTTTTGGTTTTCTATGTAAAATTTATTAATAATTAATGTTGTATGACCAATGATAATATATCTTCTATTTTTCTATTGGTTAAATTGTGGTTAGATAAATAATTAATGATGTTTTTGTTTAGAAAATATAAGAAATTAATGATTTTCTTAGTTTACGTGCATAGCTGTAAAACGACTTATATAAAAAAACGGAGGGAGTATCACAATGAATGTGAACATCTTAAACAGGTGGTTAAGCCACCTAATCAGCTGTGCCACTAGGGTCATGTTCGTTACACCATCTAGATGTATCATCTCAATGGAGTTGAGATTGTTGTTTGTTTAGACTTTAAATTACAAGTCATCTGAATGACTCATTTGGATGAACTTAATTCATTTAGGTTTAATTTTTAAAATCAGCCACCTGAATCAAATTGAACCATTTAATTTCGATCGAGATGATTCAATCAAAAATTTATAATGTATATTATACACATGATATAATTCAAAAATTACCAACCTAAATCTAATATCATTTTTCACTCATAAAAACTGACAAAATCGCAAAAACGCATTTTACCACCAAAACCACAAAACACATTTTTCTGCAAAAACGCATTTTCTGCCAAAACCGCAAAAAAAAAAAAACATTTTCCGCCAACACGCAAAAACGCATTTTCCTACAAAAACCACAAAGACACACTTTTCCACTAAACCAAATTTAACTGCAAAAACATATTTTCCTGTGAAAACCCCAAAAACTATTATTCCGCCAAAACCGCAAAAAAATATTTACCATCAAAACCGCAAAATACATTTTTCGCCAAAATCACAAAATCGTACTTTCCCGCCAAAAGCGCAAAAACATGTTACCACAAACCACATTTTTCCAACAAAGCCCCAAAATTGTGTTTTCTCGTTAAACTCGCAAAATCAAATTTCTCGAATTAAATATTTAATGGGTATTTTTTGCTAAAATATCAAAATTATATTTCCCTCTAAAACCATATTTTAGAATAATTATATTTTAGATAATTAATAAAATTTAATATAGTGAAACAAAATAATATGATTAAATCAAAATAAAAGTATATTAGTAATTTTTACTAAATTCATTTAGATGGAAATGAAATAAAAAAATGAACATAAATTTATTTAGATGATTTATCCGACGAATAGTCCCAATAGATGGATCATTTGGATGAATGTAAAAGAATCGTCTGGACGGAGATGAAAGATGATGAAACAAACTATCCCTAAGTAGATAGATATTGAAATGCAAGACGCGCTAAGGTTTGTGGGCATCAAACTCGTGTATGCCCAAAACAATCTAATGTCGTGGGCTCGGCCCATAAAGAAACAAATTGCATTGTAATGAATTGCTAATATTGGTTTAATCATTAATTTTTTTTGGTTGAATCACTAATATTGGTTTAATCATTAATTTTAATATTGGTTTAATCGTTAATCGTTAATTTTAATATTGGTTTAATTGTTAATTTTTTTTTTGAACAAAGTTTTAATCGTTAATTATAATATATAGTTTCTATTACAAATAGTGGTCAATAATGACCAGGAACATATGTAATATTGATGAGCTTTATCTCTAAACATATGCTGCACGACGTAATTCTGTAATTCTCTCTGGAGATCGTCAGACAGTTCTGCATATGCAACGTACTCGATGAATAAACTATCTCTCTCTGCACCATACAACCACATTGAACAGTTTTATTTGTAACATTCTAAAACTTACAAAAAGCTTTAAGTCTCTATAATCTGCAAAAAAAAAAAATTACATTTTCCAAAGATCGATCTTAACCTGGTGAAATTGTCTTGAAACCCGTAAGTATTAGACTAATGGGCTTTCCACCCATACTCTTATCACTCTTATCCTCTCTTTTCATGCGAATGGATGTTGGCCAGATATTACATAGCCATTTGCAATGCGATATAAATTATTGGCAATTTCTTTGTGCATTGTTTTTCTCTGCTTAAGAAGTGCACTGAGAATAGCAAACACATCTCAACAAATGTCTAACGCAACCCGAGGTATCAGAGGACCAGTCACAAGAATCCACAAAGACAAAAAGATGGGTTGATGATGCTGTGATATAACAATATGACCTGCATCCGCCACACATACCCTGTGAATAAAATCCACATCATAGCTTCGAATATAAACAAGACCATACCTCTCGTCTCTGGATGAACCAATTAAAGAATATATGTTGCTTTTGTCTCATCATGAGTGTTGCAGAATTACACTTTCTTATAATTATTATAATACTAATTGTTAAACAATTATAACAAAAAAAACAACAATCAATAGAAACTGAGAAATTTTATAAGATAACTATTTTTAAGTTATTGTCCCAAAAATAGCTATTAATAAGAAAAATGATCAAAATAAAATTATTAAAAGATAGAATTAAAATTATACCTTAGGATTAACTAATCTAAACTTAGAATTTATAGTTAATAGATTGAATTTTGATGATAGAGTTCAAATTTTTAAAAATTAAAAAAAAAATTAAAAAAGCAGAAAAAAACTATTTGATAATTTTCTTTATTAAAAACTATTTTTGTGATAATTTTTTTAAAAAAAAAACTATTCAGAGAATTTACCATAGAAATTTCACAAAAAAATGGATTATCATGAAAATTTCCTAAAAGGAAAATCATATGAAATCAGTTGCACATATGTTTATATCAAGATGCTAAACAACATAACATGACTACAAACACAAGAGAGTCTAAACTCTAGAGAAGCAGTTTTAGTAGATTATTTCGAATGGTGATGATAACAAACACATATATGAAGATAAAGAAAGAATGGGAGGAGTAATGAGAATGAGTGTGTAAGCTTTTATCCCCTTAGCGGTAGCTATGATAGGAAGGGCTGTACATGCTGCTCTCAGCACACTTCTCCAGCTCCTTAGGCTGAGGCAACCTCGTCGCCAATCCTATACATGTATCAAATATAATCTTGTAAAATTTGTAACTCAACTATATTAGGCAACACAAGACATGTACTTACCAAGTTCATAGGCCTTTGCAGCCACTTTAGCTGCAATACGAGCTGAGATTTTTCTGATATTCCTAAAAGGAGGGAATATCATCCCCTTCTCGTAGTGCTCTTCCTTCAGCTGCTCAGCCAAAGCTTCTGAAGCTGCCAGAAGCATGTCATCATGAACACGAATGGTCCCTGACATTATTAGCCCCAGTCCAAACCCAGGGAATATGTAAGCATTGTTTGCCTGTCCAAACACAAAACAGTCAGAATCTAACTCTCTTAAAATCAGTTGTTATAATAGTTCAGGTCCTAACCTGTCCAGGAACAAACGTCTTCCCCTCATACTCTACAGGTGCAAATGGGCTTCCACTTGCAAAGATAGCACGTCCCTGTAGATCAAAAGGTTTGACTTTGTAAGCCAACAACAATCATCCTCTTCAGTAACAATCTTAAATCGTTTACCTTACTCCACGTATAAGCCTGTTCTGCTGTACATTCTGACTGAGAAGTTGGGTTTGAAAGAGAAAGGATGATTGGTTTCTGCACACACCAAGTTTGACTCTATTGTCAGGACCATGTGCTCCCACACAAAATGCATATACGCAAACAATACCTCATTTAGCTCTGCCATGGTTTCCACCACTTCTTGAGTGAAAGTTTGACCTACTCCTGATGTTCCTATTAAAACGGTTGGCTTGATTGCCTGAATGATAAAAAAAGACTTCAGTTTAAAACACTAAAAACCAATAAAATTTTTAAAGGGAACATAACAACAAACCATCACACCTTGACTGCATCAACAAGTTCCTTTATCGGTTTATGGTCATGAGCCCAAGGCTTTTTGAAATGTTGAATAGATTCTTTACGGGAACTGACAATCAAACCCTTCGAATCCACAAGCCAAATATTCTTCCGAGCCTCTTCCAATGGAATTTGACACTACAGTCACCAAACATATAAGAAAACAGAGTAGCTTAGTAAAGCAAAATGCACACAGGCTTTATAGCTTACCTTCTTTGATATCTCAAGAGCAATTAGTTCAGCTATTCCTGTGCCAGCCTACATCACAAAGAAAATGGTCAAGAAAAACAATTGACAGAATGGATTTCACTGAAAGAAGAAGTCCAAGCCTTACCTCTCCAGCACCGAGGAAGAGGAATCTGTGGTTTGCCAAGGATCCACCAACAAATCTAAGAGCGCCAATAAGTCCCGCAAGCACAACTGATGCTGTGCCCTGTATATGAAATTACAGTTTCAGAACTTGATACATGTGTGTATACACACCTTAAATCAGAATATACCTGAATATCGTCGTTGAAAACAAGATGTGTTGTACCATACTTAGCTAACAGGTCAAAAGCATTATGGTTGGCAAAGTCTTCAAACTGAATAACAACTTTCTCGCCATAGTTCTGCTTTACTGCTGTCATGAACTCATGCATAAGTTCAGAGTACTCCTGTTAAAAAAAAGAAGAGGATTAAGGTTTTAAGCTTCATCACAAGACAGTTTTACTAAAAGGTGCAGAGGAGCACATTACCTCTCCAGTAGCTCTCCTTTGGCGGAGTCCAATGTAGAACTCATCATTCAACAGCTTCTCATTGTTTGTCCCAACATCAATTGTTACAGGCAGACACTAGCAAGCGACCAAAAAATATATATAGTGAGCAGGACATGAGAGAATGTGGTTGAGTGAGAATAAAGCTGATTCTTACCGCAGATGGACGAACACCTCCAAGAGCTGTATACAGAGAAAGTTTCCCAACTGGTATTCCCATTCCCTGAAGACATTAATGATAATGAGCAAGTTAGTAAGAGGATAAATCTCAATGTTCAAAAAATAGCTAGGCAGTGAATAGAGGATTAGTGTCCTAAATCGATATTTCCATAAAATAAGTTTAGAAAAAAGTGTTTCGGCTATGACCAATTTTTGCTGCCTACTAGACCGATGTTTAAAAACACTGATAAAATCCAGACACAACAAAAAAAAATCAAATAACTTGCCTGACATCCAAGATCCCCTAAACCTAAAATGCGCTCCCCATCGGTGACAACAATGACCTGAATATTCTTCTCGGGCCAGTTTCTCAGCACCTCGAGAATCTTACCTCTATTAAAGGTTCAAATAATGAGTCCAAGAAAAACATACTAAAACTGCTCCTTAATAAATAATATAAAAAGATAGACTCACTTTTCTTTCAAGCTGATGAAAAGCCCCTGCGGACGCAAGAATATACTACCATACTTCTGGCAAGCTTCACCAACCGTAGGAGTATAAACAACAGGCAACAACTCTTCAACATGCTCAATCAAAAGCTTATAAAACAGCCTCTCATTGGTTTCCTGAGAGATACAAAAATAAATAAATAAATGCATTAGCCACTTTGTTGTTGTTTAGATAGTCCACAACAAGTTACCTGGAGATCCATCATAGCCATGTATCTCTGCAAAGGAACCTGATAGTGCCTTAGCGTGTGCATCATCTTCTTCACCTGAAGATCCTGCGAGATAACAGTGGGAGGAAGCAGCCCGCGGAGGTAGTGAGCGTCGCGCTCCCTCTGGCTAAAGGCGAGGCCTTTGTTGTGATGCGGATCGCGCAGCAGAGTGTACCCGCTCGCGACGGAGAGCGACCAGGGGGTGATGGGCATGTCCTCCGTGGCGGCGTCCTCGCCGTAGACGTCTTGAACTCCGCCGGTTACGTCGGGGGAGGGGGAGGGGGGCGTGGTGGTTTCGATTAAAACGCTGCCGTTTGGATCGACTTTGGATCCGAGGGAGGAGAGGAGGCGAGAGGTGGATGTGCGGTGAGAGAGGTGGACACGTGGGAAGACGGAGAGACGGAAGGGGAACATGTCCGAGGCGTGTCCGTGAGGCTTCGGTAAGAGACTGAGCTTGGTTAGATCTGAGAGGGAGTGATCAATAGAGAACGCCATTCGGACAACGTTTGTAGCGGTCGGTACTGTCTCAGATCTACGGGAGTGATCAAAAGATGAAAGTTGGATTTGGATTGCGAGTTAAATGAGCTTCTCTTCTCTCTCTCTCTCTCTCACGTTACGAAACGACGACGGTTCTGTTGGGTTAGCTAAACTAAATTAAATTCTATATCGATACAACCTAGGCTTATATCATGTGCTTTTTTCTTATCTGTCCATGACTAGTAGTCAAATACTAATTCCTCCTTTGTGTGTGTATAGAATCCTTGTTTCTTAAAAGTTAAAACCAATGTTCTATAAATAGGTATATAGACAGCGCCGCCTTCGCAAATTGATCATAGTTAAATTTTTCTTTTATACGAGTTAAAAAAAAATTCTTTTAAGAAAATCCAATTTATGTCATTCAAATCAGTTCAAACCAAAGTTTGATTTATGTCATTCAAATCAGTTCAAAACAAGGTTTTAAAATCCAGACCAGATCGGTCGGTCCGACCGTGACTAGTTGGCAAAACGAGTCCGGTTTGGTTCAAGACTCTGGATCGCTCAAAATCGGAAAATTTGACTCAAAACCGAAAAAATCGATGATCCAGTTGACATTAAAACTAAAACCTAGTTTTACAAAATACACATATTTGATGAAATTTCAGTTTTTGTTGCTTGTTTCAATTAGGATTTTATAACTTAGGTTTCGACTAGTGACTTTTTTTGGAACTAGAGGAATGAATAGAAAATGAACATATACATGAATCAAAAAGAATAGTTGTTCTTTCTCAAATTTACAAGAAATTATTTTTGTTTTTTTATTTCTCTAAAAAAAAGAATGAAAAAAATGAAAAGAAAAAAATATTCCTTGTGAATTGTAATTTTTTTAGCGAATGATAAAAAATTGAAAATTCTTCCTTATTCTTTGGTCACCATTCAAAGTTTAATAGTTCCATTGATAAAACTGATTTTTGGGTAGTGAAAGAAAGTGGAGAAGCGGAACTACATTGTGATAAACTTGAGAATATACTTATGAAATCTTAAAGTTGAACGGTAGATACACCTTCTTTTAAACTATATGTTTCTTTGGCCACGATGTCCATTATTTAACTCATACATTTTTCATTTTTTTTTTGTTTTAGAAGGTAAAGAAAACAAAGTGTCATTGTCTCAAGATAACATCACTAAATAAGTTTGAGATATTTTATCATTCTCCAACAGATTTTTTTGAAAAATTTGTCATGTTTTCATTTAGTTCATTATGTATTATAGATTCAGTTATTAGTTTTCTATTTTATGATACTATTTCTACTAGATATTAGTCACTAGACAATATATATATATATATATATATTCATATATATATATATATATAATAAATAAAAACTCTGGTTCAACCGGTAGAACCGGTCCGACCAATCAACCCGTGAATATACTAAGTCGGTATCCGGTCTGGTATTTAAAAAAATGGTTCAAACCGATTAAATTAACAATACTCGATTTAAATGCGTTTAAATAATAATCTTATTGCAAATCTATCTAATCTTTATAATTTATCAAAATAATTATATAACTAAATCTAAAACTAAAATATCTAATATAAATATAAAAATACCATATAAAACTAAATTAATAAGTTACTGTCTAGATTATCAGTAATCCATTTAATTGCTATATATATATAAAGTGTATAGTTACAGCCTAAGGATAATTTGATTCTATGTCAATTCAATTTAATTGTTTCTATTGTGTGTAAAATTAAGGATGGACAATATATATGTAAATTTTGATTTGATTTGTTATCTCTTTCAACTCAAACAAAAAATGGATATATGTAACTCTACAAATCAAAGCAAATAGTAAAATACAATATTAGTAAGAGATGAAACAAATCACAAATACTAATATTTTTAGGAACTAATATTTTATCTGATCTGTTTTATGCATATATATATATATATTATAGAATTATTATGTACTATGTAAATTTTACAATATTTGTTATTTATTAAAGTTATTATTCTAGTTATTAAATTTTTAAAAGTATATAGATTTTTTTTGTAATAAATATTATTATTTATATTATTTAAATTTTTATTTATTTCATTTTTATTAGTTTATTTATATGGATCAAAATCAAATAAGATTTATATTTGATCAAAAAAAAAAAAAAGATTATCCAGTTAAAAATATAATTTTTTTCTAGATATCTAAACATCGAATATTCAAATAACTACGGACTGGATCAGATAACTGATTATTTGGACGAAACAGATTAGATCACGAATATCTCAAAAAAAAAAAACCGAACATTTCCCCCATCCTGTATAAAAGCCAGCCCCATACGTTCTTGTTTACTTATCTTTATTTTGCCTGAATCTATATTACATACCAATACCAAAGCTCATGACAATAAGCCGAGAGAAGATCAACGATGATAAATTAATTAAATTCGACTGTTCACAGGATTCAAGCAGCAAAAAAAAGAAAGAAATTGTATTAAGAGATTAGTCTACATTACAAAGCAAAAGTACAACACCACACCCAGAAGAACTCATCCTTGGCTACGCTTCACCCTTTAGATTCACCCTTACAATGTTACCTAAATCTTCTTCTTGTTTTTTTTTTTTGTAAAGATGATCACAAGAAAACACAACCATTCTTCTTTTTCTTCTTCTTTTGCTTTGGTGGCTGAAGCACTACTTTTATGGCTGCGTCAAAGACTGCCTTCACGTTCTGCAAAACCCCAACACTTTCTCTTATACACAAACCTCAACCAAAAGACATGTAAGATAGAATCATGCGGGTCTTGTGTGTACCTGCTGCGTCTTTGAACTGCATTCAATGTAAGCCGGAGACCCTATCAGTTTCTTTAGTTCCTCTCCCTGCAGACAAACAACGAAACACACACATCCCATCAAGCAAAAGACTTCCGTTTGAAAGAATATTGAATTGTGGAGGTAACCTAACCTGGTTAGTACTGATGGGCACTGCACCAGGATGGTCTATGAAGAACTGCTTGTCATCTCGAAGATCTGCAAAAAAAAATTCAAATTATAAAGTAACAGACTTTTGAACTATTGTATCTTTCTTATCATCAGGACACAAGAACAGAGTTACATACCAAGTCATAAGAGTTCACCCTAAACCCATTTTCAAAGAAGCTTCAAGAACGCTATTGAGAGCAAAAAATAAGATAAAGGAGGAGACTTTGAGCAATGAAAGTGTACCGTAGGGAAGGTGTTGCTCGTGTAAGAGATCAGCATACATGTCTTTCCGACGGCACCATCGCCGACGGTGACACACTTTATGAACCTCGAAGCGCTCATCTCCGCCGCAAATTTCAGAAAAAAAAAGAGTCTCTTTTTTTTTCCTCTTCTACTTGCTCAAATCCATTCACGAGAATCAAGAAACGATCTTTTTGCTAACTCTAGAAAACCCTTTAAGATTCGAACTCGAAAGCTTGAGCAATCCGCTAAATTCAAAATAGCAATGAAGAGATGTTCGACGAGAGAGAGAGAGAGTAATGGCAGAAGAATGGAAAAATATATTCTTTTATTTTTATTTCTCTGGTTTTGGGCCGTTGATTTTGAGATGAGCCTTTTACAGACAACTTATGCCAGCTAATGGTACACCTAACCACACCTTACCATTTACACTCACCTCCCCCACTTTACTTTTTTTTTTTCCAAAAGAATATTTTTGCACTTTATTTCAAATTTGAATGATAAATTATTTGCTGTTAATGAGTTTTATTTTTCAATTTAGTTTAGAGACCTATTTACAACTTGAGATTATTATTTGTTTAAGATGGCCAACTACCACCAAACCAGAAAACTTCAATACATCATTATAGGCAAGAAACTAATGTTGTTTTTTTAACTATTATACAATAATAATTTAATATAATTTAGTTGTATAGTTTAATTTAAATTATTAAATGTATAAATAACTGATACAGAGAAGTGTTTTCAAATGTTTCTCAAGTTTGTCTAAAAATTTTATTTATCTTCTTCTTTTTTAATAACTGAGAGATATCATCAATGAAGATATTCTAATTCACTAGTTTTCTTGTTTAAAATATGGGTTACTTAATTCTCTAACTTGACCATACATAATCTAAATGAAACTCTATTATAAATACAAAAGGACAGCAGATTAAGGTTATCATTAACAACTAAAAATAAAGCATAATCGGCCAAACTATGGGGACGGCAGATTGAAGTTATTTAATCATTGGATTGTAACAACTCTCATCGAGAACGTGCCACTTAGTGTTATGGCACCATTTCATTCCTTTTGTATCAAATCTCTTTGATATTTTATAGTATAGTTTTATTTTGTCAAGAGTTCTTTTGTCATTATAGTTTAAGAGTTTTAAAACTACCAATGATACACACATCAGGAACAGTCCCCATAATAGTTTACCCAAATCATACGGTCGCATTATTACTTTTTTCATACGTAGATGGATGAATCATTTTTCCAACTATATATAATGGAAAAAACTATATATATAATGGGAAGATATGAGCTAATAAGCAATCCAATGAAACTAAAGAATGGGTTAGAGTTAGCTCTACGCTTCCACCTACTCTTCACCAACAACACCTTTTCACATTCGTTCTAATTCTTATATGAAATCAATTTCAGAATTTAGGATTTTGTTGAGAACTTTATCATGTACAAATATGAATTCTAGTGCTTGTGATTAAAGCCACAGATTTGGAAAAACAGTAATAAAATATATTTTTTCATGAGCCAACTTAATCAAGTGACATCAATATTTTTCTTGAATAAAAGATTGCCAAAAAGATTTTAACAAACGAATCCCGTGGCTTCGTGCCATAAGACAGGCACAAAAACCAGCACAATTGGGAGCTAAGAAGAAAAAGAACAATAAACTGAAGGCTCACTGGTGTTCCATGATCATGTAGATTCACAATGAAGAGTATTTCATAACATAAAGAACGAGGTCTAGTCCAAAGGTATAGCCACAAGGTCCGCAGAGAAGAGCCGCATTTACAGCTAATGACTACATTTCAAGTTCTATAACTTGATTTCGATGATCACATATGATGGGTTTGTACTTGTATCGCCGTTGTATCATAGTTTGGATTTTATATCCGGTACAAACGAAAAATGGCTTGTTCTTAGTTTGCAGATAATGTTTAATCTATCTCTTGCTACGATGCTTTCACTACACTATTGGGACTAAAAGGTATAGACCAAAATTTGTTGGCTTTCAATTTGTAAAAAGGACAATGCTAAAGTTTGACAAGTGCAAACATCTTGCATGACAGATGGCTCATAATTGTGTTGTCTAACAAACAGTCATTGCTTAGTACAAACAGTCATTGCTTAGTACTGGAAACTTAAACCATGGTCGAGACGTTGGGCCATATACATAATAGGTTTGTCTACATGGGGAACGCCGGAACGGGTTATTTTTATTTATGTTCAACACATGACTTGAGCTTATTATCTTATTATTATATCCGAAAACTTTTTTATATTACAACCAAACCAACATAAGCATACCTGGTACATGTCATAAAGTCACTAATAGATAGTGACACAAACTTATTAATTATATGTAAAATACGTACACTATTAAACCACCAAAGAGTTTATGGAATTAACAAGGGAAATAGCAGATACACTTGTGAGCTGGGAAGACATAGTTGCAAGATCCATGTCGTGCTTTCTCAAGTCGAATGCACTGATTCTTACACGCATTATTGTTTCCACAAACTCCTGACCATGTCCCACTTGGCCTCTCACACAACTTCTGTGCTTCCACCATTGTTGGTGCTTCTGTTTATACACATATCCCACAAGGTTAACTATCAAATAATACGAAAAAGAAAAAAAAAACTAAAATTCATTTTTCCATGCATGTGATAAGGTCATTATACTCACCGAAACCAGCAAAAAGGACAAGAGCAGCGAAGAGAAGGACAATGATGGAAGTAAACTTAGCCATGATCACTACTAATAAGTAATATATACCTAGTCTTTAATGTATGTGTATGTGTGTGAAGTGTGAAGAAATAAGCTTAAGATCAACCTCTATTTATACTGGAGAAAAACGATGGGGAGTTAGTTTTTCACGACGTGTGTATCTTACGATAAAAGTTTTTAACACCACAAATTAACCAAACAACCGTCTCCTAGTAGACAATGTTAACACGCAAAAGTAGCTCATGACAGAATGTTGACAAATTTATAAACAGTGTGCTGATCGATTACTGGTTTCACTGCTAAATTGTTCATTTGCAATTTGAATCGGTGGCTAAAATGACTGGACACATAGCCGTTTTGTTTGACTTGGTCAAGAAGTTATATATCTTCACCAAGTATATTAGGTTACACAAGTGGAAGTGATTTGTCACGACCTCATCCCATCTAATTTGAACGTGGATATGTTTCTTGTTCTCAACTTCATCGCCTTATACGCAAACCTTGATAATAAAAGCCACGTACCAACATCTTGCTTCGTTGTCTTACTAAGAGAGCCCCAGCACAAGCCACGGACAAGTAGCAACCTCAGAAGAAGGCACACACACCCACAGACAAAACTGGTTAACACCAGCTAAACCAAGAATGACTTGAACTGGATTTGTGAAGAGATTCTACCTACGATATGAACTCAGGTTATCTGCTACAAATAGTGAGATGTGGCTTATCCTTGTCGTAGACTGTATCCTCTTTTCATATAAACTAGTTTTAAATTAGTTTTAGACTCTTTTCATTATACTTTTAGTATAAAAATATATATTAATAAAAATAGTACCACATTGTACGTAGACTCAAAAATTTGGTAGATTTTGTCAAGTCTTCCAAAAAAATTGATAAGATTAAATTTGATGTGTTATTTTGTTATTAATTTGGCAGGCTCTACAAAACTTTGACAGACTGCGGAAGAATGCCAAATTTTGTACCCTTCCAAACTCTACGAATATTTAGCAGAGTTCCAAAAATATCCAACTTCAACATATTTGAAGTTAATGTTTGACTGTACCAATTTATCTTTCATCTGTTTATTATGTATACTAATGTGTTTATTGGCTTGTTTTACTAATAAGAGTTATAAGTGAATATGAAAAGTGATATTTTGATGAATGTATTGAAAATGAAAACAATATTGATAAGTGTGGTGAAGATAAAAAGGAAGATGAAAAATTGGTACCATTGATGATGGGAAGAAGATGAGCTACCGAAACAAGAGACGGTGTGTCTTGCTTATATTTCCATGTACCAAACTGTTGTATTGAATCCTTATCCACCAATCAAGTACAGCTAAGAGCTTTAATATGAGAATCTATAGACATACTCTAGATCTCCACACAAACTCGTAGGTTTGCTTACACAAATCACAAAAGGCATAAACTCTAAATGAAGAGTCACACAACCTTATATACACTTAAATCCAATAGCTATCGTTTTTCACTATTTGCTTCCCTTTTTTTTAACATACTTTTTCTTTTTCCCCAAAAGTATACCATTTCGAAATACAAGCTTATTAGAACGAAAATGATAGAAAATTAAAGCAACAGAGGACCAGAGGGCAGAGGTGGAATAGTAACACAAGTGAAACAAATAAGAGCAAAAGGAGCGTTCGAGCTGGTGACTAATCAAAGAAGCTGAACCAAGTGTATAAGTATATATGTTAGGTTTCCATAGAAGATTGAACTGTACTGGTTCGTACAGCAGTAGAACTTGTGACTGACAAAGTGCTCTTATCCAATGTGGCCAACTTTGCCGGACAAGAAGTTGGGTCTCTTTCTTTAGAACATGGACTGGCTTTATAACAGCTGTGGTGGTTTTCAACGTGAACTGACTCGTGGTTTTCATCTAGTGACTTACCTGAACGTAAATTTTCTACAAAAGTTGATGAGTTTTTCTTCTTTGACATATTCGTTGGTCATTTAACCGGACTTGATAGTCTTTTATAGTAGAATATCAGATTGTTTATATATGTTTCTTTTTTAAATATCAAAGCCAATATACATAGTGAATAAAACACCACTATTTGTTTTTCTTTCCTTCTCATTGTGTTGTCTTGTAATAATAATCTCTTCTCCTAGTGTTTTGAAAACAGGACTGAACTAGTTCTTCACCAGATTTGGGATTATGTTAAAAAACTAAATTTGAGTTAGACCGCTGAAACAAGTCAAATTTACCAAAACCATTTGATAACAACATTGATATACAATATTCTATAAATTATAAATTGTTTAAAAGAATCAATATTTTTATAAAAAATTTATATAATTAAATTAGTTGACATCAACTTATTTTAGGATTACAACAGTGATACACAATATTCTATAAAATAGTTATATAGTTTTACATATATATTATTTAATTAAAAATTAAAAATTTGTTGGACCATTACGATTATTAATCACGATTAATAAATATATAGATGAAAATAGCTTCTTTATCATACTGATTCTATAATATACTTTTACTATTTTGTCATTATCTCTCCCGATTAAGGCTCTAATTAGATACATAGAATATAGTCAAATACATAGAATAAGGAACATTTTTCTTTACAGTGCATAATGTTTATCCCTAGTTTTGAAGATTCTGTCAAATATAAGTTTTGGGAACAAAATAGAAACTGAATCGGAATACTTACTTTCTTACTCGTAAACTTCCAAACCTTAAGATTTGGCGAACACGCATATACACTATATAACACACACATGTTTCTCCGGTTACTTGGAAAGATGTTTTCTTGTTCTTTTCTTCCTCCGGAAGTTATCATCAGAATCCTCTCTTTCCTTCCAGGCAAAATATTACCAAGACTCCGATTAGTTTCAAAGCAATTCAACTCCATAATCTCCGAACCCTTCTTCCTCCGTCTCCACCACAGTCATGCCCTAAACTCACCATCCATCCTCACCGCCTTCACCGTTTCCAGCAAATCCCTAGTCGCAGAGCTCAAGCTCCTTCGCTACACAAAACCTAACCAAACCGCTCTCACCGCTTTTTGGGCATCTCTTTTCGAAGAACACTACCATGAGCACACACAAAAACCCATCACAAAAAGCTTCCTCGGAGACAGAGTTAGAGTCTTGTCTTCTAACCATCAGTTAATCTGTTTCGTGTCCGCCAAGGAACACTTTCTCTTTGACCCTATTAACCAAAAAACCCTAGAAATATCTCAATCACCATCTGCTTCTTCTTCATCTAGCCGTGTCTCCTTCGGCTTCGTCCCCTCAACATTACAATACAAAATCATTAGATTTCTCCTTCCTTATCACCCAATCTGCAAATTCGAGACACTTACCTTGTCCATCAAGGGAAGAAACTACAAGCACCATCTCGAGATATCTCCATGGAGATCACAAGAAACAGAATGTCCTTACCTTCTACAGCCATACCCTCCAGTTCACGCTGATGGATTCCTTTACTGGACAACAAAAGAAGCTCCAACAAGGATTGTCACTTTCTCTCTAGAACATGAGAAGTTCTCTGTTCTGCCTCCACCACCATGTTTTGAAGACAACCCTAATCACGACTTCAGCTTATGTGGCATCAGAGGGAAACTCTTGGCTGTAGACTTCGATGCTCTTGAACCAAACATGGAGATTTGGATGATGAGTGGTTCCAACGGATCTGCTTGGGTTAAAACGCACCGTATTGACCTCAAAGAAACGTTGACCCGTTACTATCGAGCGTTTCCGATTAGGATTCATGATATACAATGTGATTGTGTGTTTTTTCAGGTTTTGTATCCGAGTCGGGTGAAGATTTATTATACGAGCAAGAACGAAGTAAAGGACTTTGGAGGATTAAACCATGAGTTACAGTGTTGTTATTACACTGATGGTCTTTTGTGTCTCTGACTTTGACTTGTAAGATCTTTTGATCATAGCTATTCAGTTTTGTCTCCATCTATACTACATATGATGAAGTGTATTAGGCCTGCCGGTTTGTTTCAATCGGTTAGCTTGGTTTGGTCTATTTGGGTTTCACTTAGTTTGGTTATTATGTTAAATGTACCAAGCAAAATTTTGGTTTAATTCAGATTTTAGTTTATTAATGAAATTTTTATTCGAACTAATGGAAGTTTTTTTATTCCAATTTACTCTCAGTTACAATTTCGAAAATTTTAGTTAATTTCGATTATTTAAGTTTAAAATTTGGTTAATTCGGTTTGTTTGGTTTGATATATTGATTTTTTTTTTTTGTAACACAATTTGATATATTGATTAGGATTTATTATAATTAGAAAAATAGAATAACCGTATTTTTTTTTTGTTTAATCTATCGATCATGGTTTTGTTATTTGGGAATATGCCTTGAAACCAAACCGGTTATTACAGTAGTTGGCTTACCACAAATCTAACTTTCACCTAAAACAAAACTAACCATCCACGTGTCAGCATCTCAAAGTGTCAAGCTTTGTTTTGTTTTGTAATAAAAAAAAAAGAGTAATCTTTAGTTAGTGCAGTTATCACCCAATCGTCCCAACAATCAATTCGCACACAAAAGAGACAGATCTGGTTCGTTAAAATCTTTAGTTTAGTGCTACGAAAGGTCTCGAAAAGATGAAGGCGGCGAAGAAGCCGATCCACGCCGTGACGACATGGGTTCGCCGGCAACCACCAAAGGTCAAAGCTTTTCTCGGTGTTGTATCCGCCATGACTGCTCTCGTTCTCTTAAGAGTGATTGTTCACGACCACGACAACCTTTTCGTCGCCGCCGAAGCTGTCCACGCCCTCGGAATCTCCGTTCTCATCTACAAACTCACCAAGGAGAAGACTTGCGCCGGTACTCAAATCTCTCTTGATTCTTGAAGGGTTTCTAGATTTAGATGTTGGAAAAATTGATTGGATTTGAGATTGATAGAGTTGGTTTAATTGCAATCTTTGGTTTGTGTTTCCGACAGGATTGTCTTTGAAGTCTCAGGAGTTAACAGCTCTGTTTCTGGCTGTGAGACTTTACTGTAGCTTTGTGATGGAGTTTGATATCCACACGTTGCTTGATTCGGCTACTTTGGTGACTACCCTTTGGGTTATCTACATGATCCGTTTCAAGCTCAAAGCTAGTTATATGGAAGACAAAGACAATTTTGCTATCTACTATGTTGTAAGTTGTTGTCTTTTGGTTTCTTTCTCGAGTTCTCGGTTTAATTGTTTCTTCCTGCAGGTTGTACCATGTGCTGTTTTGTCTGTTTTGATTCACCCATCAACACATCATCATATAATCAATAAGATCTCTTGGGCCTTCTGCGTTTACCTTGAAGCTGTTTCAGTCCTTCCTCAACTTAGAGTCATGCAAAACACTAAGGTACTTTACAAAAGCTTGTAACCAAGTCTTTATCCTTTTACCGAGTTAAACTAGTAACGCGTTGTCTTGTCTCAGATCGTGGAGCCATTCACAGCACATTATGTATTTGCGTTGGGGATAGCTAGGTTCTTGAGTTGTGCACATTGGGTCCTTCAGGTTTTTTTCTTTGTTTCCTTGCCTCGAAACTATGAAGCTACAAAACTATGTAGTATGTAATAACGTGATGGTGGTGTAGGTTTTGGACACTAGAGGGCGGTTACTGACTGCTTTAGGATATGGGTTTTGGCCTATAATGGTTCTCTTCTCTGAAGTAGTACAAACTTTCATTCTTGCTGACTTCTGCTACTACTATGTCAAGAGGTAAAATCAAAAATGTTTCTGACAGGTGACACCTAATGACATTGATGGATGTTCTAAGATTCTTATGTTTTTGGTGTTTTACAGTTTGATGGGTGGCCAGCTAGTTCTTCGTCTGCCGTCAGGTGTTGTGTAAAATATGTCGAAGAAGAGAGAAGAAGACACGGTATGGCTTTTGAGCTCATGGTATGGAGTTTGGTTCTACGTTTTTTTGCAGGCCATCGTTTTAGTCTTCTGTAAACTCCTTTTCTTATACGTTTTTATGTTTGTTTCTTGGATGACTGTAAAGAAAAAAGGGAGTTGATTTAGAGATTTTTGACAACATTACCTCTCAGCTTTTAATCTCTTGCTATATATTTTGTTACTAGGGATTAACCCGGGCTACGCCCGGGATTTTTATTTTTTTTTCTAATTTAAGTTGTTAAATTATTTATATTTAGGTTATGATATATATTTATATAAATGTTAAGATGCATGTCATAATTAAAATTTATTTTTAAATTTTAACACGTTAAATTAACATACTTTTTACTATTTAAATATTTTTTATAATTTTGTTGGCTATCTAATTATCATATTTAGCAAAACTATATGTTGAGTGTTGGAATAAATGTTTTAGATATTTAATTAAACTGCAGAGTATTTTCGGATCGACCACATGCTCAACAATCGATCGATCCATAAAAAGATGGTCGATCTCCTTGGCCAGGTAAGTACAATTTTAGCAAAAATATCTTTGATTTTCAAATATTAAGTATATAACTATTCTTTTGAATATTGTTTTTTGAATTGTATTTTTTCATTAAATTATTGTATTATAATGTTTATGTGAATATTTTTTGTGATGTTTGAATTTGTGTTGTTCGTATACTTAACCTAGATGATATTGATGTTTAACAATTTATTGTTTTCTGGAAATAGAAAATAATGATATATCAAAATGTATCTAATACTTGTTAAATAATAGTATAATGTAAACTACATCAATTATTTGAAAATAACCATTTGTTATTTTTATTTTTATTTTTAACAGATATTATTTTTATTTAAAAACATTATTCATATATAATATAATAGTTTAAGTTTAGAAGATTAATATATATATATATATAAATTATGTATATTTTTTAAAAAAAAATTAAGATATTATATATTGAGTAACTGAATAAAAGCTGAATTTCTTATCTTGAAAATCAAATATTTATATTTTTTTCTTCATGTTATACTCACCAATTCATCATTGATATTTATAACTCAGTATGTTTTTAAAAAAACTTAGTTTTAAGTAATAAACGAATTTAATAAATTAAATTTATCACCTATAATGTTCAGTAAACTATATTTGAAAACTCTCTAAAATTATATTTTAAGCATAATATTACTATTATTTAATTTAAGTTATTTTAAGCATAATATTTGCTAAACCAACTTAAATTATATTTACAATAGGACCATCCTAAACCGGTTAATAAACCAAAAATAATTCTAAACCAACATGAACTAATACTTGATTCGGCGAGGAAGGAAGTGTTTTGGGATAAACGTTTGAATGGTTATTAACTGTAATGGTTTGATCACAAAAGAGTTAGTATGAACATTAACAATAAAATTATGGATTAGATTAATTTAAATTTGTAAAAATACCTTTGAGTCTATGAAAAGCAATTCAATCCCCATGGATAAGTTTGGCTTTTGGAAGTTACGGGTTTCCCAACAATGAATCCACCTAACAAAAAGTTCGTTGTTATAAAAAATCTCCTTCAAGGTTATTAAAGGTTTTTCGGACGGCAAGAGTTGATGGTGGAACCATTTTTTTGCTAGAGTGCTTTGAAGTTTTCCTTGATAGTGTGAGGTTGATGTTGATGGAATAAAGAGTTTTATAGGGACTTTCTTGATGTAAAACTATACATTTTTATTTTTTTTGTTTAATGTGGTATTTCCATGTTTATATAATTTACTACCATTATAAGATAGATGTACATTTTAAGATAGATGTTTAAATTTTAATATACATTTTTCCATTTTTTTTAATGTTTATTTCCATTTCTTACATTTTTTATTTACGTAATATCTATATTTTATATTTTAAAATAGATATTTAAATCTTAATGTACTTTTTCCATTTTTTTAAATTGTGTATTTACTTATATTATATATTTTATATTTTAAGATAGATGTTTAATGCTTAATGAACTTTTTCCATTTTTTAAAAAAATTGTTTATTTACTTATTACTATATATATAATTCATATATTATATATTTACATTATTTACTTATTATTTATTTTCCTGAATATGTATTTCCATTTCTTGTACTTTTTATTTACTTAATATTTCTATTTTACATTTTAAGATAGATGTTTAAATCTTAATGTACGTTTTTCCATTTTTTTAAAATTGTATATTTCCATTTGTTATACTTTCTATTTACGTAATATCTATATTTTAAATTTTAAGATATATTTTTAAATCTTAATGTAATTTTCTATTATTTGAATTTGGTATTTACTTATATTATATATTGACTTATTATTTATTTTTCTTTATATTGTGTATTTATATTTCTTATACTTTCTATTTAGTAATAATTTTATATTTTAAGATAGATTTACATTTTAAGATAGATGTTTAAATAATGATATACTTTTTCCATTTTTTTTTAAAATTTTTATTTCCTTTTCTTATACTTTCTATTTGCGTAATATCTATATTTTACATTTTAAGATAGATTTTCGAAAATTAGTAATATTAAAATGTAAAACTTATAATTTATGCCACGTGTCATCTTTCGTGAGAATTTTTTTTTGCTGATGTGGACGCTCTATGGAGCCTCAAAAGGTCCCTTTTATTAGTATAGAGCCACATGTCATCTTTCGGGAGAATTTTTTTTTGCTGATGTGGACGCTCTATGGAGCCTCAAAAGGTCTCTTTTATTAGTATAGATTTAACAAAACTGGTTTTGGTGTTGTTTGAGAGGAGAAACAAAAACTTTAGTAAATTACTAGTAGAGGAACAACGAATTTTATGTGACCTCTTTTTCTTTTTAAGACTACTACTACTTTTATGTGACCTATATGAATATTTAAATAGTAGTGAATGATATACTACTTCACGTTTTCACATTTTACAAAAATGATTTACTATTTATTATTATGAATAATATTTCTCGAATTTTTAAGTTAAAAAATCATTTAACTGCATATAGTTATGATGTTCAAAGTCTAATAAAAACAAAACATGGTTAAAGTATAGAAACTTTTTCCAGTGTTTTATATTTATTTTATATAAATTTTATTCAATTTTTTTAATTAGAACGTTTTTATTATTCATCTAATTACCAATCAAATATATCATATTCGTTTTAATAAAAGTTCAATCATAATTTTATTTGAGTTGGAAATACAGTATTTATAAAAAAAAATGTTATGGACTTTCAGCACATAGTCTTTCACATTCCCAAAAATTGATTTTCTTTTTGTTTTGCAAAAATGTCATTTTAATTTTATTTTTTTTAAAGTGTCATTCTTTTAAATATAAATTTATATATTAAATTTATCTTTTGCCTCTTTGAATGATCTAGATTTTAATTTGAATCAGTTTCATTTCATTAATTTACATTAAAGAAAAGTTTATTAATATATTTTACATTTTAATATATATGAAATATGTTAAAATGGTATTTTTTCAAAACAGAAGAAATATAATAGATAATAATATAAAAGTTAAAAAAATAATAAATTCTGTATATAACCAATAAACACTACACCTTTTTAGTGATTTCATAATTTATTTAAATAGATTTTTATCACAAATGAAAAGAAAACAAATTAATTTGGATGTGAAATTGGTATTGCATATGACCATCTTTTTCCAATAAATATTCACGACTTATTTTAGACGAATTAGTTTTTTTTTTTTTTTTTTATCAACGATTGCTTTTATAAAGCTTAACAGGCCATGGGCCAATTTACAAGCAAATCAAACTTAATCCACAACAAAATCGTGAAGCCCAAACGAAGTCCAACTCCTTTTTACAAACCCAACCCGACAGATCAAGTATCCTGCATGTTGCACACGTGTTGGCTGATTAGACTTCGAATTTTCTGGAAGACGAATTAGTTAGTATCTAAGACTTGAGTGATGACAATTGATGCTATTTTTTTGTTTCCTTCAGCTATTTAAACTTTTATTTGCAAGTAGTATTATTTAAAAAAAAAGCTTTTAAGTTTGAGCTTATCCAAGTATATTTTGTTTAATCGATTTCGACTCTTTTGGCGGCGGCAACAGCTGGAAAACTCTACTAATCATATCACCTAATTATATTCCACCAGATATCCCTATTTTATCATCAATTTTCTGATTTACAGTAATCTTTGAAGAGGTTGAGGTGGAACTTATATAATCAGATATTCCATCCGTTCCTAAACGATTCATATTTTTTAAAAAAATTTTGCTTTAAAAAAATACATACTTTATACTTTCAATGTAACTTTTATCAATTAATAATAAAAAATTGTGAAGTTTAAGAACATTAATTGCATTTCTTAAAATCTTATTAGTTTAAAAATATAGAAAATATAAAATTACAAAAAATTATGCATTTATAACTAAGTTTTAATGTGTTATTAAAAATGTGAAAATTTTAAAACATTGATTTTTTAGGAACGGATGGAGTATAATTTTTTTTGAACTCATATAACCAGATATAATTTTTTTGAACTCATGCAAGCAAATTGTTTAGCTGGAACTTAATTACATGTATGTTTCAGTATTTCTTTTAACAAAATAAGAATAATGACAAATGCACGTACGAGATTAATTTAACTTTTACTTTCTTATTTCCTTGAACTTATTAGCAGGCCATTTGAAGTATAGTTCTGGAATTTATTACTTTCTAGGACACTTTTTGTCTTTCAAATTACACTATCAGGCACTTGTGGCTGGAGACACACTTCTTGCTTGTGCAATGTCCTACTTGCCCTTTAAGTAACTACACTCTCTCTTAACTACAACTCTTCTCACTTCACCAACTATAATAGTTTTATGTTTTTTTTAAATGGATAAAGCTTCCTTTTTTTTTATCATACGTAAACCAAACCAATATTCTTTCTTCATCCTTTTTCTTTTGAAATCAGATCCACATTCTCAAATATCTTTTAACGCTAATCCGCCAACCCTCTCCTATTTTTCAATTGATTTTCAAAATCATTTTTCCAATTTTATGAACCTTAATTATGGTGATTTTCTCTGTTCCTCTTTTTCTTCTCCTTGCGCCGATCTATTGACGTTGTTGGTAACGGAGGCGTCGCTGCCCAGCTCTGTTCTCTTGAATCTTTTTTTATTTCTGGTTCCATTTCTCAGCCATGGATACAGCTATGGAGTCAACCAAATCTCGTTCGTCGAATCAAAAGTGACATCTCCAAAGTCACCGAAGTCACCTCCATCAAACTATCTGAGCTCCTCCGTGGTTACTGAAACCAAATCTGGTAAATGATTGTCCAGTGGCCAAATCCCCTCCTCACACTACACCTTCCGTTATGGAGGTTTTAGGTTCTTCGGCTTTCAGTTTTTATGGTATCAGTAGCTGAAGCTTTCACTTTGAACATCTCCGAAGACTTACAAAAAAAGGTGTGAGAACTAATCTGAATTGGCATACGGTAACTCTAAAACAAAATTTCCAGATTCTTCTTTTTTTCTTCATGCATTAAAACCCAAAACACAAAGGGATTATGTGTTTGTGATTCTGTTTGCTTCCAAAAAAAACCCAAATTCTTTTTCTTGTTCTTTCACAATGAGTTTGTGATTATGTTTTGTAATGTGTCTATTAGAGATTTTACTTAAAAAATTTACAGATGATGTAAGCTCTTGTTTGTTGACTATTATAAAGCCTTGTAATATAATCGGCCCTCCTCTGTTTATTGAACATGTTATATTTGTTGGTTAATTGTCTTCATGTCCACAAATTATGACTAGGGAAAGAAAAATCATTAAAAGCTTTGTTTGACAGAATTATAACCTCCAATGTTTTACAAAAAAAAGATTCGTCCACAAGAATTTTTTTGCTAAGCTTCCGAAACCACAAACACAAACGATTTTTGTGTTCGAGTTTTCAAAGTTTTTTCACCTTTCTTATCTATCCATGTCCACATCTTTTTTCTTTACGTATTCTTTTGTACATGATCAAAATTTTCTCATCCACACTTTTTATGTCCATGCATTTTTATATAATTGCTAAAAATATATAAAATATATATACGAACATGGATCTTAAAATATAGAGAAAAAAAATTATAATTTATTGTAATAATTATATTTCTTTTGTGTATCTTAAAATCTGAAAAGAAACAAATAAAAATCGAAACCGGAATGAATAATAAAAGTATAAATAAACAACGGTAAATTGACCTTTGTATGATTTGTCTAATCATGGACCGGTGCTTTGAACCTTTGTATGATTTGTCTACAAACTTTGTCCACAAAAATCTTTTCCACAAAAGTTTTTACATAAAATTTGTAAGATTGAAATTTTTGTCCATAAAATTTTGTACATTAAATGTTTCTGCCATATCAGTAGATATTTTGAATTTGTCCATCAAAAATGTATCTACAAAATACCAAAACACTATCCACAAAGCACATGTCCACGACTATTTCAAATGTGTCCATCAAAAATGTATCCACAAAATTGTATCCACAAATAGCAAAATACACAGTATAAAATTTAAATTTGATTTTTATAAATATTAAAATACATATATACATATGGATATCAAAATATAAAGAAAAAAATTAATAATTTATTTTATGTGTTTATATATTTATTTATATAGTAAGATATAAAATAATGGCATATATAATATGTTGGAAAATTTAAAAAGTTACTTTTAGTATAAAATATTCTTGTTAGATATAAAAAGAGTCAAAAGAATACTCTCTCTCTCTCTCTTTTATTTTTGTACGTGCTTTCATTTTTTTATGGCAATCGTGCTTTTTCAGCCATTGGATCTTTTTTTAAAATTTTAAACTTGTGGCCATAATTACTTCTCACATGCTTTCATAACTCATACAAAGAAACGAAGCCATAACAAAAGGCTCTGGTCCCACTAACTCAACTGAATCAAACAAAAAAAGAAAACGGTCTAGTTAGGTCAAATAGAGGGCATTTTGGTCCGAAAATTACTTTGGGAACCGGGAATGTGCTCCTCCAGCGAGAAGTGTCTTATACTGTCAAAAAAGAGAAAAATGTGTCTTAATTGGTAACACACTCATAGTTCTGTCATATGTGGTCACTACACGATTCCCTCGGTGTTTGGTATCGTACAGATTGTCGTTTGAAGAATGATCATGCAAAACAAAAGTAAGTATGGACCATAGCCATTAATTTGATTAAAAGAACCATGGCACAATTTTTTTTTTTTTTTTTTTGTAAAAGACCATGGCACAATTGCTACAAAAATATAATATCTTAAATGAAAGTGCATGTTTCTTTAAGCCAATTTGCTTGAAAGAACCCATTATAAATTAATAATATTAACATAAATTACTAGACTACAAACTCCAGTTTTTTTTTTAATCTCGTCGCCTTAAGGGCATCTCCAACCCTACTCTATTTTTGACTCCAAACTCAATTATGGAGTAAAATCTTCTCCAACTCTACTTCATATTCAACTCCAAAATGGAGTAATAGCTAGGGTTACTCCATTTATGGAGTAATCTTACCCATTACTCCATTTTGGAGTTGAACTTTTTATATTTATAAAATGATCCTTTTAATTTTTAATGTTTTTATTTTATACTTAAAATAATATAATAACATAAAAAATATAATACTTCGCAAAAGATTACTTTGTAGTTTACAGAAAATATGCATCAACTCATAAAAGTCAAAACTAAGAATAAATAATCTAAAATAAATATAATATAATATGAATAAGTAATTTAATAATTAATTCGGTAAATTGTTTTCGAAACTACCAAAATCGGTAAAGTATTATTCAAACGGAATAGATGAGTTTTTTAATCTTGTGGGTCAAAATTTTGATTGATAACATTTATACTTGTTGAACTTGATATATGCACAAACAAACAATAAGACCCAATACATAATTCAAATTACAAAACAAAACTTTGTTTTTTCTTTATGTTCTTCTAATGCATAAAAATATTTTTGAATTAGAAAAATTGCATATAATAAAATCTGCACGAATTGAAATTGGAAGATAATCTCTAGTTGTATTTTTAATGATAAATATTTAGTTTAAATAAAATATATTATTATGGAAATTTTGTAAATATAAAATAGTTGGGTTAATTGTTAATTTTTTATAAGTTGAAGGTACTAATAACAATTATTAACTAAATGAAAAAAAATATTTTTGTTTGGAGTAAAAAATAGAGTAATACATTAGAGTAAAATCCAACTCCATTTTGGAGTTACACTATTTTAAAATTGGAGATGCTCTAATAACAACTAAGCCCTGGAATGGGATGGGAATAAAAGAACGCCAAAGAGTCTACAGGTTGGCAATTTTTATTTATTTAGATTGTCCCTCCTAAAAATATTATTCCAGAAGGATCTCTCCTTCTTCATTTCTGAAGGCCGGTAAGGAATCAAGAAAAGTGGTTGGGAAGGCTAGCTCAATGCCTTTACATGTCAAACTAGTATATTACAGCTGTTAAGTTAAGTGAATAACAACACTTCATAGCTGGCTAAAGAACTCACTTGTATTTATTTATTTTCTTAATTTTGTTTCTTTTTGTATACTTTTTGTATACTTTTGTAAACTTCAATGGTTTGATACCATGAAAGTATCTACAAAAATAATAATAGCATTGTGATTTCAAATTTTTGTTTTGATTTTTTAGAATATTTCATCTTTCTCTTTGTTCTTTAATTATTTTTGATTTATTTTTAATTATAAAAAATCCATAAAAAAAACTATTGTTGGAGTTGCCTTAAGTGTTACTTCACTAAGACGATATCTTGTAAATACCCAAAAATACATTTTTTTATTTACTATTTCGATACCAGGCTTTAACCTTTTTTTTTGTAACTGAACTTGTTTTAATTAGTTTAATGATTCTTAGGTTATTAACTTTTAATCGTATTCTCCTTTGTTTCTAGTGTCCCTTACGGCAAGTTTTTATATTTATTGATTTGACTAAACGATTTGAAGGACTACGACTACCGAACGTGTGTTATATGTGTCAGCCATGATAATTGAAGTGACATTCTCATGCATACACAAATTCTATATGTTGACTCAATTATTTATATTAAATTAGATGACTATGGTCTATGGCATAGACTGTGTGTAGTGTGCGTGCGGTATGGTGTTGGTCCTGTTGGAGTCGATAAGGTTGGTGGAAAAAGCCATACACAGAACTAACTCACAAGACAGACGATCCGTGACCTCTCACTTTCACTCCTTTCCTTTGTCTTTCTATATATTATTTCGGAACTGTCGGGATTTTTTTCTTTCTAAAACTCTTCTTACCTTTCTCAAAATTATTGTGATCGATTTCCAAAACAACGCAGATCAACGCAAAGGGAAAACTTTAAACTAAGCACTGACATCACCCAAAAAAAACAATAGTGATGAATGGTTCTCTTTTTCCACAGATAACATGGATACATCGTACGTAGAAAGATGAACTATACTTCATATTCGGAGCGAGTAGTCTGTAAGTCAAAAGTCAAATCTTCCAAATGAATTATATATTTATATATCACTGAAACCAATATTTCTGGTAGAACCAAAACGTACCTAAACCCAAGCAAGACCAATAATAGAGTTTATTGATTAGCAGTTTAGGTATACGGAAACGGTAGAAGTCTACACTTATACATTAATACATTATTGGCTTTTAGTTTTTTGACCTCTAAAGAAATATTAACATAAAAACAAGAATTTCAAATAATTTATAGATAAAATATGGTGGAGAAAACATATACCGAGTCATTTGTAAATCAAGAGACCAGGAATAGTACAATCTATTTTCCCACCAATATATTCTCTTCTCCGCGTACGCACAACTTTTATACGCATCAACCGACCCACTTAAAGATAAATATATCGCATATATACCTAAACATTAATATGCTATTAACCATCTTTTCATCTCTGGGCCATTTATAGTTAAAAACATAATTACTGAAAATTATATATAACTGCTGTAAAAATTACAAATGACTTTTCTCTTAAAGAACTACAACTAAAAGCACTGCGTATAATTTTTTTTATTATGTGATTTTCTCATGATCATCAATAACTGTGTTAAAGTATTAATTGGCTACTTGCTACCATATCCTATCGAATTCTGAAATTCGGAAAGGCAATTTCCTTTATCCCAAAAAGGCAAAACCTATATATATATTCTATAAGAAATAATTAAAACAAAAGAGTAGTCTCGACCAATGTATGGGGTCGTCTGTCCATGGAAATCAGAGATATAAATAGAAGGCCTCCAAGTTCTCATTAGACACAACAACTCAAAAACACAGAGTATAATCTTCATTGAGCTAGCTCTCATATAATATTCATCTTTTTGAGGATTATGGCTATTTCAAAAGCGCTTATTGCTTCTCTTCTCATATCTCTTCTTGTTCTCCAACTCGTCGAGGCCGATGTGGTATGTATTTTTAATCACACATACTCAGTATTTTTTTAAACATACTTCTTACATTTATCGTTTTCCGAATATCCATTCAGGAAAGCTCAAACAAAAAGGATGGTTACGGCAGTAAAATTGGTAAAAATATCACTTCTATACGCACACACGTAAAACTTTATATTTAAAAAACGTCTAATTAGTAAGATTAATAACGTTTATGTACGTAGATTGTGGAAGTGCCTGTATAGCACGGTGCAAGCTCTCAAGTAGACCAAATCTTTGTCACAGAGCGTGCGGGACTTGTTGCGCCAGGTGCAACTGTGTGCCACCTAGCACCTACGGGAACCACGACAAGTGCGAGTGCTACGCTAACCTCACCACCCACGGTGGTCGCCGCAAGTGCCCTTAAGTACTGAAGTTGCTGCGGATATTCAATTCAATACGATGTTGTTTGCTAGAATTTGTTGGCGTATGCCTGTATGTGTGGTACTGTATTATTAATTGGTCTGTTTGTTGTAAGTTTTTGGTTTTTATTCGTTTGGTGAAATAATCTCGTTGTATTGTTTCATTTTCTATATAAAGTTATGTTGTTATGTTGCTTTATGAATGATTGATTATAATGCTTTCTCCTCAATGAATTGTCAGTTTTCGAAATGATTTTGACTTCGAAAAAACAACATGTTATATATGCATATACATGTATTTCATAATTTTTTTTAATTAATTTATAAAGGTGTTCTCAAATTTTTATTAATTTACGTACAGCATAACCCATATGCATTTCAGGGATTTCGTTTTATTTGTGGAGACGGAGACCGAGACCTTAGATCAGATTTTTATACACGATATTTTGTTAGCATCGATATTTATTTGGTACGCATAGACCGTATTTCAAACATTTGGTCCACATAATCCACATACAATACAAAATAGATTAATAGCATAGGAAATATCAAAAAGGATGACTAGCGTTAGGAATGATAGATAGCAAAGTACATAGGAATGAATGATATATAGCAAAGTACGTTTGCTGTAATTTACCAAATAGGAATACATTGGACAACAACGATGAAAATAGTGTAAGTGTTATAAATACTGATGGAAAAATCCATTGTGCAATGGACCAATGGTTCTTCCCGTATAACGCCCTGCGGGGTTTCTGGTAGATAAATAAAAAAACAGTAGTCAAGCCCCCGGCGAGGATCGAACTCGCGGCCTTTCGCTTACGAAGCGAACGCAATACCACTATGCTACGGAGGCACTTCGCTGTTTTAAGAAATCTACAAAGTGATATATATATATATATATTATATGTTTGTTTTAGGGTCAGCGATTAAAAAGGAAACGGATTAATAAAAGCGTCTATATATATAAAACGGACGTGCTTGTTTTTCTCAAACCCCCACCCACCCAAACCTGTAACCTCTATTTCTTGTGCACAAGAAGTAACATGGAGATGAATAAATGGAGTGGAAAAGCTTATAGTCAGAGGTATTACGAGATTCTTGAGAAACGGAAGAGCCTACCTGTGTATGCGCAGAAACAAGAGTTTCTACAATGCTTGATGAGCAACCAGACGTTGATACTTGTCGGTGAAACCGGTAGTGGTAAGACTACGCAGATCCCACAGTTTGTTTTGGAAGCCGTGCACGAAAAACACCCTAGCAAGTGGCTGGTCGGGTGCACACAGCCTCGTAGAGTCGCAGCCATGTCCGTGGCAAGTCGTGTTGCTGAAGAGATGGATGTAGCTATCGGTGAAGAAGTCGGTTACTCCGTTCGCTTTGAGGATTGCACTAGCTCCAAAACAGTGCTTACGTACTTGACCGATGGTATGCTTATGAGAGAAGCAATGACCGATCCGCTTCTACAGAGATATAAAGTGATAGTCCTCGATGAAGCCCATGAAAGAACTTTAGCCACGGATTTACTATTTGGTGTTCTCAAACGAGTCTTGAGCAACAGACCGGACCTTAAGCTAGTTGTGATGAGTGCAACTTTGGAAGCTGAAAAGTGTCTTGAGTATTTTAGAGGTGCACCTCTTATGAAAGTTCCGGGAAGGCTCCATCCCGTAGAGATCTTGTACACGCAAGAACCTGAGAGAGACTATCTTGACGCGGCTATTCGGACAGTTGTTCAGATTCACATGTCCGAGCCGCCCGGTGATGTTCTTGTTTTCTTAACCGGCGAGGAGGAGATTGAAGATGCATGCAGAAAAATCGTCTGTGAACTTGGGGATCAAGTAAACGTTGTGCCTTTGTATTCTTCTCTTCCACCAGCCATGCAGCAGAAGATATTTGATCCTCCTACGGAGAATGTGAGGAAGATTGTTGTATCCACCAACATCGCAGAGACTTCTTTAACCATCGATGGAGTTGTTTACGTGGTTGATCCTGGCTTCGCTAAGCAGAAACTATACAACCCTGAAACTCGTGTTGAGTCGTTGTTGGTGTCTGCAATATCACAAGCAAGTGCTAACCAGAGAGCTGGTCGTGCAGGTAGAACACGGCCTGGGAAATGTTTCAGGCTTTACACAGAGAAGAGTTTCAACCATGATTTGATTGAGCAGACGTATCCTGAGATACTGAGATCAAACCTTGCAAACACTGTTCTGACTTTGAAAAAACTTGGTATAGATAACTTGGTTTGCTTCGACTATATGGACCCTCCTGCTCCTGTGACGATGGGGCGGGCCTTGAACGATTTGCTTGATCTGGGAGCATTAGATGAAGAACTTAACTTGACAAGGACGGGTGAGATGATGAGTGAGTTTCCTTTGGATCCACAGATGGCAAAGATGCTTATAGTCAGTCCTAAATTCAACTGCTCCAACGAGATTCTCTCAATTTCAGCTATGTTATCAGTACCAAACTGCTTTATAAGGCCAAGAGGAGAGGCGCAAAAAGCAGCAGATGAAGCTAGAGCTAGGTTTGGTCACACTGATGGAGATCACCTCACGTTGCTGAATGTGTACCATGATTATAAACAAAACAACGGAGACTCGAACTGGTGCTACCAGAACTTCATCAACCATAAGGCAATGAAGTCTGCTGACAATGTTAGAGAGCAGTTGGTGAGGATAATGTCCAGGTTTAATCTCAAGACGTGTAGCTCTGATTTTACCAGCCGTGACTACTATATTAACATAAGAAAGGCATTGCTTGCTGGCTATTTCATGCAAGTGGCTCATTTAGACCGCACGGGCCACTACTTGACCGCCAAAGATGGACAAATGGTTCACCTGCATCCATCGTGTTGCTTGGATCACAAACCGGAGTGGGTAGTCTACAATGAATATGTTCTGACTAGTCGTAATTTCATAAGGACTGTCACGTATATTCGAGGTGAATGGCTAGTGGATGTTGCACCAGATTACTATCATCTTTCCGACTTCCCAAACTGTGAAGCCAAACGAGTCCTCCAGAAGCTTTCTAAGAAGAGAGACAGAGCGGGGAACCCAAAGTGAAAACGGGCTAGTTTAGACTTATATCATTACAGATATCTAAAGTTTCTTTTGTGTGTAAAATATGGCTCCAAAATCCCCAGTTTTGTGTTTCTCAGTTAATACTCTGGTTTGATTTTATTTATTGACCAAAAAGTTGGTAGAGTTTCATGATTACATAGATGCGAAGATTCTAATCCAGTTATTTTCATTAGAACAAATGTAATTCAAGGTCATGATCAAGAGAAAGATGATCTAAACTTTTTCATCCAATCCCAAAACGATACACCATTTAAATACTATTCCAGGGATTAATAACCAAACCAAACCAAAACTTTGGTTTCCCATTATTCAGTTCAATTCGGTAAAGCTTTTACAAACAATTTGGTTATCAGCTCAATAGTCGGTTAGTTCAGTTTAAGAAAAATAATCAACTTCTGCAACAATCTAACCAGAAAAAAATGAACCAAAATTAGGTGAAATTATCCAATATCGTAACAGATTTAAACCGAAATCCAACAAAAATAAAAAAAATATTGGTTAATTCAATGGAATGTTCAAAAACTAAAATTACCAAACCAAACTGTTTTCGGTTCAACTCAAATGAGATTATGGATGAACCAAACTAATTGATACACTTTCTTCTGCCAGTTTCGATTGTTGTAAGAATAAGATTTCTCAATTAGCTTAATAATAGGTAACTAGGTAATAACCCGCGCCTTGCGCGGGATGTGATTATTAGTTTTGTTATTTTTTAATAAAAACACATTAAATCTGTTTAATCTGGATATTGGTTCAGTTTTAAATTATTTTTTTGGTTTATTCTGTTAGAATGTTTGATTTTTTAGTTTTTTCGGTAGAAACCAAAAATTATTATTATTTGTTTATTTTTATGTTATAAATTTTAGATAATCGTCATGTCGAAACAATGGTTTCATATTATAGTTTGTAAACGGATAATAGTTCAAGAAAAAGAAAAGAAAATTATTAAGACTAATCATTTCACTACAATTTGGTCGGTCGTGAAAGAAGCATTAAGAAAAAAAAATATTTCAACTTCCAAAAAAAATAGATACTTCAGTAGTGGTAAATACTTATAAAGTTTTCACATCAAGGTGCACATGTATGTGTATATAAAATTATATAAAAATAAATGACAAATATATAAAGATATTGTTAATTAATATTAATGACATTTTTGTTCTAAATAATACATGAAAGATAAAATTAAAATTAATTAAAAGGTAAAAAGGCCTTGATATTAGTGAATTTTTTTACATAAAAAAATCAATTGTATCCGTAAATAGAGGTGGGCACAGATCGAATATCCGAGTATTTGAAGACATTCATGTCGATTCAATCTTTAGTCACTTGGATAGTCGGTGATTATGATATCCGAAATGATTTAGAATTTTAAAGAATATTCGATTTGATCCGTAAATAAAATTAAAAAATTAATTGAAAATTTAATAATAACGTTTTATTACAAAAATAAAATATTATTTACTTTTTAAATTTTAATACCTAATATAATAAATTTAATTTATAAAAATATTGTAAAACTTATATAAACTATAATATATATAACATATATACATATATATATATAATTCTGTACATATATGTATATATATGCATATAATAGATCGAATTTGATAATCGCTCTTAAAAATATTGGTATTTGTGATTTGCTTTTCTTTAATTGTATTTTAGTAATTGATTTGCTTCGTAAAGTTACGGATATCCATATTTTTTGGTTCAATTCAAAACGGATAACGAATTGAATCAAAACTTATTAATATTTTGCCCAACTTTATCGGTAAACAATAAAAATAATATATATATAGTTTAGCTTTTGATTCGTTATTTGTTTTGATTCGAACCGAAAAATCCAAAGTTTTATTGGAACCATGCATATGAGTTTTATATTAAAAAAATAAAAAGTATATAGTGTGAACACATTTATGAATATAGTGTGAATGCATTAGCATATTTATTATCAAATCATTGTGAAGCTGCCACGTGTCTATTATAGTGTGAATGCATTTATTACAATGCTTCTCCTTTAATATATAAGGGATAAGTATTCAATAAAAAATGAACCAAAATTAGGTGAAATTATTCAATATCGCAACAGATTTAAACCGAAATCCAACAAAAAAAAAAAAATATTGGTTAATTCAATGGAATGTTCAAAAACTAAAATTACCAAACCAAACTGTTTTCGGTTCAACTCAAATGAGATTATGGATGAACCAAACTAATTGATAACACTTTCTTCTGCCAGTTTGGATTGTTGTAAGAATAAGATTTCTCAATTAGTTTAATAGGTAAGTAGCTTCTGCTAAACTCATACATGTTCTTGATTCAAAGAGCGTTTAACAAGCACCATTATGGTTAAAAGCTAGACAATGACATGAAGAAAGAAGCAAGCAAGAAATCAAAAGCACAAAACACTAATGGAATTATAGGAATCTAACTAAGCACGCTCTCCACGAATGCGCCTAGCCAATTGAATGTCTTTGGGCATGATGGTGACTCTCTTAGCGTGAATGGCACACAGATTCGTGTCTTCGAACAAACCCACCAAGTACGCCTCCGCAGCTTCCTGAAGTGCCAACACCGCGTGGCTCTGGAATCTCAGATCCGTCTACATAATCCCAATCAAAAGAAACAGATCATTAAGCTTAATCAGAAACAAGATTGAATAATAATAATAATAAATAAAAAAAGATTGACCTTGAAATCCTGGGCGATTTCACGAACAAGACGCTGGAAAGGAAGTTTACGGATCAGTAACTCAGTGCTCTTCTGGTACTTACGAATCTCACTGATTCCATCAACAACAAACACAAGACACCGTTAACTAACGGAGGCGGAACTTTTCCGTTAATTGATTGAATAATGAGAAAGAGATGTGGGAAGTTATACCGGAGAGCGACGGTTCCGGGACGGTAACGGTGAGGCTTCTTCACTCCTCCGGTGGTCGGTGCTGATTTCCTCGCAGCCTGTTTCCACAAATCAATAATCACAAACCCTAGATCCCCTTTTCTTCCGTAAAATCGAATCGAAGAAGAACAAAAACCTTGGTGGCGAGTTGCTTCCTCGGAGCTTTCCCTCCGGTGGATTTCCTCGCAGTCTGTTTCGTACGAGCCATGGCTTTGAATCGGAGATGATGGGATCGAATGTTTGTTAAAAGTTTAGAGAGAGAAAGTAGAGAAGATTATAGTGAGGAGGTGTTTTAAGGGAGGAGGAGACGTGCGATTAGGATCATGTTCAACGGTCCAGATTTGATTGAGGAAAACCATTACGCTTACGTGTTATCGATTCTTATTGGTCCGTTTCTTGTTAGGATTAGTTTGGTTCATCGACATATGAGCTTTAAGAATTGGTTACATAGAACTGGAACAAATTAATGAATTAGTGATTTGATTCCCTGGTCCATATTTAAGCCCAAAGTGATTAAGGTCGAACTATGCAGTTCAGTTGAAATATAGGTCCATAGGCCCATCATCGATAAACCTCAACATGGACGAAAAGTAGCTAGCAGCAACCATAATCGTGTAATCAGAACTTCACGTAAAAGTATAAAATACGTTCAAAAATCAGTAAATTTAAAAATCGACGTCACAAAAAAAACAATTCTGTATTGTTATTGTTTCATGTTTGCTCATTGATTCCCTAGCCCACAAGAAATTCAACTTGTCCGCCAACGAGAATACTCATCTCCCGTGAAACAGAATCTCGCCTACATAATTACGAGCAATCCATGCCACTCCACATACCCTTATCAGTGCTAGACCAAAAGGCTCCTATTTTGCATTTAATCTTCTCAGCTTGTGGTTTCTGCCAACCCAAATTGCACTCGAGGTGAACTCTATTCTGCTCTGCTACCACGGCTGGGCACATGATCATTAACCATTAGCCATATAACTCGACAAACAGTGTTCGTTAAATATTTTCTTAAATCATATTCTTCGAAAGAAAATTCCTTGTTGGAGATGGCATAATATATATAGTCTACCTACTCTCAATAAAACTATTTTAGTTACAACTTACAACTTTTCGGAGTTAAAATCCGGTCAAAACTTTCATTAAATTAGATGTTAACATTCCTGAAATTTGTAGTTTTAGTTTTTGGTAAAAAAGTTAAACTTATAAATAGTAGTTTTTTTAAAAAGGGGAGAGGTCAAGTTAGTAGTTTTTTTTTATAAATAGTAGTTTTTTTAAGTTAGTAGTTTATAATCCAATTTTGGGGTTGGATCAGTTTTTTTTTTGGTCATCGGGGTTGGATTAGTTATCCAATGATTGAATCAATTTGATTCTATCGGAAGAGTCTCGGACCGTTTGTTAATTACCGTACGGTGAATCGACGTCAATTCATATTTTAGGAGTGTATTAGGCGATACGGTCAATCTTATCGTGATCTCGAAGTCCAAAATAAGCCAAGATTATGGTCGTATCCTAGCCGTCCAAGTAATTGAAGTAGGTCCACCACCAACCACTTTGTGTCGATGTGTTGTAGATTATCATCTATCATCAACCCATGAGAAACTTCTGGGGTTCATACAATTGATCAACGATACGAGTTTTCCTAAGCTGCTCCCATCCGCATAAATCTCATTGCCTCGGATACCAAGATTTCCTGAGTCGTTTTTGGCATAGCTAACTCTCGATGAACTTGTCTAAGCTCATAATCATCCCCAACACTAAAGCTCCAGACGAACTGAAAGAGAGGGAGGGCAAAAGACACTAACCGAGTATTTTATAGCCCGACTGTATTGTACACCCACACCTTCGTCGCCAAAGTTAGGCCTGATCTCGACGCCGAACACTAATCCAGAGATTCTGATGACTTGTACAAAGCCGCCAAGAACACTACTAATGGCAAACCAAATGATTTACCATCAGTACTGGGACGTGAAACATGACTTAAAAATGACAACGTTGCGACCAAGACCACAATCAGGACGCCTTTTGCCAACTTTGAGAACCGAAGTATCGGATCCCGTGACTCGTTAAGTAATCCACCGGTGTCGACGGTGAAGCAATCAAACAAAAAAAAATTAGAGTTAAACTCCGACAAAGAAAACTGTCGCCACTAAGCAGAGAGTCAAAAAAGTGACATCATCAAGAAATCTGAAGTGAGAAGGGTCCATCGAGCAGCTACTAAAACCCAAACCCAGAGTCGAGAGCAAGACGAAGAAAATAGAGAGACGGGGAAAAAGCAAAACAGAAAGAGGCGAGGAGAGAGATGATGCCTCCGGTGCTGGACGCCAGAGCTGCTGTATAAAAGAAGCTTGAAGTCCAAGAGAGAGTTAGGCTTTTCTTTAACGTTTCTCTTTTTTTTTTCTTTTGTTCAAGCTCCAATAAAGTATAACCACTTGCTAAAGGACAAGTGGAACAAATCTTCACCATTCTTGCCAAAACAAAGTTATATTTCTCATCTTTTACCTTATTTTTTATTCTTTTTAATTTTTTTATAGTTTCTTTATTGAGATTGTGAGAGATCGGATATGCTCTTTATAGTCTAAATAGTAGATGATTTTGAACAAGTACGCTTTGCTTTTGAAAGAAAAGGTGATTCCAAATTGGTTTGATATTATACCTTCTACTATCATAATTTAAGACAAACATTAAACATGTTTTCCGAGTCTCAACATAGCAGAGCCCTATATATAGTTATATACTGTAAAAACCTGCAACTAACATCCCATACCACGTAAATTTATTTATCTTTTAGTTATTTCAACAGTTTTAACTGCCATAAAACGCCGGTTAAGGGCATCTCCAACCCTACTCTATTTTTTTCTCTAAAATGGAAAAAATGGAGTAAAAGTGAATATGGAGTAAGGAATGCTCCAACCCAACTCCATATCTCACTCCATAATGAAATTTATTCCATAAATGAAGTAATCTATTTTTTATTTATTCATCACTCCATTATGAAGTGGAAAATGGAATAGGGATGAAGCAATTTTACTCCATTTTCACTTTTACTCCAATTTGGAGGAAAAAATGGAGTTATACATTGGAGATGCTATAAGAGAGACACCATCGTCTCTTTTTAATAGAGAAAAAGAGAATACATGGGGAGTTTTTACAAAATATAAAGATGGGAAATTTTGAAACATTAAGAAATTTGAAAAGATTCGTGTCAAAAAAAAAAAAAATTTTGAAAAGATAGAAAAAAAAATCTAAAAAGTAACCACCATATGTCTTACTGCTATTTTTTTTTTGTTGGTCTAAACTATCTTACTGATGATATTTATTTAGAAAAATGTGAAATGAGCTAAGATTTTAACATGGGTCTGAGACTCAGATTCATAAATCACATTACACAGCAATGCATTAATTTATGCAAAAGAAAAACCACACCAATAAAATGAAGCTGAGCTCTGGAAAATTAAAAGTCTCATTCATCAAATATTAAGATCTCTCTCACAGGGTACACATTCAACAACGATTGACCTTCATCAGCAATTTGTTTTATTTTTTACAAATCTGAAAAGAGAACCAAGAATAGTAAATCATTCTCATTGGGTTTATCTAAGGGTTAGGTCTCAGTCTAATACAACACTAAACCCATGTACTAGCCAAAACATATAAAAATTAGTCTGCTAAAACAGAGAAACATTTACTCATCAGCTATCTCTGTTATTAAAAAGAGAAGCAAAACCCTAAAAGTTATGTTCATCCGAGCATGGAGGTGAGAGATTGGAAGACGACTTCTTCACAAGGTATAGTGAGACCCATTTCGTGATCGAAACCAAACTCTTCCTCTGCTTGCTGGAGAAGAAGCTGGAACTCTGGTCGGGTCAAAAGCGAAATGGGGACAACGTACCTGACCCGTTTCTCTCCAACATAGACAACGAAATGACCTTTAGGCACGTCAAGAGGATGCCCGTTTTCGTCTTCGCTGTATTCATTACTCTGTTTCTTACCCAAGCTCGAGCATCTCTTCAAAATTTGCTTGATCATCGCCGTTTGTGTTAGCTTGTTTGCCTTTTTCATCGCCATTCTTTTCAAAATCCTCGAAAATGAACTAATTAGTATTTATTTTCTATAATCTTCGGATCTTTTTGTTGTTGTGTGTTTCAAGATCCTTCTTTTTTTCTTGTTTTCGCAATGAAGGGTGATTGTGAATAGAGTGAGCGAGGGCTCATGGAATTGTGGTTGGGGTATTTATTGAGGAGTATGGCGAGTGTGATTTTTGATATTTTTTTATAAACCTCAATATACGAAATTTAAAACGTATATACGCGAATTTAGGCACACCCACATGTGTGTGTATATGCATAGAGAAAGTGAGATGATGATATCGAGGCGTTGAGGAGATTACGATGCGTTTTTTTGTCCGAATATGAATTTGCGTGTTTGCTACGGATAACCATTTGTTGTGCATTCAGACGAAGCAAATATTTATTTTGTTGTAGAACTAATAGAATGTGGGAGACTCGGAGGCGACAGCTTGGTCATCATCTGGCTTGGTTCTAAAATATTATCCTATCAAACGAACATAAAACAAACCGAGGCGTAATTTAGATAAATAAATTTTACTAAAATGAGAGATATATTTCCAAAGCATGTGAAAATGTGGGGGTCCAAATCCAAAACGAGACGAGTATGTTAGGGATTTTTTTTCTTTTTTTTTGAGAAAGGGCTTATGTTTGGGATTTGTTAAACGGGCGGTCTTATGTTGATCTTCCTTTCACTATTTGTGGTTGGAAATATTTTAATATCTAGATAAGATAACTACTGATTTTTTTGGTTCATGCATGCTCGCTGATTTTGTTAATTATTTAGGGTTTTAATCTCAACCTTCGAGGTTGATTAGGGTTTTACGCGAATTTTTGTATAATTCTGTAAGTTCGTATTTTTTTTTTTGACTGATCTAAGTTCGTATATTGCATACTCTTTATTGTCTCCACTTTATGTGTTATCTAGACACATTCTCCCATTATGTCCCAGTTTCTTTGTTTATTGAGCGTGGGGACTTTTCTTTATGATTTTATCCAAGTTGTTAGTGAATTATTCAATATCACATAACGTGTTACTTTATGCACGTTCATATACAAGCAGCAATATATACAATACTATATATTTTTATACTTAAATAAAATGAAATATTCAATGATATGGTAAATTCTTTCTATCAAAATTTTCTTTCTGATTGCCAGCTTGCATGAACTAACACGTCAAGAGGTGTTGTTTCAGTAATTACCAAGTACTAATTAAAGATTGGTGCTACGTGTGGGAAAATATAGCTTACGTTTTGTAAATCTTCCCATCTTTTTAAAATGTTAGAGCATGATTAGTAGAGAGTTTTTAGCATGAAGTTCTTAGAACCGGTTTAAGTTTTTTTAGTTAAAAATTAAGAGACAGTTTCTTATATTCCGGTAAGAACTACATCTTAAGAACCTTTCATTAATCATGTTCTTAGTACTAGGTCCTTTGATAGACCAATAGTGTTTTTAACTCAACAAACCACTTTTACTAATTATGGTTATGATTATTCGTTATTTTTTTTTGTATTAAGTACAAAGCTTCAAAATAGAAAACAAAAACTATTATGTATTGATTATGATTATTCGTTATTTTCTTGTTTTAATGTTCTTTGTACCAAAAAGATGGAGTTACAAACTAAAATGTCCTACTTTACATTTTTTTTTTGGTAAGAAAATGTCCTACTTTACATTACCCATAGAAAAACTTCTTACCTTACAAACTTACCCGTATTGATTATGATTGTTTGTAATTAGCAATAAGTTTCATGTGTTTGATCTTCAATTTCGGTGGTCAAAGTGCAACATTATCATAATACTAAAGAGCTGAAAATTCAAAATTATTACTTTTTCTCTGACAAAATAAAATTACCACACTTCTTGAGTATATTTATATATTTCTCCAATGAGGAAGAAAACTAAAAAGGCACCGAAGCGTACCACGATCTTTGGTTGCTGAACCCGTGAGTCTAGAAGAATAAAAGAAAGGACAGGAAAGCTGAAACTTACTCCATAAAAGATAAAAAAGGATACTTGAGCCATTAGTGGGTACGGTAGAAAAATATTGAGCGATCGAGAAACTATGGTTGGAAACTTAGAAATATGATAATAACGAAGTGTTAACGTAACACGTCGTATAACCGAACTTCTGTCCACTTGTAAAACCATATACAGTGAATCTTTATGTTATATTAAAATGCATTTAAAATCAATAGGAAAAACAAAGAAGCAGAGGGGTCGATGTTTCGGACTACAAACTCTTTTTTTTCTTTTGTGCAATCGGACCACAAACTAAAAACCCAGAAAATTGTAGTAACTAGTAATCAAACGTGGACTCTTTAGCTGTTTCAACTAACTCACATGCTTTCCTGATTACATCCTTGTTATCTTGAGATAAGTAAGTAGTCACGTTCCCATTTTTTGTGAGTTGATATCGTGAATCATTTTTCAGTTTAAAGCTAAAAGCCTAAAGGTTAGCAATGTAAGCAACAACAAGGTAAAATAAATTATATAACAAGATAACTTTTAAACTTTTTGATAGTTAAATACGTACAGCTCCAAGTTGCAGTAGTAGTAGCCCTCCCTGCCCGAAAATTAAATTTACAAAATTTACTTCCTGCGGCTCAATAGCCCACAGAGTCATATTATACTGTTTCATTCGTATTATCTGATTTCATAAGTCATATACACAAAAAAAATCCGGCTAGGTTTCAAAATCGTGTTAAAAGAGTTCAGAAATATATTTCTAAACTCCAAAATGCATGCCCGCACACGGTTACGTTCAGTCTAAAACACTAAAAAAATAGTATAGTTTTGTTTGCATGTATAAATTTATTTATTACAAATACAGCGTAGAAAAGATTACAAAGCGAGAGACGAAAATAATGGCAAGCCGTGACGGGTTTGTTGTTTGTACAATATCAAAGAGCATGATCGATGAACAGTTACCAAAGCAGCAGCGTGTGGATGAGGCTTAAAAATAAGGACAGGTTACAGGTTATAAATTCCATTTTATAAATAAGGGATAAGAACTTAAAGGTGTCTGGTTCGTACAATGACAGTACTCGAACCCGTTACGGCTTCTCGAATTTATTATCTGCAACTAATCTAACAAATGCACATGCCAGCCGTATATTTTGTTGGACTTTAATGGTATGTAAATTCGTCGTCATCGTCGAAATCCATTTCACGGCATTTTCTGTTTTCACCTACTTGAATAATATAATAATAAAATATTATAATTTTAAAATTGTACAAGAAAAGCACGAGCTTGTAATGTTTTGGGTTACTAAGGAAAATTGTTTATAAAGAGTTCAACTGGGGGATGACAGAATAAGGTTTCTAACGACTAAAAACTCCGTTGTCAAAAAAAAAAAACAACTAAAAAGCTTTAAAACAAACTGCCAATCTCTTCTTAGAATGAAACCAAACTAACATGTTCCATCAACGAGATTGGTCACATGAAAACTGAAACTTTTTTTTTTTTGAAAACTGAAACTTATTTATTATTTCAATTTTTGTAGAAACCATACTAGTATTGATGGATCCCACAATAGCGAGGTAGTTGGCGTAACCAGACTACATAACGGACCTTCATGTTTATTTTACAAGACACAACCACACATCAATTTCGGCCAGTGTAAACTACTTTGGGCCTTTGGCTGTTTCTTTTTCCTTTAATTATCTAAAATGGACGGACGACTAAAAAATAGTTTACCTGTTCGAAATGAATGTTATGGGAAGTACATTTTATCTAAAGAGATATAAACAAACTTTTTGAAAAATATATAGTAAAACAAATAACAAAATCTTGCCTTAACTAGCGAAATACATAAAACTTATACCAACCAATTCTCCTAAAAATTTAAAAACTAAATTATTTCTTTTCTTTTGAAAATGATTTTAAACCATTTTCAGGTGGAGATGTTAGTTGAAGTGGCTGGAATAAGATATGATTTAATCGCCGCAATGAGTAATATGAGATATTGTAATCACATTTTTGTTTCCTACAAACACTAGGGTCATTTGATTGTGTGCAGATACTAAAGTTTACAAATCTGACTTGTAAAGCATAGACGCCAAATCTACCACAATTCCGTTGTAGTCTAGCTGGTCAGGATACTCGGCTCTCACCCGAGAGACCCGGGTTCGAGTCCCGGCAACGGAGTTTCCTTTTCGGGTTAGGTTTGGCGGACCTCAGCTTCACTATCAAGAAATATATATTGCTTTATTTCCCTTTTGAGATTGAATAACGGTTTTAATTCGTCCCACTTAAAAATCCCAGACCAAACTAAACTCCATGAAAGTGATCCTAAGAGTTTCTTTTTGTAAGCTGTTAAGAGTTAGTTGTATACCATTGGTTGTATATGTATAGACTACACACGAAAAGATGAAAAAAAATGTATTTTATATACAATCGAACTTGTTATTAATTGGGAGAGAGAAATGGTGGTCCAGTTCATCTCAGAGTGCAGATGAAACTGAAATTAGATACGTAAAAGGGAAAGTATAAACAACAGTACCGAATACTCCATAGACACAGCGTTGATGGCATCATTGCCTACGTAAGTTTTTCTTTTGTAATTTTGTACAAAGAAAGAAAGATGTTCATCGAAGGAGAAGACTTGCAGTGCTGATTGGTAGCTACTACCGCTAGTAGTGTTACCTAAGGGATCTCTTATTTTTCTTGGTTTATAATCACTTAATCATTAGTTGGTTAACCACTATTATCTCTTACTACTATATATACTAAACCAAGCTTTCAGAACAGGTGAAATCCAGCTCCAACAATAAGTACTGATCCTAGTGACAACTAATAAACTCTAATCTTATATTGCAAAGAAAATTAAATGAATTAGAAATGGGAGATATCGCGTCTTTATAAGAAGCAATTGTGACTTTAAATTATTTGCTGTAGAATTAGGGACGTAGAATATTGTGATGTAGCTATATGATTTTCAGCTGTGAGTTAAAGAAAAAACATAATTAGTAAATATTATTTATGTATTTTAAATTAAAAATTCAACCATGATTATTTTAAATAAGAAATCAAATTGATAAGTAATAATCAAATTTTATAAACTGGATAATTATTATTTTAGTATGAACTATCTATTATATAATTATGAAGTAACTATTTTAGATAAATGAATACAGTTAGCAAATATCATACATAATCAACAACTATGAAATTTTTATTTATATGCCTATGAAATTTATAATTACACATCCATATATTTCCAATCAAGTGAAATATAAATGTAGACATGTATTATAAATATATATCATTATACTGATATTTTTAGAAAGAAAATATACATTTTTATAGGAAAGAGGAAAATCATCACCGAAAGCACTTGTAATAGTGATTTGGAAAATTTGCTCTCTAGAGCAATAAAATGAAAGAAACACTAGTTATGGCTGTGAGTTCTAAAACGTAAACTAAAGTTTGATTGTTGTGGTTAAAGTGCTGTAGATTGAATAAAAGCTGTGTACATCACTCACAGCCCTCCCCAATCATACGTCAACATGCGTCCTTAGAAACACACATAATAAGTTGCCAAAATATATAATTATGATCGTTTTAATCTCTTCTTCATTTTTAGGACAAACAATTTATTCTTGGTAGGTCCAATCGTAGTTCTCAATGAGAATTTTACTTTATTTAAGGGGACAAAAAAAAACCACTATAAATAAAGAACCAAAGCGAAGAAGCTAATGTATCATGTCAAAGAAAACAAGTCTACTTACAAACTTCATGGAGTACCAAGAAAAATGAAGACAACTTCGTCATTGGTGGTTATCTTTCTTCTCATTGTGATCTTTCAAACTAACAAACTAGTGAGTGGGCATGTCCGTTCCAGCGAATAAGACACGGCCAAGAAGAACAACACTGATATAAATAACACAACCTCCAAAATAGTTCTCAAGGACAAGGAAATAAGTTATGGTGGAGGAAGCGGAAGCTTAAGATGGGCATGGGGTGGTGGTGGCGGCGGAGAGGGTGGAGGAGGAGGTGGTAGTGGCAGAGGATGGGGATGGGGAGGAGGAGGTGGTAGTGGAGGATGGTACAAATGGGGTTGTAGCGGAGGAGGAAGAGAAGGAAAAGGAGAGTTTGTGAAAAGAGAATATGCAGAGTGCAAAGGAAAAGGAAAATGTGGAAGAATGAGAATGGAGTGTCCACAACATTGTGGAGGTTTTTGCTTTTATGATTGTCGCTTTCTATGCAAACCACATTGCCGTCGCTAGAGAGATACATACATCCATATCGTTTGATCAATTTCTTCATTTTTCGGTTTTTTGTTTACTTTTGTTTTTTGGTAATCTAATTTCTTAAGCTAAGGGTTTCTGCTTTACAAATATTTTGGAGCTTCTTGGGTGCTGATTGCTGAAAACGAAAAAAGAAAGCTTTTATACTAGGATGATGGTTCATATACGTTCCCAAAAGAACTCCAATATGAGATTTTCTTTTGTTTTTGTTTTTGCTTTCGATAATGAACATCTTTTGATAAGAACTATACCGTCTGTATTAGTGTTTTCGAACGAAATTATGATATAATAATTTGTTAGAAAGATGATATTATTATAACGATTGTTTTAGAGCACCACAATGACTAATCAATGTAATCTCTTGGTTACTTTAACGAGATATATCTCATTGTTCTTATAAAATATTTCGATATATCCTGATCCTTGCATCACAGTGGCTGTTGATGAAAATATCATAATATATCATAATATGACTAATTTTTCCTGAGAGCATTCAACTTTAACCATTCATCTTTTAAGCAATATTTTTGGCTGACTGTAATATACTACAAAAATAAATAAGGATCATGTCAGCACTAATGAAACATGAAAACAATGATGATTATTAACAAAAAGAACACTCAGTGGTCAATGTTAAGCTTAAAGATAAGCAGGAGAAAAAGGTTTTGAAAAAAAATAAAAGTCACTTTAAGCTTAAAGGTAAGCTTTTGGGGTTTTTTTCTTGAGTAAATTAGCTAAATATACTAACAAAGGTGGGATATCATTGAATAGGGGGAAAATGGTAATGTTGGGGGGAAGAAAATTGGAGGGATATAGGGTATGGAGTGCAAATAGGGAAAAAGTGGTGTGTAGGGAGTACAAATTCTCTTTTTTCTTTCATATGAAACGCGACAGATTGGTATATTTTTGTATCCAACATGGGCCTCAGTTAGTCCTTTTTTAGTTGAGAATTTGTACTCCTAAACCCCCCCCCCCCTGCCCCGCCCCGCCCTCAGGCGTCTTAAAAAAATCAGCTAAGATCGCTGCATCAATTTGAACATCTTTTTTGGTCTCTTTGGTTCGTCTATGAATAACTTTTTGACTGTACTGCTTTCATCTAGTTTCAAATAGTTTTTTTTTCTCACTTTTTTGGGCTTTCTAAAATTGTTAGAGCTTTACCGAACCGGTGTAAGAGCAGTTGCAACGCTGATCCTTACAAAAGAATCCTTGCAAAACTATTTTTATAATATGTGGGAACCAAAAAATTTAGGAATTTGTGCCATAATTGTGTCTTGTAGTCCGTAGATAATGACTATTTCGCTGCCGGGCTCGTCACTGTGTGCGGGTTCCATCGCCGCGTGGAAACCCGCGATTGACCCTTTTTTTTTTAAACTGAAAAAAAATAAAAATAATATAAAAGACTTACCTGGGTTATCGAGTCATGAATAACATGGTTGTAGATGCCCTAAAAACTGTTACTTTTTTTTTGCCAACATATACATGAAATGACAAACTTTTTTGCAGCAAAATTCTTAGAGCTTTACTTCTTTCATCTAGTTTCAAAGAATACATTAAATAACCAGTGGCGGTAGTCCAGTGGTGGTTGAGAAAAATAAAAATCCAATACGGCGAAATCCTGGTTCGATCTCTGCTCGCCACCCAAACTGTTTTAAATGGTAAGAATACATGGATGTTGCGGACTTCGTGAGATTAGTCGGTTGACCTCGGTTGCCGGATCTCCACGGTTATAAAAAAAAAGAATACATGAAATGATAAACAAAATTACCTCCACTAAAACCAGTTAGAATACAAAATAAAGTGGAAAAAGAATTAGTAAACTTTGCAAAATGATTAAAAATTTGAACAACTATAATAATGGAAATTTAAAAATCTCCGAAAAATTATTTGAAAACTACATACCCAAAAAGATATTGCATATTGTTAGATAAAAAGTAGTTCAAGAAATAAATGTAATTATCTAATTGGATTTTGAAATTCTACATTTAATCGAATTTGGTTCGAAACGAGTTCGATTGTTCACCTGTTTCTGGTTGTTTACCGGTTTGATTTCCTTGGGTACTGATTTCCATTGGGTATTACCATCAACCCAACCCAGTTGTATCTCCGGTTCGCGGTTGAACCCGTTCGACCACCGGTTTGGTCCAGTTTAAAAACACTGATTTTTTATATTAGATTCACATTTTAACAAACAAAGAACCATAGTCACCAAAACAGAAATTATGATAAATAAAATCATAAAATGAGCTGTTACACGACTTCAACCATTATATAACACCCATATCGTCTATGTCAGTGGTTTCCAAAGTCCGTTCACTTGATCCGTAAATCCCAAAATCCAACTAACAGTTACTGTGTTAAAACTTTGGAGGTTCGAAAGATCTATTTACTAACTATACAATCAACACGTGATTTATCTTCGTATTTTGATCTTACTTGCACGATAATAAGTCATTAATTCATTTAATAGAATAGTTCAAATATGTTTAATTCTTCTTGCACAAAATAACCAAAAATATATACACTTTAGTGATATCAGATCAATTCTTTAAACATTTCAACATGTATTACACATTCCATAAGACGCTTCCAGAAGCCAAAACTTGATTCTCCAGTGGCCACATGCATACGATTACTTTCTCCTTCGCAAACCACGTTTTGAGCAATTTCAAAATCTCCCTTATTTATTAGTAGAAAACAACTCAACTTCTAAGCTCCAATCGTGAATACGAACATGATGGTCATTGATTGGGGCGCATCGTGATCAGTTTCATTCCAACTCAACTTAATGACGTGATGCTACCTTGTTACTTTTTGGCTTTTTGCAATTTAGTTCGGGAAAACGAGTTAATGGCGTGTCGGTACTTTGTTCGTATAGTTTTGGCTGCCATAATGACGTGTCTATAGTTATCAGAGATTTGGAGGCATATTCAATCAGAAACAAAAATATGCCGATGGTGACGGGCACGTTATGGTGAATTTGTCTATATGGTATGCTCTTTTCTTATCTATATTTCTTAATTAATATTAAATAAATACCAACCAAATCCACGAACAATCCTTCACCTATATGGGAACTGGAGAGGCAGAAGATGAAAATGACTCTTCGTTACATACAAAAATACACCACTAGATAGCAATAAGTCATGGGGCTTTATTATTACATAAAACTTGCAAGAGAGGATAAGAAAGACCAACCAAAAGTGAAAAAAAATAGGATTATTACAAAGACTAAACCGCAACCTCAATCACACTTTAAATTTACAAAAGACAGAACAAAAAAAAACCTAATTCTATCAAGACCGAAGTTCAGAGAAATCAAGATGATCAAAAGGGCAACAAACAAACAAAACATATAGATTACCAAAAAGCTCTGGACTTTTTATTAGAATGAAGAGGAGGATGACTTAAAGTAGTAGTAATTTGTGGGACAGTGAAGCCACCATCATCATACCATCTCTTGTTCTGTCCTTGCTGTTTCATGTTTTGTATTGGAGCATAAGTTTTCTCTTCTGGTGATTTTTCTTTGTTGTTGTACATCCCAAACTGAATATTGTTGTTGTTGTTTTCCTGAGAAAAGTACTGATTTGTGTATGAAGAAGGAAGAGTTTGTGGAATCTGAGGGACCCAAATCCCCAAATTCTCAGATGGAAGTGACACTGTATTGTAGTTTTTTCTCTTAGTGCTGTCATCTTCTGCTTCTATATATGGTAACACTCCATCATCATGACCACTCTGAAATCACAAAAGAAAACCCATCAGAAAAGGAAAAATAAAATAAAATTCAGAATTTATACAAAAGTAGAAAAAATCTATCCACATCTATAAAGCTTGACTATTTATATCTCAACTAGATCAGATATGATATTACGTAAACAGAGGAAATTAATGTCACTAATAAACATTAGTTCTTGATTAACCTTAACTTGATATTTCTTGATTAGAGAGAACAACAAACAAACCTTAGAGAAACCAAAAGGAGGAAGCGAGGAGTCGAGGAAGTCCTCTACGTGCCAACCAGGTAAGGTATCGATTAAGTACTCTGAAATCGTGCTTGTAGAGCCCCACTGACTCACCTCTGAGTCGCCACCGATCTTTGAAGAAAGTTGGATCTTGGAGGTGTTGCTCTGAGGAGCTGAGAGAGGTTTCTTGGAAGGGACAGAGCAGTCTTGACTACTAGAGGAAGAAGATCCTGAAGTTGGTTTGTAAACAGAAGATGTAGCAGAGAGCTTAACCCCTGTGAGAAGAAACCTATCGTGTTTCTTCTTGTGCTCGTTGGCAGAGTGTATCGATGTATCACAATCTTTGCATAAGATAGCCCTATCTTGCTGACAAAACAACAAAGCTTTTTTCTCCTACAATTTACAAAAAAAATGACTTCAGATTATTATGATCGTTAGACCAAAACCAGTGTCCTTAAAATCTTGACAAGAAGTTGAGAGAGACCTGACAGATGTCGCAGACAGGAGAGGAGTTGTTGGAGGAAGATGGGTATAGGAGAGAGAAACGGAGATGTTTGGAGGCAAGCTTGTTAGCGTGGTGGACTTGGTGGTCGCAGCCGCCGCACAAAGACGCTTCGTCGGCGGTGCAAAACACCGACGCTTCTTCTTTATCGCAGACGTCGCACCTGATCTTCATCAAACGATCGACTAAGAGAGATAAAGCGAGAGGTTCTTGAAGAGGATAGGAGAGAAGATGTGAGATTTCGTGGAGTTCTTGTAATAAAAGAAAGAGAATATTAAGTAAATAGTATAAGAGGGTTGTATCATTTTCTTCTTCTTTTTTTCTCAATCATATTTATCTCTTTTTTCTAGAAAAATAATACTCTGATACTTTTTGCAAGAAGTCGTTTAAGGTTTTCTACACACGAATTAAAAAAATACTAATTTTTTTGTTTATCCCTGTTTAATATAATTTTTTGTTTGGTTTTATTAATTAATCAACTAAAATATGGGTAAAAAATTTAAAAATTATTTAAAATATGTATTGTAAATGTAAAATGATAATAATAAAACAAAATTTTAAAACTAAAACGCCAGTTAATATGAAACAGAAAAAGTACTTGTCTATATGAAACGGAGGGAGTACTTGTTTATATGAAATGTCACAATCATATTTTAGTCAAATTTTCAATTCTAATATAAAACTCTTGATTATTGATATATTCTATCAATTTCAATTGGTTACTAATGATAGAGTTACACCACACACCCTTTCATTTTTCAATACAAATTTAAGAGATCCTCCCTTTCTTACTGGAGCGCTAACTCCTATTTTGTTTAGAGAATTCTTGTGTTGAATTATTTAGTTGAGTTAAAAATAAATTAAGAAAAAATTAAAGTGTGTGTTATTACTTTATTTTTCACTAATTATATATACAAAATTATATTACATTTTATTTTAACTTTTAAATTTTTTATAGTGAAGGGCTATTAGGTAGTTTGGGTAACCAGATCGAAATAAAACAACCAATAAAACATAATTCTCTATGGAAAAATTTTGCAGTCTTAGCTAGAGAATCCAAAATCTGATTTTACGCTTGTGGAATATAAATGATCTTGAATTTCGAAAATCATATATGCAGAATCTCTGTTTTTTCCAACATTGTTGCAAAGCTTGGCTGAGCACGAGGCTTCTAGATCATTTTAACTTTTAATTTAAGGAGAGAAGATGTGAGAGATTATTGGAGTTCCTTCAACAAAAAGAAAGAGAATATTAAGTAATAATATAAGAGGTTGCTTCTGTAAATCATCATTTTTCTTCTTTTCCTTTTTCAATTATATTTCTCTTTTTCTTAGAAAAATTGTTCTTGTTTTATATGAGATGTCGACAAAGACTTGGAGTACTATTATTTGGTTGAGTTAAAGTAAAATTAGGAGAAAAAAATTGTTTATCACTTTATTTTTCATTAATTACATAAAAATAAAGAAAAATAATTGTTTCATTTTATTTCAACTTTATATTTAAGAATGTATTTTATTTGAAGACAAACCTATAACAAAAACACAAATTATTTTTTCCTTTATTACTTCATATCATTTTTACATATTACTCTAAAGTCCAATGTGTTCTCAATCACATTTTAATTGTAACGTTTAAATAGAAAATATAATTATTATCTTTTGTAGACAAACTAGTTATTACATTATTGTTAGGTCATTATTTCCCTTCCATTCATTTCTTCAGTCACTTTTAAACAAAACCATTGTACTGAAATACTAATTTTAGAGAATTATTGGTACGCAACTAACTTTATATAATGAAACAAAAAAATGATGAAAAGATAATCATCCCTAAAACTTGGAGATAAAATCAGTGGTTTACATCATATGTGAACATTAACTTTTTACAAAAATTAGACGGAATAGTTCAATTTGTTGATGTGAAATTTTAATGATTCAATTTAAAAAATGCGAACAAATCCAATAGTACTTTTTCTTAACAAAATACAATTTACTCATTTTTTTATCAAATCAATTAGTGATTCATTGCTGATATTCATACAAAGCTATAAAACTACGTGTACACAAAAAAATATCTGAAATAATATACATATATTAGGAGGACTAAGGGACATAAATCTTCAACATGAAATATTAATCTTGGATCACATTCTCAACAGTTTTTCAGAGCAATCAACTCGAATCAAAGATCGGCTAAAATTTTGGTGTTCTTCCGGATATTGCTTCATTTGCTCTCTCTTTTGTTTTTTTTTTTATCATTTGTAATTTCTGAATTATTTAATGAGCTCCTAATTGGTTGACAAAAAAAAACTCCTAATTTTTTTTTCATATCCTAACAGTTGACCATGTGCATGATACATAAAATATAAAAACAATTAAACCGTACATGTGCGTTTTTCGTATGATCCAGTTTACACGGAAGATAATACTGTGCTATTTTCCCATGAATTGTTGTCTCCATAAAAGCATCAGATTTGACACCTACTCCATCTGATTTGTAATAATTCATAATAAGTGCTATTTTAATTTTTTTTTTCGTTACAAAAAATGTTATTTTACAATTTTAATGCAAATTATATTTATTTTCAACTGAAATTAATTAAAAACTTATTTGATTTTATAAATAATTTTATTTATGTCAAATACTAGTGATCAGAAATATATAATTAATAACAACATATATATATTTCTGTCACTTTTTTAATCTGTGTGAAAAGTGTTAAAATGACACTTATTTAGAAACGGAAGGAATATATACGAAGGAGAAAATGTGAAACTACCTTTGTGTTTAACGGATTTGACACCTCTTCTTTATTTAAATTCCATTTATAGTAAAACTCATGCAGTCAAGTCCAAACAGAGTTATATGTTAAATAGTTGCATATATATCATCTTCTTATTTTTTTTTTGTCAATTATCATCTTGTTATATGTTTGCAATATTGATGTGCTATCTTTGTTTTTGCAGATTGTGATTTATGCCATCGATGAACGTTGCCTTGGTAGTGGCCAGTGGGTGGTGTGAACTATGAAGCGCTGGTCTCGAACCAAATTGACCGGTGGTGGTGGGTCATTCTTTTTACATAAATAATTAAATAAATAAAAACATGTATCATTGTGGCTTCCATTTTTGACAACTTTAGATTCACCTTTTGTTTTGTTTTTTGTTTTCCCACTAAAAAAATTTATTAAAAATTGAAACAAAAGATAACACATAAGCTCTAACTGTAAAGCACTTGTGGCGATAATCAATTAGAGTAAAATAATTTTTCAGTTGTATTACGTTGATATCGTCCAATCAAGAGAAAAGTGTTTTTAGTCAATTTACTCCACAATAGCGTAAAACTACATTACTCTACTTTAGTCAAGAGAAAACTTTTACTCTAGGTTTCATATTTCTCTTTCCTCTGTTTTCCACCTTTTGTTTTCATCTCATTACCTCCACTTATATTTACTCCCATTTACTCTATTTTAACCAATCACACTGATAGTCTAAAACTAAGTGGACAAGTTTGGCGAACCATTATAAATAACTAAGTGAAAAAGGGAATAGAAAGAAAGTAACATCCAAAGTCAATACTTATTGAGGATAAACCATTATCTAAAACTTTTTACTCCACGAAAATCTAAAGAGATTTGCTTTTTGTTATCTTTTTTTTTACTTGAATTCTAAAAGCTCATTCAATCATAAAAACTAATATTAACTAAATAATAAAATGCTATGTTTTCTAGTTTTTCAAATAATAATATACAACAAGTTGATCATATAATTCTAAGCGTGAAAATAGATTACGGAACGTAGTGACTGAAGAAAAAGAAAACTAGATGCTTTTTCAGTATGAACAAAATCTTAATTGGCCTCTAAGCATATTAATTGGTTTGTCTAGATGTTAAGAATAAGTTTTAAAAATGTAGACCCACTATCAAGTAGTAACAGAATATTATAACGATTTTCTAATCCTGAAAAAGTAGCATACAAAAGAATAAAATATTTGACAAATAACTAAAGGCGTATGCTTAAAGAAACTTTAAACCCATATCGAACCCTGCTAAAGTATCATAACTATAATTTGTTTTTATTAAGTGGAAAGTATTATGTGCATTAAAGTTCAAAAAGGTATTATATGTGTAGTATGAAATATTATAAAGTTACAATTTTAAGAATCCATGTGTGCAGCTAGCTCGTAATAGTTTTATATTTTCTTATGAGTCAACATAGAAATACCCTTCAGCCTCTTCAGTGAGACTAATATGTTAGATTGGTAAAGTTAATATATATTTTCTAATTTAAATAGTAAATATAGTTAAAAATTATACGATGATGATGTAATGTGTATTATAAATAGCAAGTTTGTGTCAAGCAAAGTAACTTGTATAATACACATATTTCGAACCCGAGGTGTAGCGCATTAGTGTGAGTTTTTGTGACATTACTTTAAGCTAAAAATCCATATTATTATATAATACAGTCATGTGAACATCATCTAAACCAAGATTACTTTATCACTTCGTGAATGTGCTAAGGGAACAAAATGGCCCCCACTTTCATAGTCTCATGTACTATATCATAAGCAATGAGCAGGTGGTTAATCATGGCGAAAAACATTTAAATATCATAAGATCATGGCAAGTAAAACTGGTCAAAATCAATTGTTTGTTTTATTATACTATTCTTGGAGCCTGGATGATTTAAATATCACAAGAAATTGCTGAAATTACGTATTTCATGATGTCAAATGTTCATTCATTGTTAATTTTAAAAACGTTGAAACTTATTTCAATACATAAACTTTAATGTTAGCCCAAAAGAGGGTGGTAGAATGGACGGACAAAGAAGACAGACAACACGCGGCTAGTTTGATCCGTTGTGTCTATCGTACGTTGTTCTAATTCATTCAAATTAGTCTACACGTTCTATTTTCTTCCTTATATTAGTTCACGCACTTTTGAATCTATTCGACTAAAGTACAGTTCGATAGTATACTAGTAAAATAGTCAAATGATCTAACAACAATAATATTTGATCACATCAATCATCTAGAATGATAATAAATGTTAAACTAGTCTTGATATATTAATAACTTTTCGTTTCTATTTCCTAACACATGGAAAACATATATTATAACTACTTTGAAAAATATGGAATTTTGATAATTATGTATATTAAAATAGCATAATCACGTTACTAATTTATGAAAATCATATAGCACTAGTTAACCCTATTATATTTCTTTGATTTTCATAATTTATGTTGTGTCATCAAAAGAATTTAAAATTATTTCCATGACATTATAATACAACTACCCCCATTGATTACTGAATTTTTTAATACATTTATACAATAAAATAAGAGAATTAGTTGGATCTGAATGGGCAGAAGGTGGGGAGGACAATATCGAAACCTCTCGATCCTTACTTAACAGTGATTCAATAGTTTTTTATTAAGCGAATTTAATGGTTCTATCTTTATTAGACCACTCTGAGAGTTTTTTTTTTGTCAACCACAGATTTTTAAATTTGATCCTTACAAGTTACAACCCTACACTATTTTACATTTTCTTTTGAAGGGAAACAGTTATCATGTCTAAAACAAATATCTATACTATTATTTACAAGTATTTATAACCATACCATTTTTTGAAGCCTCTTTGTGTGTTTACAAGTATTTATAACTATGTCATTACTTTATTTTATTTAAAATTGTATTGATTAATTATTTAAACTAAAAAACAAATTTTCTAAAACTACTCAACAAAATCAATTAAAATATATCACTAGTTTATCATAATTAAACGAAAACTCTGAAAAATTTATTTTTCTTTCGAATCATTTTTTTATCAATATTTCCCTTAGAAGCCAACCTAATAATTATGAATCATGGATTTAAGTGGCATCTTTTTTCTATGGTATCGATTTAAATGGCGCACATTTTAATATTTAAGTGGTATATATTTTTTAAATGACAATGGGATCACAAACACTTCACATGTTTATATTTAAATGTACCAGCAAATTTTTTTTTAAATGTACCAGCAAAATATTCTCAAGTTTGTAATCAAATATTAAAAGAATGTTTATTACTAATAAACATAGTTGTGTTATATATTCATAATATATATATATATATATATTAACGTATACTTGTGTGATCACTACAGTTGTATAGTGAAACGTTTATGTAACTGTACTACTTATAATTTGTATTAATACGTTTTGTTAACGCTGATTTATTAAGATATTACAATTATGAAAAAAATTACATAGACGATTCAACAACCGACAATACTACATGCTTTATGAGGATATATGTCTAACTGCATTACAAGAGCCACCCTATGATATAGATGATACAAATATATTGACTCAAAATTTAAGAGGTTTTCAATACTTTTAAATTATTAAAAAAAAATTAAGGATTAAACCGCAATCTATATAAATTTTAACAATATTATTATCCCACATAAATATTTTTAAGAAATTACTCTTTTTTAATAAATCAAACAAATGATAGAATATAGCTCTATTTATTAACACAACTAATTAATATCCCCCAAAATAATAGATATAATTTTCGCTTTAAAAATTAAGAACTTATAAAATATATTTCCATAATTTTACACTCTCTATGGTCTGTATACTATTCAAATTAGGTGGCAAATGTATTCACCATATTATAACATCGTCGTTTTTACTAGGAATTCCCCTATTTAACTTAATATATTTATAAAACTTATTGTATCTTAACATAATCATTTTCTCTAATATTTTTATAAGATTGAATCCCATATAAATAAAATTTTAAAATTAATGAAATCTATAAAATTTCCTTAGTTTATATAACAGAATAAGATATATGAATCACTAAAAACATTTCCAATCATTATATTATTTATGCAATAAATAATTAAGATTTTCAACCGAGATATATGATAGATTACAGTTATTAAATGATTTCCTTATTAACCGATATTTTCTGTGATTCTAATATATTATAACACATATTTTGTACGCTAATATTTGGAATTAACAAAATAAAAACTACGTCTAACCGACTAACCCCATCCCTATTCATCTCTAACTTATTTTGTATCACGCTTTAAAAAAACATAACTTCTACTGTGTAAATAATAAAAAAACTTGAAAGCTGTGAAATCATTCAAAACATGATGGCTTTGAATGTACTGCAACTTTAGGTTAAACAATATTACCATTATCTTAAATTTTTGCTTAAATTTGGTTATACAAGTTTAAAATTTGAGTAGACATGATTTGATTTAAATGGGATCGGTAAAAAAACAATCTGGTTCATAAATTAATATGGTTCAATCAAGATCAACCAAATTTAATTCAGTTCATTCGTAGAATAAAAATAAATTTAAACTAAATGCTTTTTTAGTTATTCTCCATGAATTGTACAAACATAACTAAGTTTAGTTATTAAAATTTTCAATAGAGATAATTATGAAATGAAATTTTGAATACAAAACAAATGATATCAAATATAAATTAATATTTTTATTTTAAGTATTTTTTCCCTTGAAATTTTCCATTCTTATATCAACTTTCCAAAAACGATTACAAACCATCAAAGATTACAATCTGTAAAGGGGTATATTGAATCTGAAATTTGAAGTGATGTGATTTTTAATGAGTTTTCAAATGATCGTAGGAGAATCTGAAAATTTGGTGAGATTTTTGTTAAATAACTCTAGAATTTCATATAAAACTAGAGATTTGGATTTTTATTCTTATAACTAAAGAACTCCTCTCAAACACTCTAGAAACACTTAAAGCACTTTAAAATCTCTAACTTAAATTTTGTTCAATAACAGTAGATTTCAAAGTATTTTATAAAATGACAAGTTTAATAACACTGGATTTCAAAGTATTTTTCTAAATTAATGTTTAAATAACAGTGAATTTGTCATTTTAATACAAATCAGTTCAAACTCCAAACGAAAAGAAATCAACAAGCTTAATATAAATTATTGCTTTAAAGTGATAATGGCACTAATAATTCACATACATCAGATTGGTATGTTTCGATAATATCTTTACATCGCCATGGGACTAGTTGTCCAAAATATCTAAATCAACGATATATCATATTGGAATGTTTCGATAATATCTATACATAGGGACTAGTAGTGCGAAATATCTAAAACAGCGAGGGGGTTTGTATACTACCTCAAAAACAAAAAAGGGCCAATTAGTCACCATCTCTCAAGTCCACTACACTGCCCATTCTTTTTTTTGAACTGAATTGATTCCATTCTTTGCATCAATATATGCAGAGATCCTCATAATTGATTCTAGTTTTAGGTTGTCTCACCTTTTTAATTCACTTTTATTGACTAGTTTACGATCACTATTTGAAAAACAAACGAAAAGGCTTGGCTAGCCTGATGTGTATCGTTTCTACTGGGCTAAAACCCAAAACACTAAGGCTTAGCTAGCTTGTTTTGTTTTTTTCTCATGCTTTCAATAGAAAAAAAGTTGCAAAAAAAAAAAAAAAACAAACGAAAAGGATACACCCAACTTTTGACCGAGTAGATGTCATTGTTAATGTTTTTAATGCCCCGTGCCATGTGTTTCGATTATCATACAACTTTTATAACCTAGAGTACTCTCTGCTAATTCTTCATGTACAATAAGTTATAACGTATCAAAACGACGAGACCCAAACATATATATAGTATTAAATTTATATTATTAAAACTGAAGTATATTTTTTAATTAACCTTTTATTTATCTTCATAATTACAGTTTATGCCATTGAGTTAATATTTATTAATTTTATAATAAAATCATCTATTATTGATTATAAAAAAAATAACTGATTATTTAGCATGGAAACCAACTCCTAAGTTACTACATTTGTTTCTATTTTCTAACCATCCAGATTTGGTTAACATTCACGATGGGGTAATTTAATATATTAAATTTGCATTCAGAAAAAACATTCATTAATTTATATAAGATATTCCTAGGAATAATTTGTGTAACACTAAAATTAATTATTAATTACATTATATTTGTATTTAACTTTCAAAATTTTGAATTATTGATAACTTAATATTTTTTTTGTTAGCAACGTAAATAGATTCATATAGATTTTGCAAACCAAACTGAAAACTCCGCATCCATATGGACGACAAAAGACATTTGATTCCATCCACTACGTAGTGCAAAACTGTCCGCCCCTGAATTATGCGTCTGTGGTATATGAATGAGCTATGAGGCTGTTGAAACTTCTCTTCAAGAACTATATATCTTCCAAATAATTTGCAAAGGCTGGTATTTCTTCTGGTTCTGAAACCATATTCACCAACTGAGAACAATCTGTTGCAAATGTGACAGTAAATTATCGTAGGTTCCTCATGTATTCCGTTGTCCAAATGAGAGCATTTATCTCTGAATGAAGTGGCGACGGACTCGCTCTTGTATTTATCGCTCCCATTAAACCATCAAAACCTTCCAATGTGCTACCACCCTTGTTCCGAATAAGTTTCCTGAGTTTTTCATGATCTATCCGTAAAATACCATCTACTGGAATAGATAGTACTGTTGCTTATACTGTAATCGATTATAATTGATTCCCTATGTAACTGAAATATGTGTCTCAGCCCATAGCATTGACTCAGTTTCTGCCAATTTGAGAGTATCTCTAGAATCAATATCTAAAATGCTAAATACTTTGTTGTTTCATTTTTTTCATATGTACCATAAGATCCATGAAAAATGATGATCTTCTAATTGCGTAGAAACCCTTCAGAATAAATGATCCATGTTCGAAAAAATGACTGAGTAGGAAATATATCCTGATTCGATGGAGTTCGTGAGAGCACCCAAACCTGAATCGCTCGTGGACATTAAAAAATACATGATTTATAGATTTCTCAGATGCTCTACATCGTGCACAAATTCTATCCCCTTGTATTTTTCTTGCTCTCAAAATTTTCTTAACCGCTATACATCCTGATAAGACAATGAGAATATTTAAATTTCAAACTTTGCATTGATTTAAATAAAAAACTACTAAAACTATTAAATATCTCACAGTGAGAATTTTTTATCAGTGATTTAAAAATTTTGCTATATAAAAGATACAAATAATCAAAAATATAAGTAAAAACATCATTTAATAGATTTTAATATTAAAATATGTATCTATGATAATATAATTCAAATTTAATTATATACCATATTAAATAAAAAGGGATTGTTTGGGGTAATAAAATTTATTTATATGCTCGCGCGCACTAATTTAATTATATATGTAGTATGTACTGAATTTTTAATTATTCAATATATATTTACTATTTTATAATATGTAAGAGAATACATAATACGTAAACCTAGTTTTTATATACAATGTTTATTACGTAAAAGTCGCGGATCTTAACCTATATACCATATCATTTTGATTGGTTTAGTATCTAACCAGAATATGAGTAACAAATTACTGACAATTAAAAACCATTGATTTATCACAAATGTTATATACTACAAATCTAAAATAAACACTATTATAGATGCATTTTGTGCAACCATAACATTTTTGTGCCGTGAAAAAATTTATATGCTGGTCAAGCTCTACAATAATCTTATTTTTGTATTCCAAATAAATATATCTTGACTTGCATATTCTTCTGCAACAGCAGAATCTGCATTACCATAAATATGGCATATGTCATTATCTTTAGCTTGTGATGATGATGATCCTGATTGGATGCAGAGGTGGTTTCATATGCTTCATCACTGATACTAATGAAGAAGGATTAATCGAGTTTCGAGCTTTCTGTTTGTACAGTTGCAGGTTAAGGTGATCGTTATCTGAATCTCTTCGAACTCTCAAGTTGTAACAGTTATTTTTCACGTCTTGTGCAAACTCTAAAGCCTTTTTGAGATCTGCACCATTCTCTTGTCTTTTGTGGATTTTTTAATATCAAGGGCTTTAAAGTATAGAAGAAGAAACTTCTAGATTATAAATATAGACGCAAAAAGTTCTGGATATAGCTTTAAAGTTATTCGAAGTCATTCGAAAGAACAATCTGGGCCGTCCGAGGTTAAAACCCCGCAATAGTTTTCAATATTTCTTACCACTACAAAATTATATAAGATCAAATAGGCCAACTCACTTATTTATACTGAAACTAGAGTATATGCTAAAGATTCGTGAATAGTCTACAAGCAAATAGAAAATTATACAAAATTTTATAGAATAAATGTTCTATACATGTGAGCTAGATAAAACACACATATCAATATAACATACAACTCTCTGAAGTCTGAAGAGTGCATGGTGGTGGTCACATGACATATGTCAATGACTAAATGAGCCTTTGTAACCTTCGTGGAGACCACACCTTTGTCTTTTCTTCGGCCGGTCTCTTCTCCTTAAAAAGCATATGTAGGCCTGTTATATTATACGCTTTATCCGTACTTGCATATTAACATTAGCATTTATTGTAAGAATACGAGATAAACTTGAATAGAATGAATAACAATAGATAATAGATGAAAAGACTAGAGAAATCAACACCCTTTTTCAAAAGAAAAAAAAAGAGATCATAGAGAATAGAGATGTAAATATAATTTTCTTAATATTTAACAGTTGTGACTATACAAAATTATAAGTAGATATAACTTTTCAAGGAAGTTAAACAAATTTGGTTTATTAAAATATATATATATATATATATTTACTATTCAACTTATTGTTTTCTTAACGCTTCTCCTCAAACTGACCATATGAATTCCAGAGATTAAGTTTGGAACCATACAGATTTATCTTATTAAGAACATAAGTGCGGAAAATGATTTGAGACAAAATCATACTTAGAAATAAAAAGAATATAAATTTTATGGGGTAAGGATTAAGATAGATCTATGAGTCCAAGTTTCAAATAAATAAATTCACAAACATTGTTGTTAACTGTTTTGGTAAAAATAGCTAGTTGATTCGAGGTCTTTCGGTAGGATGGTAAAATCATTCTTTGCTTAACCAGTTGTCTTACTTTGTGATAATCCATTTTGATGTAATTGGTTCTCTTATAAAACATTAAGTTGGATGCAATGTGAATTGTGAATGATTGTTTGATTGGCACAGTACCATTGTGCCGGGTGATTCAATTCTCAAATCTTTGAGAAGAGTTTTGAGCCAAATAAACTCATTAGTGAGCTTCTTCATATGATTCAATCGATTCGATTTTTTTAAAAAAATATTATGATAATTTCTTTTGTGTTTGAGAAAAAAATCTTGGGCGACAATGTTAATCATTTGAATATGTTGTATAACTATAACCTCATTGGCTACGCATGACATATAGCATTTTTCGTTATTGCTGGAATTATTTAAAATAACATAAAGATATATTTGAAAACATCTATACTAAAAGTGAATGAGTTAGCAGCAGCTTGTATACATATATTTTCGATAACAATAACAAATGTGAAATTTTAACATACTACTAGATGTTCTAGGGTTAACAAATGTCAAACATCTATACATAAAGATATATTTGAAAACATTTATACTAAAAGTGAATGAGCTAGGGTTAACTAATCTAGAATTAAAATTTAAATTTGAGAGGTGGGTAGGGTTTTTAGAATGTGAAATATAGGATTTTATTAAATATATAAATAAATATTTAATTTTTTTTTTAAATAGTTTCAAAAATAATTTTTGATTTTCAAAAAATAATTTTGAAAATAAAAACAAATTTCAAAAAACAAATTAAAAAAAAACTTTATAAAAAAGTTCAAAAAGTATAATAATTATTTATAACGTATATATATAAAACAATGATATAAAAGTCTTTTGTCACTTAGTGAAGAAATCATTTTTGAAAATATCTCTTTAGTGGTGGTAAACATGAATAACGGTACCAAGAAAGTGATAAACATGAAAATTTCTCATTATAATTAACATTTTCATATTATTAAATGATATGATAATATTGATTTAAAATTTAATTAAATAGTAATAAATTTTTTAATGATAGATAGGTATGTTATAGATAAAATTATGTTATAAATTTTTATATAATATTATAAGATGTCAATCTATTATTAAAAACATACTAAAAAGCTAAATAATTATAACAAGAAGCAAAAAAATTTAAATAAATATTCGTTATTTTAATTTATTAGTTTAATTATTGCTAGTTTTTTATAATAAAGTAAATACTATATAAATTTTTTTAATCAATCTAATATGTATTATATCATTTCATAATTTTAATTTTTTTTGCAATTTCATTAATTTTTCGTAACTTAACTATCTTTTCCGTGACTATGCAATGTCTACAAATCATAACCTAACTTGTAAAGTACTTAAGTAATTACATTTACAAATAAAGAAGCTAGTGCTTAGTCAACAAGAATCCTAAAATACTAAAGATTCGTGTATCGGGCCCCTAATACGATTAATTATATTTTGATTAACTAATACGTTACGTACGATCAAACCATTATACATAAAGTTCGTATTAAAATAAATTCCAGTCTTTTCTTCAAAAAAATAAAATAAATTCCAGTCAGTTTTACACAATGGGAAATTTGATCCTATAACCAAAAAAAAACTATATTTCATCATCGAGAATTCGGCCAAAAAAAACCTGAACTTTGCACGAATTGCCAAAAAAAACATGAACTTTTGGGCTGACCAAAAAAATACTAAACTTTCATTGACTTTAGAATTAATTAACAATGTTTTCGTTGACTTGCCAATTTAGCACGCCGTCAACAAATTTAACAGAAATATTTAACGTCGTTTATTGTTGGCGTTAAGTAAAACGACGTCGTTTGCAAATGAGATGAAACGACGTCGTTTTACATGATTTGAAATTAAAAATATGTAAACCTCTAGAATCGAACCCAGGTTGGTTGGTCAAATGACAAGGTATTTTACCACTGGGCTACTGGCACTTCCAATGTACTTACTAACATGTCTATTTTTATTTGATACATGTTAAATATAAAAAATTCTCTAAAAACTTAATAAGATCTTTAAAATTCCAAAAAAATTAAAAAATAAAGAAGATTTTTATAAAATTAATTTTCAAATTAAAATTAAAAATAAAACTTTCTTTTTCTTTTTAAAAAATAAAAACTCTTCCAAAATTTTCTAAAAACTTAAAAAGATCTTTAAAATTCCAAAAAAATTAAAAAAAATAAAGAAGATTTTTATAAAATTAATTTAGAAATTAAAATTAAAAATAAAATTTTCTTTTTCTTTTTAAAAAATAAAAACTCTTCCAAAATTTTCTAAAAACTTAAAAAGATCTTTAAAATTCCAAAAAATTGAAAAAATAAAGAAATTTTTTATAAAATTAATTTTGAAATTAAAATAGAAAATAAAATTTTATTTTTTCTTTTCAAAAAATAAAAAATCTTCCAAACTTTTCAATTTTTTTTAATACATTTGCTAAAAGTTGAAATTAATTATACACACATAAAAAGTTGATAATTGTAACTTTAATTTTTTGCATTTTATTATAATTTTTTAAAAAAATTGGATTTTTTTTTAAAATGAAAATTTTGGAAATTTTTTGATTTTTTAATTTCAATTTTAATTTCAAAATTAAAGATAAAGTTTTTATTTTTTAATTTCAATAAAATTTTAAAGATCTTTTTAAGTTTTTAGAAAATTTTGGAAGAGTTTTTATTTTTTAAAAAGAAAAATAAAATTTTATTTTTAATTTTAATTTCTAAATTAATTTTATAAAAATCTTCTTTATTTTTTTTATTTTTTTGGAATTTTAAAGATCTTATTAAGTTTTTAGAGAATTTTTTACATTTAATATGTATCAAATAAAAGTAAACATGTTAGTAAGTACATTGAAAGTGTGAGTAGCCCAGTGATAAAAGACCTTGCCATTTGACCAACCAACCTGGGTTCGAATCCAGGGGTCTACTTATTTTTAATTTTAAATCCTGTAAAACGACGTCGTTTTCAAATGAGATGAAACGACGTCGTTTCACTTAACGTCAACATTTAACGTCTAGTTAACACTGTGTTAACTGAGAGTTCACGGCGTGCTAAATTGGCAAGTCAATCCTAAGTTTATTAATAAACTTAAAAAGTCAACAAAAGTAAATGATTTGTTTGGCCAGGCTCGAATACAGGTTTTCTTTGGCAATTCGTGAAAAGTTTGTGTTTTTTTTGGCCGAATTCTCTTTCATCATCTAACCATATAACCCTCTCTCTCTTCATTTGACCCTATAACCAAAAAAAAACTATATTTCATCATCTAACCATATAACCCTTTCTCTCTTCATTTCTCTTCCTATCTCTCTCTACCTTCTTAATACAAAACTAATATTTTTCCCATTATAGTTATCTAGCAAATTAACCCTTACACAATTCATGTTGGGTGGACCTAGTCTTGTTTTCAACTGATGCTCTACTTCCTGGTTTCTACAGTAAAAGGTTATAAAACAGAATCTAAATTAATTTTCAGTATAAATTGTAAAAGAATATTATGTTTAGTATATTTAAAACATCTACCACTTCCTGACGTTGTTTATGAATACATAGTTTAAATTAAACGTCCCAATTTTGGGTGTCAGGATTAGGGCTGGACAAGAAAGGGCTAGACAAGAAAATTTAACCGAACTAAATCGAAAAGAACCAGTTGAATTCAAACCGACCCAAACCAAACAAAAGCATATGTTCCAACCATTCAGAAATATATTTTATTAACTCAAATAGTTTAGTTTATAGTCCAGTTTTAAACCAAATCAAAAACCAAAATGTTTATTTAATTATATTAAATATATATGCTAATAATATTAAGATTTTAAGATATTTAACCATCTAAACTAAACAAGTAGATATAATTTTATATATTTTACTTTCAAATAAACAGAAAAATATAACTAGCAACAAACTAAAAGAACATAGTCTCATATACTATCATCAAAACCAAAAACTACCTATGATATATATATATATATATATATATATATATATATATATATATTTCGTTTAAAGATAATCATATAAAATATTTGATTACATCGCATTTTTATTATGATGTTTGTCATTACGTTTAAATATAAAAACATTAATAATTTAGTGTCAATTTGTTTTTGTTTTATAAATTATATATTCGTAACCAAACTAAAATAAACTTAAAACAATTCAACTAAACAAACATAAACAAACAAAACCAAACACAAACCAGAACGAACACAAAACAAACTAATTTTGTTAACTTCAATAGGTAAAGATGACATGATTTGAACCCGTGATATTTTGTACCCAAGAAACGCAAAAGCGTCTACACACGGGCACACTTCTGTCTGATGCACAGAAGAACATTGTCTGATTATGCTCACCAGACGACGAGTCACTAGCGGCGTCATCATTGCGTCACGGCAATCGTTTTTCTCCATCTATAACTGATTTGTAAGGTATGAAATTCTTTACTAACAATTAGTATGATTTAAGAAAAAAATAATAGAAACAAATCGTTTTAATAACCATAAACTGATTTGTAAGGTATATAAGATAAAAGTTTTTTTTTTGTCAAAACATTATTTTCACTTAACTTATTTAAAAAAAAAAAACTTTCAAATTTTATAAAAAAACTAATTTTGTTAACTTCAATCAAAGTGTTTTAGATTTAAACAAACCAAACCGAACATTAATTTGAACCGAAATGCCTATCCTTTGTCCTGGTTTTTTGGATATTTGGAAGCTTAGCTTCTGCAATCCTTTTCAGATCATTTTTGATAATAGTTTTGTTGTAAGAATTAGTTTTAAGTTATGTTTGCATTTTTATCCTCTCTTTTTTTACATCACATTTTTATCCTCTTTTATATTTGTGATTTCAGTGTCTTTTATGTTTTTAACAAAGTTTTAGATGATTGGAAAATAAAATATGAACTTCATATTTATCAAAATATTTTATAGAATAAAAACTTTTCAGCAAAACAAAACTAAACACAGATATTCTAAAGGACTAGTATATGTTATACATGTATATTATTAATGGTACAGTGTACCGGTATTTATATTGTGAAAATGATTGTATATTAGCTGGCCTCTTGATACCGATTTTTTTTAATCAAAATCTAGTCATGAGAATTGAGAAGTCAAATCTCACTCGTGATCTGATATTATGTATGAATAATTTAATATGCATTAGAATTGTCAACAATTTGCAAGAGAAGGTAATACTATTGATTTGTAAATTTCTTTTTCGTTTACCAAATTTATATAAATATAAGTTTGATATAATACATAATTGAGAATATATATAACTATCTAAAAATTTCACCTAAAAAAAAGCTAAGAGAGAAAATAAAATATTTTGAAATTTTTAATATTTATATTATATTTTTGCTGGAAGATTATTTTCGGTTGTTTATATATTTTCGTCGTCAAATTATACATTCAATTAATAAAATAGCTCTATGCATGTGCGTCATATTCACAATGAATATTTTATTTGAAATATATGAATAGAACCAAAAATATATATCTAGTATGTCTTTTTAATCAATTTGATTTCACTAATGTATAATAATTAATATTATCTGATCACTCAAACATATATAAACTAAATATATGATCTGAATGGTAACCTATCAGACAATTGCAAAACAACTGGTTTTAATTGTAACAAAAATATATAAATACATAGATATATGTAAATATTTTTGTTTCTATTAACGGTAGTGTACGGTACGGTCTGTCACCATTTAGAACCATAAAATATAAACTTCAAAATAATTTATTAATATCAAATGTGCTTAATTGGCTTTTAAAAGAAAGAGCTTAATTATCAAATGCAAATTGCGCCGCTAATTCACGCGGTTCCACGTGATCAAAGACACTAGAGTGGGTCTGCTTGCTTCGGTTCTAATGTCAATCCAAGTTTTGACTTATGACTAACTACGTAATATTTAGTGACTCAATTTTAATTTTATAAAAATATGTTACACCTACAAAAATCATAAATATGATGACCAATTGCTACGTACTTGTATAAAATATTTGAGAGGTAATAATTAATTAGTAGCTAGTTTCAGATGAAGTCATAAAACCACGGACGGTTTTACTCATCCAAGTATATATATTGTCGTGTGATTACACATCCACTTATAATTGGATTATTTCGGTGTTACGTTGCTCTATTTTTTGTATGTAAAGAAAAATAGCAAAACAGTCCTGCTATTGTCTATTTATTCGAATGATTTTTTCTCGAAAATAAAAAGAAAAATATTAACGATTTTTTTTTGGACAAAGAAAAAGAAAAATATGAACGTGAAAGCAAAGTTTTCTACTTCAACTAAAACGCGCTGAAAATTCTAAGTAGAGAGAGAAATACATAATGTCAACAGTTTGCGTAAGAATGGGGACGATCACATCCATTCATCGGCTAATAATAATAATGACTCGTGAGCTAAACATTAGACTAGGGATCACTATCCAGCAAAAGTCCTTTAACACCACAGCACACACAGCACAAATATATTTATTATAGTTCAATTTCTGAAAACTACTCTTCTTCTATCATCTTTTCATATATATATCTTAGCACACATATAGCTGGTTTTCTGAAGAGAATCATTTTAATTACATTATACAGTCACTAACGTTTTTTTGGAAATTTACAAGAAAACACGAATTAAAGGTATTTTGCTAGATTCTAAATTTGAATAGGTGGCAAATTCGACCACATATAATAAATAAACGTTTTACAACTAAAATCTAGTAAATTGAAATTTGTCTGACATTCTTATTGTTCTTTACGAAAGAGATTTCCTACGTGATTGAATGTTCACCTAGTTATACACTTTACTAATGCCGTGGCAGAAAATGATATATATACATCTTTTAACGCCATGAAACCCTGGTTAGACGAATAAAAACATAAAAGTACATATTCCATTTGTTTATAAATAAGTGTCATTTTAACATTTTCCACACAAATTTAGAAAGTGGCAGAAATATATGTAAGTTATTATTAATTATATTTCTACCAATAATATTTGAGATAAATAAAATTATTTATAAAATTAATGCAGTTTTTAATTAATTTTCAGTTGAAAATAAGTATAATTTGCATTGAAATTACAAAGTCACATTTTTTATGTAACAAGAAAAAAATTGATCAGACAGTGTGGTACGCTTGCGAGATAATCTACTCTATAACATTAAGTGCGTTCCTTCCGGGATCGACCGGATCAGTCGCCCATAGAAAGAGTATAAAATATTAAAATGACACTTATTATAAAATAGAAGGAGTAGAAGTTAGTGCACGTTGAAGAAGTTATATCGTCGACTATGCCAATGAAAGGTTTAATTGCCGTGATTAAGCTGCAAAACTTACAATAAGATCATCCGTGACGATAAAATGTCATAGCAAGTTTGACGTTAGATTTCCCGTAACTATTTTGAGAAAAAGGACTTACAATAGTTATGTTTTCTCTTTTCCCCCTTCAAACTATTTTCTTCTTCTTCTTTAATTTTCCTTTTGCGCACTGTTTTTATATATAGTTTCATATAATTCTAATTCGGACGGAAAGGGAAAGAAAAGATAAACAAACGGTCAGCAGGGTTTTGCGGGGGAGGTACGAGTGGAAATAAACAAACGAGTGCTCCAATAGAGAAAATGAATATTAACATACACAATGGACGTTACTCTTAAGAAAATTACTAAACGTAAAAAAAATTACTAAAAGTAATGTCATATTATTTTTCTTTTTCTTGTATTTTTTTTTCTTTTAAACATACATAGTGAGTGATATTTATGTGATGGGGATTCACTCAACTGGAAGATAACTGTAGTGAAACGCCCAAAGCAAAAGATCTTCATGGGACTCTCTATGTCTTAAAAGCCTCTCTCTCCCTCTCTCTCTCTCCCTCTCTCGCTCTCTCTCTCTCCCCACAGAAAACACAGCAATTTCCACTTCCAGAGATCAAAATTGTGTTGTCCAAAATTGATGAAGAGAGACTAATTCCAAGGCATTTGCAGTCTCTTAATCCATTTCTCCTCATCATTTAATTACTCTCAAAATCTCCAAGCAAAGAAAAGCTTTGACTCTTTCTTGGATCTCTTTGGGGTGTGTTGTGTGTGTGATGTGGATTATCCCTAGGGAAATAAATGGCAGGATTTTTTTATCTAGGAGGGAGAGACAACAACAAGCAAGATCTTCATCAAGTGGACAAGAGCAGTTATCTTTATCTCTACAAGGACGAGATTTATAACACCAACAAGGGTTTCGAGATTTGGCCTCCTCAATACTTCCAAGAACAACATCAACAACATGTCACAGCTCCTGCAAACTTCTACTCCTTTGGAATGGTCCCAAGCGGAAGCAGCAGCAACAACAACAACAATAACAGGAGCCGGAGTTTACACTTCAACGTAGTCTCCGATCATGAGCCGGGAGGATTCACGGTAACAAGACAAGGAAGTATGAATTGTCAAGATTGTGGGAATCAAGCTAAGAAAGATTGTTCTCATATGAGATGTAGAACATGTTGTAAAAGCCGAGGCTTTCACTGTCAGACTCACGTTAAGAGCACTTGGGTTCCTGCTGCTAAACGCCGTGAGCGTTTAGCTCAACTCGCCTCCTTGCAGCACCGTTCAGCCTTCAGCCGTGAAACGCAAAAGGCAAAACGCCTACGAGAAGCAAATGGTGGTGGTGATAATGTTGATAAAGACCATAGTGGTAGTGCTGGATCGGCTATTGCTACCCGTGTGGCGAATGCTAATTCTAATTCAGGTAAACTTTGATCATGGTCTGTGTTTTTTAAATTGGTGATACTGAATTTAGCTTACAAAATTGATTTGAGTTTTCAAGAAAAGTGTCAAAGTTTTAATTATGAATGTCTGTGGAGAAGTACAACATCATTTGCGTGTGAATGAGGATGTCCGCCGGATATTACTGTTCCTTAGTAAACCTGACGACACAAAAGGGTTTATCCAAAATTAATTTCACGTAAACGCAATGCAATATATATTTACAGATTTCTTTTCTTCATTGGATATAAAATCAAGAACATTTTAATTACTATAATAGGCCAAAATATTTTAGGTTTATCTTTTTTTTCATTTTATAATCATTAATGAAATTTTAGGGTTTGAGGTGCGTCAAAACTTACCACCGGAAGTTAGCTCACCGGCGGTTTTTCGATGCGTTCGAGTGAATTCGATAGAAGAGGATGAAGATGATCAAGAATATGCTTATCAAACGGCTGTGAACATTGGAGGACATATCTTCAAAGGCATTCTTTATGACCAAGGACCAGAACAAGATCACCATCACCAACTTAACCTCCTTGCTCCCACAGCTACAACCACCAATGCTGAAGAGACTGCTGCTAAAACGGCGGTTACTGTTGCCGGAAACAATAATACTGGATTAATACTCGATCCTTCGTCGCTTTATCCGGTTCAGCTTAGCTCCTACATCTCCGGTACGCCATTCTTCACACCTCCGAGGTCTTGAGATTCAGACACAATTATTGAATATTATTTCATCTTTACAATGTAATTGTAATAAGAGACCTTTGTATTCGCCTTTGTCTTTTGAAATTTCCAACAATTTGATAAAACTCCCTTAATTATCTAGGTTGTTACTTAGTGGTGGGTGATTAACATGCACATCTTTCGTGTATGTATCTTTAAGATCAATGGGAGTTAAGTTACTGTTCTAGTTTCAAAAAATTTTTAAAAAAATTATTGCTTGTTTATTGCATTTTCTCAATTTCCTCTTGTAGTTATTCGTTATATATTTCTACTTGAGACCATTTCTACATCTCTTTTTAGTTCATTGCCTAGGATCGATCTCTAATTGTGTCAATTTGAATGTCTTCTGGTAGAAGTTTTATATATTACTAATTATATCACTGTCTTTTTATTGGTGTAAGAAATATAGTACGAACTTTTTAATCAATTAATAAAAGTATTTTTGGGTTTGATATTGAATTAGCTTTCTGGTGGTGTTGAGCTCGAAGTTGCTTTTCCCCCGTTTATCCGTTTGCTTGCCAGATCTTAACATGACTTATAACTAGGTTTCGTGTTCCATTGATCAAAGATTTAAAAAACCTTATATAAAGAAACTTTAAACAGTTATTGTATTACCCAGTTAAATTTCAATTGAAATATACTATATATGCTATAACTAACATCTCGGAAAAGTTGGAAAAAAAAGAAGGGAAAAACTGGACGGCTTAAAAATCAGATGGATGCATTATCTTTAATCTAGTGAGTCTAAGTTTCGTAACTGAATAAGCCACTAGATTCAACACCTATCTACAATATTGGGTTAATAGATCAAATTATTAGTCCATACGTAACATGTGATTGTTAATTGGTGTAGATGAACGTAAACAGACTCATACAGCGCACTTATGCCAAACTACCCCCTGCAGAACTATGATAATTAGCTATTTGATCATCACTTGCATGGATGTGAGTGTGACTATCATTCGTCTGTAGCTCTCCTCATTTAATATTTTTGTCCTTATAGCTTGTAAGTAGTATTATACACATTTACGGATGACTGAATACTTTCATATACATTACGTCCAAATCGGTTTCGTTATCCTTGTGAATTGATATTTAATGTGACAATATATGCGTGAACTGACAATGTTCTATTAATACCAATAATGATTACCTAGTACTGTTACGGATTGCTTGATTTAGGACAAGTTAAAATGACAGAGGAGAAGATGGAAGTTACTGAAAAATTGTACAGTATCTGACTCATGACATGTGATAACTCGTTTAATTTCAGTCTCTCTCGATCAAATTTGTTTGGTTAACTTTAATAAATAAATCAGTTTCCAATAACAGTAGTTGATCCAAAATTACGAGCACCCCCTCTGATACTTTTCTTAATCTGTGTCACATCTTATTTCGAATAACTCGTAGGATTAGCCTATGGTTTTCCTTTTGGAGTTACCTCTTCTCTAGCCATAATTCTCTGTAACTAATTTTAGTAACTTTTGTGTTTCTTTTTTTTTCATTATCACGTATGTGATATGTGGTTCTGTACTTCTGTTGGTACGTATACTTAGAGTTATCCTCACATGTCAAATGCTAGGCAGTTATTAATTACCATAGGTGAAGTTTGAAAGGATAGTTAGCGAGTAAAATATTACTTAATTATGTTGAAAAAGGGAAAATAATAGGGCAAGAAGCACGAAGAGTCCCAAAGACTCGACACATCATATCATGTAATATTGTGAAGTCTATGATCAAAGTGAGAGACTAGTGTCCGGATAAAGATGTTGAAACGCGTCCTCATTCCTCAACTTCTGTTATGCTTATACCTAAGTCGATTATGATGATAGGACAATCTCTTCTCTTTCAATGATTCAACTCCTTTCCATGAATTATAGAAATCTTCTAATACGTCTATAGATATCAAATAGTGACCATGTGAGAAAACTTCGTTTATTGATTAACAAACAAACTGATGGCCCATCTGGCCGCCATTATAAAAAGGAATTGCAGAATTTTCGCATTTTCACTTCGCTCACGTCTCAACCCCTTAAACACAGTTCATGATCATGAATATACGCAACAGCCATGTTGGGGTTGTTAGGATAGGCCGATAGGAATGAGACTTGTACTTATCTAATAATATGTATCTTTCAACAGTTCTCTGTAAATCTCTGGCTCCCTAATCTATAGTACACGGCTATTGCCTATTTTACCCATCATATGATAAACTGCCGTTCTCAAACAAAATATCTAATTTAAATACATAATTTCACACTTATACCAAAAGTTATATGCCTCCAGCTTATTAGTTAAATAAAAAATGACAATCTTAATAAATACAGTGTTAATGTAACGATATATGTAACCAAATCAGAGACAATTCAATATTACCTCAAAAGAATCATTAGGCCATCATCAACGGTAAACTTCTAAATTTCTTGATTCAACTTTAATTTAAATCGCTGTTCAATATTTCAATAGGAATATGACAATTGCATTATGACTTACCTTTAACCATTAAAACAATACCACGTGTCAGCTGAGTTCTCAGAAAGTTTCATCATCTTTTTTTTCCTTTTGTTTCTTTTTTGATTTTCTTTTTTTTTTATTCTCTAGATACTCTAGGAGGAGATACCGCACATTGCACATACATGTACAAGAAAGAGATTGATACCCCATTTGTACATTAACCAACTGAGTGAAAGTTGTGGTTAGGGTTTCTCATGGATTTGGTCAACTTACTTTACGATAATCTTATTTGTCTTATGTCCTTAGCGGCATACACATCTAATCTCGGTGTCTTAATCAGCGCAATCGTTGACCAGATACAATGTGTGTACCCATTTAGTACATACATGCATCATCATGCTTCATGCATGTTGTACAAATCAGGTATTGTAAGAAATTCCCAGAACTTTGAATAAGTCAATTGTTTATCCATTTCAACCAAGGGCCTAGAACATCTCTAGTGTAAAATTTCAACTTTTCGTCTAAAATGAAATAATTCTATAATGGAGTGAGTTTTTGTTTAATTCTACTTTATTTTAGACTGAAAATTGGAGTAATAAACAAAAAGTAAATACAATCTACTTTTACCCGATTATTGAATAGAAAATGGAATAGGGTTAACATTTCTTACTCCAAATTTTCATTTTGTAATAAGAAATAGTGTGTGGTTAAAGATACTCTTAAAGTCTTAATCCAATAGATTGGTTTGATCCACGAAGTGGGTACTAGAAAGAGACGGTCTTCGGCTTTTGCAAGTAGAAAATAGGCCATTGGTACTGGGTTTGTAGACACCGTAAATGGGCCTTAAAAAGCCCAATGAGTCCGGGTATTGAGTAAAAAGGGTCGGGTCTGTTAAAAGACTTTTCACATCCGCGTCATCGTTACATAGGGTTATAGTCAAAACCCGAAGACATAAGAAAAGAAACCGAAACAGAGGTTTCTGAGGAGAAGTGTCTGTCTGCGAGAGAAAGAGAAGCGAGAGTATCTGATGGAAGACGATGGAAGAGACGTTCACCAACTCGATTTGGAAAACGCCGATCAAGTTCTTTGGATGATGAAGAGCCCTGTTGCTGTCTCCAAGACGTGGGAGAAGCTCGCTCCTTCTTCTTCTTCTTCTTCGTACTCTTCGTATCCTTCCCCTGGATTCACTAGTTTGGCCAAGGTTGTTCAGTCCGTTGATTTTCCACTGACCGAGCCCAAGGTATTGGGATTACAATTTTCGATATTGATTCTCAAAGCTCTCAACTTTCGTGGGTTCAAACAAACCCTAGATTGTTGAATGATTAGAAACGTTACTTTGGTATGTAGTGTCCTTAAAAGTTTGAATCTTTACGACTAATTTGGTCTGAAGAAGACACTTGTTGAGTGTTCTGTTCCTTTATGACCAAAGGGACTAAGTGACCTTCGTGTTTTCGATATGTAGTGTCCTTAAAGTTTGAATCTTTACGACCAATTTGGTCTGAAGAAGACACTTGTTGAGTGTTCTGTTCCTTTACGACCAAAAGGACTAAGTGGCCTTCGTGTTTTCGATATGTAGTGTCCTTAAAAGTATGAATCTTTACTACCGATTTGGTCTGAAGACGACACTTTGTTGATTGTTCTGTTCTTTTCAATGTATTGATGCTTCTTTGTATATCAGTTCAACATGGAGATGGTTGGTGCTGAGTATGGGAACATGCCAAAGAGCTACTCTCTGAACATGTTTAAAGACTTTGTTCCAATGAATGTCCTTTCCGTTGTCGGTCTAGAAGGTAAGGAGGAGGAGGTATCTTCACTTGTACACATTGACTAAAATCTTTCTTAACCATCTTCTGATACCTTTTCTTTCTTTGTCTATGAGCTTAATAGATAAACCAGCTGCTGAAGGAACGGTAGAACAAAAGTTCGACATGAAGCCACAGGGAGAAGACATTGAAGAGTATGCAAGGCTTTGCCGAGAGAGAACAAGCAGAGCCATGGTTAAGAACCGACAGATACAGGTGTTTTGTTCTCCTCATTCTTGGTCTCTCTTCAACTGTTATAGCTAATCAGATAAGCTTTGAATTGTTGTAAACTAAAGGTTATTGATAATGACCGTGGAGTGCATATGAGGCCCATGCCTGGAATGCATGGTTTTGGTTCCTCCAATTCAAAGGTAATATTATTATTATTATTACGCATATATGGAGTAATCATTGAGATGGGCAACGATTCATGTTCTTAATTTGTTTGTGTGTTGTGTCTGAATGAGCAGGAAAAGAGGAAAGCTCTCCCAGTGAAGCAAACAGATGTGAAGAGGACGAGGAGAGATCGTGGTGAGCTGGAAGGTATAATGTTCAACCTATTCGAAGGCCAACCAAACTGGACCTTGAAGCAGCTAGTACAGAAGACTGACCAACCAGCGCAGTTTTTGAAAGAGATACTAAACGAGCTTTGCGTTTACAACAAGAGAGGATCGAACCAAGGCACATATGAGCTTAAACCAGAGTACAAGAAAGCTGGTGAAGATGATACAACAGGTGGACAGTAAAAACATTCGCATAGTGACAGTACTCTAAACCACCAGGTCGTTTTAGGGAGAGAAGAAGAGTTATCTTCTAATTTGGATTATTTAAGCCAAAATAGTCTACTTATGAAATTGAGTGTTTCTTAACAGTTACTTATCATTCAGTTATAAATCCTTACTCCAAATTATAAAATGACTCTTAACATCTCAGTTATATGTCTTTAGATGATTCATCTATCTATCTTAAAAAAAAATGGATTCATATCTCTTTTGAAGATTCATGTGTAATGGTTATACATGTTACATGTACTACAGAAAACGGTTTTTCGTATTGAAGATTTTTTGTAATTTTCCCTATTATTTTGTATTATTGATGATAATTATATTTTCTGGAAATCAAAATCGAAATCATGTAGAAACATTATTGAACTTTAAATCAAATTAAAAATCTAGATCACAATCACAAATGAGTGTTTTTTCTTTTCAAATGGGTGTTTGTTTATAACGACAAATAACAAAATAATGTGGCCGCCTGGTTGGGATATAAACATATAACGAACATGAAGTCTTGTCTAAAGAGACGAGACGTCAATGTGTGTCTTCCACTGCTTGGACAGAAGCGGGACTAATCTTTTTGAAAACGACGTGAAAACTTCATGATTTTCTTGTATGAGCTATATCTCTCTCGCTGAAGATTCCAAGTTGTTGACATTTGAACCGTAGAATGGGATCATGAACATTAAAGACGGAGACAACATTATCAATGGCAATGTACTTCCTTCTTTTTTTTGTTTGTGGCAGACACACTAATCGTCGTGTTTACATTTTTATTTCTCCTACTAACGTTACGCTGATTTCAAATTTTTTTTGATCACTTTGAGTGTTTAACTCGAAAGAGCTACATCATTATATTTTAGTTGATATGGAATAACTAAATTTTAGGATTTTGTATATGGACATATACTCATCAAATATGTGATACTATATCCGTTTCATTATAAATATCGTTTATTTTTCTAATTTTTTTTACCAAACATGCTTATGTTTCTTTTTTTTCGAACTCTTTTTTTTTTGAACTCATCACATGCTTATGTTTCTATAAAACACTTATTAGCACTTGTGACTTTATTTATCCAATTCATGAAGTAAAATAATAGGGATAAAAATAGAATCTTATTTTCAAATCGGCTTTAAAACAGGTAGCCCTTTTGAAATAATAAGACTAATAATTATAATATATAACAGAAATTATGAAATAAAGGTGAAAATCATTTTTCAAAAATCAAGAAATAGAAATAAAGTAGTGTAATTTTCAATAGACTACTAAATTAATGATTCTGTTCATTTGCATGTCGCAGCGACCTACGATCAAAATATTGTTCGTTTTTCTATCGTAAGTTTTGTGATTTGCGACGGCAACATGTGATTTGATTGCACAATCAATTGTATGATAGTAAAACAAACAATTTACTTTAGAATTTTGTCTGTAGAATTTTTTAGAAATTTAACTTTAGAATTTTACTTTAGAATTTTGTAACTTTAGAAATTTACTTTAGAATTTTGTCTGTAGAATTTTTTGATTTAGCTTTAAGAGCTGTAGCTTTAAAATTTCCTACAGCCAAAAAAATGGGGCTTTAGAAAATAAAATTTTTACAACTAGTTTTTTTGTTTTTTGGCTGTAGCTTTAATTTTTTGGTTGTATCTTTAAAAACTAATGTAAAGCATGATTAGTAGTTTTAAAGCTGTAGATAAAAATTAAAGCTAAAGTCACTTGCTAAATCCCAACCAATCACCCATGTGACATGTAATCTATGACTGATCGCAAATTGCAGTCGAAGGTCACTGAGACATGCAAACGAACATTACCAGTATAAGGAGAGAAACTCGCATCTGATGAAGGGGCGATCAGGGACGGAAGTTACTGGGTGGGGCAAGTGTCACATACATAATTTTTATTTTTCATTAGTTCTGTTGAAAAAAACCTAGAAATTCAGATGGTTAATCTTTGTTGCCCCATGCACCTCTAGTTGAAAATCAACTCTAACAACTATAGTTTTGCTATATAATATATTGACCCCATATTATTATAGCTGCTAGATCCGCCCATGGGGGCGATAGTCTTGGTTAGAAGACAATTGGTTTAAATTCGTTACTGTCTAGAGTTAGATTTTCTACTCGCTTTCGGAATTATTAAAACTTTTTGGCAAAACATAGATAACCTAAATATAATAGGAGAGATTAGAAATAAACTTGATCCAGATTATTCCAGCTATCCTAGTTTATAACGATACAAATTCACTGCTACTTTTACAAAAGTCGATTACGTTTTCAATCATTAAAAAAAAATCAATGTGGTTGAATCTATTTATTATAGGCTAGTAGCCTAGTATTGTATCACAGCCTTATATTTATGGAACGAAAACAGTGAAAAAGCATGCAAATTAATGAATTATAATTGGTACTTTTAACTGTTAGCAAAATCTTTTTCTTTCCTTTCTTCGTTGGAGCTTATGATGTCAAATGTTGAAAAGACGCAAGTTATCTATCTTATAATTTTTTGACCAAGTCACATACGTGAACAAGGAAAACTAGCGGAGGAAGATAGCAATGAAAAATGAAGACATGTAAAAAGCAATTGTAAATAAACTATACGAATGTTTTATATTTGCATCTATCTTTTTGCACTAATTATATGAATACTTAACGGAATTTAAGAAAATATTAAGATACATTAATTGGATAGAAAAATATAGCTTATGTAGCACAAAAGCGTGACTAGATAAAATGATCATGTTTAAGGTGGAAATCGCAATCCTTTGTTGGAAATTTTGGTGTTACAGAGTAAGACTATATAAATCGTATTATGACAATTATATTAGTGGTTTAGACGTGTCGGAATATCTCTAAGAAGCAATCCCACCAAATTTCATGTCAAATGTAGTGGATGTTTCCATAATTAATCAATGCATGCATGCCAAGAAAAAGCAATTGAGATGAATAAAAACAAAATAAGGAAATACGAAATCAGTATATGTTTTGGACATATAGAAAGATCTCGCATGCAAAAAGCCAACCCACAAAAATGTTGCAAGAAACACTAATTGCATAGTAGGAAAAGAAAAAAAGAAGGTTTTAACTTCTCCTTTCTTCAAGATAATTGAATGATTTTTATTGATTTACCTAACAGAACAAGTTTTTGAATAATCATTAGTAACCAAAAATAAATAAATTTGAGTAGAAATTTAATTCCCCCATTACCGTAAAATCATGTGAATCTATAACAAGTAACATAGGCTTTATATCGGCTTTAAAAGCATCTCCAACCCATCTCTATAATAAAGATCTTTAAAATAGAGAGAAAAATAGAAATAGTGTTTTTGCTCCAATGTCTTCATCTATAATAGAGGAATGCTATATTTACCTCTATAAATAGGAGAATGCTATTTTTTTCCCTAAATATAGAGGAAAAAATAGCATTCCTCTATTTATAGAGACAAATATAGCATTCAATTGTTTTTTTTTTAAATTCAATTGTTTTTTTATTTATATTCCCCTAAATAATCAAATATAAATTCCAAGCTTAAAGCAAAAGAAAATCAATTTTTTTTAATTCGCCAGAGCTAATTTGTTACATAATTTTATAATGGACGAGAACAAGTTCTTTTCACCACATCAATAACCTGATATACGTATATAGAAAAAAACTATGTGAAAAAATATTGAAAGAGAATGGGTAAATTTTTTGGAGGTAAAAATGTTAAACAATATCAAATTGTATTTTTATAGAATAATCTATTTTAGACAAAAAGATGAATTTTCAAAACAGATTATTTCTCTTGATTTCTGTATAGAAAAAACATATGACGACATCTTAATTAGCTGACAAACTCATTAATTTGCTTTTTATATTTTTATGCTAATTACCTTTAGTTTTTGTTATCAGATAAAAATCTTTTGCAATAACTTTGAAAATATCCCTTTGGACTCCAACGAAAACGTGTAAACGAGAGCAAGTTTTTTGGTCAAAATGCTTAGAGTAGCTTTCCGCAAGTTAGTTTATTTTCGAAGGTTGGTTCATTTGGATCGCCACAGTCCATAGTTTGTCAATTACAATTACTTTACTTTTTAAGAAAAAAAAAAAGTGTTTCTTCTAATAAACGCATTGAAATAACGTTAGTGGTTAAAGTGGTATTAGTCTTACTTGTTGAAGAGTCATACTTGTCTCTCCCTCATCGTGTTGTCGCACGTCCAAGTTGTCTCCATAGTGACATCCACTTATCATCACAATTCACAAACGGATCTAACATATCCTCATCAAAGATCAATCAAGCCATCGAATGAATACTTTTTCCTTTAGTTAAAACATCTGATGAATATTTAACATACATAAAACCTATGTATCATAAATTAGAGATCAAACAAGTATATATAAATCTGATAGGTGTTTCATCAATCTTAATTTTTAACATGGATCTTGTACCAGAAATCAAACTAATTATTTGATTTATAGGAAACCGGATTTTTGTTCAACTTATAACTAAACACCATTGAATTGCATGTACACCAGTACAGCTATTGCCTATTGAGGTATATACAAGTCATTAAATGAGATCCAATTTTGCAGAATTGTGTCTGCGTTCTTCAGACAATATGCCTCTCTGGTCCGGAACGTTATTTTGTGTGGATTACAGTCAAACGTGCTAACGTGTACTATTAGCAAGAGAATACCAGTTTATAACTTGGGAGCATACTAAAAACATATATCTTTTAGCAAAAAAAAAAAAAAAACTAAAAACACCTTCAATGTATTATTACATTTTTTTTCTCCAAAATAGAGTAACTTTCTAGTTGATTTTTACTCCAATTATATTTTATTTTGAAAAAAATAGAATAATGAGTAAAAAATGTATTGCTCTATTTTTGAAACAATCTGATTTTTACTCCATTATAATAAAATAGAAAGAATGAGATATTAGATTGAAAAAGAGTTTATTTCAAACTTATTTTGGAATGAAAAATACAGAATAGAGTTTGATATTATTTCAAGTTTTCAACTCCAAAAACTAGGTATGATCAGCTCAAAACATCTCTAAAAGTAATTTCATTATTTTATCTAGAAATTAGGTTAAAAGCTAATCTTTTTTTGAAACATGGTTAAAGCTAATTTTTTTTAGAAGGTAAAAAAACTAATCTTTGTGTGTACATTCAAAAGAGGAGGAGAAAAGAAGAAATGGATCGGAGACAAGAAGATTCGCTCGTGGGCAAGCAAAGACGATAGAGAAATGAAATAAAGTCAGGAAAAAGGAGACAAAAGCAATTAAATATCCCAACTAACTCCCTCTTCTTCGTCTGCTCGTCATCGTTACTGTCTTACTGGGTCCTTACCCGACCCGTTACTGTCTTGCTGGGTCCCTACCCGACCCGTTTCTTTATCCTTTACCCGTTGAGAGAGTGACTTGGATAAAATGAAAGTATGAACTTTATGTAAAAGGGTTTATTGTCTTCTTTTTAACCTTATAAGGAATATCCGAATATGTTTTATCTTCTTAAACTAGACAAGGGTTTTTTTGAGTTATTCTTAAGTTCATTCTCTAGAGTTCATCCCCTAGAGTTAGAGTGAACATGTATGTTCACCAACCAATAAGATTTCGTTATTTCATATTCAATAATTTTTTTTTTTTTTAAATATTGTCAAATTGTATTATATTTTTAAAATAAAAAATGTAAACATAAATAAAAATAATAGTAGTTGCAAAATTTTTTTTTTTTAATATTGTCAATAAAACACTAAACCATAAATTATAAACTATAAATCTTTGGATAAATCCTAAACTCTTGGATAAATCCTAAATTTTTGAATATTTTTAAAAAAATATTTTTAACACATTCAACAAAACACTAAACCCTAAATCCTAAACTCTAAACCTTTAGGTAAACTCTAAACCCTTGGATAAATTCTAAACCCTTAGGATTTATCCAAGAGTTTAAGGTTTTAATGACGGTATTAAATATATTTAAAAGGATTTTTTTTTGCAACTACTATTATTTTTTATTTATTGTTATGTTTTTTGTTTTAAAAAATAATATAACTTGATAATATTTTGTTTCTTTTTTTTAAAGATATTGAATATGAAATAACGAAATCTTATTGGTTAACGAACCTATAGGTTCACCCCTTATTTTATCAAAAATAACTAGGTTTTATTTTATCAACAAATAAACAAGGGATAATCTTCTGTCACAAAGCCAAAAATGCAAACTAATTCCATTATTTCTCTTTTTATCAAAACTAAGTCCATTATTTTTAATGCAAACTTTGTAAACACTAGTTCAGTAAGTTGGGGAAATTAATAGTGAACCTTGAGTCTTTATCACCAATGATACAACTTTCTTAAAATTATATAATATGGTAGTGATCATACGATCATATTTTGTTTGGTATGTTAACTTTAATGATAAGAGTATTTGGTATTCTTCCATACCGTTCATACTGAATACTACTATCTCTTGTCATTTGCTGAAAAAAAAAACGACGAATGTTTGATCCAGTTGGTAAGGCTTCATAGAGTAAGTAATAATTTCATGTAGTTTAACTATTCAAACGTATGTATTTTTATAATGATTAAATTTGTAACATATAGTTTTCTAATCCAAAACAGTTTTGTGGCAAGAAGTTTTTTTTTTTTTTTTTTTTGAAAAAAGGGCTTGGCAAGAAGTTCCATGTCGTGATTACATTTTTGCGTGTTAGGAAAAATACATATCTGGGTTCCCTTGTTTTCACGTGGATATGCACATGTTTCAACCACATTATACCAAATAACTCTCTCATGTGTATATATTGCTGATCTTTCCAAGAAAAACAAAACAAACGAAAGAGAAAAATAAAAGCATACAAGCACCCATAACATTTTCGATGATTCTATTCTATAAGGATACAAAGGTATGTATTATGTATACAGCCTTTCCCACCACCAACTCCACCAGCATCACTCGCTCCTGCACACAGTGGCCCGGTTATCAATAGAGACAAAGTCAAAGAAGCCCTTTTGCCCCTGGTCCAGGAGAATGAATTCATCGACATGGTGACCCGAGCTTTACAAAATGCACATCAACCGTGAAGCTGGGCAGGATCGTCGTCTACGCGTGGGGGGTTTTGATGTAAGATATGTAGTTAAAACGTAGTTTTGTTCTACTTTCGACCATTCTTCTAGCCAAAGTGTTATCCTCCCTCTCTCTTTAAACTTGAATGAACGTCTTTCTGTTAAACTTAAAAGTTATTTTCGTACATACGATGTTACAGTACGAAAAAAAGAAGAGGTATGTATACAGGTACGTAGGAAACTATACGACTATAAATAATTGAGGACAAATACAGATATTAATATTGGTGTAACCGTGTACATAATTATTGTGCGTGTGGATGTGCCTACGAAATAGGAGGTACTGTGGGTCTCACAGTTCGCGAGTGCGCGTGGGGTTCGTCCCTACAAAAATAATTATTTAGCATAAACAATTAGTAATATTTACAAAGAAATAAAAATATGTTTAACGAAATCTAGTAGTACTATAAGACTGTTAATTCCTGGAGATTACTGTACTCGCAATAATTAGCAACAATGCCATGCTGCCAAATAAATATGAAAAGAAAGGACAAACTGAAACCATTATAATGTCTAAGATAGTTAGTGCATCATATTGAGGGGGAATACAGTAATAAACGATTGTGTGTTTCCTATTTAATTTGAAATTTATTTTTACTTATTTTCAGATTTAAAATGATTTTAGATACAATAAAAATTAAGAAAAATAATGATGGTTGCGTTAATGAGTAGTGGCGTGAGGGTTGTCATGTCAGCTAGAACAGGCAGAAAATAAAAGAATGTGGGAAGCAGCTTTTCCCCTTTTACATATTTTTAAGCTTTGTTCTTCATTCTCTACTTTTTTTTTTAAAAGAACAGAATAGTACACAGTTTAAATCGCGGGCCCTTTCTTACCAAAAAAAAATCACGGGCCCTTTGCAGGGCCGTGCTTGACCACAAGCTGGTCAAGCATGTGCTTGGGGCCAAAAATATTTATAAACAATTTAGGGACCAATTAGACAAGAATCATTGTTAGTTCAGTGGTTTATTATGCTTAGTCAATGGTCAAGGTCATGTATTCGAACCGCCATAATACCATTTTTGGGGCCAAATTGTTTTCTTTGCTTCTAACCTCTAAAAAGTCAGGCACGGCCCTGACCCTTTGTTTAACAGCTTCATTCACATAGTTAAAGTCTATCATATGTTATTTTAATTGTTTTTTTTTATCAGCGTTATTTTAATTGTTATTTTAATTGTTCTAAAATGGTAAGAACTTCTATTTCCTGGCTCAACTTGTCTTTACGTCTAGGGGTACACTAATCAAATATCTAAGTTTTTAGAAATATGTGGTCCATTTACTTATCATAATAATCAATTATTCGATTCGATTTGATCCACAACTATCTGGATATAAAAAAAAGTTTATATTTTTAACCGATATCCGATTCGAACCGTATAAATAAAATAATATATAAATAAGACATAAAATTCAAAAATAATATTATTTATTTTTCAAACTTTAATAACTAAAACAATAAAGTTAAAATAAAAAATATTGTAAAACTTACATAAATATATAATAATTATCTAATTTTATATATAATTATGTAAATATATATATATTTAGATCAGATCAGATATTTCTCTCTAAAAATAATAATTTTGTGATTTGCTTTGTTTTTCACGTGTATTGCATATTAGTATATGTTTAGCTTCATAGAGTTATAGATATAATTTTCTTTGTTTGAATCGAAACAAATAACGAATCATATCAAAATTTATATATATTTTATCTAGCCTTAGGTCTAACCAGGAATGCCAATGAGTAATTCAGTTTGATTTATTGTGAAAAGTTTGATGTTGTAGACATGAGGAGGCATATAATGAACTAACAGTCTTATCATTCTATGAAATAAAAATTGATGAAAAATTAGAAATCTAAGTAAACAGCAAAAAATAATTTGAAGTGCATGTGAAGTTTTTTAAAAAAAAGTGAAGTTAAAATGTTTCTTAAGTTTCGACTTTAGAACACATGTCCTTCATTATGAGGTACACCAAATTTGTTACAAATTAAACTACAAAAAGCTGGCATCAGAAACCGAAAGCGATTTATTACAGTGATCATGATAGTGTAATAAGTACATATTGAATTTTTTGACCTAAAATTCAAAAAAACACAATCGTTTAACAGTTAAAAGGTTTTGATCTGCATTAGTAAAATATCTTTGATTTTAGTATCTTTTTTTTTTTTAAAAGGGCCAATTTTTGAATTTTATGTGTTATTTATATATTATTTTATTTATACGGTTCGAATCGGATATCGGTTAAAAATATAAACTTTTTCTTTGATTTTAGTATCATCTGAATAAAGTTAGGTAAAATTAAATTTAAAATTTAGGTAAAATAATTGTTATGGTTAAATCATTTTTTACTTTTCAGAAGTATATATATTTTACTACTGCAACTTTTCACATATATATATATATATATATATATATATATATATATATATATATATATATATATATCTTAACTTTTTTAATAACTGAACAATACAGAGAAATACTCACACATATAACCAAAATAACCTATTTGATCATACGGTCTCTTTGGTTGAACGTTAATTAGATTGAACTGGAAAGAGTGTTTTGTGTACAGAAATTTTACCCTTTACAGGATCACTAGCTCAAAAATGATAATTTAGAGCCAAAAACGTATTAATTAAATCGTTGAACGATAGGGTAATGGAATTAATTAGCAGTGATGATGTTACGCCTTTTTTTTGTCATCCGATGATGTTACGCGCGCTTCTAGCTTGCTGAAAAGTTTTGAGGAAATAGTGAAACCGAGATGTGTAAACGGTTATTGCGTTCGCGCCATGGACAGCAGACATTTGATTGCACCACAGTTTTCCTGAGAATTTGATCATACTTTGTAACCAATAGCGAAGTAGCACTATATTTTTTTTTTTGGTCAAACACTATATATAAAAGTTCAAAATATATAAGTTAAGGATGACATGCCTTCAAAACTTCCATTACATATAACAAGTCTTGTTATGACCGGAAATGATAAACGTCATTAATGTACATAAATCCATTTTATTCAATATTTTTAATGCTAATTCATTATGATATAACAATTTTAAAAATGATTACATATTTACATGTATTATTTTACAACCAATAGTTCTATCTACTTTAAAAGGGTTTATATTTAAGTACACCAACTCGATCCACCTTATGAAAATCCACGTCTAACTAATTTTATTTGCATCATGTTAAAAATTTCATATAAATCATTCATCTATTAATCTACATAATTATTTAATAAATTGCTTAGATTCAAAATCCTAATTTTATAATGTTTAAACATTAATGAACCGTCATTCAAACAATTTTATTAAAGGGCTTCCACATTTTTATTCAATATTTCATTTTGTTATAATTAAGTTTATAACAATATACATTTAGTGGAGATGTCATATTACAATTTCTCAAGCGTGGTGGTTCCCACAGCCAAGGGGGAATGAGATAGCTATCTAACTATATTTATATCTCCACAACCTCACTCCTTTCCCTCAATCAAACACATTCATTCCTTCTCCATCGTCGTCTGATTCAAAGGTCAGTTCCAATGGCTGATAACACCGACCGGAGAGCGATATGGGGAGTTCCGGAGAAGCTTCAGCTTCACATAGCGATGCTCACGTTGCAGTTCGGTTACGCTGGATTCCATGTGGTCTCGAGAGCTGCTCTTAACATGGGAATCAGCAAACTCGTCTTCCCTGTTTATCGTAACATCATTGCCTTGCTTCTTCTCCTTCCCTTCGCTTACTTCCTCGAAAAGTAACATTCCTTAAAACCCTTTTCTTGTTAGTTGCTTGTGATTAACAAACAATTTAGTAAACTAATTTACATACTTATTTTATAATTAGGAAGGAGAGACCAGCGATTACACTCAATTTTCTCATTCAGTTCTTCTTTCTGGCACTCATCGGGTATATATAATATATATACTCCTCACGTTATATTTTCAATAACAAAATTGGAGTAGTAATTAATATATTAGTGACTTATTACACGACACAGAATAACAGCGAACCAAGCGTTTTACTTGTTGGGACTGGACTACACTTCACCAACATTTGCTTCTTCCATGCAAAATTCTGTTCCCGCCATTACCTTTCTCATGGCTGCTCTTCTCAGGTATTGATCCATTTCAGTTATTAAAAAAAAAACAAGATATAATTTAAAACTCCTGGCCAGCTATAACGAACTACTTTAATACTTTCGTTTTGACTTTTCAACGTGTAGAAGAATGAAACCTACCTTTAGTGGACATAATATTATTATTCTTTTATAAGATTTAGTCGACATAATATTATACCTAGAGATAACATTGAATGCCTATTGATAATAAGTTATAAGTTATAACTAATGTGATCACAATAGCAATGACACTGATTATATGTTATGTACGTAAAAACAAACCAGGATTGAGAAAGTTAGAATAAACCGAAGAGACGGTATCTCCAAGGTCTTAGGAACAGCTCTTTGCGTCGCTGGAGCTTCCGTCATCACTCTCTACAAGGGTCCAACAATCTATACTCCGACTAGCCACCTCCACGCTCACCTCCTCACCACCAACTCCGCTATCTTAGCGCCGCTTGGAGACGCCGCGCCAAAAAATTGGACTCTTGGCTGCCTCTACCTAATAGGTCACTGTCTCTCGTGGTCCGGCTGGCTCGTGTTTCAAGCTCCGGTTCTTAAATCTTATCCGGCGAGGCTCTCGGTTACGTCTTACACCCTTTTGTTCGGAATCATCCAGTTCGTGATCATCGCTGCTTTCTGTGAAAGAGATTCTCAGGCTTGGGTTTTTCACTCCGGTTGGGAGCTTTTCACCATCCTCTACGCAGTCAGTTTCTTTTTTACCTTTTCACTTTGACACTATTTATTAATATTATTATATCCGTTCTTTAAAAAAATATTTTTCTACTATTAAATATACATTGAATCGCTTATCGTTCATCACTTTGGATTCTCAAATCTAAAACTTTAAGCCAATAGTAACTTAATGAATTCAATTATTTTCAAATTATAATTTTATTATTAAATTTTTCAAAAGGTTACTAACTAATAATAACTTATAGAAAACATAAAGTCATCTTTGTCCAACAATTTTTTTTCTTAAAACATTTATTTTAATAGAATACAGAGTGTATATTTCGATCTTGACCCTACTGTTTTTCTTTGCCAAAATGTGAATTAATTTGACTGAAATAGCAAAGATATACAATTGAACTTGAATTTAAAGCTGCTTAACAAAGCAAATTTCAATCTAAGAACCCCCCCCCCCCCCCCCCCCAAAAAAAAAAAATAGCTACACAAAGAAGATCATCACATCAGCTATTGGCCTTATTGTTTTAAATTTGTCTATTTGGTCCTCACATTGTGTTATCTTCAGGGAATAGTGGCGTCTGGAATCGCGTTTGCGGTTCAGATTTGGTGTATTGACAGAGGGGGTCCAGTTTTCGTTGCGGTTTACCAACCTGTTCAGACTTTGGTCGTTGCGATTATGGCTTCGATTGCGTTAGGCGAAGAGTTTTACTTGGGCGGGTATGTAAAACTAGTAAACAATATAAACCCGCGCTTTACAATAATTTCAAAAATAGGACTGAACAAAATAATTTAAACTGTTTTGTACCACGTAACAGGATTATTGGAGCTGTGCTGATCATAGCGGGACTCTACTTTGTGTTGTATGGTAAAAGTGAAGAGAGGAAATTTGCAGCTCTTGAGAAGGCAATGATCCATGCGGAGCATGTTATCGAGCGTGCACCCGTTTCTCGCGGCTCCGTCAAGTCGTCCATCACAGCTCCACTGCTCCATCAGTCAACGGACAACGTTTGACTTGTCGAGTCTCTCTCTATCTAATAATTACAACGCCATTACCCAGTGGTGTGCCGTTGTGTTTTATGACTTTTGTGTCTGCTTTTTTTTTTTAGTTTTTTTCTTAATATTAATTACCTAAGAAAGGTTTTTGAGGAGGGAAAAGAAGTAGATGAGACATCATTGTTCATGAGGATGGTGGTGAAGATGACAATCATCCTGATGGTGATGATGAAGACTATGTGGAAGCTTGGCTTTTGGACCTTTCAATATATTATACTTTGATGTTATATTAGTGCCCTTTTGTTACATTTCTTGTGGTTTTTATTTCGCTTTTCTATCATCAAAAGAATGTTATAATTTGCATTTATGGTTTATACGTTTGATCACTGTCAGGATATTCAAAACTGATATACAAAATCTTGAACCGAATTTAATCCAAATAAACAATTGTTCAAAGTGAATTAGTTTTTTATATATCATATTTTATTCCCTTAATATACAGAATATTTATTAAGAACATTAATTATTGACTATACTTCATAACCAGAGACGCTGTGCATAAGCGAGTTTGGAATGGAACCAAATGCTAGTGGACTATGTAGATTCAAGATTTGGCGTTTGCATCGACTATTAGGTGGAGACCAAATACACAGGCCGAAGATAAACACAACTGGAAAGATACAACACAACAAACAAAACAAAATATAATAGTAAAGCCCACAGGAAACAGAGACACATGCAGTCTTAACATTGACCGTTACACAACGTAAGATCATCACGTTTTCTTTACAGAACAGATACATTGCACTTATATTTTCCCCATGACACATTTTGGTATTGAGATAAACAACTGTCGTCTTATATGTTTTTGGCGTGGTAAGAATCTGCTTTTACACTACAGACAAACACACATGTATATATACACATATATATATATATAATTTACACGGAGCGGATGTATATTTACACATATTTCTATATCACAATGACGACTTTGTGTATGTATATTGTATATGATGTCTTAATAACTAAGAGAGTTTAGTGAACCTCAAAGTGGTGAATGAAAGGAATCCCAATTAGAATAGCCATCGGATATACAACTATTAAAAAGAGAAATATCATCATTTCCTTCATGAACCCATGGAAACCCTAGTGACATTGTAGCTTCTTCCCATATAGAAGAATCATCTGTTACCGGCAAATCAACGTTCATATGCTCCCATGATATCTCCGATCTTGTTCCCCACGATGACATCTCGTTGGATAACCTAGGCGACTCCTCGCTGCTTTTTGCACTGGTGTTGCTGCTTGGCGTTTGGGACACTTGTGTCCCAGGCGACGCTGTTTCCGGGTAGCTTCTTAAGGACTCAGGAAGGTTGAGGTGAGCTTCGGGGCCATAGAGCTTACGAGCTGCGGAGTCATAAGCCAGGGCAGCCTCGCGGGAGGTCTCGAAAGTACCTAGCCAAAGACGAGCACCTCGGTTAGGCTCACGGATCTCAGCGACCCATTTTCCCCAAGTGCGTTGTCTAACGCCTTTGTAAGTGCATGACGCGTTCTCAGGTCCACCTTTTCCTCTCATACAGCCTTTCCTCGAACTAGCGTTGACCGTTCGTTGTTTCTTGTTTGCACCAACCATCCTTACCTTTGGCTCTATGGATGACATATGCTGATGTTGACAGCTCGATTGAGTTGTTATATGATGATTTTTTGTGAGTGATAAGGCAAAGATATGAGGAAATGTGTAAGTGTGTATATATAGTGGAAGAGAGTGATGAAACGTGGCAAGGAGGAGACATGACGGAGGGTCGTGTCGTGTCGAGAAGAGGAAGATGGTGTTGTCTTTGTAATCCTAACACTTGTCTCGAGAGACCCTTCTCTTTTTGGCAGCAAAGATCGTGTAAACCCAGTCGACAGAGAGAGATGAGTTTTAGAGAGAGATATATGGATAAGGTCATCCGTGATTGGGGAATATAAAAAATTAATCACTTAGATTGACTGGTGTGAACGCTTTCAAATTATAATTCTTTTTATGGCTTATTAATATAAAACAGCTATAAAAAAATCAAATAATATAAAATATAAGATTTTTTTGTCAACTACCCATTTGTAAAGAAAAATATAAGGTTTTTGGACTAATAGCCAAATGAGCAAAATAATTGATGTCAAATCAACTACTTTTTTGTTAAATGGTATTCATATGTCAAATTAAATCGAATACAAAAGCAAAACAATTAAAAGCCAGCAAAATACAATTTACTTCATACATCTTATTTTGTTTTGAAAATTAACCGTACTAGTTACTGATAAAGTATTACTTATAAAAACAAAAACATATGAAACGTAAATACTAATTTACTTTGCAAATAAAAAGATTGGTCAAGCTACGCTGATTATAAAAGATATGTACTGCATAATCCCACTCGTAGATTCTATGAAATCTAATCATAGTTTCAAAAAAAAATAAAGTTCTGTGAAATCTTGTAATCTCTTTGTACATGCAGTCGCCAATTTTTTTCTTCTATATTATCCGTTCACTCGGCCTTTTAAGTTTTGACTGTCACGTGGAGTTAATACTGGAAAATACAAGTATGAATGTCTGTGAGGGTCAGTCATGTGGTAGCTAGTATGTACACGCATACAGAACGAGCGGGGCCCGAAGTTGGTTCCTCGAGAGACAAAACAAAGTTCACTGAACCTTTTGTTTCAGAATACATTTGTGGTCGAGAAACACGTGAAAAGCGGCCTCTTCTCTTATTTATTCTTTTAACCGATAACTACAAAGCTCCGGTTCCTATATATCTAAACATATTCCTTCTTTTCAAAAAAAAACTAAAAAATATCAAAGTAGTTTAGAAATATATACTATCGTGGAAACTGCTAAACATAACACACAATGTAATTGCAAAATTAAAAAATTTAAACTTCTTCTAGTGCAAAAGTAACATTCTACACAAACTAGTGTAAAAGAGAAAACGAATAATTAGATTTCAATTTAGTCCTAATACTACTAAAATCATATTATTTTGCGTGATTTATTTTGTGTAAAAATAAATGACACCGAAAAGAGTAGGGAGTACACTTGTCTCAGACTTAATAAGTACATAGTAGACCCCTCTTTGGAAAACACTAAAGATACAAAACGTTATGGACATAAGCAATTAAGCATTTCACCAACGTCAAATTAATGTGAAAGTTCAAAACAAATAACACTCAAAAATACCAAAATGACAAAGACATCATACTTAGCTGTGTGAAGCTTTATTTTATAGAAAATGTGCTCAGTTTTCATTTTACTTTTGTCCACACTTTTTAAAGTACTTTTATAATTATGTACTTAAGAGAACCGCTAAAATTACTTGGAATATAGTTATGACACATTCTTCAAAACTACAAATGATGCAACTGTGTGTGGAAGCACCATTACAGGGGAAGAACAGACCAAACATAAAATAAGTGTAGTTTTATAGAGAGTATATATGGCCGTTTAAACGAAATTGAGCAAATCAGACATACAGATAAACAATGGCCCATTAGAAGTCCATTAAATAAAATGCCCCCTTCTATATGGATATAGACTTTTTTGTGGATTATATAATAAGCCAGACTTGCAGCCACATGATTATTTCCATGAACGAGGGCTCGTTTCAATAACAAGAAGACTAGTTCCAAAATATACATTGTAAAAAGAAAAGAAAAATAAAAAGATTATCATCGTAAACTTAAGGGGTTATTTGTGAAATAACAAAAAAAACTAAAATTAGTTTTTAAGAGAGGGAGTAGAGAGAGATAGGAAGAAAGAATGGGAGAGAGAATGAGATTTTAGTCATTTTCTGAATTTTGGTTTTTTTCTTAACTACTAGATGCAATTTCTCTAAACTTAAACTCATATTTATACTGTACTAAAATAACCACTAATCAGTGGACGATTAAGAGACCAGTAGAAAGTGTAAAAGGATCAAGACGAGTTTAAGGCACGTGGGCTTTGGAATCGTTTGTAGTGTTGCGACAAAACCACTCTTATGCAAATCCAATCGATATTAATTTTTCAGAAACAAAACTAGCTAATGATCGCTTTCGTATATAAAAAAAAAGGAATCAGTGCTTGTAGAGGATGGATTTAATCATCCCGCAAGGCCCAAAGAATAGAAGGCCTGGCCCAGACCAAGGAAAGCGATGGCTCGAATAATCGGCTTAATTCGGTTGGTTACTCGGCTTGTCTCTACAGTATCTCGAGTCGAGCGACGCCGACCAAGAGGCATCCGGCTCAGCGACCGCTCGGATGGATGCGGGCCTCTCGGCCCAATAAGGAAGGCCCACGAAGACGACTTAAGCTAGGTCAAGAACGACACATCAGAGGACTATATAAGGGGAAGGAAGAGAAACGAGAAGGGGATCCGAAATCATCTGACTAACACTTGGCGGCTAGATTAGGGTTTTCACCTTTGCTTCATCTTGCCGTTATTTGTACTTTTCCGGTAGCTCTTCGAGTTGCCGGCTTCTCTTCTGTCGCATTCTCTTTACATCTCTTGTAACCGATTGAACGTCTCCTCCGACCATAATAAAACGTCTTCGTTAAACCCACATCCTTTTATTACCGTTTTCCGATCAAACAGTTGGCGCCCACCGTGGGGCATTTTTAGCAAAGTAACGTTAGTACTATGGTTGTCAGCAACGACAGTTCTTCGTCTGGCGAGGAGCGCGAAGCCCTCGAGGTGATGCCGGCTCCCGAGGTAACACCTACGCCTACACCAGTAACTCCGCTACCCCCTCCTGCGTCCATGGAAACCATCCTGGCACGCCTCGCCCTGCAAGAAGCGGCGCAGAAGGCGGCGGTCGACCAAATCACAGCGATAGCAAAAATACTCGCCCCTATCGCTGCAAACGCCGAAGCTTCAACGGCGCAGTACCGTCGACACCTGTTCGCCACTGAACGAACCACCAACATAGCACCTGCGCGGGATAACAATTACCAGAGCGTCGGTAACAGCAACCAGAGCGCCGGTAACGACATCAACGCAGACACCGCAAGCGAGCTAGCCGCGTTGAAACAGTCGGTCCTCGACATCAACTCAAAGATCCACCAGGTGACGACCTCGGCGCCCCAAATCGAGCACGTACTCGCGGAATCTCTTCGCACACCCTTCACGCAAAGGGTCACCGGCGTACGGCTCCAGAAGATGGAGAAACTTCGTCTTCCAACCTTCAAGGGTCTCTCCGACCCTTCTACTCATGTTACGTCCTTCAACATAGCGATGCGACGCGCAAATCTGACCGACGAAGACAAAGACGCCGGCTTTTGCCAACTCTTTGTCGAAACCCTAGAGGGACCGGCCCTTACTTGGTTCACAGGCCTCAGAGAAAACTCCGTCGATTGTTTCCACGACCTCTCGACGGCCTTCCTGAAGAATTATATCATGTTCACCAACCAAGAAACGACCGTGTCCGACCTGTGGAACCTCACTCATACCAGCGGCCAAAGCCTCCGCGACTTCATGGAAAAGTTCAAGGCTATCGTCTCGAAAGTTGATATTCCTGATCCTATCGCTGTCGAGTCTCTGATGAATACCTTGCACGTTGACTCCACATTCCGTCAGGATCTCTACCGATACCCGACGAAATCTGTGTCTGACGCCATCGCTCGCTCAAACAACTTCATCCGCATGGAAGAAGACACAAGAGCAAAGTTTGCAAAAGAAGCAGCAGCGAAACAGCGACCCGCCCGAACAAACGACACCCGCCCTGAGCCCCGCCAGCACTCCTCCGGTGGAAACACCACTCAGAAGCGAGGCTACGTTAGCTCGGTCGACGACGAGGAATCGCCAAAGACAGCAGCCGTCACGCGAGAGAAAGCCTGGAACCACTGGGATCGAGACTCCGCCTCGAAGCAAACAAAGTCGTCCGAACCAGCGAGTTCAAACTCTGAGGAGCCAAAGAAATGGTGCCTCTACCACAAAAGGGATTCCCATGATACGAAAGAGTGCAAAGTCCTCATCGGGCAATTTTTCGACGGAATTACCAACGGGACAATTCAAATGCCCACCTCTCCAACGACACCGAAAAACACCAAAAGTTGGAGTAAGAACAAGGAGAAGAAGGCACAGAAGTCTCAGCAGAACACGGCCCCTAGCGAGGAAAGAGCGAGCCCTGAGCGCACTACTGTCAACAACGTCGGCCCCGCCAACGACTCATCAGAAGACGAACATCCGCGTCGCCGGCGACGAGTGGAAGTCATACTCTCTCGCCCTTGTGACTCTTCTGACGACGACTCCTCGACAATGCAATCAGATTTACGCGACAAACTGAACAGCAAAGTCGAGCAATCTCTCACTTCCCCGACAACAGATAAAGACCTGCGCGCACTATTGAAGCGAAAGAGCGCTACAAACGAACACGTGGGAAGCGCCGACCTCCGCACAACCATCTCAAAATTTAGCGCCAGGAGAATAGGTGAAGACGGCGACCTTCGCGACCAGCTCAATTCAAAGGCCGATGACCTGCGAATCCAACTAAACCGTTCGAAGAAGTCCGATCTGCGACGACGTCTCGAGTCAAAAAAGAAAAAGCCCGCGGAAGCTCCTCAGTTCGAGAACACAACCGACGATTTAAGGAAGCAACTCGAATCATTGCGAGCTACCCGCACGCCAAACATTAGCGTCATAATGGGAGGATCGCCTCCTTGCGGCGATTCAGTTCGAGCCGTCAAAGACTATAAGCGACAAGCCACCACTTCCAAGAAGTGGCCACTTCCAGTCGAAAATGATCACCAGATCACTTTTTCGGCACTAGATACCAAGGGTATCCACATGCCGCACAACGACCCCCTCCTCGTCGATCTCGACATCGGAGAGTGCCTAGTCGCGAAAGTACTTATCGATACAGGCAGCTCAGTCGATCTCATCTTCCGCGACACACTCGATAAAATGGGAGTCGATTTAAGAGATATGAAGCCTTCCTCTCGCACACTCACCGGCTTCAACGGAGCCTCGGAGCAAATGATCGGAACAATTCGTCTCCCAGTATACGCAGGTGGTATAACCCGTACCGTCAAGTTCTCCGTCATCCGAGCCAAAGCACCATACAATGCCATCCTCGGAACACCATGGTTGCATTCCATGAAAGCCGTTCCCTCGACGTACCATCAATGCGTCAAGTTTCCCGGCAAAGACGGAAAAACACAGACGATACGGGGAGATCAACAAGCCGCGAGAGAACTGCTGATTGCAACTGTAAAGATGCAGCAACAGGCTTCCCTCGTCAACTCCGTCAGCAAACCGCTCCACAAGATATACCCCCAGAAAGAGGAAGTTCGAGAAGTCGCAATTGATGAATCCGACCCAACAAAAATCATCCGAGTGGGCGTATACCTGTCCGACGACTTATGTTCAAAGATCATCTCTTTCATTAAAGACAACGCTTCAACGTTCGCCTGGAAAACCTCCGACATGAAGGGGATCGACCCCGCAGTTACATCCCATGAACTGCACGTCGACCCCACGTTCAAACCCATCCGACAGAAGCGACGCAAACTCGGTCCGGAAAGATCTAAAGCAGTGAACGACGAAGTCGACAGGCTCCTCGACGCGGGTTTTATTACAGAAGTCCGATACCCCGAGTGGTTAGCCAACCCGGTCGTCGTCAAGAAGAAGAACGGCAAATGGCGCATATGCGTCGATTTCACGGACCTCAACAAGGCGTGCCCAAAGGATAGTTACCCACTCCCTCACATCGATCGTCTCGTCGAGTCAACCGCTGGCAACGAACTCTTAACCTTCATGGACGCTTTCTCAGGCTACAACCAGATCCTGATGCATCCCGACGATCGCGAGAAGACGGCATTCATCACCGACAGAGGGACCTATTGCTACAAGGTGATGCCCTTCGGGCTAAAGAACGCCGGTGCGACCTACCAGCGACTCGTTAATCGAATGTTCGCTGACCAACTTGGCAATACCATGGAAGTGTATATCGACGATATGCTAGTCAAATCACTCAAGGCCGACGACCACCTCAATAACTTGCGCGACTGCTTCAAGATCTTGAACGACTATGGGATGAAGCTCAACCCGGCCAAATGTACCTTCGGTGTCACTTCCGGAGAATTCCTCGGCTACATCGTTACTCAGCGAGGAATAGAAGCCAACCCCAAGCAGATCTCAGCGATTCTCGACCTTCCAAGCCCGAAAAACAGCCGCGAAGTGCAGCGACTAACGGGACGCATCGCAGCTCTCAACAGGTTCATCTCGCGATCGACCGACAAGTGTCTTCCCTTCTACGAGCTACTAAGGGGAAACAAAAGGTTCCTCTGGGATGAAAAATGCGAGGAGGCGTTCAATCAACTCAAGCATTATCTCACGACCCCACCCGTTCTATCAAAGCCAGAAGCCGGCGACACACTGTCTCTCTACATCGCCGTTACATCCTCCGCCGTCAGCAGCGTATTAATTCGAGAAGACAGGGGAGAACAAAAACCAATCTTTTACACAAGTAAAAGAATGACGGAGCCCGAGACGAGATATCCAACACTAGAAAAAATGGCCCTGGCCGTCGTCACCTCGGCAAGAAAATTGCGACCCTACTTCCAGTCGCACACGATCGAAGTACTGTCCAACCAACCACTCAGAACGGTTCTGCAGAATACCAACCAATCGGGACGGTTGACCAAATGGGCGATGGAGCTAAGCGAACATGATATCGTTTACAAAAATCGAACAGCAGCAAAGTCACAAGTCCTTGCCGACTTCTTGATCGAATTGACGCCAGAACTGGAACAAGACCTCATCCTACCAAACGTAAACTGGATCCTCCACGTCGACGGGTCATCCACGAGTAAAGGATCAGGAGCAGGAGTGCAATTGCAATCACCAACAGGAGAACTAATCCGGCAGTCGTTCAGCTTCGGCTTCGCGGCATCAAACAACGAAGCTGAGTACGAATCCCTCATCGCGGGGCTCCGTCTCGCCAAGGCGGTGAAAGCAAAGCGAATCAGCGCTTACTGCGATTCTCAACTCGTCGTAAGCCAGTACCTCGGTGATTACGACGTCCGCAACGACAGGATGGACGCCTACCTCAAACTCGTCCAAGACCTCACGCGAGACTTCGAGTTCTTCGAACTCACGAAGGTTCCTCGCGGAGAAAATGTTTGTGCCGACGCCCTCGCCGCTCTGGGAAGCAAGTTACACGACCAGGTCAAAAGGACAATCCCGATCCATAAAATCGAGAAACCGAGCATCGATACGAAGGCAGAACAGGCCGCGATTATAGCAGCGATCAACGACGCGATGGACATTGACGAAGTAGAATCCCCCTCGCCAGATGATCACTCAACAGATTGGCGCAAGGAACTCATCGATTACCTCGCGGAGGGTTTACTGCCCGTCGAAAAATGGGATGCCCGGCGACTGAAAAGACGCAGCACGCACTACGTCGTCCTAGACGGAGAACTACACCGATGGACTGCATCAAAGGTACTACTCAAATGTATCGCCGGCGACGAGACGAGACTCGTCATGGCCGAGACACACGAAGGAGCAGCAGGCAACCACTCGGGCGGGCGAGCTCTCGCACTAAAAGTTAAAAACCTCGGATTCTACTGGCCAACCATGAATGCCGATTGCGAGACATACGCGCGCAAGTGCGATAAGTGCCAGCGCCACGCCAAAACCATACACAGCCCAACGGAGTTTCTCCACACCTTGACTGCTCCATATCCATTTATGAGATGGGGAATGGACATCATTGGTCCAATGCCGGCATCTCGACAAAAGAAGTTCATCCTGGTCCTCACTGACTACTTCACCAAATGGGTTGAAGCCGAAGCCTATGCCAGCATAACCGACAAGGAGGTACAACACTTCGTCTGGAAGAACATAATCTGCCGACACGGGCTCCCATACGAGATAATCACGGACAATGGTTCGCAATTCATCTCGCATCACTTCAAGGGCTTCTGCGACAGATGGCGCATACGACTCAACATGTCGACGCCGAGAAACCCGCAAAGTAATGGTCAAGCCGAATCGACGAACAAGACCATCATCGACGGTCTGAAGAAACGACTCGACTTAAAGAAAGGATGCTGGGCAGACGAACTAGATGGTGTCCTGTGGTCCCATAGAACCACTCCTCGCGGAGCGACGAAAACTACGCCCTTCTCAATGGCCTACGGCATCGAGGCGATGGCTCCCGCAGAAGTGAACGTGACGAGCCTACGCCGGTCGCGAATGCCACAGAACGCTGAAATCAACCGCGACATGCTCCTAGATGCACTCGACGATATCGAGGAAAAGCGCGACCAAGCGCTACTCCGCATCCAGAATTACCAGCATCAAATCGAGAGCTATTACAACAAAAAGGTCAAGTCGCGCCCTCTCGAAATGGGCAACCTCGTCTTAAGAAAGGTCTTCGAAAACACTAAGGAGTGGAAGGCCGGCAAGCTCGGAGCCAACTGGGAGGGACCATACAAGATAGTCGAAGTCATCAAGCCAGGAGTATACCGCCTCGAGACTTCGACAGGCGAAGCAGTACCGAGAGCCTGGAACTCCAAACATCTCCGCCTTTTCCACCCTTAGCCTGGAAACACAAACCCGAGTGAATGCGCCACAAAGGCCACTTTCACTCGCAATCTACTAATCGAGTAAAAGCGCCATAAAGGCCGCTTTTACCCAAAAAAAAAAAAAAAAAAAAAAAAAAAAAAAAAAATCGAGTGAATGCGCCACAAAGGCCACTTTCACTCGCAATCTAAGAACTACGAATGGCTTGATTCCCGCAAAGGGATACGTAGGCAGCCCAAAGAAAAAGGGTCCAGCCGAAATAAAAAAAAATATAAAAACCCTCCCCGAGGAATCGATCTCCGAAGCAGACGATCACTTAAGCGATGCCTACTCGAGCACGCCCCGGCTCCTCGAACAAACGTATCGGCACTCGCATCCCACGATTGAATACGTCCTGATCAGACATGTATTCACGGGATCGACCGCGTTGCGACCTAAACCAACACGGCCGAGACAATGACTCCGATTCATCCTATAATTAACTAAGTAAGGTCTGGCCAACCAAACGCTTGAAAATTACATTGGGATCGACTCGGAACCGTCAAAGTCGAAAACTCTTAATTAACAATTTAAACTCAAAATGGCAAACGGTCGCGACTCAAAGAGGTCAATCGAGACAAAGTCATAACAAGTTTAAAATTATAATGATTCGACATCTCGAACAACATTTACACCGAACAAGCAGAGTCACTTCAAATCTTGAGAAGTCACGATTTTGATAGACAAATCTAAAGTAAATCAGTCCAAATCACCAAAAGAGTTCGAGATAGCGAGAAAACAGCAAAACAAAAGCCTCGAGGGCAAAGGTTCAAAAAAAAAACTACAACAATGAGTCATATAAGACTCAAAAGAAAACAACATACAAGAGACGCTAATCCTCTCGGTCGCTCTCACGATCGTTGAGGGCAGAAAGCTCCGAAGCCCTGACACTCGACTCGCGAGCAACCTCCTCATTACCTCGACGAGACCCTTCAGCCGAAGTATCCGAGAGCACGAGGACAGGACCACCGTCTTCAGCAGCATTGGTCCCCCGATTAGGCGTCTCCCCCTCAAACGCAGCCGAAGAACCCTCTACAAAAGGCGTCGGCTCGTCGCGGCGCCCGTCGATTGGATCAGAGGGCGGAGTAACAAGATTTGCTGCGGTCTCTGGGTCGATCAGACCGGCATTGGACCCGTAGGGATCAAGACTCGCCAAAATACGAGCATCCACAAACTGGGAATCCAATATAAGAGGAGAAAGCGTGAGATCCACCTCGGGTATCTCACCAACCTTGAGCTCCTCGGCCTCCTGCTCGTATTTTTTCTCTTGCTCCGCGAAAAGATCGATCGTGGCTTGCAGGATGTCGCTCCCAGCCCTCTTCAAGGCTTCGAGGCATTTTCTGGTCCCAAAAGCTTGGCTATGAAGCAACCGAGCCTTGTCGTAAAGGCTTCGACGTTCCTCTCGGGAGCGAATCCTGGCGAAGCGACGGTTAGCCTTTGCAGACATCTCGGCCTCAACCCTTCCTCGTTCCTTTGTCACTTCCAAGATCCTGGAATCTCTAAGGCGCTTCATCTCTCTTTCATGAGATGCAGCGAGCGAAGCTTTCTCGCCCTCGAGCTCAGCGTTCTTCTGCTCGAGTTCATGGATAATCCCGCGAGATGCCACCAAGTCGGCCTTGAGTTCGTCCCTTCGAGCCATCGCACGAGTGACCATCCCGTTGAGCCTCTCGACGTTAGCCTTTGATGTACTCAGCTGACGAGCAGAAGCTTCCTCCTTCTCCGCGTGTTCCTTCTTGGCCAGCTCAAGTTCAGTCGAGACTCCTTTCAGGGCAGTGTCGTACTTATCAATCACGACGTTCATCGCGCCGTCTCCCTAGACGAACAAGAAGATGAAAATCATAAGAGAAAGAGAAAGAGACAACAAGTAATGCAACAAGAAGGGGAAGAGGTCGAAGTGTTTACCAGCAGCTTTGCCCTCGCAGCCTCCTCGTATTCATCCCCGAAGATGAGGTCCCTCACGGCAGGAAGGGATTTTGCCCTCCCTCTAAGCTGACGAAGAAGCTCCCCGCACTTCTCGGGAACGTACGCCAGAGGGGCCGGCCCTTCGTAGTGGAAAGAGACCTTATCCGGAAAGTTAATCCCGGGAGCCCTCCTTAAGATAGCAGAGCCGCGAGGAGACGTGCCGGTCTGAACGGCCCCCGCCCCAGTGATAGCCGGAGTCTCCTCGCTAGGAAGCGTCAGAACAGGAGATCGCACGTCATCGTCGATCTCGTCGTTGTGCCTTCTCACCAAAAGCGGCGACTCACCACTATCTTCGTCGGAACCATCCGGGATGGCGGCGTTAAGGGAAGCCTCAGATCCATCTGCTTCCCTCGCATCATCTCGCTCTCTCGAGACTTCGGCCTCAGAAACCTCCTCTTCAGGCCGAGTTTCTTCGTCTTCCTCCTCAGTACCAGTCGGCTCCTCGGGGCCCTCCGATTGAGCCTCAACAGACCTCTTGGTCTTCTTCCTCTTCTTCTTCTTCTTCTGAAGATCACCGGAAGGGGGGACGCCGCTCGCCTCCTCGGCGTTCTCCTCGGCTCCCGAGACACCCCTCTTCCTCTTCCTACTTTTCTTCGCACTCGCAGCACCGGAAGGAGGAACCTCGCTAGCGCGAGGGACAGCCGTCGAGGGCCCGCCCCCGCTAGTCAGTCCTAGTTGAACGGCAAGCATCGCGCTCAAGTCTGGAAGAGTTCCCATTCTCTTTGCCTCGTTGACTTGTTTCTGGATATCTCTCGGAAAAATTTCCAGCCTCTTCGCGCGAATAGGAAGAACTGTTGGAAGATCTGACCTCCACCCTCCTGAAAACACAAGGCAGAGAGGTTAGCACGCGACAAGCAAGCCATACGGCCAAAAAAAATATATATACAAGAAACGGCGAGAGAACGCACTTCGAGCAATCCGATCTTTAAGCTCGTAGGTCTTCTCGACGGTGATCTCAGACCAACGGTAGATTCTAAGCAAAGCGACGGCTTGAACGCTCTTCAAGAAATCTTCGGGATAGACGGGAGACGTAGGATGGCCAACTGCGAACAAAAGAAAAGGAGAATCTCATTAGGAACAACAAAGTCAGACGTAGTTCGCGACAAGGTACTCTACCACAGGATCGATTCCAAAGAACCCGATAGTCCTCCTGAGGAGGCTCCTCGAAAGCCGAGACGTCGGATTTAAGAAAGAAGTAAGAGCGCTGCCAATTCTGCGTCTTGTTCGGATGACCGGCGCATACATTACAGTTTGGTCGCATTTTCACCGAGTAGGTTCCGTCCTTCATATCGGTTATCGAGGTCATCTCCTCGAAAGATCTGACGCTCATCGGCATATCGATCTGCTCCGCTAAAATCGATAAGGTGACGGCCAGTCGCAACGAGCCGTTCAACAGTTGGCTAATCGCGATGTCTCGCCGCCTAGCGTACGCAGTGATCAGTCGCGGGATCGGGAACCAACAGCGAGTGTCCTCCTGGAAGTAAGACTCGTATACCGTCTGATATCCGATCGGAGGAGACCAAGGTCTCTGCTCTTTCGTGGGGATAAGGAAAGTTACGCCCGTAGCGCCCTTGGATCGAAGAACCTTCTTCACGCTCCTCGGGGTAGATTTAGTCTCTTCTACACCCTCCCAGTCTTGACCAGCCACGAAGGCAGGGCGAAGCAAGTTGGGTAGAAGCCTCGGAAGCTCCTCGAAAATCCCGTCAGGATAGAAGGTCGTTGGGACTAACTCAGCTTCGGGATCGTCATTCTCAGGAGGATCGCCCTCCATAGGGCGAGCTCTCAAAGTAACCGAGTCGACAGGCGTCGCCCCGCTCTGCCCGTCTCTCGCGCAATCCGTCGCGTCGCTAACAGCGACGTTCTCATTCCCTTCCCTCGCAAGCCTCGTAGCATCTGCGACCAGAAGCCTTTGGGAACGAGATAAATTGGCGGTGTCCATCATCGCCGCATGGTGGGCAGATTCCAGATCCCCGAGACGACCTCCGTCGGGATTCCTTGCCGGCGTCGATGTCGCCGCGACCGATTTCCCTTTTTGTCGCCTCGATAATCTCGGAACCGATGACATAGTGGAGATCGCGTCGAATGAAGGTTACAACACTTAGAGAGATAAAGGAAGGAGAGAGAAAGTACCTTTGATCGCGGAGGAAACTTGAAGAAATGAAAGGGGATCCACGTATTTATAAGGAGAAGAGAGGGAGGAGTTCGAGGCATCATCATTAGGTCTATTCGGGCCTAAATGGGCCTCGAAATTCCCCCTAAATACCCAGCGGACCCTCGCGGCGTTTCAACTCCCCGAGACACTCGTGAAGGGAAAAAGAGGAAAGGTTCGAGGTGTCATTATTAAACCTAAATGGGCCTAAACGGGCCTCGAATTTCCCCCAAAAAACCCCATCGACTCCCGCGACTTTCCGGCTTCTTATCTTAATTAACCAAACGGTTATCCTAAGATCGATTAAACCGGTGAATTAGCCGGGATTTGCCGATCAAAATCTGGGAGCCTGAGACTCAACGACCCCGAGAGAAGGCACTACCGCAGCCTTCCCGCGACTCGTCAACCCATCGTTTCAAACTCCCGACAGGACTACTATTCTTTCGAACCTTCGAGTTCCAGAATCCATCATGAGCTTGTCGACTCTCCGCTCACCGATGGACTGGGGGGACTTACTGTAGAGGATGGATTTAATCATCCCGCAAGGCCCAAAGAATAGAAGGCCTGGCCCAGACCAAGGAAAGCGATGGCTCGAATAATCGGCTTAATTCGGTTGGTTACTCGGCTTGTCTCTACAGTATCTCGAGTCGAGCGACGCCGACCAAGAGGCATCCGGCTCAGCGACCGCTCGGATGGATGCGGGCCTCTCGGCCCAATAAGGAAGGCCCACGAAGACGACTTAAGCTAGGTCAAGAACGACACATCAGAGGACTATATAAGGGGAAGGAAGAGAAACGAGAAGGGGATCCGAAATCATCTGACTAACACTTGGCGGCTAGATTAGGGTTTTCACCTTTGCTTCATCTTGCCGTTATTTGTACTTTTCCGGTAGCTCTTCGAGTTGCCGGCTTCTCTTCTGTCGCATTCTCTTTACATCTCTTGTAACCGATTGAACGTCTCCTCCGACCATAATAAAACGTCTTCGTTAAACCCACATCCTTTTATTACCGTTTTCCGATCAAACAGTGCTTTGGACAAATATATGCAATGCTGTGTTTTTCCGTTCAGTAGTATAAATATTAAACTAGGTTAGACTTTGTTTGAGGAACCAAAGTGTAATAAAGAAGCGTTTGAGAAAGCAAAAAGTGTTGCCGGATGATCGTTTGATTTCATATATATACAAGTCACCCCTCATTGGCCGTGTGAGCTTTTTGAGAAGGAAGGACTTATTATTACCATGGTGTAATTGTTATGTTTTCTTGCTTCTCTTCTGTATTTTGCTGAATTTGAGTGATAAGTTTTTTAAAAAGATTATGGATTCCAAAACTCGTGCATTTTTGTAAGACGAGACTCATGTTATGTAAAATTAATATTTTCTAAAGGAGCAGACTTCTCCCGGCGAAACTTGAACATGAAAAACGATGAGATTTTTAGTTGAAACTTTGATTGGTTTAAGAGTTCTGGCCATGATTCTGTTTTGGGTTCTTGAATTCAGTGGCTCACATTGATTCTCCTCAAAAGATTTGTGTTGGCTGCTCCGGTCTACGAAAAATTGAAACTCAATAAATAGATCAAATTAAAGAAGAAGAAAAAAAGAAAATTTATTTAAAACACACAACAAAAAATAAAATATATTTTTAGTTTAAAACACACACAAATAAAATAAAAAAACTGAAATAAACATTTATTAGTATGGACTATGAAGTCCATGGCCACGAAGCCGTTATCTTCCTCTAGCGTCTACAAAAGAAAATTTCTCGTCCAAGTCTTATGTTTTTGGTCACTTTCACCAACCTCGCGTCCGACACATCTACCTTATTAATTTTATTTTGCATCATTTCAATTTAATTTTTTAAATTTTATTATTTATTACACAACCTCCATAGACTTCGGACATGGAATCGGCCTATCAGACAGCTCAAATCTCTTCCGTTTTTATTGTTGTGATAATTATTCTTTCCTATGTCATTCTCTTTATTTAATTGCTGGGAATAATTATTCTTCCTCATCTCATATAAAATTGGATGGTTGAAATGTGTTTTTACCGGGTTTCCGTTACAAGGAAGACTTTGGGTAGTCGCCAACTGGTTGTTAAGGCATTTTATCCCTCAGTTAACCAATTGAGCAGACGCTTTTTTTCCTAAGAGCATCTCAAAAAAAATTATATAATTTCAAATATAGAATCTTTTGATTTCCAAATAGGAATTTCAAAACTTCAAATTTAGAGTTTTAAGAAAAAAACTGCATATTTGAAGTTTCATTACTCAAAACTTTAAATTTGAAGATTCATCTTTTATTTGCATTTTAGTCTTTATAATTAATTATACATCATATTTATGATTCTTAAGTATTTTTTCATTTATCATTTTAATCTTTAAAACTTTTGTATATCATAAATATTTCAAATTTAATTTTATAAATTCAAATTTTACACAAATTTTTTTAAAATTTAAGAAAAAAATTAAAATAAGATTTATATTTTAAAACTAGAATTAGACAACAAGAATATTACAAAAGAAACTTAATAATTTTTTTTTAAAAAGATACATGAAAACATAACTATTACAAAAATTTAAATATTATAACAACACTAGTAATCTAGTAAATTTGCTCCAGAACCTCTAAATTATTGGGGGAAATTACATGTTTACCACTTTCATGGTACCACTTTTCATTTTTACCACCACTAAGGAGATATTCCCAAATTATTGTCCAAACAAATTTTGTATAACTAAATTATTTTTCAAACAAATTTTGTATAACCGGAGATAGAGCATTATAGAAATAACTTTATGGAATAATTTGGTATTTTGCTTATATTTTAATATTTAATTATTTATTTCTATTTATAATTTTATATTTTAATGTAAAATTTTATTAATTAATATTATTATAATATTTTTATATATGTGCTAGTTATTTATAAAAGTTTTATGGATTTATATTAAGTATGACAAATATAAAGACTATAGTGTAAATTACAAATATATAATTTTGATGTTAAATTTGAAGTTTTACTTTTGAAAAAGGACATCTTGAAACTTCAAATATAGAATTTTGGAAATTCTAAAATAGATAGTATTTTTAGAAATGCTCTAAGAAAACACTCCCTCCAAATCAATTTTTCTAAGCTACCTCAAACAAAATAAACAAAAAAGTTAGCTCCATGGATAGGTTTTGTAGTTTAACATCTTTTTGGTAACAAAGTATTTATTTATAGTAAAATATAATTATAGAGTTTTTGAACATATTAAAATTGAAATAATATTCGTTTGTAAATATTATTTTCTCTCGCTAAAACACTTTCCATAATGATGAGCTAATCATATTTCAGAAATTTTAAATATTCTCAATAATATTCCCTAAAATAATAATATGTACCAACATCAACTATTACATAGTAAGTAACACAGATAACAAAAAAACCCATTTTTAGGAATAAAACAGCAATGCAGTAGGAACAGAAGGTATATATGATGATGATATGTTGAAATTTTTTCGGTTTTATTAACATGTAAGAAAAAAAAACAGAAAATCCTGAAAATGATGTTAATTAAGTTTCCACCTTCGCACGTCACTTAATGAGAAATTTGTGGCCGCTGTATTACCTGAACATAACACGTATAGTTTAACTAATAAACAAACATGATACGTCCTAAAAAATATTATCTGCTTCTAATTACAATTTGTTTAAATAAATGTTATACATTAATTTCATCCCAAATGGGCAAATAGGAGGTTACATCGGCCGGTACGGTGATTCTAGGTTACAGAAACAGATCCTAATTAACAAATTTTACAAAGAGTTTTTTTCGTTATGATAATTTTAACAACTTTTTTTTTGACGACGATAATTTTAACAACTGTGTATCACAGAATAGTAAAGAAGTATCATGTCTGCGCTTAACACATGTTTCATGCTCGCTTATAGTCAGGGATTTGCAATTATATTGGAAATAAAAACATATGTTGTTGGTTCACACACTACAAGAAAACACATCGTTAATGACGGTCAAAAACCAATCTGAGATTCTTTAGTCAACTAATCAATCTGAGATTCTTTAGTCAACTAATCAATTAAGCTTTGGTGGACAAGTTTAATGGTAAAACAATTCAACGGTTGCTTGAATTTGTATCCAACTATTAAGCTTATAAACAAAAATATATATTCACATATACACAAGCCGAATTTCAACTATTTTCTTCGGTTTTTTAAATGTTTTCGTTTATTCTAATTATTTGAATATCAGCACTAAGTCAAGTCAATGACAACACAGTATTAGTTCCGGTTCAACAATATTAGTTTGTTTATGGATAGTTTGAAATATAAATGCATATAAAAGTCTTATTTGTAAAAATATTCTCTATTATCTATAACAACCCAAATAAAAAATAAATACAATGAATTTTCTGCTATTATCAAGCGTGCTATACTGCTTTAAATGGTTGGCAAAAGAAAAGAAAAAAGATGCAAAATATAATAATACATCTTCGGTTTGAATTAAAAATGGTAGAGATTTTCAATAAAAGTCCATATATTATTAAAATTGGTTGATATTTATTAAATATATATTTTATTGTTTTAGGATCTGGTCTTTGTTCTCGAGGTTCTAATGATAGAGCATCTCAAACCCCACTCTATAATCAATAGTAATACTATTAAAAGGGAAGGAGTCTAAAAAAATCTACATATAAAAGTTATTTGGACCCTTTCATTTAATTCATTATTTTTTTGTCTTTCCTTAAATTTATACTAACAATATGTTACTATATATTTTTCTAACAATAATTTAGTCAATTCTTTTATTTATTTAAATCTCACTCATAAATCTTAAACATTACTATTACTATATTTATCATTTTAATTTTTAATCGTAAAAGCATTGAAACTAATGTTTTATATTATCACTTTTATCATATAATATATGATTTAAAGCAAGATAAATTACAAGACATATATGTGTACATTCTAACTTCCTATTTCGTTTATAATAAAGTAATCATATCATATATAAACTTTCCCACTAAAATCATATATCATATACTAAACTTTCAACCGTCTATAGTTTGATAATATTTTCATATTTAAAAATAATTTTTCTGAATAATCATGTTATCTTCACAAAAATGAAAAAATTCATTGGTTCTATTAAAGCTAACCTGACTTTATAATATCAGTATTGATTATTCAAGATTTTTAAAATTATTTGTTTAGATATTATACTTTTATATAGTTTTCACTTAAAACGAATCAATACTATTAAAAAGGAAAGAGTTTAAAAAAATCTAATATAAAAAAGTTTTTGGAGTTATGTATAACTATTTATTATTTCTCTGATAATACATTAATCATTCTAAACATATAATATTTTAAATATTTTTAACAGATCTTAATATTATTTCTTATGATACCTTTACTCAGAAAAATATTTCATCAACCATGTTTTTGTACAATAACGTTAAAAATCTATATCAAAAGGTTGTTGGATCTGATATGGACGTAATGAGTCCACATCTGTTCGGGTATTTAAGATCCTAAAAAAATTTAAAATATATGAAAAATCTAAAAAATATCCGAAACACGAAAAATATTTGAAACTCTAAACAAATACCAAAAAAATTCAAATACCTAAAAATTTAAAATCTTATTCAAAATCTGACACGATGAACTGAAAAATACCCAAAATTTTATCTAAATACCCAATTTTTTTTTAATTTGAAAAATTTACCGGAAATCAAAACTCTAATCGTAAACCAAAAACTTAAAAACAATATCCATAATACCGAAAACATATTCGGAATATCCAAATATACCTAATAAACACATATTTATGATCGGGTCTAGGGTAGGACTCGGACGCAAACAAAGACCTGCGGGTCAAAAAAACCAATATGTTATATTCTCTGGACCTGAACTAAACCTATAATTTTGGGTCGGTTCGGTTGTTTTTTTGATCCGGATATATTTCTCATGTCCAAAAGAAACTTACGTAAAAGTGTACGTATAAAATCTCAAATAAACTAATTTGTAGATTATATAGTTGTTAAAAATTATGCTTTTCGATATAATAAAACTTTGTATTATAATATAATCCAACAACCCCGCGTTTTCCAAACGCGGGTCAAAATCTAGTTTACTTTAAAATAAAGTAGAAAATGGAGTGATGAATAATCAAAAACACATTACTCCATTTATGTAGTAGTTATTTTTCTATTCTATTTTATAGTAAATTATGGATTAAAACACAAGAAAAAAAAATACTTTTTTTTATTTATAATAGAAATTATTAATCGTCTCTTGGGATTGGGTGTTCTTCTTCTTCTTCTCTTTTTGTCTTCAACTGTTCGAAGTTCTTCTCTTTTCTTGTGTGTTCCCTGGTTCAGCCACATCAATATCCACAATCTCTCCTCTGTAGGGCTTTAAATTCTTTCTTAACTTTATTAATAATAATCAATTGTTCTTTGGCTTCTTGATTGAAAGCTATGATTGATCTGTACTCTGTGTTCTTTCATTCTTGAAAAAACCTTTTCCTTTTTGGAAAGAAATCATCATCTTCTCCGTGTGACTTATCCTCATCTGTTTATGAAAGTAGAAAGCTTTCTTGCGTATAAAGATTAGGGTTTTAATTCTTTCCTAAACTGGATACTTCTTGGTTTCATTTTCTTGAAATTGTTTTCATCGTGAGAATACGATGTTTTAACTTCCTTTCAAGAATCTGGTTATTAATCTTACACGTCTCTCTCTCTCTCTCTCTCTCTCTTTCTCTTACAGGAAGTCTCGTTTTCAGACAAAACATCAATCAGATGAGAAACTCACTGTAATAAACATTTTCAAGAAAATCCATGTCGGTTTATTACCAAACTAATGTCGGGATGCAATCTCTGTACCAAAAACCCATCTACCTCAACGAACAACAACAGCAACAGCAAGCTTCTTCTTCCTCCGCCGGAGGCGGTCTCGAAGTCCCAAACTCCGGTGGTAGTGTTCAAGACGAGATGCTTTTTATCCCACCAACAACAAGCGCAGGTCTCAACGGAAGCGTAACGGTTTCAAGCAACGATCTAAGCTTCCACGGTGGAGGACTTTCTTTAAGCCTCGGTAACCAGATCCAATACCATTACCAGAACCAGTTGAATTACAATCCTTCTCTGTCTAATGAGAATGGGAAGAGTCCTTCCTCTGGTTACATCAACGGAGTTGGACTCTACAACAACTACCGTTACGAGACAACAGGGTTCGTGAGTAGCGTTCTAAGATCCCCTTACCTTAAACCAACACAGCTATTGCTAGATGAAGTTGTTAGCGTCAAGAAAGATAGTAACAAGAAGATCAAGAACAACGACGACAAGGGTCAAGACTTCAGTGAAAACAACACATACAATGAGGAGTTATCTTCTTCAGAACGTCAAGAGCTTCAGAGCAAGAAGAACAAGCTCTTAACAGTGGTCAACGAAGTAGACCAAAGGTACAACCAATACCACCATCAGATGGAAGCTTTGACTTCGTCTTTCGAGATGGTAGCTGGTCTTGGAGCAGCTAAGCCTTACACATCAGTGGCTCTGAACAAAATCTCTCGCCATTTTCGATGTTTAAGGGATGCGTTAAAAGAACAGATTCAGGTGATTAGAGGGAAGCTTGGGGAGGACAAGGAGTCTTGTGAAGAGCATGGAGAGAGGATACCAAGATTGAGATATTTAGATCAGAGGCTGAGACAACAGAGAGCTTTGCATCAACAGCTTGGTATGGTTAGACCTTCTTGGAGACCGCAAAGAGGCTTACCTGAAAACTCTGTCTCTATACTCCGCGCTTGGCTCTTTGAGCATTTCCTTCATCCGTAAGTGTTTTGATTAAAATGGCCACTTTCTCTCTTTGCTTAGTTCATAACCATTTTCAAATGTTTTGTAGATATCCTAAGGAGTCAGAGAAGATCATGCTTGCTAAACAGACAAGACTATCGAAAAACCAGGTAAGACAAAGAAGGAAAGATATGACGGTCAAGTTTTCGTCTGTTTCCACTTTCCTAATAGCCTTGCCGTGATCTCACTTTTATTGTTGCTGAGTGATTCTCTGGCTCTTGACAATTGTTGTGCTACATTATTTAGGTTGCAAACTGGTTTATTAACGCAAGAGTTCGGCTATGGAAACCGATGATTGAGGAGATGTATAAAGAAGAGTTTGGAGATTCATCATCAGAGTTACTCTCTAACTCTAATCAAGACAACAACAAGAAAATGCAGGAAACATCTCAGTTCAAACATGAAGACTCTTCTTCTTCGCAACAACAGAGTCATGAAAACAACAACGTCCCATATACATCTGATGCAGACCGTGCTACTAGTGGAGATTATGACAGCTTGATGAACTATCATCAAGGGTTTGGTGTGGATGATTACAACCGCTACATTGGTCTAGGAAACCAGCAAGATGGCAGATTCTCTAATCCCCATCAGTTACATGACTTTGTTGTCTGAAACGTTTCTTGTCTTTTCACAAGCTCAAGAACTGGAAATGCCAGTGATTGGATTGGGGAGTAATGATTCTTGTAGCCCAAGAAAGATGCGCATTTTGCATTCTTATAGATAGGAGGATACACAATATATATCTGTAATATTTCCTGGTGGTGGCATATAAAGGTTAGTCTTTAGATTTGTATATGAAACTGAGCCTTATGTACACTTTGGTAAGCCTATATTGTATTGTTTTGTGTATATTCTTCAAGTTTAAAAAGATTAAAATAATATTTGTTACTTATACAAGTGTGAATCTGGTGTCATAGTTGTACTTGGACCATGTTTCAGTCAAACATGGAGATCATATAGATCAAAGAAACGTCATGCTGTTGCATTTTGTGAATAAGAAACGGCAGGTAATGGAGATTACAGAACTTTAAAGACAGCTGCTCTAAAGACTAAAGATGAAGCTCCAACCATATCTATTTTTTTCTTTCTACAAAGCTGAGATGTGTGGTTAAGTCCCTGAAATGTGTATTATCAGTTTTCATAAGACCATTTCAAAATCTCTTAAAGTGTATGGATCTTTTACCTCTATGTTTGATGAAGAACGGTGTCTAGACCAAAACCCTTTCTTTAATGCAGAGTCTTTGGACGAGAGTTTACTCAACTTGGAACTGATCGAAGCCAAACGCCATTTCAAGAATGACTTAGACGGGCCTTTGCTACTGAAACTAGGTTCCATCTTTAGAGCCTTTCCTTCTGTCTTCTGGAACATAAACTCATTTGCATTCACTCTCTCTGTAACTATCCAACACGCGCTTTTTACATCTTCTGTAGTGCTTTGCCTCTGGCTTTAAGGCTTTCCTTGTTATTTTTGTAACCTGTTTCTCCTCAATAGTGCATACGTGACAAGCAAGATCGTACTTCTCTATCTCTGTAGTCATGGTCTCTAAGCACTCTGCGTGGTAAACATGGCCACATGCAAGAACAGCAGCGATTTGGCGCTCGAAGTTGGCAACAGAAGACTTCTCAAACTTTGCTCCACATATCTGCTGATTTACAAGGGATTGGGAGAAGGAGAATCTGCTGCTACTGCTACTACCACTAAGTTTCCGTCTGCTAGAACCTAAGTGTTCGCTATCAAAAGACCATCTATCTCTTTGAGAATACGCTAGCATTTCAGTAAAGAAAATGCTTATCGGTTACAGGATAGAACATGGTCATAGACAAACGCCCAACTCAAGATCCCTCTCGCAACAAGCCAAGTACGTTTTAACAAAACCTAGCAAGCTTTGCTTATACATTTATAATGAATATAACCCTCGCTAGGAAGATCCAAGAAAACAACTGAAATCGAACAAGCCAAATACAAGTACTAAATCAAACTACTTGAACGAACTAAGCCACGTAGCAATTACCTGAAAATTAGCAAATACTTTGTCTACTTGTTTGGACTGAGAACAGGGTAAGTACTAGTTTAATTTTTAGGTGTTTGCTACTCGATTTGATTCGGACTTAAAAGTAGTAAAATTTTGTTGATTTATTACTTAACTTGACAATGTTAAATACTTGAAGCAAGTAAGGGACAACCATAGAATATAAGCCGAATATCAAATAAGGATATGATTAACTTCGGTCTCTTATCAAGGGTTCTTAACTCATGATTTGACATTTTTTTGTTTTTATTTTCTTTAAACACTTTTCGGTTAAGAGACGGTTCTTAGTTTTTCTTAATTAAAATCTACGAAAAGCTAAGAACCGTATCTTATCTGAAGCTAAGAATCCCAGTTAAGAGACTATGGTTAATCATGGTGTAAGACCATCCGCAACGCCAGTATTTCACTAATCCTTAGCACGTTAACCTAGGGTGATCTCAATAAAAAAATATTAACAAGGCTGAGATCGGTAAGGAGCAGTCCTTAAATAAGGTGTTTAAGGACTTAGTCCTTAGTGACGTGGCAACGTCTAATTGGGTCTGTCGAAATATGTATACCGGCTTAGAAAAAAAAATCTCATTCGCGAGACCACACGAAAAAGCGTTTATATCACAAATATAGATTCTAAGAATCAAAATATTCTATTAAAGAGGTAAATATATATTTATACCCTTATGATTAACTAATCCAAACCTTATGGTTTAGAGTTAAGTTGTGGGAACTTGGGTTTGAGGTTTAAATTTTTATAAAATAGAAAATAAATATTAAAATTTTGAAAATAAAAATTTTAAAATAGTTTTAAAAAGCATTTACGAATTACAAAAAGAAAATTTGAAAAAAAATTTAAAAAAATTAAAAAAATATATAAAAAAGTTCGAATTTGAAAACATATAATCTAAAACTATAAAAAAATATATATTTTATTTTTTTATTTTTTATATATCTAGGGTATTAGTGTTATTTTATCTATTAATGAAATATTTTGATCATTTTTCTCCTTGTGGTCTATTTTTATGACCAAAACTTGAAAATAGTATATTTATGAGAATTACCATATATTTAATCATGCAATTAATAAATTTTTAAATTTCACATGTTTAAAAATTAAATCTTTTTTTCTTCTTAAGAACTCCTAAATGGAGTACACCATTGGACACACATTTTTGATAAAAATCCTTAACTATTCAAACAAAAAAAAATTAAAAAAAAATTACTTTAATATTGTTAAGGACTCCAATGATAGTAACACCATTGGAGATGCTCTAATGATCATGTCCATCCCTTCATCCCAGTCAGACAATAAATTTATGTCTACTGTGTACTGTCTAGTGCTGTTTCATAACTTTTATTACAAAATATGTAACTATTAATTGTCAAATCTACTGTAGTATTTAAGAAATGGGTCTTCTATACGACTTATATCACTTATGATAGGGGCCCAAATTGCAGAGGGTCTATTACAAACAAACCTGGACCAGAACTCTCATCTGGTCAACAACCTTTGCAGAGTAAATGGCAGTGATTGTTTTCCCACCATGTTTTGGCAGTTTAGCCCATCTAAACTTAAATTTGCTTCTTTTTTTCATACGTGACAGGTCCGGTGTGATGCGTTTATTGTTGGTAACCGGATAAATCACATACTGAAATCCGAATTAATCCCAAAAACCTGTCAAAATCGGATATTTTGCTACTTCTAAACATCTCTATTGACCAAGAAGAATACTTTTGATTATACGTACGTGTAAAACATCTTGAATGACAAGAAGAATCCTTTTGATCCTGTCCTGCTGGAAAAAAAGTTGGTCTTCAGAACTCGATATTTGAAACCATGGTTTCATATAGATCAGTGCGTCTCATGTAAACTTTTGATGAGAAGATATTGGGAATAAGATGAATCTGCTTGTGAGAGCTCGACCAGTGTAATGGTTTGACTAAAAATATTAATTGTACGAAGAAGTCTAGGTTTTAAACTCCAGAAAAAAAAAACAAATTATGCAGATTAACGAAAAAAAATTTATAGATTTTTTAGCATAATGTAATAAATGTTGCCATGCGTAAATTTTGCAAATCATTTCAAAGTGATGCATTTAGATATAAATCCTCATAAAAATATAGAATCGTCTTTGTATTATTTTATATAATTTATAATAATATAATTAATTAGCATTAAAAAATCTGTCAAAATAAAACATATAAGATATGATATTTAGATTTTAATAGTACAAGGTATTTATTTGCATTACAGTCAGTTAAATATAAACCAAATATGCCATCATGATTTAAAGTGGATTTCAGCCGATTTTCCTAAAAGATGTTTCACTTAAAATGTGTCTTTAACACTCGGAACATTTCTTGTTGTTTTTTCCTTGTATAATTGCGCAAACGAACATCGGAATAAATGAAGTTTATGCCAAAAATAAAATGAAGAAGTGGAATGGTGCAACTATCTAAAGAATCGATTCCAATCAACCTTTCGTACGTGTTTTATTCGGATCGATTAAAAAAAGCGATGGTGGAAAATCAAGATAATAAATTGCGGTGGCGAGAGAGAAGTATACTATACTCCACATAATATTATTACCTTGATTCAAGGTAATATAATTTTAAATTTAGATACTCTTGAAGTATAATTTTATTCTTACGCTAAGTCAGAGTCACGAACATCTACATCTATTAATTTAATAATCTGCAGCAAGCAAATAAGGACAAGATCGCTGATCAACATGATACATGGATTCAATGAACGCCAATGGGTTTTCAAATAAAATAAACGTTTTTTGGACTTTGATCATTTCATCGATGACCAGTTATGCATATTTGCTTGGTTGATTTGAAAAAGTTAATATTCCCTCAATTTCAAAATGGCAGGTATGTTTTTGGTTCAATGCAAAAAAATTAAAATGTACATTTTTACCTAAAATGTATCATTAAAATATAAATAAAACTAGCTCAACTAATCATCAAAAGAACTATAAAAACATTATTGGTCACTTAATTTTTAATAAAATTAAAATTAATATTAAAATATTAAAACATCATGTAAATATTGAAAACTTTTCAAAACAACATTTATTTCAGAACGGAGTGAATAGAAAATATTGCTTTGGTGCCTGACGATCATTGAGGGCGATTTGTTTGTCACCTTATCTGATTCAATATCACCATTGCAATTAAACACCAAACGAAATAGATCTGTGACAATATATGGTACTAGAAAAGTCACATGAATATCATTATATGGGATATTGATTCCTAAAGTATATAGAGTAATTTAGAGATATAGCCTAATTGACCAAGAGAATATATGTAAACATATTGCCCTTGAAAAGTCATTAAGTAATCTTGTGACCATGTATCTTTATCAAACATTATACTATTTCTGTCAATATTATATATATCTAAAGTGACATGACCATTATTATTTTTAGATGGTAGCGCTAATAATAGTAACATATTGGATAAAACCCAACACTATATATATTATTTGTATTGTAGATGTGTCTAATTCGAAATGAATATATAAGTTGCTTGATTTTTTTTCTGAAACTCAAAAAGTTGGTTGATTAATTAATAACGATGGTTAGGAGGTACGTTATGACTGCATGGTCTAGAATATATATATATATATCTAAAATTCAACTAGAGTATACCAAAATCTCAACTTTTATATTAAGCCTTGATGAAGCTTATAAATAAAAAATTGTAATAACGGTATACGTTAAAAAAACATGGGATAAAAGGGTGAAATCCTGCAAAACCCGAAAATATGATATATTTGATTATACTAGTTTTTTTTTTCTTTGTGCAACGATCATATTCTTCATGTTTAAAAACAAACGATCTGACTATTTTAAAAATATAAAATACAAAACTGAAAATGAAAAAAAAATATTTAAAAAATAAAAAAACAACAAACTATTATCTTAATAACTTTGTAAATATTCTTCTATCTGCATATATATATTAACTTAGGAAATGGAATAAGATATTATAATATCTTATCATTTTTAGACAACAAATTTACAAAATTATGAATCTTTTGGTTGAAAATAACTATGAACTTTTCATAAATTATAAAATTTTGAGCTGAGAATTTGTTGTAACCAATCTATTATTATATGAAATAAGGTCATTAGTATTGATGAGAGACTGTTAAGTTTCTCACTCCCCTTGTTTCTTAGTAAACTTCACCCCATATTTTAATATAATATATATATATATAAAGTATTAGTTATTTGGAGATAAAAAGCATTGAAGGGATCTCTGTTTGAGAGATTCTTAGAGCATCATTAGTGATCAAAATATTAGAATCGTCCCTTACTTTGTTTTATAGTGATATATATTACTTTTGTTATGAAACTTTGAAACAAAAAAAATTCTTAGCTAACGAAAGAGCAACAGCCGGAAAGATGGTACCTAAGAATTGGTCCATCGTCTCTTGCCCACGAGACAGACCCTCTTGAAATCCTTATCTTTTTCCTTTTCTATAATTACTTTTTGTTATGTAGGCTTCGAATGGTGACCATCATCTCGTCCCGCCTCGCAGTTAACAGTAACAAAAATTTATACATATACTATATATCTATACAATTTTATAACTATTAAAACCGTACCGCAGTTGAACCGCTTGTCCCGCACCGCTTAAACCGCAATCACCATTCGGAGCTTTAATATGTTAGAAACTTGATGAAAGACCTTCTTTAAAGGTGCTCTCACACTCTCTTTCTCTCTCTTTTGAAAAATAATAAATTGTAGACTATCTTGAAGACTGCTGCTCGTGGCCTAATATCTAACTCTTCCCATACCTCAAGATTAGTATGAGCTTTAGCCGTGAATTTCTCAAGCGGATAATTAATGTTTTAATCAGTACACAAGTATTAAGTCCAGAAATTAACAAGTAATGAATCAAAGAAACAAAATGATCATAAAGGGATATATAGCATTAACCATTCAGCTGAGTTTTATAGCATATAACTGTTTGGGTTAGAATAATATATAAACGATTTTTGTATCAGATAGAAGTATATATAATAGAAAGAGTTCATTAAAAATATCAATTCTTAGCACCAGCAGTTTTAACGAAAAAATATATAGGATTTTCTGATAACATAGAAATATGAGGTGAATTGAAATTCAACTGACTAATCCCCTCAGAATCTATCAACTATTGCTAAAGGGACCTGATTATACGGGATGGAAATCATATACCTATGTTGTCTAGCCACATAAGTGAACATATCTGAGTTGGTAGATCTCGAACCTAGAATGTTTAACGCATTTTCAAGTCCGCTGTACCACTATATATATATATACCACACTTATGTGGTTAAATACATATATAATTTGAGGTTGAAAATTGTAGACTGGAAGAGCATCAGCAGCAATATAAACTTTTTCATAGTTTCTTAATATATATAATATTAATATAGTTAAAATTTGTTGTAAAAATTTAAACAAAAATAAAATAGAACGAATTACAATAAGCCACCTGTAGAATTATGCTGTTAAATTGTTCCGAAAGTTTCTAACCAAATAATCGTTGCTCAACTAAAGTGTTTCTCACTCATGCTTTTTGATATATTTCCATTATTATTAGGCTGAGGTACTGGGGTAGATACCCCCACTAATCATGCCGTAACTCGTATAAATATAAGTGTGTTAATTTAAGTAGATTGATCCATATAGACACATTAATCAATCTAGATGTGAGATCACGGAATTGACATGTACATACTATAAATAAAACGAAATTATTGAGTAAGTGAGATCATGTGCATCGTACGTAGGATTCTTGAAAAGAGAAAACTGGAGTGACCCATGATAATAATTCATTTTGTTGCAAGTGCTAGAACGCATCACTATTATGACATTTTGGACAATATAGTCTTGAGCAAAATAATGACAACACTCCATTTATAAATAGTATTTTAAATGGACCACCTTCTTATATGAAACCGTCCACGAGCTTTCACATTGTTTTCATTCTTCACTAATAGCCAAATCATCTTTTCTAATAAAGGCAACAAATGCGCCCAAATAAGGAAAACAGAAACTATATAAAAAGACAAAATAATATTTCTCCATTTTAATATAAATATATATATTTTAAACATTTTCACCCACTTACAGCAAAATCACATCACCATCTTCATGATATCACAGTTTTAAACACTGATTAAGCGTTAATTGTTTTTTATCTTACAAACTAAAAAACATAACATCACATCATACATAATAAAGTTACATGCTTACCCCTGATGTCATTCATATTCGTCACACTCACGATGATATCAACAGTTGAAAACATCACCAGCTGTAGAAGCAGAAGCCATGATTGGTTGGTTATAAAACCCTAGATTGAGAGTATTCATCACCCCGTCGTAAAATCCACCACCACCACCTCCGCCGCCGCCACCGTAGTCAACCAGTCCTCCTCCCTGACCAGTCTCCATCTCAAAGGAAGACGACTCGACAAAGTCGACGATCTCGTTGAGGGAATCAAGGCGGTGGTTGAGCTCCAGGAGCTGAGCTCTGAGAATGGAATTCTCCGCCTCCATAGTGACGTAGTGCTCCGTCGTGACGGCGATCCCGGCGATGAAATGGCCGTTTTCTTTACGTAGATGCGTGACCTGAGCTGCTAGATCGTCCAAGTGCTGCTGCTTCCTCATCCTCGACCTCCTTGCCGACTCTCTGTTCGACTGCTTCCTCTTTCTCTTCCGCTCGTCGAGTAGATCACGTTGTTGGAGATCAGTCTCCGAACCGGAGTTTAGTAAACCGGTCGTTGAAACAGACGAGTTGCTTGTCGGAGATCCGAGTTCAGTTTTATTCATATTTTATATATCGAAAACACACACAGAAAATACTAATACAAATGAAAGACGCAGGACCCAAGTTAGGGTTTTAGAAATCTATAAAATCTTATTATAAAAGTTTTATATGGTATAGTATATAGTTATAGGTTATATATATATATATATATATATATATTAGAGCTAAAGGAGAGATGATTTATGAGAAGACATAGAACCAGTAGAGAAAGACAACGGAGAAAGATTGAACAAGATGGGTTCTGCGCCTAAGAGACGAATCTATAGTAAGCCCAGATCTAAGGATTTCACTAATCACCGGAGACGACATGAATGTTTGAACATCAAGATCCAGTTCTTTGCCACATCAATATAAGAAAGAAAAAAAACAGAACAAGTTTTGTTTCTCGAGAGAAAAAAAAACTGAAAAAGTATAGAAAAAGGAAGACAAAAACACTAACAGTTTTAGAAGTGATGTATGTATTCGGGATCGAAGGGAGAAGAGGTAACTTATGGGTTTGAGAAGGGGTTTTATAGAGTGGGAGAAAGAAAAAAAAACATAAATTAAAAAGAAGTGAATATTATAAAAATAATTAAAAGGAATCTGGAAACTATTGAGCGATGAAGCATGTGAAGTAGAAACAGTCAAGTTTACAGCTGTTTTGCAATATTTGTTTTTGTTTATGTGTATGGGTTTAATTTTAAATTATTGATTCTTTAAATAACCAATAACCATTTTAGTCATTGTTTATGGAAAAGTAAGCCTTCTGGGGTTTTCTTTTTGTGAAAATTTGCAACCTTCAAGATTTATTCTCTGATTAATTATTTTAAAAATAATTTGTAGTCAAATGTAGTATTTTGTATAAATTTCTAATACTCAGAAATTCCAAAATAAACTAATATTTCCTGAAAATTAGATTTTAGATTTACTTTAAATTTAAATTATTTTAACATGAATTAATTATATTTTATTTTAAAAATAGAACATAAGATAAAGTATAGGTATGGTTGAATTTTATGAAAAATAAATAAAACGTTAAATTAGTTAAAAGTAATCATTTAAAGTAATTAATAAACCAGTATATACTATTTTAAATACCTATGAAAATCTTTATTTTTTGTTTCTACAATATAGTATAAGTAAGTTAATAATTAAATAATTAAAAACCTTTCTCGATTGTCGTTTTTAATACATGAGAATCACCGCCCAAAGTACCCGAATAAACCGTTCAGCAACGGACACCTGGAGTATGAGACAGATGACGGGATGAGGGTAGAGGTGGTATTTTAGAATGCATGTATGGGTACTCCCGTTATTTAATGTTCTGCCATATTCCCATGTCAATAATTCAATCAAGATTGGAAACTTCAATCAGTATTTTAAAATTCTATCACGAAATAAACCATGCATTGAATTCATCTTGATGAGCAAAATGCAAAAAGCATCAACTTTCATGTCTTACCTAGAAAATTATATACTACTTCTATGGTTAAATTGGCGGAGCAACATGGTCCAAGGTGGAGCAGATTTTTTTTTTGATAGTGTTCGTCATACCCGGATTATCTTTAAGCAATTTTGATAATGCCTCCCTAAACATTCATCTCTACATCCGCCCCTTGTTTCAAAGCCCAGTAACTTTTTGAGTACATAAACATATAGTAATATGTTTTTCCGATAATCCAAAACTATTCCTCAATTCAAACATGGAATTTGCATTCTCCTTCTATTTCTTTCTATTTGTGTTTTATTATTTTTAGCTCATTATTTTATACTTTATTTAGTTAGCAATAAAAAATATTCCACCATTTTATGAAATATATTACTTTGACATTTTTTATACAAGCATATATTTATGTGTTTTATTGAATACACTTATTTGACCAATAGTATTTGAGATCAATGAAATTATTTATAAGATATATTCATTTCACAATGAATATTAAGCCAAAGTATGTATAAATCGTAATGAAATTCTAAAATTATATTTTTGTATATAAGAAGTCAAAATAACATTTTTAGAAAACATAGAGAGTATTAAATAATTAATTTCTGAAAATATTTTTTTCACTTCGAAATTTAAACTCATACTAACTTCTAAAGCTATATTTATTTTTAATTTAAAGTTTCATACTTAAATCAATAGATTTCTAGTCATTAATAAAGTATTTTTATTTTTGTTAATCGAAGTTATCAGGGACAAATCTCTACTAATTTTACAGGAAAACAATACCGACGATTAGTTTAGTCGTGAGTTTTCTTAATGAGACGTAAGACATAATTTTATCATCTGGTCACTATAACAGCTTAGATTTTGGAAGAATTTAAATCTAAACTAACATATTTACGTTTTATTCCAAATCATTTTTCTTGCCACTAGGTTACTACTGTTTAGAGCATCTTCAAAATAATTTCTATAACTTCAAATACAAAGGTTTTTTTGCTCTAAAAAAAACTTTAAAACTTCAAATTTGAAGTTTTGAGGAGTGAAACTCTATATTTGAAGTTTCACTAATCAAAACTTCGAATTTGAAGTTTCATATTTTTGTTTGCATTTTGGTCTCTACAATTACACATCACATTTATGATTCTTAAATATTTTCTCTTTTATTGTTTTAATCCTTAAAATTTATATCTCATAAATATTTCATTTTGTTATAAATTTAAGTTTTACACATAAAATTATATAAAACTTTAAAATATGATTTAAAATATTTTAAATCTTTATTTAAAGAACAAACAATATACAAAAGAAACCTAACAAAAAAACTTTTAAAAATACATGAAGTCATAACTATTACACAAATTTAAATATTACAATAACAGTAATGATCAGGTAAATTTGATCTGGAACTTCATAAATCTCCAAAATATTGTCCGAACTAATTTTGTGTAACCGAAGATGGTTGTTGTTGTTGTTTTTGATGTATTTTTCGTATAATTATTTTTTTGTTCAGATCAAATGTATTCATGAGTATTAATATCATCGATAGAAGTTACGTCTTTTAGCAATGTTTTTTTTTCCTCTTTTACTTTCTCATTCAGATTTAACGTATTTACAAGTACTAGTATCACCTGATTTTAACAATTTTTATCTCGTAATCTACAAATTAATAATAAAGAGAGTCCTTTTTATATGGAGTAGTTCATCATATATGCATTACGGAAAAATTAATAGAATGATATGGTATTTTGCTTGAAGTTAAATATTAATTATGTATTTAAAAAATATCTGAATGTAATATTTTATTAATTAATATTTTGTAATATTTTATTAATTAATATTTTGTAATATTTTATATATGTGCTAGTTATTACAAAAGTTTTATGAAATTAAATTAGTTATGACAAATATAAAGACTGTAGTATAAAATACAAATAGTTTTGAAGTTAAATTTGAAATTTTGTTTCACGTTTAAATTTCAAATAAAGAGTTTTGAAAATTTAAAAGTAGATTGTCTTTTTGGAGATGCTCTTAGTTAACTATTTTCATGTTGGCAAATATTTTTTTTGCTATCTCCATTTGATTAGCAACTAATGCACAAATTAATCAAATAGATTCAAGGCTTTATTCATCCTTTTATCCACAGCGAAAACAAATCGCTTTGATATTAATTAGCTACTCTTAAAGAATAAAGACATTAATTTAAAATAAAAGTATTAAGATTTTTTTAAAGAGAAAGAAATAGGATTTGACTTGGCATATTGGCAGCATTCGACCTTCATTGTCATCACAAACTTCTATGTATAGATTTCTGCTTTCAAAATAAAACTAACTATACAAATAAAGTATACCTCAATTAACGTTTAGGAAAACAAATAAAATTCATATGTAACTGAAAATAAAAATATGATCTACAATTGAGTTTAAAAAGTCTCTTAAACATTAAGCTAAATTAATAGAAAATAAAAATTTATTAAATAGACCGTCATCGTACGGATATCTCACGTGCAAGAGTGCGTGCTCTGTTCGCACATGTGGATCCCATGTAAAAGAGTATATACGGGGTGTCAGATCGACACGTGTCATTTTTCTTGTACCTAATAATCAAAATTTTCAAATAATCGATATTAGTTCAAGGAAATAAGTGAGGTCTGACGTTAATTAGGTATCTTTTTCTTTGGCTCAGGAATTAGGTATTTTATTAGTCAGTTTTTTCCTGCATTTATTGGAACAGGTAAGAAAAGTAATTTGTACTAATTGTCTTTTGACAGTGCGTTTCTCCTTTTTTTGTTTATGTGTATTACTCTTTTTTTTTTTGAGAAAACATATACTCCCTCCGTTCCTAAAAGATGTATGTTCTGGAAAAAAAATTTGTTTTAAAAAGATACATTTTTTACTTTTTCAATGTATGATTTTATGAAAAATTGTAAGTTTCAAAAAAATTAATAGCGTTTATTGAATTTTTATTGGCTTAAAGTTATGGAAAATTGTTATTCACAAAAAACAATGCATATTTAATGAGTTTTCTTAATATATGTGAAAAATCTAGAATATGTATCTTTTAAAAACAGAGGGAGTATGTATTACTTTAGTTATATACTTAACAGCTTTTAAATATATACGTGAAAACTATGGGATATTTGCAAAATTGCCAAAATATCACACATGTATGATAGAAAAACGTACACCTTCGATCATTTAGAAACATTTTGTAAAAATGTAGGAATACTGCATAAACCACAAGTTTATTAAATATTTTTTTTACTTTGTAAAATAATTTTAGAAACAAAGCTTAAAAGTGATAGCTTAAATAATTATAATATTCTTGTTTTTAGTTATTTATAAACGAGTTTATATACTTTGATTTTTTGTCTTTTAACGATGGAAATACAGAAATCAACTACCAACAACCTCAAAACTATTGTACCATCGAATTGACAGTTTATTCCCACCGAATAAATTGATATTTTTCAAATATATAGATGCCCAAACGACACCGAATAAATTGAAAATTAAATATTAAAGATATTGATGCCCCCAATAAAAGGTTTCGAGGAATTAAGTAAGATTATCTCCAGTTTTTTTTCATAAATCCAAAATTAATTAGTCGAAGAAAGGAACAAATGCGTCATATATTGGGTGTATGCAAAAGACATCCCACAATAGATATCTAAAAATAAAATAGTTATTACTTTAGAAAATAATTATAGTCACCACCTAAAAAAATCATTCAAGAGAAAATAATGTCATTTTTCACATCTCACATCTCACTCATAACAAAAAAAACGCTAAACCTTTTCTAAACTAATACACATACAATAGTGTCATACATATTCATAAACCTTGTTTTATTGTTTACTAGGTCAGATAAATTATCAATAATTACACCCTTAAAAAAGATCAATAAAACTAGTTCATTTAAACTACATGATAATTAGATCTTTTACAAACTCAGCACTGCTAGCTTGCCTTCGTTTTTAAATCCAATATATAGTATATACATGTACTTAGAATCTATATATTTTGACCTATTTACTCAATTAAAAAGTGTAAAGTTCAAAGCACGTTGCAAACATCATATTAGTTATGTGAAAGAGCATATTTTAGTTTCGATTTGAATCTCAAAAATGATAAAACTCGATCAAAGTAGAGAGATTTGGTACATCAACGTTTGGTAAGTGGGTGTGTGGTCAGTGGTGTGAAGTCTCTTTTTACCCAACGCAAAAGGGTTCCAAGTTGCTTAGTGAAACATATACACAGAAATGGAAAAAGTATTATAAAAGAAAGCTAAGGCAAAGATACTGCGTTTTGGCAAATACAGGTTCTTATATCAAAAGCGGAATCAAAATGTAGCAATAATAATTATTTCTGTTACTAAAAAAACATGTATGTAAGAGAGAGAGACGAGAGAGAGGATGTAAGAAAGAAAAATATGTCTGAAAGATCCCGAATCTACCTAACCTCTCAACTCTCAAGCACATGCCTCTATCTTCCTTCCTTAGCATTGATCTCTCTACTTTTGCTTTGTCCTCTCTTTCGTTGCGAGCATTCTGGAGTTGTTTTATATTTTTTTTTTGTAACTGGAGTTGTTTTATATTCAGAGACTACCTTTTTTAATCTTATGTACTACCTTGATAAAGCTAAGTAGTTAATTTATGGCTTACGTTGGTAACAATGTTGTATAAATAATCGAACCATAAAAAAAAATCATGCAAAAATAATGATAACATATATACATGAAATAATTAGAAAACCGTAGAACACCGATTTTCTCTTTTACTAAATTTTGTTTTTCTAACTTGCAGAAAACTGAACTAATTGATTAGAGAGATATCATCAATCATCATTCAAAATAATCAAGGATGACCAATGAAAATGTGCACCTCTTCATATATCTAGTCTGAAGAAATTTGTCTATGAAAATAGTGAAGAAATTTGGGGGTTCTCTTATTTTTTGGTTGGGAAGCCGTGAGTAAGGTCACAAAAAGAATTAGGATTTACACTAAATGCTTAATTTTTGTTGCATTGCATTTGATGTAAAAATGTATTTTTATGAATACAAATTTAACATTTATTCAAAAAAAATAGTGTGTTTCTGTTTACAAGTGCCGTGTTCGATTCAATTAGGGTTATATAATGCTTTGCTACATCATTCATTGGGAGTTTAGCTCTCGCCTATATTATTTTATGGAGAGACCGAAACTCTCAATTTGTATATCTTTCTTACAGCATTGGAAGTTTAACAAATTTTATGTTTAGATAATTCTATGTGTTTTGTATTTTGTGTGTTAATTTTGAAATTTGAAATCGTTTCCAAGTAACGAGATTTCTTTGCTCATCTATTATAATGTTTATATTATTTGATCCGAATAGATTTCATGCAAAAGAAAAACAAACAACCTCAATGACTGATGCGTAGATTAAAATTAATAACAGAACATTAGCTTTAACAATTAATTGTGGAATCCCTCTCTCGATCTAATTGGAAAATTAAAAGCCAAAAGAAGTTTTGCCAAATTATTTCTAAGGTGGGTTCTGGTGAGTAGTCAACTTTCATGAATGTACACTTTATTATGTTATATAATATGCATGAAAAGAAATGTGGAAATGTAAAACAAATTGTATGAAGGCATCCTAGAAAAATATACCACTTTCGGTAATATATGAACATTATTCATTTGTTGGGTTAGGGACTTCGTAGTTAGAATCAAACTTGATAATAACACAAAGAAACCCATACTCTCTATAGTTTAGTTATAAATACATTGACATAAACGAGAAAATAGATAAGTTTAGATGGTTTGTTCACTTAGTAGAAAACAGTTGCCTAATCTTCGTTAAACATATATATCTTCTTCTTTTTTGGGTCAAAATTTAAACATATCTATCTAAATATAAAATAAAACAGAAAAGTAGAAAGCAACCAATGAGACTCCCAAGGTTTTTTTTTTTTTTCAGTTGCGCAAAAAAAAAAAAGTTTTTGTTTTCTGTTTCCCTCACCCATGGTTCATAATTAATGTATTTATAAAAGAGGCGTATAACGTTTCAATCGATTGTCTCGACGACCTGCATGGAAGCTTGGAAATATCATTTCTTGCAATTAAATTAATCAATGAAGGAGAAAGACAAACTATGAACTTTGATGGTTGTTCACGTAGGGTAAGATATGAGTAAATGCATGCAAATTGGGTTCGATTTCATTTTTATAAAAGCTAGCCTTAAAAGGCTGGTATGTTCTTGAAGTTCTTCTCCTCTTTGTCCCCCACTCCGTTTCACTTAAAGTACATGGTATTTTTTTGTAATGTCTTAAACGTTCTCCAAGGTTCTCTGACCTCTGTAGGAGTCTCTTAACAAAATGTATTCGTTTGTATCTGCAACGGTTCCATTTCTTTTCTTCGTTTCGTTCTACCCTTTACCAAAAAACTAAAAACAATATTTATTTTTTACAACTTACTCATATACATACACATTATCACATTTGAAACTACACAATTGCGACATTAGTATAAATCATTAAGTTCAGTTAATTATAACAGCTAAATTACAAATAAAATTGGATGATTCTAAAGAATTCTCTATAGAATCCTAAATATTTTACTTTTAACTAATTGCTATAAATTTTCATAAGTAAATCAGAAGATATTTCAAATATGTATAGACACGTTGCACGTCGTATGCCTCACACATATAGACAACGACAACACAATATCAATTGACACTTCTTACATATTGACCATTCATAATAAAGAAAAACCTACGTAAAGAGATTCTGTTTACAATCACATCAAAACTAATGTTGCAACTCCGGAGTCAATAGTTTCTTGCATAGCTCTGTACGGTCATGATGGACTTTTCCTTCGTTAGTAAGGCAAAAATCTGAACATGTATAAGTATATAATGTAATAAATTAATAATGACATGCACGTCAAAATATATTAGTGATGGGTTTAATCGAAACGAACATTTATTTACCAGTGAATTACATTACATACACTTAAAGTAGTATCACCCGAGTCGTATAAATATTATACTTATAGAGTATTTATAGTATCGATCAAACTTATTTTTTATCACAGGAATTATAGAATTTAAATATTATAAATACTCTGAATACCAACTGACGTAGCGGAAACTCCAGGAATAAAACTAAGATCCATCGATTTAAAAAAAAAACAGATACTAGGATCAATGAATACTCTTCACAATATTTAATCAAAAACTCTTTAAGATTTGAGAATATTCTTTTTAATGATTTACATAAACCTATTTAAGAAAACTCTTTTTATTAATCAATCAAAACTGAATACAACTCTTGGCATAAAAACTTATTTATATTAAAACGAATAAATAACAAATTATGAAAGTTCATTAAGATAATTCTAACTAATTAAGATAAACACATAAATAATAATAAAATAAATAAACATAATATTTTGAAATATATTCAAATATTATTACTGCATCAGTGACTCAACTAGACTAATCTGCGAGGACTTTGTCCACCGGCTCCAGGCAGATCTAGTTATTTGCAGAGGGAGTTAGATATTTAGGGCATCTCTATCCCAATTCTATTTTTTCCTCTAAAATGGAGTAAAAGTGGATATGGAATAAGGAATGCTCCAACTCAACTTCATATCTCACTCTATAATGAAATTTACTCCATAAATGGAGTAGTTTATTTTTTGTTTGTTCATCACTCCATAATGGAGTGGGAAATGGAGTAGGGTTGGAGCAATTTTATTTCATTTTCACTTTTACTCATTTTTGGAGAAAAAAATAAAGTTTTACATTGGATATGCTCTTATTCGCCTTGAGATCTTTATGGGCCGCTCCCGACCACACCCTTGTAGTTAAGTGGTTAATTATTGCAAACAGCTAGATCCAGTTATATAAAGTATATGATTTCGAATTTGAAACTAACTTCAGTTGATACGATATATTTTTTTCTCCAAATATTCACCGTCAGAGAAAATGTACCGACTCGTAAAAGTGAAAGATTTTGCTAACTAGACATAATACAAACTGAAGTAAAAAAGGAAAAACAAAACCAGATTAATTATGGGTGCGTCTATGTCATACAATGGAATGACGAATAATTAATCTACTCAATATATACATGGAGGAGATATTCTTTTGTTCAAGAGAAATTAATGCTATTAGACTTTAAGAGTATTTGTGAATTTTAAAAGCATTCTCTTCAAACCAAGACCAAAGAATAGCTAAACGGAGAAAATAATAATACATGATAATCTCTGAGCAGAATAAAATAACAAGTTTCAGATACCAGCATATATCGATATCGAATATGCAGGACCGAAATATTATGTCATATCTTGGATATTAAAACCAGATTCGAAGAGACATATAAACATATATATCTATATATATCATATAATATATATTATGCTACATACACATATAATACAAATTATACGACTGTGTTATATATAATGGTGTGTCTCCTTGAGCATGGCCTTTTGGATTTGTTGTCTCTATTTAGTTGCTTAGACTTCGTGTTCGTGTCTCGTATATCATCGAGTATCAAATATTAAGCTTCGATCATTTTACTAAAGGCAGATAACTAATTGCTAAAAGTATCAAAAAGACGACGGCTACGTATTTGAGGTTCATGCACTTACGGGTATTCTATTTTATAGTCGCTGAGACTGTTGTTGAAGTGCATGTACGTATATTAAATTCATTGTTTCAGCGAATAATGATATATTGATATGTTATATTGTTAACTAGATGTCTTGTCTACACATGCAGCCGTAATCTATTTACGAATACTTATTACTTTATATTTTATTTATTTAAAAATCATTATGATAAGTTATTATTTATGTTGTCAAAAAAAATTAAATCAAACATCAAATTAATTATATTCGACAAAGTTTTGATGAAAATATTTATATTTATTATTGTATTGAAATTTTAAAAATACTCACATATTAGAAATATTTTTATACAAATATTTTTGTCTGATTAATATTTAATTAAAAATTGTTTTATATCTTAATTTTGTTTCACTTTATAATTAAAATATGATTTCTGGATAAAAAACAATATATATAAATTATTCTTTTTAAAGAATGTTTTTATTTTTGACAATTTTATTTTATTAGTTCATAATCAATTACCTAATATAACATATACATTTAATATTATTGATACAAAATTTGGTTTAATTATTGTAATAAGTTATATATAAAAATTCAGTGTGGGTATAAACAATATTAACCGGTCTAACTTTTAACGTGAGAATTCAAAACCAAAAAATCACTTCGCAAATAGTAATATAGATAGAATCCCGACCACCGTCGATTAAAATATGATGAAAAAGACGGCCTCCTTGAATGCCTTCGGTGGGATCCCCGGCTTAACCTCCGGTGGACGTATTTTGGCGCTAATCAGATTTTTTCGAGATATACGGATACCAGGGTCATAAAAAAAGAGTACAGATAGCTAAGTTTACTTGTGTGAAAATGGCCAAGAACCACACATTTTTAATTGTTATGGCTTCTGTTTGATAATTAGTCATATTGATTCCGTTTAAAAAATGTCACCATCCATTGCTAATTCTATATCAAATGCGATTGCGTGATTGCAAGTGATATAATTAACCAATTTTGGACTTTTGGAGAAGGACTTGGTTATCGTGGTATTATTGTTTGATATAAAAACTAATTATTCCAACATGACAATCGATTAAACATATGCTCTATGTAAGTACGAAATGAAAAAAAAATACGCAAATGATTATAATAAAAGGAAGAACGAAAGAAAGACAAATGGTAGGGTTGGTCGGGAGAGGCTAAAGTCTTGAGAGTGCGTGAAGGAGGCTAAGAGCAGCCGACATCGAATCTTTAAAAGTCGCAAGAATCTCGAAGTACCTCATCACATATATACGCTCATATGAATATCTTTTTATTTTAAATAAATAATCTAATTTCTTTTTGAAACTATTTTATAAATAATCTAATTATTACTTACTTCATTTAAATGTTTAAATCTCAAAGTACCTTATCACAATTGGAACTTTGAAATTTTATTAATTTATAGAAATACTAATTTACAAAAGTTTCTTTATATAGATTTTTCATTTTAATATATATTTATTCTAAAAGAAAAAAATATATTTGATTTTAATGTCTAGACATTAATTGTTATTTTTCAAATTTGATATTTATATTAACTTTATTATATTAAATGTCTATATAATATATATTTATTTGGATACAAAACATAAATAGCATTTAATAAATAATATGCGAAATGGCCACTACATAGTCTTACTTGCTTTATGGTTATCAATCCTTATTTTCTTGTATATAGATATATTTGGAGGTCTTTAGAAATCCATAATTGTTATTTTATCCATAACATTTTTCACGAACAATAACACTGGCTTGGTGGATGCATCAACTAAAAACGCAAAACATAGAGCTTCTGACCAGAAATGCTTTTGACTTTTGAGCATGTAAACGAGGTTGTGTCCATTTACTACATTCTTACCATCTCGCTGTCATTGTGTTTGAATACTTTTTTGATCACCTCTTGTGGCTGCAACGTTGGGCTTCGTTCGGCCCAAATATAAATGGAAATATACAAAATAGTTTCACCTATTTAAAATCTTATAAGCTTATGGGCCTCGGAAATTGGAGATTTTTGGTTTGCAGACGAGATGTATCATGTGGTGAAGGAAATGGCGGAGAAGATGGCTACGAAATATGTCTTTATGGTCTCTGTCTATCTTTCTTTATGTAATTCATTTTCTCATGAACGTTTTCTCTTAACTTCTCTACTTGTTAGGGTCACCAAAAGAGTTCACGAGGCTTATTTTGCAAACCTTTCAAAGGTTTGCATTTAGTGTCTTCTATGTAACTGGCCGTCGGTCTTGGAAACTCAGTTATAGTTATCTATTCATGTCTCACTTTTGGGGCGATGTTGCAGGTGGGTAATGCATTAATAGATTGTCTCAGCTTTGACCTTCAACCTTCAGATGCATTTAATATAGCTGTTAGATGCAAGGTAACACATAACTATGCTTATAAATCATCTGAGCTGAAGTAAGATACGTAGTTGCGGTTGAAAATTGTGGTGATTCCTCTGTAGGTACCTATCCAAGTGAGCAAGTACCCTTCATATTAATGTAGCGGAAGCTACGTGCAATGCAATTAACCTATTGACTCTTAGAATACCTAAGAGATTTTGCTTTCTTAAGATTCGAGAGTTTAGCTCTATCCGAAAACAAGGTAAAAGAGATAACTTTCTCTTTTTATATTTTATTAAATGTAAAAACCTGCATACAATAATACTTTCATGACTTTCTTAAATAAAAGACACTGACAAAACCCTAGCTAATCTAACTAATACGTCAAAGGCCAAAACAACATTAAAGCCCATAATAACTATTGTAACACATGTGAAGCCTAAATCTATTGTGATAGAATTGGAGACGTGGTTTAGTTGTTAAGATGCGCTGCATCACATATTGTGATGGAGTGAGTCATTGAGTCAGGGAAGATGTCACAACAAACACCTGCTTCAGATGGTTTATTATTTACTGAACAAGACCGGTAAACAGTTACAACAGAAAATAAGACCGGTAAATTTTCAGACACCCGGCCTAGATCATATCAATCATGCTTTTTGAATTTTTTAGTGTCGAAACCTAAAGCTTTGTTTTGCCTTTGTACAGACCAAAGGGTCAGGCTTGTCTTGATACTAAAGAGTTCAATATTTTGAGCAAATGGTGCAAGCTGTTCAATATTTTGAGCAACATGCCTTTGTTAATGAAAAGCTGCTTCAGATGGTTTATTATTTACTGAACAAGACCGGTACACATTTACAATAGAAAATAAGACCGGTAAATTTTCTAACACCCGGCCTAGATCATATCTATCTTGCTTTTTGAATTTTTGAGTGTCGAAACCTAAAGCTTTGTTTTGCCTTTGTACAGACCAAAGGGTCAGGCTTGTCTTGATACTAAAGAGTTCAATATTTTGAGCAACATGGTGCAAGCTGTTAATGATGAAGCTGGTAAGCTTTTATGTTAATTGTTAATACTAATCAGTTTAGGTGACCTTGATCCGCATTTCCATGTAGGTTGCTCATCATTAAGAACAACGACATTTTTTTTTATGGTTTGCAGCTGAGTGGAAAGACATGCTTAGCAAGTTCCGGGCCAAGCTTAACCTGAAGAAATACACATAAAGGGTACGAAGAACAGAAGAAAGTTCATGTAAATAATTGTGTCATCTTCATTACTTATATTTCTCCTTCGGACAGCTCAGTCAACAAGTGTTTGTCTCTGTACATAAGAAGAAGTTATTGTCAGGATCAAAGTGGAGGAAGAAGCAGAGTGTTGAGATCGGAGAATGCTTCTGCACAGTGCACTTAACCCATTGTCCCAGGGAAAACTGTATAATATATGCGTAACATATAGCGTGATGTACATATTAGTAATCTATGTCGTTAAGCTCACTCTGATTTAATTAATTTAATCTTGTTCGGCGTTGTATTTTACCCAAAGAAACAAAAGTTAATTAGTAGTATTTTATTAAGTGATCATCTTACTTTTTAGTCAAAGTGGCATAATATTCTATACTAGGTGATTTTCCCGTGCTCATGCACGGATATAAATATTTTTAAAATAAATATGTTATAATAATTGAGTGCTACTTACTTTTAATTTTAAATTAATTTATAATTTATATGCATCATTTATATTAATAATATTATGTTACTTTAATTATACATATAATTTTATATATGTTATATCTAATCGATTTTGTTTTTTTCATTCGATTTAGTTATCATTCGGATAAATTGGATTGCATCTATGAATTCAACCGTAATATTTGTATTCCATATATTAAAATTTTGGTTAATTTCTTATTTGCATTTAGGTGGTTGTTGTCTTAGATATGTGAATATATTTTATGAATATTATGTATAACTTAAGATATATTGTGATTAGAATGAAATAAAAAAATAAACTAAAGTTTATGATTCCAAATTACATAAATTAATATAAAGAAATGATAATATTCTGAAATCTCATGCATATATATATAAATTTTTCAAAATAACTAAATTGTAAAGTTGGTTAATATTCTATTTTCATTTTTTAATATGCTTTTAGTTGTCTTATGATTTATATTTATAAAATAAATTACTATTCTTATAAAATTATATATTCTTATTGTAGTTAAATCTATGATTTTAGATATAAGTTGGATTAATCGAATCACTCATGTTGTGAGTATATTGAGTTACATATATTCTTTCAAATTCAAAATGAAGTATAATTATTTTTTATTATAATTAAGTCAAATGTGCATGTATTTCCATAATATTTATCAAATTATATGTTGATGTTTGTAAAATATATATTAGAAAATAAAGCGATGATCAATAGGAAGAAGTTACATGCATAAGTAGCTGATACATTTTTGAAAGCTCATGAGCACATATCAATATATACAATAATTAAAATATTTTATAAATTCTAAATAACTTTATGCCTTTGATTTATTGAATGGAGACTAAACTTTATTTTAAATAAACTTAAAAATGAGAATTCAGATTTGCTTTGGTATTTTGATTATGGTTCTCTTAAGTTACAAACATAAAAACATAAAATTTAAAAGAAAATTTAAAATTAAGAAAAAAATAACTTTAATAATGATAAAATATAATATATCTACCTCATTAAACTATTTTGTAACTATTAGATCAAACGATGTTTATTTTGAAAATTATTTTTAGGTTTTTTTGAATATCTCTTAAAAATAAGAAGTAAAAAATTGTGATTGTATTTAAAAATAATATTATATAAGTAAAATATTATTTATCGATATGTTTTTGCTATAATTGAAAGATATTATAGTCAACTAAATATATAAAAAATAAATAAAACATTTGAATATTACTAATTGTAAACTATTTTTAGACAATTAAACATATATCAGTTTGTGTTACTTAATTATTTTATGTAATCATCTAAGAAAATATATAGATATATAAAAATATTTTTCTTATTTTAATTTTTTTGTATTGTTTAAAATTATGTTTTAAAAGAAATAATATTTCTTTTTCTAATATCAAGATTATATGTGTAAATTGTTTTTAATGAAATTACATTATATAGAAATTTATAATTTTCATCTAAGAAAATATAGATATACAGAAAGTATTTTATTACTTCAAAATTATATTTTATGTTATTTAGAAATAGTTTTTAAATGTAATATTACTATTTTGTGAACTTTCTTTTTTTTATGAAATTATATTATATATACATATATTTTCGTTTTTCAATTCTTTTTTTTTTAACTTTATAAAAAAATTCCTTTTTTCTTATATGTGTAATTTTTTTGGAAATTTTTTAAAAGGAAACTAAATAAAATAAATAAACAATAGTATTTTAAATGTAAATTAATTCATTAAGGGTATCAGTGTAATCAACCATTGTGAGAGTTAACGTGAGAGCGACACATAGGAAACTGACTTCTCAAATAATATTATAGAGATGTATGGATATGGTTAGCAAATGAGAAAAGAAAAACGAGATGCCTTTGCCGACAAAGCTGCAGGTGTGTTTCAAACTAAAATAAGACATACTTTGGTTTAGGCTGTAAATTATAATCTTTTATGTATTTTAATTGTCTATTTCCAACTTTTTTTTATTTGTCGCTTTGTTTACAACCTAATAAAGATTTTTTATTACCAATTAACATTTAAGTGGTTTTTAAATAAAAGAGAAAACAAAACCTTATCCATTCGAATAAAAATTAAAAATATCTCAACAATATATGTTCCACCGGCAGAATGAATGACAACCACAAGTCACAAATGAGCTCTACATATGTAAAATCTTATTTATGATGATGATAACTAGAACAAAATAAATCTAAGGAAATTGCATCCTATATACATCAAAAAAACATAAATACACTAACTAACCAAAATTCCTCCCCTCTCTCTTACTTTCTTTTCCTATCTCTCTCTATTCTCTTTCCCAAAATCTAATTTTTCATTTTTTTTTGGTTATTTGGCAAATAAGTCCATAAATCTACCCTAATTTTTTTTGCAATAGATTCAAAAGAAAACAAATCATATATTTTAAAGATAAACAAATTTGTGTGGGTGACATTCGCAATTCAGAAGTCCACAAATGAACTTATTTTAATAGTAGAAGTCATCTTCATCTATTTTCAAAACAATCATTAAGTAATCAACTAATTTTTTTGAAAATAAACCACATGTTTAATTTATTTCTATTTTAATAGATAATTTATGGTATTACAATAAATTTAAGGAACAATTTTTTGTATAAACTAATAAATGTAGAAACCCTATGTTTTAAACTAATCCAAAAGTAATGTACTAAAAATAAAAAGTTTAGTTCACTTACTAAATTATTTACTATTTTTAATAAATAATTTATCATACTACAAATAAATTTAAGGCGTGAAACTTTCTGTAAATTAATAAAAAGGTTTAAAATTTATATTTTTATTATTAAAATAGATAAAATTAATTGAGAAAAAGACTAGGATAGCACCAAACCAAGTTTTTGTTCCCAAAGTAGCACTCAAGGCTCAAAGTCACAAAAATAGGTTTCATTAAAGAGGTAAATATACACTTATACCCCTTGGGTTAATTAATCCAAACCTTAGGGTTTAGAGTTAAGGGAGTGGGGTTTTGGAATTAGGATTTAAAATTTTATAAAAAATAAATACTAAAATAAAAAACAAAAATTTATAAAACAGTTTCAAAAATTATTTTTAAACTATAAAAAAAAAATTTGAAAAAAAAATTAAAAAAAAAATTCAAAATTTTTTTTTTAAAAAAAATTATAAAAATTTCGAATCTGAAAACATATAATCTGAAACTATAAATTTTTTTTTTAATTTATTTTTTATTTATTTATTTATTTTATTTTTGTTTATTTATTTAATTTAAACCAAGGATATTAGGGACATTTTACCCTTTAATGAATGTCATTTTTGTGACTTTCTCCTTCTAGTGCTCTTTTTGAGACATAAACTTCAAAATGTGCTATTATTGACAATTGCCCAAATTAATTTATACTTTTATTTTTGAGTGAAAAATCAATTTATACTTTAACAATATAAACTAAATAATCGATCAAATATACCAAATATAAAATCATTTAACTCGGGAATCCGTCTAATATAAAAAATAAAACAAAAGAAGAGAACAACGTTTATATAATATCTCACATTTCGTTAAACTTTTGTTTCTAGAAGTATTAGTAGTAGTGCATGCAAATGTTAGCAATGTTATTAATAAAATGTGGTAAGTAATATTATTTTCAATTGGAGAAACAAAACAAAAAAACAAAGCAAGACTGGTTTAACAAGAAAGAAGAGAAGTCACAGACGGGTGGTTGTGTTTCCGGCAACAATTAAAAGTTAAAGTCTGTAACGCAAGATATTGACTTAATTAAACAATAAACACACACATTTAATCATATTAAAAACCGAACACTTTACTTCTTCTCCCTCTTACGTCTCTTTCAATTTCTCTCCGATCGCTTCTCTCTCTCGGCTGCCGCAATCCCAAGTTCTCGGGATTCGTGTCTCCTCATGTCAGGCCCTCTCGATTTCGCTAGACCTTGTAAGAAATATCTCATCGTTACTTATCCTCCACCGATGATCGCGGTTCTGAATTGTGAATTGTAATTTTGAGTTTGTGAGTTGATTGTTCAGGTTTCGAAGGGTGTTCGAGCAATGATGAGAGAAGAGAACGGAGATCAGAGTTCGAAGTTTCAGAGGACGAGAAGAGAACGAGAATCGGCACCTTTAAGAAGAAAGCAGCCAAAGCTTCAAGCAAACTGAGACACTCGCTCAAGAAGAAAGGAAGCAGCGGTAGGAGGAGAAGCACTGATCGGAACTTCTCTCTTACCATTGAAGACATTCACGACGTTGAGGAACTGCGAGCTGTTGATGAGTTAAGGAGTTTACTCCTCTCTGAGAATCTGCTTCCTCCACAGCTTGATGATTATCACATCATGTTGAGGTCATCTCTCTCTCTCTAGTTTTTCATACGCATGACGGTTCGGGTACCCGTTCCGATCATGTTCCAGGTTTAGCCTCAGGTTTTATATATGTTTTGGTCGGGTTCTGATAACAATACTTCATGTTTGGTAAAAAAATATTTCTATCTAAAACTCATTTGTTATTTGAATTCATTAATTTTGGGTTCGAACATTTTAGATATCATATCAAAATAAACATACATTTTTAGATACTTATTTTGGCTGATAATTCGGATTTTTAGGTTAGGATTCTCGGACTTTTTGGGTTTAGTTAACAACACTTCGAGTTCAGATATATTTTTATATCCTAGGAAATTCATTCAAATATTTTTTTTAAGCTCGGATTGGATACAAGTTTTTTTTGCCCATGCCTACTAGTATGTACTATTATATAACACTCCTAGAGGATGATGAGATCATGTTGCAGGTTCCTGAAAGCGAGGAAGTTTGATGTTGGGAAAACCAAACTGATGTGGAGTAACATGATTCAGTGGAGACAAGAGTTTGGTACAGACACTATTGTCGAGGTAATGATTTTAACATAAGTGTTATTTGTGTGTTTGTCTGATGAGAGTTATTTATTCTATTTGTGTTGTAGGATTTTGAGTTTCAAGAGGTGGATGAGGTGCTCAGATACTACCCTCAAGGCTATCATGGTGTTGACAAAGAAGGAAGACCTGTTTACATTGAGAGGTTAGGAAAAGTCGATCCGGCAAAACTCATGCAAGTCACCACATTGGAGAGATACATAAGGTATCATGTTAGAGAGTTTGAGAAGACTGTTAGTATCAAGTTTCCTGCTTGCTGCATTGCTGCTAAGAGACACATTGACTCTAGCACCACCATTCTTGACGTTCAAGGCGTGGTACTTAACAAAAAAAAACTACTAGATTCTTGATAAATCTTTTTTTTTACCTTGTTTAGTGTTAGTAATGTCCTGCTTACTTTTCAATTTTTAAAATTATGTTTTGCAGGGTTTAAAGAACTTCTCGAAGCCTGCGAGGGATCTCATAATCCAGCTGCAAAAGATTGATAATGATAACTACCCTGAGGTTTGAGCTGGCTGCTATAACTTTCCTTAACAAAGTGTGCGTGTGTGTGGTTGGCTGTGATTAATAATATAAACCATGTGATATGCAGACACTACAGCGCATGTTCATCATCAATGCTGGTCCTGGTTTTAAGCTTCTTTGGGGGTCGGTGAAATCATTTCTTGATCCAAAAACAGTAACAAAGATCCATGTAAAGTTACCTTTCTTTCTACATATTTATCCACTTATCCACACGTTATATGAAACATTATGTTAGTCTCATGCCAGCAACTGCTGTCCATGTGTTCTTCTGATAGGTTGTTGGTAACAAGTACCAGAACAAACTACTTGAGATAATTGATGCAAGGTAAATAATTCTCAGTCATCAGCTTTCTTCTTGTTTGGTTCTCAAGACTCCAAAACATGGTTTATCTCCCTAATAATATTTGGAACTTGTTCAGTCAGCTGCCAGATTTTCTTGGTGGCAGTTGTACATGTGCTGATGAAGGTGGCTGTATGAGATCTGATAAAGGTCCCTGGAAAGACCCAGAGATATTAACTGTAAATCAACCTTCCACAACTTATTGTTTACTCTGTGTGTTTGGTTACTCAAATTAACACAAAAATAGAGTAAGCTATGTATCTAACTGATCTCCCACTTGTAGATGGTTCAAAGTGGTGGAACCCTCTGCAGTCATGCATCTATTCTAAACAGTGCTTCCCGTATGAACTCATGTGATAAGCCATCTTTTTCCGGGGTAATAGTCTTTACTTGGATGCTAAACATGTATTTGATAATTTCTTAACGTAACAATATTTGTCCACTTTGGCTCAGATTAAAGTCAGTGACACCTCAACAGCGGAATCAAGCTCTGAACTAGAAGAGATGGCTTCTCCAAAAGCAAACAAGGACAGTCATGTTCCCAAGTTGACTCCTGTTTGTGAAGATGTAAGAGTTTTCTTGCATGGAAGTGAAACCATAGTTTGCGTTTTAATAGCACTTTACTTGTTTTCTTGATCTAAGTTGCAGATTAGGACCAATGGTAGATCATATCCTACTGATTCATCAGAGTATGACTCACCAATGGTGGACAAAGTTGTGGATGTTGCTTGGATGGCTAATGAGAAGCCAAAGACTCCACAAGGTAAAAAGAGTTGAAACTAGATCAATGCAAAGTTTCACTGTTACTGAATGTGTTGTTGGTGCAGGCCCCAAGGAGTCACCCGGTTTGGGAAAGTTAGGACCGGTTAGTCATATCTTCAGGTGGTTAACCACGTTGTTCACGTTTCTCATATCTATGGTGGCTCTGCCACAGAGTAAAGATGAACATTCTCAGTCTGAATCTTCAGTTGATGAACCAAACGCTAGAGAGTCTCGTCCTCCTTCACCGGTTTATTCAACTGTCAGAGAGAGAAACCTCGTTTCTTCTGTTGTGAACAGACTAGGAGATCTTGAGAAACAAGTGGAGACACTGCACTCAAAGCGACATGAGATGCCTAGGGAGAAAGAAGAGTTGCTTAACACAGCTGTGTATCGCGTGGATGCCCTTGAAGCAGAGCTCATTGCTACCAAAAAGGTAAGAACTAAAATCTCTCAGTTCCATGTTAAGTTATTTCCATTGACTGATTAATATAAAAAGGAAATGTTTTTGTTGTGTAGTAACTTGATACTCTGTCTTCAATGGTTCAGGCTTTACATGAGGCTTTAATGAGACAGGATGATCTTTTGGCTTACATAGACCGTGAAGAAGATGAGAAATACCATCAGGTAACTAATCACTTCTCAATTTTTTCACTCAATAAACTTGAATTTTGTATTGAATTTATACTAAATGTGTTTTCATTTGTTGAAAAATAAGCAGAGAAAGAAGTTGTGTTGGTGAAGAGACGGAGAGAGAGCCTGGATTACTATTTTATGAGAGAAGGTGGTGAAGAGAGCTGTGGCTATGCTTTGTGAGTATGTTGGTAAGTTTGTATACACCATATGATATGGTAGAACAATGTTTTATATACAAAATTGAGGTCTCATAGGCAAAAGAATTTGATACTTTTGGGGGAAGTTCCGGAAGACCATGTCCAGTACATATTCATCGTATATCTTTATTCATATCAGAGACCATTTTCTCTCAGCTCATGAGTAATTCTAACTTATATAAATTAAAATATGTATGGAAAATATGACTACAAATTACAAAAAAGAAAGAATTATTTTTTTTAAATGCATACGAATATGAAACTTGACCAATTATTAAGCTCACACAGCTTGTGTTGTTGTGGTTGCTAAGCATAAGAGAGAATCAATAGAACAAAATATGTAAAATAACACTGTAGATGAGATGACCAAGTAACACAGAAGATTAACAGAGCAGAAAAAACGATTTCACTTGCGAACAAAAATACGAAAAAATATGTTTGGACATGAAATTTATAGGTCCAATTTCTGAGGCCCAAGACGCATAAAGCCTGCTTGCGTGTTTTAGGTGCTGCCTGTAATTTCTCCCACATCGGTTATGAATTTTCTAAAGCTCCAAAACTTACGCTATAAATAAAATCTCGCGTGCTCCTTTCAAAAGCATCTTTGCGCTTGGGGCAATGACGCAGCTAATGAGGTACTAACCGAGGCGCGTCTATTGCTGGTTGAAAACTATTTCCAAACCCCCTCCTGGGTCTGAGCTTGTCTTGGGCCTTCGAGAATTTCTGGAAGGGCTCCCTTCGGGGTAAAGCCCTACAATATCCCAAGTTAAATTTTAATTTTCTTTGCTAAAGAAAAATAAATCAAATCTCATTATATCATGCTGGATTAATCACATTCATCTTAACGTTGAGTTCTAAATCCTCTTCTACATTAAAAGAGAAGTTACTTTAGTGATTTCTGCTGATATGGCATTAATATAGAGCTTCTCAGCAAAATTGTTATAATTCTATTGGTCAATTTTTCTGAATTTTATTTTTCATTTATTTTAATCAATAGTTTATGTAGACAAGCCCAAAACTATTGTCGATTTCGTTAAGCCCATATATAGCTAGGAATAATAATTATCGATTTAATTTAGCCTTGGGTACCCGTTTGGGTTCGGATCGGGTATTTTAGATTTTCGGGTATTTCGGTATAGAGGTGTAAAACCCGTTCGGGTATTTCTGTACTTTGGATCAGGTTCGAGTATTTTTAGTTCGGATTCGGTTATTTCAGATCGGGTTCGGATATTTAGATTTTGAAAAAAAAATTTAAAATTATCATTTCTCAAGTTTCTTATATTTAATAATATAACTTTTAGTTAACTAATTTTTTATTTTTAATAGATTGAATGGTTAATAGATTTGGACATAACATTTTAAAACTAAAAAGACATTAATTTAGTTATTTTTTTTAATTTTGGATGTAATTTTTTGTTAATTTTTGAAATAAAAAACTTGACATGCATTTTAAGTGAGTAGCAAATCATTTTTTTTCCGTAATTGTATGTATATCATATGAACTTAAAGTATGTGTAGTATCAATATAAATATTTTATATAAAATGAGAGATGTAAACTAGAAATATAAGGTTAATTATACATATGTTCGGTTATCTTCGGATATCCATTCGGGTTCGGGTATTATCCGTTCGGGTTTGGGTATCCAATCTCTCCTTATTCAATACCCGTTCGGGTATTTTGCTACTTCGATTCAGATTTCAGTTCGGATTTTTCGGATCAGGTTCGGATGCCACTTTCGATATCGGATAAAGTGCACACCCCTACTAATTAGGTTGTTTGTTTTTAATAACTTACATTTCTAATATGAATTACTTGCGCAAGTTGAAATCATTAAATATGCAAATAACTTATTGACAAATTGTTTTTAGTAACTTACCTTTCTAATATGGATTACTTGCGCAAGTTGAAATCATTAAATATGCAAATCACTTATTCACAATATGGATTACTTGCGCAAGTTGAAATCATTAAATTTTATCGATTTAGTTTACCATTGGGCAAGATTTAGAATTAAGATAAATATTAAAAACTTTTCTTATTATTCAAACGGTAAACTTGCGCATGTTGATATCATATTTATTATATTGCTTACAAAATATTTTCATGTTTCTAATTAGGTTGTTTGTTTTTAATATGGATTACTTGCGCAAGTTAAAATCATATCATATGCAAATCATTTTTTGACAATACACATTTAATATCTTTCTTTAAACGATTTCATTATTTATTGTGCGTCATTAATATGAGAAATAAATCGACTGTATATGTATAGGAGACACCCAAAGTCTTAAAATACAAACATTATCTTTTCATTCTTTAAAGTATTATTCATAAATCTCTCTTCTCATACTATTAAGGTATTACGACGATCCTGCTTGTGTGCTAAGAAAAATGTGTTTAGACGTAAAAGCTCCTCATTTTTAGAACCCTGAACTCAACTCTTTATGTCTTATCTCCAAAAAGCATGTTTGGTCTATTTTTTCCATGTGTTGAATACTGGTAACGACAATATGGTCTTCCTTTTTTTTTTATATGTAGACCAGGTCGTGAGAGTGATAGTGATTCAGAAAACCTTGAACATGGTGAGAAACCTTGAAGAGGTTTTAATACTTTCTCTTTTTTTGTTGAATATAGTCCGGGAAAGTATTTGAATTGTATTGTTTAGTAATACTATCTTATATCATTTTTTTTGTTGAATATACTATTTTATAAGTAAGCTAGCATTATGCATTTTTTATTTAATTCATGAGGTCATTTTCTCACAGCAAAGAATCTTTTGGAATGGCGCAGGGAGGAAATTTTTCAGGGATATACAGGAAAGTTCAACTGAAGCCGCTGAAGTGGGATGGTGAAGTCGAAGAAGAAAGACCCGTAGAGGCCCTTATGATTCTTAAATACGACGGTGTTCTAGCTCACACTGGTAGAAAACAAGTGTTTACATACTCTACCATTTAATTTGTCATTGCTATATATATATATATATGTTTTCCAAATATGGAAGAATTGTTTAACTTATTGATGTTTGCTTCATCTGCATGCAGGCAGAAGAACTTGGTAGATATAATTTTTTGTAGGTTTCTAATTGAATTTGCTTTCTTTATCGAGAAATGTACTTCATAATTTATATTATTTATAGATAATATTTCGATTTTTATTATATTTTCTTTTAATATGTCTACATAAATGTTTGTTTATTATTTATAGAAAAATAATATTATTCACCTAAAATAAAGAATTACGACAGATATACAATACAATTCTAATTAATGATAATATATAATCTGTTACTTCTAAAACTATACACTATTTATTCCATTTTTTGAATGAAAGTATCTTCGTAAACACACAAAATATTTTGTAACGTTGCAATTATACATACACACAATATCTGTCTCTTCATACTGACGTTACTGTGTTCCCTCTCGTGAGGTGCGGACCGAGAGGGAACACAGAATGCGGGCCGGTCATGTTTTTGTGCCCGCACAGGGTGCGTGCCGGTCACCTAGTAAAATATTAAATTGCTGAACATATATAATATACAATTTGTTTATTGATTCCCTAAAAAGAGTGCAAGAACAATTTGTCATAGGAGTAGAAACAAATATGGGCCGAAAGCCCAAGATCTGATAATGGGCCTTAAGGCCTAGAAACAAGCGTGTCTCCTCTGCAGCAATAAGGTAAAGCAGAGTGTCACTGAAGAAGAGTCATCAACAACGCAATTACGACAATGGTGGCGGCGGCTATGGCTTCTCACGTCTCTTCCACCCGATCACCGGCTCTTTCCCTCTCCTCTTCATCGTCCTTCTTCCCCGGCACCACTCTCAGGCGATTCTCCGCCGTCTCACTCGCTCCTCCGGCGAGCTTCTCACCCCTCAGCCTCCGCGTCTCCTGCCAAGCCTCCTCCGTCACGTCCCCTTCTACTTCCGATGTGAAAGGTTGGATCTTTCGTTACCAGATTCCGATTCTAGCATTACCCAAATGAGAAAGTTCGTTAATTGATCGAGATTAATCTTTCAAACCATGCTTTTTTTTATTACAGAAACATAATCTGTTAAAAAAAAATGCAAATGTTCTTGTCCGAAGTCGGAACCTGTCTGAAAAAGAATCATTAACTGAAACCTCTTTGTGTTCTGCAGGGAAATCTGACCTGAAAGACTTTCTGGCCATAGATGATTTCGACACAGAGACCATCAAGAAGATTCTAGACAAGGCTTCAGAGGTCAAAGCCCTGTTGAAGTCAGGGGAGAGGAACTATCTGCCTTTTAAAGGGAAGTCTATGTCTATGATCTTTGCAAAGCCCTCCATGAGAACTCGTGTTTCCTTTGAGACTGGCTTTTTCTTGCTTGGTGGACATGCACTGTATCTTGGACCCAATGATATCCAGATGGGCAAGCGAGAGGAGACTCGCGACGTTGCTCGTGTTCTGTCACGCTATAATGACATCATTATGGCCCGTGTTTTTGCTCATCAGGTATGCCGGTGAGTTTTTGGTTGGTTTAGAAAAGAGATACTAGGTGGAACACTAGAAGTGCTTTCTCATGTGTCTGTTTTAGTGTCTTGTGTGTGGTATTGGTGTTTTAAAAGCTGAATGAATCAAATCTTGATTGCAGGACATTCTTGATTTGGCTAACTACTCGAGTGTACCGGTTGTTAACGGTCTGACAGATCATAACCACCCTTGCCAAATCATGGCCGATGCACTCACAATGATTGAGCACATTGGTCAAGTCGAAGGGACAAAGGTTAGTTAACCCTTTCAGAATTAAATCTATGCATATAATATTTGACTTCAAAACATTATTTATTTCAAAATCATAAATCATAGCTAGACTTGTAGATATTGTATGTGAAATCATACAGAAAAAGTCATCTTTAGGTACACACTGATTCAATAAAATTTCAGGTTGTGTATGTGGGAGATGGGAACAATATGGTGCATTCATGGTTAGAATTGGCATCAGTTATTCCTTTCCATTTTGTCTGCGCTTGCCCAAAAGGGTTTGAACCAGACAAAGAGATGGTTTTAAAGGCACAACAAGCTGGATTAAGTAAGATAGAGATTACCAATGATCCTAAAGAAGCTGTCATAGGAGCTGATGTTGTCTACTCTGACGTATGGGCCAGTATGGGGCAAAAGGATGAAGCTGAATACCGCCGTAAAGCATTCCAAGGCTTCCAGGTATAACATATTTCTTCTGTATACGAATGGCTCTGATTTAGATATCTTACTTATATTATGTTAAAACTTGCAGGTAGATGAAGCTCTGATGAAATTGGCGGGTCCAAAGGCCTACTTCATGCATTGTTTGCCTGCAGAAAGAGGAGTGGAAGTGACCAATGGAGTCGTGGAAGCTCCTTATTCCATTGTCTTCCCACAGGCAGAGAATCGCATGCATGCCCAAAATGCAATCATGCTTCATTTGCTCGGCTTTTAAACCACTTTCGTTGTCTTAGCTCTCTCACTCGTTTACTGGTGTGCCATTGGCTTTATGTACTTTTAGTTTGAGAAACCTTGATGAATAAATATTGTGGATGGTTTTGCTGGGAATAAGAATGAGCTTCTTTTAATATATATATGAACTCGTGGTTACAAATATTTATAGGTTATTACATCTCTAGAACTATCTCTATCCCATATCTTAGCTTGATACTGTACTTGTAACTTATGTTTGCAAATGTACTTCTGTTGTGCGGATGCTCCACGTTGTTGAAGCTTGTCAGGATGAACGTAGAGAGTTGCCTTTCGGTAAGCTTTTCTAACAGAAGCACTCAACACAAGATCAGTGAAAGGAATTGGTTTCCATCCACTTTCTGCTCCCAGAATCTGCAAAGCATCATGATACAACAAAAAGTCACGAATGAAGTTTTATTTACTTTTAAGAATTACAAAAAGAAAATAAATAAATGGCCGGAGAAACTTTATTTTCTAAAATTTTATTTAGCAAACCGCAGAAAAGATGATGTAAGAATATATTTTTTCATCATTTAGTTTTACAACTATATCAAATAAAGTTACATCCAAAAATTCTACAACAAAATATATATGCATTTTAAGAACTCCAATGGATAAAATCTCCATTAGAAATACTTTAATATTTTTAATCTCATTTGGATATTCGGAGAGATTTTTTTCTTGAAATGTAATTATTTTTAGAAATTATTTTAGATCATTCCATAAATCTGAGATACTTTGGTTAATATATATAATAAACCTTTGAAAGCCGACACGAATATTGTGTTCTATTTTAGCAAATGGGAATAGTGATATTTATACAAAAAGCTTGGTCATTGATCAACGACGTAAAAAATAAAAAAACAATGCGAACGTGAGAATTGAACCCAGGTTAGTATGATATATATATAGGACAGTTACCACTAAGCCATTGAAACTTTCTTGGATACATATACAAGAACCAGTAAGTATATAATCACAAACTCTTATGTATATTTACAATAATATGAATTCAACTTTCAAAACTCCGATACTTTGTTTTGTAAAAAAAAAATAAGTAAGTGATTAAGCTAATATATTCTTAGAAAGTGTGAGAACGTTGACAAATATGAAAAAACATAGATTTTTGTTTTCGTGCAAAGTTAAGAATTTTGTAAAAGTAAGTTTAACATATAAATTTTCGTGACAAATATGAAAAAACATAGATTTTTGTAAAATTTTGACAAAACAACTCATAACATACTTCTCTAATATTTTAATAAAATATTATTTAAGGGTGCAATAATTAAATATATTAATTCAATAAATTTTGTAATTTATAGACAAAACAATAACACAACAAATTTTGAAACATTTGTTTAACCTATCGCTTTTTTTTCATGAGAAGGGGGATATAAGCCATGGAGAGGGTGTCCACATAGGATAGAAAAATCAACCAATCAGAGAACCCGAAATTGCCATGTCATCTCATTTATTTTTCGTAAAAAATAAAAAAACAATGCGAAGGTGAGAATCGAACCCGGATTAGTATGATATATATATATAGGACAGTTACCACTAAGCCATTGAAACTTTCTTGGACACATATACAAGAACCACTAAGTATATAATCACAAACTCTTATGTACATTTACAATAATATGAATTCAACTTTCAAGACTCCGATACTTTGTTTTGTAAAAAAAAAATAAGTAAGTGACTAAGCTAATATATTCTTAGAAAGTGTGAGAACGTTGACAAATATGAAAAATCATAGATTTTTGTTTTCGTGACAAAGTTAAGAATTTTGTAAAAGTAAGTTTAACATATAAATTTCGTGACAAATATGAAAAAACATAGATTTTTGTAAAATTTTGACAAAACAACTCATAACATACTTCTCTAATGTCTTAATAAAATATTATTTAAGGGTGCAATAATTAAATATATTAATTCAATAAATTTTGTAATTTATAGACAAAACAATAACACAACAAATTTTGAAACATTTGTTTAACCTATCAATTATTTTTTCATGAGAATCCAACTAAACAAGATAAAAATAATAATTAGATTTACAAATATTTAATTACCATTTTATTCAATTTTGATTAATTTCAAATTATCATAATGTATCTTTTTGAAGTTACAAATATGAAAAAGCATAGATTTTTGTACAATTTGACAAAACAACTCAAAACATATTTTTCTAATGTCTTAATAAAATATTATTTAAGGATGCAATAATTAAATATATTAATTCAATAAATTTTATAATTTATAGACAAAACAATACCACAACAAATTTTGAAACATTTGTTTAACCAATCGATTTTTTTCATGAGAATCCAACTAAACAATTAGATTTAGAAATATTTAATTACCATTTTATTCAATTTTGATTCATTTTAAATTGTAATAATGTATATTTTTGAAGTTACAAAAAAATAATGTTCTTTCTTTATTACACTAGCATTATATATAGATTCTATATACACAAAATAAATATAATATAGCAACATAAACTTGCTTTCCCCGATTCATATGAAAACTTTTTAAGTTATCCACCAAAGCAAATTAATTAAATCAATGAAATTGTTAAAATACAGCAAATTAATATATAATTTTATTTTAAATTAAATTATTTAAAAAGTGTATTTTCGTTAAAACAAAATAATAAATAAGTAAAACTGGTTTGATGGTAATTTTTATGATATATATATATATATATATATATCAATTCTGTGAAAGAAAGAGAAGCTTAATATGGAAAAAATCTTAAATACAAAAACCTCTAAAAATTAACAAAAAAACTAATAAATTAAACTATGATATCACTTAAAAGCTTCTTAGACCATATTAATAAAATATTTAAGCGATAATTAGACAAATTTGATTTTTTTTCCAGCAACAAGTTTATTATTAATTAGCATCAGTTATTTCAAGATGTTTAAGAAATGGTAGACAAAAAAATAGGATGGACATTAATGATATATGAACTATGAATAGTATTTTGTGAAGCAGACTTAGAAAACATATCTGCACATCCATTTTCAGTCCTTTTTGATGCCTAAATTCAATTTCTTCAGAGTAGTTATTCCACAAATAGATCGTATGAGATATTGTTTTGATATGTAGATTTGTTTTTTCAATGTTAAGAAGATTGATAACTGTAAAAATGTCTCCTTCGTATATGATATGTCTATAACCGAGTCTCCAACATGAGACAAGTTTGTTTAAAACGTAAATAATTTTATTTTTCTTATATTATATAATCAATATATATTATTTACTGATAATAAAAATATAGTTATTCATCTATCACAAATATCTATGCAAATATGTGAATCAAGTACAACAATCAAACAACATATTGATTTCCACAAAGAAAATTTAAAAAATATATTTATGTTATGTAGTCATATTTTATATTTTTTAAATAATATAATACAATATTATACATTTTTTTTTAGAATTGAGAAATACATATATCACTTAGACAAATTAAACAAATTTGATTTTTATTTTGTGAGCAAAAAGTTTATTATTAATTAGCATTACTTATTTCAAGATGTTTAAGAAATGATGGACAAAAAAAATAGGATGGACATAAATGATATATGAACTATAAATAGTTTTTTGTAAAGCTGATCTACTTAGATAACCCATATGCATATCCATTTCCAGTCCTTTTTGATGCATAAATTCAATTTCTTCAGAGCAGTTATTCCACAAAGAGATCGTATGAGATATTGTTTTAATATTCAGATTTGTTTCTTGATTGTTAAGAAGATTGATAAGTGTAAAAATGTTTCATTCGAATATGATATGTCTATAATCGAGTCCCCAACATGAGACAAGTTTGTTAAAAAGTAAATAATTTCATTTTTCTTATATTATATAATAAATATATATTATTTACTGATAATAAAAATATAGTTATTCATCTATCACAAATATCTATGCAAATATGTGAATTAAGTACAACAATCAAACAACATAATGATTTCCACAAAGAAAATATAAAAAATATATTTATGTTATGTAATCTTATTTTCTATTCTTTAAATAATATAATACAATATTATACATTATTTTTTAGAATTGAAAAATACATATAATATCTTATCCGCGCGTATCGCGGTTAAAAAATCTAGTTTTTTATTAAAAATAAGATATCAATCAAAACACAACATTGTTTTGTTGGTGGCATTCATAAATAGTACTGTACATTGTTTCACTTATGCATTCCGATGATATAGATTACAGATTACATTTATGAACTTTACCGGTCTGATTGTTATAAATAAGTGTGGCCTTTAATCCGTCGAGCCGCCTCATTTCTAAGACCATAATTAATTCGGGGTTTTTAAAGTGGGTTTTTTAGCGTAAGTTAAAAAACTGTTTTTAACTTCCACTAAGAATCCCAATCTAAAAATTTTAGGTTAATCATGCTCTAACGTGAACAATGTAGGCAGCCAACTAAAACATACAGAAGAAGGAGGATCATATACAGAAATTAGACTTGGATCTTTTACCCTTTGGCCCACTTTCTTTTTCTCAAAGGAAGAAACAAAATGAAATAATTATTTTATAATATTAATAATCAACATTCTCCATTCAAAAGTAGTCGCAAAAAAAAGAAAATAGAAGCTCGAAAAGTGTTATTTATTTATATCCATTATTACATATATATGGTAGCTTAGATACGATACATAGGTTGTGACGACACAGAAAAAGAAAAGAAAAAGGATACACATAGGTCCTGAGTTATATAACTTTGGCCCTATCTGTGATATATATATATATATATATATATATATATATATATATCTATATGTTAAATTTCTTTGATCAAAAAAGAAATATATTAAGTTTTTTTTCTCATGTTTTTGTTTTGGTACAAAACTGCAAGGTGACTAGTTCTCTACAGTAGAGCCAAATCAAATGGTTGGAGACATTCACATCAAACATATAAAAAGTTAACTTTGATCATAACGCTTGCATATGCATATATCTATCATATATATATAATATCTATAACAAAAAAAACTAAATTATATATTGTTATATACCATAATAATAACATAACAATTTTGCTCATATAAACATTGAAATCTTCACAGAAAAATGTAACGTAGCCTGCAAAAAAATGTTGTGTTTACATTATATACTTGTTTTTTGGTTGGTTCCAAATGATGCTTATCTACAAGATTCTCTGTAAGTGAAATTAAGAAACACTTTACTAGGTTTTTTTTTTTTTGCATTTGAAGGTACGTATTGCAGCTTTTGTTTTTTTTCTAAGATTTGTATCGAACTGTTAATAATAGGGGTGGACGTTCGGGTACCCGTTCGGGTTCGGGTCGGGTATTTCGGATTTTCGGGTATTTCGGTATAGAGGTCTAGAACCCGTTCGGGTATTTCTGTACTTCGGGTCGGGTTCGGGTATTTTTAGTTCGGATTCGGTTATTTCGGATCGGGTTCGGATATTTAGATTTTGAAAAAAAATATTAAAATTTTCATTTCTCAAGTTTATTGTATTTTAAAATATAACTTTTAGTTAACTAATTTTTTATTTTTAATAGATTGAATGGTTAATAGATTTGGACATAACATTTTAAAACTAAAAAGGCACTAATTTAGTTATTTTTTTTTAATTTTGGATATAACTTTTTGTTAATTTTTGAAATAAAAAACTTGACATGCATTTTAAGTGAGTAGCAAATCATTTTTTCCGGAATTGTATGTATATCATATGAACTTAAATTATGTGTAGTATCAATATAAATATTTTATATAAAATGAGAGATATAAACTAGAAACATAAGGTTAATTATACATATGTTCGGTTATCTTCGGATATCCATTCGGGTTCGGGTATTATCCGTTCGGGTTCGGGTATCCAATCTCTCCTTATTCAATACCCGTTCGGGTATTTTGCTACTTCGGTTCGGTTTTTTCGGATCGGGTTCGGGTGCCACTTCGGATATCGGGTAAAGTGCCCACCCCTAGTTAATAATAGCGTTGAAAGCCTGTTACAAAAAAAAAAAATAGCGTCGATCGTATTTGTATATCTCTAACTTTGTACTTAAGCGTAAAAAAGACAGAATCATAAAATAGTGAATAAACTGATTACAAGTACCATCCGTGTAAAAGACAAAAAGTCAAACTAAACTAAAAACACATATTATTAAGTTAAATTGCATTCCATATACGCAACTTTTCTAATAATTAACTCAATTCTAAATTCCACTCCATGATATCTTTGTTTATAGACACACAACTTGTTACATCATGGCTAATTACCTAATTTCCAACTTCTCTATGGGGTTTTAGCCGATTGACTCTATTATTAATTTATTATTAACTACTCAAACAAAACATCATCCAATCGTACAAGCTACAAAACCTAGATAACATCTAAAACAAAAAGATAACAATAGATTAAGAGATGATTCTCTTACATAATCTCACAACTAAGTAGTACTTGATCACTTCACCATTAGAGAGTTCATGTTGTTGTTGTTGGTGTTGGTTGTTTCCTAGCATTGTTCTTGTTGTTATGCATCCAGACTTTGAAGACCTGTCTCTTAACTCCGATCTCACCACAGAATCTCTTGAGGTCTTCTTCGTCTTGCTTGTTCATCCTCCACCCTAGCTTTTCCGCAAACTCCATCATCTTCTCCTTCTGCTCCGCCGTGAACTTCGTCCTGAACCGTTTCATCGAAAACGCCGTTTGTCCCGGCGTAACACCTCCTCCATTCTCTCCGCTTGACTGTCCATACATATTCAGATCTTCACTAGACGACTCAGCTCCTCCTCCGCCGCCGCCGTAAGGGAAGCTCATCGGCGTCACCATTCCTCCTCCACCAGGAGGACTCATTCCGTACTTGTGGTGGTGCAACGGCGCGTAACTCGGCGGGGGAGGAAGCATGAGTGGGTTAAGCATCATGTTTCTCGGCGGTGGTCTTCTCCCTCCACCGTACTGGTGATGGTGGTGATGATGACGGTGATGAGAGCTTCCATCTGAGCTTCCTACGCCGTCGTTTTCTTTCCGGTGGAAATTACGGTGGCAGTCACAAGCAGCGCATCTAAGAGCTTCTAATGTTCCTTCCTCACCACTCGGCATGAACTCGCCGCAACCGTCATATACACTTCCACCGACGCTCGCCGCGTGGTTCTTCAGACACTCTCGGTACCGTACGGTGGAGATGGAAAAAGAAGGCGAAGACTTGGATTGGTGGGGAACTAGGGTTTGAGAGTTGGAAGAGACACGAGTGTTGTTGTTACCGTTGCAGTTATCTTCATTTGTAATAATGCTATTGATATTACCAACACCATTGTTGCCATTGTCATCTCTTCTTCTCTCAATCATTTCATGGCTTCTCATATCCATTTTCTTTTTCTTGGAGTTTAATTATAATTAAACCCTGAAAATGATTTAATTTGCAATTAAGGAGATGGAGAAGGGCGCTGACAAAAAAAAAAGGAGATGGAGAAGGGTTTAACTTGTGGATCTCTACCCTACCAAAAAAAAAAAAAAAAAACTTGTGGATCTCTACTCTAGGGTTTGTTTAATCTCATGTCTGGAAAAGAAAATATTAATGAGACTGCTAATAAGGAAAGAAAGACTGTTAAAGACAAAAAGAAGAATGTTAATTAAAGACAAAGAGATTCAGAGACTTACCGATAAAAGCAAGTACACGAGGTAAGACTCAGATTTTCCAGGAGGAACTGAAGAGGACCTTAACCAATAAAAGCTCAAAAGCTTTTTTTTTACTTGTGAAGGGTATTAATGGAGAGAGAGATGAGATGTCTAGGAACTTTTGGGATTGATACTGTAAAAGGGAACTTTTAGGGTTAATTAGTTGTTAAGGTTGAAAGAGAGAAGAAGTCATGTTTGATGTCTCAGTGCTCCCAACAAGCAAACCTTTGAGATCTGATTATAAGAGACAGTTCTTGTGGTGAGGCCATGGGAAAGAGATAGAGACGATCGTATGAGTATATATTATACTATCATGTAGTGAAGTACTTCTCATTTAGCATCTCCTTTGAAGTGCTTTTATAATTTTAAAGCAAAATTTTAAGGTAATCTTGGACTTAAATGAATACTAATGGTAATGATCTGTGGGATTAGTTCAACTAGTTGAAAGATTATTTCAGTGATTCTGAATTTTTAACCTGATTAAGTATATTTATGTCTATGAAGAAAGTATATTATCCCGGTTGAAAACAGAATCCCCAAAATAAAAACCTTAATTCTCTAATCTCTCAATTCTCTAATTTCTCAATCTTCTAACCCTAGTTAGAGAACTGAGAAATTAGAGAATTAAGGTTTTTAATTGAGGGGTCTGGTTTTAGTTTGTCATGAAAAAGGAGAAGAAGAGATGATAAAAAAAAAAGATGTCATTTAGACCATTTTCATATAAAAATTATACTATACTACTGACCCTTTATCAATCTTCAAGAGAAAAACGAGAACATAGAAAAAGTTAAAATGGGAAGAAAAATACTTAAAAGTTTATTTTGGAATATTAAGCTAAATGACTCTATTATAATGTTTTAACATCCAATCTAAATAGGCAATTGAACAACCTTTCAGACCACATGTTATATTGTATTGTAGTATTTGTAAATATAAACAAAATGCATTTTATTTTAAAACTACTACATTTAGCAATAATCATAACATGAGTGAACATTTTAAATCTGAAAACTAAAAAAATGAAGATAATATATAAACGAAAATAAACTAACAATGCATCAGATTAGAACTACTTCTAGTTATTTTCATCATATTCCATATATTTATTTATAAGCGGTGTATTGAGATCTTCATCAATAAATTTAAAATGATGATAAATAACATATTTTTACTCTATATATCATATACAATTAAATCATAAAAGGTATATTTTAAAACGACGCATCTGGTTGAATCAGTAATACATAATCACAGATTAATGTAAGTTTTTTAGACATCATGTAAGTTTATTTAAGTTTTACAATTAGTTGATTTGATATATTATTTTTTAATAATGCATAACTTTAGCAAAAAAAAATTGAAGCCATGTAAGTTTATAGTAATTATATTGCATAACTCTATGCATTTTGGTCACACCAATTGTTTTTTCTTTCTTAATTTGTATGAAATTTGATTGGTCTATCAGTTAGTTTAGTTCTATACACATCACGATTCAACAGTAACTTGAAGCTCAAATTTCATAGTATATATCATTGGCATGAAACTGATGCAATTATTGAATTATGTCGCAGTTTGTATGTCATTTTTACCAAGTACCACAAGCCATTAGTGCATTGACATATTAAAATGGTAAAAACAGAAAATATGAGTACATAGAATTTTTTTTAAAATTTCTCAGTTATATGATTATTTTTTGTTGTTGTTGCATAACGCTAAAATGCTAAAATGTAAATCAGTCTGAAATGGGCAGACTGTTGCTTGTATATCACAACAGTTAATTCCCTTTAAGTAAAGTAAAAAATTATATACAGTCAGCTGATAATAACTATTAAACAAACACTAACATCTAGTAATAATCAATTCAGAATATTGTAATTTGTGCCAATGGATCATATGTACATAAGTACATTTGTAATCAGAAAATTGAACGAATATTGAAGTTTACTGATAAAGTATAAACTCGCATTCTATAGCATTAAATTATGTTTGTGCATTGTGCGCATAATTCTTTTTTGTTCGGTGCAACTGCTACGTCTAATATACGTTTGTATACTTTTATTTTTGCTCAACAAGATCTTGATCGGATTTGGGCGTTGTTTGAGTGATTAAAAATCACATCTTTCAAATGTAAAGTATACTCTCTCTTTTCCTAAATTATGCATTTTCTTGTGTTTTGCACATATTAGAAAAACATATTAAATATTAATTATAAATTTGCGTTTAGCTATTCTTCATAATTTTAAACTAATAGTATTTGAATAAGTACAATTAATATTTGAATTTTACAATTTATAATTATTAACTACTAAAAATTGCAGAACAATTGTAAACATACATCTTTTTGAAACATAATTTTATTTTTAAACATTTATTTCTTAGGAACAAAGGGATTAGTTATAGGATAACCTTTATAGTTTGTTCATTTGAAAAAAAAATACCGAAAACCTTTAAAAACTAAAATTTTAATGTCAAAACCACAAATAATTACCATCATACTGTTTTATTTTGGAGATGTACCAAAAAGGAGCGTTTAGTAAAAAAAAAAGAAGGAAATTAGGCTTTATAGTGTGTGGGTTGCAGAGAAGGGCAGTACAGAGAACAACCGACAAGGTCAAGTTGGAATCCCAGCCACATGCCCTGCCACATTATGGCCCCCGCCATTCTCTCTCTCCTCCATTATTTTTACTCTCTCTCTTGAATCTTTGTTAATGTTCTTATGCCAATATTATGAACGTTGCTATATAAATTCACCCGCGTAGCTTAATCATCTTATAAACATCAAAAGTTGAAGATATATATCTCTGATACGATTAAGATCATGTCTCAAAAGTATGTAGCATCAAGATTACAACAATACACGTAGATTTACGCATTGGATTGGAACAGTGTACATGATAGAGTTAAAACTTTATTAAAGACAAATACAAATATCATGCTTGATAAGATATTAAGATATCAAGCTTATCATCAGATCTCATTGCTATTCATACTATATTTATTTGTCTTCTTTTGCTTATTTTTGCTTTGGGAGGAGAAGACTTAATCGATGTATATCAAGATCAGCCATCTATAGTTAGGAGAATTGTTAAGATTTGAAATGTCTGTATTTAAACAGAGAACCTAAACCAGAAAAAGCAGTTTTGAAGTAGTAACAACTGTATAACCCAACAATGTCTGAATCATAATCTCTCTCTCACACTCTCTGCCACCCTCCACGCTTCCCCGCAAGCAAACTTTTTCCTTTTCCCTCACTTTTTTAATTTTCTTTCTTCCTATGATTTTCTACACCTAAGTTGTAGCTTCTATGGTGTAGGGATATTTTGAGATTTGGAACTATCAAATTCCACTAACTTGGTTTCACTAAAGTATCTAATTTTATATCCGGTTCATTTAAACCAGTATCTGGTTTGATTAAATGAATTCCACCAACTCTCTGGACACCAATAGGCTATTGGTGTCCTCTCTTTGCTTCATGTATGAACTCTCTCATCCAAGTTACTTTTCATTATCTAGCGCGTTAAAAATATAATTAACATGGCGATTTAAGGGATTAACTTCATGGAATATTGTTTAGACAACCATGTAGAATATATTGAGTATATATGTATATAAAAGAAAAGATTAGCTGGAAATGAAATGAATGAAAAGGAAAGCAGTGATTTGTCTCTATCAGCTCTCTCCTTTCTGAAAAACAAAACTTAAGGGTTGTGTGTTCCCAACTTGTTCTGTAGCCAAAACCAGAACGACTCTTACCTCAACTGTGTTCAGAACACGTGCTTTGTTGTTTTCTAAATAATGAGATTTGTTTGCCTCTCAAGTCTCCTCATAGTCTCACATGCTTCACTTTCCCTACTCACTTCTTACTGAACACAGATTCAGTTGTGTGGAGGAGAAAGACGGATCTGTGTCTGTTACAGTGACAGAAGAAATAAACCAAACAATTGTTTTCATATCTAACATGTTGTCTTCAAACTGATAATAGGAATATCCCAAACCTTACGTAACATCAAAAGGGTTCTTCTTTTTCTTCCATGCGAGTACGATTTGCTAGTATGTTTTGACAACTCAACGCAACAATGACAGCTAAACCATAAGCTTTTTTTTACTGTATATATCTATACTATTATTTGCGAAGTGATTTTCTGTAACAGAGCTCTCAGTTAAAAGTTAAAACGATTAAGACTAATAATATTAATAAATTTTTATATTTATTTATTATATAATAAAAACGGATTTTATACTAATAATATTAGATTTTTTAAAAATTAGATAAATCTTAATTGTGTTGTTATATTAAAAGAATATTTTCTATTATAAATTTTAAATATAAAACAATTTATTATTAATTAAGAAAAACATTTGTATAAAAATATTTTCTAAAATATTTTTAATATGTGAGCATATATATTTTAATGAATTTTTTATATATATACAAGTAATCTGATATTTGAGTTAAAATTTTTGGAAACATAAAATGCTAATTTCGAATTATGTTTGTGTGATTATTTGTAAGAAGATTAAGCCAACATGTGCAGGAAAAACACCTGGTTAACAATGAGAAAATGAAAGATTTGGCTCTGTTTTACAGGAATAATGAGCTTTCTTTAAGCAGCAATTTTAAGCCTCCAACAAGAGAAAATCAAAGTTCATCGGCTAAACTATATATCTTTACATAACAAGACGGTTTCTGCCGCATAGTCTTTCAGTTTCGTGTCTTGAGAAACCCAACCTACAAAAGTTCCTGCTTTATTCTTATTTCTTCACAGCAGAACACTCGACCTTTTCACCTGACAGTAGCTGAAGACCGGACCAGAACCCTCTAACGCCATGGACGACAACAACTTATGGTGGGAAGCCAGCTAAGTTTGGCCCCATGCCCTGTTAAGTAGTCAATAAGAACCACATAAGAAGACTAATGTATCAACAACCTCGTTATAATTGTAATTACTCCTTAATTAACAAACCAAGTATTCAGCATTACAAAAGTATAGTGACTTGGATGAGAAAAGCCTCAGTTATTATGTTTGTGATGGTTTCCACATTTTAACGTTGTCACGTGAAACACTAGTACCTAAGGTACGCAAAGTATCAAATATTAGAATCCCTATGTACCATTTTCTTCAACATGATCTTGTTTTAGTGAAGGCTTTCACTGCCGCACATGTGATTACGTTGAAAAGTAAAGGCCTCCACATGAAAAATCTATCAATTTACGTCTATCAAGCCATGAAAACCAGCCTCAATACACATTCCCTGCATAGATGCTACTCTTGAACATACTAAACTCCACGAAACTATGGTATTTTCTCATGTGACTTGTCAGCTCGATACAAGTTTTAGATACTAAAAACTATCTTAACCACAATCCCCTTGACAATTGCATCTACAGTTAAAGCTAAATACCTTGTGAAGCATTGAGATTAACTTTAGGAAACGATAACTAGACGTTAGTACTCGTTTTCAGAAAGTACCATCTATAAGGCAACCACTCCAGTGACTGCTACATCTACCTTAAGGGCAAACTTCAAGCAGGGACAAGTATTGCACAGAAACTACGTTAGATACAGTAGCTGACTATACCCGATACTGAACACACTAAGAGGGTCCAGAAGCTGTGACTGTTGTTGCTGTTGCATGTCTTCCAACTGCGGAAACGCCAAATCAGCTCCTGAACTCACCGCCCCAGCATTAGACGGAGTCCCTTTAGCTTCAATGAGCCGCCACATGTACCAAGACCCAACCGACCTATACGGACGCCACTTCTCGCAAATCCCCTCCATCTGCGAAGGACGAGGCAGCTCCGGCAAGTCATAAAGCATCTGCACACCTTTCCTCACACCAAGATCGTTAACAGGCAACACATCAGGTCTATGAAGCGAGTTTATCATAAACATATGAACCGACCAAGACCCGATCCCGTTAACCATCGTCAGCATCGTGAACAGAGACTTATCATCCATGCTCACAATCCCAGAATCCGACAAGATCCCGTTTTGATACTTTCTCGCGAGATCGTGGAGGTAACTCGCTTTCCTCCCGGAGACACCGATCTGACGAAGCTCCTGAGGCGTCAAGGGGAGGACATTCTCCGGAACGACGCCGTTTTCGCCTCCGCAGAGGGAAACGAAGCGCGTGTAGATTGAGTTCCCCGCTTTAGCAGCAAGCTGCTGGTAGAGGATGCTTCGGATGAGAGCCAAGAAGGGAGTGTTGAAAGACTCGTACTTTGGCGGTGGGTGTGCGTCGATCAACGAGGCTAGGAGAGGATCGACGCTGCGGAGGTGGGTTATCGCCGCTTCGAGCTCTCCCTCGCAAGTTAGAGACTTTGCGTGGATCCTCGGTGGCTGCGATGGTTTGCCCTTCGGTGAAGGTCTCGCGTCGTTGTTGGGAGAAAGCTTTCTGATTTTTCGAGGACGGAGAGGGATTTTGGAAGGAGGGGAGGATACATTGCTTAGCTCGGTGATTCTCGGGGCTTCGATGGTGGTTGATGAGACGATTGAGCCGGGAACGGAGGCGGAGGAGGAGTCGTCGGAATCGTTGCTTTGCGGTGGTTGAGAAGGTTGTGGTTCACCCATGTGGAAAATCGAATTGGGTTGAATTAGGGTTTTGTTTGATCGCTTGAAGAAGTAATCGGAGAATGGACACGGCGGAGTGAAGTTGCGTCTTTTGGCTTGACTTTGATTCTTTTCTGACGCGCTTTTAACTATAGTGGCCTTCACGCTCCGATGTCTTCTGTGTGGGCTTTATGATAAAAAAGTAGAGTCCGTTTGCTTTAATAAGCCCAAACTGGATTACTTGGGTCTTTCAACTGAGCTCAATATACACAAGAAACACCTTACTTTGTTTAATTTAAAATAGTTACAAAGTAAATAAAAGTTGATTAAAACTCCCTCTGAAAACTGGGGGGAAAAGTCGTTGATCTATTGTTTTCATATAATTTGAGAATTAACTGAGTGATGTTTTTGTGGTCAACAAAAGAGTTAATTAATGGGAAATTGCATCCAATATACACACAAAAAAACAAAATTCACTAACTAACTAAAAACACCCCCTCTCTCCTACTTTCTCTTCCTATCTCTCTATACTCTCTCTCTCTCTAAAAATCTAATTTCACTTTTTTTTTGGCTATTCAGCAAATAAGCCCTTAATTAATTGGGTGATGAATAAGCCGAAACTGGAATGCTTGAGTTAGACCCTTCTTTGTGAAATAAATAACAATTAAATACTTTTCCAAGAGTCTTGATCTATTGTTTTCATATAATTTGAGACTTTACTGAGTAATGTTATGTTTAATTTTATTATAAGGATTAAAGAATAAAATATACAATGGCGATGGGAAGGACTATTCACTACAAAAAAAACATTGAATTGTATCACTTAAATTGTATCACAAAAATAAGTGATACCATTTTAAATCACTTATTCAGAACTGAAACAAATATTTATACTTTTAAATCATTTATAGTAATTGATGTTATTATTAATTAATTTAACATCAGTTCGATATAAGTGATGTCTTTTCTTTTAATTTGTATCATTTTAACAAAAATGATACAATTATATAAAATTATATCAATTACACAATTGATGCATATATTATTTTGTTTAGTATCACTTATTTAAATGATCTATAATTTACATCAGTAAAATAATTGATGCTAATAAAAATTATATATATATATATATATATTAGCATCGGTCTAATAAAAATGATATTGTTTTTAATCTTATTTTGCATCTGTTGAAATATATTATCTAGTACAAAATTAGTTTGGATCTATAAAATAATTAATAAATATAATATAATTGTATAATTATATACTAAACAGGATCTATTATAGTTCCCCAAAAAAAGGAACCACAATCCCACATAAAACGTGAACTAATCAGTTAAAAAGTAGGGAATACCAGAAATAGTATAATATTCTTGTGATTTTAATTTTTTGTTAGCTTTAATTTTACTGGATCATAATTTTCTATAACTGTTTCACTTCAATATTTTCATCTTCGTCTCTTTTTCATTTTTTCTCTGTTTCAGTTTCTTAAACTTTTGTTCAGAGCTTAAAATTTGTTGTTTTGGTTATTTGATCAGAAACAGATTTCAACAATATCAAGCATTATATGAGTCACGATGACAAATGCGTTTCTTTTCATGAAAGGGTTTAAAGATTGCTGAAGTTTGCTAATCAAACGACTCTGATTAAACTTTTGAGAGGTATTATTTCTTTTTTCTTTCTCTATTCTCAAATTTTTTGAAAACTACAAGTTCTTATATTTTTTGTTTATGTCTTAATAATCATTCTCTATTAGGATCAGAATAATTCAGAGATATATGAAGACACGACAAGAGTGATTTGAAATGTGGAGGAAAATCGATAGAGATTGAAGATGAAAAAAGAAGATGCAAAGAATGAGAAGAAAAAAGAAGAATCTGGATATAATTGCTAGTATTTTTTTTGTATCTCCGCATTCTTCATGTTTTTTTCTTTCTCATAACTAGTAATTTGTTTAACTTTCTATATTCTTTTTTTCTTCTCTGTACCTTTTTTATTTTTCTTGTTTTCTTGGCTATGTTATATTTCAATGGAAAATTAATAAATTGTTACAAAATAATATTTTATTTTATATGTATTTTCTACTCTACAAATGATTCTAATATTTAAAACAATAACTATAAATAGTAAAACTATTAAAATATTTTTTAATAAATCGATATTAATTTATTAAATTATTAATTAATATTTTATTAACTAAATCAGTTATTTTAATTGATGTCAATACTAATATCATTTGGAAAAATTGATGTAATTGTTAATATCGTTTTTACAATTGATATATATATTGACATCACATAAAGTAACTGATGAAAATATAATAATTTCTTACATCATTTGTTAATAAAATGATGTAAATTATTTGTATCACCACTTTCAGAGTCATTTATTTAAGTGATGTAAAATTATTTTACATCATTTATAACTAATGCAAAAATATAAATTAAATGATGCTAAATGACTTTTTTTTTTGTAGTGATTGTACATGTGAGGAACGAGGAGGAAACAAAAAGACTTGATCAGTGTTATGTACAATGCAGATATATAAATATTTGTGGTCAACAAAAAAAATTAGATCGTGGTGATGTGGAGACAGTAATATCAGATCACAAAGACGTGTTTGGTGTGATATGATACTCTGTCTTTCTGACCATCTCTTACCTCACATTTCGCTCGTTTTGTTTTTTGTTCTTTTATTTCTTTCTACCAAACAGCAAACTAAAAAACAATGAAAATAAATATTTTTTTTATTTAATATAAAGTCTACCATCTTTAAAAATAATATTCTGGCTTACGTATCTAGACAAATTTCTGATCTGTATATTTTGATGGATTTTATATATTGAAAGACAAGAAATAAGTTTCTCTGGCCCAAATTATATTATCAGACCAATATATGCAAGACAAACAATACTAATTTTTGATTAAAAAATAATTCAAAGCTTGATGATCAAAATTTATTTCTCTTTCTAGAAAATTATAGAAATGTAAACTAAAAACGCAAAAAGTGAAAAAACTCTAATAATTTGCCAAACCTTCTCTAATCCTTGACATGCCATATCCATGCTTCTTGGACTTGGATAAATTATGGACCGGATAGTTCTGGAATAATGTCTATGAAATAACATGGAATATTCGAAGTGCAAAGATGTTGTAAGAGCTTATCGATATTACATGATGAGTTGCATAATTTTTTGGACAATAATTAGCCTATAAAACATGATAGTTTTTAGCGATTTGATTCAAAACCAACTGTTTGGAGTTGTTAAAAAGACTAAAAATCCAGTGTACACAAAAAAGACTAAAATTCCAACAAAACCGATAGTTTCTTCAAGTTACGACCATACCTTTTAGTTATCTTTGAAATATGTTTGTTAATTTCAGTTCAAATATAAGTTCTCATGTATAGTTCACATATCCGTATCAATTAGTATATGGATAAGTTTGACGAAAAAAACATATATTTTGATGGCAAATTTTGCTGGCCTTTGAAAACTGGATAGAATTATCCGGAATATTACAAAATATGTATTCAATTTATTGCCAGGGTATTATCTATTTTCTGCATAGTTTATTGGTTATATATATATATTTAATTTAGAAAAATCTCCAAAATAATATTTTCTAAAAATTCTCAAAACAGCACTCATTTAATAAGAAAAACTTAATTTACCCTAATTTTAACTTCAATATAAAACAAAAAAAGTTTTTGTAATAACTTTTTAAATTTATTTATCTACTCTATTAAAATAAAGTCATTGGAAAAATCTACTGTAATAATTTATAATTGGACCTTCTCATTAATAACTTAATATTTTTTATTTGATATTCACATTAATTAATCAAAAATAATTCTTTAAAGAAATCAGAAAGAATATTCTTTAGTAAGATACTAATATTTTTACACTAAACAAATGAAATTTCAAATGAATATTCTTTAATTTTTAGGTTATTTAAATATCCTACATGTATGTGTATCATTATAACAATCTTTTTTTCATAAATCATATCAAATATACATGTAACGATATATTCTTATAATTTGATACATAAATTCATGGCTAATATTCATTTGTTGTTATATTATTACATAATATAATTTAAAATTCGCAGAATTTATTCAATAAAAATTATAAAAACTAAAACATAAAATATATTCGATCGACTATATTTAATATTTTCATTTTATATAAATAATTGCAATAAACTCAAAACATATAAAACTAAAATATAAATTATATATAATACAAATCTTAAAACACAAATATTTCTTTTACGCATAAATGTAAATTACTGATATAAATTTAAAATATAAAAATGTAACTATTATTTATACACATTATATTAGTCAAATACAACATTAATTACATTTAACACTAACTTTTTAACAAAACATCAACTACTTACTTTTATCTCTATTTTAAAGATGTTTCTCTATTTGATTATTGAAAATTAAAATACATTGGTATTCAGCAACTAATGAAAAATTAAATTACATTTTGAAACATAAATTATTATATTAATAATACCAAAAATATACATGAATAATGATTTTTTATACATTATATAACATCAAATTGTAAATAATATATTTTAAAAATATTATAAAAATCAAAATCAAAATCAAAACTATATATAAATAGAAAAAAATATCTGCGCAGATAGATAAAATTCTAGTTAATGTTATTTTAGAGATGTTTCTCTTTATTTGAACACAGGGTGTTTTATTACTATCTCAAGGTTTTACTCTTTTAATTTTAAGAAGAATTATTACATAAAAAAAGTTATATCCATTTATCCAGACAAGACCTTTATTTTTGTCCAAATTTGGTTTATGCGTCGACAGTATGTGATCTAAAAAAAACTGTCTGAAGCAGTCTCATGATCTCTCTGTCTCTTTCAGCAAATAATCACTACATCACCGCCATATACACACCACATTATCTTCCATTTCTTCGTTTTCTTTTATAAGACGGCATTTCTCAATCCATTCTTATCCAAGTTATCGTCATTCTCAGAAAGTCCTCACAGGAGTTTTTGTTGACTTTTCCCGTTTAGAATCGGCATTTTACTTCCTCAATCTTGAAGCTTTTGATAAGAAAAGACAATAGATTTGAGAGTGTAGAGACATAAAGAAAATCAAAAAGATGAGTTCGAGGGATGAGACAGAGGAGGCCAGGAATGAGCTGCGACGACCTTTCATGCACACAGGAAGTTGGTACCGGATGGGCTCAAGACAATCGAGCATGATGGGTTCGTCTCAAGTCATCAAAGACAACTCAATCTCTGTTCTTGCTTGTGTTCTGATCATTGCTCTTGGTCCTATTCAATTCGGATTCACTGTAAGTCGTTGAAAAATCTCACCTTTACTTGTTCATTTGTTTTAGAAAGTTTGAGACTTTATACATTTTTTTTTGGACCAGTGTGGTTACTCTTCTCCAACTCAAGCTGCAATCATCAAGGATCTTGGTTTGACTGTATCTGAGGTAATAAGACCGATCCTTTGTCTAGAGCTGCTGCCTGGTCTCTTGTTTGACTTTTTGATATTTTTTGTCTCCATGTGTAGTACTCTGTGTTTGGTTCTCTGTCCAATGTGGGTGCTATGGTTGGTGCTATTGCCAGTGGTCAGATCGCTGAATACATTGGAAGAAAAGGGGTACACTTTGTTTTTTTTTAACTGATTCTTGAATTGATCCATGTGATGATCTCTTATTGTGTGTGTTTCTTTGGACAGTCTCTGATGATTGCTGCAATTCCTAATATCATTGGCTGGCTTTGCATATCATTTGCAGAAGTGAGTATATATATAAGCTAAATAGATCTCTGGAGATTTTAGATTTTTACCTTATCTCTCTACATCATTATGGTATTTGTAGGATACTTCTTTTCTTTACATGGGAAGACTTTTAGAAGGTTTTGGTGTTGGGATCATCTCTTACACGGTAATACTGAACTCGCCTAGTTTGTTTGCTTATAGAACAACTCGTCTCGGTGAGTTTATGCAACTCGGTTTGTGGTTTTAGGTGCCTGTATATATTGCTGAGATTGCTCCACAGAATATGAGGGGAGGGTTGGGTTCTGTTAACCAGGTTTGTCACCTCTAGCTGACTGATTCTTCTTTTTAATTTCATGAAACAGATTCTTAGTGCTTAACATTTTTTGATGTAGCTTTCTGTGACAATTGGAATAATGTTGGCTTATTTACTTGGCCTCTTTGTTCCATGGAGAATCCTTGCAGTCTTGGGTAAATCTCATTACACAGAGCCTGAAACTAGTTTATGATTATGACTCATCAACATCCTCTCTAATCACTTTTCTCTCTTGTCTTCCTTTATCTTTAGGGACATTGCCATGCATAGTATTGATACCTGGTCTCTTTTTCATTCCTGAGTCCCCTCGTTGGCTGGTACGCCTTAGAAAGTTCCACTTATTTTTATTGAGTTGGTGCATATTTTGGTTAATACACTCTTATGGGATGCTTTGCTTTAAATTTGTAGGCAAAAATGGGTATGACTGATGATTTTGAAACCTCATTACAAGTTCTTAGAGGGTTTGAGACTGATATTACCGTTGAGGTTAATGAAATCAAGGTAATATTACCACTGAGTATGATTCCTTCCATGAATGACTTTCAAAAGCTTTATATTTCATATTGTCTGCATATCTGCAGAGATCTGTGGGAACATCTACAAAACGATCGTCTACAGTTCGGTTTGTTGATCTCAAGCGCAGGAGATACTATTTCCCACTTATGGTACAAACGTTAAATATCTCTCCCTTGGAAGATACTTTGTTTACCGTATGAAACAGTATCTTAAAACTCTGTTTCTTTGTTGCGTGTGTAATAGGTTGGTATAGGGTTGCTTGTACTTCAACAACTCGGTGGAATTAATGGTGTCCTGTTTTATTCCAGTACAATCTTTGAGTCTGCAGGTAGGCCCTTGCTCTAAGATAACACTTGATGCTTCTTGTTTCATGTCGTTACATAAACTATTTTTTCTTTGCTTTTACTTTTAGGAGTTACATCGAGTAACGCAGCAACATTTGGGGTCGGTGCTATTCAGGTAGTGGCGACTGCAATATCAACATGGTTGGTGGACAAAGCAGGTCGTCGGCTTCTTCTTACCGTGAGTATTAGTTCATTAGTGTCATATCTTTAGGGAGGTTAACTACTAATAAGGAAAATGGGAATGTTTTGTAGATCTCTTCTGTTGGGATGACGATAAGCCTAGTGATTGTTGCAGCTGCCTTCTACCTTAAGGTACTTTATAAGTTCTAACTTCCCTAAACACCATAATCTGAGAGTTGACGTTTTGAGTTTTTAACATCTCTTGTTTAGGAATTTGTGTCTCACGATTCAGACATGTACAGTATGCTGAGTATCTTGTCAGTAGTTGGAGTAGTGGTAAGTTTGTTATATTATTGAAACATTTTTGAAGCAGTTAGCTATTATTATATTTGCTTTAACTCCGTTGAATCATTACAGGCAATGGTTGTTTCTTTCTCATTGGGAATGGGACCAATTCCGTGGCTCATTATGTCTGAGGTGATTAGATGTTAGAACTAAGTGTGGTAAGAACCAAACAGCGAAAAAAGCTGTACTAAACTACCATCTGCTTGCTTTGTTGATGTTTTTGGTAAATAGATCCTTCCTGTGAACATAAAGGGTTTAGCTGGAAGTATAGCAACTTTAGCCAATTGGTTTATCTCTTGGTTGATCACCATGACCGCAAACTTGCTATTAGCCTGGAGCAGTGGAGGTTTCTCCCTCACTCTATCTTCCTCTTTTCTCTCTGTCAACACACGATAGGTCATTTTGTTGATGGGGGTTTTGGTTAATTCTGAGCAGGAACTTTCACTCTATACGGTTTGGTTTGTGCATTCACAGTGGTGTTCGTGACTCTGTGGGTTCCTGAGACCAAAGGGAAAACGCTTGAAGAACTTCAAGCCTTGTTCAGATGAGAAAAACTCAAAAACAATTTCATTTTTTGGTCTCCCTCTCTCTTTTGGCCACGAACAAGAAGAAACGGAGAAATGTTCCAGCTGTTGTTAATTGGGCTGAGAAGTTACTAAAATTTGTTTGTTTGTTTGTTGTGTGTCAATATTTATTTTTTGTTCAAAGTTGTGTGTCAATAATCTTCTGTTCAATGTATATGAACAAACATTCAAGTTTTTTGTAATTTGATCAAACTCTTCACACAGAGATAAATCTGAACATCAACATTGCCAGAAAAGATGATGATCTAGAATTGTAACCTTACATGGTGCTTGTTGATGCAATCTTCCTGACAGCAACTACAAAAGTGCTCCTATGAACCACAGATCTTTAGCTAGGCTAACTTCCCCAACCCTACAACCCATTCCACCGAGGTAAAAGCTGTTGATGTTACCTATCAACTTGTGTTTGTTCACAGTCATTGCAGATAGTGAAGGTGCAATGTTAAAGACACTACAATTCACAATGCAAATTCCAATATCCTTTGGTTTAATCTCTCTGTTGGTGGAAAAGGTTGTCTAAAGCACCAAACATAACTTGTTCTGCTTCTTCTCTTGCAGCAGCCAGTTACAGTTTTGGAGGAATTGAATGCACAGCTTCAGAATCGTAAGATTTTCTCCTAAACCAGAACTGAGAGTGTTCCATGAACTAAGTAAATGGAGGTTAAGGTGATCAGGAAGAAGTTAACAAGAGTAATTGACAAATAAACTGGTTTGGGTCCGGAAGTGGCTTAACAAAGAAAACAAAGCAAATGACAATAGAAAACATTTTCATTAGATTCTCAAACTTGTAGTTGTTCAAGTGAAACTGAAACTAAGAAGAAACTAAGGAAGCTTATAGACAGTAAGAATAAGCACCAACCAAACCAATACTTTGATATACTCTTGACTTTAGAGCTTGGTCTTTCTTTAACAAGTCTCATTGATCGATCATTCTAGAGGAAGAAGATGGAACTCATGGGACATGAAGTCTTCACTAGGTCTGTAATACTTGTCTGGTGAGTACAAGAGTAGGTTAGAGACTTGGCTTGTGTATAGGCATGCAAACCTTTCGACCTGATTTAGGAAGAAAAGCGGGTTGAGAAATCAATTCCCCAAAAACACAAAACACTCGAGCTAGCACATAAGAAAGCAAAAATATAAAATGTTGTAAACCTGGTTAGCGAATCGTGAACTCTGGTAACCTGTTTTCATCAGTTGTCCCCAGACCTTGTGAAACTGCAGTAACCAAAACCAATGTCAGTTTCTAACAGATTGGAACTGAAACTAGTCGTTGCACTTGATACACAACATTACCTTTTGGTGATTTTCTCTTTGAGCTTGTTGATGACTTAGTCGTACTTGATCTCTTTTAGACTGTCAAATCCCACCAAAAACATAAGTGTGGACTTAAAACAACTATGCAACTGTTGAAATATTCAGGGGTTACACAAATTCTATTTTTACCTCTAAGTCGCTGAGAGCTGATAACATCTCCTGCTTATCATTCTCGTTTACATCTTCAAACCTGAACGATAAGATTGGTTACAACTAAGAATTTTAATCTATGTAACGCAGCTTTCATTGGTGTACATCTTAATTTAAAGAACACTCACTTTAGGGACCAGTTCAAGTGATGAATTTTGTCTTCAACTGAATCACGCTCATTCCTCATCAAAATAAGTTTCTGCAAACCAAAATAAATTATGGAGATCATTAGCGGCTGTTGATCCTAATCACAAAACCATCTCTCTCATACTAACTACATAGAGAATGAGAGGATCAATCACCTTTCGCATGTCCCTCAGTTCCCATAGAAGTTCAACCTCCTTTTCTAGTTCTGGAACAACTAGCATAGTTCTCCAGCCTGAAGAATGAAGAATAATTAAGCTGCAAGTAGCTTTCACAATCAAATACACTTTTACTAGTTTCTTTTAACACCAATGATACTATCTTCATCAACAAAAGAGTGCATTTAGCCTACTTAGATGCTACGCGAACCAGTCATAAGGTGTTAGGGACCTAACATACCATATTCTTAATCCCTACATAGGTCTTCGTTTAAGTTACTTCACTAAACAAAAGAGAAGAACAGTCTATAAATGGAAAAGGAAACCTTACCGAGAACTTTTTTGCTCCGCAAGATATCACCGTATATATGATCACCAACGTAAAGAACCTAGTAAGTTCAAATAGCTGAATGAGTGACAACTAAAGCATGGCATAGTACGTCCGGTTACTATAGATTTCTTTAGAATATATGTAATTTCATAACAGACTGATCTTTGTAATCGCGAGTGGGATAAGTGTTTTTTGAGAAATAGCTAGTGTGATATACCTGCGAACTTGACTCAATGGATAGCAAACTGTGAAGATGTCCGACATTTCCACCTTGAAAAACTCGACAACCCTTATCTTTACTCTTCAGTAAAATTTTTGGTGAAGGATCTCCAACCTTTCAACCAAAAAAAAACAATTATACACGAGAATCAAGAAGTACATCTCAAACACTTGAGTGAGTCTCGCAATTCATTAAGTCAAACCTGAGGCATAGGTGTTCCATTGTCAGTATTAATAAGCATTCCAGACTGAGGTTCCACCTCAAACAGATTGGCACGACTCTCTTCATGGAAGAAGCCAGGTTTTGCACTTCACCAAAAAAAAGATGCAATTCAGACAGCAGACAAATAAAAAGAGAGAAATATTTTCCGGAAACAAAAAATTCAACTACAAATTGATAGCCAATAACAACATATAACTATTTTTATCAACAGGATTTTATTCAGAGCATTAAATTAAAAAGATTTGAGAAAGGAAAATACCTGCCAGTGATCACAACATCAAAATACTGGAGCCAATCAAAGTTGCAAGTATGATGACCATGTACCGTGCGTCCTCCACAGAGAAAATTCATCACAATGTTTGTGTAGTCCCACAAACTGCAACAATGTTAAATCAAAAATCCATCTCACCAAGCAGAGAAAAAAAACTGATTATACAATAACAGGCGATAATAAATCATTAATATTGACACTCATTAATATTGACACTGTCTCATAACAAGATTTCACAGATGTTTTTAAAAATCTTCCCAAGTTCGATATTTCTGTTACAAGTGCAGAGAGGTTACAATGGTTTAAGTTAAACTTTGGAGCATGTAACCATTTACGAAGTTAAATTTTTATCGACTGCGCAACCAACATAGCAGGCAAGTTTATAAAATATATGTCGTTAGCATTACCTATTGGTCACCAAGAAAGTAGAACGTCCAGAATCTCTTATCATTTTTATAAGTGGTACAATCGTAGTATCCTCATTGATATACCTGATAAGAAGGCAAATTAAAATATGTAAAGAAGGAAGGGGGAAAAAAGTTTCAACAGAGATGGTACATATCCAATTTTCAAAGAACAGTCATGAACATAACATCAGCCTTACCTATTGGGTTCTTTTGCTACCATCTGTTTTAAAGTTCCATCACGGTGGCACAGATCAACAGCAGCCCGGACATCTTTATACATACGAGCATAACTGAAAGAACACATTGGAGAAGAAATAAATTAATGATACGTTTTTAAATAAATTAATGCCAAGCATAAGTTAGGGAGTATCGGTTACCAATATTATAACCATACGCATAACATATACTTTATTGAAGACTAGAGAATATCAAAACAGTAATAAAAATGGGAAATAGACTTACTCAACGTCCTTGGGAATCTTTTCAGGGTTATTATCTTTAAAATCAACAAGTTGCGCGAACAGATAAGCTTCAGCCAAAGAAAAGAGGGTATCTATGAGAGCGTAGTCAGGCTCATCAAAAGAATCTTGTATTAGGCTGCTGCCATAGATATCAACTTTATCATCTTTAGAGAGCTCTCTAAACCCATGGTAAGCTACTTTAACATACTTGTGGCGATCCATCTGCATCATCAACAGTCCATTAGAAAAAGGAGCAATAACTATTATGAGAGTCCAATCCAATAAAGGTTTTCATTCACCTTTAAGATGTTCCCCCTCTTTTTGTCTAGCACCAAGCCTCTAACCATGTAATTCCAATCAAACGTCCATTCCAGCAGCTGGATTATTTGACCACAACAAGTATTAACAATCAATCAAACACATTTTGCTAGTCAGAACCTTAGAAGAGCAATACAGTATACTAACCTCACTTGGATACCCCAAATCATATACCAATTTCCTGACAGTTCCTTCATAAGCAAGGGACTCAAAAGTTTCAGACTTGTACTGAGCAAGAGTGTAGTCCATATCAAAGCCTACGGCAATGATATTTCTCATGTTCAACGATCTGTTGCAGAAGATCTGTTTCTTCAAATCGATTTTCTTTCCTCCTCCAGGGGATGACCATTTATGGGGAGCTTCACATCCATCCCTTGAGCCAACATTGTGAAACTGTACCACACCTTCACTAAGAGCACTAGCTCGCTGTTCTTCCATTGAACTCTTGAAACACAACTGGCTTGCCCCTGAGAAGATCAAAGGAAGCATAACTTTATTTTTGGACATATGACGTATACGCAACACATGGGAATGGAATAGAGAAGGAAACAAGCTATATCCAAAAATAGATAATAAGAATATGCAAGAAACAACTCGTTAGTCAGAACCCACCAAAGCTAAACATAGAAGCACGTGAGAAGATAAACAATCTGATGACACGTTTTCTACGGGAGATGGAATGATTCAACATGAGTCATACGATCAACATGATCCACTAGCACCAAGGACAAAAAAAAAGTAACAAAACCCCTAAAATGAAAATAAAAACAAACTAACTAACATGTTAAGACCACTATGGTTTGTTTATCAACATGATCCACTACCACCACCAACCACCAAAGAGGAACAAAACAAACCTAACATCTTACCTTGATCAAAAGACACAAGCTTTCCGACAAGTTAAGTCCTGATCCTAAGAGTCCTAAAAATTGAGATAGCTACTAATTAAGCACACCTTCCTTCTCTATCCAAAGGTTCCCTACGAAATTTCTCCAACCACTTAGCAAAATCAGTTACATGGAACCACACACAGACCGCAAAGTTAATGAACTGCTTCGTGTGGTTACGACACCAATCAACCAAACTCGATAGAAAAAATAAACCAAAGTCGAATGAAAGAACTAACCAGCAGCAGAGGAGTTGAGGAATCTTCTCTGAGCTTGAAATTTTCCAGGAAAACGAAAACCAGAGGAAAATACAGAGAGGCAGAGAGAAAGAGGAGAGAAGTGGCGTTTGGAGAGACGCATGGTATTATTATTATATAGGCGTAGAGGTGAATGGTGTTCGAGATAGAGAATAATAGTATTAGGTGTAGAACATATAGGTAATGTCGCCGAAAAGGTTGGATTCGAATATAAGCAATGAGACATTTACCGGTGGTTTTCCGGCGAATATTCCTTCCAATTCAATTGCATTTATTTTATTTTATTTTTTCTTCTCTCTCAGGCGAGGAAGGAAGGAAGGAGGGAAACGAGGTGTGTGTGTGTGGCAGAAGAAGAGATCCCTAGGAAGATGTGCCACGTGGCTTAAGCGTGGTTCTGGCTTTTTGATCTCTAGACAGAGTTTATGGGCCTTAAACCTAAATTAAATGGGCCTTGAAACGAAGCCAAGTTACTAAACTTTTTTTTTTTTTTTTTTTTTTGTCGTCTATCCATTTAAGCTAGATCAAGTGGAGAGCAGACGAGTTGATTCTCCGAGGAGCATCTCCATCTGTCCGGATCTGATCTATATGGGAGAAGATAAAACCTCTGGTCCTTGCATCTTTTGCTAATCCATCTGCCCGGCCATTTCGGCTTCGAGGAATATGAGACAGTCTCACATCCTCGAAGTCTTCCTGTAACCTCTGGAACACCTCGATTTCTGTCGCGAAAGCTGGCCAGTCCATCGGGTTTGTAGTCATATCCACTAAGTCCATGCAGTCCGTCTCAAACCGTACTGCAGTGATCCCTTTGTCTCTCATACATGAGGCTGCCCAAAGTAGCCCTTCCATCTCAGCGTGCAAAGCTGAGAGGTTCCTGTTACACGCCCGTAATCCGAAGTATTCTAATCCCATCTGATCCTTAAGACTCCACCCTAAGCCACTGACACTGCCATTATTGATCCATGATGCATCAATTTGACAAGTAGGGATTCGGGGTATCCAAGGGGGCGTTGTCTCAATCTCTGTAGTGGACGGATCAAAGCAAAGCAAAGATAATTAAACCGAACAATATTAACCGAACCAATCCTATAAAAATGAATCCAAACCAAACTGAATCCAACATAATTATTGAATGAATCTTGTTCTGCTCTATTTTCAGTTATGGATTTTAACCGAAAAATCTTGAAAATTTTGGAATCGCACCAAACCCAATTTCAATCTCGAAAAGTACCAAAAATACTCTAACGAAGGTGTGTTCAGTTGAAAGTTTAAGAAAATTTATATTAAAATGACAAATCTAATGTTATTCAAAATAAATTTTAAAACATTTGAGATTCACTATAATTGAACCTAACATTTCATAAAATACTCTGTAATCTATTGTTATTCAAAACATTTGAGTTATATGGTTTCAAAGTTTTTAAGTGATTTAAGAGTGTTTTTTTAGTTTTAAGAAATAAAAATCTAAATCTCATAGTTGTAGCTGAGATTCTAGAGTTGCATATTAAACTCTCTAATTCGTATAAAACATCTAACACTCAATAAAATCAAATAAATTCAAAAATTACATTGAATACACCGCTAAGATACTATTGAGTGACTAAAATAAATATGTATTGCATGAATAATTAGGAAGAAAAGCGGTTTGAGAAATCAATTCCCCACAAACACAAAACACTCAAGCTGCCACATAAGAAAGCAAAAATATAAAATGTTTGTATGCCTGGTTAGCGAATCGAGAACTCTGCTAACCTGTTTTCATCGGTTGCCCCCATACCTTGTGAAACTGCAGTAACCAGAACCCATGACATGAGCAGTTTCTAACAGACTGAAACTAGTTGTTGCACTTGATATGCAACTATTGAAATATTCAGGGGTTACACAAATTCTATTTTACCTCTAAGTCCTTGACCGCTGATAACATTTCATGCTTGTCATTCATATCATCAAACCTAATATTAAAAACGTTTTGTGAAAATGGCTATAACAGTTAAGATTCTAATCTACACAACACAGATTTCTTTGGTGTACATCCTAATTTAAAGAAAACTCACTTGAGGGACCAGTTCAAGTGATGAATTTTATCTTCAACTGAGTCACGTTCATTCCTCATCAAAATAAGTTTCTGCACACCAAAAAATTATCAGATTGTTAAGAGTTGTTGTTACTAATCACAAAATCATCTCTTATATTAATAAGATATAGAATGTGAGGATCCATTCACCTTTCGCATGTCCCTCAGTTCCCATAGAAGTTCAACTTTTTTTCTAGTTCTGGAACAACAAGCATAGTTCTCCAGCCTGAAAAATGAAGAAACATTAAGCTGCAAGTAGCTCTCACAAGCAAAAACACTTTTACAAGTTTCTTCTAACCCCTATGATACTATATTATCTTCATCAACAAAAGAGTGTTTCTATCCACTTAGATGCTACGTTCACCAGTCATAAGGTGTTAGGGGACTGATACAGGTCAATTAAACCCATGAAGATTCATTAAGTTCTTCACAAAACAAAACAGAAGAAAAACCTATATTTGGAAAAGAAAACCTTACCCAGAACTTCTTTTGCTGCGCAAGATATCACCATATATATGATCACCAACGTAAAGAACCTAGTAAGATCGAATAGCTGAATAAGTCACAACAGATGTATGGCATGGTACATCCAATTATCTTAGACTTTTACAATATATCTGTGTTTCATAACAGACTGATCTTTCTAGTCCAGAGTGAGATAAAGCTAGTGTAAAATACCTGAAAACTTGACTCAATGGAGAGCAAACTGTGAAGATGCCCCACATTTCCAATTTGAAAAACTCAACAGCCTTTATCTTTACTCTTTGGTAAAGTTTTTGGTGAAGGATCTCTCACCTTTCAAGCAAACAAAAAAACAATTGTGACGGATACACAAGGATCATTTGGAATAGAAATACAATTGAAAGACTGAATAAGTCTCGAAATTTGTTAAGTCAAACCTGAGGCATAGGTGTTCCATTTTCAGTATTAATAAGCATTCCAGACTGAGGTTCCACCTCAAACATGTTGGCACGACTCTCTTCATGGAAAAAGCCAGGATTTGCCCTTCACAAAAAAAGAGAGATTCAAATCAGATAACAAACAAATAAAATGGGGAATAATATTTCCAGAAACAATAAATTCAACTACAAATTGATATCCAATAACACATAACTATTGTTATCACAATGACAAAAAAAAAAAAATTGTTATCACCATGATTTTGTTCAGAGCATTAGATTAAAGAGACCTAGGAAAGGAAAAGACCTGCCAGTGATCACAACATCAAAGTACTGGAGCCAATCAAAGTTGCAAGTATGAAGACCTTGTACCGTGCGCCCTCCACATAGAAAATGCATCACAATTTTTGTGTAGTCCCACAAACTGCAACAATGTTAATCGAAAATCCATCTCAGCAAGCAGAGAAAAAAAAACTGATTATACAATAACAGGCAATAGTAAATCATTAATGTTGACACACTGTCTCATAAAAAGATTTCACAGACGTTTTTAAAATCTTCCCAAGTTCGATATTTCTGTTACAAGTGCAGGGAAACATGTTACAATAGTTTAAGTTAAAACTTTGGAGAATGTAACCATTTATGAATCTTAAGTTTAATCGATTGCGCAAGCACCATATCAGGCAAGTTTATAAAATATATCATTAGCATTTACCTATTGGTCACCAAGAAAGTAGAATGTCCAGAATCTCTTATCATTTTTATAAGTGGTGCAATCGTAGTATCCTCATTGATATACTTGACAAAAAGGCAAATTAAAATATGTAAAGAAGGAAGGGAAAAAATTCCAACAGAGATGGTACATATCCAATTTTCAAAGAAGATTCATGAACATAACAGCAGCCTTACATATTAGGTTCTTTTGCTACCATGCCACTACAAGAAAACACAAGTTTTACGAGGGCAGTTTTCCTCGTTACTTCGTCGTAAAAGCAGTGTTACGACGAATTAGCGAGGAAACGCGTTTCGTCGTTATACGTTTGTCGTAACGCATATATCCTCGCTAATTCGTCGTAAGTTAGCGAGGAAATAATTTCGTCGTAAAAGCGAAGGAGGATATTTCATCGTAAAGACCACGTAAAGATTCCACGTAAGGACGTCGCTAAGTTTCCTCGTAAATACCACGAAAAGCTTTCCTCGTAAAACCCACGTAAATAAATACTCGTAAAATTAACGTAAATACCTTGAGAGCTTTCCACGTAAAGAAAACGTAAAAACCTTGATAGATTTCCACGTTATTTCCATGTAAATGTTTCCTCGTAAAAACCACGTTAAGCTTCCACGTAAAGAAGCCGCAAAATTAGCTACGAATTTACTTCGTTTCATTATTTTATAGAAATATAAAAAATTATAATTATAAATATAATTATAAATATAATTTAAATTATTAATAAAATTAAAATTCTAAAAAAATCAAAACCAAAATATTTTATATAGAAATAAGTTTTGAATTCATAATACAATAACCGAAATTAAAAAGAACTAAGGGTGGTCGTTAATTAATCGCCTCGTAGAATTCATCACTCCTCGCCTGAACATCCGCCTCGGCATGTGAGTCGTCGGTCGGTGACTGGCCTGGGATAGGATTTTGTTGTCGCATGGTCCTCAACAAAGTCGCCCATTCCGGATTTGTGGCCGCTACAACGTCCAAGAAGCCCTCGAGTCCACCCATACGAGATCGGAGCTGAGTAGACTCTATACGCAGCTGAGTAGACTCTCTACGCAGCTCTTCGGACTCCCTACGCAGCTGAGAGACTTCCTCATCCCGTCGCTGAACATAAGACGATGTCGCTCTCGGAACATCGTTGACGGAACCAATCCCCAACGTCCGTCCCTTTTTTTTAGGGACAACCTTAAAAACAAAAAATAAATTTTGTTAGTAAAAATTTAAAGTTAAATTAAATGAATATTTAAAAAAATTAAAATTTTAGAAAATTTACCTCCTCGTAAAGCTTATCCACTTCAGGTGTGGATAAGGTGACGGGTAATCCATCGGTGGACTGTTGGGTCAGCTGGGTCTGGCGTTCTTCAACCCGAGCAGCCAAATCGTTGTAGATTTGCTCGGACTTGCCATCTATAAATCGGCCCGCCTTGTTCTTGTGGGTCCTCTCGTAAAGTTGCATAAGAGACGGGAATTCTCCCGTCTCTTTGGCCTAAAAAAACATTTAAGAAAGTTGTTAATTAGAATATATATAAAAATATACTAAAAATTTAATATAATTAAATTTTTAATTACCATTTCCAAACGGACACCGGCGTGGGGTTTTTGGCCCGTAGTGTGAAGCATCGGCCCGTTCCCGTGCTCATCGACTGTGTTACGGGAGTTAGAGCAAGACTGGGCGATTCTAATGGAATCAGGAAGACGCCAATATCGGATGAGGCCATCCCAGACATCCGTGGTGAGCTCAGCGGGTTTGCCACGCTCATACCCCTTCACGATCCAGTCACCCTTCCAGTTGGAGACCGTGTCCAACAAGCGAACTTTCGCCTTCGCTTCAAACTTCTTTCTCACCCTCTCAGTGATCCCCAAGGCCCAATTATATTTTTGCTGTTGGAAAAAATAATTTATAATTAGTTTTTTAGAAAAAAATATATATATAAATAATAAAAAAATTTAAAGATATATATTTAATTAATAGAACTTACAGCGTAAATTTTGAACCACGTCTTTCTGACGTAGTGGGGCGTCATTTTCCAGTTCGGATGTGCCATGGAGAAGTAACCTTTTATCGTATCGGTTACGTCCGATGCAAGACATCCGTCAATCCCCCACCTGAAAAATACAAATTTAAAATATAAATTATTTTTTAAAGTTATAAAAGAATTTAAAAAGAATAAAAAAATAATGAAACATACCATAAAGTTCCGTCCGGTCGGTCGGGGTCGATGACTGGTAAACCTTCTCTGCCTGGCAGACGGAGAATGTCCTCTACGGTGTACTGCGAGTAAGGAGCACTCGGAGGCACCATCAAATCGGGATGAATCTCGCCCGCGGGCATCGGAGGTGCCGGCATCGTAGGAGGCACAGGAGGAGGAGGAGGCATCTGGGGAGGCACGTGAAGAACCGATGGTGCACTAGAAGAAGGAGATCCAATGACTCTCTGAGTGTACTGAGTCTCGGGGACAGTCTCCTGACCCGAAGAACCGGGAGCTGAAGAAGACGACGGGTCTAAACGACTACCCGGCTCACCGAACATCTCTCTGTAATGGGCAGTAAGTCTACCTTTTCGAACCTGAGAAAAAAATTTAATTTTTTAAATTTTCGTGAACATATACTTCCCAACATTATCCACCTAATCAACACTAAATAACATAAGATCCGTAAACCTATCTAAATTCCCTATACTAACCACCTAATCTATCCTAAACTAATCAAACTAGAGAGGAATTAGAGAGACTTACCATTGCTACGAATTAGGGAGGAAGTGGAGAGGAAGTAGAGAGGAAAGACGGAGCGAGCTCGCTCGGGATATATATAAGATTACTTGTCCTCGTAAATTCCTCGTAAACTTACGAGGAATTACAGAGGCCCGCGTTTTCAGTTACGACGAAATAGCGACGAAATACAAAGGCCCGCGTTTTCGTTAACGACGTTTTTACGACGAAAAGGGTTACGTGGAATTAACGAGTTAACCAGTTACGAGGAATTAGCGAGCCTTTATTTTCTATAAATACCCACAACTTTCCTTCTCAAACCACACACACAAACTCACAAAACACACCCTATCTCAAATCACACTCCTCACCAAAATACTTTTCAAATTAGAAATATTTGAAAAAAAAAAGAAGAAAAGAAGATATTAGAATTTATGTGGGTGAGACTTAAGTCTCGCCACATATAATTCCAGTATCTTTCTTTTTTCTTTTTTTCTAGTTTTTATACTATGAGGAAGTAGCAAGTCCCGCTTTTCACCAATTTAGAAAATTTGGAAAAAAAAAGAAGAGAAGAAGATATTTGGAACTCATGTGGTCGAGACTTACGTAAGTCTCGCCAAATGTGATTCAAGCATCTTTCTTCTCTTCTTTTTTTAGTATTTTTAATATTTTCGTCGTAATATCGTCGTTAGTTTACGACTCTTTTACGACGATTTTGGCTTACGTGGAATTAGCGTGCCCCGCTTTTTTAATTTCGTCGTAAAGTCCTCGTGGCCTTACGAGGTGTTTACGACGAAATCATCCTACGTGGAATTAAAGAGTGCCTTCTTCGTCATTTACTTTACGTGGTATTTACGTCAATTTACCTTACGAGGTGTTTACGACGATTCTTTCCTACGTGGAATAAACGAGTTCCTCCTTCGTCATTTACTTTACGTGGCATTTACGTCAATTTACATTACGAGGTCTTTACGACGATTCTGTCCTACGTGGAATAAACGAGGATTACGTCGTACATTCGACGTCAGGTTACGAGGAATTAACGAGCAGTACCTTTAATTCCCTAAAATCCGAAACCCCAAACCCCAAAACCCATATTCCTTATCTTCTACTTCATATATTCCAAACCCCATCTTTATTTTCATTCCAAACCACAATTCCCACATTTACTTATTTATAAAACAAACTCCCACAATTTCTTATTCATAAAACAAACTCCCACATTACCTTATTCATAAAACAAACTCTCACATTACCTTATTCATAAAACAAACTACACAAAATCAAATACATCAATCGGATACATCGACATTCTCGTCATCACTAGAAATATCATCATTTTCATTAAACTCGTCTTCTACAGCTTCGTCTGTGGCATCATCGGTAAGATCTTCGTATTCGTGATTATGCGGATCAATGAGAAGGATGTCATCAACTTCTTGTTCAGGTTCCTCGACTTCATTTATCTGTTCTTCTTGCAATGGTGGTTCTTCTCCACTGATGATTCGTCCTCGAGGTGTAACTTTGATCACTGCTAACCAATTTATACCCGAATCTCTCATCCGAGGGTATGGAAGGAAGCTAACTTGGTCTGCTTGTGAAGCTAAGATGAAAGGCTCGAATTTGTTGTACCGACGTCCACCGTTGACATCAACTACACCAAATTTGTTAGACCGAACACCTCTGTTGACGACGGGGTCGAACCATTCACATTTGAAGATGACGCATTTCAGCTTCAGTATCCCTGGAAATTCGACTTCAATAATCTCCGTCAAGATCCCGTAGAAATCTGTTTCCCCTTTCACACATATTCCATAGTTACTGGTCGCCCGCTGTCTACCATACTCATATGTGTGAAAAGTGTAGCCTCGTGTGAAATACATCTGTGATGTGGTGACCTTTACAAGTGGAGATTGAATTACTTCGTGTAACCACTTAGGATAATCTGCATCGTCGTCATAATCAACCTGCAAAAATAAAGAGAACATTAAAATACAAATCATGTATGAAAAAATAGTTTGAGTTATAATACCTGATTCCGCAACCACTTAATGAAGTGCTGATCTTTCCTTTTGTCTACGTCACTTGTGGATATACCAGGAAATGTTTCTTCGACTTGAGAAACAAATAGGCTGTAAAATTAATCACATTTCATAGGAATGAATCTCTTGCAATTATATAATTAATTATATGTGTTTTGAAGTGTCCATATATGTTACCTTTCAAAATAACGCATCAATGGATCCTCGCAATTGAGTAGAATATAGGTGTGTGCACTATGAGCGTCTTGTTCACTCGACCACCAAACCTCTTTAGACTTCCCACCGAGTCGTCCAATCTGGCTAAAGATGTCTGGAACACCAGCAACTGCATATGTTGGCGCAACTCCACCATCATCATATCTTCTTGGAGCTCTTCTACGGGTACGTACTTTTGACGCAAAGTAGTACGATGTGAAGTGAGAAACTTCTTCCGTCAAACTTCCAGCAATTATAGAACCTTCAACTTTGGCGAGGTTCTTTGCTTTTCCCTTCAAATATTTCATGGCTCGCTCATACTGATACATCCATCCGTAATGTACAGGTCCACGAAGCAATGCTTCATATGGGAGGTGGACAGCTAGATGCTCCATGACGTCAAAAAATCCAGGAGGAAATATCTTCTCCAAGTTGCACAATAAGATGGGAATGTTCTCCTGAAGCTGTTCTACAACTTCTTCTTTAAGAGTGCGTGTGCTCAGATCCCTGAAAAATGCTCCAATGCCTTTTATATTCCAAAAACAATTAAACACATTGTTAGTCGTATATTATTTTGCAAACTAGACCGTTATAAAATTATTGTGATATAAAACACTACGAACCTGCAAGTGCTTCATGTACGTTTGTTGGAAGTAGCTCCGCAAATGCAAAGGGCAGTAGTCGTTGCATAAAGACATGACAATCATGACTCTTCATCCCAGAGAACTTTTGACCCTTTTCAACACATCTAGAGAGATTTGAAACATACCCATCGGGGAACTTCACTTCTGATGCCACCCAGTTGAACAACACCGACTTTTTTTCTGAAGACAGTCTGAATATCGGAACAGGAACTTGTCCATTGCTTTTAATATGTAACTCGCTTCTTGAGCAAATATCCGGCAAGTCCAACCTCGATTTTATGTTGTCTTTTGTCTTCCCTGGGACATTCAATATTGTATTCATGATGTTCTCAAAGAAATTCTTCTCTATATGCATCACATCGAGGTTGTGGCGCAGAAGAAGATCCTTCCAATATGGCAACTCCCAAAATATACTCTTCTTGTGCCAGTTGTGATGAACACCGTAAGAATCAGGCATATTACGAGGGACATGCCAATTACCACCCCAACGAACTGTTTCGTTAGCTCCGTAGTAGTCGATTTGTGCTTCAATTTGTTCTCCAGTTAGATATGGTGGAGAAGTGTCTCTCACAACCCTTTTGTGCCTAAACAAATTCTTGTTTCTTCGGTAAGGATGGCCAATGGGAAGAAATCGACGATGACAATCAAACCAACTTGTCTTCCTACCATTCTTCAGTTGAAACGCATCTGTCGTTCCATTACAATATGGACAAGCTAATCTCCCATGTGTAGTCCATCCAGACAACATCCCATATGCAGGAAAGTCACTTATGGTCCACAAAAGCATAGCTCGCATCGTAAAATTCGTCTTCGTTGAACAGTCATACGTCCTCACCCCTGTTGACCACAAATCCTTCAACTCTTTTATCAGTGGTTGTAGGAAAACATCCAGGGACCTTTTTGGATGGTTCGGACCAGGTATCAATATCGTCAAGAATAGCAACTCCCGTTGCATGCACATCTCCGGTGGCAGGTTGTATGGCGTAAGAAAGACTGGCCACAATGAATATTGTCTCCCTGACATTCCGAACGGACTAAATCCATCTGTGCATAATCCGAGATACACATTCCGGCTATTGCTAGCAAAATCCGGATGTACTTTGTTGAAATGTTTCCAGGCTCTTGCATCTGATGGATGAGTCATCTCACCATCCGTCTGAGTATGCTCGGCATGCCATCTCATCTTTGCAGCAGTCTGCTCTGATTGATACAATCTTTTCAATCTGTCTGTAATTGGTAGGTACCACATCCTTTGGTACGGTACCCTATTACGTCCCCGTCCTTGCGGCTTGAATCGTGGCTTCTTGCAGAATCGACATACTTCTAGCTTCTCATCATCTCCCCAATAGATCATGCAGTTGTCGATGCAGACATCTATCATCTCCGAAGGCAACCCAAGACTATAAACTAATTTCTGAATCTCATAATAAGAATCAGCAGACACATTGTCTTCCGGCAAATACTCTTTAAACAAGTCCGCCCATTCGTTCATGCAACTTTCAGGTAGATTGTGATCAGTTTTAATATTCATCATTCTAGCAGCCAACGACAATTTAGAGAGACCTTCTCTACAACCACTGTAAAGTGGTTGATTCGCCGCGTTTAACATTCCGTAAAACTTTTTTGCATCTATATTAGGTTCTTCATCTTCATCATGAGCTACGAATGCATCAGCTACCATATCATGAACCCTATCATAATCTACCATCTCCTCCTGATGGTAACTATGTTCATTATGCAAATGATGATTAACCGGTTCTTCCTGAAAATTGCTATTACTACTACTAGCTTCATTCTGATCATAATTATAACCTTCCCCATGTTGAAACCAGATATAGTAATTTGGCGTGAAACCTCTATTTATTAAATGCTTCCAAACATTTTCACGGTTTGCCAATTTCGAATTGTTGCATTTCCGACAAGGACAGAACATCTTACCACTTTCTTGGGCGAGCGGTGTTGAATCTGCTTGGTGCATAAATGTCTCCAGCCCCGCAAGGTATTCTTTCGTCACTCTCCCGTTAGCATCTCTATGCATATACATCCAATTCCGCAACTCGTAAATAGTCCCAGAGCCAGCCATTTTTTTTTCTTTCACGTTTTTTGTTGTTGGTGTGTTTAAAATGATGTTCCAACATCCATATTTATAGAAAATTTCGAATCTGGTAGTTGTAATTTTACTATGAAATTACGACGAAAATTAATTGTATGGCCAAAAAAAAAACGTGAGCCACCTACCAAGTTGGTGGATTCAAAATTTCCTCGTTAAGTACACGTAAAATATTTCGTCGTAAAGCACTCGCGAAATTTACGTGGATTTTACGAGGAAAAACTATTTCCTCGTAAAAGCCACGTCAATTTACATCGTCTTTACGACGAATATTTTTTGTCGTTAACTTACGACGAAATAACGATGCTTTTCTTTCTCAACGTACTTTCCTCGCAAAATCAACGTTTTTTTACGAGGATTATTTTTCCTCGTTAAACTTCCTCGGTAAAGATACGTTTTCTTGTAGTGTGCATCTGTTTTGAAGTTCCATCACGGTGGCACAGATCAGCAGCAGCCCGAACATCTTTATACATACGATCATAACTACACGAACGCATTGGAGAAGGAATAAATTAGTGATATGTTTTTTTAAGAAAAAATTAATGACAGGCATAAGTTACAGAGTATCCGTTAGCAATGTTACAATCACATGCATAACATATACTTTATTGAAGACTATAGAGAATATCAAAACGGTAATAAGTATGGGAAATAGTCTTACTCAACTTCCTTGGGAATCTTTTCTGGGTTATTATTTTTAAAATCAACAAGTTGCGCAAACAGATAAGCTTTAGCCAAAGAAAAGAGGGTATCTTTGAGAGCATAATCGGGCTCATCAAAAGAATTTTGTATTAGGCTGCTGCCGTAGATATCAACTTTATCATCTTTCGAGAGCTCTCTGAACCCATGGTAAGCTACTTTCACATACTTCTGGCGATCCATCTGCATGATCAACAATAATTTAGGAAAAGAGGCAACAGTTATTATGAGAGTTCAATCAATTACAAGATTTTCATTCACCTTTAAGATGTTTCCTCTCTTTTTATCTTGCACAAAGCCTCTGACCATGTAATTCCAATCAAATGTCCACTCTAGCAGCTGGATTATTTGACCACAGCAAGTATTAACAATCAATCGAACATTTTTGCTGGTCAGAAACTTAGAAGAGCAATACAGTATACTAGCCTCACTTGGATACCCCAAATCATATACCAATTTCCTGACAGTTCCTTCATAATGACCACTTATGTATCATGCCACAAAGCTTTTGTTAGAGCAATATGTGAACTAAAGAGTGCACTTTCGAGTCACAAACAAAGTAACCAAAATCCTAAGTGAGACTGAACCTGAAGTTAAAAGGGGTTCAATTGGATTTACGATGTGTTACTATATCTGAACAGAACTCGATGGAACATAAACCTAAATTTTAACATATCTAAATATGGTCAAATTTCATGTTCCATGAGAACCAAAACCTGGCTGAACCCGAACCAAACCCAATTGGACATCCGAACGTCAGAACTAAGCTTATGATTCAGGATCAACTTTTTGAACTTTCAGGTTTTCGATTTCAGTTCTCTAAGTCCCATTTACATATATATATATATATATATATATATATATATATATATACTCAAGTCAGGTTTACGTATATTTTATAATTTTTTCTGATACTTATTTCCTATTTGTATAATACTTTAGTTTTGAGTTTTCAAAATATTTTATCAATATAAAGATAAAACACGTATTTAAATATTTGAAATATTTATTTATGTTTTGAATATTAGTTTAAAGTTGTGAGACTATTTTTTAATTTAGATTTTCAAATTTTTGGTATATCGATCGTTTTGGTTAATAATTTTATTTTATATCAGTATACATAATTTTTTTAAATTTCAGTTTGGATCAATTTGGATTTCAGTTTCTAGCTTTTAGTCGGCTCGCTTGGTATCAATTTTTGGCTCCGGATTTAGTGTTATAAAAACTGTAACTTCAAGAAAACAAAAGCCATGTTTTATAAGATTTAGAGAAAAACCGTCGATTATTGAAAAAAAAATATAATTAGAAACCGACTTTGAGTGTTTGACTTTGAGTGTTTTTAAATACTTTGGTTTGGATTTGGTTCAGTTCCGATTTTTTAAATACCAAAATTTTTTGAAGCCGTTTAGATATTTAACCAATTTCAATTTAGGTTTGGTGCTATTTGGATCGAATTTGGTTTGATTATTTGGATTCAGATTTTTCTGCCGTTAAATCTTTCAAAGCCACTTGGTTAAAAAAAAAAAAAAAAATCTTTCAAAGCCACTTTATCCGTGGTTTATGTCTTATTGATTTCTAGACAGATTTGATGGGCTTTGACCTAATTTAAATGGGCCCATTCCTTAAACCTCACACTGACTCTCTTCTCCCTCTCCGCCATTTCTCACTCTCTCTCAGTTCATAGCTTCGCGTAACCACCACGCGCCTCCGGTGTACTCCATTGATCTCACTCCATGGCTTCCTCCTCCTCCTCCATACATTCTCGACTAGCTTTAATCGCTTTACTCTCAGCAACCACTTTCTACTGCATCCACAAATACCGCCGCCTGAAACGTCTCAAAACCCTCTCCTCAAAGCTAAACCCTAGCGCCGCCACCATCAGAGGAAAGATCTTCTTCATCTCCCAAACCGGCACATCCAAGGCCCTAGCACAACGCCTCCGCGACCTATTGGCGTCAAACGGCGTCGCATTCGACCTCGTCGATCCGCGAAGCTACGAGCCGGAGGATCTCCCGAAGGAGACGGTAGCGATCTTCGTCGCGTCGACGTGGGAGGGAGGGAAGCCGCCGAAGGACGGAGAGTTTCTCGTCGAATGGCTCTCCGAGAGCGCCGAGGATTTCAGAGTCGGGTCGCTGATTCTCTCCGGTTGCAGGTTCGCCGTGTTCGGCGTCGGGAGCCGTGCGTATGGCGAGGCGTATAACGCTGTGGGGAAGGAGCTGGCGAGGAGGATGGTGGGGTTGGGTGGGGTTGAGATGGTTCCGGTGGGGGAAGGTGACGTTGACGACGGAGAGATGGACGGAGTGTTTAGGGATTGGTGTGATGGAGTGATTAGAGTTCTGAAGGGAGGCTCTGCTCGAGAAGGAGCTGAGATTTTGCAGAATGGTGATGTTGGACTTGTGAGTGATGGTGAATATGTTGATTCAACAGATGATGAGGAGGAGGAGGAAGGGAATGGTGATATTGTTGATCTTGAAGATATTGCTGGGAAAGCTCCTTCAAGGAAGAATGGTGTAGTTAAAGTGGCTAAAGGTGATGGGAAGAAGGAGATGGTGACTCCTGTTATTAGAGCTAGCTTAACCAAGCAGGTTGCTGTTTCTCTGGACTTTGTTTCAATTGTCTATATGGTTTTATAGACTTTCTGAAGTTTTGTGGAACTTGCAGGGATATAAGATCATTGGTTCGCATAGTGGGGTTAAGATTTGTAGATGGACGAAGTCGCAGCTTAGAGGCAGGGGAGGTTGCTACAAGCACTCCTTTTATGGCATTGAGAGTCACAGGTTTGATTCGAAGTTCTGTCCCCTCTAATAGGCGTATAGTTTGTGATTCTTATGTTGGTTTTTGAATAAACAAGGTGCATGGAGACAACACCTAGTCTGGCTTGTGCAAACAAATGTGTCTTTTGCTGGAGGCATCACACAAACCCTGTGGGAAAGAGCTGGCAGTGGAAGATGGATGATCCTAAAGAGATTGTGAAAGGTGCTCTGGATCTTCATACAAAGATGATTAAACAGATGAAAGGAGTTCCAGGTCTGATTATATCTTTATCATAATTCTGCATGTATTATGAAATGCATTTAGACCTTTGCACTAAAAATACTGTGTGCTTGCTAGGCACTCTTGGAAGTCAAAGATAATCTTCGTGTTTTAGTTGCTTGATTGATTTGTTTTCACCAATTAATTGAATGTCAGAAGCTGACGCTTTATTGGCGGGATATGTTCTTCAGGTGTAACTCCGGAGAAATTACAAGAAGGTCTAACACCAAGGCATTGTGCGTTGTCACTTGTTGGTGAGCCAATTATGTATCCAGAGATCAATGCCCTTGTAGATGAGCTACATGGAAAGCGTATCTCCACATTTTTGGTTACTAATGCGCAGTTCCCCGAAAAGATTTTGATGATGAAGCCCATCACCCAGGTCTGTGGTGTCTGTTGTCTACATATCAGTTATTTCAAAAGATGAGCTTTGAAAGCTCTTCATGCACACGTACTGAACCAGATTTTCCTTATTATTTTTGATATCTACAGTTGTACGTAAGTGTAGATGCTGCCACCAAAGAGAGCTTGAAGGCTATTGATAGGCCTCTCTTTGCGGACTTCTGGGAGCGGTTTATTGTAAGTACCTAAATCAAATTCCTCCATGTAATAAAACCTTCGGAATGAAATGTGAGTTAAGGTATAGGTACATAATCTCTGCACCATTTGTGTCACAGGACTCCTTGAAAGCTCTCCAAGAGAAGCAGCAGCGAACCGTCTACCGTTTAACGCTTGTCAAAGGATGGAACACAGAGGAGCTAGAAGCTTACTTCAACCTCTTCAGCATCGGGAAACCTGATTTCATTGAGATCAAAGGAGTCACATATTGTGGATCGTGAGTGTGTTTCACTCGTTCTTTTCTATCTCTCCACTCTTGTTACACATAAATCATAACTTATGTGTTAATCTTAACAGATCCGCAACATCAAAGTTGACAATGGAGAATGTACCATGGCACGCAGATGTTAAAGCATTCTCAGAAGCTCTGTCTCTGAAGAGCAATGGAGAGTACGAAGTAGCTTGCGAGCACGCCCATTCTTGCTGTGTTCTTCTTGGGAGAACCGACAAGTTCAAAGTGGATGGAAAGTGGTTTACTTGGATTGACTATGAAAAGTTCCACGATCTGGTTAGTTATTTAAACCAAATCCAGGAACACTGATCAATCTCAAAATTCAAGATTTCATGCTAATAATTACTGACATTTTATGAATGAAATTGCATAGGTGGCTTCTGGAGAACCGTTCACGAGCAGAGACTATATGGCAGAAACACCATCATGGGCGGTGTATGGAGCAGAGGAAGGTGGGTTTGATCCAGAGCAGTTGCGTTACAAGAAGGAAAGGCATCATCACCCTAAACCACAGCCCCAGGCGGTTTTAGCTTAGCTCATTTTGTTAAAGCTTTCGTGTTTCTTTTTGTTGTTGTGACAACTACAGTGCTATATATAACTCTTGGGAAGACGTTAGTTAAAGTTTTGAAATCATATCAAACTTTATAACAATCAAGTTTTAAATTTAGATGTCACCTTGGTTGTGACTTTATTAAAAGACTTGTTTCACTAGCAATATACAATAGTTTATTAACTTGTTTATTCACCACGTAAACATCAACTACACAAACCAAAAACGATAAACAACCTACTACAACTAGAAATCCCTCTATAAAGCATTATTATGAAACAATTAATTTTATTTAATTTAACTGTCAGAGATTTTACTGAAAATAGCTTTGATTATCTAAATCTGTAACAAAAACTAGTTGGCAAAAAAACTTGTTTCTTGTTTTGAATAAACTGATCCAAGAAATTATAAAGCAAAATGTACTTTTCGTCCCATAAGGGTTTTTAGTCCAGCAATAGTTAATCCATGGTGAACATACACAAAATTAAAGAGTACATTGACATGGTAATAAAAATTTACCAGCTCTTCACGGGTGTGTTTTTCCTCCTCCACCGTCTAGATGACGGCAGTGCAACCGTTTTCTCCGTCATCTCTGGCTTCTTCTCCTCCTCCGCTAATTCTTCATGTTTCCATTTTTCTGCTTCTTCCAAGCTGCTACTACTACTACTACTAACTTTATTATTATGTTTATCTCTGTTAATAATCTCAACTTGTTTATCTTCTTCTTCTTCATTTTCGTACTCCTCGTAATATTAGTCTTCTTCCTTCTTGAAATCTCCATGATTCTCAAGATTCTTTCTCGGCCTTCCTCTTCGTCTGAGAGTCCGACGAAGATGAAGCTTCCTTTATTCTCACAAACCTTCTCTTTCCACCAGCTTACGTTTTTTTTTGGTGTAAATCAGCTTACGTTTTTCACAGAATATAATATTTTTGAACAGCTTATTTGTTTGTGATATCTTCAAGAACAGTCACAAAAAATATCTTCAAGGGCTATTAATTTTTCTCATGCTTTTTTTTTTAATGTTTACAGAAAGAAAGAAATACACGTCTTTAATATCAAAAGTCACCCACTCTTTGGACTAGAAGAAAAAGTAGATTTTGAGTTTGTCCATTTGGTTATCTTTTCTTCAAACATTATCCACCATTATAATACATATATGTATGACATATACACCAACATATAATGTACTATATTCTTGGAGTTAGGTATTCATATATTATTGTCAAAGATTAAATTGTAAAGCTTCAAAGATTGAAATTTGTAATCTAGTATGTGAAAAATATTGCCACCCTATCACGACCGGTTGCTAGCTGCAATTTGTGTGTTAAATTTAAGCTTAATTAAAGCTTCCGATTCCATAATAACAACCTAAATATATAGAGTTTTAACTTAAAAAAAGATATATATAGAGTTTGTTGTAAGTCCTGGTTTTATTTCATTTTCAAACATCGTCTTCTTCTTCTTTAGTTATCATATCTGAGAAAAACATAACTATAATTTAGATAGGGGATCGACTTTCTCTCTCTTAACTCTCTCTGTATCTTTCAGAGAGAGAAAGTCATCGATCTCTTTCGCCGGTGTCGCATCTTTCATCCGGTGGATGACCGGCTTTTGATTCCGGGGACCACGCCTTCCTTTTGGTGTTGGACCGCCGGCTCTTGGCTCCGGGGACCACACCTTCCTCTGTAGTGTGGGATCGCCGGCTCTTGGCTCCGCTTCGCATCAACCTTTGATGTTTGACGGCGGATTAGTCTCGGGTTCGCTCGGATTTTGTCTGGTCTTTTCTTCTTCGCTCTGCTCTATTCCAAACTACTCCCGGTTCGATTGATTCGACAACGGTGATGTTTGATTGGAACTCCTTCTGAAGAAGAGTTTTTTGGTTCTGCATCGCGGCGTATAGTCTCGGTCCTGGAAGATCAGGCGATGTGGTTGGGTTTCCTTCTCTGTTTCGATTGAAGCTCTCTGAAAAATTAGCATAAGGATATGTGTAGATGACGATGGATTTCTCCTACCTTCCAACATAGTCGTTGGAGGTTCTTTCGTCGTGGTGGTCCCAGGTGTTTCTGGTGGTTGCGAGGAGAAGCTAGCCGGTGGTTATGTTCGATCGGTGAAGAAGATGGGTAGTTGCATGTGTTTTCCGGCGAGATTCCGGCGAAACGATTCGTGTTTTCTCCGGAGGTGGAGAAGACGAAGGGAGATGACGACACGTGTTTGCCTCGTTGTTGAGGTTCTAACACGCGTCCCTCGACGTGTTTGGGTGTTTCGGTACAGTCTGGGTGGGCTCTCGTCTTTGGGCTTGGGCTTTATGCTTTTCCTATGTTTGTTAGTTTTTCGGTTGGGCTTTCACTTGTTCAGTGGACTTTTTGTTTGGGTTTGCTTTTTGGACTTTGTCCATTAATAATATTATCTCAGATGGCAAAAAAAAAAATCGTATCTGAGAAAAACAGGGAGACTGCATATGTGATCAGTGTTTAATTTAGTAGTATTATTAATTAAAAACGTATATTCAAACCGTGACATTCTTTCTATTGAATAAAACAAATGATACTGTCAACGACGTAGTTAATAGCTGGCAAAAAAAAAAGTTCTGAAGTTCTAACGACAAAATATATGACCCAACAGAAACGGCACGACGTTCACGTTTTTTACCATTAGTTTTAATTCCCAACAACCTACCGTTTAAGAAAAAAATAAGGAGAACGCAAGTCGTTTTAAATGAAAATGACCCAGCGAATTGGCATTTGGTCCCAAAAGAGGATAAGATCATCATCACGTGATCGAAAGTCAGAACAGCCCTTATCTTCTTTCTCCTTCCTCCCGTCGGATCATAACAAGAAGAAGACAATTCAATCCTCTTTCCTGATTTTTTTTTGGGATCATTTTCTCCTGTTTTTCTTTTCGAGATTTCACCAAATACAAATTTATATATTCGATAAAGACAAAGCTTATTCTTGTCCTTTTTTTCGGACAACTTTTTTTTGTGCTGTAATAAAATCAAACTGGGCTTTGTCGTGAAATTTAATAAATCCTCCTTGGCCGTAGAAAATTTCCAAAAAAAAAAAAAAGGAATTGGGAGATGCAGACAGGAAGATGAATATGAAGCGCTAGTTGTATTTTGTTTGTGCAAAATCATTAAGTGTGGAGTTTGTGGATGCAACATCTTCTTGGGGTCAGCTTCCTTTCTTTTCTCCTGATTTTTCTCAGAATATTCTAATTTTTCTTCTTCTATTTTTAAAAGTTTGTTCCTTTTGTGATTGAAAATTAGTTTTATAAATCTGCAAAATCTCTCTCTCTTTTTTTTCTTCTTTTAATTTCTGTTTCACATGGATCAATCAATCTCTTCAGTTTTCAAATAGATCATTGGATCTTTGTTAATTTTTTTTTTGTAGTAGCCATCTCTGTTTTGGGGAAATAAGTAAAGTTTCATTCTTTACATTCTTTCTTTTTTTTTTGGTTAACCATCTTCTCTTTTTTAGGAAGTAAGTAAAAGTTTGAATCTTTTACATTCTTTGTGATGTAATGAATGAATGAATGAATGAATGTTTCTCTTTTCTCATTTTTGATGTATTTCAAATTTTTATGCAGAAAAACTTGTGATGCTAAACATTTGGATTCAGTGAAGAAATAGAGATTGGTTTTTGGTTCAATTCTTAATAATCATGGTGGAGCCTTACGAGACACGTAACAACAACAACGGTGAAGCTTATCAGATGGTTAGGTACCAGAGTTACAACCATCACAATCCCACAATACCATCGTTACCACTCCTGGATTTGAGAGTGTTCTATGTCAGAATCAGCAACTTCAAGGTGGATGATTCCACTCCTGAGGTCCTCACCATCACCCACGTCCCTCTTGATCCAGACTCTCTCCTCGAGATCAACGGCGTTCGAATGAGCATTCACTCCGAAGGAGTCTCCTCTCAGCTGAGGCGAGACCGTGTTGATAAGAAATCAGAGGAAGCTACTTTCATCAGCACGGACAACATCAGGCTATCTGGTAGTGTGAAGTTCGAGGTATGTGACAAGGAGGAGCTTGTTTTGTCTGGAACGTTGGAGATGTCTGGTAGTAATGGCTTCACAGGGGAGTCTGCTAAGCACAGTGTGAAGCGGTGGGGGATGAACTGTGAAGCTGAGATCACTGCAGGGTCTGGTTTCTTGAAGGAGAAACACATTGGTTGTTCTGAGTTGTCATCATCTCCGTTGCCGAGTATTGAAGTGTACGTCACTGGTTGCTTCTCAGGAACGCCTATTATTCTAACCAAGACGCTTCAGCTTGGTTTCAGGAAGAAGCACAGTAGAACGAGTGCGTTGGATTCGATTCCAGAGTATGAAAGTGGTGAGTCTCAGAAAGGCAGCTCATCTGAGCTTGATTTTCAGGTATGTTTCAAATTGCTGTTTCTCAAGATTATTATTATAATGGTTTGTTTGTTTCTATCTTGAAGACATTGAATGCTTTTACCTAGGAGATGAGTCTTGTTAGTCATGGTGTGTATTAAGTTTTGTTCATGGTTGTGTTGACACATGTGTGTACTTTTAGGAAGATGATTCGTTTTAGATATTGAAGTGGACCAACTTTGTGATAAATGATCATGTGATGTATGGGGTCTGACACGTTTTACAAGTCAGTAGATAGCTCTCTCTCTCTCTCTCCCATTTGTCTGTTGTCTTTGATTTTTAATATCTGAATTCTTATCCTTCTGTCTGCTACAGTCAGTTTTGAGGACTCATTGGTTGAAAAATCCTGATTATCACAATATAACTTTAGTTTATGCATAAACTGACTCTGGATAATGTTAATAGTTTCCTTAAGTGTTTATATCTTCCTCATGGAGCAAAGAATAATACCATTAGCCTCTGTTCTACTGAATGGTCATTGTATTCTTTGCTTGACTATGTCTATAAATAAATGTCTCTGTTGCTGAGTTGTTCTTTGCAGTGTTTTGTCCTAAGTATGGGACTTTTTTTTTCTTTCTTTTGTGGCTTTTGTTTGTGTAGGTAACAGAATATGGAAGCTATAAACAAGAGTATGAAGGAGAATACGGAGACATGTATATGGGAAGAGAGTACGCAGATGGTGAAGATGGGGAAATGTCGTGGTTCAATGCGGGTGTGAGGGTTGGTGTGGGAATTGGACTTGGTGTATGTGTAGGTCTGGGCATTGGGGTTGGCCTTCTTGTGCGTACCTATCAATCAACCACCAGAAACTTCAGAAGAAGGCTTATCTAGTCTTCTTCACTCAATTCACCTCCTTAAGCATCTTCTCCTTTGCCTCTCTCTCTCTCTAACTCCACTCCATTGCAGATCTCTTTTTGACTGATAGTCTAATACCTAATACTGCTGTGTAGTAGCATAATCTTTCTTGGTATGTGTGTTTTTGTTTTATCTTTGTGCCTTAAAATTTTGAGAGGAATCATTGTCTTTTTTTTTTTTTCTTGTTTGTTGAGATTCAGACTGAAAGAAAACAAAGTTTGTTATTGGTATTGCCTGCTTCCTGTAAATATAAAAATGCTTTTGAGTGTAAAGTTCTTGGATTCACTTTCAAGCCCTGCCAGTGTTACTTATAACACAAATCCTTTTATTCAGTCACTCTTCTAAGATCTCATTATTAATTTGATTAAAAACAAACACAAACCCCCATGGGAAAATAAAACTAATAAAATTAGAAGCTTATAGAATAAAATCATATTTGATTCCCAAACAACCTTTTCAGACAATGTATGTCATCAGCAATAACAACGCTACTGTTGTAGTAATAATATAATCTGATGATGATTTTTCTTAATGACAAACACTCCCAAAAAAAAACGACAAGAGCAATAGTGTTTTGTCATGATTCAATGACGTTGTTGACTGAAAAGAGAACGGCTGATGATACCAGTAGCTTCCAGGTAACGATCAACACATCTAGAGACACAGCTGCTCTCACCACTGCTGAGGCTCGATCCTGGCTTTGTTATGCATTTATCAAAGCATTTTTCTCTCATGGTCTCGATGAGCTCCTTAGCGTAAGCTTCAGCGAGCTGCGCCTGAATTTGTTCCATCAGTGCCTCCGGAGATGGAGAAGCACCCATCGGCGGCGACGATGACGAGTACGAGTCCATTTACTTTCTAAAGATCGAAAAGAAACATAAAATAATCTATATAAGTACACAAAATTGGCAAGTAGAATCAATCATTGAATCGATATTCAACTACACGAGAGAAAGAGAGAGAGAGGTGATCCAAGATTACCGTATAATTCAACGAGATCGGTTGTTCTTGAGGGTTTAGTTTTTACCTCACGGAAGATATGTTTTCCCTTTATTTAGGGTTTCTCTCTTGACGGGCTTTTGATATTATTTTAGTGGGCTTGGATTAAATAAAAGATTAGGCCCATTTAGGATTAACTATTGATGACAACACACAAGAATCTCGGCTACTTCTTTTTTTAGAGCTTTGTTTCGCTGGACGTTTGTTTTGGGAGTTTTGAAAACTGTTTGTTTAGGACTTTCCCCAGTATATTAACACAAATTTAGACGACAGAAAAAAAAAGGGAAAAGAGAAGCAATTGTAATGTTAACTTCTTTTTTTTTCAAAGGGTTTAGAGGCAAAATTGAGGCTAAGAATCCCTTTTTACAAATACATCATATCATGCGAGTCGCTTGGATAAATAACCTTATCAGAATGCGAGAACAAGTTCAATTCAAGAAAATAGTTTCATGCTCATGCAGCGGATCAATGAACTAATTGTACAGTCTCTCTTATTAAACCAACTTGCGACAAGAGTTGATTCGATCAAATAAATCATACAAATAATACTCCAATGCATGCCTGTTTGTTTTGCTAAACAGTCTGCAACGCCGATTGATTCTCTATGCTTGAACTTGTATTTTGCTTAACACTCAACAGGAAGATTACAAGTAAAAAAACCTCAAAAACCAGGCAAAAATGAAAGGTCAGCGATTCCTGAGGGAAGATTGGCAATGTTATTTAGAAGAGCCAGTCTGTTCTTCCTCACTCTTTCTTCCTCCTGCAGCAACCAGTTATTAAAGTCAAAACCATAAAGGCTCTCTCTCTCTCTAATTAAAAACTTGAGCACAATGTGTGAACAAACAAAGTTTCAGCTTACCACCATCACAAACACATTGTTGAAGAAATCCTCCAGCGGCTCCACCAACTGCGTCGATATCTCAGTGAACTCCTCGATTCCTATGCCTGGATACAAAATTGGAAAGCAGTGAGAGAAATTTGAGTTTTCTATGATTGAACCATTCCGGTATTAGAGAAGGAAATTGAATTACCACTGTGAATTCGATCTTTGATGGAGGTGTAAATGCTCCACAGCTCTTTCTCTTGAGAAGTCTCAAATACAGCCTCATCCACCTGATTATTTTTGCATCATTCAATGTTAGAAGCTGCAAGTTTCACAGATGCTCTTTCGCCATTTTATCAGACAGAAACTTCAAATACCTCAACTCCAACATCAACATCTTTCCCACGGACAATTCGTGTGGGACGAGAATATGCTTCCACTATCTTCGGAAAGATCTCACCTTTGCTTAGCTTTTCCATCTGCAATGCAAGGCATCAGCAAAATTTTAGCTTCTTAATGAGCAAATTCAATATGTTTTGAGCCTATCAACTGCGTAACAACATTCCAAACCATAAGTTAACAACGTTTCAGGTTTAGTGAACCACCAGCATATTGAGAGGAAGCAATTGCTATAAGGAACAGATAAACCTCTCTTTGTAAAACTACCGTGCTACTGTAGGAACCCGTTGACTTTTTAAGGCCATAAACCAATCCCATTTTCTGCTGACAACAGATCAGAAAACACCATCTTCCTTACCCAATATAAATATCCAGTCTGGTTTCTAGTCTCTCTAATACTAAAAAGCAGATGAGCTTTATTTAAATAAAACTGATCCCACCGTCATAATGATGCAACATACTTCACAATTATCACCTAATCCCATATATACTCACTATTGGATCATCTCTCAATCCAATTACCTCGTATGCTGTTCGTGCTGCCAGACAAGGATCATTCCCACGCTCTGCAAGGACAGACCTAACTACTTCAGGGCTTACTCCGTTGTCAACCTATAAAAGGGATCCAACATTGTTTCAAAAACTAGACACTAAAGTCATTTAGTTTCAAGAACCAATGAATTGTATCCAATAGAATTAGAAAGCGAAAAGACAAGCATAACGGAATGTTTCACAAACCAGAAGCTGTTCCAGTCTTCGAGTAACAAATTGATACACCTAAAAACAATAAAACAGTTAATTATGTCAAGAACGTTTTTCAGATGATGGCTTGCAACCTATAAATGGGGAAACAATATTTTTGACCCAACTCAACAGCTATGAGAGTACTTGATTCTTACATCGTCTAAAGTGTTTGCCTCAACCTTTACTGGTTGTACACTGGCTGCAATTTCTAGAGCATGTTTAAAGTTGACATTTTTATCCTTCTCAACCAAAATCTGAACCTGTAGCATACGTTATTGATTGGTATCCATAAGGCTCATGCAACCATAAAATGACAAATCATAACTTCTTTTTTAGATCAGAACATCTACAAACTTACTAAGCCATAAGATATTCTTCTAAGGCCAAATGGGTCATTTGTTGAACTTGGCTGGCAACCAGCAGCAAATAGACCAACGAGGCTATCCAATCTAGAAACAAGCACAAGTTTTAGTATTATATGATCACAATAATATCAGAAGTATGTGTAATTTAGCTCTGCACCAAATCAGCAACAAGGTCATTTTGGAATAGAAATATATTGGAGGGACACTTAAAGTTGAAGCTTTCACATTACCTATCACCTATTGCCAAAACCATTCCTGCATCTGTTTTAGGGATGACATCTCTAGAAAATCTAGGAAGTGTGATTTCCAGCAAAGCTTCTGCAATCTGCACCCCAGAGGAAACGATTGTTGTACAATAGACCACATGCTAGATGTACACCATAGTAGGCTAGTAGCTAAAGACTATCAACTATTATAGAAAGAAGCAGCCACAAGTCCTTTACCTGCTCTGAATAGCCATCTCTGAGAGCATAATGACGAGCCATTATTCCTGACAGGGCAGTAAATTCTGTAACCACAGCAGTTGCAAGGTCTGACAGAGCAAGTGAGGCAGCCTCCTCCACAACCGGAAGCAGATCTTCATCAATTTCGAGGGCCAAACAAAGCTTAGTTACCATCTTTTCTAGACGGTTCATCTTATCCAGCATCGTCCCCAGCTTTTCCTATAGATTCACATAAACATGAATGTAACGCTTGTGTTGTATGTGCTATTAATTTCAAATTACATCGCTTGTTTTTCTTACTTCTACGAGTACTGAAGCATTAAAACCGCTGTGAAACTTACGTGGAAAAGAATTCCCTTAAGCTGATCTCGAAATTCAGAAAACCTTTTCCTTGTGTCCACCTCATAGAAGAACTTCGCATCTTCATAGCGTGCCCTGTAAAAGTCAAACATTGCCATTGGATGCTTTTGACTTGGTCTAGATCATCTATCAATTGAGTAAAGATTTTAGTCACTTATTATTACACATCTCAACCTGAGAACTGCTTCATTTCCTTTCCTCACCACATCCTCATTAATTGCACCATTAGCAACCTAAAGCAAGTCACTATCTTTCGTTAGCTATTAACAACTTGTTGTGCCATTTCAAAAAGCATGCAACAGAAGAAAATGCAAGGCCAGAGTGTCGTACAGCAATAAAGTAAGGCAATAGCTTTCCACTCTCATCAGTAATGGAAAAATATTTCTGGTGCTTCTGCATAACCTGGAGGGTTACAGTATAATAAGGCAACGAATTAGATATGCATACTTGACAGAGAGTTAAGAGAAATTATGAGCAAATTACACGGTATAAAGAGCTTACAATAGTTAATAGCTCCTCTGGTAATTCTAAAAATGATTCCTTAAACTTTCCAATTAATGGCACAGGAGCTTCGACGAGATTTGCAACCTGGAGAACACCATGAATTAAATTAACTTCTTTGTAAAGATGTGAATATAATGTCTTGGAGCCATTTTAGAGCATATCACTGATAACGCCATAAGTTACCTCATTAAGTAAGTTCTGCTGGACAACAACTTGCCCATTTACACTTTTTGCTAATGCATTTGACTTGTCAAGAATGATTTTCTTCCTTTCCTGTAAATTATGTTAACAAATCACATAGATCCATAAATAGAAATCTAAAAGAAAAAAAACTGGCCATCCTGCTGAAAGTTACAAAAAAATGAAAAAGTTGAAACAATGGTTAGAGAAGAATATATGAAGGGCATGCCTCAATCTCAATATTGATTCCAGCATTCCTCATAGTATCTTCATAGGACTCTGCAGTATCTACCTGCCAATAAGACCATAAAATGCACATTTAAAGCATGAGATCCAAATATGCCTATAGACGAGTCCACGACGGTGCAGACTAAATTCATACCAACAGTGTTGCTGAAGCAGTGTTGCGAAGTCCGAAAGAAACATTTCCACTGCATTTTGAAAACGAAACAAATATTAAAAAAAACTAATATTTCATTTAGAAATAATATTGAAATCCCAACTGCTAGAGGAAGATAACGATATGCAAAATATTTAATTAAGAAGCGTGGATACTCGAGTGTAGCCAAGTAAACATACCTTGTGTTGCCAGCAAAGCAGAATGGTACAACCAGATCCCCATGTAAGGCCATAACCCAGCGAACTGGCCTGCTAAACATTACCTGCTTACCAGAAGACAAATAGCAGTAATTAAAATCCTTGTTTTACTATTGAGCCTATGGGTATATAAACTAACAAATGAGTATCTCGTTTAATGTTACATACTGACGAGTTCCAGCGCATTGACTTTGGGAACGATATTTTAGCCAGTATACCTGGTAATTCTTCTGACAGGACCTACAATACACAAGATCACAAAAATTGTATCCTTAGCAAATTAATTGTAGTTTTCCTTTGAGGAAAAACTCAAATGCCAATATAGTGAAGCACAGGTCTTGGAACGCTAAAACTACAAGCTCACCTATTAAAACGAAGAAGGATATGTGAACATTAATAATTTGTTAAACTAGGATATAAAAATGTCAAGTAGATTTCTCTGTCCTAATTCATAAAACATGAAAATAATAGTTCCTAAGCTCAACATGAGGAGTCAAGGAAGAGAACCTCCAACGCAAGTCGAGCTGGCTGTGTAACTCGTGCGTGAACATATTCTGTCTTCCCTGAAAAAAAAAAGACAAAAAGATGAAAAATGAAAAAAAAAAAGCTAAACAAAGAAAGCAGAATAGGGAATTTGATTATGGAGATGCACCAACCGTCAACTTTTCTGTACAATTTTTCCAACGGAACGCCATATCTACGGCTAAAACCATCTGCAGCCTGGCAAATTAGAACACCGAGAAATTGATTACATATCTTAAGGCAGTCAATGCTTGCTAAAAAACACAAGCGTATCTAAAGGCCAGTGTATAAGTAATTCATATGCTTTTTCCTTCAATTCCAGCACTGTCTAAATACTTTCAATAGTCAATTTAATTAGCCTAGCCGTGCCTGAGGAGCAGAAAGGACCAAAGCGAAAGAAAAACCTTTGTAGGATTTCCTTGATCATCAAACGCTTTAGACGCAGGGGGTCCTCGAACTTCAACCTCCTCTTCCAGCTGCTTAGGGGACATAGCATCAACTAGAACCTGAAAAAGGGGCTGTCAGTTTACCATGGTCTAAGAAGAAGAATGCGTTCCAAAAAGCTTCAAGACTTCCATGATTTAACACAATAACCCACAACCCAAAAACTTCAGATAGGTTTCTTTAAATTTTACATTCTCACATAAAATACAAGGGGACAACAATCTAAAAGAATAAACAGGAAGATTTGGTGTCAACCAGCACTTTATCTGTAAGATTGGATTTATGTTGTTATAGAGCTGACATTGTAGCAATAACATGTAAAAGTGAGACATATTATTAATTACCACTAGCCTACGAGGTGTGCCAAATGCTTTCACAACGCCATGCCGCAGTCTTTGGTTCTCTAACAATTGTACGACTAAAACCCTGAGCTGCACGATTAACAAGGATTATTACTCGATGCCCAATCTATCAGAAGAAAGCTAACACAAAAGTCCCTATGAGTCAGCGATAGAGGGAAATTTTAAGTTTTTCGAAATGAAGTGAAAATATACTTGTTCGCTAGCATTGATAACATCTGGAGGTGGCATCTCTTCAGTCCCTATCTCAATGATAAATGATCTTGGATCCTCAGGAACCTGTGACGATTGAAAACAGCATAAACAACAAAAGAGGAAACCATATCTTATTTAACAACTTCAGAAATGTTTTCATAACAGAACATATGAACAACTAGTACTGAAGATATTAGCGTCACAAGAATATTTCGCCGACTAATATCCCACGATTAATCAAAAATGAAATAATCAGCAACAAAGCTCCGATTGTAAATTCTCAAATTAGAAAACAGGGACAACCTTTTCAGCCACATTTTCCAAAGCTGCTCCGTGGTGAATGGGAGGAATATGTTCAGAGGCAACACCAAGAGGATGTCCAAGAGATTCACGTGTCTTTAACCACAGTTGGGCACATTGGCGAGCCAAGCTATTCTTTCAAAAATGATGCATAGAATCACAAATAAGCACATATTTACAAGTAAAAACTTGTTTAAATCATTTCAGTAATACACTTTCAGAAAATGGAACAGATCTTACCTGCGCATTCGACCAAAATAACGAGCACGTTCAGTTACACCGACGAAACCTCTAGCATCTAAGATGTTAAAAGCGTGAGATGTCTTCAGTAGCTGGTCATACCTAGCACATGCCCCCCAAGCAATTTTGTTAAATTCAAGAGGCAGTAGTTAAATATAAAGAAGACAATGGACGACCATAAGCATGTGATAAACATACGCAGGGATTGGAAGGCCTAAGGCAAGCAAGGAACGTGCTTCTTCGTCAAAAGAATCGAAATGCTTTTGAAGACGGTCCACGCTAGCATGCTCAAGATAATATGAGCTCATTTCCTTCCTGCAAACACCCAAATATCAGTCTGGAAACAGGATTACACAGGATAATTTTGATACTGTATGATGAAATATCCACAAGTCTTTTACTCATTTTCCAAGAAAAGTTCCCCGTAAGTGATTCCATCAGCATATAAAATCTTCTTGAAATGGTCAACTTCCTGTCAGTTAACACAAAAGGCTAATTTAAGGCAAACTAAAAGAACCTAAAAGGAAAAATGTGTGCATCCTTGATAAAAGAAAGATAAAGTAAGAAAGAGGGTACAAAACTGACCTGAAGCAACATGAGGATGCGCTCAAGCCCATAAGTTATTTCAACAGATACTGGAGACAGCTGAAGGCTTCCAGCCTAGAACGAAGCAAAGTTTAGAATTGTCGTTCTAGATAGAGAGTAAAAGGTAGAATTTACCCTAATCTACATTTGATTTTTAGAAATGTTTTAACATAAAATGAAAAATTACCTGCTGAAAGTAAGTAAACTGAGTGATTTCCATACCATCCATCCAAATCTCCCAGCCCAATCCCCAAGCACCAAGCACCTGTAAGTCATTCAAATGAACAGACACTGCCACGCTCTAAGCCCTCTCTGACAATATAGTGAGAAATGGAAAACCTCGTATTATGAATTTGACAAATTACCGGACTCTCCCAATTGTCTTCGACAAACCGTATATCGTGTTGAGTCACATCAATTCCTATAAAGGGAGTACAAGAAATAGTAGTAAGCAGAGATACCGAGAGGGAGTTTCCTCCAGAGATGCACCATAAAGACAACCTTATCATAACCAAATAGTTACCAGCATAAGGAGAAAAATTCAAAATAGTATTGTGCATATACAAGTAACATTGAAAGTCTCAAAATTTATGATCAAACCGAGACATCTAAGTGAAAGCATTTCAAGGGGAAAGACGTATGCGAGTACCTAAAGCAGAGAGACTGTTGATAAAGAGGTCTTGAGAGTTCCCAGGATCAGGTTTCAAGATGACCTGAAACTGAGTGTGCCTTTGAAGCCTATTGGGATTCTCTCCATATCGACTATCATCAGGACGTATGCTAGGCTCCACGTAGGCAACATTCCATGGCTCAGGACCAAGAACCCTCAAAAACGTGGAAGGATTCATAGTGCCAGCTCCAACCTTAAAAGACAAGTTAACAAGTAATGAGAATAGTCAATAATCGCAGAGGAGAGAGAGAGAGAGAGAGAGAGAGAGAGTTTAAATGGTGAAGACTAACCTCGGTGTTGCTGGGCTGCATAACGGCGCATCCAACAGAAGCCCAATACTCCTGAAAAAGAGTAGAGAGTGAAAGAAGTTTTGTTATGAAGGATGAGTCTTAACATTAATTCACACTGTACACTATAGTTCTGTTTATATACACGTTAAGATTAGCTAACGTACACTCTAACTATATAACTGACTGCTAACATGCGCATAGATGCATACACACATCTAATCGAATGATTAAGAGTGGAATTGGGGAGGATGAGGAGGGAGAACGAAACCTGGAGGCGTTGAATTGCTTGTTGGAATGTAGGGATAGAGACGGAGTTGCTGTGACTATCACCATCGGGCTTGCGATGGGAAGTATGATGATGAACATTGGAGGAGACGGCGGTGCGGTGAAATCGGCGGTAAGGGGATCGAGGAAGGTGGCGAGGGAGGTGGAGGAAGCGAGGAGAGGCGTGAGGACGGAGGAAGGAGGAGATGATGAGAGGGAAAGAGAGAGAGAGGATGGCCATGAATGAGCAGAAGACTTTTGAAGGTTTATCCGAATGCTGCTGCTGCTGCCCCCAGTGATATTGGGTTTTTCATTAGAGAAGAAGAGAGACGACCCGGTTCATTTCAATAACCAATCCGAATAGAAATCAAAAATCCAAAATGTTCGGTTCGGTCTGTGGATATTTCTTGTAGATATATTAACCGAACCGATCCGAACCGAACCGATAGTGTTACCCGAACAAGAGCTGTTTGGTTCAATACTCGATTAATATTTGATTCTTAACCGCAGCACTACCCTCAAGGTTTTTCTGTTAGCGATCTGTTTGATTATGGTATATCATAGGTCTGATCATTTTATCCAAATCCAAAAATCTGAATCAAAACCAACTCAAAATATCTGATCTGAAACCAAAATTTTTATTTACAAGTATTTAGTTGGATTCAAATTTTTCTACGCAACAAAACGGATATAAATATTATATAAAATGTATATATGTAAAATACAGTAAGTTTAGAATAATTATTAAAATATTAAAAAAATTAATTTTAGTTTTTAAATAGTTTGAAAAACAAAAAATGTCAGTACTATATTTTAGAAGTGTGAGGTGTATGAAAACAACGTACAAACCGTTATATCATTATCAAAAATGGTTTAATCAAATTCTATAATATTCTGTTAAAATAATTTTGTGAGCCATGATAAATATTTTATATTGTTGAAATTTTTGTAAATGATTTGTAAAGCATGTATAGACATTATAAGACATTAATAGTTATTATATACTTATATACAAATATAATTCTTTATGTAAAATATCTTGGAAGCATTTAACTACAATTTCTCCACTTCACCAATGATCGTCACGAAATAAAATTAATTGGCTCTAAACTTACTTCTTTTTTTTACATTTAATTAAAATTAAAAAAAAAATTAAAAATTGTCGACCAATCAAATTATACTAATTTTCTTAAAATTTCACCAATGACCGACACGTAAGAAAAAATCACTTAATTGACTTCTCTTGTGATATATAGTATGGTTTCTATTTTTATAAATGATTTATATACTCTTATAAGTAATTTTAAAATTATGATAAATTGATTTGTAAGCGATGATAAATAATTTTCATTAAAAACATTTATTAATGATTTATAAAGCATGTGTAAACTTTATAAGATTTTAATAGTTATTATATAATTATATATGAATATAATTCATAAATATAAATTTATTTTATTTATTTTATATTAAAATTTTGTTCAATATTTATATAGTTCATAGATATTAAAATAATTGAACAAACATTATTAGTCTTTCTATAATGACTACAATTAGTTATCATAACTTGTTATTCATAATATTTCTTAGATTATTTGGTAAGGGATATTAATTGGTATCAAACTTATCTTTAATTTTTTAGATTTAATTTAAATAAATTAAAATTAAAAATCATCAACTAATTAAATTAGAATAGTTTCTTGAAATTTCACTTAGGATCGACAAGTAAGCAATAATACTTAATTTATTTAATATGTAGGAGGATTAAAAAAAGTTGCACAATTTAAAATTTTAGTTGGTGTACACAAAAATTTAACTATAGTTTACATTGTTTATAAAACTAATTATTGGTACAACACTCCTTTTCACTTGCGTAGCTTCCGTTTCCCCCCTGAATTCGTGGCTGGTTAGTCGATCGTTTGGTGTATATAAAACGTTTTCTAGTGGTTCGGTCACTGAACTAACTACAAGTATTCTGACTAAACAAAAACGAACAAAAAAAAAACTCATCTTTTACAATTATCAACATATATTGACCAAAATGACACAACTCCATGTATATCTTTTTTTTTTGTTTGCTATGAAACCTAATTTTCAAAAACAAACCCATCTAACAAGAAAAGAGAGATACAACAAAGAGGCAAACTATCTCGACGGTACTTAACGATCATTGTTCATATCCGAAGGTGGCAAGAAGCTCTCCAAACACAGCCCACAAATATTAAAATCAACTTCCTCAATCCTCCACTTCTCCTCAATTCTTCTCCGATGATTAACCGCTCCGCCGTACCGATAAAGCGTGGTCAACGTTCGACCACCATGAGCTATGTTGACCGAATCAACGTACATGTAATCATCAATGATTGACTCCATGCTTGTCTCCCAGAAAACGCCGTCATTTTTGCCCCTAGCGGATCTGACTCTCACGAGCTTTGTGTCGCCAAACTTTACTAGAAGTCCCGTCCTTTGGCTGAAGTAACCCCACACAGTGTGGTGGATCACCTCCGTGTTGGCCGAACACTGCGCCTTGAGTATATCTGCCGGTGTCTCTACCTTTAGGACGAAACAGTCTTCGCCGTTAATGGTCTGTTCGCCGATACAAACGGCGTCTAAAAAGAGACTAGCCGTACACCTAGGGTCAAGTCCCTGCCACATTTAACATGTCAAAATGTATATGTATGCATACAAATTTTAGATTTTTAATATTTCTATTGTTAATAATCTTTGATCATTTGTATTTTTGTTTGTTAATATAAATTACTTAATTAACAAAGATAGTTGTCTTATACACAACATACAGTATATTTCAAGGCTTGCTTAATCATGTCGTATTTTGAAATATCTACTGTCACAAACTTACAACTACAACCAATACATAACAAAAATCTCTGCACAGAACTTTACAACAATCACTTTATGGTTACCGCCAAGAATATGCAACACAAAGTTTACAGTTAATTTTTACAGTCCAGCGAATCATCCATTCTATTTATGCTCTCTTTTATGATTTTTGTTGCTAGAAACTCTTCTAAAGACCACGCATATTAATGGCCTTAAGTTAGTTGTTTATACTTCACGTATATGCATTGTATCATGGTCAAATATGACAACATTAATACAAAACCAGTAGACAACAACATTAAGTGCTTAAAGAAATGAGATATGTGGTCAAGTAGTTAAAGTTTGAGATATATGATTAAGTACAACATTAAGTGGTTAAATTGAGATATATGATGATGATGGGTACCTGAAAAAAGCGGCGGAGAGGACGAGGAGGGCCACGGTGAGCTTGGGAAGGCTGGGTGGATGATTGGTTCCAAGCCACTTTGCCGTCACTACCGGCGCTAATTTTGAAACCGGAAACCACCAGCTCCAAGAACCAAAGGTTTGGATTCTTCTGCCATAAAACAAAACCCCCAACTTCAAAATTGCCTTTCCCCAGCCGCACTGGCGTGGCTGTTATCCCTTCATCCTCTCCAGCAACCATCCCGGAGCCTTGCATCCTCACCTGCCCCACCGCATACATGCTCTTCACCGCGTTCAAAGCGGCTGGACCTCCACATGCAGCAACATATTGCTGCACTATGTACTTAGCCGTTGACGCCTCCTTCAAATACACCATTATAATTATATACATATCAAATTCCATATACTAGTTTTTTTCTTCATAGTTAGCCAAAAGTAAGTTTTATAATGTAAGGTGAATGTGTATTATGATCAAATGTATTATATTTTATAGCTAGAAGCCTATAACAAAGAAAACTACATGCACATACACATTTTATATCTATAAATATTTTTTTTATCTCTATAAATGTTCTCTCCGGGGAAATCATGTAGTTCATTGGCTAATCTCATGTTCTCATTTGAATTCTGCTAGTAATTAAACCATATAATATAAACCAGGTGGAAATTCAAACCTAAAACAAATATCAAAACGCAAAACTAAACCAAGAAAACACACAAAATAGATAGCATGATGATATAGACGTACGATGGAAGGGACATTGATGGGTCGTGAGAGACAAAATTCAAGAGGGACATGAAAAGGAATAAGAGGACTTCCCACGATCTTCAACAACGCCACAAATTCATTATCAGATTTCGACTGCATATGCATATTAACATTACTCATCGACGACGAAGACGCCGGCGTTCTCATGTCAGCAGCGACTGCGGTCACCACGGCATGGGCCTTCATAAGAGCATGCATATTCCTCCACCTCCCCGTCGCGTTGCTTCCCATCTTGGTAAACATTTCTTCCGGCACAGGAACCTCTAAAACCGTCTCTAACCCGTCTTCATCGTCTAAATTCGGACAAAGCTTCCTCATCTTCATCTATTAGTTTTTTTTTCTTGAATGATCCGAGAGAAAGAGAGGATTAGGGTTTTCCTCTTTCTCCGAGTTTTTATTACGGGAGAGAGATGGGTAGATTTTGGAGGATCATGAGGATTAACTACAAAACTATTCTTGATTATGTTCTTGATCGTTTTCTGTTGGCCGGCTTTTATATATAACTAAGGTGCTCCTTGCTCGTAGCTATCGTGAGAACACGATTTCAGGAGGATCCATCCAAACTAAATATCTTATATACTGATGTGACATATACATGAATTTACGCTTTTGTGTCTATGTTTGGACGTTGACAGTTGACAACGCTATTTATATTAATTCGCATACGAATATTTATGTGTGTTTATGGATATACATTATGGTCGTGTGCTTCATATGTATACGTGGAAGAATAATACTAGTTGAGGCAGTCGGAGTGGTAAGGCAGGAGACAAATGTTTATAATCTTTTTCTTTAATTAAACGCCTTTTAATCTAGCTAGTTGTTATTCTAAAAAAATATTATATGTTCATGTAGAAGTGGACTATTGTACTTTATGATTATGATGATTTAATTATCGACCAGAAATACGTAATCAATGTTTGGGTTAAAGTAAAGAACATGTCTCCTTTGAACTTGAAACCATAGAACAAAGGGAATAAGATGGAGAGACAGGACTGGTAATTGAACCTATTCTATTTTTTTTTTTTTTTTATAATCCAGGTATCCGGACTTCTTACTTAGTCCGAATATCCCACCGCGTCTAACTGGAACTGGCAAAAAAGGTTCTGGAGACCAAATAGAAACCATGTTAAATTCACTACTCGTGATGGCGGACACCTCAGCCGAGGTTCTTTTACCACCAGACCACGAGGCCCGATTTAATTGAACGTATTCTTGTGAAAGCAATTCTTATTTTTTCCCAACTAAATATTACAGCTTTTGTATTCTCCTGTTAGTTTTTGATAAACGGAGTAAAAACAAAATAAAAAAGAGAACTGTGGCAATGAAACTGCATGTGTAGTGAATGTGAATCGCTGGATCATGTCGCTTTGTTTTTGTGTGGCCACTGCGGTAGGACCGTGCGTTGGCATTTTTCTTAGATCGGTTTCAAGTCTCATTTCCCAAAGTACATATAGGTTGCTGCTATAACTACAGAGAGTATAGTGTGAGATTAGATCATCCATCGTAGTCACTCGGATCTTTTGTTAGACACCGCGATTGGAATTACTATAACAAGTTTTGTTTTTTCTAAGTTTACAAAAAAAAAGTTTTGTTTTTTCTATTCAAATAAAATTTCCAATAAATTTTCATTCTACATAGATTGAAGTTATCCAACAATCATCAAACTAAGAACAAAATTGTATAAGTATTTAATTTTTTAAAATAAAAATTATAGAAATGTTATATTGATGAATATTAAAATTGTTAATAGATTTTGTTCTCTATATTCAATTATTTCCAGTATTTTTTAAATTTAAAATGGAAATTAATTAATCGTCTAAGAATACAATTATTAATTATTCATATGAGTTTTATACACAAAATTGTATTTATATGTAAATTTGCAAATATAAATACAAAATTTGACAAAAAATACAAAATTAGATAAATACTTTATTAAATAATATAAAGATAATTAACTTTTTGTTCTTCTTATCTTCCCCTAAGCTTTAGCGTAGACCAAAGAAGACCAGAGAGTTTCGGACAGAAAGATCTCAAATCAGACAACTTAATTTTTAATCTTCTTACACCACAACGTTGTTTGACTTCCAAAAGAAAAATCTCCAGATAGATTCCGACCGGATAAATCCTCTTCCTTTCAGATCTCCAAACTCCAATAGATCTGCTGGCGGTAATGGCGGTTACTTCCTGATCTCAGAGAAGCAAAAAAAAAAAAGAAGAAGACCCATCTCTTAACATTGGTTGCACTCTTTAATGGCGGGGCTTCAAAAAGGCAAGTCCTTTCTCTTCTGTTTCTCCTTCTTTGTCTCGTGTAGCTTGCTTTTCCTTTCGCCGATTGTAACCGCTTCCGAGTCTGATCCGCCTCCGTACGAGCACTCTGATGCTTCTCCTGGAGTCGTGACCGTCAGCGAATCCGACAGGCAAGGTGTTGCATTGCATAGGCTCGAGGAGCTTGTTAGGAATCTAACGGAAGTAGTAGCTAGATTAGACGCTAAGTTATCTGAAACCTCTTCTAAGGAGAAGAACGAGATCAGTAGTAATGGGGTTAAAGAGGAGAAAGCTAAGAAGGCCTTTTCAGTGACAAAGTACAGTCCTTTCTGGTCCGAGAGATTCGAGTTCACCTCCGCCGTGAAGCTAAACTCCGAGGCAACGTGCATCAACGTGTTGCCCTTCAGAGACCACGAAGGTTTAAGCAAGTACTTCGTCGTTGGAGACTCGAGTGGTAACCTCTACGTGTTCTTGAGAAACGGCGACGTTTTGGTCGAGTTTTTCACCAACTGTGATTCGCCGATCACCGCGATGGTTTCTTACATGTCTGTGTATAAGAACGAGAGCTTCGTGGTGACGGGGCATCAAAGTGGAGCCGTCTTGTTGCATAGACTCAGAGAAGGCTCGATGGGAGAAGATTTGAGTTCAGCTGTGATGGAGAGTGTTGGCAAGTTCGATGTCACGGAGGATGGTTTGGAAGTTACGTTACTAGAAGTGCATCATGTTGGACGTGTTAGGTACATAATCGCGACAGATCTCACCGGAAAGCTAACAGTTTTCACCGAGAACAGAACCGTTCACGGGTCCGTTACTCCTACAAGTAGACCTCTCGTCTTCTTGAAGCAAAGGCTGTTGTTTCTCACCGAGACCGGCGCTGGTTCGTTAGACTTGAGAAGCATGAAGATCAGAGAATCAGACTGCGAAGGCTTGAACAGCTCTCTAGCGAGAACGTACGTTTTCGATGCTTCCGAGCGGTCTAAAGCCTACGGATTCACGTCAGAAGGCGAAGTCATCCACGTGTTGCTTCTCGGCGACGTAACGAACTTCAAATGTAGAGTGAGGTCAAAGAAGAAGGTTCAGATACAAGAGCCTGTAGCGTTACAAGCCATCAAAGGATATCTTGTGCTACTCAACGAAGAGAAAGTGTTTGTATACAATGTATCGACACAACACTACGTTAGAACAACGGGTCCTCGTCTTCTCTTCCCTGCTGCATTAGAAGATCTCAAGTCAACGTTCTTGACCCATCAATCTAAAACGAGTCCCCAAAACTTTAAGGTTACTACTCCTTTGATAGCAAGCGACCGTGAGAAGCTTCTTGTGATGAGTTTAGGCGAAGGGTACGTAGCTACATTCAAATCAAAGCTTCAGAGTTCCAAAGGAGAACTCAACACGATGCTATGGAGCAGTCCTGTCTTCTTCTTTCTACTGTTTTTATTCGGGGCGTGGCATTTCTTTGCTAAGAAGAAAGAGTCTCTCACAGCTTGGGGACCTGACGATCCTTTCACATCTTCCTCTTCTTCTGCTTCTTTCTCTGAGCCATCTAGGAGAAACAACGATGATCTCATGGATCTTAGGAGAAGATATGTTTCTCCATCTCGGTACCCTCCTGGAGCTGCAGCTGGTACTTATAGGTCGGTTGCCTCTAATGACCCGACCACGAGAGGTTCGGTTGATAGTACAAACTATAGAGCAACAGGGCAGGGGATGAAGTATCGTGGTGTGACAGGGCTTGATTCTTCAGGTGGTGGTGGGTTTGGTAATAGAAGAGAGAGTTTGTTTGGTAATAATAACAAAGCTTTAGACAACGAAAGTTAAGGGCCTTTTTTAACGTTTTGCCACTTTTTTTTTGTTACCGGTTAACGCTTGAAGTTTTTTTTGTATTTTGTAACACTCCGGCGAGAAAAAATAAATGTTTTACCGGTAGCTTTTGTTTCTCCGGACACTTCTTGTTTAGTCAAACTCTTGTAGATTTGAATCGTTATGTAATTTTTTCTTGTGGTCAAGATCAGGATCAGACTGAAAATGATACATTTTTTAATATATATATTATAGTGTTTCAAGATCCAGATGTCTTACAAGACCTCAAGACAGTAAGTCCTTTAGGCAATGTGACACTGATTCTTAACAAGACATATTTTCAGGAGTTGATGTTGTTTCAACTCCTGAAAATGTGTCGGAAATCTTTTTTTCTACCCGCCAACGATGACACTCAGGAAAGCTCAGCTCGGGAACTCAACTCTATCTATCACTCATCGCGATGCACCATATCAGGGAGACAACGCAGAGGAGTATAATCCGCGTAGGTTTGAAATTTGGGCACACCAAGAAAGAATCAGCTCTGCTTGTGCCGTTTGGGTTAGGGCCTAGTACTTGTGTCGGACAGAATCTTGGAGTGTCTGAAAACCGAGAAGGTTGTGGCTACGATCTTTGAGGCATTACAGTTTCAGGTTGTCTCCAAGTTAAAGCCCATGCCTCCTCCTGTTAATATGGTTGTGAGTCTTGTGACGTTACAGACCTTATCTCGGTTTAATATACTTGGGTTAGGTACTTTCGAGTTTCGATTTCGTTACCTCGGTTTATATAGGTTCTTCCCTTTATTGAAAGGGTAAAATAGTAAAAGCACGTAACTATAAGCGCGTCAATCAAACATCTTCTATCTTCCTCCCAAACCTACCCACAAGGGCCGCAAGACTCTGCAGCTCTCCTCGAACGTCTCCTCTCCTTACAAAATGGAATTAGGGAAATCGAAAAGGCACGGCTAGTGAACAAATGTCGAGCAAACTTTTCTAATTCCAGAAAGTAACACAAAGCTTGCTTGCTTCTTCCTCTTTTCTTTTTTCATAAATGCATTACTATTTTTAACCCCTCCACGTTCTCAGATTCGAGTCTCACGCGTCTTTCTTCTTTTCCTTAGCTTTTAGTCCCACAAGAATCTCATATCTGTTTTCATCCTAAGAGATGTGGTCGGCGGTGGGTGCTTTGAGGCGTACGGCCGCGAGTAAAAGTTGTCCGATAAGGTCGTCATGGCTCGGCGGTGGTTACAGATGTCTCACAGTGGAACCAACGGAGGAGATAACTGTAACGGAAGCGAAGAAGCTAATGAGGTTAGTGAACGTTGATGAGATGAAGAAGAAGCTCGGTTGTATGGGGAATGATGAAACTGTCTCTTACACTAAACTCATTGAGGCCTCTCAAGGTTTTGGTATCGCTAGATCTCTCCACGAAGCTCATGCCTTCGCTCGTATCCTCGATGATGCTGGTGTCATTTTAATTTTCCGTGATAAAGTCTATCTTCATCCAGATAAGGTCTGCTGCAATCTCATGTTTTGTCTTGGAAAAAAAAAACTCATTGTGTTTGTCTGAAATCGATCTTTGTCTTGTGGGTTTTGTTATAGGTGGTGGAGTTGATTAGAAAGGCAGTGCCTTTAGGTTTGAATCCAGAGGATGATCCAGCTAAAGTCGAGTTCGATAAGCTTAGGAGAATGAAGGAAGAGATTGATGTGTTGGCACATAAGCAAGTGAGGAAGATTCTGTGGTGTGGTCTTGGCTACTCTGTGGTTCAGATCGGACTCTTCTTCAGGCTAACCTTCTGGGAGTTTTCATGGGATGTGATGGAGCCCATTACCTTCTTCACTACAGCCACTGGGATTATTGTTGGTTACGGTTATTTCTTGATGACTTCCAGGGACCCAACTTATCAAGATTTCATGAAGAGGTTGTTTCTTTCTAGGCAGAGGAAGTTGCTCAAGAGTCGCAAGTTTGATGTTGAGAGGTTTAAGGAACTTGAGAACAAGTCGAAGATGACGTCTTGCTCTTCGTATCATTCGTGCCACGCGAACGCATCTATTCGGAAGTGTGTTGGAGTTGATCTTGATTTAGAGGATTCTTTGCATAGTCGCAGCGACTGATTCATTCGGTTTCTGGTTTTCTAACCATTATTCACTTTTGGTTTTATATGCTATAACCAATGTCTCTCAGGCTTCTTCATGTTTGTTTCCTTGTTGTTTACAAAAAAGAATCCAATGGGTGTTTAGTTTTGCAGTAGTCAATGGAGATTGAGAATTTTTATTTGATAATCTTGAGCTCTAAAATCAGTATAACTTTATTTTATGGAATTCGTTGATTATTGAATCTACCGAACAATAACGTTTCTTACTTTAAGTTTGTTTTCCGTTGTTAATCCTTGATAAAAGTTTCCGAGGGTCCAACGTTTCTTAGTTTAAGTTTCTTATTTTATGGATGGTTTGGAAGTGACGTTACTAGAAGTGCATCACGTGGGTCGTGTTAGGTACATATTAGCAACTGATCTCACCGGGAAGCTAACGGTTTTCACCGAGAACAGAACGGTTCACGGGTCTGTTACCCCTACAAGTAGACCTCTTGTCTTCTTGAAGCAAAGGCTGTTGTTTCTCACCGAGACTGGCGCTGGTTCACTAGACTTGAGAAGTATGAAGATCAGAGAATCAGACTGCGAAGGTTTGAACAGCTCTCTAGCGAGAACGTACGTTTTCGATGCTTCCGAGCGGTCTAAAGCCTACGGATTCACGTCGGAAGGCGAAGTCATCCACGTGTTGCTTCTCGGCGACATGACGAACTTCAAATGTAGAGTGAGGTCGAAGAAGAAGGTAATTTTTCCTTGTGGCAATCTCAAGTTCAGGATCAGAATGAAGATGACAGTTGAATACATTATAATTTCAAGATCCAGAGATGTCTTACAAGACCTCAAGACAGTAAGTCTTTAAGCTCCCCCCAACTGAAGAATGTGACATTGGTTCTTAACAGTCTCAAAGTTATGCCCATGCTCCTGTTTTGCTTGTTATCTTGCTGCTTCAAAATGGTGATCATCTTCTCTTTAGTAGGATTTAAAAAAGACTAGGAGGATGATGTTACCTTGGTTTAATGTTACTTCGGTTAGGTACTTTCGATTCGAACCCAAGATGTTATCTCGGTTCTCCCTTTGTTGAAAGGGTAAAATAGTCAAAGCACGAAACTATACATCAATAATCTTCAACACAATTATTATCTTCTTTCTTCCTCCCAAACACACAACGACCACAGAAAACTCTGCAACTCATAAGTCAACCTTTCTGTGTTTATTCATATATTTGGCGGGAACATAACTATCAACCCGTTCTTCCTGATAGATATATTAAGTGAAACAGAGGTAGTGGGGGGTTGAGAAAAGTTTTAACAGAGAACGCACTCAAGGTGTTCGACGAAATTCCGTATAAAGACTATATAAGATGCCGCCACCAGAACCGATTCGATTCTTGATAAACAGCGTGCTCGTAGCTCTTGGCGGGTTCATGACCATAAACGTTGTGTCCGCGGCAGCCTTTGGTGCATTTCGACTCGCTACAGAAGAGAAACGGAAGAAGAGCGGTTTGCCTTGTGGAGCGTGTCGTGGGAAAGGGTTTTACATATGCAAAGTATGCAAAGGAGACGCAACTATAAAATGGTCGCCGTTGTATGATCCAGTTTGTATCAATCCATGTCTTTGCCCTACTTGCGATGGTCACAGGTTATCAAATGTCTGATTAAGAACATATCTAATTGGTTTCTGTTCAAAAGAAAAGAAGAGGATGGTATCTGATTGTGACAGAACTGAAACTCTGGTTTGTTTCTTTTTGGGTATTGCAGGGTACAAAGATGTCTCAACTGCTTAGGAAAAGGATACTGGTGACTCTTTTGAATCACTTAGGAAGCATGGGACCATTTCAACACTCTCGGACCGGTTTAGAGGAAGACAAAATCTTTAGTCTTTTAGTTCTCTATACGCAAGGGCTGTGCGTTATCATTAGAAGTGTACAGTCAAGGTTCTGAATCAAAAGATGTTCCAGAGTTTTTAATAGTCACAGCCTCAGCAGGTACAGATCTTTGATGATATGCGTTAGTTTTTTTTACAAAACGATAATGAATAGCATTGAGATACAGATTTGTAAAAAACATGTTCCGCAAATTTTGGATCTTTGATGTTGAGAGAAACAAAATGGGCTTAAGACATAATACGTCAATAGTCAATTTGACAAGACAACACACAACGGTTTCAAGCCGCTAATGAATGTAACATTTGTAAGAGAACATAATGATCATACATCTTGACATATCTTTATCTACAAACAATGCTCTTTTGGAACCAAATTCATGAATTGAACAACGACACCAACACTCCAATGCTTCCATGGTGAGAGAAGGGTATGTGCCGCATATATGGATAGTAACTGAATAACAAATGCGATTTCAGAGATACCTGTAAGAAGAAGAAGAATAGCTAAGCTTCTCACATTCAAGTGTTCAAAGTCAACCACGAGCTTTGCCGTTTCCAAGAGTAAGCTCCAGATCCTCCATACCAACATCATGTATCATCTCTCCTTCCCACGGCTTAACTTGTCTATTCTCAAATTTAAACTCAGAGCTTTGACCAATCTCTTGTAACGCAACATTTGGAGACATCATCTGAGCCACGGGAGGAGGTTTCACAAGATTGAAGGTAGGAGATGTTGGCACCATAGATCCAGAGAAAGGCTGCTGTTGTGCAAACTTCTGAAAGCTTATCCAATGACCAGAGTCAACAGTGGACGCGTCAGACTCATCACACTCAGGTATAGTCGCCGGAGCATGAAACTGGCGATGAGTGGGACTAGCAGGCGCAGAAACCGCATAGAATGGATAGTTAAAAGACGCCATTGATTGTTTAGCGTTGGCCATTGACTGCTTAGCAATAGACTCCCAGTTAGGCAAGGGTTTAGGGTTCTTGGAAGTTGGAGATGAGAGGGGTGGAGTGACGGGACAGCTGTTTGAGATTCTGAGGGAAGGAAGAGAGGAAGGGATGCCTCCGTTTCCGAGGAAGGGGAAGAAGGTGGAGCTGTTGTTGTTTGGTTCACCACGAGAAGGACTGGGGAAAGATGAGGAAGAAGGGCTGACTTGGTAAGAAGGGATGGGACTTTGAAAGGCGGAAGAAAGAGGGCTTTGGTTTTGTGATGAGTAATGATGATACGATGTCCCAGCTATCTCCCCAGGTAGAGGCTTGCATCCCTGTTGCTCAAATGAAAACAAACAAAGGTGACAATGTCAGAACTCAATCAGCAGTAAGGAAACAAATGCAAAAGACTTTGGATCAAGTAAGACAACCACAACTCCCATTTTAGACAAAAAAAAAACTGCGAAAAAAATGCCCTGAGGTTCCGACATGTTTTTGGAGCTTTTGTCCTAACGACCATTACAGAACTAAATCACAGCTGTAAAGGAAACAAATGCAAAGACTTTGGATTCAAGTAAAGATTTTAAGCATGCTAATAGCTCAAGAAGCAGAACTACTGAATTACAATTAGTTTACGATTTGAATCTATCAGAAAACTAAGACAAAAGAAGCTGAGGTTCCGACATGTTTTTATAGCTTTGGTCCTAACGACCATTAAGCTCCTTACAAAACACACATATCACTCTGAGATTAGTAATAAAAAATGCTAAATTTAACTTTTTAGGACATTAGATCCGTTTAAAGACATGATTTTTAATCTAAAGAAAGTGTTGTGATCGAATCAGATTCAAGCCCTCAATTGAAAGTCATTAGATTTACACTATCTATACAGAGATAAGCTCAGATCTGAAAATTAGATTGGGGATTGACCTTGCGATAAGTGGTGCCATCTTCTTCAACAACCCAACCAGCTTCAGAACAGAGAGCCTTGAGGACCTCATTGTTATCGCAATGCTTTGGAAGATTGTAACCACCTTGAGCTCTTAGCCCTGTGTATATCTTCGCTGCTACGGCTCTTCTCCTCCTCTCTCTCCTCCGATTGTTCTCCCTCTCCCTCCACGATGGTTTCCTCCTCGCTGCCGCAGCTGCTGCAGCCGCTGCTGATGTCGACGTAGCTCCATCTGACGTCATCTTTCGAGCTTGGATGGGTGTGAGGGTGAAGATTGTGTGAACGTAGACTGGAGAAGAAGAAGGTAGTAGTGCTCACGAGGAATACGCTTTTTTCTTCGCTGGAATCGAGGAAGAAGAATCTCTCTTTCCTTCTCCAAAATTAATTATACTAGGGATTAACCCGGGCTACGCCCGGGATTTTTTTATTTTTTCTAATTTAAGTTGTTAAATCATTTCTTATCATATTAAGAAACATATTTTAACACGTTAAATTAAAATATATATTTAACGTGTTAAGATGCATGTCATAATTAAAATTTGTTTAGGTTATGATATATATTTATATAAATATTAAGATGCATGTCATAATTAAAATTTGTTTTTAAATTTAGGTTATGATATATATTTATATAAATATTAAGATGCATGTCATAATTAAAATTTGTTTTTAAATTTTAACACGTTAAATTAACATATTTTTTACTATTTAAATATTTTTTTATAATTTTGTTGGCTGTCTAGTTATCATATTTAGCAAAACTATATGTTGAGTGTTGGAATAAATGCTTTAAATATTTAATTAAACTGCAGAATATTTTTGGATCGACCACATGCTCAACAATCGATTGATCCGTAAAAAGATGGTCGATCTCCTTGGCCAGGTAAGTACAATTTTAGCAAAAATATCTTTGATTTTGAAATATTAAGTATATAACTATTCTTTTGAATATTGTTTATGTAAATATTTTTTGTGATGTTTGAATTTGTGATGTTCGTATACTTAACCTAGATGATATTGATGTTTAACAATTTATTGTTTTCTGGAAATAGAAAATAATGATATATCAAAACGTATCTAATACTTTTTAAATGATAGTATAATGTAAATTACATCCATTATTTGAAAATAACCATTTGTTGTTTTTATTTTTTTTTAAATCAGAAATTATTTTAATTTAAAAACATTATTCATATATAATATAATATTTTAAGTTTGGAAGATTAATCTATATATATAAATTATGTATATTTTTTAAAAAATAATTTAAGATATTATATATTGAGTAACTGAATAAAAGCTGAATTTCTTATCTTGAAAATCAAATATTTATATTTTTGTCTTCACGTTATACTCACCAATCCATCATTGATATTTCTAACTCTGTATGTTTTTAAAAAACTTAGTTTTAAGTAATAAACGAATTGAATAAATTAAATTCATCACCTATAATGTTCTGTAAACTATATTTGAAAACTCTCTAAAATTATATTTTAAGCTTAATATTACTATTATTTAATTTAATTTATTTTAAGCATAATATATGCTAAACCAACTTAAATTATATTTACAATAGGATCATCCTAAACCGGTTAATAAACCAAAAGCAATACTAAACCAACATGAACCAATACCTGATTCGGCGAGGAAGAAAGTGTTTCGGGATAAACGCTTGAATGAATATTAACAATAAAATTCTAGATTAGATTACTTTAAATTTGTAAGAATACCTTTGAGTCTATGAAAAGCAATTCAATTCTCATGAATAAGTTTGGCTTTTGGAAGTTGCGGGTTTCCCAATAATGAATCCACCTAATAAAAAGTTCGTTGTTATAAAAAATCTCTTTCAAGGTCATTAAAGATTTTTGGGACGACATGAGTTGATGGTGGAACTATTTTTTTGCTCGAGTGATTTGAAGTTTTCCTTGATAGTGTGAGGTTGATGTTGATGGAATAATGAGTTTTATATGGACTTTCTTGATGTAAACTATACATTTTTATTTTTTTTGTTTAATGTGGTATTTCTATTTTTATATAATTTACTACCATTTTAAGATAGATGTACATTTTAAGATAGATGCTTAAATCTTAATGTACTTTTTCTATTTTTTAAAATGTTTATTTCCATTTCTTATATTTTTTTTACGTAATATCTATATTTTATATTTTAAAATAGATATTTAAATCTTAATGTACTTTTTCCATTTTTCAAATTGTGTATTTACTTATATTATATATTTTACATTTTAAGATAGATGTTTAATGCTTAATGAACTTTTTCCATTTTAAAAAAAAAGTTGTGTATTTACTTATTATTATATAGATAATTCATATATTATATATTTACATTATTTACTTATTATTTATTGATAATTCATATATTATATATTTAATGCTTAATGTTTATTTCCATTTCATGACTTTTTATTTACTTAATATCTCTATTTTACATTTTAAGATAGATGTTTAAATCTTAATATACGTTTTCCTTTTTTTTAAATTGTATATTTCCATTTGTTATACTTTCTATTTACGTAATATCTATATTTTAAATTTTAAGATATATTTTTAAATCTTAATGTAATTTTCCATTTTTTAAATTGGGTATTTACTTATATTATATATTTACTTATGATTTATGTTTCTTTATATTGTGTATTTCTATTTCTTATACTTTCTATTTACTAATAATTTTATATTTTAAGATAGATTTACATTTTAAGATAGATATTTAAATACTAATGTACTTCTTCCATTTTTTTAAATTGTGTATTTCCTTTTCTTATACTTTCTATTTGGGTAATATTTATATTTTACATTTTAAGATAGATGTTTAAATCTTAATATACTTTTTTCCATTGTTTTTAAGTTGTGTATTTCTTTTTCTTATACTTTATATTTACTTAATATCTATATTTTACATTTTAATATAGATGTTTAATATTTAATGTACTCTTTCCATTTTTAAAAAATTGTGCATTTACTTATTATTGTATATATTATTCGTATATTTATATATTTATAATATTTACTTATTATTTATTTTTCTATATATTGAGTATTTCTCTTTCTTATACTTTATATTTAGTTAATATCGATATTTTATATTTTAAGATAGATGTTTAAATTTTAATGTGTTTTTCCATTTTTAATGTAAAACAGCAATGTTTAATAGAAGAACTTGGACAAATAGTCAAATAGTTATATTTATGTTTTTTTTCTTTTTTATATAAAATGGTAATGTTACATTATAGAGATAAACCATTTTTTTAGTGAAAATGGTAATCTTACATATGTTTAATGTAGTTTTTCCATTTTTTTATGTTGTATATTTACATATTATTGTTATTTTTAAATGTAAAATGATAATCTTACATATGCTTAATGTAGTATTTCCATTTTTTATGTTGTATGTTTACATATTATTTATTATTTTCTAAATTATATATAATGTTTTTTTTTACAAAATAGTAATGTTACATTATGGAGATAAACCGTCTTTTTTTTTAGTGAAAAATGGTAATCTTACATATGTTTAATGTAGTTTTTCCATTTTTATGTTGTATGTTTACATATTATTATTTTTAAATAAAAATGTAAAATGGTAATCTTACATATGTTTAATGTAGTATTTCCATTTTTTATGTTGTATTTTTACATATATTTATTATTTTCAAAATTATATATAATGTTTTTGTTTTTTTTTATAAAACGGTAATGTTACATTATGAAGATAAGCCGTCTTTTTTTTAAGTGAAAAATGGTAATCTTACATATTTTTAACGTAGTTTTTCCATTTTTTTATGCTGTATGTTTACATATTATTTATAATTTTTGAAAATTAGTAATATTAAAATGTAAAACTATATTTTATGCCACGTGCCATCTTTCGGGAAAAGTTTTTTTTGCTGATGTGGACGCTCTATGGAGCTTTTAAAGGTCAATTTTATTAGTATCTTTTTTAGAAAACGGTAATGTTACATTATGGAGATAAACCGTCTTTTTTCTTTATGTGAAAAATGGTAATCTTACATATCTTTAATGTAGTTTTTCCATTTTTATGCTGTATGTTTACATATTATTTATAATTTTCGAAAATTAGTAATATTAAAATGTAAAACTATATTTTATGCCACATGTCATCTTTCGGGAGAAGTTTTTTTTGCTGATGTGGACGCTCTATGGAGCCTCAAAAGGTCCCTTTTATTAGTATAGATTAAAAAGGAAGTATAGTTGGGTTTGATTTTGGGTCGGGCTGTTCGCATTAACAATCAGATTTATTTTTCATAATCGATCGTCCACATGGCCTTTACATATTCTAAGGGTGAGATTTGCTAGGGTGTCATAGCTAGATGTGGGGTTGTGTGTATATTTTATTTATTAAGGATTTTATTTTTATATTTTATGTTCTAAATGTTATATTTTATTTATTAAGGATATTAATTTTATATATATATTATGTTTTAGGTGTTATACTCCCGTACGCGGACATAGTTTTCTTACGAATATTTATTAGTTTATTTTTGTTAATTTAAAAATCAACATAGTAAATTATTTTATTTATATATGACAAAGGTTTTTATTAAATATATAATTTTTTTATTATTGTGTCTAAATTTTAAACAACATACTTACATATTAGAAATATTTTTAAATATATTTATAAAAAAAATTTGCTAGATTAATATTTGATTATAAATTATTTTCTATTTTATAGTATAAAATATTATTTGAAGATAACAATGGAACAGAAGATATAAATACAGTAGATACCGTCTAGTTGATTTAGGGATGACGAAGTTGGCAGGATACGGCGAGGATGAAAGTTGGATCTCACACAATGAGATCATAGAGAGTTATCTCCGGCCAAAGATTGAAGGAAAAGCAGTGGCGATTCCGGGGTTGGTTGTGGAATTGGGGGAGGAATTGTACACTCGAGAGCCGTGGCTGCTTCCGCAGACAGCACATCCCGTCCTTAACCCTCGAGAGTGGTTCTACTTTGGGAGAAAGAAACCAAATCATCGCATCTTTGAAGGAGTTGATCACGAAGGGGCGTGGGTTGTACTTAGCGGTCGCTGCCCGATCCGATCCGAGGAGACTGGTGAAATAGTTGGGGCAACGATGAGATTCAGATATGGCTTCAGGAACAAGGGTGAGAGTACAAGCCTGAGGTGACTTTAACCACGTTAGGCAAACCACGAGCAAGCAAGTTTTTTGCAAGATTACTGAAAACCTATGCTAGACAGCTTCCTCCCTCCTTTTGTTTTTTTAATTAAATTATTGCTCAATAAAACTAGTGCACAACTAGTTTGTTAGATGTTGCAAAATATGTGAGTTTCATTAGAACAGTATGTAATGCAATTATTTATTTTTAAAGATATGTCACAATACAAATCACAGCGTATAGTGTAACAACTGATCAATACTTAGGAAAATCTTTAAAAAGTGGAAGAAGATATTCATCTTCCCGTGTACAGCAAGCAAAAGATAGATAAAAACCCTAGCTATCCGATCTATTTAAAACCGGAGCTCTGGTCAAATTTTAATCAGGGGCAGAAAGTGATCACATAGTTAGCTCCAGCACAAGTGAAGGTACTCGAAGCATCGTCATAAGCGTAGCTATAAGCGGTAGGGCAAGCGTTCTTGAACTTCCTCGAGTAATCCGTAGGAGAACAAGTTTGAGAAGTAGAGTGAGCTCCCTTGCAGCAAAACTCATCCGTGTTGAACGCCGCGCACGCGCTTTTGCACCCCACGACGTTTCCACTGTTGTTCGGATCCATGACACGAAGCTGTTCAGGACAATCCGCGTTGAGGTCAGCGACGCAGCCCGTGTACTTGCACTCTCCGGATCCTCCTTCGGGCTTTATCCCCATCTTCACGTTGTAACCGTCGACGAGGCTTAGGTCGTAGAAATCGTTGCCGGAGTCGCCTTGGATTGTGAACTCAGCTAGAGTGGAGGGAGTAGCTCCGGTGACGGTGCATTTTAGGGAGTTGCCGCAGTCTCCTGTGGCGCAGTTGCCGTGGCCTGAGGAGTCAAAGTTGCAGCCGGTACGACCCCAGAACCGGCCTGACCATCCTGGTTCATTGGTAAGCGTGAGCTGCACGGAAGCGCCTGGATCTAGTTGAAACCCGCCTTCGCCGAGGGTGCTGCCTTTGCCGGCGAAAGTTGCCGGCCAGACGGTGTAAGGGCAGCTGTTCTTCAGTGTGAAGACGGTGGCGGAAACAGCAACTCCGCCTTCATTTTTGCAAAAACACAAACCAAATCATTAAAAAGGAAGATAAAGACATAAGTGAATGAAATAGTGAAGAAACAAAAACAAAAACATACTGAGTGAAATAGTGAAGAAACAAAAACAAAAACATAATGTGTTTGTTGTTGCTGCTGTTACCTGTAATGAACATGAAGAAGAGAATGTGAAGACTGGCCATTCTTTTTTTTTTGTATTTAGTTTCTTGTGTGTTATGTGTTGTGAATGTTGATGATGATGAATGTCAGTGGCATTGATCCTCTATTTATAAAGTACAGATTCTAGGTAGTGACGTAGTGTTTTTTATTTATTTGCATCTATAATGACGTAGTGTGAGCAGGATTTGAAAGAGGAATCAAAGACTTCTTCTTCATCATCAAAGGCCCATAACTAATGGGAACGGGGCACATTTTCAGCGAACTAGAACCGGGGAATGGGTTGAGAAGACTGACTTAAGGCTTAGAATCAATGTTCAGGAAACTTAACCAACTCTGTGCCGGTGAAAAATAAGAGTACTTAAACCTACCGTGAGAATGGGGTTTCCTTGACAAATATATATATATATATATATATTTTTTTTTTTTCCTTGACAAATATGATTTATTGTATGGTTCTGTGACTTTGTAAATTATAATGTGACGGGGTTGAGAAGACCGACTTAGACTGAAGGGCTACACGGTTTTAAACATGTATATGCTTCCCATGGGACAAGTTGAAGTGGGTTTGATAAATATGCTGGCAATCAAAAGGTATCTATAGACATTGTGTTTGTTTTTAGGTTTCTCAATTCTTTCCCCACAAAAAAGGTAAATAAAGTTCAAAAGTTGATTCTATTAAAACCAACCTGATCTCACTTATGCTTTTACTTGGATAGGGAGATAAGATGACATGTGAACTAGAAAATGCATGTAAATAAAACAGGAGATGCTATATACATGCTCTTCCTGAAAAGATGATCTTGTAGAGCAGTTAAAGAGCAAGAGCAAGAGCAACGGTCTTCTCTCTCTGACAACAACAAGATTTAATGACTTATTGTTGTTTTCGCAGCTCCAACAATCATCTCTTTCTTACACAGTTCTGTTGCTCGATGAAAGTTTCTGGAAGAAGAACTAATTTCTCAGTGGCTTTTGCAAACAGCTTGACACAACCATAATAATAGTTGAAACTTGAAAAGAAAAAAAAAACTTGATAAGAAACTGTAAGATACAAAGAAACTTAACAATGAAAAAGGCAGCTTTGAAATCTTTTCTGCCTGTAAACGGTTTATATTGTTTCTCTGTGTAAGGAAAAAATTGTAATGTACAACAGGAGTTAGTGTTGTTTTGCTTCTTTACTAGAACCACCTCTACAACAGCCAACAGACGGTGAGGGCCGAAACTTGTAATAAGTAGCAAAAGACAAATACACGAAGCTTAGACCAACATAGACTTTGAAACAGCTATGTGAATACAAGGTCAGATAAACAAACACCCCTGTCAAAAATATCACCACTCCAAAAGTTGCAACGCATTTCACAATAGAGAGTTCTTCTCCTCCTTGTCTTTGATTTGGGAACTGCCCCTGAGCATTGAAATCAGATAACAGTTTGTCCTTCAACTGAAACGAATCCATTAACCAAGCAGAACACTCTGCATCATTTGCCGGAATCTCCTTAGCTAAAACTCGCCTAACGTGGATATGAACTTCTGAAGGATCAGTCCCAAATACATTGTCCATGAAAGATGGGCAACGAGGCTTGTATGCAATAGTCAAATCATATACTGCATCCAAAGAGTTATGTAGAGCTTCAAAGCAAACGCTAAAGCCTCTTGTTTTTGGTAAAAGTACGTTTGATAACGCTGGAAGACCAACCTCAGCTGCAAACTTTTGGCTTCTCTTACACTTCTCTTCACTGCATATATCAAAGTAAGAGAGAAGAGATCTCAGTGTTGTTGACAATGCAGATTGATTAAGAGGTAGGGAAGATAGTAGTATACTTGAAGTCTGTTCCTTCAGGGAATAGAGCGAGCCACAAGGGCTCTTGAGGATCTTTAAAAGTGGAAAGCATTTGAAGCATAACAGGCTCATCGACCTCACGGTTCCTCTCCACAGGGATAAACTCAAGGATATGAAACCCCCAGCCGAAGATAGGCAGCCTCATCAAGCTGCTCTTGAGGACGTACTTGATGTAGCCGAGACAGCCTTTTCTCAAGGCGATGTTCCAGAGATACATCCAGTCCACCTCCGTCCTGTGGTTAGCGATTAGGAGGACGCGTTTCTCTACGGGAAGGGTGTCTCCGGAGAAGACCATGGATGTTCCGTTGACTGTTTCGAAGAGGTAAGGCCAGAGAGCTAGCCAGTGACCGAAGATTAAGGAGATGGCTTTCCTGGATTGGTGTACGCTAAGGAGACGTAAGGCTAGAGCGAAGATGGGGGAGAAGTAGACGAGGAACATGAAGGCAGTTGAGAGGTAGATGAGTAGGATGATGAGACCTCTTAGGATCCTAAGTGGAGTCAAGGGGCGGTTCTTTAAGTTATCAGAGTCCCCACAAACTTCCATATCTGTTAGAGATAACAGAACTGTAGCAATGTGAATCAAATGTTACTCAGTGCCAACCGAAAGCTAGTAAAGCAATGCAATAGCCACAATGTCAATTATAAGCTCAAAAGAAAATAGTGAGATCACACATAGAGCCTAATCAAAGACATTACATGCCCAAACTTTATAACTTTTGAATATGAAACATACCAAAAAAAATGGAAATGTGAAACTCAGGAACATGAACTAACCAATTATTCAACCTGTTAAGTTTCATCAATTTCCAATTCAAAAACAATTGGTATTACACTAATCTGTTATTTCTCCAACTTCGACTTTTATCTCATTAAAACAAACCCAATGAACGTAAACAATTGTATTAGGCAGCTACATAGATTCGGAATCAAGATTTGACGCTATTACAATAAGTATTCCAAATTGGGAAAAAGACTTGTGGATGGATACAGCAACTGATAAAAACAAAAATTAGATCCCACGTGATCAAAGACTAGAGAGACAGAGCAAGAGAAACACACTTCTGTCGGAAACAAAAAAAATCTACAGAGACAGAGAGGGAGATAAGAAAGTACCAGGAGAGGGCAAGTTAGCTGGTGAAGAGGGGGAGATGATCAACGTTAAAAAGAGGAACAGAGGAATGGTGGGAGAATCTTAAAAGAAGGATTCGTTTAGGGTCGGATAGGATCTTAATAAAGAGGGTGGGAATGATCAGAGAAGGTAGGGTGTACAGTATGTAAATCCAGCACTCTGATTGGTCGTGTGACGATAAAAAGGTCCAAAGGCGCCGCGAAGACAAATACCTGACACTTGCGACCACCTTAGAACATTCTCTTTGGCCCAATCTCCAAGCGTCAAGCAACGCCAACCTCTTATAACATTCCCTTCTCTTCTCCACTTCAGTTTTAAGTTTGTACCAAAAAAAGAAAAAAAATAACGCCTTTTCTTAATTTATTTAAAACGAAATCAACACGCTGCCTCCTTTCTTATTATAAAGCTTGGATCTAATCAAATTTTTAGATCTTAGTTTTTTTCTGTTTTTTTTTTGTATATGGAGTCTGACCACATGCTCAATTATTTTCATGCATGATAGGTTGGCAACAACAACATATAAATTCATGTTTAAAATATGCTGAGAGAAAGTACCTTTTGCAAACAATCGTGTATTATGTAGTTCCAAAAGTATGTACTTTTATTGATTTTTTTAATAAAAAGTGTGAATATTAATATGAAATTTTTTTCTCTAGTGGTTACCGTCTCTTTGTCCTAAATAACACTGGAATCATTAAATTAGTAGACTAAAGATAAGTTCTTTTGTTTTTGTAGATATTAATGTTTGATTTATAAGATATCATCGACCAAAAGTAAATTCCATTAAAAGTGACAGTGGACCAAACCTTATGAGGATGTGATTGATCAGGTTCAGAAGTTATATTCTCTCCCTCTGATTCGTCAACTTACAGTAGAAGTGATTTTATCGCGGTCCATATAGAAAGTGATTCTATCTCCCGAACTAATATGCTAGCGACGAGATTTAAGGCAAATGGGTCCATTGTTGTTGATCTGATGAAGCTATCAAGTATCAACACAATAACACATGACTGGTCACCCAGAAATTATGACTTATCTTTGTGTGTGTTTGTTAATGGCTTTGTATAATAAGATACAAATTGATCTAAGTGGGGGTTATTGGTTCTATCATTTTAGTGGATTTAGAAAGAAAAATTGGATTTAGAAATCATTGACAAATCCATTGATTATAAAATCACAAACAGATTTCAAAATGAATGATATAAGATTTCAAAATCAAAATAAGTGGATTATTATAAATGAATGAAATACATTTGCAATTGAAGTTCTCGTTGGTAATCGGCCATCTAATTCATCATCTTCATGCGACATATATATTTTATTCTTCTGATGTTTCTTGATGTCAAATTCAGGATTCATGTTTGATAATGTAACATATGACAAAGAAAAAAAGCTTAATAACCTATCAAAACAAAAATATGATATGCAAGACACAAGTACCATTTTACACAAGAATATGATAACTAGTAACACTTGTTTCGTTTGTATGTATTATATACAAGACATGTGCCTAATGAACGTTTTGAACATGAACGGAAGACGACATAATAACAATGTTTATATCAACCACGTTTATTTGGAAACACAAATAAGGAGTTGGAAATAAATCAATAATGCAAATCCAATCAAAATAACAAGGTTTAACTCAATATTTGCTTCCTTGTATTTTACTCTTCAAAATACTCATAAATCCATTCAAATCTAAATCAAAATCAAATCCTCAAACAAATTATTAATATTGAATAACACTTGACTCTAAAATCTATTTTAAAATCATAAAACCAATAACACTATATTTGAAACTAGATTTTGAAATGATAGAACCAATAACACTTGATTTGGTTTGGATTTTTAAATCCATTAAAATACTAAAACCAATAACACCCTCTAAGATAGTTCAATATTTTGTTGAACAACTTACAGAAATGCCACAAGCCCATTAGTTATCCTCTTATAAAGCCCATATAAGTCGTTAATGGGCCGCGTACATCACTTGGAGAGCTCATGAAGCGATAGAGATAGAGAGAGAGACGCTGCCTAATCTCATCCCGTTATCTTCTTCCTCGTGCCTGCGAGCTTCCTCCAGCGACAATGGCTTTATCGGTTTCAAACCTCGCCTCTTCTCTCTCGTCCCTCTCTTTCTCCTCCCAAGTTTCTCAGGGACCAACCACCCTTTCCTTCCCCCGAGCAAACTCGGCGTTCTCACTCCCGGCGAAATCCGCTCGACGCGCTTCTCTCTCAGTCACCGCCACGGTAGCTGCTCCCGCGGAGGTAGCGGAGGAGGATGATACGATGGAGCTGAAGAAGTACGTGAAATCTCGGCTTCCGGGAGGTTTCGCAGCTCAGAAGATCATAGGCACGGGACGGCGTAAGTGCGCCATCGCTCGAGTTGTGCTCCAAGAAGGCACCGGGAAAGTTATTATAAATTATCGCGATGCCAAGGTACATTTTATCTTTTCTAATTCGTTTATTACAAGATGATGCTTACGCTGTTTCTGATGTGTGTTTTGCTTTAGACTGACATTATGTTGTGTTCTTGTCTGAAGCATTTAGTAGTATAAATTTTGCAGCAATAAAATAACATAAGTCTTGTTATTAAAATTGGCTGAACAAGTAGTATAAGTGATTCAATGCCTAGCGCTTATAAAGCTTAGTTGGAAGCATAGTTTGTAACAATATGTTAAAGTGCTGTTTTAGACTAAGGATAAGTGGTTGAGAATGTGGTAATAGAGTGAGATATTATTGTAAAAGTCTCTAATGAGGTATTGTGAATGTGAATTAATTATTTTGAATCAATCCCACATATGTTGCTAAAAATGATGATGATCCTTTTTTTCAGGAGTACCTTCAGGGCAACCCATTGTGGCTTCAGTACGTTAAAGTGCCATTAGTGACACTTGGTTATGAGAACAGTTACGACGTGTTTGTGAAAGCTCATGGAGGTGGTCTCTCTGGTCAAGCTCAAGCCATTACTCTCGGAGTTGCTCGTGCCCTCCTGAAGGTAAGTGCAGACCATAGATCTCCTCTGAAGAAGGAAGGTTTGCTCACTAGAGATGCGAGGGTGGTTGAAAGAAAGAAGGTTGGGCTCAAGAAGGCTCGTAAGGCACCACAATTCTCCAAGCGTTAAAAGAGCTTTTGTTATTTGTATTATTGTTGGATCATCAACTACACTCCTTCGCTCCATTTCCTTGTTTTCAGTTTATGTGTAGATTGAATATAATGCAAAGCCAAGAGTGAAAGTTCATTTTTTTTTAACATTAAAAAGTCATTTGATCACTCAAATTCGAAATAGTCTAGAAAATTAAACCGAAATAAAACAACCAATACAAAACAAAAATCTAGCACTTAGCCAAATGGTCGGTCGTTGTATGTTCCAGACAAGGAATATGTGAAAGTAGAAATCGTGGAAACGTTCTTTTAGTCTATCGAATTCATTATAAGAAGAAATAAGGCTTCAAACAACATACATAATATAGTTCTCTGTTTGAAAATAAACTAAAAATCTTGTTCATATGATCATTTATTCTTGTGTTTGATTCGCTTATTATCATATCGACGCTTCTCTGAATAGCTTTTGTGTGTCTTGATTTGCACGAAACTTGGAACATAAGGGCACACAAGTGGCCAACACTCTTTGTCAGAAGGTTCTCCAAGATCCAATTCTCTAAAATATCCATCCTCTCCAAAGACTTTTATTGTGTCTGATCTTTCATTTCTGTCTTTAGTCTTTACTGAAAACCAATTGCAACTTTCTTCTCCTCTTCAACAAAGAAACACCCATCTGAAAACTTGCTGATCAAGCTACTGAATGGTCCCATGTCCACTCTCAAGAACTTGCTCCACCACACCTTTGTACCCCAATCCACTTTCAAGCTTATGCTATTCCACGAAATCATTTGTTAAAAGAAGCTTTGTTTTTTTGTATTATTGTTGGATCATCAACTCGTCTAGTACACTCCTTTGCCTCCATTTTCTTTTTATTTTCATGTGTTCTGTTTTGATTGAATATAATGCAAAGCCTAATTCATTTTTACATCAAAAAATCATTTTATTAATTAAACCTGAAGTAGTCTAGAAAACTAAACCAAAATAGAAAAACCAGTACAAAACTCGGTAGCTAACTGGTCGGCTGTTGTCTCGACTCGATAATCTAGCATTTGCTAGAAACTTTCCCTTTGTAAAATTCATTATAAGAAGAAATAAGGCTTCAAACGACATATATAGTACAGTTCTTTCTGATTGAAAATAAACTAAAAATCTTCTTCATATGATCATATCCTTGTGTCTGATTCGCTTATTAACATATCGACGCTTCTCTGAACTAGTTTTGGGTGGCTTGATCTGCACGAAACTTGGCACATAAGGGCACACAAAGTGGCCAACACTCTTTGTCTGAGTGTTCTCACATCATATCTACGCTTCTCTGAACTAGTTTTGGGTGGCTTGATCTGCACGAAACTTGGCACATAAGGGCACACAAGTGGCCAACACTCTTTGTCTGAGTGTTCTCACATCATATCTACGCTTCTCTGAACTGGTTTCGTGTGGCTTGATTTGCACCAAACTTGGAACATAAGGGCACACAAGTGGCCAACACTCTTTGTCTGAAGACTCTCCAAGATCCAATTCTCTAAAGTCTTCATCCTCACTGTGTCTAATTTTTTGTCTCCGTCTTTACCAAAAATCATTGCGAGTTTCTTCTCCTCTTCAACAAAGAAACGCCCATCTGATATCTTACTGACCAAGCTAGTGAATGTATACACTCTCAAGAACTTGCTCCACAACACCTTTTGTTCATCAATCTTATCACTGATCCATATATCAACCACAAGTGATTCCCAAGACTGAAGTAAAACCGAAAGCTTCTCATCTCTCACACAAGACAGAATCACGAGTTGTTTAAACCGATAAGAAGCCCTCCGAATCTCATTCTTGTGAAATCAAAACAAACCGTATGAGCGATCTGTCTTCGTGGGTCTGCAACACACCAGTAAGTGTTTCCTTTGAGAGAAACACCACGGCCGCAAAGGTTTATACCTCTAAACCCATTAAAAAGTCTTCTCGGATTTTAGGAACTATAAACCTCAAGATTTTGTAGTGTCGACGACAAGAATCTTCCTCGTACCCGTACCCGATAGCGTACTTGTACTTGGCACGTACGTCAGCATGTCGTCCTTTTTCGATCCACCTTGTTTGTCCCAGACAAGGGTTCCAAACCAAAAGTCTCTTGTCATCTTTTAAGATGCATAGTAACAAACCATCGCAGTGAAAGACTTGAGATATCTTGACTTGTCCGTGGGTTAGACAAGTGAGTTTACCTAGACGCTTTATTGATGGGTTCTCGTTGACTACAATGCTCTTTAGATAAACATTATGATCCATTATCATGATCATCCTAGACTCACCTGACTCCCTTCTTCCGATGTTACTTTAACATTATGTTCCATCTTCTTTGCAAACCATCGAATAAAATAAACCGTTCCAAGCTTTGCACGTTGATCGTGCTGCTCTCACAGATTCTGAGGGAACCCTAGAGAAAATATCATCTATCAATTCCTCTGGAAGATCCAACATCGTCGTCATATATATAGTTTTCGAGTTGGAACAAACAAACCCAATAATTCATGGTCCAGTAATCTCTGCTAGGATTAATAATCACTAAATTGTTGAAACACACATAATTGTGTGTTTGTAGATCACCTCAATAGTAACTGAAAATCCGGAGGAACACACACACTCTTGTGTGTATATAAACTATCGTCAAAGAAGAAACACTTTTTTTTTGGACTTGTGATCTCTCACATTCGCTTGACTTGGTCTCCTTGTCATCATACAGTTTGCCACTTGTGAGACAGTGATCAGATGCATACGGAAAATGAAAACTGGAGATTAAGCTGGTTTAGCTGAGAATGGTGTGCGAACGTTAGGTATGAGAGAGCTTACCCACTTTGACTCTTTCCATGCATTTTCTCCTGCTGCCATTTTTTCTGCTTCTCCTGTTTTTATTTTGTTCTTTCATTTCGCTAGCTCCTCATAACTTTGTTATTCTATTACTTGAAAATAACAAACACAACCTGAACTCTTGGGTGTTAAACCAATAGTTTCATTCAACAATTGATTTTTATGTAATATTGTTCCTAAAAAATCCATATTCTAGTTTTTTCACACATTTTAATAAAACACATTAAATTTGCATAATTTTTTATGTTTATCTTCTTTTCACAATTTTAAACCAATAAAAAATCAATTAGTGCAATTAAAATTTTTGAAGTTTGCAATTAGTTAATAAAACATGCATTGAAAATGAAGAAAATAAATTTTTTAGAAATAATTTTTTTCTATAGAATATGTATCTTTAAAGAATGGAGAGAGTATAATACTAACAGAGAAAAACATACTTGGTGTGTGTGTGTGTTTCCATTGGTAGGATCCTAAAAATTTATTGATTACATGCATTTGTAAAAAGAACATTAATTGTAACAATTTAATGATTTCGAGGGGTCTAGTTTCAAATGAAATTATTACGTTATTAATAGTCAGCTGCTACCAGCACCGGACCACTTCAAAATTCTTTTTTTGGTTATCTATGAACAACTGAAGTGTGTGTCAGTGTATGTACGTCACACCTAATGTATAGTTGTATTTCTGAATATTTCTATGAATATATAAGTTAAAACAGTTGCGTATCTATGCCATATCGCTATCCCCTCCCTGCAACACTTCGCTGCCACAATACGACGAGTAACACAAAAGTAAAATATTGGTATCCAAGTGTCCTTCCTTCGATTAAACCGATGTCACGAAATCTGTCTGTAAGTAAGTATATGCATACGATTATGAATCTACATTATTGCTAATTGCTATGCTTTATAAAATGGTGTACGAATGATTTGGAATCTCGCTGCAAAAACTAGTGATTGACCAATGGGTTATTAGTGTTTTATATCAAGGACTGGAGGCTTTGAAAACATAAGATTAATGAAACTAAATTTTCTTCCAGGTCATTCTATATAGTACTCTCTCTCTCTCTTTCAATTTATTTGGTGTTTAATGAATTTTTTTTAAAAATAATTGATGCTTTCACTATTCTACATAAAATTTACTGGACCAATTACAAAATGCTATTTTTCTTATCGATTAAGCTAGATTTATTTAGTACTACTTTTACATAACGAAAATAAATTACATAAAAATTTATATTTTCTTGCAAAAAATTTTAACATCAACTTAAATAAAAAAATAAAGTATGTGATTTTGCCTGCTAAAAAATGTTTATCGTAGTAATACAATTAAAACTGTTTATAATAAATTTCTATGAGACGAAAATTGTCTACAAATTTTTTTTTTTCAATTGCTGATATGATAGTAAAGTAAAAATATATATTTTAAATTAACATAACAAAGAGAACAAAAACTATTTTACTACATTTTCATTGTTATAATTTACTTGTTCTAGAAATCGGGAATCGAGTGTAATTTAAAAGTGTAAACTACTTTACAAATAAATTACTAACAACAACAACAAAACATAGCATTATTTTAAATAAAAAATTATAATATACTATTTATTTGAGATTCAGAATTAAAAATAAATGAATAAAAATTTATTCTGGTCATCGATACGGTTGTATGTATGTTTTATCTCTGTCTAGCTATCTCTGTGTGTTTTGTTGTAAATAACAGGAAGTTTTGTTTTGTTTTTTGACGTCTCAACGCACGAATTTAAGCCTCCATTACGCTCTGCACGCCTCCTGAAAGAGAGAGAGATCGAATCATGTTTAATTAAATCTCTCTCGTGAATCCGCTAGATTCTCTCTTCACCCTTTTCTCGCCTCTCCTCTCCTCTCCATTTTGTTTTCTTCTTCTTGCCATTGCCATGGTGGGTGCTGCTGCGTCTTCCTGTTACGCTTCTCCCTTATGCACCTTCTTCGTCGCTGCTTGCATGTCCCTCTCTCACGGCGGCGGCGGCGGTGATACCCGTCAACCCCTTGGGCGGAGCCGTCGAAGGAGACAACAGCTCGGCAAATGCTCTGGATCCGGTAGCGTTCAGGAGGCTCTCGTGCCTTCTTGTTTGGAGTTTAAGCCTTGCAGTCACTACAACAAGAACAACAAAGGCAATGCCTTTTCTTCTCTCTTGGGATCGAATAGCCTTTCTCTGAATCGTAAACAGAGGAAACTGAATCGAGCAACTACTTCTTCTTCCGGTATAATCATTCTTTCTTTGTTTTTGTGTGTAAAATTTGGACTTTTTATGTTTCATTACACAAGTCTTAGTTCAATGTTGTCATGGGTTTATGTCATAATGGGCAAAAGACTTAAAGCAGCTGACTTGGAATCTCAGCTGAAGTGTGAAGTTGGATTCTTTTATTTTATTTTATTCTGATTTCAATGTGTTTTATGAAAAAAAGCACATCTTTTGTGAGTCCTAATAAAAAGTTTGGAGACCTGAACAAATGGCAGTGAAACTATATATATATTAAAAATTTGAAGTTGCCATTTGGTATAATGCCATTGAGATGTGGTTTCTGGATAGTAGCTAGTTTAAGTTAATCTATCTCATCTACTATTAATGATCTTTTGTGGGGTTTTTTAGGTGGAGCCATGGCTGTTGCGATGGGTATGGAGAAGGAAGGCACTGTTGACAAGAAACCCCCTATGGAGCAGCGTCGTGTTGTAGTGACTGGAATGGGAGTTGAGACATCATTAGGTCATGACCCAAACACCTTTTATGAGAACTTGCTACAAGGCAACAGCGGTATTAGCCAGATTGAGAATTTTGATTGTTCTGAGTTTCCTACGGTAATAAGCAAATATTATATATCAGGAGTTTCTCCCTTTTGATTTTGTAGTTTAATTGAATATCTTTCCTTGTTTTTTACCTTTGATAAGAGGATAGCAGGAGAGATCAAATCCTTCTCAACTGAAGGATGGGTTGCTCCAAAGCTTTCTAAAAGGATGGACAAGTTCATGCTCTATCTTCTCACCGCTGGCAAGAAAGCTTTGGCTGATGGTGCTGTAACTGATGAAGTAATGGCTGAGTTTAACAAAGCCAAATGTGGGGTTTTGATTGGCTCTGCAATGGGTGGCATGAAGGTACATTCTTGATTGTTCTCCTGCTAATCGCTGCATCTCTAACAATCTATATTGATTACAGGTGTTTAACGATGCCATTGAAGCGCTGAAGATCTCTTACAAGAAGATGAATCCTTTCTGTGTACCTTTCGCCACAACAAACATGGGTTCTGCTATGCTTGCTATGGATCTGGTCTGATTAGATTTTGTATGTTTTATGTAAATATTATATGGATCCACCACCAGCAGTTTAGCACTGACCTTTCTTTTTGTGGTCATGTATATTAGGGATGGATGGGGCCAAACTATTCTATTTCAACTGCTTGTGCAACAAGCAACTTTTGTATTTTGAATTCAGCAAACCACATTATCAGAGGGGAAGCTGTAAGTAATCCTCCACCCAAATTGGAAATTTCGACTGTTTGGTAGACTTCTTCTGGTTCTACTTTTATTGGACTATGTCTATTTTTTCAGGATGTAATGCTCTGTGGTGGCTCAGATGCAGTGATTATTCCAATAGGTGCATATTCGTTCTCCTATCTCTGTTCTTGAACTCTAAGCTACATGTTTCTTAATCATATGTGTACCTATATATGCAGGGTTGGGAGGTTTTGTTGCATGCAGGGCTCTTTCACAAAGGAATAATGATCCCACAAAAGCTTCACGTCCTTGGGATAGCGTGAGTTTCAACCATTTCTTGTCCTCTCTTCTTTCAAGTCTTGATTACCAATGTGGATGTTAGAAAGAATTTTAATGTGAGAAAACATGTGTAGTGTTTGGATAAATCTTTCTAATTTGGTAAACCTGTTCTTGATTGCATAACAGAACCGAGATGGTTTTGTGATGGGAGAAGGAGCTGGAGTTCTGCTTTTGGAAGAGCTTGAGCATGCTAAGGTATATAAATAACTCATTGGTTCTTGTTCTCCTCCCTTGTTTCCTATGTGCTCTTTAATCACAAATGAAACTTTGCATCCAAGCTTTATTCATTCATTCTTGCTATGGAAAAAAGTTGTAAGAAATGTATTCTTACTTTTTTTTATCAGAAAAGAGGAGCAACAATCTACGCAGAGTTCCTTGGTGGGAGTTTCACATGTGATGCCTACCACATGACCGAGCCTCGCCCTGATGGTACTTCCTCAGTTTCTAATCAACTCTTAGTTTTAAATCTCTTTTGTCTATTAGAGTTATCGTCATTGTCCCATGTCTTATTATATCCACAGGGGCTGGTGTCATTCTCTGTATCGAGAGAGCATTAGCTGATGCTGGGATTTCAAAGGAACAGATAAACTACATAAACGCACATGCAACCTCAACTCCAGCTGGGGACCTTAAGGAGTACCAAGCCCTTGCTCACTGTTTTGGCCAAAATCCTGAGGTAGCTTTCTCTTCTCCAGACCTCCTCAAGTTCAGTTTTGTATGCTTTCCTTACTTGGTCTCACAACTTTGTTGGCAGCTAAAAGTAAATTCCACAAAATCTATGATCGGACACTTGCTGGGAGCTGCTGGGGCCGTAGAAGCTATCGCAACCGTGCAGGTAACACATTCAGTATTATAAAAACACATCAGTGTATCCTCAAGAAAATGAAATGAGGTGAAATTGTCTACAGGCAATAAGGACAGGATGGGTTCATCCAAATATCAACCTCGAGAATCCAGACAATGGAGTGGTATGTTAAGTTATTTTTTTTGTCCTTTTGTTATTCCAAGATGATTATACTACACAAAGACCATTTATTGTGTCCTTTAAGAAAACTATGGGTGGGGGAGAGTTAATAATACTTACCTAATGAGATGAAACTGGAGCAGGATACAAGTTTGCTGGTGGGTCCTAAGAAGGAGAGATTGAGCATTAAAGCAGCCCTGTCAAATTCATTTGGGTTTGGTGGCCATAACTCCAGCATCATTTTTGCTCCTTACAAGTGAAAAAAACAAAACTCGTTTTCTTGTATAACTTGCTGTAAGGTAACATTAAACATCCATTGTTCTCTGATGCATTGTACAGTGATGAAGCTGAGTTTTTAAAAGCATGTAATTATTCTGTGCAGTGTTTACAAGAGCTCTCCCCCATGTTATGTTGTGGTGGGAATCAACACAGCCAAGAGCTAAGCTAAGTTTCTTAGGATCAAGATTTGATGTGCTAGAGAACTTGGATAGGAGGAGCAAACGTAGGAGAGTTTGGATTTGCCATCAAAAAATTGTTCATTATGATATGTTTTTAATGTGTTTCAGACTCAAATTCTCAAAACAAAGTTAAAACTTTTACGTGTTGTCCTAACCAATTACATACTTGGTGAGATTAGCAATATATCTTTAGTTCATGTCGTAAATGCAATGTTTTAGTTCATTGAAAGATTGGTCGCCGCTTCCGATCAAATGCATAGAGTTGAATACTTAATAGTTTATACAACAAGCCAGTAGGCTATAACAGTGACTTCAACAGATCCGGTTTTACGTAGTTGGTCGCTTAAAACATTTACCTATAAACCATTACAGTAAAAAAATTAAAGCTGATACGTTATGAACTTTAAACTATGATCAGCCCTTTTTGACATATACCAGACTTAATTGAACTGAGGTTTTGTGTTAAGTGAGTCAATTTTACGTATGCAGGTTGATATCTTTGTTTAAAATTAAAAACATTTTATTAAATAGTACATTATTCTTCTCCTTTTTCTCATGTGTTTAGTGGTTGAGGGACAGATTAGGTTAAAACCCCTAACCAATGGACTATAAGCTGGGTTAAAAACCCCATCAACTGACTATAAACTCAGAGTATTTCCAACATATTTTTATATTAACTTTATAATAATAATTAGAGGCAAGTCTATTACAATTCACGTATGTTTTTTTCTAAAATATAATTGTTTATTTTTTAAAAGACCAATTTTCTATTTTTACTCTAAATATAAAAAATAAATATAAATATATTGGAGTAGATATTATCTCAACTGTAAAATCATTTTATTTTGAAAGAAAAAAAAAATCAAAATACATCGATATAGGGGATGGCTGTTTGAAACGCAATGGTTGCAGTTGCATGAATTTGTGGATGTGGTTGGTTGTGGTTTATAGCGTTATTAAACAATTTGTACAGCTAGTACAATGGTTAGAAATTGATGCATTTGCGGGATATTGGTTATCAATATTAACACATTATAACATTATAAAAATATCAAAACATACTATTATGATAAATATAATATAACTAATAACAAGTATTATGTTTATTTGTGCATTTTTAACTTAAATGAAAGTTATACTTTCAATAGAATTTATTTTGAAGATTTCTATTAGAACTTTTAAAAGAATATTTTGTTTCTTGTATATATGTATATTTTTTATATAGGTATATATATTAATGTTAAAAAAATTATAGTGAATAGTTTTGGTTTAAAGTGTTATAAAAATAAATTATGATACTATTAGTGAATTTAAATTAAAATAATATATATATATATATAATATTTCAATTTTAAAATTTAAATCACAAAATGAAAATATTTTTATATTTGTTTATCCAACCGCAACTGTCTGCAACTGCAACTGTCTGCAACCGCAAACGATAGCAAGAACTAGCTTTTGATTTTAAAAGGTTTGCAGCGGTTTGAAGCGATCTGTAACGATTTTAATAGTGGTTGCAAAACGTCAACAATCTCAACCATCCGCCAAAACTGCGTTTACGGATGATAGCGGAGAAACCAGTCATCCCCATAGGCTCACTTCTACCTACAGTTAATATAATTGAAATTTATTTTAGCACGTGTTTTATATGCTTTATAATAGAATTATAATTGTTATTTTATCTTATTTATTTTGGTATCTGCAACCAGCTAAGAAAGTAATAAAGATTCTCATAGTCATTGACTCATTTGTTAAATTTATATTCGGGAACAAGGCAGGATTGCAATTCAAGAAAGCAGAAAGATTCTTCTGCTCCTATTTTTCTTACATCTGGAACGATCTTTAAAGATGTCGAGTTCTGCCGAGTGTTGGGAGTTCTCTGGTCCGAAGTTACCTGAGAAGCCAAGCTTCTCACAGACCTGTAGTCGATTGAGTCGTTATCTCAAGGAGAAGGGTAGCTTTGGAGATCTGAGCTTCTCGATGACAAGCAAGCCTGACGTTAATGGTAAGCAAACCCTTCTCTTTCTAACTAGATGAGTAGATCTGGTTAGTTCTGTTTGATTCTCTAGGTTTTTTTAGGAGTCTTTAAATCAAGACTTGTGAAACAAGCAACTTAAAGTCGGTTACATGTTAACCGGAAACTAAATCATCTTACTTTGGTTTTGGTTGAAACATAATCCTAAGTTTAAGTTTAAACCATGATGGTGAATTTGTTCCTTTGTGAAGCTTCAGGAATCAATTCTAAAGCTGCTCAAGATGTTAAACTACAAAATGATATGTTTCCTTGCCAATCAAGCTTTTCTTCTTCCTTTGGGGTCAAGGAAGAGGTCGTGAAGATCACAGAGACTAAGTATGTTTTGTTATCTGTAAATAGTAATAAAGCATCATCTGATTATACTAGATTTGACTAGTTTTTTTGGTGGGTTGTCTTTTAATCTTGAGCAGACCTGTGAAGCCAGAGTCTCAATCTGCTCCATTGACCCTATTCTACAGCGGTCAAGCTATGTTGTTTGATGATTTTCCTGCTGAGAAAGCCAAACAAGTCATTGACTTGGCTAACAAAGGAAGTGCCAACGGCTTCACAGCTGAATTGAACAATAACCAGAGTGCTTATACTAAAAAAATAGCCAAGAACCAAAAAGAGATTGCTTCTATCCCAAGGCCAGTTCCTAGTCCTGCAAAAAACCCAGCTCAAGAGCCCATCCAGACCAACACGTCCTCTTTAGCTTCCGGTAAGTTTTTTTCCCAGGCCACTTTGTTTCAATCTCTGGCCTTTTGGCTTATTCATATTTGTCTAACTTACTTATTGACTTTGTAGAGCTCCCAATTGCTAGAAGAGCTTCCCTTCATCGATTCCTAGAGAAGAGAAAGGATAGGTAAATGCATATTTGTGAAAACATTTTACTCCACTTTTAGTAACCTATTGTTAAAGCAAGTTTCTATATATTCAACTCGGAACCTTTAACAGGATTACATCAAAGGGACCGTACCAGAAAGAAGGTTCAACCGAAGCCTAAACACAGCCGGGCTAGGTTTGCAGTAATCTTTTAAGACTTGTGTGGATCCAGAAGCCACATGAGAGATCATCTCAAAAGACTCTCTTGATGCTCCATCTTTTACAAATATCAAGCTCGTATTCATGTTTTTCATAAAATAAATTTGTCTCACGCCTAGTAGTCTTGTTTTGTTCAATCCGCCAATAACTCGGTACGTATATCTGTATGAATTTACTCTTAATACCTGTTTTTCTTTTTACGGCCTTGATATCATCTATGCAGTTTAACTAACCTAAAGTGTTCTTTTAAAACAAAATATATTTTGAAATAGCCCTAAATTATGTTTTTGTTCCAAAACAACATAATGCAATGAGAAAAATAACGTCATTGAAAAAAAACAAAATAGATATATTCATACTTCATAGGATTAAAGAGCTAAAAACTAGTGGTTAGATTTTTAAGGTTGGTGTTTAGGGTTAGGAATTAGATTTTATGGTCTAAGTCTTAGGGTTTAGATAGAAATTTTAAAATAATAATATTTATTTTATTTTTAAAAATATATAAAATATTTATGTATAGTAAATATATTATAATTATAATTAAAATACTTTTCACTATTAGTGAATAATTTTTTTTCTTTTATTAACTATTTTAGGATAATTTTTTTTTTAATAATATTTAGGGGAATTTGCACAATTTTTTTTGTCTATCTTCGCAAAAATTAATTAGATCATTGAATTCAGCCCATGAATTGGAATTCCAGAAATCATTTTTCTCTTGAAAATGTGGAAATCTAAGAAGATAGAAGATTATTTATCAAACTAACACTCATTTACGCATAGGTCTAGATTGTGACATTTGAACCTATTAGTTACTATACTAGTGTTTTAGGTTTGACAATTATTAAAAAAATGTACAAACCAGAATGGTATAAAAGAAAATAAATATCACAGAAGTAGTTTCCAATCCATCTTTATATTTATTTATATAATAATATTAGAAGCAAATCTATTTCAAGGCATCTCTATTTTTTTTTTTGAAATTAGAGATTACTATTTATCTTGATAAAAAAAAGAGATTACTATTTCTCTTTATATTTAAAGCAAGAAATGATATTTATTTATATTTAGTACTTTTAATATATTACTTTTAGCTTTATACTGGAAGCTTTATACAGTAAACTATATGTAGTACAGTAGTGGATTAGATCAGACCAGGCTTGGTAGGCCATGGGGACTCTGGCTGGCGATAGCTAATTGGTTCGGTCTTGAACTATGTTTTGAACGAACCAAACAAAACGTTGCATCGAGCAGAATCGGGCCCGACTTCATCTTATCAACAACATAGGTCAGATGGTGGATTCTTTATTATCAAAAATTAATTTTTCAGTTTTAGGCAAAAAGATATATACAAATTACTTTTTGACGACGGGACCCAGATTCAACAAGTTGCACATTCAAGGGGCCATATGGATTAATTGCACTATGAATCAGAATGATGAAAAAGTTATTATGTTGTTTCTTCATGTCTTTATTTTATTAAAAGGTTAGTTTACTTTCGTCATCAACTTGAATCTGACAGACAGGACGCGATATTTAATTTTGTAGATACTTTGATCTAGAATTAGATGAAAAATCTCATGTAAAAGATTGCAATACATTATTAGTAGTTATAAACTTATATAACTTTATTTTACCAAAAAAAAAAAAAAAAAAAAACTTATATAACTTTAATATATAAACATCTTAACTGCAATACATCATTAGTAGTTATAAACGTATAATTTTAATATATAAACATCTTGACTGCAAGACATTATTAGTAGTTATAAACTTATAACTTTGTTAAAAAAAAAGATTGCAATACATTATTAGTAGTTATAAGCTTATAATTTAAATATATAAGCATCTTGACTGGTAAGAAATTTCTTATAAATAAACCATAGGAATTTGTATTTTTGACCAAGGATTCATTGTATAATTATTCAGGTCCTCTAGTCGCAAAGTTATAGAGTCATAGACACGAGTCTTGTGCAATCATACATTTTTACTTGATTAAAGTATTATGGATACAAGTAATTTGTGAAGAGTGGGTAATCTATACATATATTAATCTAGATCCAACAAACATTTTTATTGATTTATTTTAATACATATAAACCTTAATCAAAACCAAAAGCAAAGCTTCTATACAAGTTGCTTTAAACCTAACCAAAATTTTCAATCTTTTTTTTTTCTTTTCTTATAATTATTTTCTTTTAAGGTACTATTGAATAATGACCACTTTTTTTTTTATGTTAATGTACTTCTCTTCGAATTATTGTGCTCATCCTAAAATATGAATATCCCAGCGGAGAAACTCTGCTCGCCGGCACAAGGAGAGCTTAAAACGTCGACGTTTCCGGAGACTTGCGATTTACATTTCTCATTTTGTTCGTCCTGCATTATCTGCACTGATCTGCACTCCGCACTGCAGAATCCCATCTCTCCTCTGCACACAACCCAAAAGGAAAATTAATTTCGAGAAAACTACATATTGTAAATTTTATTACAATAGTGCGAAGAGACACTCACTTGTACATGTATATGTCTTTGCCTTGAAGTCTCTTCTTACACAAGTAACAAGAGCTCAGAAACTCTGTCGCATCCCTACAATTCTGGCTCTTGATAACCGGTGGTTCAACCAACGGTTTATTCTTTCTCCGATCATCATACTCCGACCCGTTTTCAAACAGTTCAAACCCATCGTCACTGTAATACACTTTGGTCGGCCCACCAGGGCTCGTCACGTAAGTGTATTCCTCATCCGACAGATCGATCTCAGGGCAACGGAATCTCCCGGAGTAGCAAACCGGATCGTACCGGTTACTCCCAATGTTTCCGTCCTCCAACGCAGCAACGATACCTAAACCGATACCGCCGGAACTGTACCGTTTGGAGTTAACCGGCGAGGGAAATTTCATATCTAACGGACTTCTCGGACTCGCCGAGGAATCTTCCGGTTTGGTAGCAGATCTTCTTCCCGGAACCAACATCTCCGATAACTTACGGATCATTAGGTGAGATCTCTTGCTTAGTGTCATAATCAAGAATAAAGAAACGCAAAGCTTATAGGAAATAATCTGAGAGAAGAAGAGAAAGATGGAGAAAGGTAGAGAGACTTTTCTTGAGCTCACTGGTTTCCTTTGAAGTTTGGAATTTTATGTGAGATGATCAATGATTGAAGTATACAGAACAGAACGGCCCACCATTTATTTATAATCATTATTATTGTTTTTGTATTTATTTATCTTTTTGTCGACTTTTGTATTTATTTATCTTGTTTGGTTACTTTAATCGACATTATATTATTTTTATACCATTATTATTGAAATGAGCAGGCTCAGAATTTGATTGAATGAGCAGGCTTATTATTTTTTTGTCAGAATTTTATTTTATTTTAGGAAATGATTCTTTTTTATTATTATTTCATTGGTGAGTAAGACACTAGGACCCACTTTTTCATCAAGATTCATATGTCCATTTCTGATATTTATTCTTATTCTTTGGAATCCAAGACTTTTTCTAAGAGAAATTTAAAAAATATTATGTGTTATAATCTACCTGATAATTATATGTATATATATTATGTAAGTTTTATTTTTTAAACCACTGCGTTTTATATCTATAGACCAATTCATATGTACTTGAAAAGAGTATTTATCAGCACCTAGATTAATATTTTAGATAGTGATTTTTTATATTGAATCAGGTAGTTGGTTTTACTCTTTTTTGAAAATGATTGTTTTTTTTTAATTTAAGCCGAATATTAGGTGGCAATTTGAAAATGATTGTGGAATCTTATCCCCAACTTTCTTTTGTTGTTTCCACAAATCATATTTTTTGCTGGTTATTATTATCTCGACTTACATTTGTTTTATCGACCGTTTCTCTTCTTAAGTTAATTAATTCGAGTCCTTTTTTTTAAATCATTGACGTTGAAATTGTTTTTTCATTAATAATAATGCGGGATGAAAGTATCATTTCATTAATTTACGCTTGGGGCCTGCAAAACACTAGAACCACTTTTAAAACGGGACTTCACAGTGATTAAAGACATAGGCCCAACTATCATATTTTGGGCCGAATAATAATTATCTTCAGAATAATTGGTTCGAATTGCATAGGATACTCTTCAGAATATTACGGAAATTCAAGAATTTGACAACGTAATTGATACATTTAATTTGTTATTTATCCAATGATTTTAATTAATAACAAAAAAATGAAAAAAAAAGGAATGACATGAAGAATGATCATCAACGTAAGCGAATCAAGTTTCCGGGTTGTCGGAGCTCCGTCTTACAAAAAAATCTCCAGATTACTCCATGACCCGAAGAAACACACAACTCGCTCTTAAAATTACAATATTTTTTTTTTCTTTGGATATTTAAAAGTCCCAAAGAAAAAAAGATCCATCAAAAATCTCTTCTCCGTAATCTTCAATGGGTAAAATCTCTGTAAATCCATCACCGGAGAAGCCGTCGGAGAAGTCATCAAGCCCTGGAAACATCCCAAAATCTGCAGGAAGCATATCAAACAACGACAGATCGCAATCCAGCGTTGTCGCCGACGATGTATCCACTTCAGACACGGAGGTTGAAGAAGGAGACTCCGGTCGGATTTCGGACAAACCCGATTCTTCTCCCCGGACACTAATAACATCGTCCTGAGCGTTGGCGAACCTAGCAGCAGCTTCTCGAATCTCCGTCGCCGTCAACGACCTTCCGCCGGAGATAGACGGTGGGTTATCGGGGAAATTGAATGCGGAACCGCCGCCGCGGAGACAAAACTGAGCGGCGTCGAAAGCACGCGCCGCCTTCTCGGGAGTGTCGTAAGAGCCTAACCAGATGCGTTCTCTGCTGTGTGGAAGTCTGATCTCCGACACCCATTTGCCCCATTTCCTCTTCCTCACGCCTCTGTACTTTGACTGCATCGACGAGTTTCGATTCTCTTCTTCTTCCTCCTTCATCGCTTTCTTCACCATTTTGAACAAGAAGAGATAAGTGCACACCCGGTTCGATTCGGTTTGATTTTGATTTGGACTCTGTTCCGGTTATAGATTTCTCTCTTCGTTTTAGTTTGCAGTTATTTCTGTTATCTGATTTGATTTCGAATTTGCGGCTGTGTGGGGGTTTTATAGACGATGGACTTGAGGAGTGAAGTGGGAAGTGGAGGAAAGAGATCAACGCTGACTGGCGCGTGAAGAAGGGACACATGGCAGATCATAAGTGGATCACGCGGGAATACTGATACTGTGTCTTGGTCTGTTCTGTTCCTTGTTTTCCATGTGATTTATTCCGCTTGTCTTTTTGCATTATCTGATGACGTATTATTTCTATTTATTTTTAGACACGTTGTTTTATTTAACTTTTTCGTAATGGCAAATTGTAGCATGGGAGAGTAGGAGAAGAATAGCAAAGAGCTACAGTTGATCAAAAAAAAAAAAAAAAAAAGCAAAGAGCTACATTGAGAGCAAAAAGATAGTGTGATAAGAATATATGAAACTTGTTGCTATAATCGTTGATGCTGGCTTCATTTAAAAACCAAACGATATGAGTAACCCGGTAATGGTTATTCTACCGGTCGACCTTGTCGAGCTCTTGGGAGGAGCAGGACTAGGTCTTGAGCTTGAGTCCTACCAGCAGCAAAAAGGAGACTAGTTTAGATTGATCTGCTCTCGTTTTCAAGAAAGACCGGATCTGAAATTTTGAAAACCATAAACATTTATTAAGATTTTTTTCTTTCATAAGTTGGAAATTTATGTATATGTGTATAACTTTCAAAAAATCTGGAAGACAAGACCAATATTTCACTGGGTTGTACAATCTGGTCATGTCTTCAATAAACAATTTACCTAGAATCTAAAACTTTTTTTTTTTGAAACACAAACCTAAAATCTAAAATTATCCGATATAAAAAGAGAAGAAAAGTTGTTATATTAATGAGTGATAATTGTTTTTTTGATTAACATGGGTATTCTGGACCTATGAAAAGACTTAAACTAATCTTCGAGGAGATGTGCAGCCGGGATGGACCCTCTCTCCGGGTATGCAAATAGGCCGTAGACATAAACTCATATCTGTACGTGTCGAGAAGAATGTGATTTAGTTTCACGCAACAGGTAGATTGAATTTGAAACGTGTTGGCGTCTCAAGTCATTCCCCTTACCACCTGTCCATAAGACCCCGGAAAGAAAGATATTGAGTGGTAATTTCCTCAATACAGTTCACATCATTTGAAGAAAAGACTGAAAGATTGTTCAGCTTAGGATTTACTTGGCACTTGGATTTTGTCGTAAAAAACTTGGAGAACCAGAAGCGTATAAACAATTTTATGTGTCTACTCACTAGTGCGGTACTGCTTCTCGTGAAGTTTTATGCGGGCACTAACTAAAAAGCTTATATATATATGTTGTTTCAATGACGCAGGAGTCGATAAAAGAAGCAAACACAAGACTCACTAACACAAAGTTAATTAAAACCAATATATTTACGACTAAGCTTTAGTCATTCATTCATTTGCATCTCAGCTCTAGTGTTTAATTTAAACAACTTCTTTGATCATTTAGCAAACCGTTGAAGCTTAAGTTAGGTAGTAACTAACTTTACTTATTTATTTATTTTCGACTAAAAAGCTTATGATTATGAATTTGAAAATTTTACAATATCCTGTTCCAACAGAGGAACAATACATAATGGTGTATCCATATAAGTAGCAGTAAGAAACCATTGATTGGCATCTACGTGTGCTAAAGCATGTGTGACTTTGTTGATATTGCCTGATACATGAGTGAAAGTAACCGCTTCTATTCTTCGCCCATTCCTTGATGTATTGACAGAGAGTAGCTATTTGAAAGTAGTAATCCTTTTGGTGTAGCATCCGAACAAGATGAAGACGTACGGTCCCCTTCAAATAAGATAGATTTGAAGCCTCGAATAAAAATGTTTTGGATGAACGATAATATTCCTTTAGCTTCAGCTTCTGATGGTGTGTTTGCGTAACCCAACTGTGTACCATAATATGAAAGTTAATTTCACTGGAAAGAATGTTGAAACTTTTGACAGTTACAGAGCAGCAACAATTTAAAGATAAGTTAGTGGTACATGAGCAAATCAAAACTCAGAATTATCAGATGGTACAAAAATAAGAAACCTTCTAAAAACATGTTATTACTTTACAAGATTTAACTTGCGTACTTGCCATTCAATGTAGGACTGGTTGTTGTTGATACAGCTAAACAATCAGCTAACAGACAAATTCCAAATGGAGAGACTTGGTAACAAACTGAAATAAGGTAGTAATAACTTTATATGAAAATTAATTTACCATTAGAAAAAAATAGAAAATTTTTGAGAGTGACAGAGCATCAACCATGTAAAGACAACTTGAATGGTAACATGCGCAAATCAAAACTACAGAATTATTATGTAGATGGTTTAACAAAAACATGTGACACAGATTTGATTTGCGTACTTGGCCATTAACTGTAGTTGTTGTTGCTGTCTTAATCAAATCTAATAAAAAAATAGAAAGTTTGAGTGAAATGAATCATGTGTCAGCCACAAGAGAGGAGACGTATCTTTAGACAAATAAATAATATAGAAGTGCGTGCAAGTAAGAGAGAGCATCATCAACTTCGAGTCTCCCCCATCTTCAGTGAACGAACTAGAAAGAGAGATTGAGATAACATCATGGCGATTCCGATGCCAACTCGCCAGCTGTTCATCGACGGCGAATGGAGAGAGCCAATCTTGAAGAATCGCATCCCAATCGTCAATCCAGCAACCCAAGATGTCATTGGTATTAACAAAACCCTAGTTCATTCTTGTAATCGATTGGAACCAGATCTCGAGTTGCGTGTGTGTATGTGTTAGGTGATATCCCCGCGGCTACAAAGGAGGATGTGGAGGTTGCAGTCAACGCTGCTCGAAGGGCTTTCTCGAGGAACAAAGGTAAAGATTGGGCCAAAGCACCAGGAGCTCTTCGTGCTAAGTATCTACGCGCTATTGCCGCTAAGGTAATGATATATATATTATGCTTTTTTCTATCAGTGTGTGTTGTTGAGTTATCTTTCAAGCCTCTGTTTTTGTTTAGGTGACTGAGAGGAAGTCGCATCTGGCTACGCTTGAGTCGCTTGATAGTGGTAAACCATTGGATGAGACTGTCTGGGACATGGTACTCTTTGCTCTCTTCTTTTTTGGTTAAAGTCGGGATTTTTTTGAAGGGTTTTTTGGATCTTAATGTTGGTTTTGTTTGATGGGCTGCAGGAGGATGTTGCTGGGTGTTTTGAGTTTTATGCTGACCTTGCTGAAGGTTTAGATGCTAAGCAGAAAGCGCCTGTTTCGCTTCCCATGGAGACTTTTAAGAGTTATGTTCTCAAGCAACCTATTGGAGTTGTGGGACTCATCACTCCTTGGTAACTATCAGTTTCCTTTCTTTGGTGGTGGGTTCACTTGTTTTGGATCACACCTATGCTTTTAAACTTGGTTTGATGCTGTAGGAATTACCCCCTTCTGATGGCTGTTTGGAAGGTGGCTCCTTCACTTGCTGCAGGATGTACTGCGGTTCTCAAGCCATCAGAGCTTGCATCAGTGTAAGTGAACTGTGTATTTCGTTGTTATGCTTCTGCATTGGTCGGTCCTTCTTTGAGCTCTCATTTGTGTTATGGTTTTTTAACTTCAGCACTTGTTTGGAGCTTGCTGATATCTGTCGTGAAGTTGGTCTTCCTCCTGGTGTCCTCAACGTTCTTACAGGATATGGTTCGGAAGCTGGTGCTCCATTGGCATCGCATCCCAGTGTGGACAAGGTATTGGTCTTTGAGGCATACATCAAACATAATTCAATTTGACTAAAAGGGCTACTGATTAAACCATCATTGTAGTTTAATGTGTGCGGTTTCTTAGAACTTAAAATGCAAAAGTCATTGTTTCTTGGCAGATTGCTTTTACCGGAAGTTTTGCCACGGGAAGTAAGGTCATGACAGCTGCTGCTCAGTTGGTGAAGGTAATTCAAATTTCTGATTTTTGTGCTATATATTTTTTTTCCACTCTTCATCAAACAATGTAAGTGACACAACTTTCGTGGCCTTGTTTGCAGCCTGTTTCGATGGAGCTGGGTGGGAAGAGCCCTCTCATTGTGTTCGATGATGTTGATCTTGACAAAGGTGAGTGTCACGAAAAGTAATTTAACGGTATTGATATAGATTGGTTTTATGATGAGTAGACATGAATTGGATCCGGTGAAGCTTTGAAATGAAAGCTTAGTATGTTTTGACTCCTGTTAATGATCTGAATAGCTGCTGAATGGGCTCTCTTCGGTTGCTTCTGGACAAATGGTCAGATCTGCAGTGCAACTTCCCGCCTTCTTGTTCATGTAAGTGCCAACCATGTGTTTCATTATCTTCTGCTTGCTTTTTTGTGTGAACATGAACTACATGCCGTAGCTGAAGAAGTGAATATTCCAAATTATACAATAAGATGTTTCGATAGAGGTCCATAACAATGATAATTATCTCAGACCAAACCTTTTGGGTGGTTATTGCCAACAGGAATAAGTCACTGCTGGATACAATTGCCGATTCTTGTGTGTAATTTATGAATATATGCCTTATGACATTTCAATTTTATATTTTGAATCCTAGGAAAACATCGCATCTGAATTCATAGAAAAACTTGTAAAATGGAGCAAGAACATTAAAGTTTCTGACCCCTTGGAAGAAGGATGCAGGCTTGGTCCTGTTGTCAGCGAAGGGCAGGTAAAAGCCATATCATGTTTCATCTGGATTGTTATGATCGGAATGAGAGCTGACAAATGTGAATGTTGCAGTACGAGAAAATTTTGAAGTTTATCTCAACGGCTAAAAGTGAAGGGGCAACGATTTTACATGGGGGTTCCCGACCTGAGGTATTTATTTTATCTCTCCCTTTCTTTCATATCCTTGATGCAGTTTCTTCCAGGCTATGATGCTGACCTCTACATCACATATACATCTCACAGCATCTGAAAAAGGGCTTCTTCATCGAACCAACCATCATAACTGATGTAACCACTTCAATGCAAATTTGGAGAGAAGAAGTTTTTGGGCCTGTTCTTTGCGTGAAAACATTCTCCAGTGAGGATGAGGCAATTGAGCTAGCAAATGATTCCCAGTAAGATCTTGTCCTAGACTAAACTTCTTTCTTAATTAAGATCTTTTGTGACTGAAAATCTTTGATAAATGATAGTTACGGATTAGGAGCTGCAGTAATATCTAATGATGCAGAAAGGTGTGACCGCGTAAGCCAGGTTAGTGCTTGTTTCTTAAACCATTTTCAGATTCTTTTGTAGTCTCTTACAATACCATCTAGTAACACAAATCAATACTCGGGTTCTACTTTTGTTAGGACTTTGAAGCTGGGATTGTGTGGATTAACTGCTCACAGCCTTGCTTTACTCAAGCTCCATGGGGTGGAGTCAAACGCAGTGGGTTTGGACGCGAATTAGGAGAATGGTACATACTCTCTATTATAAAACGAATCTTATTGTTAAGGACCTAAATCACTTGATGGCTTGGTATCTGAACAAGTCTTGGGTTTGGTTGGTTTCTTGTGTGTTGTTTGTGCAGGGGACTTGATAACTACTTGAGTGTGAAGCAAGTGACGCTCTACACATCAAACGACCCATGGGGATGGTACAAACCCCCTTGCTAAGTAATGATGAATACGTTGTCATGAAAACGGAAAACCAAATGCTGTGTCTGTGTTGTCCATCTGTGTGCTTTTTCTTTTTTAAAATCAGTCTGTCTAGTTGTGGAACCTTTTGAGTATAATTAAAGACGATATGAATAAAGTCAGCTTTGGTGATTCGCTTTTGTTGTGCATTGAGGCACCATTTTAGGGATCTGGTGCAGAGATATCATGTATATCAAAGAACATGCACCATTTTATGTAACCTTCAAGTCGCAACAAAGTTTGAAACTCACATGGCATTTAATTCAAAGTCGGTAGTATTTGCTTAGAAAAAGCGTTTTATATTAAACAAATCTGAAAGGGGAAGAAGATAAAAAAGGATAAAGAAGAGAGAGACAGAGAGGTGTGTGGGGATTTTCTGGTGCTTATCCTTTTAGAGTGTGACTTGGACCCATTACCATAACAGTACAGCTCTCCTTAGATCTATCTCATCTCGAGATAAACCACTGTCCCTTACTTACTAGGTGACACTTTCGATTAGATCTTCTCTCCTTTCTTTGTCAATTTCTCCTACCGTTAGATCTTTTCTTTATTGTCTGAATTCTGATCCTGCGGTGCCCATTTCTTGCTTTGTAATAGAACATTGGTGATATTAGTGCTTAAGAAAGAACTCTGAGGTTTTGTGGGTCTCTCTCTGCTTAAAGATTTGTGCGTTTGGGGATTCGTTATTGTCTGAATTTTGAGAAAAATGGGGAGCTCAATGGAGGAGAAAGTGGTGGCTGTGATCATGGTCGGTGGTCCAACCAAAGGTAATAGCGAATGCCTGAGAAATCTCCTTTGATCTTAAACAGTACCTTTAGATGTGGATTTATGTTTGAGCACATTACAATGTGTTTCTTTCCTTTTTATCGTTAGTGTCTCTGCAGACAATTCTGGTCTGAATAGTTTATGTGTTCTGATTCTGTTCGAATCTTGGGATCCACCACAGGTACTCGATTTCGACCACTGTCCCTGAATATTCCAAAGCCTCTGTTTCCTATTGCCGGACAACCCATGGTGCATCATCCAATCTCAGCTTGTAAAAGGGTAAGTTTCTTCACTTCAGTTTCAACTTCAGATCAATAAATAATGATAGCAATCCTTAATTGTCTGCAGATTCCAAACTTGGCTCAAATCTATCTTGTTGGTTTCTATGAGGAAAGGGAGTTTGCACTTTATGTCTCTGCCATCTCCAATGAACTCAAAGTTCCTGTCAGGTTTTGATAAACTCTCTCCTCCTTTTGAAGTCTGAGTGTGGCTCATTTGTTTTAGGCTTTGATCTTTGATTCTCTGTTTTGTTTTGGGTTTCTGCATATTAGATATCTGAGAGAAGACAAGCCACACGGCTCAGCTGGTGGGTTGTATCACTTTAGAAATCTAATCATGGAAGATGACCCGGTTAGTCCCCAAGGAATCTTATTATTATTGTTATACTGAATCATTCTTATCCTCAATTGTTTTATGAACTAAGTGTTTCTTCTTCACATCTGACTTCCTTGCAGTCTCATATCTTCTTGCTTAATTGTGATGTTTGCTGCAGTTTCCCCTTGCCAGAAATGCTTGGTATGTACTTTCTTTTCTAAGCCGCAGATTCATCTCTTGGTTTTGAAGATTGTTCTTACTCTCTGATGCCTTTACTACACAGAGGCTCATAGGAAATATGGTGGAATTGGAACTCTTCTTGTGATCAAGGTTTGCCATTGAGCAATAAGATTAGTCTTGTTTTTGTTTCTTGTGATTTTATCAAAGTTTACTTTCTGTGTGTTTGGTTGTTTAGGTCTCTCCTGAATCAGCAAACCAATTTGGAGAACTGGTTGCAGATCCAGATACTAATGAACTGCTTCATTACACCGAGAAACCTGAAACTTTTGTATGTACATATCACTGAGATGACTTCAGCTCTTTATCATTTCCAAGATGGCAAGATCTGATTCTAATGTTTTATTTTGGAAACACAGGTCAGTGACCTTGTTAACTGCGGTGTTTATGTATTTACACCTGACATTTTCACTGCTATAAGAGATGTTTCCTCTCAAAGGAAAGATACAGGTAAAAGCAAGTAACAAACATCTTAAAACATAGTGTATATGCTTTCTTCTCTTATTATTAGTATACATCTTCAAAGTCCCTCTTATTCTTGTTCCCTTTTGTTTTGTCTTAGCAATTCTGAGACGTGTTTCCAGCTTTGAAGCTCTTCAACCGGCAACAAGGTTGACCTACCTGTCTCTTCATAGCCTTTGAACTGAATCATCTTCTTAAGATTGTTATGTTTTCACCCTTTTTTAAAAAATAGGATCCCAGCAGATTTTGTAAGACTGGATCAAGACATCCTTTCACCTCTAGCTGGGAAGAAGCAGCTATATACTTATGAGACTTTGGATTTCTGGGAGCAAATCAAATCTCCTGGGTATGCCTTTTGCCTTGTCTCATTTCTTACAGCTGAAACAGGGAATGAAGTGTTTATGTCTCTTAGTCTCTTACTTAACTGGTTGACTTTTTGCGCAGAATGTCGCTGCGGTGCTCGGAACTCTATCTTTCCCAGTTCCGGTTGACTTCTCCCCAAGTGTTGGCCAGTGGTGATGGAACAAAGACTGCTATAGTGATTGGCGATGTTTACATACATCATTCTGCAAAAATACACCCAACTGCAAAGGTACCTTTTGTCCATTGTTGACGCAACTTCTTATTATCCCACTTTTAACACAAAGACATTCTGTCTGGTCTGTTAACAGATTGGTCCCAACGTCTCAATCTCTGCAAATGCACGTGTTGGGCCTGGTGTCAGGCTCATCAGCTGTATCATCCTTGACGACGTTGAGATCATGGTATGTCTTCTTATATCAGAGACTTGCAAAAGGGGTAAAAGTCTCTCATGATTGACTCTCTTCAGTGACTGTCTGTTTGCACAGGAAAATGCAGTGGTGACTAACGCAATTGTTGGGTGGAAATCTTCTATAGGGAGATGGTCTCGTGTCCAGGCATGTTTCTCTCTTCTGCTCATCTCTTAAGATTCTGATCTTTAAATGTTTCTTTCTGTGTTTCCTACACAAGCATGAACCTGAAGGTATACTTTGTTGATCACAGGCTGAGGGAGTCTACAACTCCAAACTTGGAGTTACTATTCTCGGTAAACTATTTTTTATATTCACTTCCCTTTAAGAGTCATTCCTTCTACTTATAGACATAAAGGTAACCTGAAACATAAATGGTTTCAGGAGACTCGGTTGCAGTTGAAGACGAGGTTGTGGTGACCAGCAGTATTGTTCTTCCAAACAAGACACTCAACGTCAGTGTTCAAGACGAGATCATCTTATAACTCAAGAAAGGAAACCAACCTTGTGGATCTATACCATGTCCCTGAGATTCAATGTTTACTGGAGAATCACCAAAGAAGTATTTGAGAAGTATTTCACATGAATCTTTTGTTTAAATTTGTACCAGATTCCACCATATATACTGAGTCACACCTACTGTAAATGCTATTTTGTCCCATGATATAATAATAAATCACTTGTGTCTTATCCCATGAAGCTTTAGTGAGTGTATCAATGTCCAAAGCTGTTTTTTTGTTTATGCAAGTGAAACGGTCGAGAAGAACATAGACCGAGTCTACAAATTTAGATTTTTCTTTTAAAATAATGTATAGTTTAAAGTTGATTTTTAAAAAAATTTAGGTATACTTTGAGATTTAATGCTTGTAACTTCAAAAGAAACACTAAATATATAAAGATGATACTGTTAACTTTTAAAAATTACATAATTACTTCATTAAATGTACTATATTTTTCTAAACAAGGTCTAGAGAATAATTTGAGACGGCATTGTCAATGTCTCTAAAGAAAATGACATGAATGTTTTGAGCATGGTGAATAAAGGCCATCAACTCCTATACAAGGAGGATCAAGACATAAACACATTATTATCAACATTAATAGACAGTAGTTACTGTGATTACTACTAATAAAAATCTACAGAGGAGAGTTGTCATTGTCAGAAAGAGATTAAAGAGAGCAGACAAAAGATTGTAAAATCAAAACAAGATTGGGACCCTCGAAAGATTATGACCGTGAAGACACAACAATGTTACGTTCAAGACATAAACACATCACTTATCGATTTAGATTTTCTTTCCCCTCTCCAAGATCCGATCCTCAAGATTCTCTTCTCTATGTTTATATCAGATCACCATCTCTTTCCTCTCTCTTATTTATGTAACTCCTCGTCTTCCTTCACATTGATGTTTGTGTCCTTTTTTGACGTTATATATCTAACATCTCTTTTCTTTATTCTACTTTCAGGTTCACAAGAGAGAACAATGGCAGTGGGAGATTTATCATCTTCTTCTTCTTCCTCCCAGGAGTTGCATGTTCTCGCTGTTGATGATAGTTTTGTTGACCGTAAGGTTATAGAGAGGTTGCTTAGGATCTCTGCTTGTAAAGGTAATACATAATAAGGCAAAACCGTCCTTCTTTTTCTTTTGCTCCTCTTTGCTTTGGTCTCTTGATTGTGGGGTTTGTTTACTAAATACAGTGACGACTGTTGAGAGTGGGACAAGGGCTCTTCAGTACCTTGGCCTAGATGGAGACAATGGATCTTCTGCTCTTAAGGTACTGTTCCTTTCTTCAAAGCCTTCTTGCGAAAAAAAAAAAAGATTTGAAAACTTGACTTGTTTTCTCTTCTGGTTTGGCTCCCAAGAAACCTAAGATTTGTTGTCAGTTTCTCGAACATTAGACTTTGTGTATCATCAAGATTTGCTTTTGATGCTTTTGGTCTATATGAAAAGTTGTGCTAAATTTTGATAAAACAGGATTTGAAGGTGAACTTGATAGTTACAGATTACTCTATGCCAGGACTAACAGGATATGAACTACTCAAGAAGATCAAAGTCAGTTTACCTTTCTTTTTTATATAGAACTTTTCATTTATGAGTTTTTCTTTGTTTTTGAATGAAGCTTAGTTACACAGAAACAAAGTTGTTTAATTTTATTACCAGGAGTCATCTGCATTTAGGGAGATACCAGTAGTCATAATGTCCTCTGAGAATATACAACCTCGTATTGAACAGTAAGTGATTGTTATTAGTATCGTTCAAACTGAAACAATTAATCTCAACTATTATGTAATCTGATTTTAGGTATTTTTTTTTGTAGATGTATGACAGAAGGAGCAGAGGATTTCCTGCTAAAACCGGTGAAGTTAGCAGACGTGAAGCGGTTAACAGAACTTATAATGAGAAGTGGTGAACCTCAAGAAGAAGATAAAGCCAAACACTCTTGTCCTAACAGAATCCTACAAAATAAAACTGATTCATCATCATCGTCTCATGATGATGTTTCCTCTGTGGATCATGACACTCCATCTTCCAAGCGAATGAAACTAGAATCTTAGGGCTCATGAGCAGCTTTGAGTATTTTCTCCCAATCCTTTCTTTTGTTTTCAGTAATACACTACAATTAGCCAAGATGTTGTTATGTTTTGTTGATATATGCTAGTTTTTAGATCCTGATTCTCATCTTATGACTCTGTTTTTCTAAAAACAAAAGTATACGTCTAAATTAAAAATAAGTAAACGTCAAACTATATGTTGCACAAAAAAAAAAAAACGTCAAACTATATGTACATGACCTTCAATGCCATGCACGATTTCACTTGTGTTTCATAAGAAGAAAGATGCAGTACAAAGGTTCAGCTCATCCTCAAGTAAAGCTGCCACAGTCACTAAGATAAGAACAAATATATCCCCCCATTTTAAGAAACTTTTCACTTTATAACAATTTGTGTAAGCCTCACTAACCAAACATTGTAAAAGCATCTCCTCAACAGAGCGGTGGAGATATCTGTTTGACGCTAAGCTACTCAAGTTTATGTATTTGGCTAAATAACAGACAGAGGAGTTTTTGAGAATAGGACTAAGTGGGTTTCTAGAGTTTCATCATCATCTTTTTTTTAATCCTTCCACGTTGGAAGGTTGTTGTAATACTGTCTAGACACTCGTGTGGATCTATCAAACCTTATTAAATTATATTTACTTTATATAGTAAGATATATCTGATTTCCAACTATAGGATGTTGTAGTATTCGTAGAATAATGTCATTATGATTAGGTACATAACCTGTTTTGCAAGCAACAGTCTTCCAATCACAGAACATAATCCCCCATTGATTAATCAACCAATTAAACAACATCATAAAGATATGTAGATGTCATGTGTGTGTTGGCATGTTCTTTGTTTCGGTCGTGCAAGGTTGTATTCAGTTTACGCGTCAACGACAAAGTTCTCCTCACGTCTAAGCTGGAAAGATTTACATAAAATCCCATTTGCTTTTTTTTTGTCTATCTGTTGTCTCTAATTTTTTTCAATTCCAAATATTATCCTTTGTTTTTTTGACTAATTTAGACTTTCCCAAACCCATAAATAGAAACACAATCATAAACATAACTCACAAGAGAGTGAGAGAGAGAGAGATCCTGATCTATGTTCTTTTGTTGATCTGACATGATTATACAATTGCTCTGTTTCTTCTTGTTCTTGTTTCTTCTTTTACAAGTCACCATGCTTAAACGTTCTTTCAAGAATTTTGTTGAACAAGAACTCGGATCTTTACCGCAGTTCCTCATCTACACCCTTCTTGAATTGACTCTCATCACCATCCTCTTCATAGACGGGGCTCTCGCCTTCTTATCAAACCAATACGCAAGATTCTTCGAGCTCAACACTCCTTGTCTCCTCTGCACCAGAATCGACCACGTTCTTGTCCCTAGAAACCCTCATTTCTACTACAACGACTCGATCTGCGACTCTCACAAGAAGAAGGTCTCTTCCCTTGCTTATTGCCATGTCCACAAGAAACTCTCTGAGATCAAACATATGTGTGAAGGTTGTCTTCTCTCTTTCGCCACCGAGAAGGAATCTGACTGTGATACGTATAAGTCTCTCATTGGGATCTTGCATAAAGATCTTGAGCTTCTCATTGACGAACAAGTGCTTGCCTTGGCGCTCAAGAAAGACGATGACCTTGTTCAGACAACAACAAACCTGGTGGATTACAAGACAAACAACAACATTAGCTTGAAACAACATTGCTCTTGTTGCGGAGATTTATTGAAGAACAACAGTTCTTTCCTTGCTCCTGCTCCTTCTCCTAGGGTTCCCTACAACAAGATGTCTGAGAATGAATCTGAGTTTAGAGTTTTGGATGTGGACAGAACACTGAGTGTTGTAAGAGGAGGTAACAAGTTCTTTGGGACACCTCTTAGAAAACTCCCTTTGGATAAGACAGACATGGCTGATTCAAACGGTGAATCCATCCTTAATCAGCTCAAGAAAGAGGCTTGCTTGGACAAGAAGTCACTGATGGATTTGTATATGGAGTTAGATGAAGAGAGAAGTGCTTCAGCTGTTGCAGCCAACAACGCTATGGCTATGATTACAAAGCTACAAGCCGAAAAAGCCGCTGTTCAAATGGAGGCTTTGCAGTGCCAAAGAATGATGGATGAGCAAGCAGAGTATGACCAAGAAGCTTTGCAGTCTCTGAGTAGTGAATTGGCAAAGAGGGAAGAGGATATGAAGGAGCTTGAAGATGAACTTGAGGCTTACAGAGAGACATATGGATGTTTAACGGATAAAGATGATGTGAGAGAAGAGTTTCTTGAGGAACACGTCAATGCCAATGTAGTTTGTTATTCAAATCATGAGGACAATGGAGCAAACATCGATCAAAGTGGGTCTTGTAAATCCGAAGAATCGAGATTCTTAGGGCAAATGAAAGGAACTGAAAGCAAAGAAGATATAGTAAAGGAGCTTACAGAGATCACAGAGAGGCTAAGTGCTCTTCAATCAAATGGTGAACTGTTGAAACATATTGCTGATGTTTTAGAAGTTAGTGAAGGTGAAGCAATTCTAATGCAGATATCTCAAAACTTGCACATGCTTCGTAGTTTTGTTGCTATGCCTTCAGAATCATGAACTTGTATCTTTTATTGTCTCTTAGAGAACACACAAGCTTCTAATGCCTTATTGTCTTAAATTCAAAACATTTTTCTTATTCTTATTCATTTGAAATGTTTCAGATTTGCTCTATGAACCTTACTTGTAAGATGAAATGCATAAAGACTACGGCCTGATTCTGAAACACAAATTTTTTTTTGGTGTTTACTTGTGATTTTCTTAAGAATACTCACTGATCGTTGAATATTTTTTTGTATGTAGTAATTTGTCTTGAAATTCCAAACTTTAGTTATGTAATCTTCTAGAGGTTTGAAGTCAGTTTCTGAGAATTTCGTAAAAAATGACACTTCGTACCAATAGAAGTTTGAAATACAAGAGAACCAACTTTTTACACTACCACTAGACTACCAACATCTTGGTAACATGCTTTGATTGTTACAAAGTTTTTCTTCATACATTTGCATTTTGAATTTGATCGATGAAACCACCCTAGAAGAATGGATTGCAGAAACAAATATTATTGAACTGAAACTATTTAATTAGTTACGTTAATATAACCAAACAATACAGTAATTATTTCTTTTGGGAATATAGGTTTGATTGGTCTTTCTTTTAGTATATTTGTGATTGCGTGTACATCAAGACAATTAAAACCTAACTCACTTCAGCCAAAATGAAAACCACACAAAATTACACTAATACGAGTCCCAACATTCATAAAGATTCAATCATTCATGTGTTTGCCTTAAACCAATCTTATCTTATTCTATCTCGTTATAAGGTCAGTCCAAGAAATACCAAATTTCTGAGGCTATATAATCAACAGTAACCATGGTGACTTATCATCATCACAAACATCATCATATCTCCCTAGCAATGGCTAATGTTCCACAAATATCTTCTTCAATCCTCCTTACACTCTGCTTCACTCTCTTCACGACTCCAGCCCTCTCAGACTACCTTAACCCCTTACAAGACTTCTGTGTAGCTGATCTCCAAGCTACCCCATCCAACACTGGCTACCCATGCAAGTCACAAGTCACCTCTGAAGATTTCTTCTACTCCGGCTTAGGCACTCCACTAAACACTTCAAACCCTAAAGGTGTAGCCGCTAATAGAGCAAACCTCATGACGTTTCCAGGACTTAACACGATGGGAATCTCCATGTACAACGTTGCAGTCGCCCCAGGAGTAGCTAACCCGCCTCACTCCCACCCTGGTGTGACCGAGGCAGGGATCGTGGTCGAAGGCTCGGTCTTGATTGGGTTCTTGACGAATAACTACACGTTGTACTCGAAGGTTGCTGGTCCTGGCGACATGTTTGTGATTCCTCCGGGACTCATTCACTATGAGATGAACGTTGGGAAAACGGAAGCTCGTCTTTTGACTGTGGTGGCTAGTGAGTGGCCTAGCGAGGTGCTTGTGCCGCACACTTTGTTTCTTGCGAAACCAGCGATTCCAGACTTTGTTTTGGAGAAGATTTTCAAGACTGATGGTAAAACAATCAACATGCTCAGGACTAAGTTAACTAATTAAACATATGTTTATGTGTTTCCTCTAAAAAATGTAAGGGAAAATGTAATCTGGTATGAGTTTGCCTTAAAAATGAATAAATGAGCTGTCTTTTTATTTGTTTTTTTCACAATAAAAATCTCAACAAATATGAGAGAGTTTTCGTTTTTGTTTTATGTCATTTCAAAAGTAAACATTTGTTACAAAATATATTACATTGATTAAATAAAGTAAAATACAAGGGAAAACAAAAGAAAACGGTAGTTTATTCAAGCTCATTCAAGAATACAGATGCAGAAATGGGTTCTAGCCTTCAAATTTTCTAATGGTTGGATAATTGGTCCAAACCGGTATTATTAAAACATTATTAATTACTAAAAACTCATATCATCATCTTGCTTAGTAATATTTAATACTCCATCTGTTTCAAAATAATATATGTTTTAAAAAATTTCCAACTTTTAATAAAATATATTAAAATTTAGTTATAGTTGCATAGTTTTTTTGTAATTTTATATTTTCTATATTTTAAGTCAATAAAATTTTTAAAAAATATAATTAATATTTTTGAACTTTATAATTTCTCATTATTAGTTGATAAAATTGTATTGAAAATATAAAATATGTAGCTTTTTGAAACAGAAAAAATTCTCTTGAATATGCATTCTTTTTTTGAAACGGAAAGAGTATAATTTAGTTATTTAACTAAATTTAAAATTATGACAGTGTATAAAATTATGAATCATTGAAACAAAGTCAAATACCCTAGAAAAATCTTAATTTATGAATTTTTATTTGAAAAATCCATCTAATTTTCTAATTTTATTTTATTTATTAGTCATAAAATCCATTGAAATATCCTTCGTAAAATACTTTTATGGGTTTGTACCACACGTGTCACATGTAATGTTGTCAGTGGCGGACGTAGTAAGAACCATAAGGAGGCACGTGCCCCCATCTAATTTTTCAATTTCTTTGAGTAATTAAGCTTAATCAATGACAGTGCCCCCTATTGAATTATAAAATATAATGAAAAATGTTATATCACTCCGATTAAATTCAGTTCTAGATCCGGTCCTGAATGTTGTTGAATTTGTATGATCAAGATTTCCGAATTTGTATCTGCACAGCAATTATAGATGCTATAATGTTGTTGAAAAAGCTATTTAATTAAGATAAATATATGAGTAGACTATATATATAAATAAAAAAGTTAAGATATTTAATTTTTTTAAAAGAAATTAATTAATAATTCTACTAACATACGCCTAAAAAAGGAATCAAGATCTCCTTTTCTCCTCCTCCATCTCTCGTCATCATCATCGTCTCTGCTTAAATTCTCTTCTCTTTTATTCCATTACTCCAGCGAACAAAGCTCCGAACTTTCCACCACTCTCGGATCCCTCTCCATTCAAAGTTAGCTTCTTTCTATTTCATTTGCTTGGATCCCAAGGAAATGAAGAAACCCAAATCATCAAAAACCGAAAAAATCGACAAACTCGATCTCTTCTCGTCACTATGGAAGCAGAGACCTTTCCGCGTAATCATAGCAATAGGCCTTCTCTACCTCCTAATGGTCACCGTCGAGATACCTCTCGTCTTCAAATCATGGTCCTCCACCAGCAACTCCGCCTCCATCGATTCTCTCTCACGGCCCGAGAAGCTCGAAACAGAGCAACAAGAGCCCCAATTTAAGACAATCCCTAACCCACCGTCGTCTAAACCGGATTCTAAACCGACCCTGAACCGGACGGTACGCGAGCATCACCGAGGTCTTCTCTCAAGCCTGAGATTCGATTCGGAGACGTTCGACCCGAGTAGCAAAGACGGGTCGGTGGAGCTTCACAAGTCGGCTAAGGAGGCGTGGCAGCTAGGAAGGAAGCTGTGGAAGGAGCTCGAGTCTGGGAGGCTTGAGAAAGCAGTTGAGAAGCCTGAGAAGAACAAATCCGACACGTGTCCTCACTCTGTTTCGTTAACCGGGTCGGAGTTTATGAACCGGGAGAATCAGCTTATGGAGCTGCCGTGTGGTTTGACGTTGGGGTCGCATGTGACTTTGGTCGGGAGGCCGAGGAAAGGTTATCCCAAGGAAGGAGATGGGTCTAAGTTGGTTTCTCAGTTTGTGATTGAGCTTCAAGGTTTGAAGACTGTTGATGGAGAGGATCCTCCTCGGATCTTGCATTTTAATCCGAGGCTGAAAGGAGATTGGAGCAAAAAGCCTGTGATTGAGCAGAACACTTGTTATAGAATGCAGTGGGGATCTTCGCAACGGTGTGAAGGGTGGAGGTCAAGAGATGAAGAGGAGACTGGTGAGAGTTTAGTTTAGTTTAAGTGTGTATAATCTGTTATTAGCAAATGATTAATAGGTTAGTGTTGTTTTGCAGTTGATAGTCATGTGAAGTGTGAGAAGTGGATCCGTGATGATGACAACTACTCAGAAGGGTCGAGAGCGAGATGGTGGTTGAATAGACTTATAGGAAGGAGGAAGAGGGTTAAAGTAGAATGGCCGTTTCCTTTTGTGGAAGAGAAGCTCTTTGTTCTCACTCTTAGCGCTGGTTTAGAAGGTTACCATATTAACGTTGATGGACAGCATGTTACATCCTTTCCTTATCGCACTGTGAGTATATATATATAAATTTATACATGATTGTTTTGTGTTCAGATACAATGGCATTGAGTTGGTTTGTTCTGTTAGGGTTTCACACTAGAGGATGCAACGGGGCTTACCGTAAACGGAGACATTGATGTCCACTCTGTTGTTGTTGCCTCTCTGCCAACATCACATCCCAGCTTTGCTCCCCAAAGGCATCTCGAGTTGTCAAAGAGATGGCAGGCGCCTTTGGTTCCCGATGGGCCTGTGGAGCTTTTTATAGGTATTCTTTCCGCAGGCAATCATTTCGGAGAAAGGATGGCTGTGAGGAAGTCGTGGATGCAGCATGTTCTTATTACATCTTCAAAAGTTGTTGCTCGTTTCTTTGTGGCACTCGTAAGTTAAGATTTTTACATTTTTCATCTCGTGTTAAGTCATGAAGGCTTTATTGTATCTGTGATGTGTGCGTTTCACCAGCATGGGAGGAAGGAGGTAAATGTGGAACTGAAGAAAGAAGCAGAATATTTTGGGGACATTGTACTTGTTCCTTACATGGATAGCTATGATCTTGTCGTGCTGAAAACTGTTGCCATATGTGAACACGGAGTGAGTTATATCAGATCTTTACAGGACATGGTTCCACGTAATCGTTCTTTTGATTGTTGAAAACAAATGACTTTGATTGGTGCAGGCTCTTGCATACTCGGCAAAGTACATAATGAAGTGTGACGATGATACATTTGTAAAACTTGGCGCAGTGATCAATGAAGTGAAGAAAGTACCCGAAGGTAGAAGCTTGTACATTGGTAACATGAACTATTATCACAAACCTCTCCGTGGGGGTAAATGGGCAGTCACTTACGAGGTATGCGCATTCATCTGCATCACACTCTATATTGCATGATATTGTAAAATGGTGTTGAGTGTTTTTGTTTTATATCAGGAATGGCCTGAGGAGGACTATCCGCCCTATGCAAATGGACCTGGATATGTTCTGTCTTCTGACATTGCACGCTTCATCGTGGAAGAGTTTGAGAGACACAGATTACGGGTAAGCGGAAGAGAGAATCATTAACTAATTGTAATCAAATCTCTTTTTCATTTGTCATTCTCAGTAATATCCTGTTTTTGTTGATGTTCACATACACCAGCTGTTCAAGATGGAGGATGTGAGTGTGGGAATGTGGGTGGAGCATTTCAAAAACACATCAAACCCAGTGGACTACAGACACAGTCTGAGATTTTGCCAGTTTGGTTGTGTTGAGAATTACTACACAGCTCATTACCAGTCGCCAAGACAGATGATATGCTTATGGGACAAGCTCTTAAGACAGAACAAGCCGGAGTGTTGTAACATGAGATGATCATTGAGGGAAACAGCCACGTTTTCATTTAGGCGTGCTGTAGAAAGACTAGGCATGTTGAGAAACCAATTTTGCAAGCTCACCATAGACTCTGGACTTCGATTTGATTGGTCTGCAAGCTTTAAGCCATCTAATCTGTAGAAGAATGGAGAGAAGAGTAGAGAAAGAAGCATATAGTCATACTGTTTATTCACTTTATTTGTGCATCAATTAATTTATTTTCATATGTACAAACCCATTTCTTAATCTAAATCAAAATTTGTTCTTTCTTTGTCTGTCTACTTAGACAACATTGGCACAGAGCAAGAAACAGTTTGTGCCTCGTGACCTTTTTTTAAGGATTCTTCATGAATACATAAGTTGTCTCCGTTTGAAAACTTTCATCCTATGAAACCATTTACACTAATAAAGCCATCAGAATCAGAGACACCAACAAACCCACCAAACTTCCATGGAAAACAGTCATTGATCTCTTGTGTTCGTTCTTCTTGTTTCTCTCATGCTTAGCTCTCTTTCTTCATGGTCTTCCTCTGTGTTCCGATTCAAGTGAGTTTCACATCCTCTCATGGTTTTGCTATTGTAGATTGATGTAATGGATGCTTAAGGATCATTCCAATCTGAACAAGCAATTTCAAGCAATGAACATTTCCAAAAAGGGTTGTGCTTCTGTTGTGAAGTCAATCCTTTGTGCTGTAAGTACAGTATGCCTAAAGATTCTGCAAACGTTTTCATTACGAACTAAATGTGTCCAAGTTCTCCATTAAAGAGAAATTTCAACATTTATTGGAAGGAATGTCTGTACACTTCACAAAACAAGATTCACAAATTGTGGAAGAAACTACAAAAAAGGGAGACAGAGATCTCTCAGCCTTCTTCCTTCCCATCTCTAAACACAGACAATTGATACAAACATAAGTTACAGACAACTTATATAAGGTAAAGTGATAGATGTACACCTTTGGGTATCATACGCTCTATATTCGTTTTCCAAAGTATCATATTCACAAGTATCCTATCGACGGTGCAGCCTCTTCACAAGGATCTGTCGATAGAGCGTCTTTGTTCGAAAGAACAATACTATAGCAACAAGAAACCCAAAGAACGCAACAGACGCCATTATAACAAAGGACAGCCTGAAGCAGTGAGAGCCAAAGCATTTATTCCCTTCCCCAGAAGCAGTCTTGTCGTAGATATAACCGATCAATCTTACAGAGAAGATATACGAACCGATGGGACTGGCTATGGATATGGTGTTGAAGATGGTTCCCATGTGGCGAACTCCGAACAGTTCAGAGGTGATTGTAGGCATCAGCGACCACTGTGAACCATAACAAACGCCAACTATAACAGAACCGACGTAAAGGTTTCCTTGAAAACCAGAGGCTATGATTAGATGGCCTATGGTCATGGTTCCAAGAGTTGCAGCCATTAGCCATGGACGAGGCCATCCTTTCTTATGAAGCATTGCATCTGAGGCGTAACCGGCTCCAAATCTACCAAGAAAGTTCCATATACTCCACAAGGAGACCAGTGAGTTTATCTCAACGGATGAGTACCGAAGAGACTCACCTATTTGTCGGATGTTGTTTATTGTCGAAAGTCCAGACCCCATTCCACAGATCATGGCGAGAAACAACAACCAGAAGCTTAGGCTTTTCATAGCTTGCAGAAGATTCAGGTTCTCGCTCAGACCAGCTTCTACTTGTCTGTCTCCTTCAGAGCTTTGGTTAACGGAAGTTACTGCTTTTGGACTGATTATGAGAGGGGATTTATCAGGCAACGCTGTTTTCTCCATGCGGTCACGACGTGCTCTTGTCGCAATGAGTAGAGGCAAGGCAAGGAGAAGGATGAGACATACAAGTGTGACAACATTAGCCACTGACGACAAACCAAAGGTGTTCTTAACAATGATAACGACCATCAGATAAGCAGCAATGATAAGAGATACAGCTGAAAGACCATTTAAATGCTTTTTATCATCAGCTGTGCTGGTCTCATAGATCCTGACTAAAGGCATGGCCAAGAGGGAGAGAACTGTTGGTGTTACAGCCAGCAAAAGAATGAAGCTCGCCGGATCTCCACCGCACAGAGTCTCGTACAGTTGAATCAATATCGCTCCGCTTAGACCGAGAAAACCCTGTCAATTAAGAAGGAGATATAAGCTTGTCTGCTTCACTATAAACAAACCAAACAGAGCACAAACAGTTTGCGCAAAGACTATGAGAGTCCATCCAAGACATAACCTTTATTCTAATGAATCATCTAAAAGACATAACCCAACAATCTCTGCAAACTTCTGTCATAATCTAAGATTCCCACCAAGATGGAACAAACAAAACATCATCTAAACCACAAAAAGCTTCCACCTTGCATAAGATAAGCTCCCACAACTATTACCGAACAGAGTCCATCCAAGACATAACCTTTATTCTGATGAATCAGCTATAAAACATAACCCAACAATCTCTGCAAGATCTAAGATTCCCACCAAGATGGAATGAACAGAACATCATCTACACCACAAAAAGCTTCCACCTTGATTAAGATCATAGCTCCCCCATTTTTGAAGTTCCAAGTAATAAACCATGATCATAGTCTAGCTCTCGAGGAAACAATCTAACACGTGATCCAATACACAACGAGAAACTCAAAAGGGTACAGTAAAGTCTTCACCTTCATGATGCCAACGGCAGTACCACCATAGTCAGCGAAATTCTCCACAGCACTCACAACATTAGCCGTATTAAAAAACGTCTGCGACTGCGCCGCTATGAACATAAAGAGGCACATGAGAGCCACAGGGGGCTTCCTGATGATTCCGGTGACGGAAGCCCACATGAGAAAGTAACCGGCGAAGCACTGAATCGCTCCGATAGCAAGCACCACCCAAGGACCTCCGCTGTCTCCTCCGCGTCCGCGGCGGCGATTGGAGGTGACGTATGTGTACAGAAGGCCGGAGAAAACTCCGGCGTTAGCGCCGATGTCTTTGAAGACGGAGACGGTGTCGAGGGTGGATTGATCGTAGGATTGGGTCGATTTTAGAACGGCGGAGTAGATTCCGAATGTGTAGGAACCGCCGCTTGCGCACTGTATCCAGATGCTAGCCGCCATGGCTACCCATTTTGACCTCAGGATCTCCATCGCCGCCAGTTACCCTCGCCGGGGAAAGAGTTTGTCGACGAGGCGAACACGTTACGGAAGATATTATTCGAAAAATGGATTTGACAGATAATATATTTTCTATTAATTCTTAATGGGCTTACGATATTAAGATCGTCGGCCCATATATTGTAATGAAGGCGTATTGTCTAGAATGATAATGTGAATTCTTATACAGTTGGATTATTCTCATGTGTCTTTCTAAAGTGTAACCTCGGTAATGAAAGTTTTTAACAGTCGAGATTTTCTTGGGAATGTGATAGTACGATGACTCTTGTTGTTTTCCTATTTTCAAAGTTATCAAAAACCACATTTGAGAAATATGAAATTATTGTGTAGAATTTAGCTATTTTATTTGAAATGTTCAAAGATGCCCCATTAAACCTAGAGTAGCACCAATAGCACCACAACCAGTGATGCCGATTGTTCAACAAGCTCACAAAGATGGTGAAATCAAAGATTCAGTATGTAGATTTTGTAAAGTATGATTGATCGATGCACATACATACCCAATGGTTTAATGTCCCTTGATTCATGATGGTATTTTAAGTTCTCATTATAGTGATGATAATGTTTGGTTAGGTTTCTTTATTCAAATAGTTTTGTGTTTTCTCCTTTGTGAATAAAGTTTTGTTATATTCCTTTTTGTGAATAAGGTTTTGTTACGTTGTTTTATTTTCGTGAATAAGTTATGGTATATTTCATTTTATATTAGTGCTTTCTTTTTTTCCAATAGGTTTTATATGACTAAATTGTGTATCAACGCACAATGTGATACAAGAGAGGTATTGTTTTCCATTATGCACGTAGAGTTGTTTTCAATTAGAGTTATTTTCAATTAGTGCATCAGAAAGGTATTTTGTTTGTACACTGAATGTACCAATTTGGCTAAATTTAGTCATGGTTACTTTGGTGATTGGGTTGATTTAAATGTTTGGAAGAGTAAAGATGAGACTCCTGATGTTCTGCTCACTAGGTTGATGTATAATGACTGACGCCATAACATTCTCGGCGATAAGCCAACATTACAACTGATTTTGATTTTGAGAGCACAATGTTGGATCTAAAAGACAAGGACTGCACTGTACTCCTAACCCTTCCTGAGAAAGCAAATCAAGATTTCATGAATGGATTTCATGCATCATGGCATGTGTCAAGTTTGGTTCAAGTAGGTGGACCTATGTATTGGGTCAGAACTAATGATTTGAGAAATGATAAAAGAACTGGAGGTTTTAGGCAGACTTGATAATTGTTTAATGTGTGAAAAACTTTGTTTGTTTGTTTGTGTAGGAGTATTTGTGCAAGAATTAGCTCCAACTATGAGTTGTTTAGTTTATGTTTTATGAACTCTTAGTGAGATTAACCTTTTAAAATTAAAAAAAAAAATTGTGTATCACAAGGTGTATATAAACGTTATGTTTTATTTTTTTTTAATTAAATAACACATTACATAATCATATAATTTCTAGTTGTACTACATATGATGATCAACTACCTGCAACACATGCAATATTGATGAAAAATAAATTTTGAAATAGACACTTAGCAAAATCTATTTCTCGCCTTTCTACTAAACAAGATATAAAGGGTATTGATCTTCCCCACAGATCCAGACTCTATTCAGCCAGCGAAACTGGTAAGTTGCTAACTTTTAAGACAGAGATCTATGCACATCTTGTTGTTTCCACAATTCAAGGCTCCTTCAGATCTCCAGTTTTCATTCTCCATTCACATCATTTTAGAATCAAGACATGGTGGTGAGGAAACGGTTTTGTAACAAACATAAAACATACAACAAAATGTTCCAAATATTTAATAAATTTGGGGTTTATGACCCTTAAAGATTGATTTATTAATTTACTCCCATTACAACCCATTGCAAGAGGAGATAACGTCCACATGATAACAAAAAAATCTGGAGATAAAACTCCAGTCAACACTAACCATAAACCTTGAACCTTATGACATACAAAAACCAAGCCACTGAGACTAGACTAGCCAAAGTCTAATAATTGAATAGGCTTTATAAAATAAGAAAAAACAAAAACAACTAATCTACAACTAGAGCAAATGCATCCTCTCAACATATGATGATTCAAGCAACCATTTCTTGAGAGGCTCTCCGCACCCAACAAAACACCCTGAGTTCCCATTCTCAGTGAAAAACGGGAAGTTAAACATGTTGAGAAGTTCCTCAACCGCTTGTCTCACCATTGAAGTCCCTGTGACCCTGCTTCTTCTTCCCCAACCAGTTACTATATCAATCCTTGAAGGACATTCTCCTGAAACCAACATCTGCTTACGGAACCACGCAAGTGTCCTAGATAGTGCGGTCACTGCGGTTCCTTCCGACATTACATGGAGATTTATAAGCCAATAGCTGCAGCTTTTCTCCCTCAACGCGTCTGGATACACATTCTTGAACGCAGCCACTTCCCACACCGAGCCTGCCTCTTCTTTTAGACCTGACTTGTGGAGAAAATCCACAACTGCATCCATTAGCCCCCGCTTACTCTCCCTGTCCTCGCTGTGCATGTAATCAAGGAAGTTGCTGACATGTTCACGCACGTTTTGGCCATCGGTACCTGCAGGTGGCATCTTGAGGAGAAACATGTGTGCCGGATGACCTGAGACTGCCATTAGCTGACCACAGAATCCCAAGTCAAACTTTGAACGAGCATCTGTGCAACAGCTCAAGAGCAACGTGTATGTCTGCAAAGAAGACTGCAGACCAAGCGCAAGCATGCTCTGCAATAAATTATAGGCTTCAGACAGCCTGTGAACTCTAAGGAAAGTACTGAGAAGCGAATTGCATGTAGGAACATTAGGTCTCAGACCAGCGTGAAGCATTGCTTGATACCACTGCCAAGCCTTGTCCACATTGCCAGCTTTTCCCCACAAGTCCACCAAAAGTCCGTAAACTGGCTCATCAGGAACCCAGTTCTTACGCTGCATCTCGGTGAATACAGCCTCCGCTTCCTCTAGATATCCACAGTGCCCAAGCACCTCCATGACTATACTGTAAGTCACTTTATCAGGCTGAAACCCGGCACCTTTCATGTCTCGGTAGAGCTTCAGGGCACTCTGGTAGTTCCTCGCCTTGGCGTGCAAAGCTATCATGATGTTGAATGTGACCAAGTTAGGAGTACATCCTTGACCAACCATCTCACAGAAGAGCCTATGGGCAGCAGGTAAATGTCCAGCCTTCCCAAGACAGTTTATTATCACACTGTAAGTGAAAGTATCAGGAGAGAGCCCCGCCGCTTGCATTCTCTGATACATGTCCATGGCAATGTCAAGAAACCCAGCTTTAGCATGGATGTCTATGAGAGTACAGTAAGTTACACGGTCAGGCTCACATCCCGCCTCTTGCATTTGGTTGAAAACATTCATAGCTTCTCTGAGGTAATTTGCACGGCCGTAGCTGTGGATAAGACGGTTATATGTAACGGTATTTGGCTGACATCCATCTCTAACCATCTCATGTAGAAGCTTGTTTATCTCACCGAATTGCTTTGCACGACCAAGGTTGCCTACCATAGTGGTGTAAGTATGGCCATCATGCTTAAACCCAGGTTGTCTTTTGAGCCAATAGAAGAAACCAAGCGCATTAGTATAATTATCCATCTGCTTGAGAACTTGGTTTGCTTGGTATGCATCCACTCTCAAGCCGACGTTGTGAAGGGCTTCTTCAGCAGCAGGTCCCCATTTGAATCTCCGCAATATGTTAGAAACATTCTCTACAACGTATCCAGAGTTGCAATGCTGCTGCTGCCTAGGTGTTGTCACTCTCATCATTTCCCTAGAGGGTTTACTGAAACCTTCAGCTGGAAATTTCATGATCCTGTCATCAGAAGAATGCGCGTTAAAGTCACAACCACCAGAATCAACGTTGGTTCTTTGCGGCATGCTTTTCCTCTTTCCAGAGACGTTAGTTGTTGTCTGTAAATCCTGAGGTTCAAAAGGCTTCCCTGCAACATCACTTGAAGGTTGCCTTAAGCCAGATCTTTCAGCTTCCTTAGGGTAGACTTTAGAGAGATCCTCTCTTCTGATGACTTTCACATTTGAAGGCTTCACATGTGTAATAGGCCGAGAAGAGTCAACAATACAGCTTTTAGACAAACCAACGGCTTCAGCTCCATCGGTTAGAGGGATCTTATAGTTTGCTATATCCGACAGGAAGTTCACAGTTCCAATACCAATAGGTGCCACCGCGTCTTCTTCAACGACAACGGAAGCATGATTTACAGAATCTGGTTTCACAGGCAAAACAGGAGAGGAAACATGCTGGGGAAGAAGAGATGGTCGGTGGAAATGTTCAGCCTTTGCCTCTACTGGTAATACATTTCCAGCTAGTCCAGCTGCTAAAGTGGAAGCTCTTTTCCCAGTCAGTACAGCTTCATTTCTGGCTTGCTGGCGTCTCAAGACGGAGCTTTCATCGTCGGCGGATGTACAAGAGTTCCCATCAGCTGCACCAGATCTTGTTCCACCAAGGAAAAAGGATCTCGCTGTACTGGAAAGATTACTAATCTGCTTTGCACGAATCATTGTCTGCAGAAAATGAAAAAAAAAAGAGATGAATCACAAGCTCGATCAGAGAGGCTCAAAAGATTTAAACATAGCCCCAAACAAAGAGAGTTAATCCCTTGAGCTATATTGGCAACCTATTAATTACACACTACCTGATATATATATATCTCACCATATACACATAGAGCTACCAACGTAGAAATTAAGGTACAATGCGTCGTAGTGTAACCAAGCTATAAGTTAAAACAAACTCTCCTCCCACACATAAAGCTGTATACATCTCTATCTCTCTCACCCTTAACAATTACTTGAAACCAATAAACTCTGTACATCATTTATTCCCAAGTCACCCTTTGTCTTGTATCATTCAACGGAAACAAAACAAAAAAAAAACTGAGTCCTTCCATTTTTCTTTAAGCTTCTCCATAAAGTATCATCCTTTAACACATGACCAAACCAAGAATATACAACAACAACACTTTTTGAGCCTCCGCATTTTCGAAAGTTGCTCAAAATCATTGTGCAAATTCACCACAATGAAAAATGAGCCACTGTTAGAATATATCCACCATCTGATTCCACATTCAAATCCTTAAAATAGTTGATTCAACTCCAAAAAAAAAATTGCACAACTTCCTAAAACTAGAGTCAAAACGTTTTGAATACGTTTAAATCTAAGGGAACGCTACAACGCAGAGAAACCCATGAATCAGAACCGTGTCTATTGCTAAAGATTTCCATCGGAAAATGAAAGAGAGAGAGAGGGAAGCGAGATCAACGAGACTAGCAAAAGTCTCTCTCACCTTCGAAAATGGTGTGGAGTTTGACTTCCTTCGTCTTGCTTCGTGTTCCCCTGATGACCCAAAAGGAGAGAAGAAATCGAGTTTTTCTTTCTCCCTCTGTAGCCGTCAAATGTGAAAGCTTCAAGCTTTTGTGTTTTGTTTTGCTCTCCAAGCAAAATTGAGCAAAGGCTGACCTTGCAAAGCTCTCGACTTTATTATTGTCTTTTTTAATTATTTTTATTTATAAAATGTTTTCCTTAACCTAGCTGGATTTTCAAGTACACCCCTATATTTTTATTTTATTCTATAACACCACTATAAATGTTATTATTGAGAGACTAGGCCATTCACATTTCAATCTGATGGATACCATAACAGTACCAGTGTTAATTTAAAGCTTATTAATCGTTAAAAAAAGAGATATTCTTTAATAAAATATTAATTTATTATCTTTTTTTTGGTAAACTATTAATGTATTATCAATCGACTTCCCCTGTTAGGTCTTGACTCTTAACACTTAAGTAACCAATGTTGGGCAAAAACTGTAATTTACAAGTTAATGGGGTTGATTTGTGAGAATAAAAAGATTATATGGGGGATTTAGCTATAAAAACGGTCTTTACTCTTTGTTCCCCTTTGTGCAACGTTTCATTGTTGCCCTCCCCAAATATCGTTGTATACGTGGCGTTGCTTTCATTTTTTTGAATACGACAGCTTTGTTAGGTTAGTAAAGAGTTGCGAGATTTAGTGGATATGATTCGTTACGAAAAACTAAATATCCGCCGCTTCCTTGATTTAGATTTGTAGAACGTTCTTGATCACTAAATATGTTAAAAAAATCCTATAGAAAAAAATGGAAATTATGAGACAAATATATTGTGGAATTAAAGATTTTGGTCGGTTGATTTATGGAAATATAATACAAACTCTAGATATATTATAGATTTTGTAATCAGGTAAGCCCATGATTATGAGATCATTTGCCTTTAGGCCTCTTTTCCAAGCATTTCGTTTAAGCTGAGAAAATGTAATTGGTTTTTGTATCAGTTAGTCCAACCAGCCCATTTTGTATTTTCTTGCGAGACCAACTATAATAATAAGATGTATATACATTATGTAGTCATGTCTCATACTATGTTATGGACTTTTATGCAGCTTTAATAAGTGACTCGTGAAAGAGCAAGAAGAGCTCAGAACGAAAACATGTAATGGAAAGGTGCAGAAGAGATATCGAATGAGACTGCTGGTGATTTTAGGCGGAGTATGACTGGTGACTAATAAATCATTTATTGAAGCAATTAATAAAGCATTTCATATTACAGAGAGCAAGTACACAAACATCTCTGTCGTTTGCTTCAAAATATTACAGTCAGGTCTCAAACTCGTACAATCTGATTATAACTCCGACAGAATCCGACTAATAAAATAACGAATCATAATAATATGATATAAAGCATATCTTTTAAATCGTAACACAAAATGAATCTTTATTCTATTCTCTTCCTCAGCTCAAGTATCATAAGAGACTTGGACACTAAAAAAAAACACCCTTAGATGAGCCGATCAGACAAGCTTGGCAACCGCCGGAAAAAACTGAGACTCGCCGTAGGCATTGTGTCCCTAAACATCGGGTGCCTAAGATAGTAAAACCCAAGAGCCACCGCCACCATTTTCGCCGGAACCACATACAGAACTATTGTGATCACCAAACATATTGTTATGAACAACTTAGTTGCTCTCGGATCTCTCCAGCTAACCAACGCTTGAATCCGTTCCCCTTGCGCTGCAAAATCCCCTAGAATAGTCTGAACCCTCACCGCTAATATCCTTAACCGATCATACCTAGCTCTGATCACTTCCGGTCGCCTTGAGCTTGGTATGGTGTCGAACTCTTCGTCTAGCTCATCAGGATCCACAGTTTCGGCTTGTGATAACCGGATATCCATACCAGCTGGTATCTTGGGTCTGAACCGGTAGTACCAAACTCCGATCATCACTACATACAAGAACGCTGTCGGGACGACTAAATCAGGGTACCACACAAGAACCAGATAAAGAATGTGGACTAGCACCGTCGTCACTGGATTCCTCCATCGTCGGATATTATCTAACCACTTAGCTAAACCCACCGCCCAAGCTAAAACCCCAACGATCCTGTACCAATTCGCTTTGCTCTTCCGCATGCTCCACGAATGTGAATCTGCATCCAACATGTATCGAACCACCTCTGGTCCCAACGGTGGTTCTGCTCTAGCCAGCCACGCTGCAACCATTTTGGTAGCCGCTCCTCTCAATGCATCCTGTTGCGCTACTCCTAGAGGTCTTATATAGTGCATCCGAGGTAGAAGTGGTTGTCCGTACGCCGCGCAAACATCAGGTAGCAGCGACGGGCAAGCAAACCGGACCGCCACTTCGATTTCACCCATCTTCTTCAGACCGCTAGGTAACAGAACCAGTAGAGGATACGAGTTGGTGTACACTTTGTTGCTCTCTAACGTCGAGACTCGTATCCGTATCTTCCCTATCCGAGTATCAGGTCTATCATCTGAAACATCCGAGAACATCCTCCAGTTGTCGAACACACCAACGGTTAAGACAGTGCAAGGATCGTAAACCTGCCACGTGTACTGCTCGTGCCATCTCGGGTCGAAACTGTCAGTAATGGTTCTTGTCCGAACCCATTTCTTGCCGTACTTAGCTACACAGTAAGCATCAGTTGAGCCTTTCCCTCCGTTTTTCGCCTTCATCGGTAACAACCCACGAGCTCCGAGTATCCCCAGCTCAAGTACTCCGATCGGTGGTTTCCATAGCTGCTTAGCCGTGGGACGGAAGTCACTACACACGTGCGCCGCCTCTTCAAGCACGTGATACCCACCTTCAAGACACAGTCTTAAGCTTATCCTTCCACAGTAAGGTCCTCCACCACCACCACCTCCTCCTCCTCCACCGTCTCCTTCCAAAGCATGCCATTTAGACGGCACGAAACGCTCATCGATTCTCTGCTCAATGGAGCTCACTGGGATCATCGCGTGCCCTAGAACCATTGGCTCTTTACTCGTCCTATCTTCAACCATCAGCATCAAGCAGTCTTCTAACGGCTCTCCAGCGACAAAGATCATATCTTCATGCCAATGAAACGAGCCGCTGTGATTATTCATCGAGCCACGTCTTGTCCTCGCCGACTGAAACCCTAACTGAGCTTTCACACGGACCTCAGGCGCCGTCAACGGCGGAAGATTCGGAGCAATGTGGAGATCCTGCGCCTCGAGAACCGTCACTCTCAAGTACCAAAGCTTCGGCGACTGGTACACCTTGGAACGAGTGTGCGCCACGTGTGGAGCGTCGGAGCTCCACGCCTCCGGGAAAGCCTCGTCTACCTGAGTGCCGATCCATACAGAGAGCTGAATATCGCCGGAGACTCTCCCGGAGTTTTGATCGGCCGCGGAGCCTTCGAGGCGGTACCACTGAGGAGCAAGCGGACTATCCGGCGGGTCGCGAACCGGAACCTCGGAGAGATCGAAACACACGCCGCCGAGGAAACTCTCCGAGGAAGCGTCCCACGCGGAGATTTCAAGAGTCGCGCCGGACGCGGCTGAGTCCGTTCGGTTATGTCCCAGCGCGAAAACCTGATTCCACTCGGGTGAATCCGTCGGTTCGCCAGGCCGGTTAACAGCCGGTTTAGACCTGACGAAATGGTTAGACGTACGTACTTTAACGTACGCGCTCTCGTTCGGCGGGAGTCCACGCGCCTTCACGATCCTGACGAAGAGATACTGCATTGGCTCAACGAGGTTGTAAGGGTTATGAGTAGTCTTCTTCTCCATCGGAGTCTCCGAGGCTCCTCCGATCTTGCTGTTGATTACCCTAGGCGAGAAATCTCCGTTAGGTCGCTTCGCGGCGGCGACTCTGACTCTGTCTCCGCCGGGAGGTCTCCCCACCTGCATCTTCCTCACCTCCGGCGGATAACGGTGCACCTCGTGAGGCGGAGACGGCGGACGCGGAGGATGGTTATCGTTAGGACCTTGCATTACCTCCTGCGGCGGAGATTCCTCGACGATAACCACCGGCGGTTGCTGAGGCTCTTGATAGCTATGACTCTGAGCCGAGTCGAAAGACGGTTTCTCCGGAGGTAGATTCTGCATCTGCTGCGGCGGAGGAGGAATATACTGTTCATCAGCTTCTTGCGGTTGCGGTTGCGGCGGTTGTTGTTGTTGGTGGCTGTCGATGTTTTCGTCGGCGGCTTCGTCGTAGTAATAAATCTTGAGGCCAATCTCGCCGCGAATCCAGCTGAAGACGCTCTTCTTCTCCAAAGGGAAGTAGACGAGGCCTTCGTCGCCGCGTCTAGAGAACTGGCTTCCGTAGATCTTGACCCTGCCGAGGAAATGGTTTTTCCGGCCGCCGCCGTTGCCGAAGCGTTTGTCGTTGTAGACCTCGATGTCGAGCTCGTCGTAGTCCATGTTCTGAGGGTCGTTGACGGCGAAATCGAGCATCTCGTTCCAGATAGGGTTCAGGTCGCGGAACTTGGTGGAGGTTCGTTTCTTCTGGGCGTCGAAATCGACGACGACGTAGGCGCTTGAGCTTCCTTGGCCGTCTTTCGGGAGGAGGTTGCGGGCTTCGACTACTTCGACGACGAGTTTGCGCTGCATCCTCGATGGGGGAGGATCTGACTGAAACGGCGTCGTGTTCATCGTGGAAAGAGAGAGAGAGAGGGATAGCGTTTCGAACCTTTGTCACAGAGACAGACGGTAATCGCGGAAGAGAGAGAGAGAGAGAGAGAGAGAGAGAGAGAAAGTGTGTTTTTTCGAGGCTATACTTTATTTATTTGAATATGTTCTTCTTTCTTTAAAGCCATTTCTTCTTGTAATGTTGCTTGTTTTGTATAAGTAATTTTAGTTTCTGTTAATACCAAATCTTAAAATTAAGCACTTAGCATAAATCGCATAACTCTGTACGGTCGAAACAACAAATTTTATGGATTTTTTTGCTGTTTGAAATAGTGCTAACTAAACTTGTGAACTAGTAGTAGTTGATGTGTTTTACAAATGTATAAGGAAATTACCTCTAGTGTGTTTTTTATCATCTAAGTTACTTCCAGTGTTTAAAGACCCAAATAATTCAATGAATCTCGCCAACTTTTGTAAGTTTGACAAACTGAAATTTAACCTAAAGAGAGTATGTAAAAGCATCATTATTAATAAAAACTAATGTAAATATTTTCTATAATAGTAATATTTTAATATAATTTAATTGTGTAATTCTACTTAAAATCATTAAAATATTAAAACTATTTAAGAAAACTATAATATGTTCAAGAGTTTTCACTTTTCATGTTTTTTTTAGTTTTCATTTTAAGAAAATCATCTCATTTTATATCTAATATTTTTGAATGATAAAAACTCATTTCATGTTATAGCTAAGAAAACTGGAGTAAGTTAAAAAAAATATATATATTTTGATTTGAATTGCTTGGTTGAATTGATAAGAATATTATATACAAATAAACCTAATTATGGTGAAAGGCATAAAGGGCGAAAGAATATTTTGCGTTAGATAATGGGGAAATCTGATTCCATTCTCTATCGCCAAGCCTTCGTTTTATTCTTCCCTTTTTACGTGTTCTCTGATTTTATTATTGTACTCTCTCATTTTTTTATTTTATTTTTTAGTTCATTCTTCATTAGTTTTATTAAAGTCACCATTACAATATTACCTGAAAAGATTTGGCAACCAAGTCTGTTGGATGGAATTTTTGTTGTTTTTAAACACACAAGTTTCTTAATCTACTAAAAGGCAAATTATCTCAAAGATTATTAATGTTTTTCCTTTTTAAGTTCGGTATGTTTTATAAAAATGCCACTTACCATTTGAGTATTGGACTCGACTAAGAGCATCTTCAACCCCACTCTATTTTTCACTCTAAAATAGAGTTTAGAGTAAAGAATGCTCCAATGGTACTCTATTTTTCACTCTATAATAGAGTAAAAAATAGGTTTACTCCAAATATAGAGTAATTTGATTTTTTTTGTTCATCACTCTATTTTTTACTCTAAAATAGAGTACCATTGGAGTAAACTCAAACTCTATTATAGAGTTACTCTATTTTAGAGTAAAAAATAGAGTTAGCCATCGGAGATGGTCTAACGAAATCCATACCATCATTTAAGGCCCAAACTTCCGCCCGGTTTTGTTTTATTTGGTAAAATCAAGGTCATTGCTATAGATTGTTCTTTTCATTTTAAGTCAGAAAAAATGATCAATACTTGTGAGTTGTGACTTGAGAGGATCAATAAATGTTATGGGACTTTCACATAATTACTATGCAGTGGGTTCTTATTTTATGAAGGAAAAACCAAGAAAATCTTGTTTTTATTGCATTATATGATATGAAATATTATGAATACTACCATTTAATGTGAGGAGTGAAGTGGGTAGGGACCATTATGATCCTTGATTTTGTATCCCACACACTATACGATAAAGAATTTTGTTCCCTCGTGCTCTCGTCATTGCCATAACCTTTGTTTATTTCCAGACCACCTTTTCTGTGTGTTTGTTGTGAATATCCCGGTTTGGTTATAATCACAACCATAATCGGTTAGTTAAATGTATCGACCCGGTTTTCCTGTGGACAAACACAAAAGTTACAAATTAGTCAAATAGGGCATGAAAAGAAATGAATGAATATTATACTTTTCCAAACAGTATAGCACATGTTTCAAACATCGTTTTCATGAAATTGAAAAAAGCATCACCGTTTTCATTAAAGATTTGAAGTTTTATTTTCTTTATCACACAAGCCCTCTATTATATGTCAAATGAGTATCCCAACCATCTTAAATTCAATATTTTATAGCAAAGGGTTAGTCTTAAAATCAATGTTTAGGACAGTAGTAATGTAGCTCGCATAAAGAAAATTTTATATATCGAGAGATCGAAATATTCAAATAATAGAAAAGGTTTATTTTACAACTAATTAACATGGAATCCTACTATATAAAAGGGACTAAATCCCTATTTTCTAAGCCTTGCCACATGGGCAAAATATTGTGAACCAATCAAGATGCCATGTCATCCGGACTTGAGTTTGAGTTAAAAAAAATAAGCTATTTTCGGAGCCCATTCGACCCATTTCGAAGCCTATTCCCGAGCCACTCTCTCATAAGCATAATCCCGTGTTCTAAACATCCTGTGTTAAATTTTTTAAAACACTCATATCTTAGAAATAGTTTAGAAAATATCTTTATATAAATGTTTTTTTCTTGAATAATATTTAACTATAATTTTTTGTATCTTCTTAACTTTTATAATAAAAATATTGTTTTCAGATAGCAACAAAATATATATAAAAATTATCTTATTTTTCAATTTTTGATAATTTTATTATATTATTTTAGAATCAATTATTTAATATTAATATAACATATAAATTTTATATGATTAAAATAAAATTCTTTTTTAATTATATATAAAATTCATTAAGGGTATTGTTTTAATTAACACATTAGCGAATCACTTAGAAATTAATAATAAATCAATAACCTATCTAAAAGTCTAAAACCTAATAAAATATGAAAAATAAGAAAAACTAACTAAATTTTAATATAAAATAGAAATTTAATATTACTAAAATAAAATTTATTTTTTAATATATATATAATATTAATTAAGGGTATTTTTTTAATTAATAAATTAGTGACTTAGCTAAAAATAAATAATAAATCAATGACTTAGCTAAAACCTAATAAAAACATGACAAATAAGCAAATTTACTAAAATTATGGATAATATGAAATATGATTGATTCTTTAATACAAAATTAAAATAAGAGTTTTGTTAAATCAAACATAAGTTTGTCGTATCGGTGTTACAAAAAAAAAACAATAATTAATAGTGTCGTAGGAATTATGTATTTTCCATTAGCGAATAAAATTGAAGCAGATTGTTGGAGGATATCTCAACGTATAGACGAGATTATGGAGATTGATATGGGAGTTGAAGTAACGGACACAACTGTTCCTCCGCAAAGAAACGCTCTTGCTAGACATCCTGGATAAAATGAAAGAGATATATATGAACTTGGCTTTGTGTTAATGGATGGTGACTTTCCAATGCTGTTTGGAGCAAGGGCCAATATACACGCACCAAATCACCACTGCAAGCGGAAGCTGAAGGTTTGTTATGGGCAATGCAAGTGATACTGAAGTTTGGACACAAAGAGATGGTCTTTCAATCAACTGTGAACAACTGGTTATACTCATTCAAAAGGAGGAAGACTAGCCTGCTTTGGACTCGGAGCTAGACGAAATACATGCTGTATCTAAATAATTTTCTGAACTTTCTATTGCTTATATTCTTAGATCTTTAAAATTCTGTACGATTAGCCTAGCAAAAGGTGTCCGATCACGCGCATCTCGATCAGCTTTTGTAAACCCTTTTGCACCAAGTTGGCTAGCCCCACAAGTTAGCATGAGGGTGCCAAAAAAGAGAATAAAGTTGAAAGTGAAACTAAATATTCCAATGAACAAATTTATAAGAAGTTCATATTTATGTGGATGTCTATATGGGACAAACAATTTTTTTTAGACAATTATAGAATGTAGTCACGAAAAATCAATCTTAAAATATATAATTAAAAAAAACCATTTAAACAAATCATCAAAATTTTCAATATTATAGCAAATAAGAATATAAAGACCAACTATATTCTCTTCATGTATAATGTGTTGTGGTAAGATTCAAAAAAATTAACTTACTTTACAGTAAGGAAAAATTAGATTTTTAATTCCAAATTTACAGTAAAAACATAACATTTTATAAAACTAAACAATTGACATAATAGTATAAAAATATAAAAAAAAAAATTAAAATACTATCCGCGCGTAGCGCGGACAAGGACCTAGTTGTTTATAACAAAGAGCTCTATCTGATAACATAAAAATTATGATCTTAATTAAACGTTTTGTATATATAGTGGTCGCGTTTATATACAAATTAATTTCATCCACAATCTTTAATACAGTATTTATTATATATACATTCTTTTTACTTGTTTTTTTAGAATACTTTTTACAAAGTTAAAACAAGTATTATTATTACCTATTATGTCCTCTGTTACGACAAACAAATTAACCTTATCTATATTTTATAAAACTAAAATCCTATGAATCGACCAAAAGAAGAAATAAAGTTTTACATCAACAGCTAAAATTAAATTAAAAATAAAACTAAAAATCTAATAAAAATATAATCACCAATCATAATTTTAATATTGGTTTTCGTTTTAGAGGTGTTTTGGATATATGAATGTAAAAGTTTGATTTGGTTTTTACTTTTCATAGCAGTATTTTTAAGTTTTAGATCAATGAGAACATCTGCTTCTGATGAAAAAGAATCCCATTAACAATCATAAAAGGCTTAGCCTATTAACATTCAGATTAGGCCTGGCCTAGTTACAACCAAGGAAGATATAATTAGAAAAACCCCTTCGAACTTTCAACAATTATTATTTCTATTTACAACGAAGACAAATACACACTGATTCTCTATTACCCCATTCCCATATAATACAAAGAAAAACAAATGTTGTTACTCATCTTCAATTAATTGGCTGCAGAGTTGTTGTTGTTGTTGCCTCAGACTCAATTGACTTGGTGAACTGCAAGAAAAACCACACAAATGAATAAAACAAGGGTTTTCAGAAACAAAGGAAGCGCAATGTTAGGTAACAATTTTGTAAACAACTCGAACCTGAGATATCTTTAGATCAAGCTCATTCCACTCTGAGGTTGGGTTGCTTCCAGCTACAATCCCTGTCCCCGCATAGATCAATGCCCCAAGACCCTGTAACAATTCAAAAGAAACGATTCAGTCATGTTTGCTTAAACTTAGGAAAGTGTTCTTTTAGAGCAAATAAGATCCTCACCTTCTCGACTAGAGCTGATCTGATACCAACTGCAAACTCACTCTCATCACCACCAAAGAAACCGACAGGTCCAGCGTACATTCCTCTATCGAATGATTCTGGGAGACACGAAATGTTTTAATAAGCAAACTTAGAAGAAAACAAAGCATAAGATGTCAGAAACAAGAACAGAACAGGCATATATTTTACCTATTTCCTTAATCAAAAGCCTAGCTTCTTCTGCTGGAAGCCCACAAACAGCTGGAGTTGGATGCAGAGCAGCCAAGATGTCAAACTGTATAATAAAACATAAGAAAAGAAAGGGTCAAACCTCTTAACTTCAAACGATTAGATGATCATATGATATAGAACTATTCGAATATTATTGTCTCACCTCATCATCTTCCCTCCTAAGCCTCCCCGCCAATTGAGAATACAGGTGCTGCACTCTTGCAAGCTTCCTCACAGTTTTTTGGGGCTTAACAACTACCTTGTCACATATAGACTGCATAACAGAAGAAAGAATAATAAGAAAAATAAACGAAACGAGTACAGAAGAGATTTCAAAACTAATATCGTAACAGAAAAAGAGTGAAAGCTGCAGAAGAAGATGATTGAACTTACGTTTAGCTTTTCTCTGATATTCTCACGTACAATAGAGAACTCAAGGTCGTCTTTGGGGCTGCAGTAGTTTAGCAAATCACGTCAGTACACGGATGAGTTCAGAGAAATGGATTCTATTATCGTTCAACAGAGTAAAGTAAGAAAAATAACCTGGTTAATAAATCACGCTCTATCTCCATATCACGAGCCGTTGAAGCAGCTCGAGGCCTAGTTGCAGCCAAAGCTTCACTGCAGACACCTAACTGATTCCTTTGGAAAAGTCTCTCAGGCTGTTAATGTCACACGGATATGTCAGCCTTGTTTAGTCCAAAGACGTGAGCTACAATAAAATGTACCAACAGACTACTTATGATAACATACCGTGTTTCCAATAAAAGCTGGTGCACCTGGTGGTTGAAGACAGAACTGATACGCATCATGCCCTTCACTCTGTAACTGTGCAAGCCAAGCAATGGGATCAATGTCGGTATCTGTTATAACTCTGCTGTTGCGAGCAAGCACGACCTGATTTCACAAACAAAAAAACAATCAGTTAAAACGGGAACCATAACTATGTAATAACAGATACAAACACGAAGTCACTAAACTACCTTGCTGAGAGACGAACTCTTCTGCTTTATAATCTCCAAAGCCTTCTCAACAGCAGGGTAATACGCCCCTTTTGTAGGAACATGATTCTTGCTAAGCACAGATACTCCAAGAGACTCCCTCCGTAACCTCACCACAACAGAAGAAACCTGACACACAAAACAAAGCTCTCATTAGCATAAAGAGTCCCATTCAATAACTCCTAGAAAGGATCTATGTTAAAAACCTGAAGCATAGTCTCCTGAAGTGCTTCAATAGCATTCTCCAGCGTCCAAGAGAGTTCATCGTCCCAAGCAAGAGTAGCAGCCAACATTGAGCTTCCACCAAACTCATTAAACTCAACCTGTCCTTGAAGTAACCAATTAGTCAAAACAAGTCTCGTCCTCTATATAAAAAAAATAAAAATCAAAACTTTAAGGTTACCTGAGGGACTGAAAAGTAAAATGCACCAAAGGGCTCCCACTCCACAGAGATCTTGCCGTTAGGATCAAACCGCATGCCTCCATAGGCGCGAATCAGAGGCGAGTTAGGCGATAGAAACCTTCAAAACACGTTAAACCACTCAACAATCAGATATAACTGAGAAACGAAACGAGATAAAGCTTATTACTTTACCTTCGGATGGATCTCCAGTCATCGTGAGAGAAGGCGTCAAGGTCACGGAAGAACACTGCGGAGCCGATTCCGGCGACGCTAACCAGATCACGATCCGATCCGTTTCGGTTCGCGTTCTCGTTGTCGCTCGCTAAGTCGAGGAGGAGATCGGGACGACCGACGTCGCTGCGGCGGGAGAAGAAGCAGCGAGGGTGGATCTCGTCCTGGGCTTGAAGCCAATCGATTGCTCCGATTTGCTGGTCGATTGGTACCTAAACCGAACCAAACCGAAATTAAATTAATGGTTCTTGAGATATTGCGCGGGTAAATGTTCGGTTCTACTGGGCCCACATATTCTTAATAAATGATCAAATCTAATTAACGGTGGATTAGTTAGAACGAATTGACTCAAGGGAAAATTATTCTTTTTTTTTTCTACGTCCATCGCGTTATGAATAATTCGATTATTAGATTCTTGTACGACTCAATACGTCTATGTGCATGATTCATAAACTAATAATAATAGTACTAGTGATAGTGATAGATTAGTCATATCTTCTTCTTCTTCTGTCTTGGTCATTATTAGCCATAGCTTCTTCTTTTTTTGTCTATGATTACACTTACACAACCAATTCCAAAAGCACTAACCTTTTATAACAATGATAATAAGCACTGGGATACAGCTATAGAAAATTTAATTATAGAAAATGATGTATGTGTGTAAAGACTCTAGAAATATAAGGAGTATTTAATTATCGTCTAAACCCACTAAATGATTCGGATCATGCTAAAAGAAGCAAACTTAAATGATTAGGCTTTACGATACGGCAAGGAAACGAATCAGAGAGCGATATTAACATAAACCAATCCAGAGAAACCACGTGGCATGATCGGATTCTTTCACTGACGTGAAATCTGGCTATCTTTATTAAAAAAATAGAGGATAGTCTATATACTATGTACCTGTAACCGGACGACGCCGGAGGAAAACGGCGGAGGTTGAGATTTGAGCTCGGAGACGGCGGAGATTAGCCTCTCAGTGGCGGCTGTCGGAGATAAAACAGTGGACATAGTCCTTGTCTCCACTGTTCCAAGTGGCGTCTTGAAATCCCCTTCGCATCCGTTCATAGACATCGAACAGGACATAAACTTCTGCAACCATCCAAGAAGGTTTCTCAGTTAATAATGCAATCTTACGTTCTTGAAAAAAACAAGAGAGCGTTGACAAAAAAAATTAGACAAGAGCAGAACAGAACTTAAAAGAAAGAGAAAAAAAACCTTGCGGGAGAATAATCCGGTGAATGGAGTTGGAGAGTAATGATGAGAGATGGAGATGGAGCTATGTTTTTTAGTGTTTGTGGCCAGAAACCGAGAAGAAAGATGAAGTGAGGCCATTGGAGATTGCTTAGAGAACGAACAAAAGAGAGATGGTGAGTGATTTATTTATATATTTTGTTTATTTCTTTTTTTCTGTGTGGAGGAATATACTATATAGTTTTTGTTCTTCTCTTTGGTTCAAGTAGATATTTGATGATATGGATTATGGATTCGTCCCTCAATAAATAGGGGACGGGTGTAGCTAGGCCCCATTTTAAAATTGAAGAATTCATTTCATTTTCACACTTAAATTTCTCAGAATTGCTAAGTAAACTACTCAGAAATTTTCTTTTATTTTAATTTCTTCACTTGAAATTGGATCATACTTTTCTTTCGTTATATCTTTATTTATTCACATAACAGTTTAATATTCTTAATCTAAAGAAAGAAAGAAACTTGTTTTTGGTTGGTCTATTACTATGAAGTATGGAAGTAAAACTGAATTAGAATAAATTGTGGTTTACGTAACATAAAAAGTATATACATGAATAAGCAGACAATGTTGTTAGAGATGAGAAGAAATAAATATATAGATAATAATGTAAGATACATAATCATACTTGGGTTAAATAGTAATGGATTTAAAGGCTAAAAGCTATATAACGTAACATGTTATTGATGTAAATTTAAGAACTCTAAAATATATCACAGAGTTTATTGATGTAAAATGTTACAAACAAGTGTTTTTCAAACTTTTGTTGGACTTGGATCACGTGAGTGGAGAGACTTGATGGATATTACATGTGCATGTATTTTCGGTTACCTTTCCAAGGATTTACCAAAATAAAGATTCAGAATATATACAGATAAAATGGATTGTAATGACAGAGAAAAGGCATTTTGACTGACTGACCACATGCGACGGATATGATGGTAATAGCTGTATTTCGTTGCACTTGTTCTGTCGTTTTGTAAATTAGGATATGATTAATGAAACTTTTTAGTGTAATGCTGAGCTATGAAAGATAGAAACAATATGAAATCAACTGTAAATTAAGATATAAATCAACGGTTCAAAACAAAATGAAAAGCATAACCAATATGAAAGATTCTGATCTTAATTGACAGACTCGGATCCCTCTAGAATAATTGATATAATTAATCAAAAATATGTGGTCATAGTTAAAATCGACCCCAAAACAGACAAAAGATATTCCAACAGCATGTCATCCCAATAAAAGTAAAAACCAAGATTTATCTTAGATTAGATTCTTTCTTTTTTTTTGAAATCGATAAAACTTAAGTAAAACTATGATGCTCTGTTTTGGCTAGCATAATCAACCAGCCAGATTGGAGCAGAGCATTCGACGTACGGGAAGTTCAGGACTCGTGATTTTCCGCCTTTGGCAAGGCCGTCAGCACGGACGTTCAACGATCTTGGAATGTGTATGAAAGAGATTTCCAGAAATACCGTAGAGAGAGCTTTAATTTCGTCAAGTTCAGCTGTCATTGATGGCCAATCTTAGATTAAATTCTTATGTGCCTTGTTTATCATATTTTAGCTAGATTAATTACAGCATGGACGCGTTTTCTCATATTTTCTTACTTTGACACCAATCTTGAATATTTTTCCATTTTTCTACTTTGCAAATTAATGATGAATCCAATCTATAAATATCCACCTTGTTTCTACAACGAAGTTATAAATCCATCTATTGTTATCTGTATAATCCCATATATTATTTAAGGAGTCAATTCAGTCTAACCATCTTCTTTGCGAGGAAAGTGGCTCTTTGAAAAATCATCAATTCACGTCCCGGTTATAAAGTATTCAAACATTTTTTAATGTAAAACGAAAACACACTGAAAATACAAAGATTCATTTTCATTTCTGAATAAATCATAATGTCGTCAAGAGTGAGAGGAGACTGAATAGTATAGAGAGTTTGTAGCAATTTCCCCAAAGTTTCCCTGAAATAACCAAGATACACATTTTAGTCCAAAGTGCATAGGATGATTACGATGGCTCACCAGCTATTTGATAGACCTGTTATATTTTTTCTGTCAAATTGAATCATCGTGGTCAAAACGAATATATTTATTAGACTATAAGTGACTTGACTTTAAAAGTCAAATTGTTATTTATCATGACGACCTATTAAAAATAAGCAAGTCATTCAGATAAGAATATAATGAAACCAAACCATAACTCAACTACCATTGGCGGATGTTAATCTAAATAAACTGCAACTACACACGGTCTAGTCCAACGATATTGTATTATAGTGTGACTTTATAGATCATGAAATGTTGGACGCGGTCACTGGTGATCACATTTTGTTTCTATCATTTAAGACTTGGAATGGTTGTTGCATTTCAACGTCGCATGCTATAGTCGGAAATTTTAAACGAAGTTTGAGAAGCTAGACAAGCTCGCGAAATCACGCGTCTGACAATGTTCAAATCACCTTGATAAAAATGTCTAAAGCATGTGTTCAATATCTCGTTTACTTGATGCAAACCTTTTTTTGGAAACGTCAAAATTATTTATTATGTACACATCAAAAAGCACATGAACAAAGCCTTTTTTTGGAGCAAACACAAGAACATTTTAAGACTAAAACCTAAAGTTCAAATGGTCACACTCCCATTTTAAACATTTTTTTTTGGTAAACATAATAAACTTAATTATTAATTGTTGTTACATTAACAAGCCATTATTGATTATTGATAACAAATATATAATTGTCCACATGCTAATTTATTTATGGGTAGTTCGAAAAAAACAAGAGGTTGGCATGGAATTAGTTAAGCTCGTTTGTTTGACCAAAAAAAGAGCTGGCTCATTTGTTATCACTTTACGCGGCAGAAACCAAACTTACTGCAGATCGAGTGATGAAGCAAATCACAAAAAAAAAAAAAAAAAACTAAAGACAATGCAAAACTGAAGACCCATCATATTCATAACTCATATGGGCATTCATTACGACTATATAGATTTAAAAAGCATTTTAAATGGTTGTTTAAGAGGTGTATAGACATGAAGCCTTGTAAAACCGTCTCCAATATATTCACTTATTTCTATCTCTAAAATAGAGATGTTTTTTCTCCAAAGTATTTCTCTATTTTTTTTTCTTTTTAGAAGAATATTTTAAAAAGAATATATTCTAAATTTAAAATAATTATATTTTATTTATAAAAGTTAAAAATTAACCCTATTTAATTTTAGTTTTTACAAGATTTCCAAAAAATACGACTTTGTTTAGTTTTCTTAAAATATTATTAGGTAAATAAAAAGTGTGATATATCATAATGTCAAAAATAAAAAAATAATAACAGATTTTAAAATTTTTATTTTGCAAACCTAATTTATGTTATTAAATTTTGTTTTTTATGATTTTAAAGTTGATACATCATAATTTACAATTACATAGTGGATAAAAGCCCATAATTTAATATAACCCCATAATTATCAATAAAGACATTTTCCAATGATCCAAGCTAGAATCACATAGTGTATATAAGCACATAATTATCAATAAAGACATTTTCCAATGATCCAAGCTAGCCCATATCTTATTTTTTTTCAGAAAAAAATAGAAACACTTTTCCCATCTATCGACTTTTCTCAATCCATCGAAAGTTCTCTGCAGCAGACAAAAGTCTGACACATGCTTTCTAAACAATCAGTCAAAATAAGTTAATGTCTTCGCTCTAAGGTTATCAGAAGACAAATATATTGATAACTTTCATCTTTTGGCATAAATGTTCGAGTTTCTTGATTGAGGTTTGCTTGAGTTTTTAGGACTGGGTTCTTCTAAGCTACATTCTTTGTTTTGATTTTTCAGAGACCAGCTAAGGTATGGAATACCAAGAGCCTTCAATCGGGGATAAATATTTCTTAAAGCATTTTGTGTAATTGTGTAAATATAATCTATAATTGAATAGTCATTTATGGATAAAATATTTTAAAGAACTTAAATATATAACAATATATTTGCAGATTTTTAGTTAACAATGCCAACCGATTTTCGGCAAATTTTTAAATTTAGAATCATAATCAGTTATTTACAGATATATATGAATTTATCCAAATTTCTTTTTCTAAATCGAAACAATTACCAAAATAAAATTCACTAAGGTATATACATTGATGAATAAATAAGTGTTAACTGCTTTTGGTCTAACGCAATATTTCATATTGGTCAACTGGGAATATTTCTTGGCTTGATGTATTAACTAGGTTTATTACTTTACTTAATTGACATTATCAGAATTGCATTAATATAGGAACTAGGATAAGACCCGCGCCTTGCGCGGGATTAAGTTATTATTTTTATTATATTTTTGAGAATGAAACAATAGTTTGGCTTCATTTGGATTACGGGTGTTCAATCCGAATATCGGGTTAGTTTCGGTTCGGTTCGGTTTTTTTTGGTATTTGGTTAGTAAAATATAACTACTATTCTAAATCCATATTTACTTTGACTTTAGTCTTTCACATACTTTTGAAAGATTTCAACTGGACGACTAAATTGATCAGCCAATCTTATTGCTTTAAATCATTAGTGTTTATATATATATATATATATATTATTTAGTTTGAATATTTATTAAATAAAAATTCATATGCGTTATATTTTATGATCATTTGTAACTTATTATAACAAAAAAATAATCTATTGATCACAAAATTTTCAGAGTGAGAATATTCAAATTTCTAATAATATATAGACGTTTTGAAAAATTCAAATATAACATATAAGAAAAAATATAAATGTTTTTATTATATATTTAATGTGATTTTTTAATATCTTTCAATAATATAAAATTAAAAAAAGAACTAAGATACCAAAATTGTTATCAAATATTTATTATTCATAATAATTAATTTTCATATATACGTTAATCATATTAGGTAATTTCGTAGCTTCTAATTAAGGAAAGTGCAAAACAAATTTTCAATGTGAGAATTTTATATTTGATAACAATTTTCTAAGAATAGTATATTTTATATAGAATAGTATATAATCATTTATTAAATGAGAATTTTATATAGTCATTTATTAAATGAGAATTTATAATTATACAGTTCTATGATCATTCATATCATTTTATAACTGAATATTTAAATCATCGATAACAAAATTTTCAATGTGAAATCTTTAATAAGTTTATAATTTATAAATGTTTTTGAAAATTCATTGAAAGTTTTAATATTAAAATATTTATGTAATCTTATGGTATATAGTATAATCTATATATATATATAAATATATATGTTTTATTATTAAATGATATTTTTTACTCATATGGTTTTAAAATAATGTGTATCTTCTTATAATATTAAATAAAAGTTCATATTAGTACAATTTTATGATCATTTGTAACTTATTATGACAAAAAAAATAATCTATTGATCACAAAATTTTCAGAGTGGGGATCTTCAAATTTCAAATAATTTATAGACGTTTTGAAAAATTCAAAATATAACATATAAGAAAAATTATAAATGTTTTTATTATATATTTAATGTGATTTTTAAATATATTTTAATAATATAAAATTAAAAAAAGAACTAAGATACAAAAATTGTTATCAAATATTTATTATTCATTATAATTAATTTTCACATATACGTTAATCATATTAGGTAATTTCGTAGCTTTTATTTAAGGAAAGTGCAAACATTTTTTGGTACGTTATTTATCAATTCGATAGTTAGTTTAATAAAAAGTGTAATATAAGTTAAGATGGACCAACCTATTTTTCTAGGAATAGTATATTTTGTATAGTTATTTATTAAATAAGAATTTATAATTATACGGTTCTATGATCGTTCATATCGTTTTATAACAAAATATTTAAATCATCGATAACAAAATTTTCAATCTGAAATCTTTAATAAGTTTATAATTTATAAATGTTCTTGAAAATTCTTTGAAAGTTTTAATATTAAAATATTTATGTAATCTTATGGTATATAGTGTTTAATATATATATATATATATATTTATTTTATTATTAAATAATATTTTTTACTCATATGGTTTTAAAATCATGTGTATCTTCTTATAATAAAAATGTTAAACCATTGATCATTAATTTTTAACATAATAATTTTAATAGTTTTAGTCATTTATTGTCGTTTTTAAAAATTCAAAATATAACATATACGAAAAAATCTAAATTTTATTTTTATAGCTAATTTGATTGTTTAATTTATTTTAATAATATAAAATTAAACAAAAAATGATGGAGGAGATATACATTGTTATCAAATCTTTATTATTAAACTCATTAATTGTCATATATATATTAGTCATTTATGGTAATTCCGTAGGTTTTATTTAAGGAAAGAAAATATCATATCATATCATTATATCATATAGTTTGACCAACTTATATATCTAACAACATATAAAAATCGAATGTGGACCTACTTATTTTTCAATTGAATGTAATTGAGTGCCACCTATGCATTGGGACCTCTTTTAATTAATACAAAATTGAGGTTACATCTTTTCAAATGTTCCTCAATTAATATATAAGGGATTACTGGTATAGTGGAAATATTTCTTGGCATAACGTAGAAATTAATGGGTTAGTGAAAGTATAGAACTACTGTGTTTAGATCAGTGACATTAAATTGTAATTATGGAGAAAACTCAGGTTAAATTTTATTTGTAATTCTGTTTTAATAGATTAGATAACAATATTTTATATATTATGACATATATTTACTATATTGTTTTATCTTGTATACAATTACACAACTTCAAAGACACAAGTAGCCTCACCTCAGATAAATGTCTTCACCTCACCGAATCATCAAGAAATGTGTTCTGCACAAGAGGAAAGAGAGAGAGAACAAAGTTTCTCTTTAATTACAAAGCCATGAGACTTGGAGCAGGCAAAAAATATCGTAAAGAATCACGCCCCATTTTCATCAACTACAAAATCAATGGTTGTATCTCCAGTAAAAGCAACTTCAAGAGTTGTTATGCTGTTTGTTATCTGCCATCCATTATCCTTCTAAATTAGACAAGCTTTTTTTTTTTGTTGGACAGACTATTGTGCAGAAATACTCATTGTGTGGTAGACAGCCATAAGAAAACTTTGACAAGCAAGTCAGAGACAACCTCAACAACACCTGAAGCCTTCAGGTTCCAATATTTGTTACCAGAGAGGCCAATTAAGTAAAAGAAACTACGTACATAGCCCAGCAAATATCCCATACAAGTGTCAATTCATTTTTTTGTATATATATTGTATTAAAAGATATAGTCGTGACATACATTGGTAATCCACCAATGTCAATTCATTCTGTATAAAGGATATAGTCATGACATAAATTGGTAATCCACCCAGCATGAAGCATTCAGTTACAGTTTGAGAATGTGTACCAAAAATAATAACAGAGCATATGGTAAATGATAAACCCATGTTGGTGCTAAGATGTTCTTTAGCAAAATGATATCATTTCTTTTTTCTCCTCTCTCTCTCTCTCTCTCTCTCTCTCTCCCCGTGTTCCCCTTCTAAGGAGAGCTTTAAGGCTCTGAGAACTCTCTCTTTTAGAAATATTATTTGCATTTCCTGATCTGAACACATTATGGGAAGGCTCACCATGCGCGCATTTTGGAGCCCTCAAAGGCATAACAAGGCTACTACAAGCATTTACTCTCGTGGTCACACCTAGTTAGGAGACAAGCTATCGCAATTCTGACGTTGGAGTTCAAGTTCCAAAAAATTTCAGATCGCAGCTGCTTCAGGTACTGATACTTTTGCTTCTCTGTAGGTTTTTACATAATGAACGTTAGTCCAAAAATATATTTTTGTTGGTGTTCTGGAGAGAATATAACTCATTATTTTTCTTGTCAAACTAGAACAAGCTTTGCACAGATGCTTGTTATGCTGAGTTATATTCTTTGATCTTCAACTCTACGAAAACAAAACAGAGACGTGGCAAGAAGAGAAAATGTGTTTTCTCCAAATAGCATCACTCACATACATGATCTTAAGTTGATAAACTTCTCTCAAAAACTTCAGATCTACGGTACCTATTCTTCCTGTGAACATCAAACTTAAGTGAAGCAAGCTTATGCGAAACCGCAGACCAAATCATATCCACCGAGTCTCCAGGCTGAGAAGGAAACCGATACTCAAAACACCTAACAACCTCTTTGAGTCTCTCCCACTTCTTCCTCCACTGATCCTCAGTTACCCCTCTGAGGAGACTCACCAAAAACCCTTTCTTCACAGCTTCAGAAGAGTGCACAAACACAGAGAAACCAGAATAGTCTAGAGTATCCTCAAATGGAAGCTCAATCTGATCACTGATTATAACCGGAACACAATGGCTAACGATAGAGTCGAAAAGACGGTTAGAGGAAGGAGTGTCACCTGCAATATTGAGACAAAACTTTGAGGAAGCCATGCCTTTACCGGTTTGTTTAGTCCCGTTCCCTCTTACGGTTCCAAATGCAAAGTGAACGTCTTTCTCATCTTTAAGAAGGTTATACAGTTCTTGGCGAATAGTTCCACCCTGCAACAAAAACATTTGACATGATTGAGATGTGTTCTAGCTAGGCCTTGCCATTATTAACCAAACCGAACCGAAAAGTTTGGTTTTTGGATCAGTTTAGTTAGGAGGTTCGGTTCGATTCGGCAACTTAAAAGAAAATTTTGTTTTTGGTTCAGTTATCGGTTAGTTCAGTTTTCAAAAAAACAATTAACGAAACTATACCAATCTTAACCAAATTTCTGAAGTGAATTAACCAAACTAACAAAAATCCGAACCAAAGTAACTGAACTAAACCAAACTACTGAACTTAACAAAAAAAATTCCGGATTTTTAACCAATTTAAACCAAAATTTAACCGAATTCAGAAAACTTTAGTTAAGTTCGGTAGAAAATTTTGAAACCGAACCAAACATTTACAGTTCATTTCGGCGGAGATTCGACCGAATCGAAGTAACCGAATTCGAACAACGGACCCGAAAAACCCGAACTAACCGATCCAGCAGTACTTTAGGACAATAAACCACTTACATCTTTTCTGTAGATTGCTCCTTGGAAGTAGGCCAACACAGGACGCTTCTCAAACGAAGCTGACTCATTGTTAGAGACAGTCTTAACAACGTGCACGTAAGGAGCAATGACATCTTTCTCAAGATTAGCAATGGAGGATGGATACCTTCCAAAGTCCGAGAGAACAAACATTGCAGAACCAAGCGAGTTTCTTGCATAGAGCAAACTATTAGGATGGTGAGCTACTATCAAATGATCTTTCCCACCAAATCTTTTCCACTCGTCACGACTTTTCAAGAACTCAACTAATCTCTCCTGCAGCAATCTATCAACACTACTCGTCTCGTTTCCACTGAGCTTAGACTTTCGATTATAACTCAACGAGGAGAAGAAGGGGACAAAGACAATGTCAGCTTCTTTCGAACTCTTCACTCTCATTGCACTACATGGTCTCTTAACCTCAGGTGTCTCTGAAGCTAACAAGTCAAGCGTAAGCCAATACTCCACACTGTGTTGACGATTCAACCCACCAGGATAAGACGGGACTGTGCTAACGTTCTTGACACTAGGCCAAGTCTCAGATCCTTTCTTGTGCCAGTTCAATAGCCCAAAGTGAAACTCAGAGGGGAGATCGTACATAAACACCTTTAACACACCACACGAGACCGGTTTAGCATCGGTTTGCTCGTTCTTGAGGTCTGTGCTCGGAAGAATCAGCTTGCGGACTAAGCTTGAAGTGAAAGAAGAGTCGCTGCGTTGGAGGAAGAAGAGGGAAGAGACGATGAATAGCAGCGTCGATACTGTTATCGTGTAAAAGAGGAGTTTTGAGGAAATCATGCTCTTTTCCGACATCTTTCGAACCTCAAATCATTCAGACAGAACACAAAGTAATCGATTTGGAGACAAAGGTTTCAGCTTTCGACCAAGAGACAAGAGTTAGTACCTGATGAAGTAGGGCGGCATCTGAGGTTTCACGCCATTGGAGGTGAACAGAAACTTTGATGCATGAATTGCTCTTCTTATCTGATGCTATTCAGACAGCTTCAATCCAGGAATCAGTTGACTTTGGAGTTCCAGGGTTTGGTCTTTGATCTATAGATCTTCAAAGTATTGTGTTTATTGACTCCTTTTCCTCTGTTCAGGACAATTTGGTAAAAGACATTTTTTTTCCGGCGGATAATTTGGTAAAGGCTATTTATTTTCTATTCTTTAATAATTGTGAAACTATTTGCTTGTAATAATAATGTAGTAGGTTTATTATATTAGTCACATTTTCCTGTTCTAGAGGAGTTTTAGTGTAAATTTATTTGAAAATTTTAAATATATTTCTTTACATGGAGCCAATATAATTATCGCTAAATTTATTATAGAAAACTAGGATTTCTCTTAGTTTGATTGTATATTTAGAAACGATTAATCAAACGATATGTATTTTGAATCTCTTTAATTTTAACATGTGTTCAAACGATTATATATAAAATCATTGTAATAAATATTATTCGAAAAGTAAAAAAAATGATAAAATAAAAATTTCATATATTTTTAATTTGAAGGTCCTATAAAGAAATTTTGTTCTATATATATATATATATATTTTTAAAACTCTCTTTTAACTTGGTCTAAAAGGTTTTTTCATCTGGCGACACAACAAATTTGCAAAATACAAATAGAAAAGAAACATACGTACAATTATATGAGAGCTAAGAAATTAATGATAGATAATACAAACAGATAATACTATAATACTAAAATTTAAAATTATATATTTCTATTTATACTAGGCAAAGAGCCCGTGCGATATCGCACGGGAACTCATTTTATAAAGAATATATTATAATCTATAATTTATAATTTTATATGCCTGATAAAAAAATTAAATCATATAAATAATTAAATTTAATTTTGATGATTAAAATATGATTTACAAAGTATTCAAATATATATATATATATATATAAACCTTAATGTTTCCTTTAATTTTTTATCAAAACACATATTGCATACAATTGTGTCTTCTTCCTTTTTAAGTTTTTTCATACATTTTTCACATGATAGTTATCCTCAACCACTTTTTCAACAAAATGCAATTTTTTTTTGCATGATATATAATTTTTTTTCCTATTTAAGACATAATATTAAAATTATTAGTTTACAATTTTAAACAATTATAATTTATATGTTGGTAATTGTTATTTTGAATATTTATCTACATGCTTTATTTATTGAAAATGAATATTCAGAAAATTGAATATTGTAATAAATATATGTTGATTTACGTTAATATGACCCGTCTCATTTATAATATTTTTTTTTAATTTTTGGGAGAGTTCCTATAAAATACTAACACTTATTATATAAACTAACACATTACTTAAATAAAACCAACATTTTTTAAAGCAATCCCACTTTGAGACGAAAAGACACCTTGTTTAGATGAAAAGTTGCAAATTTGACATTATTTTTTTCACCATTTTATTATTAGTAGATTAGTGAAATTTTGATTTGAAAAATGCATGGGAGAGACTATTTATAAATTTTTTAAAGTCTATTTGAATAGTCACAACCCTTCAATATGAATAGTCACATTCTTATACTCACAATTTCTCACTTTTTAAAAGATATTAGTGAATAGTCACAACTTTTAGACTATTTTTAGAAGGACACAACCTTACAACATATAACTTTTAGAAAAGACACAACCCTTTAAACATATTTTTCAAAAGACAACCTTTCAACATAATTGAAGTTCACAACCTTAGGAATTAATTGGAAAAGACACAACCTTACAACATAGAACTTTTAGAAAAGACACAACCCTTTACACTACTTTTTCAAAAGACACAACCTTTCAACATAAGTGGATTCACAACCTTAGAAATTAATTGGAAAAGACACAACCTTCCAACATATAACTTTTAGAAAAGACACAACCCTTTACACTTCTTTTTCAAAAGACACAATTTTTCAACATAAGTGGACTCACAACCATTGGAATTAATTGGGATTTCTATTATTAGTAGATATTTTTTAAAGCAATCCCACTTTGAGATGAAAATGCACTTTGTTTAGATGAAAAGTTGCAACTTTGACATTATTTTTTTCACCATTTTATTATTAATAGATTAGTGAAAATTTGATTTGAAAAATGCATGGGAGAGACTATTTATAGATTTTTTAAAGCCTATTTAAATAGTCACAACCCTTCAATATGAATAGTCACATTCTTATACTCACAATTTCTCACTTTTTAAAAGATATTAGTGAATAGTCACAACTTTTAAACTATTTTTAGAAGGACACAACCTTACAACATATAACTTTTAGAAAAGACACAACCATCTACACATATTTTTCAAAAGACAACCTTTCAACATAATTGAAGTTCACAACCTTAGGAATTAATTGGAAAAGACACAACCTTACAACATAGAACTTTTAGAAAAGACACAACCCTTTACACTACTTTTTCAAAAGACACAACATTTCAACATAAGTGGATTCACAACCTTAGAAATTAATTGGAAAAGACACAACCTTCCAACATAGAACTTTTAGAAAAAACACAACCATTTACACTTCTTTTTCAAAAGACACAATTTTTCAACATAAGTAGACTCACAACCTTTGGAATTAATTGGGATTGCTATTATTAGTAGATAAAACAAATATATATTAAAAAAATAAAAAATAAATATTTGCGCGGGTGCACGGATCAAACTCTAATTATTAATTAAAATAATAGATTGGTTTTTCTCTGTTTATGGATCCACCTTGTTTGTTGCCGTAAGTGCCCGGATAAACACAAAGACATTTAGTACAACACTTTTGGCAGAAGAACATGCATGGTTTATGATACTTGGTGTTGCTGCGCCTCATCTCTAAACCGTGTTTAGCGGCTTGAACTATCAATCTCAACCTCTTGGTCCTGAGCCCTCTTCCTTTCTCTCCTTGTATAAGTTCTCCATGACATATCAGATTACTCCAGAGTCCAGACTAAGTTAAAGTTGGTGACAGCCTAAATTGAAGAAAAGGAAAGCTATAAAGGTGAAAGAAAGAGGAGGTAACATGGAGGAGCAATTGTATCTCCATTGCTAGTGATTGGGACCAACCAACAAGAGATCTCTAAGAGAAATATCGGCTTGGCTCTTCATGCCACCTTTCCCCTTAGGCCTTATTTATTAGCAAGGACATCAAGGAACCCCGTTTGATGTAGAGCAGGAGTGACATGTCTGAATCTCAGAGCTGAATATATAGATGATGCAGGTTAAGAGGTGGACATTAATTGGAGAAACTGAGAGGGACTGAGGGTAGACGCAGCTTTTGTGTATAACTCCATGTGCAGTTCTTGTAAGGACGTTTTGCTGACGCTTGTGGCAATTCTTGTAGATTGAAGTGTTGCTCTTGTTGATCAATGCTTTGATCTTAGGTTGATACTTGGGGTTTTTATATTTTTTGCGGCCTTTGTATCTGATTAGTTTTAGAGCAGAAGAAATTGCAAGTCCGTTGAATCAGACTTTTCATTAACAACTTAATGATATTTACATTTTAGCAACAAAAAAAACTCCATGTGCAGTTGTGCACGTATATTGGAGGCAAATCTATCTAATGCATACAACAAATTTTAACGACTTTTCTCATATGTTTTCATTTTCTGATATAATTATTGCATCTATAGCCCTTGTTTTGAAAATTTAGTAGCGGTGTGTATAATTATATGTTATCGTTCTATGATTTAAAGCTGCAATTATGAGACATTAATGGGCATATAGGGCAATTATAATTGTAGAATTTTGTATGCAATTCTTTTTCGCCATGAAACCTTTTATAGGAAAACTTATGAAAAGAAAGACCACAAATATTATGAGTATATTAGCATAATTCACACACATATATGAGTGCGACTTAAAAATATGAATGGCTTAGAAAATATAAAAGATTTAGTGGCACTTACCAGTTACCAATCACATTGTGGAGCCGTATATGGCTTGTTGGGATTTGTTTATTAACTATATGGGTTTATAAAAAGTATGTGTTGTTTAACAAAAATAAAAAAGTATGTGTTAATTTGGATATTTCTCTTGCGTATGAAATGTGTATAACTCTTTTTAAAATATATATGTATTCTTTCAATAATAGTATATATATATATATATATATATATATCCAAATATATGACCAAGAAAAGTAATACAAACTTCACTCAAATGAATGGGCATGGCCTCTCGAGGTGATACGAAGTTCATAATTCTGAAGGAAAAGCCCGAAAGAATAGTCAGAGAACATTAAGAGCCCAATACTCATTTAACATTACTCCAATTTTTCTTATAAACCTATTAACTATTCAGTCGTTCCGGTAGAAAGTACACATTTAATACTATTTGATTCAAGTTTAAATATTTTTTGACTAATACTAAAGAGTAGATCGATTATCTGTTATAACCTATCATATTAATTACTTAAGCGAAACTCAAACCAAAACTAGCCAAATAGCAATAGTTTAGTGTCTAATGAGAATTGAGCTCATGACTAACATATTCCATATCACCACCTAGTGCCGGGCATTCGGGTTTTCGGTTCAAGTCGGTTCAGCTTATTCGGTTTTCGGGTTACTCGGATTGGGATGTTTAGGAACCGTTTAGGAACCGGACATTTTTTGGATCGGTTCGGTTCGGATAATGTCGGGTTCGGGTCGGATTTCTATTTTTTTATAAAACCCGAAATGGAACTGTATTACAAATAATTTGGGTTTGGTTCGAGTTTAAAACCCAAAAACCGAAAAAATCCCAAAAACCTGAGCTAAACCCGGAAAAAACCGAAAATATATTCGGGTTATTCAGGTAGTTCGGATTTTTTTAGATATTTTTTTATTTATAAATTATATTTTATATATATTAAAATTTAAAATAATAAAAAATTCAATATATTCAAAATATTTGGGTACCCGTTCAGTTCTCGGTTCGATCCCGGTTCGCTTTCGGTTTTTCAGATTTAGAAATATAGGAACCGTTCGGGTTTTTATAATTTTCGGTCCGGTTTCGGTCCCGGTTTTTTCGGTTCGGTTTTCGGGTATATAGTATATGGAGGCCTGTGCACCCATAACATTTTATATAAAATAAATTTTGTTAAAGAAAGTGTTGAAAACCTGTTGGTTCCAGTGGAAAAGTGATGCAGTGCACCCTCATCAGCTCAGATTCAATTCTCACTGTCTACCTATTTTTGTTTTTATTACTAATAGTGCACCCATTAGATATATTTCCTAGCTTCGCCCCTGATCACCACCAGAGGACATGGAAAACGTAAGTGACACAATCAACTAAATAAATTTTAATGTTTGGTTACTTTTGCGAATTTTCATTTTTTAATTCGATTAGATAGTTGTTATAGTCTTTTTTTTTCTTGAATTAAATAAGGCTATTCTTGAATATAATAATGAGTATCGAATAGGTTGTCTTGAATTAGAGACGGTTGTTATATTTTTAAGGAAAGGGAATATAGAAGCAAGTGACAGACAAAAAGACACTGAAAAAGTAGATTTGATGTTTAGTTTCCCAAATAAGAATTAGTTTTTAAATAATCGTAATTAGTTGTTTAATAATCATTGTGTGCCTTCTCTTTGATTCGTTTTAAATTTCTGATATTTTTTCATTGCTGCAGCTAGTTTTAACATTACATCGAAGCAATTCATAATTTGAATTATGGCTGTAAATGGTATACACTCCATCTGATTCTAAATGTAAGTAATTTTAGCTAAAAACACTATTAAAAAAATTGTGGGATAAAAATGAAATATGTCTATTCTATTCATTTATGATCAAAATTGTAACTTTTCTGTTTTATAAAGAGTATTATTTTGACACTTTGTATTATATAAAAATATCATTTTAGAAGTTCAATGCAATTTACATGTATTCTAAACTTATTATTATTTACAAAATATATTAATCTTATAAATAATTTTATTTATCTTAAATATTATTAATTAAATAGATGTAATTAATAAAAACACAAATACGTTTTAATCATTTTTAATGTATAAAAAGTATCAAACTGACACTCTTTGCAAAATGGAAAAAGTAATAAATAATTTCTTTTGTATTTTATTTATTTTCTTATGGAATTGATGGTACAAACATTCTATTTCATTAGAGACAAATTGTATTTTTTTTTATCGAATTACTGGAACAAAGTATTTCACATTATTTCATTCCAAAAAATACTATTCGGTTGCAGCCTATATGTATTTGTCCTTTATACGCATATTCTTAAAAAAAGTGCTAATGTATTACTCTATTTTTGTTTTAAAATCAAATAATCAATATAACTGTTGAATTTATTTAACTCTATTCTATTTGAAAATAATAAAAAACAATAATATAGAAAAAATTAAAAAAATATTTTAAAAGTAATTTTGTTTGTACTTTTTGGTAAAATAAAAATAAAATAGAGTTAGAGAACATTTTACTCCAAACTTCATTCAGAATATAAAATTTGAGATTCTCTAAACATTGTGATACAATTTCATATGCGGGAATATTGACCATTAACACTCTTATAACACTCATTGGTTTTTGTTTTATAGTTTTTCAACTTTTATTGATGCTGGTAGTTAACTATTGTGACATACGAAGAAAAATAAAAGCAGTCTAAAACCAACATAAAAGTATAGATAACTTGTTAGTCTCACTTTGATACTAATCAAAATCTTATGAAGAAAAAGACAAGATATTGAATCAAATAAGCTGGTTTTATGGGTTTATATGATTCTTAACTTCACGAGTAGGGCACGGTTGGTGAGAAACATAGAGTCTTTTCAACATAACCCATCACCTCTCTATAATTCATCTATATATATGACTCCATTTTTAAATTAAAAAGCAGTCCTAAATCCTAATTCCAAATTAATTTATTAAATCAGCTCCACAGGACGATCCTGACTTAAGGAATAGCGGGAAACAGCATTTTCATACTTTAATTGTTACCATAACTTCAATTCATACTGGTTAATAAAGATTTCTCTAAAGAAAATAGTTTATTTTTTCTCATACAGAAATATAGTTGAAGTATGAAAAACATTTTCCTGATTAATAGGTGAAAAATAGCACCAAAATGGTCGTCAAAGATTGATTAAGAACTGTTTACTTTATCTATTCAATTGGCAAATCAACTTCGTGACATTCTTCCGTGATCTTCGGCTTTTAATACCTCAATTATGTTTTTCTTTATAGCATAAATCGGTAATTATGACATTTTCTTGATCTAATATTTGTTGTGTTTCTGTGGTCGGTGAGTCCAAAAGCGATAAATGGCTTTACTCTAACGGTATAATTCAAAGGTACGTAGAAACCAAATTTCTAACGGTAAAAATCAGGTATACTGAGCTACAATTCTGTGTACAATTATAATTAATTCATCTTTTACGTTTTCAATTGTATTATTTAACACTAGGCACATTACACATATAATCCACTACAACTAGTTGAATAGATTATTCCGATAGTATCTTTGTCGACTTGTTTCCGATAGTTACTTACTACTTACAATTGAATTAATTCTATGGTATATTTTTTCTGCATTTGTAAAGCATATTGTGGCAAAAAAGAATTCTTAAGTCACTGAGTAAAATTTACTATAATTCTTAGCTTATCAAACTAAAATACTGTACATTGACCTGAATTTAGGAATATATACGTATTCCAACTATTTAGTTGGATGAAATCAAGATTAATCTCCAAAAAAAAAGATTACTCTCCAAATTAATGAAAATCTGTTTTTTTATTTGTTACTTAAGACATCTAGAATGATTATGTGCACCTCTTGAGAAATCAGTTTTTTTTAATGGGATACTCTCACATAAATTTTGTTAAAATTATTATAACCAGTTATCATTAATAACATTATTATAACCAGTTATCATTAATAAAATTTCATTTGTATTTTTTGTTATATCATTTCCGATTCTTAGCTAATATTTTGATTAAAGTCTCTGTTATTTTTAGTTTGTAATTTGTTCATACTGTAACACGTTCACCTATATTTATATTGTAATACGAGCAAGAGGAATAAAAAAGGCGATGCTCACACTCGACTGACTTTTGTGTGTCAAGTGTGAACCATATTTGTTGGCTCACGTTGTAAAGAAGTCAATTTGACCAATTAAGTAAGTATTAATATTCAATTAGAAACCATAAATCTGTCATGGAAATCATATCTCTTATTTTACATCTTTTTCGTTTACTTGTCTACATAATCGAAGCTACTTAATTATTCAGTTCATTTTTAATTGAATAGCCATTTTCTATATTTTCTTACAAAATTCAACAAAGCACACGAGGGATAGTAGTCTGGAATATGTCTTTTTTTTTTTTTTTGTCAAACATTTCTTTCATTCATATCTTAAAATAGAGTAATAGAGGAACATAGTCTGAAGAAAACACACATTGCAATTGCAACAGCCAAACATAATGCCGTGCACTGATAAAAGTTAAATGATAGAGGACTGAAGAGAGTGGCAAGGTTTGTAAGGAGACAACCTGCGATCTCGTTCAAATCCATCCCTGAATGCAGGGTAGAGAAGAGGACAATAGAGTCCCAAATTTCTTGAAGCTTTGAAAATCCAGCAGATGATGCTGAAGGAAGGGCCACCTGCAGCGTCAAAGCTTCGGCTGCAAAGGTTGAGACCACATATAGTATCCTAGCAGAGCTTTGAGAGTCATGGGCTTCATCCATACCATGGATACACCATCCAAGACCTCCATTTTTAGAAGCATCAGTCCCTGAAACCATAGAAACCAAAGCCAACAAGACAAAGGTTCTAGTACCAACCCCATGCTGAGGTACTAAAGGGGGAGAACACAGTGTAACATCCTCATATAGAGGTAAAGACAACAGATCGCTTGCACCATCCTCATATAGAGGTAAAGACCGATCGCTTGCAACATCCTCAAACTGAGGTAAAATAAGATTCAAAGGGAGGACAATATCCTCATTCAGAGGTAAAGGACTCATCTTGAGACAACTAACTCCTAAAACGAGGCAAGGTTCATACAGGTAAGACTTGTTCCATAAAGAAACAGAGACAAAACCTTTTGAAAGCTTGACTAAGAGAGAGGAGGTTTCTGCAAAGATAAACTGTGGCTCGAGCTGAAAAGAGGAACTGTGCTGAAATCTGCACCAAGCAGTAGAAACACACACTCTAAATAACCCGAAAACAGTCCCGGTTAAACCAATGGTCGATGCAAAGAACCTCAGAGGAGAAGCTACAGCAACAGGAACCAGAGAGCTGCAACGAGGGAGGAAGACGACGGGATTGATGGAGGATTCGAGGGTTTGAAGGAGAGGAGCGAGGAGAAGGGGAACGTCTGGGGGTTCTGGAGGTTCTGGAGGGACGATGAGGAAGCGAGCTTTAAACGGACGAGACTTACACAGCGACCACGGCGGCAGATCTGGAGGAGGTGGATCTGGAGGAGGTCTGAACCGTGACGGAAAAGGAGTCACCATCAGGACCATGGAGAGGGAGAGGAGCTGCTTCAGAGGGAAGGGGAAAGAACGGCGGCGTTGGAGCGGAGGAAATTCATATGAGCGGCGCACCTTGGGAATCGGGCCAGAGAGAGAAACAAGTTTAGTTTGGATCGGAAATTTGGGTTTTGGAATATGTCTTATTAATTTAACAAATTCCTAAAGAGAATAGTCTGTTAACATTAGATATATTATGTGTATGGTGTTAAACAATGTATATCTATAGACGTAGTATTTATTCTTATTCATGTAATTTACAAACATAACATTACAGCAAGTTTGGAATAAAAGAAAAGGTGATGGGAAATGTGATTGCATTCCAATGTTAACCTGTCATTGTCTCTTGCTGGGAGCAAGTCCGTTGGACTGAGTCGGATTCGCATTTAATTCTATTTACTCGAATAATTTAATCAATTATCTGTATATAATGCATTGCACGTGATCTTGACGGTAAATCAAGGCTGGCTACTAAATTTGTTATATTTGTTCCATTTAGGCTTTCTTGTGTGGTGTATGAATAAACTCCAGATATTATCATTTTGGACTTGAACATCAATGTGTTATTTCACCTGTTTTTCTATCTCACTATGTCACCAGCACTGTTAATATTGTTTTCAATTATTCGGACAACGAAGCCATAGTAAATTATGTCGCGTTTGTACATGTCAGTTGGGTGAAAATAATGGAAGAGAAAGAATATCGTTCTAACAGTGTACGCTGTAGGCTTAACCATATACGATGTCATTTATTTCAATATAAAACATAGCTTCACAAATTATACAGCAGTACACTACAGTGTGCGATAAATGATTTTTTCAACAAATTTGAAAGTCTTACATATAATCTCTTATTAGATATCTATATAACTAACGCAGGTTGGTCGATTTGTTAAAACATATATTATTTTATATGAATCTTGAAAGTCAATAAGCTTAAATCGCGTTAAAATGTTTTTTTTTCTTCTTCTAAAAGGTTAAACTTTATGGTTTTAACTTTGCCCTATAATGTCTGGCCTAAAAGTTTATAACCTTCTAATCACTAAAAATATATTAATATATTTATTAGTTGTATATAATTAAATTATAAATATAATTGCAAAGTAACTTGGAGTCTTCACTCCCTCTAGGGTTAAGATAATATAACAGGCCTAACTAGTTTATAAAAGGGGCAGGTACACACCATCTAGTCTTCACTTCGTTTTCATAAAGGAGCCACTTCCAATTTCAAGAATAATAAATCGAAAAAAACTAGGGTTTCACAGATCGTGATGAAGAAGAGACAAGTGGTAATAAAGCAAAGATCAAGAAACTCCAACACCTCGTCGTCTTGGACTACTACTTCTTCATCGGCGACCAGTAGCATCCGTTACGTGGAGTGTCAGAAGAATCACGCTGCTAACATCGGAGGTTACGCCGTCGACGGTTGCCGTGAGTTTATGGCCGCCGGCGTTGAAGGAACCGATGATTCTTTGAGATGTGCCGCTTGTGGTTGTCACCGGAATTTTCACCGGAAGGAGGTCAACACGGAGGTTGTTTGTGAGTATTCTCCACCTAACGCTTGATTTTTCGATGATTCAACTTTTTCATTTTCTGTGATTTGGATTTTATCGAATGATTTTTAAAGGTGAAGTGATATATATATTTGTAAATGGTTATCGATGTGTATATTCACAGCTCACATACTGCCGGTCTGTATGTATTTTAAAAATATTGTATATATCTGTTTGTGATGTAAACAATAGTTAATTTATTTTACAAATTTAGCTTTTGGATTTTTATATGGTTCGTGATACGAACTTCATACGAATGAGTAATACCTGTGCGATATTATACTGATTAAAAGTTATATCTGATCGAAACTATAATTGTTTTATAATTTGGAGAATGTTATTGGATTTATTTATTTCACCGTTGAGCTTAACTATAGGATCGCAAGTCAGTATATCACAGGCAAGAAGCATATATCAGTACATCACACGATATATGAGACAATTTGTAAAGGATGCCTCTTATTTAGTTCAGAACATGGTTTTATAGTTCGAGTACAACTTCCAATACATGTCTGTAGCCTTCTCTCTTCTTTTTTTTCTTTGAATATAATTGAACCTCTGATAGAAGCTTAAACGTGTGATTAAAAATTGCTGAAACTTGAAAATGTATATATAGTTTCTTACAACGAAAATTAATGTATATATAACATAAGATATTTCCATTCAATTAAGTTTCAGGAAGTGTCAATTAATATATAAACCTCTAACCATCGTCTTACATGTAACTTACAAAAAATGTTGTATATTTAGAAATTTAAAATACATTCTAGCTAGAATCATATAGTATGTATAAAGACCAATAAAAAATGAGAGACTAATTGAGTTAGAAATTTGAGGATGCTGATGATGCCATAGTAGGCTGAATCTAATTCCATTTAGTTGGCCTCTTGAATCTAATTCCACTAATGTTATATTATTACGTGTCTGAAAGCATGAAATTTCTTTGTAGAATAGTGTACGCAATCTCTTTTGTATCGCAGACGGTCCACATATCGGATCATGTTCGCTTATCGTCTAGGTTAATGGTTTTTGTCTAATTAGTTTTCTTTTTTCTTTTTCTTTTTTTTTCTTAATTTTGGGAGCATCCCAGACAAAAAATAATCTCTAAATAAATCGTGAAGTCCACAAATTTTTACTTCGGCAATGTTTTCAAAACCGGACCGATCCGATGGTTGGACCGGATTCGATTATAAATCGGTTACATAATTGAGTTGAGTCTAATAATTGGTTCGACCATAAAGCGGTCACATAATAGATCTCAAAATTATTAAACTGATAAAAACCATTAAAACTATCAAAATCTATAAATCATCCATATAAACAAAAACTAATTTTCTGTTTATAATGTTTTATGTTTTAAATTCATTTACATTTTGATAATGTATTATATATAATAATATTACTTTAAAATTTAATTACACACTAAAGATACATTAAATCATATTTAACCATGACCCAAATAATTATCCGGTTCGATTTTAAAAATACTACACTCTAGATATTCAAATGAAGTCTAAAGTATAACTTTATATCCGTGTGATCACATCGTAAACTGTAATGAGTGCCTTCAATCTCAGATCACTTAGTACTCGAAGCCCGCCTACCACTAGATCATCATTCACCATCACCATGTGGTTTTTTTGTCTAATTAGTTAAATCAATAAAATCGAAAATAATTAGGCCGAAGCAACTACAATACAATATTAATGTAAATCAATATGGCCATGAAAAAAAAATTGGTTTTGTGAATAAAAAATGTTGTATTGGCTGCTTTTGGCATCATCTAAGTGGCCACTCGAATTTGTTGGGAAAGACAATGTTAGTTTAATTATTGTTATTACTATCGTTTGAATTCAAAAGAGTTTTATATTCCTTACTTTTTTAGCTAGAGCGTATCGTGAATCTCCAGAAATTTTGAACTGTATTCATTTTTATATATTGGCTTGAGTAAAAATGAAAGGTAGGATTATTATTCAAATAAATTTAGTTAATTAATTTGCCAAGTATTTTGAGAAAAAAATGCATTTATACAAAGTTTATGGTCCGAAACTACACGAATTTATAATCAAACCAATGTTATTTTTTTTTCTCAGTTTACTGAAATACATGCCGTAGTTTATTGACCATTGTGTTAGAGGTCACCAGTTCAAATGACCGCTGAGACAAAATTAATATAACATGCTGTGATTTCGGATTTAGTAGGTTACATGCTTCCGTCCTGAACCTCCTAATATTAAAAAAAAGATTGTACTAGTTGTTATTTGCAATGTACAAGTTAATATCCCTAGGTTAATATGAGTAACTAGTAATAAGATTGTAGTTGAAAAGAGTGACACGTAAAAAATATCCCTAGGTTAAGTAACTAAGTAGATTATGTTGGCTGACATTATAAATTAGGATCGGTCTCTTTCTTCTCTTCCGGGAGCTTGAAAGTGTATGAAACTAAAACCAGAAAAATAAACCTTATAAACTAAAGATTTAAAGAGTGCAGCACAAAATATCGGAACATCTTTTCAATTAGGTGGCATGCCATTGTCATGGAGAGCTTGAAGTTGAGATTGGTGAAGGCCCATTAATGGCAAATCAATCGTCATTCAAAAACCAATGATAATATTATTTTTAATACAAGTCAATTTGGTTTTATTTGGGTGAACAATCGGCATTTTTGGTTGATGGTTGGCTCTTTCGTAAATGTGCAATGTTTAGAAGACCCACCCACTAATTATTATGATTATCACTAAAGACTTTCTTTTTCTTTGTGTTAATTATTTTTTTCTTATTAATGGACCGACGTGCAGAGCCCTAGTGAGTAGTGCCCATTCTTTTTTTTGTGCAACCTTTCATTTCATTATCTTAAACTTCAAACATACAATAGCTAGAGGGAATTATCCATCCTCTTTGATTACAACAATGAAACTTAAAAACAACAGAAGTTAAATCAGATAGCTTCTCCGAAGAGATTGACAGCGGAAATGAGACACTGCTCAAATGCGTCGGGAGATTCACGGTAAAACCGGATTCATAAGTCATAGTCACTTTACATTGTGACGTTGAAAACCAACCCTTACCTCCAGAATACATCACAAAGACAAGTCTGGTTGCATCTACACGAGATAGCAAAACGGTGAAGGAGTTGAAAAGCTTTTCCGATTTTGCAATCGGGATATAACAATCTCTCATGGAGAGAAGGGGTGGTGGAAAAGTTCTCTCCTCTAAAAAGGAGGAGGTGGATAAGGATCTCTCTCGGTCCTGTCGAGAGGAAGATTTGATAAATTTATCCGCAAAGGATAATTTAAGAGGACTGCATGATTGGAGCTTTAGGAGTCTCAAATTTGGAGATGATACTGAACATACTCTTGAAATCGAAATAGCTAGCTTTGGTCGACACCATGGAGACATGTGGGAGAGAGCAATTGGATATAGAGTCTCGCTCACCAAATGACGGTTGATAATAGATGAATCTGACGACGTAGCTCGAGCCACCTTCAGACCGGCGTAAAAGCAAAGGTGCTTAACAGGATTTGGCGGAAAGACGGAATCTTTGGCCAAGAAGCAACTCCAGATCCCAATATTACCGTATCGGGGCCAGAGAGCATTTGTGAAACCATCGTTACACCGCTTGTTACCTGAATCTGTCTTGCTAAGAGAGTAAGAGCAAACACCGGACTCTGTTGCTGTGGAAAGTAATGGCCGTGACAGGGGATTGGTCTTATAAAGAAAAGCCACTTACCATGGACCTTTTATGAGCTTTTGAATGGGCACTACTCCCGGCAAGGTTCGTGAGTAGTGCCCATTCAAAAGCTCATAAAAGGTCCATGGTAAGTGGCTTTTCTTTATAATACTGTTCCTTTAAATAACCCTAAATTCGAGATTTTCTCAAGTTCTAGTGTAGTTCAACTTCAATGACTATTTACTAGTTAAATATATGTACACAAATTTTAAAATAAAAGGGGGTCATGATGAAGGAACTAGGATATACATTGGAATGACAATGCCATTATTTTAAAATATTATCCGTATTGAAGAATAAACAATTTAAATGGGCCAAAAATGAACAAAACTAGCTGTGGACCAAGACAGCGAAAAGAAACCTTTGGCTTATCTAACAATGTAGAGATGCGACTGAGAAAATGATTGAAGTGAAGATGAGTTCCTTTTGATACATGGTATCGATGTGATTTCTAGAGGCCCGTCCTTAAAGATCACATGCTTCTGTCCTTTTAATTCTTCATTCACATTTTTTTACTCTCTCTCTCTCTCTCTCTCTCTCAAACTATTCGATTCATAGAAAATGCTCAAAGCATGTATGCCGAAAGAAGAACGAGAGATATTAATTCATAAAAATCAATATTTCTTTTGACCAGTTGAGCTATGGTCAACTGGTGCGAGATCTGAGAATTTGCTAAAACTCTTCTGAATCAACTTCATTTGAAACAAAATTACAGTTATGTGTAAAGTCTGGACTTGAGATTAGTCTATGTAGTTTATCTGATAGTCCGGTAACACCCGTGATTCATCTATTTCTTGGCATTGTTCGGAAAGTATTCCACTCAGGTCATGCACCATGATAGCTGTTCAGAAAAATACGCATCGTATATCACTAAATACATTTCTACCGCTGCGAACAGGATCAGCTAATAGAGTATAAAAAATAGTTTGGATTTTCTTGTTTAACCAGTCGTGCATATGAGCACTAGAAGATAATAATTGCAGAAGTAGTTGTGTATTTATATCTTGCTTCAAAATGTTAATACAATGTAGATAAGAATTACGTACAAACCTGACAAATACTGTTGTTGATGCTCTGGCTGATACTGCTCATGATACTGCACCACATGGTAATCTCACAACTATTGTTGTAGATGATTCTAATGTGTAAGATTTCGTTCAGTGAAAAAACTAGTTGGAAATGTAGTACATGGCACCAATAACTTTTCCGTCTCAGTCGAAAAAATTCAAAAATATGTAAGTATGGCTGCTGTGTAAACTATCCGCTTAACTCTTAGCATTCTTGTAGCTAAGCTCTCTAATTTTATGTTTTAGTTTATTCTTATGAGTGTATGCTCATGTTTTCTAAAAACTCTTCAAACACTTATGACTTATAGAACATATGTATGATTTATAAGTCGTAGACTGTACTTTCACCTTAATACCTTTTCAACAGAAAAGATGAAAATATATAATTATACGCTTGTACAACTGTTCATCATATTTCCTCTTGCTATAAGTCAACTTTTTTTTTTGTAAGAAACAAGAATCAATAAAATTTTCTAAAATTGATTTTAAATTTCATGTTATCTATATTATTATTTGCGAAGTAAGTTTTTAGAATCGAACTTTCACGTTAAAAGTTAGACTGGTTAATGTCGTTATTACCCTTAATAAATAAAACATATAAATAAATTAAAAATAAAAACGAAATTTTAATTTATTTAATTAGATAATTGATTAAAATTAATAATAGTAAGAATTATCCAAAATATGAAAATATAATTAAAAAAAGATAATTTCTATATATATTGTATTGTTATCTGAAAAAGTCTTTTAGTGAAAAGTTAAAATAAACATAAATTATATAATTAAAAATAGAATATTGAGTTATTTTAAGATTTATTTTAGTATAATGAATATAGAGTACAAAGAACTTTTCAAAAATTTATGAAAATGTTTAAACCTGCATCGCAGGCAAAACACCTAGTTCATTAGTAATGTATAAAAAAAATCGTATAGACCAAAAAATAGAAAAAAAAATTTATATGTAATTTTGAAAAGTATTATGGTGGATGAGTTATAAAAAACTTATGCGAATGAGTTATATTTTTTTATGGAATAAAAGTTTTTTTTGATATTTTCTTTATTTATTTTAAATGTAATTGGATATTATTCTTTAAAGTTCAGAAAATTTTACCGCAGAGATAAAATATTAATTAATTAATATATAACATATTTATTTTGGATATTCTAAACATAGTAAAAATAATAAGTTTTACTTATAAATATACTATTTTATCACACATTCTTTTTTTTGTTAAAGTAATTTTTTATCACACATTCACACTATATATTTTTTCATAAACCAATAGCAATTCAATATATTCAAATACTATAAATAAATAATTTATATCCTTGACTTTTAATTTTTTTAATAGCAATTATTAGAAGTTCCTGATCGTTCAAAAAAAATCTTCGTGGAACAAAAACTGTTTTTTTAACCTAATAAGCATAACACAAAACACGAGGGAATCAACAAGCCAATATTATTGGGTAATAGATAGGCCTATTGTTTCAAATGGGCTATAGTAACTAGGCTCTGTTTCGTAATTGACAGTCAATGACGCTAACTTTATGTACCAGATCACCAACACGGCAACACGTTAAGTACGATAACGATTTATCGAAGATTATGAGTCGGTCTCTTCAATTTGATATTGGTACAGCGGCACATGTTTCTTTTTTTCAATTAATTTCAAAAGTCTACATGATACATAATGTCTCGTTTTTCTTTACTGGAACAATAACATTATAATAACTTATCGAAATTGTGTGACATTGACAAATGACAAGGTTAGTTATTATATATAGATAGATAACTAAGGATTATTTAAAACAGAAAATAACATTTAATGTAATCATGTTCTACTAGTCTAATTTATAAGTACGTATTAAACGATAATTGACTTTGGGTGCAGAGCGCAACCTTATTATGAATGCCACTAAGATCATAACACTACCTACCCTTGGTAGTTGGTATACGTTTAGAGTTTCTCCCCAGTTTTTTCTTAGGACAAATCTTGACCGTTGTTGCCATTATTTTTACCCTCTAAAGACACATCAATTAAATATTCTTGAACGTCATCATACTGATCAACCAAGCCTTGATCATCATATAGCCATTGATCGATCAAAGACAACGAGCCATGATCATCAGTAGTAGCATTATTAGTTGCTTCCATGTCAACGTTTGATTTACTCTCACCTTTGAATATACTTGTCTCTGTCATTATATTCAATCTCTCATCAACTGATCCAGATTCTGAGTTCGGTGAGAACAAAGAGTATTGATGATCAAGAACTCCTCCTTCACCGGTGCTTGAGCTCCGGTTGTTGGAGAGTGATGAAGTATTAGGCATTGAAGAGGACGAGCTTGTCCAGTTCTGTAGTAACTTAGAGATTTTATCTGTGCTTGAGGCATAAATAGCGGTGGTAGAATGATGATCATGAGGCTTTGGTGAGTCGGGATCGGCAGTGATCGATGAAGATGCTTGGTCAAGTGATAAGGCTTGGAACAAGGCTTGTTTGGCCATGTTAATGTCTGTTTGAAGTTTTTTCTCCCATTGGCCTTTGTTGACGCTTCTCCTGTTGTTGTTGTTGTTGTTGTTGTTGTTATCACAAGACGACATCTCTGTCATATTGGTGTTGTCGTCGTTGGTGTTACCATTTTGACGCTGAAGATTGAGTTTCTTTTTGAGATGAGTGTTCCAATAGTTCTTGATATCGTTGTCCGTCCTCTGAGGTAAATATGATGCTATGGCTGCCCATCTGATTTTCAAGACGATATCGAATTATATCAAGAAAAGTTAGAAGCGAAACATTAATACACCAATGAATGTTATGCGATTAACAAGAGATACCAGAGAGACTATTATGAACTTTCAACTCAAACCAGTTAGAAGTGAGTAGATTAGCTCCTATAAATTATACTATATTACTTTGGATTCTGTCTCGCTGATATAAGATTCTTTAACATCCATCAAATATTTGTACAATTTTATAAAAATGGAATTGCTTAAAGGAATATTTTCGGATACCTGTTACCCAAAAGAGCTTGGAGGTGGATGATAGTTTTCTCTTCATGTTCAGTGAAATTTCCTCGTTTGATCCCGGGACGAAGGTAATTAGTCCATCGAAGTCTACAACTCTTGCTACACCTTAGCAAACCTGAAAACATATATACATGTATATGTGTTATATATATATAAGTTAATAAGGTTAAAATAAAAATTAGAAATGAAGATCAAGACCGGTATTTCTAGGAACATGATCTCCAGCTTCCAGGGCCATGTTGTTGGATATAAGAGACTAAGATGATGTCCTCTTCCGGAGTCCATGGTCCTTTCTTCACCTCCATCTTCTCACAACAAGGTGATCTACCCATATCTACTCGCGCACGCTCTTGATCCTCTCCTTTCTCTCTCTCTATATATATATATATATTGGTAGGTACAGTGCGTGTGTGTATATGTGTGGAAGCTATATAAAAACTAGTAAGACTCCAATATTGGATTTCTGCAAAGAGGGTATTCTGAAAATGTCACTTTGAACTTGAAAGAGTATTTCCTTTCTTTAAATTGATCTTTCTCTTTTAGCTCTTTTTGTTGTTGTTTGCTTATTACAAGGGTGGTTTCACTAAAGAGTGCGGATGGTGAAGAGAAAGACAAAGCGTCTAGGTCACATGGGTCTTTCTTTGGATATATATGCATTGAGATAAGACACACATGTATTTAAACCGAATCCAACGCTAGCGCATAAAAATCAATTTTATATTAGTTTTTTTTTTGCTGAAAAAGAATTTTATATTTGTTTTCTTACGAATTTAATTAATTTGCTTCTTTACCATGTGAAGTGAACATGTGAAAACATTAACTTTATCTTTAACGCAACCCCTAAAATGCTTTAAGTAACAAACAAAGATACAACATCTAAAAAGTTTAACGCCAGTGAAAGTTATCCGCAACAAAAAGGGAAATTTGCCACTATATACACAAAAAAATCAAAATACACTAACAAACTAACAAAAACATCCTCTTTCTCCTATTTTCTCTTCTTATCTCTTTTTACTATCTCTCTAAAAAAATTGTTAATGTTGCAAAAAAGAAAATAAAAACAAAAAAATAAATATTGAAAGAAAACAAATGCCTTTACGTGGCTGTAGTATGATCAAATAGAGACAGCGAAGAGCATTTACTCATTTTTCTCTAAAAAGTCGTCCCTTCCTTTTCTATTTCTTTCTCTCGTTCACTTACGTGGCCGTACTAATCAAAGGGTTGGCATTGCAATTAGGAGTATTTAGTATTTACCGATTATACAGGTGAGATTTTATATGTTTAACTAGTGTTGAGAATCAGCCCTTCTCTTATCTCTTTTCCGCATGGAATTAGTATACTGTTCAAATTGACTCTAAATATGATAGTCACTCTATACATTAGAAAAACTCAGTCCACTCACGGATTATGATTTTTGATTTTTATATGCTGAGCATCCTCCAACTCATATCTTTTTCTATAATAGATGAATACTTTGAAACAAAAGGTTATCTCTATTTTACACTCTTCTATTATATAAAAATAGAAATGAATTGAAGATGATTCAACTTAAAAATAGACTAATAGTCGAAACTAGAAGAATATATTAGGCATGCACCTATGTCATGGAAAAGGTTTTCCGTACATGTTCACTATTAAACTATAAAGATTGCAAGTAAATCGTCTTCTCTAAGACTAGCCGACATTTTTCAAGAAGCTCGATCGGATCAATTCATATATACAGTGATCAGAGCAAAGTAAGTATAGTTCTCATTATGTTACAGCCAATAAACGACTCTCATGTATAAGCCAGTAAGTTTTTTTCTTATCATTTGAATAAGACTAAACCAACAAATCTCTACTTGTTACTCAGTTATTTTAATATATATATTATAGTTGTGCATGTTGGTACGTAACTACGTTTTATTAGAGAAGGAGTGATTGGTTGGGCTGTAAGTAACTTTAGCTTTAATTTTTATCTACAATCTTAAATACTATTAATCATGATTTATCTTAGTTTTTAAAGTTACAACAAAAAAACTAAAGATACAGCAAAAACATACAAAAAATGGTTATAAAAATTTTATTTTCTAAAGCCCCATATTTTAGCTATAGAAAATTTTAAAGCTAGATCCCTTAAAGCTAAATCAAAAATTTTTACAGACTAAATTTTAAAATAAATTTTCTACAGTTACAGCGTAACCAACCACCCCCATAATGAAAAAGTATATAGTATATATTTATGATTGTTGAAATTATGGTTAGATACGGTAAATAAATTTTACAATGTTTTGCATCACTATACAAGAGATACTGTAAAGCCGTACAGGTTTATTATTAGAAATCAAGGGAAAATTCGATAGTAGAATGTTTTGTATCACTATATCAATGTCAGCAGTAACAAAGAAACGGTATATTATATTTTAACGGAACAAAGGTTTAATAAGTGTTATTGACTTAACAATTACAAAATATTTACTTTTTTTTAATCGTATTGTCATATTTTGTTATCAATTGAATAATAATTAAACTGCTATTTAGAAATGATGATCTCAACAATAAAGGTTTAATTATAAAAATGGTTTAAACCGGTCCTGGGTGTTTGTCAAAAGAAAGGTTTAACATTCACGATTTCTTTTTGACTTTTCGTTTAAAGAAAAATCTCATATCCATCCACCTTTACTTTTCAAAAACAATTTTAGCATACATCATTTGATGTTTAGGCGACACATATCAAATTCAATGGTGCGAGAATTTATTGTTCTGTTCCTATTTCTGTTTCAGTTTCTTTTAAATTTTATAATGTTTCATTTGAAACATTACATATTTTGGCAGAAATTATGAAAAAACCGAGTTTTCATATTTTAAAGGTAGACGATTTTGAACATGAGTAGACGATTTTGTAGACATATTAATGGTTTTGTCATCGAAGTGTTCTTTTTAAAGATACACCTATTAATGGTTTTATAGATGCCATTTTGAACATGATTAGACGATTTTGTCCTTATTTACACTCTCTTTCCTTTTACACTATATTTTCTCTTACACTCTTACATTTTTATACTTTTACACTCTTACACTTTTATATTTTTACACTTTCACACTATATTTTCTCTTCCATGTTTACTCCACGATTTTTACTTTAATCTCACACTCTCCTTTTTCCTATTTTCTTTCTCTTTTCTCCAACAAAATATGCTAAATAAAGAAAACAATTTAAATTTGAAATAATTGAACATAAATATTACCGTGTAACTAATAACAACTAACATAAATATTATCAAAATATGTATTAGCTAATAAACAGTATATCATCTAACAGAACATGTATTTGTTACTTACAGTTATTTTTGGATAAATTTATGTGCCGGAAAAGTCCAAGGATGAATGCTATGAAGGTGTCTAGGATTTCTTCGGCACATGAAGTATCAACATAGACAAGACGAAGAGCTAGGACAACCGTTTAATTAAATAAATAACAAATAAAAATGTATCACATAACTACACAGATTTATCAGATAAAAAACATTTGCCAAATAATAATTAACTCAAAACCTATGTAGTCAACAACCCAATTTCCAGCTACCAAATCAAGCTTTAAACAATATATAAGCTGACAAACAATTTATCAAATCATTAATGAGTTTTACAAACAATGTATCAATTAACAATAAATCTTTTATAACATCATATAACAATTTATCAATTTTTTGATACCAAACTCTCTATCCGCTAACACCAAATGTACCATGTAACAAATCATTTAGCATATAATAAACTATTTATCAATTAACATATTAACTCATAAACCATGTATCAACCCATTTGTCAGCGACTAAATTAAGTACTAAACAATGTACAAGCTGAAAACCCACTTATCAAACCATTTAACAACTACATAATTCATATATCAATTAACGACAAGTCTTTTGTAAGATCATACAAACTATTTATCAATTATTTGTTATCAAAATATGTATACGCCAACATAATATGTACTATGTAACAAATCATTTATCATATAACAAATTCCTAGAATCGATACAGCTAGATCACAAACATATTTTAGAATTTTCAGAAACATTAACTCTCATGCCGCCAAGCCAAAACAATCAGAAACCCAAACGAACAACTGAATCTTGCATAAACTCATTAAAAGCAAACAACCAAGCAAAAAAAGACATTTTAAAAAAAAATTGATTAGTTTTCACCTAATAATCATGAGATTTCTTCTTATGACCAAAATAACCAGCCGGTTCACTTGCCTTATTCGAATCTTCCTCTCATAAACTAATTAGAAAAAGCTAGAAAATGAATAAAAGAAGAGAGAAGAAGATAAAAGGAAGAAAGTTAGAATCTAGGATAAATAAAAAGATAGCAAAAAGGCTGCAAATACTGACACAATTCTAATCAAATGGACTAGCAAGAGACTATAGCCTATAGGGTTAAAATCATAACAAAAGTATTAATATCACATTGTGGTAGAGAGCTAATTAAAAGTTTAATTATGTGTATAAAAGCCAATTTATCTCTTGTTTTTGACACATTTTTACATTTGCTTTCATGGTGAAACTGAACTACAAAATGCAAATGTATTGTCCAAACACTTTTTCTTGACAAGCTACTCAAAAAGTTAAAGTCTGACGTATATAATACTTTATTGTAAGTTCGCATCCTCCTAGTCCTACCACTAAACCGCTGACTCGTGGTTAAATGGTGCGATAATAAAGATTATTCTTGCAAATTTTTACAATTCACGTATCAACCCTAAAGCCAAACAACCTAGAGATACTTATTTAATTAGTTCACACTTCAAGCTAGCTGGTGTTAACATCACAAAAAAAAAATCAATCGTTCATATCCACGAAAAATATATCCTATTTTAATATTTTGTACGAATGATAGCTAGATATTGTCTTACATAACATCAAATAGATGAAACATCGAGAAATATCCAATCCATCTTTAGAAGTTTTGTGGAACACGTCAGATTCTAATTAGGAGTATTGTCATATTAGGTGTAATTAATGGCTTTGCTTTTGTGACAACACATAAGTATAATAAATTAATTAAGACCGGGTCATATTCACTCCATTTTCTAGTTGACGTTTTAAAGTTATACACACAAGTTAATAAGATATCTAATTTATATTTTTTAAACAAAAACATTATTAATTATTCAAATAACCATAATTCAACCAAAAGTAATAATTTACAAAATATAAAAATTATATAGCATAAAATAATATTTTACATTGAAATTAAAAGCGTCATGTAATTTGAAACAATTTTTACCCAAAACATCATCTATTAAAAAGATAGGGAATAGTATATTACAGCTATAAGAGCTGCCTACACATAACACATATGTGAACACGTCAAAATGTTTTGACAAATAATCTAATCTATTAATTTAGGGTCTTATTTTTATCTACTATTAACAAATCATAATAGGACCACTTAATGAATTAGTTTATGTGACATATTTGATTGTTTATATTAATAATAAATTAACTATAAATTAAAAAATTGATTATAACAAAATCTGTTGAGAAAAAATCTAACAAAATCCTACTAAAAATAAATATTTTAATAAAATAGCACATAAATTAATTTCGTAATTAGAAATATAATATTATTATAAATTAATATTAACTAAAATTATATTTTTAAATAATAAAATAAGAATTATACACTATTTTTATATTTTTTATAATTATATTCTGTATTATATAAAAATAGAAGTGATTTATGAATTAAATATGGAAAATTATATTAAATATGTAAATTAACAAATCATTTTTTAAAAAAATTATTTCGTTTAAATAAATTATCGCTCATCATTAAATTGGATTAAAATTCATAAACTATATAATATTTTTATTCAAAAATAAATGTATTAGCATAAGTTAAACTTTTATATCTACAACTATATATTATTTTTTTATTTATTTTGAAACTTTTAACAATATATTGTTTAAAAATATTTATGTACAAAAATATAATAGTATATAATAACTTTTAGTTCATATACTATTTAAAAAATATGTTATTAGAAAACTATGAAATTTTAATAATTCATTTAAAATATTAGTGACAAATCAAAATTTAATTATAAATTTATTTTTATTTTAATTATAAAAAAAACTAATGAGAAAAGTTTAGAAAATGTTACAATTTTTTTTTAATAAAATAATGTATTAACGTAATAACGAAAACAAATTCCAAATTCAAGTAATCTTCCAAACTCAAAAATAGTTGTGTAATTTTCCAAATCTTTCTTGACAAAATATATAATATTGAAAATAAATATTCAAACTAAAAATGATAATATTTTAAATTTTACAAAAGTTAAAATCATAGATAATAAAAAAATAACTTTTTTAAATGCACCAGAGAAAAACAAACTATATATGTTGTAAAAACTAAAGTAATCTAATATTTTGAAATCTTAATTAAAAAAAAAAAGAAAACTTAATATCATAACATCCAAAATATTATATATCAATAAAATTTAGTAAATAATATGATATATGCTAATATGTATAAATTCCTTAAAATAATTGGGTTATATTATTTAAACAAAACAGTGGGTTTACTTATAAATCTCGTAAATACTAAAATGATATATAGTAAAGTGTATTTTTAAACACAACATGTAAATAAAAATTATCTTAAACATATATATTTTCTATAATATAAATAAATAAAAATTAAAATATATTATATAAAAACATATTTTGGAAGAGGTTCTTTATTTTATTATTTCAGATTGTTAGTTTATTCTACTTAGCTTGAAAATATATTCGTAAGTAATGAAAATTAATAACAAAGTAAAATGTATTAAATAAATCATTATATATTAATAATACCGAATAAGAAATATAAACAATAATATTATAGAGTTACACAATATATATCACTACAAAAAATTATATATTAAAAAATTATAATAATATCAAATACATTTACAAAAAGAATAAAAAAAATATCCACAAAGAAGTGTATGTCAAAATCTAGTAGTAATTTGAAATCGAGTTAATGTAAGATCATGGCGTGAGACGGTCACACGTGGAAGGTCAGAAGAAACATACGATTAATGATCCGAAAACGATAGAATGCACTTAATTGTTATTACCCTACTCTATTTAATTACATTATCAGTCCCTGCTCTCATCAATTGTCGGCCTATAACTAAAAGATCCACCATATCAAAACCAAGGTGGTAGGTACCAAAGCTGGTTATCAATTTTTACCTTTCCATATTTATTACACTGGCTTTCTTTCATCATTTGTCGGCTGGTTCATACCAACATGACTATTTATCTGTTGATATGTGTAGTACACATATTTGAATTGATATTGTAAATATACGTATTCCATTTTCGGCGATCAACAACTTCGTCTTGACATCAATCCTGGTCTAGTCGGGTGATATCGCCCGATGTAAACATCCAGACCAGTCCAAATTCAAATACGAAAATATTATGGTATTAATGTGTCATGTTATATATATTTAAGTTACAAAAAAAATGTTCTATATATTTGGTTCTCTAACTGTTTTATTTCGTCTTAACATTTACAACAAAAAATCGTTTTATTTCTTATAGGCTAATTGGTATATGTGACATAAATTGGGTTGTATCATAGGATTTGAACCGTATAATGTATAACGTAATAAAATATTGGCATATATACGTGATGTCGATCAAGGTTCAAAAACGTATTGTTCTTTTAATTCAATAACTAGATATTGACCCGGGTAATTATTTCAGCTTTTATAAATATGCATACATATTTGTTTACATGATTAGTAATATAAAATTTTATAGTTCACATGCAGTAATTTGATTTATTTTTAAAATTTTCAGTGGTATTTTTCTTATTAAATTTAAATTATATTTACGGAAAATGACACTTAATTTAACATTGACTTAGATATTTCATTGAGAGTATACTTGTATTTTAGATTTTGGCCATACATCTATGTTAACTTATATGTTGGTTTTGCCATATATTATTTGTATGATTTAAATATTTGACTCAATAACCTATACTACATATATAAAACGTCTGTATTATTTAAATTGTTGAACCAAAAATGGTAATGTGTCGTCATTGTTATTTTAAATCTGCATTTTTCTATATTAAATTTTGTTTTATTGAGGTTTATAATGTTGTCTATTGGTGATTTAGATTTTAATATGTTGGTTGTATTAGTTCACAACTCTTGGATTATTTTGCAATCTTTCATCTATGATACATCACGTTATACAATTAATATTTATACATGTCATTACATTTGATGATAAACGGATTGAAAATAAACATATTCATATGACATATTTTTTTAATAATTTGTCAGTCATTTAAGTTAATGACATAAATTAGTACAAAACATAATGCATTTTTAAAACTGCACAAGATAAAAATAGTACAAAAATAGTGGCATTAATGAATAATATATAAACTTAGTCTATATAGAAATAAGAATGATTACATTTATATTTACAAAGTATTCGTATACTCTTATTATTAAAATATAAATTAAACGATCACTATATTTAATAACACAAATCGATTGTACTATCAAAATAACATTTGTAAACTGATTGTTGATATTGATAGGACATTTTTCATGTGGTACAAATTTTTAAATTGAAAATTATATCTTATAGGGATCCAAGATTAAATTGAAAATTTTTATATTGAATTAATATCGTAAATTTAATACAAAATAAAAGAATATCTATTTGATTAATAGGTTTTAAAATAATTCAAATATCTATACAAAAATTCATTTTAAAAACTTTCTAAAGGATGGTTCAAATAAAAATCACACATGAAATAAATCATCACTTCTATTTTAATAAATAAGAAGTTGAGTGGCATATGGCGACTAATGCGTATATGAATGTACGGAGATACGTAAGCAGCGAAAATGTAGACAAAACTATGTCAGAAATTTTTTCCGACTAAATATTTAACTATGTCAGATTTTCAAGAAGATATTAAATATTTAATGGAGATAGGTAAATAACAAGCACGTGAATCCGCCCATGATCTCATGTTCGTCTATTGTAAATGTTATAAGTTAATTGCAATCGGCTCGTTTGTTTATTTGTTGTAATTGTCAAGATATATTTATCACTGAAGAGACTAATTATGGTCTACACACATTAATTCAAACGAAATAATGATGCCCTACGGTAACATATTCTTTTGGAAGAAAGTTCAATTATTTTTTACAATAATAGAAAAATACAAATCTTTGTGTAAACAGATTCAATCTGTCCAAAATCTCTTAAGGACAGATGAAATCTATTTACACAAAAAATTGGGAAGTTTGACGCATGTCATAACGTATGTAGACATGTCAGCCAAGATCGCTTTGAATAATACATATGTTATGTTTAGAAACATAAAACTAATAATGTTGGTTATAATATTTGTAAGTCAATATTTCAGTCAACCAAAAATAAAATTGCCAGTATCTCTCAAAGTTTTCGTTTATTCAATTAGTTAACTTTAAAACTATATATATTAAGATTCTAAAATCTAGGAAACATATAAGATACTTTTTTATGAATGCAATGTGATAATGATGATTCTTTTTGGTAATCGAATAACTATACAATGCCTAACATGCAGTTCCATTAGATGAGAAATTGCATTTAAAAATATATTTTTATAAATTACAATCAACACTATACACATAAAACGGGAGTTGAATGTGGGTGGTAACACGATTGCAACATTTGTTAAAAACTAGAAACTAGTATTACTTAAATACTGAATACGATCCAAATTTATGTCTCATAAAGATATTTTAAGGATCCCTAATAAATCAAAGTAAATTTCCTAATACATTGCGCTCTGTTAAACCAGCTAAAACTTGTCAAATTCAAGAACCAAATCATTTAAGTTTTTATGTGGGTATTTCAAATCTCTATCTAAATTAGTAATGGTAAAATCAAATGCCTCATGAAACATGTAGTGGACTATGTTTTTATGTGGGTATTTCACAATAGTCCTGAACGCCATATATAGTTCTTTTTCTTTCTAAAAATGACCGTAACTTTTTTTTTGGTTTATGAAGATCAGTTATATAAAAAAAAATCAGTTATATTGTATAGTATATATATATATATTTGCTTTTTCTATTTTGTTAGTTAATAAAATCATACAAAAATATTTACTATTATAAAATACTAGTTTATACTATAAAATATTAGTTTTACACAGAATGGTAATTTTTAATGAAAATCTTGAACTTGTTTAATTTATAAGACACTATAATATGAGGAAAAAGTTCTGCTGTTGGAAAATACAAAAGAAGAAGATAGGGATTAAGTAGGGTGTAGTAAGTGGATGTATATTTAATAAAAATGCGCCCACTAAAACAATGGAATGAGGTCCAAAAAGTCCACGTTGGCTAAATGCATGGCATGTGATGATCTACATGGCACGTGGGGATGATACCAACTCACCAAACTCATGGCATAAGATTGTTGTAAGTGTTCTTTTCAAGTTATTAACATCAGAATCTATTTATCTGATCCCGGATCCATAAGTAGTGGATACTTCTGTTTTGTCTTTTTTATTGACTTGCATTTACTCTACTACGAAAATCAATATCGTAAGACTTTGAACAGTAGAGTTCAGAAAATAACGAATAAACACTATATGGGACTACGCTCTCATGACACATCTCATGGGCCTGTCAGTGTGTGTAAGCATAATCGTATCTATCATTTACTTTGGACTTGGGAGAAGCAAATTGCAAGAAGTTGTAGAGATCTTGAGCAACAAGAGAACTTAGTGTTCCTCTTAGCAGGCCGTGCCTGTTGGGATAAAAACCTGGGAGATCAAGAGAAGTTAGGCCATGTACATCAGTGAACCCCATGGGAGGGGTTCACAAAGCATTTTTTTATTATTTTTTTTTTCTATTTGAATTTTGTTTTTTAAAAAAAAAAAAAAAAATTAATCAGATCAATCGCGGGCCGCCACGTGTCGTGGAACCCGCGCTACAGTGTTGACCCGGGTTCACTGCAGTGAACTTGCAAGAGACAGGTTCACCTCTTTTACTTATTTTAATATTTTTTTTTTTCGAAAACCATGTGAACTCCCCCATTGAACTCTCAATGGGGATGCCCTTACCAGCTTTCATGTTAAGGCTTAATGAAAGAAACAACCTTGTCTCTCCATCGAGGAATCACAGCCAAAAACAATAGGGAAAGGTCCAGCTAATGTAGGTGCAACATCAGCAATAGCCAATGGTTTTAGTAGTGCACATTGGGTACCATGGTCTGCTAGTGTTGCTGCATGTCCTCCTCCAGTGATTACTCCAGTGATTACTATATCATCATTACCTGTTTTGGTTTAACATTATGTCAATAAATTGCTATTCTCTTTTGTTAATTGTAAAGCAATACTTCCTTATATTCACCCAAGTACATAGATAATACTACTACTCTACATGCATAAATTTTTATGTCAAACAAATAGAAACCTGGAACTATATCCATGGAGAGTTGTGTGCAGCTTTTCACTCTTGTAGCTGTAACCATAATATTGCCAGCATAAGTAGAATGGAAGCCGGTTCGCACTAACGTGCCTGGCTCATCGGGCTCTCCGGTGAGTTTATGAACCGGGTAGTTATTGTTTATATGGATAAGGGCTCTTAAGTACTTGTAGCTAGTTGGGAAAGAGTAGTAATGGTGGAGAGACATCATCAGAAAAAACAGTGGGAAACAATAACTACTATCCACGAACCATGAATGTCAAAAAAATTACTATATACCCATGACCACTGCTTAGCCAAAACTGGTTAGGTCTGCTGCAAATCATTGATGCAAACCGACACTAAACCAACATATATAAGTTTATTCCAGACATATATGAACGAGTTAATCTACTTGTTTTTCAGACTCTTCGTTAAAATAGTAGCATGTAAAGATATTCATGAAAAAATAAGATATATAGACTGCACGAACCCAAATAATTGTTATATACAAAAAGATCAAAACTGTTTTTTTTTTTCCTTTTTGGTTTGTCTTACGATGAAACTACAGACTCAGCTTTTCACATTGTGTTCTTAATTAAACCTAACCAATACCCTAGTGGAAGCGAAATCGACACAAGGGACATTGATGACTGATCTTCTTCCACTTGGATATGCATTGTCCATGAAAACGATGGTCACAAATCAATGTAGACACCACTTTTCCTTGTTTGAATTCCTCCATGCAAATCACACATTCATTATCATTCTCCTCCTCCAACGTCGGATCGGAGAAATACTCCTCAATCGTCATACCGTAGATTCTACAAACTTTGGTTATGATCTTCCAAATCTTGACTTCAATCACTCCTCTGTCTCCCCCATGACGATGATGATGTAATAGCTGCGTCGATCTCACACAAGATAGTGGTACTACCGTATTTGGTGACGCCGAAGCGGCGCAAGATTTGCAAAATAATCTTAGCGCAGTCTAGCGAGTAGTTAATAGTGGGTTCGCTTGAGCTGGACGTAACGGTTGTTTCGTTAGGACCACGAGAAATTTCAACAGCGACATCGTCGTTGGATTGTTTTAAGCGAATAAAACCGGACTGATGTACGGTGTTTTTTTCGGGAAGTAACGGTGATGACGTTATTACACCGTTGCGGTAGCGGACTTTTCTGCGGCGGACTTCGGTGCATGTTAGCTCGACAGTAAGCGGAGTGGTACTTGACTGTCGGCGAGGAGAGATGGTATACTCAAAATCAGTGTACTCCGTCATGGCTGAACTCTTTGTTTAATGGAGAGAGGTTATAATATGAGCCTAGTTGGAGAGAAACATATATAAGAAGAAGAAGAGAGCTCAATGTAATAGTTTTATATTGAAGAATGTTATTTCCTACTCATACTCGAATGGTAATTAAGTAAATAAGAAAGGGAAAAGTCGTGCATGCATAAGTATTAACTTTTCTTTAATTCTAATTATGGATGTACTCATAAACAGTGGGGGAGTTTTAAAAAAACTTCCGTGGGATCAGCATTAACATGGTTACGTAAAAAAGTTAAAAAATTTTAGTACGAATATTTATAAATTCTTTTTTATAAATTTGGAGGTAGTTATCTATATAATTTTTTTTTAAAAAATTGGGGAATTTAGACCTGTGCCGGAATTTAAGGACCAGAAGCTAAAAAAATATATAGCGCATGATAGTAATTTATGCTGGTATGGAGATTTGAAGTCACTACCACTAGACTAAGAGCATAATTATTGGAGGGTTCTTGCTTCCTAATTTTTTTAGTTAAAAGTTAAGAAACAAAATCTTATATTCCGACCTCACCCTAAGAACCCCCAATAATCGTGCTCTAAGTAACACTATCACTACCATTGCACTATAGACAAACTATGGTAAATTTGTGGCTGGTAAAAAACATATATTTATTTTGAGCCGTAAGCTCTACCTTCTAATGCTTGGTATTAAGGCCGCTACTGATTTAGACCAATCTTTTAGGTATTATGCCCAAGACTGGCCATGCGGCTCGCTTCTTTACATGTATATTCTTCCTCCATTATAGCTTGTCATAAAACATAAAAGTTTAGAAAAACCAAGCGCTCGTAGCTTGGTGGTAAAGGAGGTACAGCTGTACTGCCCGCCACCCGGGTTCGAGTCTTGGCCACAACGGATTTAACATCCCTTCCGTTGGTGCACTGGACCCCTTTCGGGGGGATAGTTGGGAATGTGGCTACCCAAATACCAGAGTTATCAAAAAATAAAAGTTTAGAAATTTTGGGTTGAGTTTTCCGTAAAGTGATGGACACTACAATTGCATACGTATATATAATATATACATATATATACCTACACATATATGAAAGTTTAGAATTCCAATGGATATATATAATATATACATATATATACCTACACATATATGAAAGTTTAGAATTCCAATGGATAGAACCCCATTGGAGATGCTCTGAAATCCAACTTACTTATCACATGTTTCCAAAAAAAAACATGCAGACACATCTCAAAAGTATTGTTTGAAAAAGAAAAAGCTCTTTTTTTTTTTGTTTCTTCACCCTGTTTTTCTTCCCAAGACCACCAATAACACGTCAAAATGCGCCATCGTGACCGTCACTCCTCCACATCTAGCCGCAATAAGAGCCGCTTCATTAAGACATTAGCAATATCAGCTCCAGCGAAACCGGGAGTGAGAGCCACAAGCCTCTGAGAATAATAAGACGGCTCGTCATCAAGCTTAATCTTCTTCAAATAAATCCGGAATATCTGATCCCACCCTTTGATAGGGCTGGGCAAATAAACCGAACCCAAAAATCCGAACCGAATCCGATCCGATAAAAATAAATCCAAACCGATCTGAACCCGACATAAATAACGAATGGATCCTGTTTTCTGGTATATTGGGTTATGGGTATTATCCGAACTGAACCCGAACCTAAATAGATATCCGATAGAACCCGAAACATTATAATCACAAAAAGAACCAAATATGATCTTAATTCTTAATATGTATCCAAAATACTTTAAGATATTATTGAACTTCTAAAATAATTATCTATTACATGAAGGTTGATGGTGGAATGTGGTGGTTGAAGCCTAAATTCTTTTTATTTTGGTTTTGTTTTCATTAAATAATGTTTTTTATTTTATGAGAACTTAGTTTTTGTTTTATGATTTCATTTATCTGGTTTTCTTTCTATCACTAACTATGTTTATCTTTCGCTTGATTTTGAATGATCATGTTTGATGTTTTTTCTTATTTTTAAATCGATTTTACTTATGTTTTGGCTATTAAAATATGTACAAATCATGTATTTTAAATATGAAGAACCGATTTCATTTATGTTTTAGTTACAAAATAGGTACAAATCATGTATTTTTAAACTGAAGAACCGATTGGGACCCGAATCCGAAAGTACAATGGATTATACCGGTTCTTTGAAGATTTACTAACCTCAACCCGAACCCGATATAACCCGAACCGGTCCCGAACCAAACTTTTATATAACCCGAATGGGGTTAATTTTGATAAACCCGAAAAATCGAAACCCGAATGGATAAAACCAAAACCCGATTGGGACCCGAATGTCCATGACCCTTTGATATCCGGTTTATCAATGGTTATCTGCCGATCAAACCGGCCAGGCCTAAAAATATATATATATATATATATATTTTAATGTTTTGAAATTATATTTCTTCAAATTCGATTTTTTTATATATTTTCTTTTTTGAATTTTTTTTTCAAATTGTCTTTTTGAAACTGTTTTTTTTTTAACTTTTTATAATTCTTTTACATATTTATTTATATATTTATTAAAACCCTAAACTCCACGTTCCAAAAATTATACTTCACTACTCAATTCTAAATCCTAAATCTATATTAGTTAGCCCTAGGGTTATAAATTGTTATTTTCCTCTATAAAAATGAGGGTTAAAATGGTTAAGGTAAACATAAAAAGTGGTATTATGAACGTGATATTTTTGATAATTTCTCATATTTCTGTATGTATAATATTTAAACCATCATGAGGAATTTTCATGTTTGCCCTTTTGTTGGTACCATTATTTATGTTTATCACCATTAAAATGATATTTTTAAAAATACATTTTTCTTTAAGAGGCAAAAGACTATTATACATTTGTTCTATATCTATATAATAAATAACTATTTGAATAAATAAAAAGAATAAAAAATAAAAAATAATTTTTTTTATGTTTTCGAATTATACTTTTCAAATTCGAACTTTCTTATAAAAAAATTCAACTTTTTTTTTCAATATTTCTTTTTGAAAATTGAATTTTTTTTTTGAAACTATTTTTAAATTTTTCTTAATATATTTATTAAAATCTTAAATTTTCCATTCCAAAAATCCTACTTAACCCTTAACTCTAAACTTAAGACTAGATTAATTAATCATAAGGTTATAAATATTTTTTCCTCTTTAAATATGAAGATAAAAATGGTTAATGTAAACATTAAAAATAGTATTATGAATTGGTATTTTTGACAATTTCTCAACCATCTATACAATTCAATATTTCTAATCATTCTAAACACACCAAATAAATTAATTTAGAATCAAAACTGAATATCTTTATTCATATATCCAAACCTTCAAACAATGTTCTTTTTTTTTTGATCGAACCTTCAAACAATGTTCAATATTTATTATACCTATAAAATATAGTAAGTAAAACGTACCCAGGCAATTAAAATATTTGATATTACGAAATCAACAAATATGTTTCCAAATAATTTTTTCCTCCTTCAATTCGGGAACAGTTTATAGTAAATGAGTGATATTGTAACTATTTACATCCAAACTATAGCCCTCATTTTCGCTATCAATTATATTTAAGAAAATAATATATTATCTATATTTTGTTTCCTAATATATTCATCATCATTTGACTTGCGGAATACGTAACAATATTTTAAATATTTTCTCAATAATTGCTACTCAAGCAATTTTCTATATTTACGCTAACAACAAGATTTTGTGGAAATAACTTATAGAATTGCACTTTTACGTAATGTTTACCAAGCCCATAAATAATTTATTATTAATAAAAATTTATTTTCATAGTCACATTTTTTTAATTATAAAAATTAATCGGCCGTTTTTATATGTTAAAGATATTATAGAAGTTGAAAAATCATTATATTTTTTATAAACATCATGTATACCTAATTTCGAATTTCTCTATGGAATATTAAGTCACAATTATATATTCATTTCTTCATATTTTAATTTCTTAAATATTGCTTTATATATATCATATACAAATCTCTAATTAGGTATATATTTTGAATTTGTTTATATGATATCGAATTCGAATATTCGTCATATAATAGATGGTTTAACACGCAAAAAAAAATCATGACTTAGTGAATGTAATACAACTAAATATTATGAATGCATCGTTTAGACAATTAAAAATCCAAAAATAGAAAATACATTCCGTACGGTCACACGGATCCATATCTAGTGATTATTTTATAAAAGGAGCTATAAAAAAAATTGTTTCCCACAACTTCTAAATTCCCTTTCTAATCTAGATTGTTTTTTGAAGTCATACTTTAAATAGTTCTAACCCCACAAGCAGTCAAAATTTTAACAGCCAATTTATAATCTTTATTAGTCTAGAGTTTTTTTGGGCCAAAATGCATCATGTAATTGGAATTAAATCCTCTCATTAAAAATCTATTACATTAATACTTACCCCACAAAATCAGCTTTGAGAAGTTACAACTACAATAAAACTGAGATCTTGTTGCCTTTTTTTTTTGGGTCAAGGTCTTATTAAAATCTTAAACGGGTCAATTTCGACATACCATATTCGAATTAAGACAAAACTCAATACAGACTTTTGCTGAAATCTTGTTGTTGATTAACGTTTATAATTCTATAGCATTTTTGAAATTAATGTTTTAAAAGTAAAGTAATAGTTTTTTATAAATGCTGTCCATATCTGAATCATAACCTAGCCCAAAAAAAGTAACGTAGTAAATTTTATAAAGTCCGCTTTGTTCGATTTCATCATCATCATCATCTTAAATATGCAAGACCGAAAATTTTCAGTCTCTCCTTTTGAAACAATGTCCAACTCCAAAGCCGACGACGAGCCACCCAAAAAATACACTCGTCCGCAGCCGTCGCTTTCTTCACTGCCTGACGATATCGTTTTGAGATGCTTGGTCCGCGTCCCAAGAAGCTATCACCTAAACATCTCATGGGTCTCAAAAGACCTAAGATCCCTTGTTCGCTCCCCTGAGTTCAACGTCTTGCGATCCACCCTCCCCAAGAGCTCCCTCCATGTATGTCTCGAAGAAGATGATGACGACGACAACTCATCTTTCCACTGGTTTACTCTCAACGAAACATCAACAACGGAGTATGGGTTAGTTCCGAACCCAACTCTCTTCCCTCCTCATCCTAAGTACGGTTCTTCAACCGTTTCAGTGGGGTCAAAGATCTTCTTCATTGGTGGATCTATAGAACCTTCCACTGATCTGTGGATCCTTGATACCCGAACTGGGAGCATCACTCGAGGACCAAGCATGAGCGTGCCTCGAAGACAGCGCTACGCAGCTGTGGAAGTGATCGACGGGAAGATATACGTACTCGGAGGCGAACCATACATCGACGGAAGGTTGTTTCATCAAGTCGAAGTTTTTGATCCAAAATCGAAAACTTGGGAGGTTACGGAGGAGGAGGACGTGCGTAAGATTTCAAACTGTAGTGCCACGGTGGAGGAGAAGGTGTACATGGTGGATTACGAGAAGACAAGTGTGTACGATCCTAGAGAAGGTGAAGGAGGAGAACGGTTGGTTCAGATGGTAAGCCAGAGACTCTCGGAAGGTGGAAGCAAGGATAAGTTAAATGATATGGCGCATAGCGTGTGTGTGGTGGAGGATGTTCTGTTTGCTTTCTTTAACAAGACTGGTTTGATGTGGTTCGATACAAAGCTTGATGTGTGGAGAAGATTGGTTGGTCGTGATGGGAAGGAACTAATGTTTATCTTAGATGCGGGTGCCATGGCGGAATACGAGGGAAGACTTGTGGTTTTGTATATGGGGGATGAAGATATATTTGATGTCCCCGTTACTCAGAGTGTTCGGTGTATGTTTGTCTCACTGGACAGAGCTGGAGGAAAGATTTGTGGGACAATCGATTGGTCTGGTACTGTGGCTACCGTCCCATTTATGTTTCGTTTTCTTCATTGTTTAGCTGTTTCCGGTTGACTGATCACATATAGTATATGTGTTCTTGAAGCAATATTTGTTTTGTTAAACTCATGAGTGTTTCTGAAGAAAATGCAAGGTGGTTTCTTTTTTCTGCTCCTCGTATTGTTTGCATCGTTATTCAAGTTGATATTAATCTACCTGAGTTTTACATCATCCATGATTACACACATGGAGGAACATAATGATATTTGTCTAACTTATTTGGTGATGTCGAACCGGCGCAAGACTTGCAAAATAATCTTAGCGCAGTTTAGAAGTATTTAATAGTGGGTTCGCTTGAGCTGGACGTAACGGTGGTTTCGTTAGGACCACGAGAAATTTCAACAGCAGCGACGTCTTCGTTGGATTGTTTTAAGCGATTAAAACCGGACTGATTGGCGGTGCTTTTGTCGGGAAGAGACGGTGATGAGGTTATTACACCGTTGCGGTAGCGGACTTCGGTGCATGTTAGCTCGACAGTAAGAGGAGTGGTACTTTTTTTTTTGCTAAATAAAAAAGTGTTTTCACCTCTTTGCCGGGAACCCAAACATTGTAAAATAGTCTCTTCCACCGTTAGTTGAACTCAAGTGGCGGAAGTTACAGTCGCAGCCCCTTTACCACTAAGCCAACTCAACGTTGGTGAGGAGTGGTACTTGACTGCCGGGCACCGGCGAGGAGAGACAGTATACTCAAAATCAGTGTACTCCGTCATGGCTGAACTCTTTGTTTAATGGAGAGAGGTTATTATATGAGACTAGGAGCACATAAGAAGAAGAGAGCTCAATGTAATGGTTTTATATCGAAGAATTTTATTTCCTAGTTATACTCGAAGTAGAATGGTAATTTAGTAATATAGAAATTAAGGGAAAAGATTCATGCATACATAAGTATTAACTTTTCTTTAATTGGATTTGTTTGAAACAGTAATTGGCTAATGATGGATGTACATGTACTCATAAACAGTGGGGGAGTTCAAAAAAAAGTTAAAAATCAGTGGGATCAATCAACATTAACATGGTTAGTAATAATGTTTTTAACTAATCTTATAATGTAAGAATAACCTTTATAGCTCTTTATCTAAAAATTTTGAATTTAAAACATTGTTATAAACTCCAATAAACTACAGTTATTTGATTATTATTTATACTGGAGAAAAGGAAAAACAAACTACCAACGATGTATTGGGATAGTAATTTAGCGTTTAGAATAATGTCTAGACCATGATGTAGTGTTTTTGACATGACTTCATCTTCCTCTCCCTGATGAGAGTCATCATGGTCTATTGAGTTTCCATGATCTATATTATCTTATTTATTCAACCCATATTTAAAGGTATAACTCTTGTGGCAGCTCTCGGCGAAGCTAGTGCTTCCACTGGAGTCTTCATGACACAAAGTAATCCAGGAATCTCGCTCATGTCAATAGTATCCGGAGGAATAGGAGAACTCCACGAGAAGCATTGCAACAAGTTCCCCATCACCAATGCCATCAAGTTCATGCTGAGCTGTGCAGCTGGACACACCCTTCTCCCCGATCCAAACGGAAGAACCCTGAAGTCTCGACCTTTGACATCAGTGTCCTCTAGGAGAAACCGCTCTGGTCTAAACTCCTTAGGGTTTATCCAGTTCACTGGATCCCGACCTATCTCCTTCACGTGGACATAAACCGTGGTTCCTTTAGGAACCTTATACCCACCTAACCAGACCGTTTCACTTGCTTTGTGTGGAAGCATTGTTGGTGTTGACGGGTGAAGTCTCAGTGCTTCTTTGACAACACATTGTAGATACGGCAGCTTTGGGATGTCTGCTTCAGTCATTAGCCTTTCTGATCCAACCACCGCATCAAGCTCTTGCTGAGCCTTTCTTTGCACGTTAGGGCATCTGATCATCTCTGCCATAGCCCATTCTAGGACAACAGCTGTTGTGTCTGAGCCTGCGGTGAACATGTTCCAGATTAATCCGTGAACCGTCTCTTCACTCAGCTCTTTCTTCTCTTTCAACACTAACAGTTTCCTAACAAACCCCTCGTGATCCTCAACAGCTACATCTTCCTCCACCATTATAGCTCCTCTAAACCACTTTGTCCTCCTATCCATGTGCGCCAAGAAGTCCTTGTCGCTAACGAGCCACTTCGAAACCCATTTGAGCCACCAGATGACATCTAACAAGCTCCCTGAGCCACTAAGATAATGTTCTTTGTGGACAATCTCTTTGAACTCTTTACCTTCCTCGGTGCTGAACTCTTTCCCAATCATTAACTTTGAGATTGTGTTCAAAACAACAGCAGCTAGATACTTCCTCACCACCACTGGCTTTCTTGTCTGATCATCTGTTGAATCTATCATCACGTCCTTGTAAACCGACTCGACCATGGACCTTGTTTCCATCTCTCTCAACGATCTGAAACTCTCAATGCTCTTCAAAGAGAAAAGCTCCAACGTGCATAGTTTCCTCAGCTTCACGTAATGTGGACTGTAGTCAGACCAAACAAGATCATTACCTGACTGAGTCATCTTTGCGACCCTTTCTCGATTACATAACTGATGGTCGTTGTCTTTCAACACTTGTTTGGCTAAATCAGAGCTAGAGACAACGACAGAGAGGTTTGTTCCAAACCATACAGATATGATGGGACCATAAGTTTCTGACCATTCGGAGAAAGAATGAGTCCAATGTGGTTTCAGTTGATGAATGTTTCCGAGCAGAAACCGTGGCTTTGGTCCTGGAGGTATGTTGGATGCCCACCACCGTTGATAAAGCATGTTGGTGGTGATGATGATGGTGATTACAGATATAATTAGATATAGAATCATTTTTTACTCTGTGAGTGGAAGAAAATATACAAGTTTGATAGATTATAACATTTACCTCACACTGAAGATTTATTTATACACATTATAAAATATATTTTTCAGAAACTATATATTATGTTAGGACTTTTGCTTACGTTTGTTTTAGATAACAACACACAACTTTGACATGCGCATGAAACATGCATTTTACACTCTCACACTCTTTGCATTGTCAATTTGGTGATTTATATCAACAAAATGCGTTTTAGCGAGTTTAAATCCGAATGATACAACACATCAACAAGACTAGTGAAACCCAGCATGCTAGATGGCAGATGCCTTGTCACATATCTACCTTGTTTGATTACATTACATAAATATTTATCTAGAAAATTATGCCCTTGGTTTTATGAGGAGTATCATTTTGACATTTTCACACAAATTAAAAAAATGATTAATAATTACATATATTTAACTAGTAGTCTTTGAGATAAATACACTCATTTATAAGATCACAGCATTATACAACTAATTTTAATCTTAAAATAGGTACAAATTGCATTTGAATAATAAGTGATATTCCTTTGTAACAAAAATATGGTGAAAATATTTTTCTTTATGAAACATAAAAGAGTATTTCATCATTATGATGACTTTATAATAAGAACTGAGAATAAAAATGTGAAGTTAAGGATAAAAGTTGTTTCATAATTAAAATGGTTAAGTAGCCATTTGATGTTTAGAGATCAAATAGGTACTTAAATCACCATTATTTATCCCATGCTTAAGGAACACTATAACATGTTTTCTTGTTGATTAAAAGCAAGCGTCTAATCTTATACGTTTCTTGAAACTTTAAATGTAGAACATGTTAACGTGAATATGTGATGCAAAGACAAATGCTTGATTTTGGGATCTTGTACCATTGTTATGTATTGTATACTATTGTTCATTTCCTTTTAGATTTTTTTTGTAAGCTTTATCAAAGGTTGTATATGAATTATGAAGTAGATAGTTAGGTGGAAGGTTGTTTATCTTTGTACTAGATATTCGTGGCAGTAATAACTAAAGCTGTTATGTTTCAGATCCTACATTAATGTATTAGCATGTGCCACATTCATGCAGGACTACATAAGTTTTGGGGATCTAGTAATAACAGAAGCTAAATTAATGTATTAGCATGTATCACATTCATGCAATACTACATAAATATATCAAAATTGTTCAGTTTAATAATGCTATATAAATAGATGGTATAAACAGGCTGCCAATTAAGATAAATACACATTGTTCTTTATCATTTCTATTAAAATTTCAAACTTTCAAAGCTCTCAAAAATGGTTAGTTAATTTGTGAGGAGGGTAGTATAAAAATCATATACATATAGTTTACACATTCAGAACCAGAATTGGTTATATATAAAAAGTTCTTCAAAGTTTTAATTGTAATTTCATTACTTGCAGGAAGAAGTGAGATTCCAGTTTAATTCTGATTGTGAAAAAGCCAGGAAGAAAGCTCTAGATTATATCTTTGATTACAAAGGTACACTAACATAATTTAATGGTTAAGTTTAAGCCAAAATATTGAAACATTAATGTATCCTAATGAATTTCTCATTTTGTTAATTAGGAGTTAAATCTGTAGAATTAGAAAACAGCATACTTATCGTGCAAGGAGAAGGACTAAATGAGGAAGAAATGAAGAGAAAGATGGATAAGATTCTTCTTTCACCCAAAACGGGATTTCTATCGTGTTTAACTCCTAAAAAATGATATGATCTTCGTCTTTTAAAATAAATATTTGAATTAGTATGGCTTCATGTTCTATAAAAGGCCAAGTTATTTGTCTACTAGTATAATATCTTTGTATACCTATTTGCTTATTTAACATTATATTAAACATATTTAGAGAAATCTAAAGATAAGAGATGGAAAACTTCTTATTTTTGTGTATTGTCAAATTAAATTTTTTTTTATAATAGTAAAACTAGTTAACCTAAACATCTCACCACATGGAGTGCTAATAATGGAACCAAATTACAATGTTGAGAGATAAAGACAACATGAAGTTTCTTCTTAAATCTTCTTCAAATTTTATTGAAAACTTGTTCAGTTCAAGATTATGCCTTAACAACCATAACCCCACAAAGACAATGAAGAAAAACAAAACAGAAGTGTTTAAAATAACATGTAAGAACCCCTAAATAAAGAAGTCAACAACTTTTGAAATGGGCTCTCAAGTTTTCATCAACATCCCATAACCGCACAATTATACACAAAGCTTTCTGATGGCTTTGAAGCAAGAACTCTCCAATGCAGTGCCTCACCTTCCCTTGGGACACAAGCATTGATCTCTATGAACCCTCCACCAAGTGCCCTAGGCCCTCCAACCACCACCAACTGATCTCCACAGGCCCTAAACGCCATTCCCCAACCGTTCATCGAAGAAGCCCTCTCAGGCAAGCTCCCAACTCTATTCCACACGTTACACCTTTTGTCATACTTCCTCACCTCTTGCTGAGCATAGTTGGCAGCATAAAGCTCGTCTTTCACAACAGCTAGAAGCGGAGGCGCCCCTGACACCGCCGCTGCAGAGGAATCTCCTCCTCCACCTCCTCCACCTCCTCCGTTGCTTCCCTGTAACATGTTAGGTATCACTGTCCATGTCCTCTTCTTCAGATCATAGACCTCACCACACATAAGCATCTTTGTGTTCCCCTCTCCTATACCTCCAAGAACATAAAAGTTCCCATCCATGAACACACTCGAACACATCTTCCTCGCCTTGTTCATGCTTGGAATCACTGTCCATTCCCCGGTCTCCGAGTTATAAACCTCAGCAGAGTTCAGTATCTGCCCACGAGGGCCGCATCCTCCAGCCACAACAGCGATCTCACCTAGACTAGCTGATCCAAACAAGCACCTGGGAGCATTCATTTGCATACCTGACGTCCACGTATTGGTCAGGATGCTGTACTTGTAAATCACATGGGACAAGATCTCTTTACCGAAGACAAGAAGCTCTGTGCCGACAGCGAGAGATTCTTTGTCTGAGCTCTTGAAACATTCGTTGACTGCCATTTTGGGCACACGCAGCCATCGGTCTCCGTTTGGATCATAAGCTTCCCATTCCAAGAGCACGCAGGAGAAGTATATCCAATGCTCAACAATACCCTTTGCTCGTCTCAGCCTGTAGAGCTCGCTGTTCTTGATGAGCGAGCGGAAGGTTCTGTTCGTTGAGGCGATGGAGCGGAAGTCAGATAAGGAGCAGTGAGCTAAGCAGTTGAGAAGAGCGTTTTGGTCGAGCGTAGTTACTGGTGGAATCTGTTGATCACCACCACCTTGCTGACTTTGGTTAGACCTCTGATAGGTTTCATCAACACGTAGCATTTTGCTCCTGTAACTTCCTTCTGTATCATCCAACAAACGCTTCTTCAAGGAGAGCTGAAGCACGCAGTGAGCGTTGTATATCCATTTGCTCTCTTCCTCACATGAAGAGGGCAAGTCCCTTGACACCAGATAACTCGGAGCCTCCAACATGATGAGACAACGCTAAAAAAAACAATCAAAGAACCATCAATCTAATCATCCAAGAAACAGAAGAGAAGAGAAAGACACTCTATAACAGAATCTTGTTTTTTTTTTTAAATCAATTATCCAATGAAAATTCATTTAACTGTAGAGATGATAGTAACGTTTGAGTGAGACCAGTAAGATGAAAAAGTACAGTTCTTGACCAGTGAAAGATTAGCTCTGACATCATCAGAAAAAAAAAAGAAGCAATCATTAACAATCCACAATACAAGATCTAAATCAAGCAATACGATCAGATCAAAAGCAATTCACCAATAGAATCAAAGAACAATCATTTCATCGGATCTCAAATTCGAAAACCCATTTACTAAATCTAAAAAAGATCTGAACTTTTACAAAGGGTCATCCACAAAAATCAAAGCTCACCTAAGAATAACCCTCCGACTCGTCTTGCAATCAAAGTCGATTGAAGATCTGAAATATTCAGACAAAACCCCACTTTAGATCCGATGGGTTTCAACAAATCGAGCAGACACATAAAATAAGAAGAAAGAAATAAAGAATAAAAAAAAAACAAACTTGTGTGGATGCAGCAGCTTCTGAGTGGCTAGGGATGATAGTCATTCATCATCTTTGTATTCACGGCCACATTTTAGCTGAATTGGTAGCTTATTTGAGCTGTGATTTACATTTTTATTTTATTTTATTATATATAATTTTGGGGGTTATAAAAAGATGCACGAATGAACCAGTGGGGTGATTTCTACAATATTAAATCAAGAATAAAGCTGATGAATTTATATTCTTTACTACTTTTTTATACCAAGGTGACAAGGAGTAGTGTGGAGAAGGGTAGTTTCGGTATTTACGATAAAAGTTTGACGACGCCGTTGGTAGTGGACGTTAACGGCGGATTGTTACACGTGTTTCTGCTTCGGACAACTAAAGCTCTTCCTTTTTTGCTTTTTCACGTCAATGTTTTGTTTTGGATTTTGTCCTAATCCTATTTTGATTGTTCAGTTTTGTTTCTTCTTCTCTTCCTACCACTTATGAATCTCTAACAATAACATTTGGACAAAACAAATATATATATATATACTAGGGTCGGCCCGCCCTACGGGCGGGAAGTTATAATAAAAACTATTTTATTATTTTGAATAGTGTTTATTTTTTTGTTTAAAAACTAATTTAAGTTAGCACTTAGTGCTTTAACCCAAAAATAGTACTTAGAGTTATGATATAACATAATTCTATTTGTAATAGTTTTCGAATGGTGTCGTGATTTTGTATTTAGTCATTTGATGATGTTGCGATTTGTTTAAAATGAAGAAGTTGTTATTAGAACAGTCGCAACACTTTTGAGAGTCACATATTTAGTTACCATTAGGAATTCTATAATGTATGTGAGGAAATATTATTTATTGAGAAAATACGATGTGTGTATATTTCTTGTGTAGACGAATAATTTTAGTACTATTTGATTAAATATAAGAACTTGTTGAGTGGGGTTCATATGAACTTTTTTAGCATATCTTCTTAAATTAAAATTGTAGAAAGTGTCTATATTCACCAGTTCTCTTAGCTTACAACTTTATATCTTGAATATTTGCACCATTTTAAGTGATTTTGATGGGAGATCCCGAAAGTTATAGAGGAAAAAATTGGATGTTGAGAGTTTTGCTTACCGTGGTGGTATGTTTGACCAATTAGATTTAGATACTGATCCCAAAACTCTTATATGAGAAGATTGGTTATGTTCTCTATGTTTTTTTTTTATAATATTCAAAAATAGAAGATTCAAAATTTTGCTATGTTCTTTATGTCTGGCAATTAGATTATATATCTTAAACAAAAGCATTAAGAACACTTGATCAGCCACTAAATCCAAGTATGCATTATGTAATAAGTCTTCCCATTTCCGTAAGAAAGATATCAAAATAATTACGCATCAAGCCAAAGAGCGCAATTCTGGAAAACGCTCTTGGCTAACCAACTCCAGATTCGATTCCACAAATGAAAATAGTATGCAAAGATGAAATCGAAGGAAAAGATATTGATATTACGTGTATACGCACACCAAATAACCTAATGTGCACACTACCACAATCGAATGGTATGTCGATGTAGCACTTTAGGATCGAATCCACGGAGACCAACTGTTACACTTTATTTCTATAGGATCAATATTAAGCTAAAACAATATGGGGGTTTTAAGATTGAGGTATTATAACAGAAAATAAAAGACTAGTTAAAAGGTTTTCAGATGATTAAAAGAGCTAGGTTCAGGGTGATTCATTGGGATACTTAGGATCATGAGCTACACAACTATTCAGGAAAACAATACGAGCCAATATAGAACTTGAACAACAAGAATAGATAAACCCACTGTCGTGGTGTCTACCAATTTATCAAGCAATCCTAATGCCTAAACTGTCGTTTGGATCAGAGAATGATGACAAGCATTAAGTTCAGATTCAATTGGTTCACGATTCGCCTTAACATCAGCTTTCGTTGGCTAAGGACAAATCGCCTATCTATGCTATTTCCAGTAACCTAAAACACTTTTGATGAATAGATTAAACTTGTGATCAGATGCTAAATGGCCAGTTTAACATAAGCAATAAGCATAACAATAGACAGAGATATCAAAGAATAACAATCCTATTTGTGTCTAGCTCATTGATCCATGATCCTTAACACCCTAAACCTAACAAGCGACTACTCAGACATGGACAAAGAAATCACAGAGACAAAGACTGAATAAAACATCATGCAATTCAATAGAATAAGAATAGGGTTCAGGATAATCTTCTCTATGGTGAGAGAGATGGAGCCTTCTCCCTTTACAATAAGCAAATCCTCAAATTCTAAAGTCTCCAATGGTTTTCTTCTGTCTAGAATAGCGTAGAATGATAAAGAGAAACAGAAAATATGATATATCAAAGCCACAGGCGGCTGGGAGAGAAAATATGGATAATTAGGGCAAATCCCGTAATGATTGTAGTTTCCTAAAAAATCTCTGCCGCTGGAACACTCACTCGGAACAGTCATCAAGACTGTTCTGCGTGAAAACCACCAAATTGCATTGTTTTCTGCCTCTTTTGTTCCAGCTGATCCATCTCCCATCCAATGCAACTCCAGACCTGTAATGACTCCAAAAGGACTAGGAAGACTCGATAAAGACTTGAAAACCAATTTAAAAGCATATATACAAGATGTATAAAACACCATATATCAATTCCCCCAGACTTAGATCCTTGTTTGTCCTCAAACAATGTCAAGTATCAAGAACAGGGAGAAATGTTTGAAAGTGTGGGAACTCTCCTATTCTCAGCAACCATACTTTAACCACGAATCTCTGAACCATACAAGCAGTAAAACTAGGACAACACACCCTTACCGGAACCCCACTGACTGCTGTTCAAAAATCGGCTCCATACTCTTCATCTCAAACCTGAAAAAGCAACACTATCGAGACAGAACTCCCTACATTCATTTAAGAGTAGCGTGAGCTTCTCATCACAGGCATCATTCAGGGTAGACGGTCTAGGTGTGGAACAGGCTATTTAATGGTGGAGTTAAGAGTGTTTAGGGGCTACCATTTCATTGAAGAGGATGCAGGATATCACACAAAATGGCAAGAGAGGATAGATCCATTGATGTCCACAGCCTCTACTCGTTTTTGCTCTATCTGGTGCGACTGTTCTGATGACGAAACAGGCAACTGATTGTTCTGCTTTCTACTTTCCTCTACACACTCTTCAATACTTGGTACCAACTTCTTGCTCGACCTTTCCAGTGGCTCCATGTTTCTTTTCTTTCTTCCCCTTCTCCATCACATTAATCTCGTTTTTTTTTTTTTTTTTTTTTTTTTTTTTTTTTTTTTTTGAAGACTGATATGGTGATGTGACGAAGAAGGAGGTAATACATGATCGTTCTGAGTGCCACTGGTGGTTCTGATTTCGCGACCATTCTGGTTCTCCACCCCTGCTCTTGCGCAGTTCATTGGTTATGGAGCGGTTGCTCCCTTAATCTGCTTGTTCTCCTTTCTTACTGAATTTCTGCAGCAGTAACGAGTAGGAGGCTGCGTTGATCCTTTCCTCTCCGACCTTTTTGCACATATCTGCACATATGACACTGAAAAACAAATGCATGAAGGTGGAATAAAGGCTAAGGTGCAGGGTGGGAACTAGCTAAAGATGAGCTAGCCACTCAGGATCAGCAAGATGGATAAAAAGGATAAGAAGTCCTGAGTGTGTTCTCGTTTCCCTGATCTAATGCCCATAACAAGAAGAATTTCAGTCAAGATTAGGTTCAAGTAAGGTGGAGTTAAGTCTACCCAGTGTAACCTGATCGGCTGAGAACTTCTGGAGAATCAAGTGAGATATGTCAGGGTGTTCCAGGTCCACATGTGTGTCTTTCGCCACTGCTAAGGTCACTGAATAAGATAACTAAAGCACGAGGTGGTCAGTGATCAACACAGAATAAGGTCCTAATTCCCACAAAGTTTTGACTGACTCAATAAAAACTGACTCAAATTGACCCAAAAGAAAAACAAAAGAAAGAAACGAGTTAGTAAACGACGAAAACCCTCCCCCAGACTTACTTCACAACGTCCCTGGTGTGAAAATAAATCAGAGAGAAGGAGAAAACAAGAATAATTTTTTTTTTTTTTTTTTTTTCGAGATACTTACCTGGCGCGGAGCAGCCTGACAGAGCAAGACGCGGTTGCTCCGGTAAAGGATGCTCTGGAATGAGAGCAGCCAACTGCTTGCTCCAGTCAAGGGTCTCGGATTTTCTGATTTATGACCTGAAACTCAATAAACTAAAACGAAAAATAAGTAAACAAAAACAAAACCAAGTTATATTTACACTTACCAGTGGGTTGCCTCCCACAAGCGCTTGGTTTAAGTCTCTAGCTTGACTTGGTGACTGGGATCAGTCGGGTTGAGCAGGAGGGCCTGTTCCAAAACAAGCTCCACAATCAGACATGTTCAGCTTCAAAACCCTGCTCAACAACCCTTTCACAGCAGCTTCCCCTTTCTCCTTCAGCTCATGTGTGAGAATAGCTCTGACTTTAGAGAACGGTTTAGAGGTACCCTTGCACTTTACCTCATACTCAATGGAGTTCTCATCACACTTGAGAGGTATCAAAGTCAATGTAGGATCTCCCTTGATCCTTTTCTTCTGGACTTTCTGTTTCACCCTTGAATTCCCTCTGAATTTAGTAGGATCAGTGCTAGGATCTTCATTAGAGAACGGTCTGCTCTCACCCTTATCACCATGCTCCTTCTCTGGAACAACCTTCAGCTTTTCTACATCAAACACTGAGATGCGAGAGGCGTGTGATGAGGAAGATCTGGTGGGTACAGCCTTGTAGAAAACTTTCTTGTTGATGTTGGAGAAGCAGACTCTCTTGTTGGGCATATCGATGGTTGCTCCAACAGTAGCCATGAATGTCCTTCCAAATATAAAGGCATCTCATGATCCTTGTTCATCTCAACAACTTGAAACTCAGCAGGAACAATGCATTCCCCTACTTGAACATGAAGGCTGCGGATGGTTCCATATGGGACTGCTCTGGAAGAGTTTGCAAAGGTCAGGGTCAGCTGAGAACGCTCAACATCAGCAATACCCAAATCGTCTACAATAGCCTTTGAGACGAGATTCACACAAGAACCAGAGTCACAAAGAGCATCCTTGAAGGTTGTTCCTGCGATGGAACATGGGAAAACAAACTTTCCAGGATCATCAACCTTAGGCAATACCTTCAATGCTGGTGTAGACAGTGCTTTGATATAGAGGACCTTGATCTCCTCTTGAGTCTCTCTACAGTGTTTAAAGAACTGGAGCAATGGACGAATCTGCAGAGCATCTTCGAATGCAAGTTCTTTAGGAAGCCTTCTCACCATCTTGTTAAAACCTATCAGCTGCTCTTCACTAATGGGATCCATCAGATGTCTAGGTGGAATTGGATAGGGAACCTTGGGAACATAGACTCGAGATGGTGGAGTCTCAGCAGGTTCGCTAGGAGCAGTCACTCCAGAGCTAGCAGACTGCTCTGCTCTCTCTTCTGCGCCTGAAGCAGTCTCAGCAAACGGCTGCTCTATTGCATTACAGTGCTCAGTCCTAGGATTTTTATCAGTTCTTCCAGGAAGCGTCTCTTGTTGCCTCTTGACACTCTCAACTGTTTGAGCAAGCTGAACATCGATCTTTCTTATATGGATCGCAAGATTGTCATACTTGTTATTCAGCTCAGTGAACATGTTGCCCATCCTGGTGTCTATTTCCGTGGTTACCTGATTCAACGCCTTGGCCTGAACCTGCTGACCCTGCAACAGCTGTTGCATCATCATACCCAGACCCTTCAGCTCATCTGGTTGACTGTTCCCGGTAGCTGGAACAGCATGCGGATTGCTCTGCGGTTGTCGCTGGTTCTGGTTCTGAATATGCCCGGCCGTAGGTTGTTCCATGCTGAAAACGTGCCCTTGGTTGTTTTTCAGTAGCTGATCAACCTTGGCAGTCAGCTCATCTATTTTCTGGGCGTCAGAACTGTTTCCTTTCTTGGAGCAATCACTCTCCTCTTTCTTATTAGCTGAGCTAGCAGCCATGTTCTCAATCAGCTTAAACGCTCCAGCAGTGGTTTGAGTCATGAAGTCTCCATTGCTCGCAGAGTTTAGAGCACCTTGGTATTTCCAGTCCACTCCATCATAGAAAATGTCCAGGATATAATCATCATCAAATCCATGGTGAGGACATTCTCTGCGATAGTCATTGAAGCGCTCCCATGCGTCGCAGAAAGGCTCATCAGTGAGCTGTTTGAAGGAGGTGATCTTGTTCCTCAATGCAGCTGTTCTCGCCTTAGAGTAGAAATGGCTGAGGAACGCTGATCGGACCTGTTCCCATGAAGTGAGAGAGCCGGTAGGGAGAGAGTTCAACCACCGTGCAGCTTTTCCATCAAGAGAGAATGGGAATAGCATGCACCTGATGTAATCTGGTGGAACACCATTCGCGCGAGTGAAACTGCAGACTTTTTCGAAACTCTCAATATGCTCCATTGGAATTTCTGTAGAGAGACCAGAGAACACCTTTCTCTGTACTAGACCGATCAAAGCAGGCTTGATCTCGAAGTCCTGCCTGGTGCAGAGTGGAGGAATAATGGCAGAGCGCGTAGTAGGGATGTTACGCGGAAGGTTTCTCTGCCCGATTGGAACAGTCTGCGCTTGTTGTTACTGCTGCGCGAGAGCAGCCTGTTCAGCAGCATCCTGCTGAGCTTGGATGGTCTGCTGCATTTGTTGCATCTGCTGCTGCATGAGTGCCATAGCCGCAGCGAGATCATCCTGATTGGCGTGATCACCCATAGTGGTGTCAGTTTGCCTTGGCTGTTGACGATTTGTTCTTTCTAACCTTGCTAGCTCCTGGTTGGTAAATGTAACTAACTCTCCTTGTGCGTTTCTCCGAGTATGTCTACTGGTCATGCACCTGGAACATTAGCTGCAACAAAAAGGATAAGGCAAGTTAGAGGTCTTAGACTAAATAAATAACCGAAAAATAAAGGTAAAAAGATGGTCCCCGGCAACGGCGCCAATTTGATATTACGTGTATACGCACACCAAATAACCTAATGTGCACACTACCACAATCGAATGGTATGTCGATGTAGCACTTTAGGATCGAATCCACGGAGACCAACTGTTACACTTTATTTCTATAGGATCAATATTAAGCTAAAACAATATGGGGGTTTTAAGATTGAGGTATTATAACAGAAAATAAAAGACTAGTTAAAAGGTTTTCAGATGATTAAAAGAGCTAGGTTCAGGGTGATTCATTGGGATACTTAGGATCATGAGCTACACAACTATTCAGGAAAACAATACGAGCCAATATAGAACTTGAACAACAAGAATAGATAAACCCACTGTCGTGGTGTCTACCAATTTATCAAGCAATCCTAATGCCTAAACTGTCGTTTGGATCAGAGAATGATGACAAGCATTAAGTTCAGATTCAATTGGTTCACGATTCGCCTTAACATCAGCTTTCGTTGGCTAAGGACAAATCGCCTATCTATGCTATTTCCAGTAACCTAAAACACTTTTGATGAATAGATTAAACTTGTGATCAGATGCTAAATGGCCAGTTTAACATAAGCAATAAGCATAACAATAGACAGAGATATCAAAGAATAACAATCCTATTTGTGTCTAGCTCATTGATCCATGATCCTTAACACCCTAAACCTAACAAGCGACTACTCAGACATGGACAAAGAAATCACAGAGACAAAGACTGAATAAAACATCATGCAATTCAATAGAATAAGAATAGGGTTCAGGATAATCTTCTCTATGGTGAGAGAGATGGAGCCTTCTCCCTTTACAATAAGCAAATCCTCAAATTCTAAAGTCTCCAATGGTTTTCTTCTGTCTAGAATAGCGTAGAATGATAAAGAGAAACAAAAAATATGATATATCAAAGCCACAGGCGGCTGGGAGAGAAAATATGGATAATTAGGGCAAATCCCGTAATGATTGTAGTTTCCTAAAAAATCTCTGCCGCTGGAACACTCACTCGGAACAGTCATCAAGACTGTTCTGCGTGAAAACCACCAAATTGCATTGTTTTCTGCCTCTTTTGTTCCAGCTGATCCATCTCCCATAAAATGCAACTCCAGACCTGTAATGACTCCAAAAGGACTAGGAAGACTCGATAAAGACTTGAAAACCAATTTAAAAGCATATATACAAGATGTATAAAACACCATATATCAGATATTAATGTCATAATTGAACAATTGAGATGTTTTGCGGAGAAGCTCTAACGAAGATTTAGCTTTCCTTTTTTTCTCTCTCTGTCACGTTCTTCGATGGATCCATCAATGTCACAACCGCACCGTGTGTACTTACTGAGACCAGTGTCTCAGTTTCTCTCTGACACACCGAAAGAAATATCGAAGCTACCTTCTCTCAGTTTCTAGCTTGCTCCATCTCGAGAATACCTATCAATATGCCGGTAGAATATTCGTGTCGACTATCTTGGCTTTAGTGTCTAGGTTACTTGTACGGTTTGATATTATTGTTCAATCTTGATCAACGTTGAAGCATCTTAACCAATGCAGCATCTATATTAGATGTAATCGCGTTTCCATGATAAATAGATCGTACAATGCTGCCATTGCATTTTTTTTTCATCCCTTTTGGGGACCCGTTTTCGGGAAGGTCCAGTTTGGAAAGTAACGCACTACCTATGATGATCTTGTTCTCATCAGTTAACAAAGAGTCTCACTGCTGTGTTTTCTCTTGATTTCATGGTTCTGGCTCTAAGGACTTGAGTTTTGACTCTTGGTACATTACTTTTTATTTCTAACTAAACATAAGAATTGTTTAGCAAAAGACAAAATTGGCTTTACACTTTTTAATACATTTAGGGTATCCCTCATTTTTAGCTAACTTCAACAATCAAAGCTTTAAAAGAGCAACGGTAAAATATGTTTAGCATTGTAGTTGGATTTTCAGCATAACTTTATAATTATTTTTATAATTTATGTATTATTAAGTTATATCTGTAATATTTTTTTGGTTGTTTTATATCATTTTTTGTTAATTTTAATATGTTTGAGTTTTATGAACAGAAAATAAAATTTAAATTCCATGAAGTGTACAGAAACATAGATTTTTTGTTCTTATAAGAAATTTCTATCTGTTTTTGAAATTTATTTATTTTGCATTTTATTACTTGAATTCTGTAAGAAAATGTTATATGTTAACATATTGATGTCAATAAATTTATTTAATTGAAAATGAATCAATTATAAAAGATAATTTATGAAGTATTTGACCTTTTTAAACATTTTGTTAAAAAAAGATAGATTAATACAAATGTCAAACCTAAATTGATGATGTGCTCATGTTGTATGAAAAGGTATAACTTTCATATAAATACCAATAATGCATAATACATAGTTTTGAAAGAGAAGATATTATTTCCTATCGAAAGTATAATATTGTGAACATAAACGGCTATTATTGTTGTTTAAGCAAATAGAAACAATATATAATAATAAAAGAAAAATTACAAATATACGACAATTTTCAAAGACTATGGTACAAAGTTTCTATTTTCCTTCTTTTTAAAGTTGAGGGACTTGATACCACAAATAAAGACAAAGAGCAGTATCCATCCTATGTGGACAGCAGCTACAACTTGTAAGAAGTCATGTTCGAACACAAACCCATCTTTCAGCAAACTTTTAAGGCTCATGTCTCCAATGCAATTGATCTGCACTACTGAATCTTTGTTTCCTACCTGAGATGTGATGATACAAACGGGAGATTATACAATAGGTACGGTGCGTAAAAACACCAACTCGTGAATAAAAATTCAAAGAATGGATCTATCCTACAACATACCAACATGGCTGGGGAACCAAGAAATAAAAATAAAACAAAACAAAAGAGAGAAAGTAACCTCTCCAATCTTCTTCTTCATCGTATCCTCAAGTTTGGCGGGTGTGACGTGTGTATATTCTTCAAAGAAATCAAGAACGATTCTCTCGATATCTTGAACCGAATACTTCAAGTAGTTCTCAGGGTCTCTCTTCCACTCTCTATATGACCCCTGAAACTTCCAAGAAACGATTTATCTGAGACCTAAACCAAGATGCAGATTTACCTGTATAAGAACAGTTGCGAGGATACCTAAACTCCACAAGTTCATTGTAAGGGCGCCACAGATTGTCATTAATAGCCTTGATTACAAAAAGTTCAGCTTCTAGCTCTCCAAGCTTGACCTGAAAAGGGAAACGAAAGAAATCAAGTATAGGGATGACGAAATGGGAAGCAATGACTGTCCAACAAATTAAAAACAAAAGCAAGCATATGGGATCACCTCAACATCATCCAAACATATCTTTCGTGCCACCTCTCCCCATTTTTTTTCTGCATAAAAAAATCAAAGTTCAAAGACAAACTTCAAACAGAAACAGATTACAATGGACAATCATATAGCTGGTAGAGAGATGATCACAGACAGAGGGAGAGCCTCCAAGAATCTGATGACACACACTTCGGCGGTGGAGACGCAATTCGACGGTTGAATCAAATCGATAGAGGAGAGTCGTTCAGATTGCTCTGAGTCACATCAAAACCGCTTATGGAATATATTGAACCCGCGTTGATAAGATGCTTGTACACAGTGGCTTGAATGAGGGCTGACTGCAATACATAAACAAAAGGAGTGAAAATCAACAAAAAAAATTGAATTCAAAAGCATCTCCCATAAGCGAATTCAGAGGATTGTGTCAGAGAATGCTAACTTTTTATGGCCGCAGATAGACCGCCTTGGAGAAGATACATTTAGTGCGAGGATCACTGCTCCAGCTGCAAGTAGCAAAGGTCAATACAAATACTTCGGACTGAAAATCACAGAAGAAAGAATAAGAACAAATGCAGTAGACAATGAAGATATATATAAGTAATGCTGTATGACTTTAGGGACTCTAAGTCCGAGATGAAAAATGCAAGGAAAGGACGATTTTAAATGGAAATGAAAACAAAGATGTAGCTAATATCCATAAGAATTAATAACATTTGGACATTGCCAAAAGCGAACAGAGATATCTTTTTAGATATATCACGCATATATCAAAGTGCATTCAGACATAAGAAAAAGAACAAAACAGCCTTCTTCTAACCTATTGATTACACATTTTCTTACTCAGTATGTTCATAAATATCACTACAGAAACCATTTTCAAGCAGGAATATCTGAAAGACCGACTAAAACCATTGTTTTGGACACATAGCTTTCGTGACTACAACATTTAATGGTAAACTTTACAATATGGTTAATCGCATATCGGATCATAGACATCAACTGCTGCTCAAGCAAGACAGTAGAGAGCCATGAAACTGAAAATTACAGGTATAAGAGAGCACCACATTATGTTGTTTATTGCTCACTGAATCAGTTCTGTGTTAAATCAAAAACTAACAGCAGTGCACTGTCTAGGGATGCCTTAGCCTAAGCATCATTCTAGAGAAACTCCGAAATCAACAAAGATACCACCTTTAACTTTAAAGCTAAGATTTTGATTACCTTCTTGACGGAGGCAGACCAAGAAAGCGTAAGCCCCAAGAACACAATGAAGAAAAACGGTCCCCACGGATCCCAATCCCTAAACGCCTTCCCAAGATCCTCCCTATTCGGATTCGGAAACACCACCAGCTTCAGATTACTCACGATCATCGACATATCCCTCTTCACCGTATCCCACACCGGCTCTGTCAACGTGTTCGGCGGAGACCCAAACCCGCTCTCACCGATGGTTCTCAACCTTCGAAATGCCGAAGTTACCTGCCGGCGGAAGCGACAGAGGGGCTGGAACGGGCGGCACTTTCTGGGAGGTGGAGGAGGAAGATGCCGGAAGCGAAGGGAGGTTGGATTGGACAAAAGGAGAGTAGGATGAGACGGGTATTGAGGGACGGATCGGGCTCGTTATTACAGTGAATTAGATAGAGGAAGAAGGAGTTTTTTTTTTTGTGAGCATCAGTATTAGGGTTCGCGTAAGCTTCTTCTGAAAACATAACGCAAGGTTTCAAAATAAAGTCCAATACACGAAGTTAAGCCCAAGACAAAACCTGTTTAAATGGAATGACGCGGATCGAAGTTGTGTACACGCGTCGCGTCTATAACAAAAGACTTTCCACGTGGACACTGCGGGAGAGACTCGAACAATTTTTTATATAATTAGATATATACTAGATTTTGTTAATTTTATCATGAAATCATCTCACTAACAGAAAATATTACTGATTGTTTTTTATTTATACATATTACTGAATGTGCAAAGAGAATCCCTATCACAAAACTTAAAGATTAACAAAGCATAAATTATATATAAAATGTTTGGTTCTTCATAATTGATTTGAGTTTCGGTCTTTTGGATTGGATTGAACCAATCAGGAGTTTGAGATCAGAATATGAAACCAACTTAGGTCTTACAGCCCATTTATGACCCTATCCTGCTAGCTCTTTTAACGGGCTGGATCTATTCTTAGACTTTAGCCCGTTTATTATCTCATCAGTTTTGCTGTAATTTTCAAGACAATATTTAAATCAACTGAAAAACAAATCATAAGACTTCTTCTTAGCACATAGACATAGACATGACTAAAAACTACTGGATTCGATCTTAGTTTTATAAGCCCAAAAAAATATGAGATTTTCAGGCTAAGCTCACTTAAATTTTGGATATTTTAGACCTAAATCCGTTTGGGATAGGACCGGTCCGAATACCCAAAACTTTATATTTTAGCTTAAATATTATCATTTTTATAATCAAAACCATTATTAGCATTGACATATTATTTTAATATTTTTTATCCAAATTCTAATAAAGTAAATATAAAAGTTGTTAATACACTTTATTGTTTGATCATTACAAGTGTCATATTTTTAATTTTGCAAATATACTTTCTTCTTTTATGTACAACATGTTTTTTTTATTTCAAAATACAATGAAAATTTTGCCATGTTTATTAGAAATTGTATTCTCTTATATATATTAGTTTTAATTTAAATTTTGTATGTTTATAATATGTTTTTAAAGCAAACAAAAAATAAAACATTTTTGATAAAGAAGAAAAGTTTAAACTTACTTTATATTTTTTTAAACTATTTTTATGAAAATTCATATGTATTAAAAAGTCCAAAAAAATCCGAAAAGCCTTATAACCCTATAAAAGCCGAGCTAGACTTTGAATTCTAGGCCTAAAATATTTTGGATCAAGTCAGACTAGACTTAAATATTACGGGCTTAGCGGGTTTGGACCGGACCAGTCCGAATTGACATCCCTAATAGCACTAGGCAATAGCGTTTTAATTTATTTCCACTTAAATCTAAAGTCTTGAGATGCAGGTTGCAATAGCCTATATGTTGTTAACTGAGAATATTCTGCAAGGTATAGCATCTTTTCTGCTTTTTTATGTAGCAAAGAAAGATTATTATGCTATGTTATTTGACCTACCACTTAATTTTACTTCTGATTACTTGAGCTAGGACCACACCTCCATCTTCTAAACACCGCATTACTTTTGTAATAAATATGATCAATCTGCGACAAAATCTTGTTTCTTTAACTAGAACGAACGACTGAACGAGACTATAGATTAAGTCACAATAAATATTTACCCCCACGAGTACATGGAACCCTGTGCAACTACTTTGCTTTAGGACGCTTTTTCTTTTGTCTCGTTACAATCATTTGAACACAATCGAGGAGATTAATTATTGATTAATGTAATCTAAAAATGTGCAAATTGTGAAAAAAAAGAACCTTAGACGACGGTGGACGTTATCGATCATATTAATATTAAAATGATGGCAACTTGGGGTTAAATACCAAGTTGTAACATAGAAAACGAATCTACATAATGTAGAGCGACCGAGATTTGATTGTTTAGATCAAACACATTAAAACCAGTAACCTACTGTCTTAATTTTGGTTGTTTATTACTCTTTCTGTTGATGAAGTAATGATTTTCTAGAGTATTCACGCATATTAAAAAAATAATTAATTTTTTATAAATAAATTTATTATTTATTTTATTATATTATATTTTTTAATAAATATCAACCAATAGTATTCAACCAATTCAAATATTTTCAATTAATATTTCTTAAAAATATGCAATTTTGATCAATATTAACTAATAAAAGTACTTTAATTTTTTTAAAAATCTATCATTTTGGAACAAAAATAAATCTAGAAAATTTTAATTTTAAAAACAGAGGGAATATGATTTATGAATGGTGACCAATTAGAATGTCAAGAAGTGTAGCATTTAGGGGAAGTTATGAATTACAACGCATGGTACCATAACGTTCGTGAATACATAATGCTCAAAAACATAAATTAATTTTCGTGAACATTTAGAATATTTTTCGACACTCTCTTTTACAAAATGTGCATGCATTCAGTTTTGTAGCGTTTTTCACCTCGTTCGCCTGGCAGGTTTTGGGTAAATTCATTTGTTAATTTTAAACGTTTACTCCAAATACTACCCGAGAGAAAGTATAATTTTAATATTTGGCGTTTTACATGTTACACAGCAATGATAACACCTATTCCAACAATGTGAAAAAAAATATCAAATATTTTCATATAAACACATAAATTACGTTTGGAAGCAGTCTAGACTTTATTTTCGGTCAAATTTTTTGCATTTTTAAGTTTTACAAATCAGCATAATCATTTCTAATACAGGATTCTTCATTCTATTCACATATATGCTAATGATTTGTTTCGGTAGAGCACATATATATATACATGTCAAATAACTGAATCACTATATGGCTATATGCTAGACACCTAGTCTTAGAGTTTTTTCCTAGTTTTAGAGTTATTACGGAATTAACACGACTAATCTTATATTATATATATATATATATATATATAATTATATATACTTTAGTTATTAATTATTGTAAAGCACAATACTTGTATACTGAAGTAGCATAGAGAGATCACTATTTAGGCAGCTATATATAAGCAAATAACAGTTTCAACTCTCCGCTCTATCGGACTTGACAGAGAAAAAAAAACATCTTATCAAATTTAGTACCGCTAGATTGTGAACTAACGCTTTTGTTAAGTATGTCATGATATTACAACACATGATTTACGATTGGTTAATTCAGAAACACAAACTCCACTAATAAAGCGCACACACAATTCCTAGAATACAAGATATCATACTGAAATTCCTTCTCTATATAATGATTAAAGATGAAAGTGTCTTATTTTTGTTTTGCCTTCTTCGTCGTAAACGCATTGGAAAAAAATGATTTTGTTGGTTGATTAACTCCATGTGCAAATTCAGAGTTGATAGGCTTTTGGGACTCATCCTAAGTCATAAACTTATAATTAACCGCATCCTATAAATGGAGTCTGCCAGTTCTTTTGTATAACAAGGAGTTTGCTGGTTGCCCTTTCAACCTTCAAACTATTCGCCACATTGCAGTTTTGTACATTGCAGTTTTTATTATTGATCGACAAATAGTATTAAGCAAAAGAAAACAGTACAGAGTAGAAAATATGCTGTTAGATGATAATTGTTATGTTTAAAAATGGTTTAGTTTAATAATATATAGCTGGATCACGTTTTTGTAACAATACTATACGATTAAGCTTGTTTTGGTCGGTGTCAAAGAGCAGAGACAGGACACTTGAGCTCAGTTAAGAGTTAAATGCAGATCAAATCATATTACTATTTAAGCATCTTTGTATTCAGAATATGAGATTCAAAATTTCTGACAAAAGTCTTAACATACATTTAAGTTATCTCATTCCACTCATTCCTTCAATTCCTCTACTTTTTTCATCATGAAAGAATTTTAACGTAATTTACAGTTTTTTTTATTTATCTCACAGAAGTGGGTAGAATAAAAAAGTTTACTCTTTCCTTGTAACTGGTAGTTTTTATTTGGAATTCTTATGAATGGCTAATTCCACGTAATTCTATTCAAAAAAATTACATTCCAATTGTAGTTTATATTTTTTTTTTCTGGAGTCAGTTTCCATAAATAATTTAGAGGTATTAATTAATATAGTGTCGAAATACTATAAAAATTAATGGATTCATCAATATATATATATATATATGTATATGTGTTTATTATAAAACATAAATTATACTCTATTCTATATCATGCATTAATTTCTTGTCTAACGTAAAAAAAACGAGGGAACAAGACGAACCTAAACAAGCATTAAAACGAAAAAAACAAAAAAGATTTTAAGTTTTGAACTAAAAAGAAAGATTGTGACAAGAATGGAACGCTCGTGAAGTTAATTAAGCTTAATCTTCGCTGTGAGTTAAAGATCATGTGCCGCTAGAGACACGCTGACTCCATTTAACTCATCTGAGCTCTCTTTGTTTTATTTTTAAATATAAACAGAAATCAAATCTCTTTTTATAAAATAAAAATGTACAATTAGATCTTATCTCTCTAAGGTAGTCAGTTCTAAATATATTAAACTTTTCGTAGTCAATAAATTTTGCGATTGATTGCTTTGGTTGACCTTGTATATATATTTATATATACTCGTCTGCTATTTAATTAAAGTCTCCTACTCAAAATTTTATCTTTAGATACTCAAAATTATCTTATCATGTTCAAATCCTAACACAATAAATATCATATTTGTTGGATGTTTTGATATAGAATAATCAAGAAGATGTCTCTAATATCTTTTATTATCTTATTATCTTTCCTAATATACACATAAAATTTATTTTATTTTGAAAACAATAGTACTATGAAAAAATTATAGAACTAAAATTAATTTACTACATAAGTTTTAATAGTATACTAGATTGTTTATCCGCATATGTAGACATTTTTCGTATATGTTTATTATTAATACCAAATTTATTGATCAAAAGATTGCACATTTACAAAAATATGAGGGCAATAGATAACTTACGAAGAAAAGAAAGAAACAATGTAAAAACTTATACTAAGTTAACGTCAAACCATCTTCACAGCATGCCTGCTAAGGGGGTGATTCACGGCGTAGTGCAGTAAGGAGATACGATTGCGGATCATCTTCCCAGTGCTTCTGCTGAGCTGAGCTTATCTTCCGAAATCCAAGCTCCACCATGGTGTCTTAAATTTATTTCTCTCTAGATAGCATATAACACAATCTGGAAGGTCATCCTCATGAGAATTGTGTCAATACGAGACCGAGCTGGAATCATGAGTGCAGCAACCGTGTCATCCCAATCAGGCGTGATGACTTCTCCAATTAATCCTCATGTTGTGTTCATTCAGATGGTAAAAGAATAGGGGAACACAAAAAACAAGTGGTCTCTAATTTCATTTATCTCTCCATAGAGCATGCAGTCTTGAGTTGTGCCCCATGTTCTCATTCTGTCACCAATTGATAAGCGAGTAAGAAAAGCAAGCTATACCATAAAGAAATGTCTAGGCGCTGCTTGACTGAACCAGACCAGTGGTCTCCGTGGCATTGCTTCCTACGTTGTTGTGAAATAGTTCCAAGTATGAAGTGAAGAAAGAGTAACCGGGCTTTAATTCGTCATGATCGATTTCCACAGTACCATGTCAGCTCCTGAGTGAGGATTAGGTGGTGGTGTAGCAGCAATTCTTTCATATATTTATGGGCAGCACCTCTGACCCCTATTTTTTTTACAAATATATATTATTACATTAATTCAAAAATTAGCATAATAAGTTATTGTTTATGTCCTAAAAATTATGTTTTCTAGACTAATTTTGTTAGTATTAATTTATAATAATGATTTAATATAATAAATAAATTGAAAATTGTTAATACAAAAAATAGTTGTTAAATATATAATAAATTATCTAATCTAATAAATATATCTAAAATTATTAATATAATTTTTATTAATTATGTAATAAATTATATAAATATTTATTAAATATATCAAAACCTTTAGAAAGTTCACCAACAAAAGTCAATTGGCCAACAACATATAGACTTTAACATGACTGATAGAAAAGGGTAATGGACGATATCTTATGGAATTGAACTTGCCAATCAAAATATCATTTTTCGAAGTTCTAGAAAGTATTAGGGATAGATTAAATATCCACATCCGAAGATTCAATCTGAAACCATCTGAATTTAGAAATACCAAAATAGATAAGATCCAGAGTAAATATTGGAATATGTCCTAAATTGCTATATCTAAATAATCAATATCAACCTGTTCTTAATGCCAAATAATTATCGAAAATATTTTAAAGATAAATAAATAATATATATGTATACATGCACACATTTATCAGATTGATAAAATGAACCAAACATAATTTGATTTATAAGTACACATTTGAATGAGTCACATGCACCTAATTTTGATATTTGAACCATTTCGTAATAATTTCACTATCAATTAAACTAGTATATATTAAAATATCCAAATGTATAAAATTGAACACATATTGAATATAGAGATACAGTAAAAATTCTATAAATTAATAATGTTGGAAGTATAGTATTTTATAAATTTATAAAATATACTTTTGTAAAATATAAAATATATTTGATTTTACTATATATGCACTATTAAAATTTTGAAATGCGACTTTCATATAGCTTTTATCATATGATATGGTGTATATAATATATGTTTCATAGAATTTAAATATAGTTTTAGATATAATTCTACTAAATATCATAAAAATATATTAAAATATTAAGAAAACATAAAGATAATTTTATTATGAATATAAAAATGACAAGATAGTTTTTATATAAATTGTAATATACATATAAATTCAGGGAACACTCTCAAATGAACTTTTAAAAAAAAAACACCAAAAGAACCTCCAAAGAGAAAAATAACTTTTATTTTGGAGACTATTTTAAAACTTTTATTTTTAAATTTTAATACTTATTATTTTATTTTTAATTCTAAACCCCACCCCCGAAACCCAACCCCTCAAATCAAAACATTTAATTTATATTAGTTAACCATAGGAGTATAACTGTCTATTTATCCATTAATGAAATTTTTTTGGTCATTTTTCGTTGAAAGCTCTTTTGGTAAAAAATCTAAAAATAGTTATTTTAGAGAATTTTTCTATAAATTATTTTCATATGATAAACAAAAAAATTATTATTTTATTATCTTATTGATTTATGTCATATTTAAATCAGTCTAATTTGGGACTGAAGAAATATATAAATTTATCAAGTATTAACTTATAGAGTTTCTACTGTATATTTTTAGATAAATGTACAAAGCTAAAAATAAAATGCATAATAAAATTGGTTACTCTTATAGATATAATCATTAAGTTAGTCAATGAAAAATTTATTATGTTAATATAAAATTCTTTTAATTGTGTAATGAATTATATATATAATAATATATTAAGGATCCTAACGATTTTAAGAGCCCTAACTTTTATCGTGAACTTTTGAGTTAAAAAAAAGTTCGGATCAAAAAACCAATTCGCAAATAAAAATCTAAACTTAAAATATAAGCGGGAAAAATGGCTAATTTCCTAAATAGTTTTTGTTCTCTGAATAGCTTTCAAGGACAAAAATTTTCAAAAATAACTTTCATTAGTGGATAAAAATACAATTGTATATTTAATTACATGTTTTACTTAATTATTTAATATATAATAAAAAAATATATTAAAAGTTAAAATAATAAAATTGATTTTGTTTTTTCAGAAATATATTGAATGTAACTTTTATGCATATTTAGAAAAAAAAATTCTAAATATGTATGACATCTTCTTAAATTTGATTTAAATGCCTATTTAAAAAACATTACTGAATATAAAAAAATCTTTCTAAAATTTTATGATGATATTTTATGTATTTATAATATCTTTCTAAAATTTAGATATTAAATACATGAATATCATCCTAAAAATTTAGAGAGATATTACATATATTCAAGCATATATTGGTAAGTGTCCATATAATTAAGATTCAGCAAGGTACTCATAATATATATTAGTGAAGGTTTAAGAATGTACTTTTAAATACACATATTTGAGAAAAATTCTAATAACGGAGTTCAGTTTGTACATAAAGCAGTATCAATTAAGTTTTTTTAAAAATAAATTTTACAATTATTCTAAAAGACTTTTACCTAAGGCTCGCTTCAAGATACAAGGAATTTGCATCTAATGAATCAAAAGTATATTGCCATATATTTCTCCAATGTATTAAAATCTGAGATTTGTTGTTTTGCTCCCCACAGCTCACACTTCGAGTTTTCATAGATTCTTGTTGTTTCTACTCTATCTTTTCAAAACATATTTCCTTAATTTCTTCGCTTATGTTGGACTGAAAAAATGTAAATGGTAAAAAGGAGAAACTGTATTCTTCAGGTTCGGAACTAGGAGGAATGTATCAAGTTAATAGCATATACATGTAGCCGTGTAGACATGAAGCGAGTAAGAAACACAAAGTTGGCAGAAAAAATTTGTCCGTAAACTTTTTGCGCTAGCGTAATATCAATATACAGAGAGAAAACTGCAGGTACATGGAGTTGATAACAAAAGCAAAATTACACGATTTTCTGTGTTTTGGTGATTTGATATGAATCGTGATTAAAAAAAAAAGATTTGATACGAGTTTTTGTGGTGCAACAGATTAGTGCATACATGAATAAATTAATAATGAACTCATATAAATTAACTACAAGATCGTGGTCTAATAGACGGATTCTGGAATGCTAAGCAATCCTGATTCGAAGATATTCCATTACAATTTACACTTCACTTTGTGGCTACGTAATTATGATCATCCATGTTTTAGTTTTTCTTCAAATATCTAGAGTGAAAAAGTTTATCCGTGAACCATAACATCCATTTAGAGATTAGTACAGGTTAAACCAAAAAGAAAAAAAAAAATCATTATGAATTTAAACTTTTTAAGTGTTCACGTCGGTCGGTGTAAGTGTACGCACCTCCCGAAATGCAACGTGTGTGTTGTAAATCAAAGAACATGGGCGTGTGCGTGCCTTTGTGTGTAAACGCTTTGACCAGTCAAACAACTCACACTTTGTCCCTTTCCACAGTCTTCACAGTTGCACCTGTGTCTACGTATACGTCAAAAGAAAACCATGGCTAGTGACTAGTGAGTAATTATAGTATTTCATAGGATCTCCGTATTTTCTTAAATACTTCCTCTGTTCCTAAAAGTAAAATATTTTAGATTTTTTACTTGTTTTACAAAAATAGTTTTTTTTATATATTTAAGATACTTTATTATATTTTAAAAAAATATTAAATAAAAATATTTAAATTTATTAAATTTCATTGGTTAAAAATTATTGAAAAATGTTAAAAATAAATAAATTAATTATTAAATTTTTAATAAGCATGAACATTTTATAAAATCTTACTTTAGAGAAACAGAGGAAGTATAATTTAAAAATCATGATCAAAGTTAATTTCAAAAACTTGTGATATAGTGTTCTTACCATTAAATTTATTGTTATATATATATATATAATTTTACAGCTTCTTGCCACTAAACTACATGCACGGCCGGATTTTTAGACCAAGATCAATAAAACATTAGTATTGATTTCTAAAACTTTTATATGGTTTTTTTTTTGATAAAAAAAAAACTTTTATATGGTTTTAACATAAAAATAGATGTTCAAATTATTTTAAAAAATATATATAATTTTATAATAAATGTGTAAAAGTTTCAAATTCTCAGATCAGGTTTTGACTAGATAACATAACTTTATATGTTATATATAATATTCTTTAAAAGAAATACTAAATTTTCCTTTGTTACATATATTGTGTCATGTTTTTGAATTAATATTTTTAAACTTTATATTTTTGATGTAAACTAAGTAATAACTGGAAACTAACTAAGACAGTAACGTAGAAAAAGGTTTTAGAGATATATTTCAGAATCAATAATAAAATAATATAATAATTAATACGGTTTTGCTGTCAACATTTCGATTTCAATTAGTGGAGAAAAATGTCATTTTCCAGAATAATCCTTTGATTTTTTTTAATAAAAAGCGTATATCTGTTAGAAATAAATATAATAATTAAATTAAAAAGTACCTGTGGACGTGGTGGACGAAACCCTAAATATCGAAAATGTAGATTTAGAGAGTCGAATTTCGAGGAATGGATATGCATATTATACTTATAAAATATAGTTCCTTCTCTTGATAAGCGCACAAAATTCAATTACATATCTTCTTTTAGTTTAACATTTTACCGTAGATATAACAGCATATATATCATAGACGGTCGGTCTTCTCTTGTAAAGGAGATTACCAAATACATATTTCACTAACTAATACTCCATCTATTTTATATTAGATAATGTTTTATCCTAATGCATAAATATTTGAAACACAACCGTTATTAAAATATAATTTAAAATTAATTTAACTAATTATAAATAGAATAATATAAATACAACTGGCTATACTGTTTTTAATAAAGTTAAAATTATATAGATTTGTGCAAACATTATATATTACGAAATAAAGTATTATTTTATGGCGTTGCCAAACTTTATTATGTTTAAAGAACTAAGATTAATTATTTTAGTTAATAAAAACTCTTAAGTATAACTTTAAGAAATACAACGTATTGACTGTCGTTTACAAGCCTTTGGAAAATTTTATGTCCATTAAAGTATAATTAGTTTAGTTAGTTGAAACATACCTTTAGAAAATCTAACATATGAACTGTACTAACGCAAGTGTCGAATTCCAAACTGGAAACATTTCAATAAGTTTACAATGTAAGGAAATTTTGGGCTAGGCTCAACAATAAGGTTATACATATCATTATGTCAAACTTAGATCTATATATATATACATATTAAAATTATGAGATTCTCTGAAATCGATATATAATAACAAAAGTTGTCAGGAGGGATATAATTCAATATTTGAAAAACAAGATTCGCATATATATTTCAAATTAAAATAAAAAAGGCTAATTTCATTGTTTGTCTATATTTTTCATTAACAATTATTAAAAAAAGCCTACATAAATACTACCGTCACTTCACTTTTTTCCTTCATACTCTCATCTTTACTCTCTCTCTCTCTCTCTCTCTCTCTCTCTCTCTCTCTCTCTCTCTCTCTCTCTCTCTCTCTCTCTCTCTCCCCTTTTCCCGGCATAACCTGTGTGTGATCCTAAAGTCCATAACCTGTTTCATCCATAAAGTATAGTTTGCTTCAGTACCTATTACTCTTACTAGTTTCGAATTATATTCAAACTAAACAAAAGAAATGTCGGGAAGAAGATCACGTTCGAGGCAAGTATCAGGAACTTCAAGTGTAACAGCCCGATCCCCCGGCGTCCGACCGGGGTTATCGAAGGGGCGTTATGGACACGTGTCTACTCATTTAGACAACCCTACGTGTCCCGTTACTGGTCCCGAGAGACGAGCGCATAACCTTCTTTGAAATACCGTCACACCCACATCCATATACTTCTACTTACAGTCCTGCACACAGGGAAAAATGGAAATGGAGGGGGTGAGCAACAAGTTACTCAGTGAAGTGGCTCTAGACCAGCCTGCCCGCATGACACTCTATACTACTCTATGCGGGAACTAGGACTGACTAGCCACTACAATCAGTTAATGCATTTTATCATTTCCTATCACCATCTGTAATTTCTACACACACTTCCATTCATTTCTAACAACCTAGTAATCAATCAATACAATGATCTCACTCATTGCCACACACGCCATCCCTAGACTTAACCGACTCATCTTACCAGTCCGACTCAATCCTAGGACTTCTTTAACTTCCTGTACCCGACCATGAGCTAAAACCCTACAATGCATATCCTTTTCGTCTTTTCCTCTTTTCATCTTTTCCTCTTTTCCTCTTTTCCTCAGTGGGTAGCCCCCCACTAGGCTTTTACCCCATACTCATGTGGATTCGCCACATCTCCTATGGGTGCCTCCATATTCATGTGGATTCGCCACATCTCCTATGGATACCTAGCGTGGACTACTTACCCCACCTACTTTCCTTAGACTCTCTATATGCTTTCCCACCCATGCTTAACCTTAACAACGTTCTTTCATACTTTTACTTATCCTTTCACTTCCTTATCGCTATCGCTTAACCCTTTCCATTCCCAATTACTTCCCCTTTTCATTTCTACTTGTACTTGGACTCAATCACTAGACGCCACCCGTTATCGGTGTCACACACAATACACATCGCATTCAAGTTCTACTTCAATAACTTTTATAATCATTGTTCATCTATCACCCTAGCATTTATTTTTCTCTAGCATCCTAACTTCAATCGCAACCACACATGGGACATCACATCCAAACATACAAGCATCACTCATCAACCAATAAACATCACCACAACATAGATCAGTTCATCAAGTCCCGTTAACAGTATGAGGGTTCTTATGCATCATGATTCATTCATCTATCATCCTAGCAATTATCATGTTCTATCAACCTAACTCTCAAACAGGGTCTAAACAACCTAACTCCAACATAGAGGAGTATACAGAATCATGAGAGAAGGTTGGGTTCGAGACACTCCACCTTAGTTTTAGATCTGGATCTGGATCTGGAAACGAGGATTGAGAAGGTTGAGATCTGGTCAGCACCACCCCTTCACGGCGCCGGCGAGAGGGAGAGAGAGAGAGAGAGAGCGTGCGACGGCAAGGAGAGAGAGAGGGTGACGGCGAGGAGAGAGAGAGAGAGAGAGAGAGCGACACGCGGGAGAGAGAGAGGAGAGAGAGAGAGACGGTGCAGGAGAGAGAGAGAGAGCTCGACGGCTAGGGTTTTCGACCTCCGGGAATTCTCTGCAGGGCTTCGCTTCAGATTTGTGATGAGGCAGAAAGGGAGACTGCATCTCTTTTTATAGTAAAGGGAAGGGGAAGCCCTAGGGTTTTGTCAAATGGGCTGTAGAGAAGCCCATAATCTTTGGGAAATTTTTATGGGCCAGGAACCGGGCCGTTACATCAAAGATCTCAGAAGAACAGATCAATGATCTCATTATCAAGTTGCAGCAGCTTCTTCCTGAGCTCAGGGACAGTCGTCGCTCTGACAAGGTAGGCTAAATATAAGAATTTTACTTGATATACATTATATGTATATATGGCATGAAAATTATGAAATATAGATTATATCTTGACAGGTTTCAGCAGCGAGAGTGTTACAAGAGACGTGCAACTACATAAGGAATCTGCACAGAGAGGTTGATGATCTAAGTGAGAGGCTATCTGAGTTACTTGCAAATACAGACACTGCTCAAGCTGCTTTAATCAGAAGCTTACTTACCCTATAATTCATATCTTCTTCTTCTTCTTTTCTACTAATAATAATAATAATAGTATGCGGATTTGTTTTTCTATAGATGATATGACCTTATAGATTTTGATGTTATGAGTTCGTCACTTCTGCGTCGGTCATAAATATTCGCTTGTTTCCTATATACAACCTTTTGCCCCATTTTCGGTTAATTTGTTTGTCTCTTTCTCGAATTCTGTTAGGGTTTTGTTCACCCATAGACTTGGCTTCATTCCTTACCTTTATTTATCTTTTAGTCATTTAAACCATGTCCTAACAAGAGATCTTACATAAAACGACGAATTTGTAACATAAACATACTACTCTAACAATTTCATGTTATATTATACTGCGATAAGAGGAAGCCTTACAATTGTTCAAAAAAAAGAGTGGAAGCCTTACAATTCTTCGAAAATATTAACGAATTCTTATTTCAAAACCAAGAAATATTCAAAAATTTAAGATACATAATACCGACTAAATGACTTTGAGTCATTTCCAATATATTGTCGAATGCCATACCTTTGGGGACAGAATAGTATACCATAGGTAACCATTATGAGTTTATGGGGTATTAATTAATAAAGTAATTAATTAGTTTGAGACCGAGGCATCGATAAAACAATGTCATATCCGCGTATTAGCATCTTGAAGGATTGTGAGATTATATGTTTATGGACAACAAAGTATGGGGTGAATTTGACGTTATGCACTCAAATGAAGCAAAAAAACTGCAAATTTTATGACATGACCTAATTAATTCATTTTTGTCAATCTTGTTATATTTTACTTTTGTAGTCTTCTTTCCTTCCCACCGAATATATATCCTTTTTTTACAAGATATTTTTGAATATTAATAAATTACATTACAAATGAGAGGATTTAACAAAAAAATTACATGCATATGAAAGAACACCTACTTCATCTTTCATATTGTTTTTTTTTCTTGTAAGTAGCCCATATGCATTTTTTTAGTAAGAGATTTCATGAAATGCCATTTTGGTGGTCTGCTTTTCAAAGACAATATTAACACCAAGGCAAACTGAATCTAATAAAAGAGACTGCTACAATGTTACTTCAACGTAGGGTGTGATTGGTTGTGTTATAAAAATTGGCTGAATTTTTATTGTAGATGTATATGCTGTAGCTTTTACATTTTTGCTACAACCTAAAAAAAAATATTATTTTAGAAAATAAAAGTTTTACCACCACTTTCATTATTTTTTGCTGTAAGTTTAAAAATTTATTTAAATTGTAATTGTTATTTTTAAAGACCGTAAATAAGAACTAAAGTAAGTATCTACAACGCGACCAATCATCCCTATAGTAATATACTGAAACTTAAGTGATTAACGCTCATTTTTAGAGTGAAATTTTTTAACATTATTAAAAATGATATTTATTTAATTTTGGAAATTTGTATTTAAACTAGTTGTATTTTTGAATGAACACGAAGGGAATGTACAGAAATATGATGTATTTATGGTCTTTTTGCTAATCCATTTTTAAAGTTGTTCTTTTTATGTTACGAGACTAAACTGCACTATTAATACAGATTGAAAATTAGAAATTTTGATAAAATATCTTTTTATTAATTTAGTATTTGCTGTCCAAATTATCTTGGTCAAAGAGTTAGCCAATAATTATATTGCCCCATAACTAAATAGCTTATATAATAAATTTTTGGATTATATTTCTCTTCAAACATGAAAATCTTCCATAACATATTACGAAATAGTAATGAACGTTAAACTGTGGGCCCATGGCCCATCTAATTTTATTCTTAGCTATACTCGTTTATCATATATTATACATATTCTTTGACAATCTAACGTTCATCCGAATAATCAACAACGACATGCAGACTAAGAAAATCTACGTAATCGTGGATCGCCTCTGCCTTCGTCGCTATCTCTTTCTCTCATTTCTGTCGTGATAAAAATGTTGAGACCGATATTTTAGCTAAACGAGCCCTAGTGGTTGTCTCTGTATTAAGCCTATTAGTAGGGTAAACCTTGGCCCGAGGCCTATTTCAATTTTAGGAAATATGTTTGTGCCAAAAAAAAGCAATAGGTTACATACGTATTATTTAGATCACAATTTATATAATTTAGTTCTTTAACTAAAAGGGAAGTTGATAATTTAATAAACTGAAAACAAAACAAAATATTGAAAATCCATGGGAAGAGTCTGGCACGGGAGTTGCACGTGACAAAGGATTAGTCAATTGGTAATTAATAGGTTACTCTGACAGGAAGTTAATACACGGAAACTCCCTATGCATTCTCTCTAATTATAGTTTATCCAATTTTAATTAAATTTTCTTTGCTTCTCTAATCTCCCAGCCCAAAATATTTCAAGCACTCTGTATCGATTTGTAATCCAAACACATTTCGATCCCACCAACTCTAATCTCCACGTTCTTCCTTTCGCCGGAGGAAGAACGTCGGTGAAGACTGACGGTGCGTAAGATCGATCTATAGCGTTTTACATTTGTCCAAGGGTTTTATATAATTAGACCATAGGATTAACATGGGGAATTGCTTTGAATCTTGCTCAAAGAAGAATGATCATAAGGGTGAAAACGTTGACTCCTCAGTGAAGTCGAAACCCTTTTCACGTAAGCTCTTCTCAACCTTTTGATATATCTCCTTCAATTAACTATATTCATACTGGAATCTTCTAGGGTTTCTCTGAATCTTGTGAGTTAATGCATTTCTTAGGTTATTTAGGAGATTAGTTTTATGTGTAGTTTCTGGATTCGACGATGATAGAAGAAGACAAAGCTCGATTCGCCATGCAGGATCAGTCATGAGATTTTGAGAACTATAAACATTTAGTACGAATTTAAATAAGATTTTGGTTTTAACAATTTGGGAACTCTATGTTTATGTATATTAACTCATATGCCAATGTTTCATTTGCCTATACTCTAATTAATTTGCCATGACACCATGTTCTTGAAGTAGTTAACTTTTATGTTCAAAATTTCCCATGTTGATGTAAGAATGTGGCACTGTCATGGTTCAGAAGGTGATAGTGATTCTGAAAGAATCTCGAATCTTTCGTATCCATGGAGTTTAAAACCTCTGATTACAAGAAAGAGTGAAGCTAGCAGCGCTCTACATGCACCGAGCAAAGAAGGAGACGTAATGCATCCCCAACATTTGAAGTCCTTTACCTTAGAAGAGCTAAAGAACGCTACAGGAAACTTCTGTCCAGAGAGTCTCATTGGAGAAGGAGGGTTCGGGTTTGTTTACAAGGGTTGTATTAATGGTGGACCTCGAATGGACCTCGCTGTTGCTGTTAAGAAGCTTAAAATTGAAGGGTTTCAGGGCCACAAGGAGTGGCAGGTAAGCTTATTTTCAATATTTTGTTATAATTTCTCAGAGCCAGATCTTGAATTTAAGGAGGCTATAAACATTTTTAGGCTAGTCTTTTAAAATTAATCGACAATTTGGGGATCATACGGTGTATGTGCATTAACTCTTCAAAATTTAGAAGCTAAAGCAAATAGCCTAGGACCGGCCTTGGATTTTCTCTAGAGGCTAATATATTAAAAACGTTTTACCTTTATATTGTTTTCTCCAAAGAGGGAAGTGAATTATCTAGGGAGATTGCATCATCCAAATCTGGTGAAATTGATTGGCTACTCCTTGGAAGACGAGAACCGTCTTCTTATCTATGAGTATATGCCTAATGGAAGCTTGGAAAATCATTTGTTTGAAAGTAAGTAAAGAAACTCTTTTCTAAATCCAACACTTATGTTTTTTTCCTCTACATTCCTCATGGCCTGAGTTGTGCTCCTTCTAGGAGGTTCCAATGTGCTTTCTTGGTCACTACGTATGAAAATCGCGATTGGTGCTGCTCGAGGACTATGTTTCTTGCATGATGCTAAGGACCAAGTCATTTACAGAGACTTCAAAGCATCAAATATTCTTCTCGATTCAGGATTCAACGCCAAACTCTCAGACTTTGGATTGGCCAGAGAAGGTCCAAAAGATGACCGTTCACACGTGACAACTGAAGTCATTGGTACACAAGGTTACGCAGCTCCAGAATATCTAGCTACAGGTTTCTGTTTACTCACTGATTCAATGTACGTACAAATAAACACATAACAGGAAAATTTCTAAAACACTTTGGTTTGTTCTGTTCTGTTCCACGTCAGGTCATCTAACTACGAGATGCGACGTCTACAGTTTCGGTGTCGTCTTGTTAGAGATTCTCTCAGGACGAAGAGCCATAGACAAAAGCAGGGCAAGAGAAGAAGAAAACCTAGTGGATTGGGCGAAACCTTACTTGCGGGACAAGCGAAAAGTGTTTAGGATAATGGACACTAAGCTTGTGGGTCAATACCCTCAGAAAGCGGCGTTTATGATGTCTTTCTTGGCCTTACAATGTATCGGAGAGGTTAAGGTTAGACCATCCATGCCTGAGGTTTTGTCTCTTCTTGAGAAAGTACCGAATCCAAGACATAGAAAGAGTAGAAGCAAAAGTTTTGCTACTAACTCTTCTTCTGTCTTTAAAACGGTTTCTCAGACACACTGAAGAAAAAGTCTGCAACCACATTATATATAATCCGTGTCAGACACACTATGTATTTGCTTGTTTTGGATCGTTTTTTGGTGGGCTATAGCTTTTTTTTTTGTAGCTCACTAATAGCTTGTAATCAATTCGGAAAACATAAATAAAAAGATTCCCATGATTTATAATAATGTTTCATCCTTATATATGAAGTTATGAACATATACATGTGTATTGTATTAGTACTACTTTTTACTCAAAGTGATTGCATGGATATATCAAAGGTCCAAAAGATATTTCAGTTCATTTAAATTATTAGGAGGTTCTCAGAGAGTCAGAGTAAATTTGTAATCTTCAATGCCTAAAAGGCGGAAACCATAACATAACAATGTTAGTTTTGTCTTCTTTATTTTTTTTTAAGTTTTGTCTTAAGATTTTACTTGTGTAATTGAGCTAATGACATTTGGTTATTTCAAAACAAACAAAAAATTGACTCTTTATTTCGTTTTCATTTGATTTTAGAGTATGACTGAGAGTTCCTTTGTGTTTACTCTGTTTTGGTTGGAAACAGCCTAAACTTACCAACATTTCTCTAATTGTCCAACGGTTAACCTTAATTTCTTTGAGCCAGAGTATTATCTTCGGTCCATTGGGCTTGATTAGATCCATGATTTAATAGTAGCTTAAAAGAAGAAATTACAGACGAACCAAACATTGAAATCCTAGAAAATACTCGGAATAGCTTTTCTCTATGGAGTTCACAAACTAGACTTTGAAATTATTATGTTGTCACAAAAGCTTTGAAGTTATTTACCCCACGGAAACAAAACAGTTCCCAAGAGAAACAAAATTACGAATTTACGGACAAGAAACGGTTACAACTTATGACACCAACACGAGGAAAGAGTAGTTGAAAGTAGGTTTGAATAAAACATAAAACAAAAAATAATATACAAAATCAGTTGGTTCATCAACTCAAAATCTACCTTCACTTTTCTTACTTGTCTTATATTTCACCTCCAAACCCCCTTTTATAAACCACCAAACAAATCGTTCTCAATCAACACACATTTTGATTTTGTTGTGCGACATGAAGTACTTCTGCGCTATATTCGTGTTGCTCATCGTTCTTGGACTCAATGCTTCCGACGGCTACGATTGCAAGATCGTCCAGTTTATATTTGGGGACTCGTTGTCTGATGTAGGCAACAATAGGAACCTACCGAGGAGCTTAGCGCAGGCGAATCTGCCCTTTTACGGTATAGATTTTGGCAATGGTTTGCCTAATGGAAGGTTCACTAATGGCCGAACTGTTTCAGACATTATAGGTAATTCATGTGTGCATGTTATATAACGAACGTGGTATATCATGTGCATTACTTTCTTATATAGCGGTTTTATTTGAAATTTCAGGTGATAAAATTGGGTTACCAAGACCAGTAGCCTTTTTGGATCCATCAATGAATGAAGATGTTATACTTGAAAATGGAGTGAACTATGCTTCAGGAGGTGGTGGAATCTTGAATGAAACTGGTGGCTATTTCGTAAGTCTCATTATTATTTTAAATGAATAAGTTTCAAAGAAATGATTTTTTATTGTGTTGTTGCTTTCACTGTGAAGATCCAAAGATTTTCTCTATGGAAGCAAATAGAATTATTCCAAGGGACACAAGATGTAATTGTGGCAAAGATAGGGAAACAAGAAGCAGACAAATTCTTCCAACAAGCTCGATACGTCGTCGCTTTAGGCAGCAATGACTTTATTAACAACTACTTGATGCCTGTCTATGGCGATTCTTGGAAGTACAATGATCAAACATTCGTCGACTACTTAATGGAAACACTTGATTCTCAACTCAGGGTTAGTATTTAAACAAACACTTTATTACATACTTTTATTTTTATAAATTGACCGATACATATTCTTTGTGATATGATATGGTGTTTTAGGTGTTGCATAGTTTGGGAGCGAGGAAGCTAATGGTGTTTGGGTTAGGACCAATGGGTTGTATCCCACTTCAAAGAGCTTTAAGCTTCGATGGTCAATGTCAAAACAAGGCTAGTAATCTTGCTAAGAGATTCAACAAAGCTGCAGCCACAATGCTCCAAGATCTCGAAACCAAGCTCCCAAATGCAAGTTACAAGTTTGGTGAAGCCTATGACCTTGTCAACGACGTCATCACCAACCCACAAAAATACGGTATGTATATATAACCAAAATAAAATAAAAATACATAAATATAAAATTCATGACCACTATTTATAACGTTAATTTAAATAATTAATTAATCTAAATATGAAGACTTGGTAAATGTAATGAATGCTTAAGGGACCCAATGTTAAGCATAGCAAATCACATTATTCTCACTATTGAGATGTGAAAAACAATATACAAGTCATGACCGTTATTTATTTAAAATATCTCACTATTCACTCACACAATTTAGTTTCTACGGTTGTACCAAAAATTCCAAAATAATTTGAAAGATTATATATTATGATCATACAATGCAAAAAAAAAAAAAAAATCAATTTGGTTAATAGAAGTAAATGTAGTACTAGTTGCGATAACTTAATAATTGCATATATGTTACCTTTTCTCTTAGTTCATTTCTACAATCATTGGGTTAATTAACTTATTTATACGTTTTGTGTGTATGCAATGTATACACAGGATTCGATAACTCGGATTCGCCATGTTGCTCGTTCTACAAAATCCGGCCGGCGCTGACATGTATTCCGGCGTCGACGTTGTGTAAAGACAGAAGCAAGTATGTGTTTTGGGATGAGTATCATCCCACCGATAAGGCGAACGAGCTCGTTGCTAATATTCTCATCAAAAGGTTTGATTTCATGCGTGCTGACGACGGTCCTTCCGACTCTCCTTCTCCCGCCCCGGATCTTGCTCCTTCTCCCGACGATAACTAACTGATTGATGTCTTAATTATATATAATGATTTTCGGTTTATGTATATTTTGTTGATCATGTTGTGGAGAGTCACGTTTGTCCTAAATTTTTAATTACCATTTTTGTTTGGTGAAATAATGTGTTGTTTCTGTAATATCTTCATACTCTGTTGTGTGTCTTATAATAGTAAAGATATCATCATGCGTTGAGGTGGTTGTTGTGTCCTCCACTCCAATCTCCACCAAATAAAACTAAAACAACAGTAGCTCAGTGGATGACATAACGTTAGCTAAAGTTAATTGCGAAATCGTTTAATTACATAACCCGAAAAAGTGACCTTTCTAGAGATGGGTTTCATAAAGTTGGAGTCTTAAAATAATATTTGATATCTTCGCATAGCCTTTTAGATTAAGATTCCATCATGTTAAATCTTGATACATAGCATATAAAATAGTGATTATTAGTACAATTTTTGTAGGTGCTCTACATTATAATAAATTAGCAATCAGGGCAATATGATCTTGGAGTGTGACGGTTGTTAGCACCTGATCCTGGATAATCGTTAATCTCCTCAACATCCATCAACCTCCGTGTCCTTGTTCTTCTCTTGGGATCGATCTCAATTCGTCTCTAATGAAACCATTCAGACAAACAAACAAAAAAATCAAGAACAAGAGTCAAAACACACAGAAGAGATACCGTCTTTGCTCACATTGTATGCGTTTGTGTATATGTGTGGAGTGGTTTCTTACCAGGTGAGTAGTCTCATTCAATTCTTGTCCTTTGGTTCCATAGCCGATCTGTTTCTCAGTTTCTGTAATAAGCAAGAAGTTAAAGCAAGAAAGAAACATAACAAAGAAGAAGAAACTTGAGGAGGTTAAGAGAGACTGAAGGAGAAGTATTACAGACTTGGAGTAACTAGGACAGGCTTCAATACGATCACAAGAGACAGAACAGCTAAAACCAAGAATGTTCGAAGCTTTAAGAGTTGTCTTCTCGCCATCTTAAAAAAACAGAAGACGTGTTCTGTTTCTGCTCTGTTTCTTCAAGCAAATCTTTGTCCGATATATATAACACCCATATGTGATCTTTCTTTAAAGATCAGGGTTTATCGTGGAAGAAGATATAAATATTAAAGTAGAGGAGATTGTGGAAATTTTATCACTTTCTTTTGATTTCTACCGTTGATTGTGGAACAAGCCTTTAGTGTTGGAGACATCACATGATGCTCATCAAAATAAAAGCTCTTCTTATTTTAAGTACTAGTGTTGTATTATACAATACTCACACTGACACACAAGAATATATACAGATCTGTTGAATATCATGTATGTACACACAACATACCTAGACATGTACACTACAAAAACTTGTATGTATTGCTACAGTGATTCAAATTAATGTCTGATCAGAAGTCAGAACATACTAAATGACCTCTTTCGAGTCATTCTGGTTGGTGCAAAATAAAGAAACATTAATGGATTTTGACTCTCTTTTTTAAAGCTGGTTGATTATGTTATTAGAGGGATTTTAAATTCTTAACTATCTATAAAAACATTTTATCTCTGCACTGTTAAGAGAATATTTGGTTTGGGCCTTTAAAAATTTGTAAGAGCATGAGCATTGGTGAACCCCACTTAGGGGTTCACCAAAATTTTTTAATATTTTTTTGTGGGTCCATGAACAGTTATGAACCCGAATTTGTTGTTTTCTGCATTAGTGAACCCGAAGAAGGAGTTCATAGGAATAAAATAATAATATTTTTTAATTTTTTAAAAAAATTTAAAATTATTCAGAATACATGAATACAATATTAAAATATATTATAAAATTTATGAAAACATTTTATTCAACCTATGTTTTAGTTTTGGAGTTTAAGTTTTGGTTTTGAGATATGTTTTAATATTTTGGTTTGTGTTTTCAGATGTAGAAAAGGTATGTTAGAGTTTTGGAGTTTATGTTGTTTCTTAACTTAAATTCAATTCATAGAAACATTTTGTTCGATGATCAGTCTACGCATTCAACAAAGCAATTAAGTTCGAGAATGTTTAACTTAGCATAAAAGTTCACATAGAAAAACCATTCAAGTTTTACAAACCGAAATACATAAGTTGATAAGTTGCTAATGAAACAAAAAGAAACAAGTTCAGATGATAGAGAGGAAAGACCGCAAAAGAGCCATCTAATTTCGTGAGGTAGAAGCAATGCTACCTGTAGAAGAAGAGAACACAAGTTAACGCAGAAGCAAAGTAGTAACATTGAAGTTATAGACAACACAAACAAGTCAAATGAGAAGACTTACCATCGATTCTGCTGAAGTGCTTGATCAGTAGTTCAGTACACTCCTTCCTTTCCGGACATACACACAGTAATGGAGTTGTCGTCCCGTCTCCAACCACGTTGAACACAAACAAATCTCCGTTGGTGAATCTGTTATCACGACAGAACTTTCTCCACCCTCTGCTGATGTAATATGCGCCGTCTGATTCGCTAAATCCGAAGCGCGCAGTCCATGACTTTCCCTCCTTGTTGACAAGTTTGACCTCTTTGCATTGTTGGTTCAAAGCACCACACCTCATAGCTTCCACAGGAAGAAACTACAAACACATACATAACATCAGCCAAGAAGCAGTACTAGAAACAAATAAATAACTAAATTTTACTCACCATTTTGTCGTCCTTTTGATTTTGTCTCCTTCGTGTTTGAAGATGACAATGTCACCGATTCGAAGATCATGTGCTTCGGTGAACTCTTTCCAACCTTTGGTGAGTGTCCTGCCTTCTCGGATCACCTCCCAAATTTGATCCGAAGCGTCCGATCTTAGCTTCCATGGTTTATTGATCTCAGCCCCTTGTATGTGTTTTGAGTAGAAGTCAAGTGGTATTGCCACGCCACTGTGAAAACCAGGAAGAAGAGGCTTGAAGAAATGAGGTTCTCGGGGAGTTTCCATCTGCAACAATCGAGTTTTAAACAAACCGTGAACCCTTAAAAAAACCCCCCAAATCGATTTTAATCACAAATCGCAAATCCCTTTCGACCATTCAGAGAAACGAACCCTACATGAAACGACCATGACGATTTACAGCTATTATTCGAAACAGAGACTTCGATTTACATCCCTAACGCGAAAGCCCCAATTTTTAATTGAAATCCGAGAAAACGGTTTCGAGTTTCCACCACAAAATCGAACCAATTCAACCCTCAATCGAACTACCATATCGATTAAGAACCCTAAAAAAAAAAACCCCAAATCGATTTTAAATCATACAAATCGCAAATCCCTTTCGAACATTCAATCGACGCTAACTCACTGTGAATCTAAGTAATACTGACCTAAGAGCGTCGAGAAGAGATTACAGAGTCGATTTGATGGAGAAAACCTCCGGAATTCGCCGTCGCACGGTGTGTCGCCTCCGCGGAAAGAAACCCTAGGTTTTTCAGAGAGGAGACAAATGAATCGCGTTACGCGGAAACCCTTTCGACCTCGTCGTCAACGCGGAAAGGAGAAGCCACTCAGCGCCCGACGCGTGGCATGAACTCGCCTCTTACGGGTTCAAGCGTAAGGCCCGGTTCGTCGATTAAAACCCATTTTTCATTTTCTTTAAATCATCCGGGCCTAAAAACTCGAGCCCACGACCCCCTCATGAACCCCTGATGCGCATGGTCTAACGGGTCTTGCATATCTTCATATTCATACAAGGAGCCCATTCAGATTTGTTAACCTCCTTTTTGACCTAACTTTCGCTCCCTCTGCCTTTTTTTTTTATTTAAAGCCATCAGGATTCTACAGAGACAAAACAGAGCAACTTCTCGTGAAACCCTAGTCTTGTCCACTCGAGGGATTTGTAAACAATTTGATCTTTTGACGTCCATGAGTTTTCGTGTATAGTTCTTTGTTGTTGTTTGATTTTTTGAATGCCTGTGATGGTGTTAAATATACTTTGAGAGCTAAGTCTCCAGGAAAACTAAACTACTCTGAGGCTATTCTTATTCCTCCTTTTTTATCCTCTGCGTCAGTTTAGGGTTGCATTCTTCACTAGTTTTCTTGTTTATAAAGGTACTAGTTGCATATGCGGTAAGTGTTTAGTTTTCTAGTTTATGCCAGTCTTGTGCGAGTGCAAGTGACGATAAAAAGACAGGGACATCAGATTCTCCTTGGGGAGAAGTGTAATGATGATTAACGTCTAAATGGGAATCTCTCTGATGCACTTATATTTTTGAATCTTTGTTTTAATTTAGGCTTGTTAGTTGTGCCTATGATGTATATCTATTGATGTGTTTTCATCAGATTGTATAGTGATGAATTTAATCACAATTGTCACTACCTCTGAGGCATATTATTCTCGTTTTTGCTACTTATATGTTTAAGCCTGGTTATTGCATAGGAAGGGTTGTTTTTGTTGTACCTCAACATTAAACTGGGCTCCAAAAGTTTTAACCGATGTAATAAGTTTTCTTGACTGTATATGAAGGCCGGTTTGCTTAGATTCTATTTCTTACACTCGGTTTTGTTATATGTTGATGTACTTGTCCCTGATGCCGAAGGAGGGTCCATCTCCTCCTCCCAAGATCATTCTATGTTTTGAATCTATTTAAATTGTTTATAATGGATTGAATGCTTGGACAGCAAGAAAGATAATGAAATCAAGGAATGGAGAGAAAAAGATGATCACATAAGCTCCAATAATATAGTCGAGTGTTAATAAAAAATTGTTGTTTACTTAATCAAACCATAATACTATTTAACATTTTTTATACATTAGAAAAAGAACAATTCTCTCCTAAAATACTCAATCTCCATGAATAACCATTCACTTCCTCCTCTTCTTCCTTGCTGCTTATCATCAACTTATCTTCTTCAACGGCTTGTCTTGGTTCTGGTAATATCACATTCTTGATCCTATCGAGCCTATGTTTTCTTGAGGAGATTCCAACAGCAGCAGCAAGTCCAATGATTCTTTATGTCACTGTCTGTTCGGTTAGGCATTTGCTTTGCTATCGCTGCCCACCTTATGTAATTATGTATAACCATTAGCTTATTGATTGATTTTAAAAATCATGGTGTGTGGGGTTGGTTTTGCATTTAATCAATAATTAGAATACCTGTCTGTTTCCAAGAAGAGAATGAAATTTGATGATGTATATCTATTGAATATAATCACAATTGTCACTACCTCTGAGGCATATTATTTTTTTGGTCCTCAATTAACCATGTACTATTACATGGTCCTCAATTAACCATGTACTATTACAACAGAATCAAGAACCAAGAACCTCTGTTCCTCTTCCGTCATTCCGATGAAACACTTCCCTTCTTTCCTCTCAAATTCATCCAAACCCATTCTTCAAAGCCTCTTGATGAAAGTTCAAGTGATAATCACAATGGATTGTTATTGGATACGAGCCATACCCTGGAGTCAAAGCACGCATCAATTGCAAGATAGAGAATGAAATCAAGAAACAGAGGAGAAAAGAAGATCATGGACGCTCTATTATAGTCGGTGTAATTTTTAAAGGGAAATTTGGAAAAAGAGAACAAATTAACTATACTATTGTCCCCTTAGAATGCTTATACTAATCTTTGTCCCCTTAGTATTAAAAAAAAGTCAAATCCAGTTTTGCCCTCATAATTAGATTTATAAATATAAAGGTTAAAATGTAAAAACATAAGTAATTTCCAAATTGAGTTATAATATGATATACTAAATAAAGTTAAAAAAATCAAAACCCAATCGTCCCCAACATCTCTCCGTCGAACGTCGAGAAAGGCGATTCTCGTGGTCGCCATCAACGTCTTCCGTCCGGCGCGTTTTGGTTCGCCGGTGAACTCTTAGTTGTCGTGCCATCTTTCTTTCCTTCTTCTTCCTTCCTCTGTGGTAGTTTTCTGTTTTCAAGACGCTTATTTTCTCAAACTTTGTTTTCTCTATGAACCCTAACTGAACTTGTTTTCTCCAACAGCGTAAATGACTGTTGGCACGAGGCGGACGAAGCTTTCATCACTGATTAAGAACAAGTAGGTGTTCGATTTTCATCTCGGTTCCTCTTTTCCCAAAATTAAAGGTTCGATTTTGAGATCCCCTTTTTTATTTGATTTGGTTTAGTGATTTTGTTGATGTGCATGTATTAATAAAAGCTTCGATTGGCTTAGAAATTCAAATTGTGAAAGTCCATTGTTTGAGCTTAGACAATGATAAGTTCCGATGATAATGTAAGAGTTCTACGAGTGCATTTTTAGATAATAACCAGTCTTAAGGTTGAATTTTATTTTGGTGGTGATTGAATTTTTAAAAAGTAAATCGATTTGTAGTATTGGGTTGAGTTCATTGTGAATTTTATGCACTATTTTACATGTATAATGGTTTGATTGTAGTTTTCGGTTGAGTTGATTGTTAGTTTTATGAATTTAAACAAAACATCTTAATATTGAGTATCTTTATGTCTCTCGTAAGCGTTTGGAAGTGAGTCAATCGGGTATAGTTGGGTAGCTTTGACTCTGTGTCTTTGCCGAGTCTGCAGATTCACTAACAAGTTGATGTTTTTGATTTCGTGTTTTATAGGAATGGCTTACCAGTTTCCAAAACGCATTCTTGAAGAAGGAGCTGAGACCCAGATTGATAAGATTAACAATACGTGTAGGCGTCGGACGTTGGATATGGTGAGGAGTGTTCTCAAGGATGAGTATGAGGAAGTTTTGCAAGATCCGGTCTTTGGTCCGATTCTGGCAATCCTAGAGAACAAGCTCCTGTACTCAGGGAAGATTATTCACAGCTTCATATGCAAGCAACTCAAGGTTTCCAAGCTTCACGAGCTGTGGTTTGTATTCGCAAGGAGGCCTCTTAGGTTTTCACAGCAAGAATTTTATGCTGTGACTGGACTCAAGTTCAAGGATGAACCTGACATAGACTTTGAAGATTGGGAGGATGATAAGGGGTTCTGGAGCAGGGTTTTGAAGCAGAACAAGAAGATCAGCTTATTGAGTATAAGGACTGAGCATCTTCAAGTCTGTAACAAGTGGACGTATGTGGACAGGGTGAGGCTAGTGTATCTTTGTATTATCCAAGGATACCTCATAGCTAAAGATGATAGAGTTTCTATCCCTCTAGAATATATTCGCTTGGTGATGGACTTTGGTAAGATGAGGATGTTTCCTTGGGATCTTCACGCATATGATGAGCTGATTGATTCAATACGCAAAGCAACAAAAGATCTACATTTGAAGAACAGTTACGTGTTGGATGGATTCTCCATTGCGTTTCAGATATGGGTTATGGAGGCAATCCCCGACATTGGTACTATGGTGGGTCAAAAGCTCAACAAAAACATTACCAAAGTGAGATGTAGGAATTGGAAAGGAAGTGGGAAAGTGTCTTATGAAGATATCAGTAGCCTAGAGTCGCACTTCGATAAGGTAATTAGCTTTCTTCTATTTATAATCTGTTCAGTCATCAAAAACATTAAGTTTGTTGTTTCGGTTTGTTCTTGTCAGGGAGAGTTGTTCCCTTTTATATCTGCTTCTGGGAACTCGGATGTGATTGATAGTGATCAGTTCTTCAGGGAAGATGAGAAGCATGACGAAAGAGTTGGACGTATTGTTGCTCTGATCAATGCCAAACAAGATTGGTCAGAATTCGAATGGGAAGTTCACGCTTTGCCTCGAAGTGTGGAGCTGTCTGATTCAGAAGAGGGTGTTGATGTTGGAGATGTCACAGAAACCCATGTAGAGGAACCGTCACTTGTAGAGGAACCGGCTGTTGTTGCAAGAAGGGGCAAGCGTAAGGTAAATGATCGTGGTGCCGAGACCCGAAAGAAACAATTGCTTTGTCAACGGGCGGCTGAACATAACAGTGGTATCTCCGGTCAGATGAAGACTTTCATTGAAGGATTATTCACCTCTTTAAAAGAGGTGGTGCAGAAAGACATCCAAGAGCGTTTTGACAAGGTCGACAAAGAGATGGCTCAACTCAAGGAAGTGGTGTCTAAGATCTCGGGTCCGTCAGATACAATGGGAAAAGAAAGAGCCACTGACATTCTGTGTCCTTCAGCAACAATGGAGAAAGACCAATTCCGAGAAACATCACAGAGTCTGTCGCCTTTAGCAGCAAAGGAAAACGGCAAAGGGAAGGCAGATGAGACTGGAGTTCCTCCTGCGGTTCGTCGTAGCCCTCGGCCAAGAAAGGTAACCACAAAATGAAGCTTTGTAGTATGTCAGGAGAAATTGCTTGTGTTTTAATTTTCTCTTGACTGTTGTGTACTGTCTTTGGTCTTTGCTTGTAACATCGGATTGTAATGTATTTTGTTGTTTGATATGAAGCGAACTGATGACTATGACTTGTTTAATTGACTCTATTGTAATATAGTTTTTTTCTGTGGTTTGCCTCTTTTCTTCTGTTCTTGTATGTTTTAGCGATTAATATTATGTTTGGTGTTATTAACAGGAGATTGAAACTGATGATATGTTGGATTTTTTGAAAAATCTGTCACAATCATCGAAAAATAAAGATATGGGGACCCAAGAGTATTTACAAGACGCTGTGGGTAACCTTTCTCAAGCATCACATGTTAGAGGTTTCGATCCCTCACAAAAAAGCTCAGCTGAAGAAGCCGTAGAAATTAGTACTCCTTTATCATCATCTAAGCCTGCGGATTACAAAACACTCAGTCTCAAAGATACAGACTTACATGAGGACCGGGTGAACGACATAGATTATTCATTAGTTTTTGTCCCTGAGGACTCATGGGTCAAATTAAGGGAGTGGTGTTCAACTTCCAAACAGTAAGTTTTTGGCGTGCCTTACTGTATTAAATTCAAACACCTTTTAACTATGTTTTGTATCGCAGGCACCTCAAAATTGGACCTTCTGTCTACACAAGTGAGTTAGCAAAACGTGTAATGGGACCTGCAGTGTGGCTAAAGAACGATGTGAGTTATAAAAAAGTCTGTTCTAATTTTTTGTACACCAACTTACTAATTTTGTATCATTACTTTCAGGAAATTGATGCTATGTTGTACTTATTTCGCGAGAGAACTTCTTTGGGACGATGGAATCAATCCAAAGTAGCCTTCATGAGCTGCATATTCAGTAATCAAATGAAGAATTCTTACATAGATTTCAAGAAAGACAGGAAAGGTTTCAAAGTGCAAGGACTGCTCCACCAGTACGGAATTGGTGAACTTCCTGCACACGGACGAACAGGACTAATGTGGGATCTCGATGTGAGTCGCATGTACGTGCCTCTTCTTGTTCACGGTAACCACTGGATCTCTATGTGTGTGAACTTTTTTTCTCGTTCAATAGAGGTCTTTGACTGTGGAGGAATGAAACACAACAAGGACTTGGAGCCATTTGCACATCTCATCCCTAGAATTGTCAAAGCTGTGCAGTCTTCGAAGAGTAAACTTATCGTCAAGCCATATGATGTCACTTACGCCCCAATGCCCTTCCTAAACAAGACTAGCAGTGATTGTGGAGTATATGCGCTGAAACACATTGAATGCCATCTTCTAGGCATGGACTTATCATTAGTGAATGACGACAACATTCGTGAAGCTCGCCTCAAGATTGCGTGTGACCTGTGGGAAGCTGCTAATGATCCTGTCATTATTTCGAGAATGTCACAGTTTATTCCTCCGAAGACCACGACAGATCCTGTAGTTACAATTTTATGAGGCTATTACCATTATGACTAGCATTATATTTCAATCTCTTGTTTAGTATTGTATTTGAATCTCTAGTTTAACAACGACTCTGTTTTTTAGTTTCATTTCTCTCTATGTTTTTGTTCTTATTTGAATATTTATACACAATAACAAACTAGACCCTAAATGTAACTAAACTAAGCCTTATCAGACATCAAACCCTAACTATACCCTAAATGAAACCTAACTAGACTACAAAGCACGATATCAAACTAGACACTAAATGAAACTAAACAAAGCCACACACGATATCAACCCCTAACAATACCCTAAATGAAACAAAACTAATCCATATACGATATCAAACCTACCAAGACTACAAATCTCCCATCATAATAATCAATACAAATCTTAATAACAAAACACATGCAAGTAGACCCTAAAACTTGACCCGATTCAAACCATGATTTGCCCTAAAAATAAACTTATATAAGACAATGGCGAGAAACCCTACTTATCTCATCTTTTATTTCTCCTCTCCTTCGTTCACTCTTCAAAAAATCGAACATGTTTAACAATGGAGGGATTCCTTCCAGATGCTGGTGTGGGAAAGGGATTGTCACTTATGTTTCAAGAACAGAGGAAAACCCATACAGACGTTTCTTCAGATGTGAGATTGGTTTACAGGTAATTCTGATACATAATTACTTCCCTAATTACTTTTCATTCTTCCAAGTCGCAATTGACGTTTTATGTTTCGATTTAGAAAAAGAAAGAACAACATCTTTTTAAGTGGGTCGATGAGGCTCTCTTTGACGAGATTCAAAGGATGGATGAACAACACTCGAGAATGGCCAAAGAAATTGAGGATCTGAGAAGTTCATTGAACAAGACAGTGCTAGAAGAAGTTACGAAGCAAAAAAATTTGGCAGATGTAGGTTGTTTAGGATCCATGCTCAGTATTTTATGTCTGTGTTCGAAACGTGATTAATATTGTAACATGTCTCTGATTTTACATTGAGAAGATCGAATCAGATTGATATTCTATTTTCTTTTGATAATCAAATAACTTGCATATGAAGAAGGGATTTTAACAGAAAAAGTCTGTCGATAATCAAATAACTTGTATAAAACGAAGCAAATACTGGATTTTAACACAAAACATAAAACTGAGTTCAACATAAAAAATCCAAGTTCGAGATGAAACAAAGATAATACTAGAAACAACTCTGAAACATAACTCGACTAAACAGAATGGCTTGCATATTATATTGCTCTATCACATGTTGACCTATTGTGACCAACAATACCACATCGACTGCATTTGCGACGGATAGAGCGTTGAGTGATTTTTGACGAACGGATCTTGTCTTCAACTGTCTCGTACCTGCGTTTCTTTCTCCTACCTGCACCTCTTCTACTCTCTGGAGGAAGCACTTTTGCTTGCTTAACGTGAGATGGGACAATCCATGAATCTTCCGGAACAGTAATAGGATTTATGGTTTCCTCATACACCGATCTCCATGAAGCAGTGGTATACATGTCATCAGTAAGTGTGTGCGCTTGTTTGCCTACACTGAAAGCTGCTTTTATGGCGTGCCTACATGGGATTTTCATCAAATCGAATTTCCCACATGAACATGTGCGTCTGACCAAGTCAACCAAACATTCAAAAGTGTCACCTTGAACTAAAAACCTGTCATCGCCAATTGGAGAAACCAGAAACTTCTTACCCTTCTCAATCCTTCGGTCAATCTTCTTCTCCACCGCAATGGTCAGTGGCTGCGTGTGCTTAAAACTCAAAGTTCTACGCTTGAAAAACCAACGAGTCAGCATTTCCCTTATGCTGTCCAACAAAGGTATAACTGGAAACTCTCTTGGCGAACGCAAAGCAGAATTTATCGATTCAGCAGGGTTAGTGGTCCTAACATCATACCTGTAACCCGGAAATTGACAGCGAGCCCACTTACTCACATCAGCTTCTATTAGATAGTTTCCAATTTCAGGACTAATTCCAAAAATAGCAGTGAAAATCTTCTTAAAGTCAGCAACTCGATAAGCTTTAGAAGCCTTTGCAACCAAACCAGCGACACCTTTACCCTTGAAATATGTTACAACATTGTTCAGCAAGTGGTGAATGCAAATTCCATGATGAGAATGCGGATACACTTTTGCAAGAGCTTTAGCAATGGAGGCGTTCCTATCAGACACAAAAGCTAAACTCTGATCATCAGCAATGACAACCTTAAGTTGTCTCATAAACCATTCCCACGAGCGGTCATTCTCTGAGTCGACAACTCCAAATGCAATAGGATATAGGTTCGAGTTACCATCTAAAGTAGTAGCTACCAGTAACACTCCTTTGTATTTGCTCTTCAAAAAAGTCCCATCCACAACAATAACTTTTCGAATGCCAGCATAAAAACCGCGAATAGACTGACCATATGAGATGAAAAGGAATTTGAATCTCCCATCGGTATCAGTTTCATAAAATGTGTGTGTTCCTGGATTAGCTTCCTTCATCATTTGCAAGTATTTGGGAATTTTTTCATAACCCTTCTCTGGAATTCCTCTCACAGCATTTACTGCATACTCACGTGCATCCCAAGCTAAAGAGTAGGATATCTCAACTCCATGATCATCCCGCATAAACTGGATGATATCATTAGGTTTCGGCCCTTCTTTGACACTTTCGTACTTATGCATAATGAGACTACCAACTGATTTTGATGAAACTGTCCGAACAGAGTGATTCCTTGATGATGGAGAACATGAATGATCAGGTATATACTTTTTGATGATAAAATATGAAGAACCTGTTAATCCCTCTGCGCGAACACGCCAGCCGCAATCATCATCCGCGCAACGAATGTACCAAACTCTTTTATCCGATTTGCCAACCTTGTAGTCGAAATTATGTTTCATTGCACATATTTCCATTGTTGCCTTCAAAGCGTTTTTGGAAGTAAAATGTTGACCCTTCTTCACCACATCAAGGAGAGAAAAACGAACTGTCTTTACATTGATCATATCTTTTTCACGGTTGCAATCATCATCACTTTCATCCACCTCAACATCTTCTTCTGGAACTTCAAACGACATAGGCTGTTTCTGTCTGTTAGGCGACTCAGTAGCTTCTTCATTCAAATTCAAATCGACTTTGATATTGCTAGGCTCGGCCTTAGATCGAATACACACACATAACCGCGTCGAAGCTTTATTCTTCACATAGGTGAGAAAATTTTTGAGTTGCCGATCATTGGTGATGAATACAGGTGGTGAGTCGATGCCTATGACCAAATCAGAAGGTAAGTAACTGAGCTCGATATTGACCATGTTTACATCGATTCCAAAGTCTTCACAAACCATAACTCTTAGGTTGTCAAAGGTTTTGCTTGTGTCCAAAGTAAGTAATCTACCTCCTTTTACTTCATCAACAAGAAATCTCCATCCACTTCTTTTGGACGATTTCCACAAACCAGAAGAAGCATAGATGTGCATCTTCTTATGTTAGAGAGACAAAATCTTGGAAAAACTAGGAAAAGATAAAGCCCCCAACTAGGAAAAGAAGAAGCCTCACGATGCAAATCCAAAATCAACGTGGTAACGATGAAGATTTACATTTAGGCAATATTATTTTAAAAAGGAAATAAAAAAGATTTAATAGATTTAGGGAATATTTTTGTAACTGTTTTTTCCATAATTTTCGGATTTTGTTTAAAAATCTTGTAGAACATACATTCTACCATGTTAGAAAAAAGATGAACACGTAGATAAGAAATACTTTATTTATAGATAAAAGAAGACATCGTAGATTGTATGTTCTCTCAAGGCAGATATAAGAATATTTAGTATGTCTTATGATCTACCAAAAATACAGAACATAGAAGGAACTGTATAATTTGTTTTCTTCCACACTAGATGTATATGTTTCTGGTGTATTATGGATTCTTCGTTGGTACATCATTGTGTTTGCAGTGTATAATGCACTCTACGGATGGTAGATCAATGTGTCTTACCTAGATTGCATTTTCTAAATCTCAGTAGATGGTAGATCTGACAATCTAACTCTTTTTTCTCATTTTTGAACTTAACATTCTAACAATTTTTTGAATACAAAAATATTTTTCATATATGCACATGCTTAACTACTTCATGTTTTATATTTTTAAAATTTTTTTAACATGGTAAATATAATGATATGAATTTTTATTAATAAAAAGGGTAGTGAAAGTCAAAATGTGGAAAAATATGATTTTGTACTAAGGGGACAATAGTATAGTTAATTTGTTCTCTTTTTCCAAATTTCCCATTTTTAAATTGGAAAAATTGTCATTTAAATCACGATTTTTCAAATTTAGTTAAAAAAATCATGAATTTTCTCTTGTATCATTTAAAGCATCAACTTATCTTGACTATCAACTTAAAACCTCAAGTTAATTTGACTAAGCACAAACTTTCTAATTTACAATCCGAAGATGAACTCATCATGAAATCGAGACAAAGGTTTCGAGAGTTTGTGCTTTTCGATTTTTTGAGAGAATTAGAGATTTAGGTTTTGAAAATTAGGGGTTTTCTAATTTACAAAACGGCGTGTTTTGGTTTAACAGAGATTATAAACGGAGATTAACCCTATCTATTCAATCTGTTAATCAAAGTAACGACGTCTTAAAATTGGTTTAGTCAAATTAACTTGAAGATTTAAATTGGTCGTCAAAATAAGTTATGCTTTAGATGGTGAAGAGAAATTCATGTTTTTTATAACCAAATTTGAAAATTCATGATTTAAATGATAATTTTCTCTTTTAATTCGTTGGTTTGTTATATATAAGAACAAAGATGTGATAACTACTATAAGGCCCGGCCCATTAACTGGCAGTGTAAGCCAATGTATGAGCTCGTTTCAAAGATTTCTGGACATGACAATTGGATTTGTATTTTTTTTTTCTTTTGGAACGCAACAATTGGATTTGTATTTTTTTTTTTTTTGTCGTCAACAATTGGATTTGTATAGATAGCGAATCTTCCACGTCTATAAACATAAACCGAGACTGTCAGAATAGTATGACGAGACGTATCGGGTTGATCTGTTTTGTGATTTCTAACCTCAGCTTTTTTCAGCTGAACCAGAAGAAAAAGGGTAGAAAAATCGAAAAGTTTTCTAACAAAAAACGAAAAAGAACGGTTGGCTTGAAAATAACAAAATTTCAAGGGAATAAAAATTAGGTCGCCACTATTACGAAAGGATGTGAAACCAGATATGACATTGCAGAGCCCACGGAATCAAATAATTTAAGATTAAAAAACTATTAATTGGAAAACTGAATGCAAGAAAATGAGCACAAATAATTATATTCACCATGTCTACAGATAATTCAGATCTTCAATCATAAGAGTTTTAAAACAGTGTTTTCTTCTTGTCCTCTTACTTACTCTTCTTGTTCAGGATTCAATGTTTAGACTATATAACATTTAAGTCTACAGAAAAATAATCATACGAAGTTTGGTAAAATATAGTATTAATTATTAAATAGTCCAACAAGTATGGACCAGCGACGCGGAAGCTAGTCCCACGATGATAAATTTGCGACACGCGTTATAAAGATTTTCCGCAATTATCGTATCAAAGAAGTGGAAACTATTTAGCAGTACTCGTAGTCTGGCATAAATTGTGTCAACACCAAAACACAGAGCTCAAAGATTCAAGCAGAACATGCAAGAACCTATACATTGAATCATATGAAATGAAAATGATTACCCCCTTTGTAGTAGCTTAACTTTTTATTGGAAGCATACAATCACAGTGAAAATGTCTAATAGAGTTTTCGCAAGACGTTAAACACGATTAATAAAAGCAGTAAACAAAAATATGCTTAGTTCAATTTCAGATTTAACATGGCTATAGTCAAGTGATGTAACATAATATATACGTTCAATAGGACACCCATTTTACACTTTTTTTTTTTGTCAAACCACCCATTTTACACTTTAAACTTTTAGATTATTGAAGTAGCATATTTAACCATGAAACTCAAATGAGATCTGGTGTTTAGATGTTTGATATTTTGATAGATTCACATGATATTATCGTTTTCAAAAAATGTGTTTGGGATCATGTACAGTCTACACATAATAATAAAGTTTCAACAACAAACCATTTTGATAAAACAGTCAATTAAGTAATATAGTACTACATAGGCTTCTTTCATTCAAATGGCATGAAATCCCTCCTCAGATAGGCATGTAGGGCTGTAAGCATGTGCAAGAGATAGAGAGAGGTAATCGAACAAAAAAAGAGACAGTCCAAACTCAGAATTATTGACCATATATGCATGTCATTTATAGTAATAAACTACTAAAGGCACTTGGTTTTTTCAGGAGTCTCTTTCTCTCATTCGTCACTGATACCAAAAGAAAGAGATTCAAGATAAATCTTGTCCAAGAGAGGGAATTTCGAGGAAAAGGTCAAATTGGTCATCAACCTCAAGACCGAAATCAGATTGGTACATATCGTAAGGCTCGGAAAGCAACTCATATAACGACGTCGTACTGATCAGATTATCGTCACTCTCCATGAAACAACCATTAACTTCCTCCTCCTCTTCCTTGCTGCTTATCATCAAGGCATCTTCTTTAACAGCTTGTCTTGGTTCTGATAATATCACACTCTTGATCCTATCGAATCCCTGTTTTCTGGAGGAGATTCCCGCAGCAAGCCTGTTAAGTAGACGTGCGGAGCTTGTGGAGGAAAATGAGGAAGAAGTAGTAGAAGAAGAAGGGGTCAGTGTTGGAGAGGACGTCGTTGAGGAGGAATTAGCTTTCACGTTGACGACAGGCTCATGGGTCATGGGATCGATTCCACTTCTAACGAGTCTTTTCTTAAGACATGAGTTCCAATGATTCTTTATGTCATTGTCTGTTCTGTTTGGCATTTCCTTTGCTATTGCTGCCCACCTTATGTAATATGCATAATTATTTTCACAAAAAAAAATTATGTTAAGCAAAATAAATTTTATGCATAATCATCAGTTTAATTATGAATATAACATGATTATTGATTTATTTAATGTGGCAAGATTAATGTGCACTGGTTTGCATTTAATCACAAATTATATGATAATCCGCACGCATGCGCAGAGTGAATTTTTTATACTAATGTTTGTTCATTAAATTGTTTTAACATTTCGAAACACTACATTTTTTATCGATTGTAAAATGACGAATACAAATGTTGATCTCTTAAATCAATGTATCATTGTTGTTGAAGAATTAACGTATTACCGCTCATTTTAATTATTTTTAAGACTTTATATGCACACAAAAATTAAGTTTTACGGCTAACATAAATCACCAAAACCAGATTGGCAACCTCAATTATAAAATGACTAAAGAGAACTAAGTTTTCTGCTCTCGATTTTTTTACTTTTGATTCTCCACAAGTGATTTCATTTTCTACCTCTATAAAATTGTGATTTCGTTCTCATTTATATTTCACTAATATGAGTTTAGTTTCTTTTTTTTAACTTATGTCGTGAATTCGGTAAATTACATTAGTGTTAGTTTAAAAAGATGGACATCTGTGAAAATTAGTTCCAAACCAGATACATATCCAAGAATCAAATTTTTGAAGAAAATTACCGACAAATAGTTTAAATATCTTATTCTTGCTATTATAATAGCTAGATATAGGGTATTAGGAAGAAATAAATTTTAGACAAATGATCAAATTTCTCATTCTTCGAACAAACTCAAAAAGAGGTGATTGAAATCTTGACATGATATTTCAGTAAAAGCTTTTTAAAATAAAAATCAAGACTAAATTATTTAATCTGAATGAAAATATATATATAGTGCTTCCAATATTAAAAATCACTTCAATTTGAAGAAGTGTATTTTTTGTGATTGTCATGATCAAATAACATATTAAAAACCACCTATTTAAAAAATAATTTGTATACATAAAAGTATATATATTAGAGTAAACACATAAATCAGAACCAATATTTTTTTATATTTAAAATCATATTTTTGATAAAGAAATCAAAAAAAATTATTTTATTTACATTATATGATATATAATTAAACTTTAGTGATATTTACATATATATATATATATAATATGTTTTAATAAAAATATTTATGGTTGACACTTTCTACTCATATAATTTTATTAACATTTGTATATTTGCTGTAACAAATATTTTAACCGTTAATCAAAAAACTTTTAATGTGAGATTTTTGAATGCAAATTTCAAAACTAAAATATTAAATCTCAATAATTTTTCAATGAAAATTTTGAAATTAATCATATTAGATAATTCCGTAGCTTTTATTTACGGAAGTAATTGAAAATATTTTTTTGTATACTATTAATCAATTTGATAGTTAGTTTACCAACTTATTTTCAAAAAAATTTAAAAATTATCATAGTCATGACACGTGGATACAAAAATATATAGTAATGAATGATCTATGATTAATATATAGAGGATTTAATCACCTGTTACCAAGAAGGGAATGAAATTTGATGATATCTTCTTCCTCCTGAGGAGTGAACTTGCCTCTTTTAATTCCCGGCCTCAAATAATTTAACCACCTTAATCTACAACTCTTTCCACATCTTTGCAGACCTTTTTTCATTTTGAGAAAGAAAATAATATATATCAGAAAATGAGGGGAGATGATTACTTTAATATAGTGGCAAACAAAGAACTTACAAAAGAAAAATATAAACTTTTTCATCCATCAGACAAAAAGGAGAAAACGCAATCACATAAACTTTCTGATTTTGTAAATTAGGCTATAAATATTTCTAATATCTATTACTTTACACTCTTGAAGACTGAATAATAATAATAATATATCATGATAAAAAGTAATCAGGATAATACTTGGCTTTCATGGGTTCTTTTTTTTTTTTGTGAAATGGCTTTCATGGGTTCACATATTGCATTATGGGTGATATATCATCACATCGACCCAATCTGGTTGAAGGTCCAACAAGTTTATCAATATAATAATCTAATAAATCTCATCTACACAATAATTTTGTAAAATGGGTTACAAACATCTTTACGGTGAATTAAATTTCATGTGCTCTCTCTCTCACACACTAATAATACACTCCAAAAAGAATAGAAAACTTTTAAAAATCTCTATATATTTTAAAATAATAAAATCCGTATATATATATATATATTTCCAAATATGTTTCTTTTTGTCACAAAAATCTTTTAAAATATATGTATATATGGATTTTTGTTGATAATCTCTTACTCTAGTGAAATGGATAGCTGATAAAAAAAATCTCTTCAGACGATGGAATATGATCAATGATTGAGAAAATTTAGAACCAACAAAAAATAATCAAAACATACTCAAAAGAAAATCTCTGGTCCGATAGAAACTGGAATTTAGAGATCCTAGCTTTGAAAGAGACACAAACATATGTGGTCCATACACAATGTATGCATATGTATAGAGTGTAAGTATAGATTTATACCGGCTCTCTTAGGCATAGCACGCCAGTCCCCAAGACCGTATTCGTTGATGTAAGCGACGAGCATCCTGTCTTCTTCCGCCGTCCACTCTCCTTTTTTCAAACCCTCGTCGTCGTACCAAGTCGTCCTCCCCATTTTATTTCCGGTAAACTAATCAGATCCCGTCACGTATCACTTCTCTCAGGTCAATTCTAGCCCAACGTGAAGTAAGATGATGATGGTGATGACTGAGCTTGAGAACAAGTGAATTATTGATTACTCTTACTATTTATTTATTTATTCAAGAGACTTTAAATATATATGTGAGGCTCTATGACACTCTCGCTTAATATAGAAGTAGAATGGTCTTTTCTAGAGTGAGTCTATGTATATATATAATAGTCCCTCATTTTTGCTTTTGCTCTTTTAAAATTATTTTCAGCTGTTGAATACATATATTTTTATCTTGATGCTGAAATATCTTTTTCAATTTTACTCGTTGATATGTTGTTTTCAATTAGTATAAGTATTCGGAATATGTAAACATGATTTTTCCAAGAGGTTAACTCACACATATAGCGCATTCAAAGCACGTGATGCAAATCACTATTCCCAAAGAATAACGCTAGGTTCCTCATTTTTTTTTATAGCATGATCCTTTAAATCTTGAATATTATTATTTCATACCTAAATAATATTTTAAAATAATACAAAAATAAATATGATATTCCATAAGAGATTATTTAATAATTTTACATAAAAATTGCATAAAATAATAAAAATAGCAAACTAAACATAAAAATATAAAATAAATATAACATAAAATAAGTGATTTAATAATCTGGTCAATCATTTTTGGAACTGTCGTATTGTCCAAATAATGAAAATGTCCAATTTTAAAATATTTCTTTCCCAATTAAAAATTCATGGATAAAAACTCATTATTCATTATGAAATGCTTCAGTCGAATATTTGTGAGAAAAAATATTTTAATACTTATTATTGAACCAAAATATTTTATCTTATATATATTTATGATTTATTGTACTTCTGATAAAAATGTTCAATTTAAATAAATTATATTGTGTGGATGTTTTATAAACATAAGATACTAACGGTTAATTTATAATTTTTTTTGTAAATCAAAGGTGTTTGTAACAATTATTAATTAAATAAATAAAATTATTTTAAAATATTTATTTTTGGAGTAGAAACTGGAATAATACATTAGAGTAAAACTTTACCTGGAAATTTTAGAGATGTTCTAAATTCCGATCAGCCTATCTCTGTACCTGAAAATTTAATAGATTAACAAATTGCTTAGTTTATTTTGATTATTTATTTAGGACAGAACTGCCTTTGATTATCTTTTACTCGTCCTGCAATTTCCCCATCGTTTGCTAATACATCTTTGAATATGTGTGAAGGACGACTTTTTTTGAATATGTGTGAAGGACGACTAATATAAATATTTTGGGGGTTGATATTGTCTTTCAATTTTGAGCGATACCGTCTAAACCACTTGTACTTTATTTTCCACAAGTCGGTTAATACCATACTTTAGTTTTCTGATCTTTGTTATTGACTTTGATATCAAAAGTCTTTGCAAACACCAAACTGATATTCCTTTTTTTTTTTTTGATCAAACACCAAACTGATATTCAAGACTACCATATATCTATATTTATTTGCATAAGATTTACCCCTCAATAAAGGAATTCATAATGATTTTATAAAATCATGTTTACAGTTGTATCCCAAAACACTTGGTTACAGCAAAAAAAAAAAACATATTGGTACGAAACATAATTTGACGGTTATCTGTCTAATAGCCTCAGAAAAGCAAAGCCGACCTAGCATCATAAAGGTTTTGTTCGTGATATCAGCATCCAGACTATGTAACTCACTGAATTTATCTTTAGAGGTTCGAGATACATGAAATAAAAATTTGCTAAACATTACACTTATCCAAGTTTAACTTTATACTTCTAGAAACTGATAAAATATAGCTATGCAAATTATTGTTAAACTATGAAAAGAAAGTTGTTGTGCTCGCAGAACCGGAGTCCATATATGTAGTTATGTACCCGACTACTGACATGGTACAAAACCTTAGACCATGCGTATGTTCGTTAATCCGTTTTCACATAGCTCATTCATTTGGTTTTTTCCATCTCTCTAAAATTTTATCATTGTTTTGTTGTTTTCACCAAACAGAAGTATAGGTATACCATGCTGCTAACCAAATTCTCATGATTTCTTATAGTCTATTCCGATTTCACCTTTTGTTTTCGTTTTAAAATGTTTGACGGGTATTTATGGCATCACCTTTTGTTTTCGTTTTAAAATGTTTGACGGGTATTTGGCGAATGCCATAATTTATCTTATCGACAGATTGGTAGACATGGTTTACCTTAGGTGCGAAAACCACTAGTCCTGCAATCTTCAAATGTCCGTCTACTAGACAAGTCAAAGCTCTCTTGCCTATCCTCAGAAGCTTTGTGAACACTTTTGAGTGGACTAGGCTAGAAGAAGAAGCTTGGAGATAGCAAATACACGAGAGGAGAATGAAGTGACTAGGTGGGAAACTTCTGAGGACAAAGCTCCTCACCGATCCATTACTCATGTGTGTCATTTTGATAGTTCTTGGGTCTTGCCATATGTTGCCATGTTGGATCCCCATAATAGATTCATATGCATTGAGACCTTCAAATATGGAAATTTTCAGCTAGACTTGAAGGGGTCATGACGATGGTTATCTCCTTTACAAAATCTTTTATAGTTCTCGACCAAATTTTCTGAATTGTATAAATAACTTCGATATTGATATTCCAAAATTATCACATGTGACATGTCTATTATTTGTTGTGTACAATTTACACCTTGGTAGACAAATCAGCTTATTTTTACAAAATTCAAAACTTGTAGAAACAACCATTTACCATTTTATTACATTTACAACTAATTTTCAAAGGAACTTGTCTCTTATGTTTTATACCATACTATTCACTTGTTTAGTTGCTCAAGCACGACAGGGAATAAAGTACGTCCGAGTGAATGCACACACATTTGGTAAGTACTCCATTTGTTTACAGTAATAGCTGCTTTCAGATTTTATAAATTTATAGAAAATGTTAGTAATGATTCTTCTATTTAATCTCTATTTAAACCAATAACTTAATTTGAAAACTGAAAAATATGAAACATTTAGAAATATATTTTTTTCTCAATAACATTTGTCAATGAAAATTGAAAAACAGAAGGAATATTAAATATGCTACCATTATGAAGATAGCATAACTAATAACAGTAACACTTTTCTTTTCTTTTCAAAAATAAAATAAAGAACTAATAACAGTAACAAACTATTGAAAACAGCATAATATGTGTGGCTACGGGCTAGTTTTTTTTTTTTTTTTTGGTAAAATGTTAAATTGATTATACCAAATTTTCTGTTTTTGACAGAGATTACATGAGAATACAAGTAGCAGAGAAATTTAAAAACAATCTAAACACCAGTGCTAAACTCAACAAACTAAGCAAAGTAAAAGACTAGAAACAAGGTTAGTAGAGATGGAAACCAACGAAGCAAGCTCGAACCAAGGGAAATGGTAAGAACCGCACGACAAACAGGTTGCCACGAGAAGAAGAGAGATGGGTGCCCTCAAACCCTGATGCTACAACTTCCTACAGCTTCCGGAGCGCCTACAGAACACTCACCACCCCAAGAATCACAAGCACAAACATACAAACCAGCACGAGATCAACATACCCTGGCGGCACGAGGCAGAGAAACCATCCGACGATGCCGTCGTTCGGTCGAGACTTAGAGATTGCCGCCTCCAAACCTCTTAACCGGGACCGTTACACCCGTTGAACTGAGAGCTCATATAGAGCAAGCAGACCGGACAGGACCCCCACCTCCAGAGCAGCTTCACCGAGTGAGAGAGCAGCCTGAGCGCCCAACTGAAGACCTGTCTCCAACCAACCAATACTCCATTGCTTCGACCGAAGCTAAGAAACGATGAGCAACCGCACAAAGGAGAGAAGGATAGCGACGGTGAACGCCACACCACCGGAGAATCCAAGCTTTGAGGAGAGCAAACCCGCAAGACACCTCGAACACGAGGCTGAGTTAACACATCTCCACGCGCCGCCACCGGAGCTGGCTCCTAGCAGGAGAGGAAACTCACCTGCTACGGGCTAGTTAACCTTTAACCTTTCTTTTGTGAGGTGTGCGGCGGCAACTATTCCAAAAAATGAATTTATTACATTCACATTTTGTTTTTAATTTTGATTATAATTTCATAATTTTTAAAATGGCAAAATAAAAGAAAATGTCAAGAATGAAAAATGGTCCCTTCACTGCCAAAATATACACTGACCCTCTTTCGAGTCCTCACTTGATTTGTGAACCTCTTTTTCTTGGATTTTGTATCGACGTGGTTCGTAGATTTTATATGATCTTTAGTTTTTTTTTAAACTAATTATACACTATTTTAATAATACGAATATGGAATTCTGTCTTTTGTGTGCTCGATACTCGCTTCATTTCTTTCAGACAAAACCATTAACGTTGCTGAAAGTGATGACTTGTTCTTTTATGAAATGCACAAGGAAAAATATCAATGAGCATGATGTTATTCCTACCTCGATTTAAAATCTAATGAAATATCTTTGAATTCAAATTACTTAACAGACCAAAACTCGTCTACCATTAGACCATCATTGTGTAGTAAAATTTTAGTATTGTTTTAATATTTTGTTTGCGTATATATTCGGATGGTAAATGTGTTTATTTGTCGGAATTAAACGTTAATATTCGTGGGCCACACGGTTTCTTCTGACTCATATCTTTATGTGACTGAATTCAATTCACGATGGTTGTTTAGTCTACAAACTCTACTAGTCTGTGTAGCTCTCGAATCCGCGTTTCTAAAACGCGCATTTCTCTTGGACACTTATGCTTATAATTGTGTACTTTTTTCTCTGTGATTTTTATACTCAAATGCTAATTCTTTGTTGCGATATCATTTTTAATATATCATGTTTATATTGTTAGGGATGACATGCATTTCTGAGTGACTCAACCATATTATGTAGGATTTTATATTGGCGTATACAACCAATTACATCACCTCTAGTTTAGTAGTTTATAGTTTTTCATTTTACGTAGTCCATAACCTACTATTGACAAAATAATATTTCTTTTTTGGTAAATTTTGACAAAATAATATGTTAACCAGTGCATACGTTGAGCAATTCTTGCTTTTAACAGGGCTTTTAATTTTTTTTTGTCACAAACAGGGCTTTTAATTACCCAATGAAACTATAAAACAAACTCAAATACATATACCGTCATAGGGGTGGGCATTTTACCCGATATCCGAAGTGGCATCCGAACCCGATCCGAAAAAACCGAACCGAAATCCGAACCGAAGTAGCAAAATACCCGAACGGGTATTGAATAAGGAGAGATTGGATACCCGAACCCGAACGGATAATACCCGAACCCGAATGGATATCCGAAGATAACCGAACATATGTATAATTAACCTTATGTTTCTAGTTTATATCTCTCATTTTATATAAAATATTTATATTGATACTACACATAATTTAAGTTCATATGATATACATACAATTCCGGAAAAAATGATTTGCTACTCACTTAAAATGCATGTCAAGTTTTTTATTTCAAAAATTAACAAAAAGTTATATCCAAAATTAAAAAAAAAACTAAATTAGTGTCTTTTTAGTTTTAAAATGTTATGTCCAAATCTATTAACCATTCAATCTATTAAAAATAAAAAATTAGTTAACTAAAAGTTATATTTTTAAATACAATAAACTTGAGAAATAAAAATTTTAATATTTTTTTTCAAAATCTAAATATCCGAACCCGATCCGAAATAACCGAATCCGAACTAAAAATACCCGAACCCGACCCGAAGTACAGAAATACCCGAACGGGTTCTAGACCTCTATACCGAAATACCCGAAAATCCGAAATACCCGACCCGAACCCGAACGGATACCCGAACCCCTATACCGTCAGATGATATTGCGTCACGGTGCCATACTTAAACACATACTCGCAGTCACTGGCAGATGTACACTAACCAAGGAGGTGGCACTTGCCACCATGAAAATTTCAAAATTATATGATATATCCAAATTTTAATTATTTTCCTCTACTAAATATTAATCTTTCTGTTTCTTAATACGTTATGTTTTAGAAGGTTTTTGATGTTTCAAATTATTTGATGTTTGGACATTTCAATGTTCAATGTTTACTTTAACTTTCTTAAAAACTGTTCAACCAATAGTATTTTACTGTTTTTTTATGATTGGTTAAATTAGTTATAAATTATATTTTAATAATAATGTTAAATTAGTTATAAATTATATTTTAATAATAATTTTTTTAAAAGTAATTTTTTTAATTTGTGTGCTTTTAGTCATGACATCAAGTATTATGAGTGAAGTATTTTTAGCTATATTTTTAAAGTTTATGTATGATCTGACTCAAAAAAAAGAATAATTCTTCATCCGCTACTGCTCCAATACCAACAATAATAAAATGAGATGGTCATGACTGTGAGCGTTTAAATCTTTATAAATAATTTCCTTTGAGTCTGTTTTATATATGTATTTTAAAAAAATCGGAATTTATTTATTATCTAGGTTTTTGAAGGTATAAATTTACTTATTGTATGGGTTGTAGGATATGTAATGTCATTCTACCTTTTTTTTTGTTATGAAAAAGTGATATGGTGATTTTAATTGTTAGATCTTTTTCTTACCTTTAAAATAATCAATATATGTTTAGTTAAATCATTTTCAATTTAAATAACTTTACAATAACTAAGAATATGCCAATCATTTTAATCATTTTTAACCCACTTAAAATATGTCTAAGCGACACTTTTGTGAAATAGAGAAAATATATTGAATAATTACGTTTGAGTATCTAAAAATCCAGGGTGCTTATTCTTTGAGTTTTATCATATATCAGAAATATTTGATATAAATCCATTTCATACGATTAAACTCAGCTACATGTTATCATAAAATGATAATAAACAACTTTATAAAAAAGTCATGTTATCATAAAATGATAATAAACAACTTTATAAAAAAGTGACTTATCTTAATATGCCTACAGAAAAAGCGATTTATCTTAATATGTTTACAGAAAAATTGATATCATGGTCTGGTGCATGGCCGGTATTTGGCAAAGCCAAATAAAACATTCGTCTCAGTTTTTTTTTATCAGAACTTACATAGACAAATCAAATATTTCTGATATATTTACTAAATTTTCTACATCCCGAAATTTTTTTTATTGAAATATTTATCAAATCGTCTTTTCTAATATATTTACTAAATCGTTGATATATTTACTAAATCTTTCCTAAATTTATAATAAAAAAGTTTTTATTGAAATATTTCCTAAATTATCTACAACCTTTAAAATCTCAGAACCAGCCCTGGTCGGGTGTTCACAGCACACATATTCACGATTAACTATATTTATTACATTTATGATGGACAGTCTTTGTTTTTTGTTTTTTTCTTTAACACCGATGGACAGTCTTTGTAATACTCAAACCTACAATGGAAAGCTCTACTTGATTTCACTAAATTTTTACATCAATCAATCTGCATAAACTACATCAAACAATTATGTTCAAACTGAACTTTCAACCTAATATTAAAGCATTAAACCTTTTAACCATTAAATCAAAGGCTTCTACAAGTCAGAGTCAATCCAAGTCCCCTGAAAATCTCTATTTCATAGACTAGAAAAAAGAAGAAAAGCAAAAAATATTGTTTCAAACTCCCACACGAACATTGGTTAAAATGAAATGGTACATGTTTATTAATTACATTTCCCAGGTGCTTAAATAACTTGTTTCCTAACACAGGCTTTGAAAAACAGATGGATTCTTTTTTGTTTCTTATTGTAATAAAGTTGAAAATTCTCACATAGCAACAAAGTATTTTAAACTTTTCCGGTCCCAGATATTTAAATTACTGACGTAACCTGCAAGGAGATTGGCACCCATCATGTGTAAACGCGTAAGGTAATAACTTATTACGTTTCACTATCAATGTTCAATGATACTAGTACTACGGCCTTTTTCCATATAATCCGTCAGTGAAATTAAATGAGATATTAAAGCAGATCGGATGAGATTAAACACTTAAACAAGATCGTACTTTTCTTTATCGTAAAAATAGTACTCCCTCTGTTCCGGAGCAAGATGTTTTAGATTTTTTATTTGTTCCACAAAGATAAATTTTTTATATGTTTAAGATACTTTTTATATGTTTAAAAAACATTAAATGAAAATATTTGAATTTATTAAATTTTACTGGTGAAAAGTTATTGGAAAATGTATAATAAAGGAAAAAAAATTAAATTATAAACATTTATTAAATTCTTAATAAACGTGAACACTTTAGAAAATTTTATTTTCGGCAACAGAGCGAGTAGTAGTTTCTTCACTTACTTGGAAGTTGGAACCGATCTGGTTGAGAATTATAGACAAATCCGTATATAGGATAACTGTTTAACATAATATTTAAGAAAAATAGGAGTACTTGTTTTTGTTAAACTTTTTGAAATTATATAATCTAATGTTATTTGTTATTAGAAATGTAACCTGGGAGTTATCCTATTAACCGGGAGTGATTCTACCAATTAAAACCAAACAGTGTATATGTATGGATAAGAAAGAAGGAATGATTAATTAGGTTTCCACAAAAGATAAATTTATATGCTATCTCAAATATGAGTTTTCGCCCCCGTTAAAAATCGCAAACCATCGAAAGCTAGGGAGAGGAACTTGTCATCCACGCTCGACATTTTCTGTTATAAATTACCTTCATAGTTGTTTATATAAGGGTGTTCAAAAAGAGTTGTTTATATACGTTGTTTACATTAGATAACATTTCATAGTTATTTATAGCGTGTAAGTTAAAGTTCTCCACATTCTTCTAACGTCTTCAACTAGCTATTACAACTAATGAAGTTTTTTCTTTCACGACTAATGAAGTTTTTACTCCGGTTCACTTAGCTTGTGGATCTCAATCCGACGATGATGTGTTAATTATGAGGTATAAAGACTACTAACTATGCAATCTAACTATGTAATCACTACGTGATTTTTTCTATGTTTTATCCTTACTCTGTTCAATAGATCACTGATCATTTTGTTTTTCCATTCTGGTTGGAACGTTTTCTAACACCTTCAACCATTGTATCCATCCATCAACGTATAACATGGATTAAAATGATATATCTGCAAGTGTACAACATATACATCTAATCTTTTAAAATATTAATTTCTAGCTTGCACAAATTCTCTGACCAGGAAATCTAGATTTTCTCCCCATATTAATTGTAAAACTGTGTTAGCCTAATTGAAAATCACGAAACAAGACAATTAAAATTTTAGATGATGCAAATAAACAAGATATCAAGTATACGAGACTTGTCCCAATTTTAGATGGTAATGCTTAGTAAAATCGTAGCAAAAGCTTGTCGTTGTCTCTGCCACGTACTCATTGTTTATCTCTGTTCTCTGAAACACATCACATGATGACTGCACTCCACCACCAACTCTGTTTTCAAGTCTTGCTTCTAAACCCGAATACTCACTTTAAACTCCAACCCGGTTTTCACCTGACGTCTTTCTCTCTGTCTCACCATATGAAGCGGGGCAAGAAGAGCTCGGATGCGGGTGAACCCGTGACCAACCCAGACACCCGAACCGGGTCTAGCGAAGCGGATGCAGTGAAACCAAGTTTGAGCTCGATGAAATCGATGGGTGTGCTTCTTGCTGTTCTTATGGTTGCTTCGGTTATGTTTTCTCTGTCGGTGGTACTAAGAGACCCACCTTCTGATGATGTTGTGGAGAGTGTTGCAGCTTCTAGGGTTCTTCAGCTCAGATTCCACCAAGGTAAAAAGCTTTTTGATTCTCCCTCTCACTTCTTTGCAAGAACGTTGCATTTAGTAAACACTTTGTTGTGGCTTTTCTGGGTTTCAGCCAATGAATCAGACAATCTTGTCCCTGGTTTCGATAAAGAATCATGCTTGAGCAGGTATGAGGCGAGTTTATATCGAAAGGAGTCGCCTTTTAAGCAATCTTCTTACCTGGAATCTAGATTCAATAGATACCAAGATCTTCATAGACGGTGTGGACCGTTTACTACTTTCTATAACTCAACATTTGACAAACTCAAGTTGGGAGATAAGTCTGATGGTGGAGTCTCTGGTTGTAGTTATGTGATATGGTTGAACTCTGACGGCGAGCTTGGAAGTAGGATGCTCAGTCTAGCTTCAGCTTTTCTTTATGCTCTCTTAACCGACAGAGTTTTACTAGTGGAACAAGGAGCTGAGATGGCTGATCTTTTCTGCGAGCCGTTTCCATACACTTCTTGGTTTCTTCCCTCAGAGTTTCCGCTCAATGAACAACAGTCTCTTCTTCGCCATCTTGTTCTTGATTCCAGTGACCAACAAAAGCTGGAGAGTCAAGCTTTGTTTAACGAGACACCGTGGTTGATCATGAAAGCAGATGGTTACTTTGTCCCATCGCTCTTCTCCATCTCTTCATTTGAGCAGGAACTTGAAAAGCTCTTCCCGGTTAAAGAAACGGTTTTTTACTTCTTGGGTCAGCATCTCTTTCACCCAACTAATGTAGTCTGGGGTCTCATCACACGATACTATCACGCTTATCTTGCTAGAGCTGATAAAAGAATAGGAATCCATATTGAAGTCTCTGATACTAGCAATGATCAGTTTCAGCGTTTGGTAGAACAGATTCTAGCTTGTGGGGTTAGACATGAGCTGCTTCCTGAAGTAGACAAAGAGAGACATCTCCCTTCAAGCCAAGTTATAAGCCGAAAATCAAAGGCAGTGTTCATCTCATCTTCTTCTTCTCCAGGGTACTTTGAGAGTATCAGAGACGTGTACTGGGAAAACCCGACGGTGACGGGAGAGATACTCAGTGTTCACAGGCCTAGCCGCAAGGAATACCAGAAAACTCAGAGGAACATGGAGAGCAGGAGAGAGTGGACTGAGATTTACCTTCTAAGTTGTTCTGATGTGCTGATGGTCACAAGCCCCTGGTCCTCACTTGTGGAGGTAGCTCATGGTCTTGGAGGGTTGAAGCCATGGGTATTGAACGGGACTGATCATGACTCTTTTTGTACGAGAGCAAGGTCAATGGAGCCCTGCTCCCAAACGCCACGGTCCCATGGCTGTAAACATTAGGAGATGAGCAGTAGGTGTTGTGAGGTCAAGAGTCTCTGAGTTTTCCAATATAAACGCAAGGAACGTTAAGAATTAACTAAATGTATGAATGCATAACTTGATCAAGTTCTATATTTTTCCCAACATATCTGTAGGTGTTATTATTCACCCAAATAAATAGTATACATTCAAAAGTAGAAACCTTATGGAGATGCTAAAGTTGCTATATTAATAAACAGAGATTGAAATAATGGTTCAAGAGACTTGCAACAACACATAAGGACATTGAGTTTTAGCCATGTACACTGGTCGGCAACAATGGTGTTTCAATCTCTAACGGCCTGTCTGCTGAACCATTACACAACAGGTGAAAGGTGTGATCACATCTCGGTTAGCTTGTATGATTTCACCTGCCTTCAAGTACTGTTAAATTCAAAGAGTGTGAGATGAACAAAGGGCCATGATAAGAAGTTTGATCAGTTGGTATTAACGAATGGAAACCTGCAGACAGATTGTGCAGTGAATGATATGCCTCTTGGTCATCTCACTTGACATGAAATAGCATGGTAGGTTCCTTAACGAGTCACCTGATAAGACTCTGCTTACATCTGAGAAAACAGCAGTACGTTTAATGCGTAAACAGTCTTAAAACTAGAGGAGATTGCAGAACATTGAGTGAACACAGGAATACATGAGCGTAACAATATAAAATTCCCTTCAAATACTTGAAAGTCTGCAGTCATGTTCATATGATATAGATACGTTTTAATGTCCTCTCAATAATGGAGTTTCTATCTGTACACAAGAAGATGAGAGCAGAGAGTATTATAACAGAACCTGCCAGTGGTGTGAATTCAACATTGTTGGCATAAGTTGTTCATCTGCTAGTCTCCCACGAAACAGTTGCTCTACAAAATCTGCCTGAATCCAAAACAAAAACAAATACCAAACAAACGACTAAGCCATTATGTCACTCCATAACTGTGATGGTCCCCCAGTAACATGTCAAAGCTATGTCATTATATCTTCCACCAAACATTTTTTCTCTCAAAATCTGTGTCCATCTCGACCATAAAGTCAGTTAGAAAAACTTCAAAACCCATCTACTATACTTGAAAAACGTGAAAGATTGTTCAGAAGAATATTAAGACTAAGTTAGTCTGACTAACCATAAATGATGGACCCTTTGATCCTGATAGCTATAAATACCAGTAGGCACGAGAAGCTTACAACACTTCAACAGAGAGAATAGCTCCAGCGAGAGTAACAAGTGCAGTCCCACATAGGACTCCACGCTAGGCAGCTCTGCTTGCCACAACACCAGTTACTGCTACTGTGAAAGCTCCAGCTACAAGAGATTATCAAAGAACAAGAATAAATTACTAACCATAAAAAAAAAAAAAGAACACAACACGTAGTGTTCAGAACTATTTTATTGTACAAAAAACATTTTGATCTTCGATTGAAACATCTTTTCCTGTTTCACATGATTTGTTCGGTGCTCTGTTCATAGAATGAAAAATTGTAACCTTTCACAAAAATTGGAACAGTTCTCACAAAGAGTAAATTTCCTCTAGTAAAGATTTAATATACAAAGAATCCCTCATCTTATACCTTAACAACTTGAGTTAAAATTCTCCACCGCATAATCATAATTTTTCATACAAGTAACTAAACTCCTCAAAACCTCACTAATCTCTCCCACCATTAGCTTCCCATCATCATCACCACCCCCTGAAACAAACTCAGCTATATTGTTTCCCATCTCAATCCAGCTTTTCCCAGGCTCCCTTCTCTTCCTCACACGATCCCTCATCTTCACTTTCTCATCCCACATTCCTTTCGCCGCGTAGATATTCGACAACGCAACATAATCTCCGACATGATCACTATCCAACTCAAAGATCCGTCTCTGAGCTTCTTCCCCGAGCTCAACATTCCCCTGAAGACTACAAGCACTAAGCAGTGTTCTCCAAATCACCGCGTTTGGCTTTACAGGCATCTGATTTATGAACTCGTGAGCATCCTTTAAACGCCCTGAACGACAAAGCAAATCCACCATACATCCGAAGTGAGCTTCTCTAGGTTTCAGATTGTAATCCTCAACCATGCTCCTGAAATGTCGTTTCCCTTCTTCCACTAAACCACCGTGACTACAAGCCATCAAGACGCCAATGAAAGTCACATCGTTCGGAGACACAGATGAATCTTGTCTCTTCATTTTCTTGAAGAGTTCCAATGATTCTTGAGCTTGACCGTTTAAAGCATACCCCACGATCATAGACGTGTAAGTAGTCACATCTTTTCTCACTGTTTCATCAAAGACTCTCCTCGCTTTCTCAACATCCCCAGCTTTTACATACATGTTGAGAAGTGAGTTTCTCAGAGTTAAATCCATACCCAATCTTCGTTTCCTCTTGATGCTCTGCGAATAAATCCGTTCTCCCATCTGCACCGCACCAAGATCAGCACAAGCCGATAAAGCCACCGTCACAATCACCTCATCAAGCTCAATTCTTTCCGCTTCCATTTGTCGAAACATCTCAAGAGCTTGCACACTTTTGTCATTCTCAGCGTAAGCTGTAATCATAGCCGTCCACAAGACTACGTTTTGTTTCTCAGGCGTTTCGTCGAACACCTGGCGTGCACTAGAGATATCACCTGCGGTTGAGTAAAACCCGACAAGGGATGTCTGAATTTGGATTATGCTATGAAACCCAAGTTTCCTTACAAGAGCGTGGATCTGTTGGCCCATAAAGGAGTGACCTTTATGAGCTGACGATGAAGCTTTAATGGCGAACAAGACAGAGAAACTGTCTATGAAACGAGGGCTTTCTCTGTATCGTTGTTTGAAGTTTAAGAGAGCTTTGATTGGCTCTCCTGATTCAAGATAATGCTTCAAGGTGTGATTGGACTTAAGCGAGTTCGTATGGTAATGAAGTAGAAGAAAGGAATCAAATTTGTTGATCACTCGTCTAGATGAAGTCGCAGACGAAAGATGCCGTAAGATAGACGTCATCGTAGACCTATGGCTGCGTCTAAAATTTAGATTTTAACGGTTTAAAGTAAGGAGGTGGCGCGTAACTGTTACTCGCTTTAACCACATTAAGCTAAAACTGTTGGTTTTGGTGCTTATAACAAACTTGTAATGTAACGGTTATCCTGATTCCACAGTCTAATCATGTATTCTCTAACTTTCTTTCAACAGGTTCATATGTCAGACTTGAATACAGTAGTCACGAGCAATGACAAAGTATATTAGACTGAAGAAAACACAACAAAAAACATCTATGGAAAAAAAGAATTTTGCAACTAAAATATTCTTGCAAACAACAACAAACGAAAACAAAAAAAAGCAGAAGAAGAAACAATGAAGTAGCAAGTACAGGCAAACAAATTTTGCTTTGCATTTGTAAGTGTCATATATATTACCTATACGTGTCCATGAAGAGCTCCTCTAGTTCTGTGGTTTGGTTTCCACTTGCGTTGTTCTGCGGATATCAAACTTGTCTACAAACTCCAACGGAGTAACCGTCTCATTCCTGATCCTCTTTATCTTGGGGCTCAACAGTCCCCTATGTCCAAAACCATACAGCTTCAGCACTTGATTGTCTGCAAAGTTAAAAGCCCTCTCCATGCTCTTCAAACACCTCTCGACCGCGTAATCAGCGTAGCTACCACACGGTTTGCATCCAACGAAATGGGTCACAAACGGCCACCTCTCATCACCTAACCCCGGGTGATACTTCTCCATCATCTCCTCATACTTATCCACCAAACCTTCCCAAAACCCGTGCAAGTAGTACTGATTCTCCACAAACACTTTCTCCATCCATGTATCTTTCTGAGAAAGCAGGAGATAGATCAAAGCCGACTGATCATCCGCCTCGAAAGCCGGTCTTCCTTTAAGATAAGCCGTCAGCACCTTCCCAGCCTCATCGCGAATTGGTCCTTTAGGTCCCATAGGAGCCCAAGCATCCAACAAATCCATCGACCACTGACAATTCCTCAGCAAAAAGCTACCAGTGTTCAACGCAATCCACGACTTCTGATCAAACAACAAATCCGGATAACCATGAATCACCAAGTTATGCTTCTCGTACCTAACCAAAGGGATCTGAAACAGTATGTCAGTGAACCAAGCATCACTATCCATCCACCAGATCCACTCAACTTCCGGATGAGACAGCATCAACCTCCTAATCATAGGCAACTTGGCCCAATACCCAGCAAGCTCCTTATCCAGATGAGCCATGTTATAAACAATCTCAATCCCGTGGAGCCTACAGTAATCAATCTTGTTCTTCACAGACTTCAAGAGATAATGATCACCGATAGGATTATCACAGGGCTTAGGAGGAGACCCTGTTAACAACAAGATCCGAGCTTTGCCATTAACAGTACTAGGAAACTCAGGGTTCTTGTCGAGCCATACCTTTCGCTGACTATCCCAATCCGTGATCTTAGGCCCTAGAGCGTACGTCTCGTTGGTACTCATCTCTGTTTCTTGAGGCCCTTCCAAGTCGGTTGGATCCGAATCGGACCGGATCTCGGCTAGGATCCGGTTAGTCTCCTCGATGATGTTCTGGTTAACCGCGTCGGCGCTCGAGCTCCCGAGGTAACCGACGCCGATTGTGCCGCGTAGGACGAGGATGGTGACGAACCCGCAGAGGATCGTGATCTTGATGTTGTTGAACGTCTTCTGCATCTGTCTGCCACGTGGCAACACGCCGCGACCGCCTCTTGCTCCTCCGCCGTTTTGTGATGTTGACGTCGGGAGTCCTCCGCCGCCGCCGCTTCCGGAGGGTCTTTTGTGCGCCGGCGAACCCATTTTCTCGTTTGGATTTTCAGTTAGAGAGTTGCGAAGACCATTAAAGTCTGTTTCTTTTTTTGTCTGAAAAAAGACAGTCTTTGTAGCTTTCTCTCTGTGTGTACTTACGGATCTGAGGAAAGATTAGATCTTTAGCATGATTCGATGGTGGGAGAGAGAGAGAGAGGATATTCGATCTGAAGAACCCTAATTAAAAAAAGAAACTAAACCCAATAATGCGGAAGCATTGTCTTAATTAAAAATACATTGTCGGAAGAAAATGCTTCGCTCGATCCAGAAGCTGAAGGAGAAGATACGCGTACAGCTCATTCACACCGACAAATGTCATTATTATTATTATTTTAAATTGTTTTTAGTTTTTACTAAATTTGTAAATGACTGTTTATTTTCTTAAAATTATATGGTTTGCTAAAATCAAATGTGTATTGGTGTGATGATTGTTAACTGATATATAAAATCTATTATTATATAAAAGTTTAATTTTTAGTAATTTTGTACTGTTATCACATTTTAGTACTATTGAGGCAAATTTTATACAATTTTAACTCATAAAACAAAACTTTCAAAATATTGTATATATTCTCAAGATTCTACTATATTATAAACTTTTAAATAAGAATAGTTCTTTAATTTCTTTTTTCAAATTGAATCAATTTGTATCTAGCTCTACCTAATTTCAGTTCCCACTAATTACTCGTAGCATAAAATAATTACAGAAGTAATTGATGGATAGTGTAAATTAGTATGTATGATTAGGCATATGGGTTCTGGTAAAAAATGTTAGTTCAGTTAACATAAAATTACATTAAATTGAGCTGAACTGAATTTTGATTCGGTTTGATTTGGCATTTGGTTAATAATGTTTTGGGTTGGTTACTGTTTAATTTTAATTACAAATTCGAGTCTTTTGAATAAAATTGGTCAATTCGGTTATATCGATTAAAATTTTATTTATTTGACTGGAAATAAAATGGTTTGTTTCTTTTTTTTTTAAGAATAGAAATCCAACTAACTAATTGCCGAACGGAAACCAAATTATACCAAACTTGAATCGAAACGCCAAAACAATTTCATTTGGTTTGGCTGGTTCGCTATCGGTCAAAATCCCACCTCTAAATATGAGCGTTTACAAACGGTGCGTTTGCGGTGGTAAACCTCGAAAGGCGTTTCCGTGTCACCGTGTCTTACTACGCGTGTCTCTTTTTGTGGTCGTCCTTACATGAAACGGCGTCGTTACGTCAGAGTTTTGGATATTTCTTTGCAATTATCCATATCTCATATGACTAGATAAACTCTTTGCAAAACAGAGACATTCCTTGCTTCGTGGTATGCTCTGTTCTCTTTGTAGGTTCGTTTGTGAACTTCGTGTCTGAAATATGATTATCTCTGTCTTTTCGATAACCATCTCTCTCTAATGTCTGAAAAGAGATTAGTGTTCAGTCTCCTTTAACTGATCATTCTTTTACTTCTTTCTTTGAAGGGTTGTGAAGAAAAAAGTCATCACCATTTTGTTATGTGGAATTTAACTTCAAAATCCAATGAAGAAGGCTTTAAATCAAAGGGAGAAGATGCTGTCACAGAACCGCTAAAAGCTCCTTTAGATGATGGAAGAAAGACAAGGAAGGAAGAAAGACTGGAGTGTCCCATCTGCTGGGAACCATTCAACGTATTTGAGAATGTGCCTTACGTCTTATACACCATCTGCAAAGATTGTCTCTTAGCTCTCCACCATGCCGTTGTGATCAAATCCTCAGGTTTTCCGTTACACCTCCCCTTCTTCGTTACTTGCCCTTGGTGCAATATGCTCTCATTAAGGCTAGTACGCAACGGAGCCATCAAGTTTCCTTCCAAGAACTATTACCTTTTATGGATGGTCGAAACCATGAACGGCTCTCGCAGTGACAACAGAAGGGTCACTTCAGGGGAGAGAGATACGAAAGAGAGGTGTGATGGAGTGAGTAACAACGCTTCAGATGTGACCAGAGGATACTTGAGAACTGGGTGGCTTCATGGGTATATATGTAAGTCAATGGCTCTTGTTGCTCATTTGTTGGCTAAGTTTCCTTTGGTAGTCATGTTCCTGTTGATGGCTTTATATGCGATCCCTGTGAGTGCTGCAGTTCTCGGGGTTTATTTCTTTGTCACTATTGCTTTGGCTGTTCCGTCGTTTCTAGTTCTCTATTTTGCTTTCCCGAGCTTAAACTGGCTGATCAGAGAGATCCCAGCCTAACTCATTGTTGTACTATCTCTCTCTTGTTGTTCCTTTGTGTTTCTTGACTTGTGAGGAACATGAATTATAGAGTCAAACGTTGTTATACTCAGTTTATACAAGAAGAAGAAGAAGACTTTTATTTCAAACTGTCTCTTCTTTTATGATGGTGATCTGTTGTTACTGCTTATGATTTCCCAAGCAAAATAAACTTCAACTCCATAACATCGAGGCTTCCTCTGGTGAAAGCCAGTCTCTTGCATGCACTGAGCCAGTTTCTGAAGTTACAAGAAGTGGGAAGGAAACTGATTCAAGGAAACAGGTGGGAAAGAAAAAAATGGCTGAAAAAATGAAGGACTATAATATTTAGTAAAGCTTTGCAATTTTCATTTAACTCCTTTAATTTGTAGTAGATTCTTTTTCTGCACAATACATTTCTACAAGGTCCGGCCGAAGAAGAAAAAATAATAATTACGGAAGACCAACCATAAAAGAAAGTTCCACTTGGCATCTAACTGTCATATAGCAAAAAAAAGTGATTGAAATTGATTTTTCTTCTTCTCTTCTCACGAACTCTCTAGTATCTTCTTCTCTTCTCACAAAAAAGTTCCACGACGATCATTCTCCATCTTTCGAGATGAATCTCATTCCCTTAAAAATACCTCACCTGCCTCCTTCTTCTCTCTCGCAAATCACAAACTTTCTAAACATCCCAAAAACGAAATCTACAACGATCTTGTTACAAAGAAGAAGTTATACAATCTATTGAAGAAAATCTAAGATGAATCCAGAGAAATTCACACACAAGACGAACGAGACAATCGCAGCAGCTCACGAGCTCGCCGTAAACTCCGGCCACGCTCAAATCACTCCTCTACACTTAGCCGGAGCCTTAATCTCCGACCCGCCGGAATATTCCCTCAAGCCATCTCCAGCGCCGGCGCCGCCGCCCAATCCGCCGAAAGAGTGATCAACCAAGCTCTAAAGAAGCTCCCCTCTCAATCCCCACCGCCGGATGATATCCCCGCGAGCTCGAGCCTCATCAAGGTCATACGCAGAGCTCATTCCGCTCAGAAGTCGCGCGGGGACACTCACTTGGCTGTTGATCAGATCCTCATCGGCCTTCTCGAAGATTCTCAGATAAAGGATCTGTTGAGCGAGGTAGGCGTTGGGGCGGGGAAGGTGAAGGCTGAGGTTGAGAAGCTTCGCGGGAAAGAAGGGAAGAAGGTGGAGAGCGCTTCCGGTGATACGAATTTTCAAGCGTTGAAGACTTATGGGAGGGACTTGGTTGAGGAGGCTGGGAAGCTTGATCCTGTGATTGGTAGAGACGAGGAGATTAGGAGAGTTGTGAGGATTCTCTCTAGGAGGACTAAGAATAATCCCGTCCTTATTGGAGAGCCGGGAGTTGGGAAGACAGCTGTTGTTGAAGGCTTAGTGCAGAGGATTGTGAAGGGAGATGTTCCTAATAGTTTAACTGATGTGAGGTTGGTGTCTTTGGATATGGGTGCGTTGGTTGCTGGTGCTAAGTACAGAGGGGAGTTTGAGGAGAGGTTGAAAGCTGTGTTGAAAGAGGTTGAGGAAGCTGAAGGAAAAGTGATTTTGTTTATTGATGAGATTCATTTGGTTCTTGGCGCTGGGAAGAGTGAAGGGTCCATGGATGCGGCTAATCTGTTTAAGCCTATGTTAGCTAGAGGTCAGCTTCGGTGTATTGGTGCTACGACGCTTGAGGAGTATAGGAAGTATGTTGAGAAAGATGCTGCCTTTGAGAGACGGTTTCAGCAGGTTTATGTAGCTGAGCCGAGTGTGGTTGACACTATTAGTATTCTTAGAGGGCTTATAGAGAGGTATGAGGGACATCATGGTGTGCGTATCCAGGACCGAGCTCTTATCAATGCCGCTCAGCTGTCTGCCCGTTATATCACTGGTACGTTAAAGATTCTTAATACGAAGACAATGCTGTTGTTTGATCTTTTTCTTGACATGACATGTTTGTGGTTGAATAGGTCGGCATTTACCGGATAAGGCTATTGATTTGGTGGATGAGGCTTGTGCTAATGTGAGAGTCCAGCTTGATAGCCAACCTGAAGAGATTGATAACCTTGAAAGGAAGAGGATGCAGCTGGAGATTGAGCTACATGCCTTGGAAAGGGAGAAAGATAAAGCCAGCAAAGCTCGGCTTGTGGAGGTGCGGAAAGAGCTTGATGACTTGAGGGACAAGCTACAGCCTCTCACGATGAAGTACAGAAAGGAGAAAGAGAGAATTGATGAGATTCGCCGGCTTAAGCAGAAAAGAGAAGAGCTCATGTTTGCTTTGCAAGAGGCAGAACGAAGATATGACTTTGCAAGAGCTGCTGACCTAAGATATGGAGCAATCCAAGAAGTGGAATCTGCAATTGCCCAACTTGAAGGAACTTCTGACGACAATATGATGCTAACCGAAAACGTTGGGCCGGAACACATTGCTGAAGTTGTGAGCCGTTGGACTGGGATTCCAGTGACAAGACTTGGCCAGAACGAGAAGGACAGGTTGATTGGTCTTGCTGATAGGTTGCACAAGAGGGTCGTGGGACAAGATCAAGCTGTGAACGCCGTTGCTGAGGCGATCTTAAGGTCTAGAGCAGGACTTGGAAGGCCACAACAACCAACTGGATCATTTTTGTTCCTTCGCCCAACTGGTGTTGGCAAGACTGAGCTTGCTAAGGCTCTTGCTGAGCAGCTCTTTGATGACGAAAACCTCTTAGTTCGGATTGATATGTCTGAGTATATGGAGCAGCACTCTGTCTCTCGCCTCATTGGAGCACCACCTGGGTAAGTAGCTATTGCTTTACTTTCCAAAACTCTGTTTTCTCCATGAAAATTTGTTTTCTTACATGGTATCGCTTTCTCTCAGCTATGTTGGTCACGAGGAAGGAGGACAGTTAACTGAGGCTGTGAGGAGACGACCTTATTGTGTTATACTCTTTGATGAAGTGGAAAAGGCCCATGTTGCTGTCTTCAACACTTTGCTTCAAGTGTTGGATGATGGTAGATTGACAGACGGCCAAGGAAGGACGGTCGATTTCAGGAACTCGGTGATAATCATGACATCAAACCTTGGCGCAGAGCATCTTCTCTCAGGGCTAACTGGGAAAGTGACGATGCAAGTGGCCCGGGAATGTGTGATGCAGGAGGTGAGAAAGCACTTCAGACCAGAGCTCCTGAACAGGCTTGACGAGATCGTGGTGTTCGATCCCCTTTCACATGACCAGTTAAGGAAAGTAGCCCGCCTCCAAATGAAGGATGTTGCTGTCCGGCTTGCTGAGAGAGGCGTTGCTTTGGCAGTCACCGATGCTGCTTTGGACTACATTTTAGCTGAGAGTTACGACCCGGTATGTCTCTTAGCCTACTGCAATATTTATCTTGTACTAATCTCTTAGTTTGGTAATGTCTGTTGGCTGACTATATTGTGTTGTATGGTTAGGTGTATGGTGCTAGGCCAATAAGGAGATGGATGGAGAGGAAGGTGGTGACAGAGTTGTCGAAGATGGTTGTGCGTGAGGAAATTGATGAGAACTCCACAGTTTACATAGATGCAGGCAGTGGTGGATCTGATCTTGTGTACCGTGTTGAGAAGAATGGTGGGATAGTGAACGCTACGACAGGGCAGAAGTCGGATGTTCTGATTCATATTGCCAATGGGCCAAAGAAAAATGATGCAGCTCAGGCGGTGAAGAAGATGAGGATTGAGGAAATAGAAGATGATGATGAGGAAATGGTTGAGGATTAAAGTCTTAACCTTTAAAGTGTCTCCAATGTAATACTCATACCCTGTTCTGGTTTTTGGATTGGCTTCTTTGGTTGACTTAACTAGCAGAATCATGTGAAGATGTAAAAAGTCTACTTTCATTGGAAATAAACTCGATTTACATAAATTCGTTGTAATCTCATTCTAATTCTCACTTATCCGCATCATAAATTAGATTAAGAGCGTCTTAACAATGTCATTACAACCAAACCTTTAATGTAGTGGAGTAAGTGGCCATAAGCTGCCATGCCTCTCCGTCTTACACGGCAGCTTAGAGATCATCACACGAGAGAGCAAGTAGGAACGAGAAGTAAACGACAACATAAATAGATAAGGCAACGAAAAAACATTATAAATTGTATTTAAATATTTTAATGGGCCCAAGTTTTGAGGCCCAAAGGACCACTATAATCAAAATCTAAAGATGAGAGAACTAGGGCAACACGTTATAAACTCGTGGTTATGTCTTAAGGTTCGGCTTCTCCGTTTTCATCACTAGCTGCAGAGTCTTGCGTTTTTATCAGCCGACGCGAAAATGGTGAAGGGACGCCAAGGAGAACGTGTCAGGTCTTTCTTCCTCTCCTCCTCTTATTGTTCATCAAGTTTGACACATAAGCCTAGTTTTCAAATCTTGGTTTATCCATAGTAGCACTTGAGCTTTGCTCCTTTTGCCTCTGTTTTACTCACTTTAATGGTCTTATCGATTGTATTGCAGACTCTACGTTAGGGGAACCATCTTGGGATACAAAAGGTGACACATTTTACATTTGATCTCTATGTAAATTCATTGTATACTTCTTACTGTTTCTTGATTTAGCTCCAATTATCTAATGAACCATGATGAGTAGTTTATGTAACTGAAGCTGCTAGGATCTCATATTCAACTTATAATTAGACTCTGCTCCTATAATACCTTCACAAAATCAAAACTCTATGTAATTAGCTCTCTGCATTTTCTTAGAACATTGTATAAACTTCTGCTTAATTGCTTTGTCGTGTAGAACTTAGACTGAACTTTTGATAATGTTAACTTTGGTTTCTAACGTTTCCTTTATTGGTGCAGGTCCAAGTCTAACCAGTACCCAAACACATCCCTTATCCAGATTGAAGGAGTCAACACGACGGAGGAGGTGACATGGTACAAGGGAAAGAGGATGGCTTACATCTACAAGGCTAAGACCAAGAAGAACGGTAGCCACTACCGCTGCATCTGGGGAAAGGTTACAAGGCCTCATGGTAACAGCGGTGTTGTGCGTGCCAAATTCACTTCCAACTTGCCTCCTAAGTCCATGGTACTTTATCAGATATCTTTTAATCGTTATCTTGTTTAGATGTTAAATCTTTTGCTTGGGGTTCTAAAGAAGACAACTGTTTCTTACTTTTGCAGGGAATGAGGGTCAGAGTCTTCATGTATCCGAGTAACATATGAAGCAAACTTTGATGTTGTAGCTGTGGTTTTTGTCCACTAGTTCGTTATTTTTGTATTTTTGATATTTAAAGAATTTGACTTTCTTTGTTTTGAAGTGTTTTGTTGATCATGGTTCATGGATTTGGTCTTTAATCCCAAGTTAGAATCTCTCAATTCTTTTTTTCCTCATCATATAGTAACTTGACTCAGAAAGAATATCATTTTCTTTGGCTATTGATATCATTTAAAGAGATTGATAACGTACTTGTTACAAACATATTCACATTTTATAGAAGATAAAAAATTTATATCTATGTTAAATCTCTTCTAATCATTTTTGGCATCATTAACTTATCCTTCGTGGCTTAATATGATCGAAACTCACTCGATAATTATATGGAAACAATAGAAAAATTGATATCGTATGTAATATTGTAATATCTACGCTTAGGCCCATTAAACATTTTGGACCTAGATAGCCCAACTTTGTAAAAGTAATCATCTGTTGTTTTTTTTTGTTTTTGTTTTTATACCTGAAAATTGAAAAAAGTAGCAACCCACTAAAAAAACCTAAAGACTCGTGTTGTGAAGACACAGAGACAGTGTTGTGTCGACTCTGGTGTTTCTCGCAGTCACAGGCTCTCAGCCTCGTTAAACCATTAGCAGAGAGAGAAAGAGACCCTTAAACCTTATCTGCATTTGTTCTTGGCGATGAATACCTCCCAAGCTACTCGTGCGGCTCTGTTTCTAAACGTAACTATTCTCTTACTCTAAGTTCTATTGCATAGATTAGTGTTAATACAGTCGCATCGCTTTTTTATTGGCGTCTGTGATGTTTTTATTTGGTAAAAGATTCCATTATTCATGGCTCTTGCAGGGTTCCAATAGACAAACGACGCTTTTGCAGCGAAGCTCAACAACTCAACTGTGGGGTTCTGTTAGATTTCAAACCCCACAGGGTCTGCGCTCTCTGAATAGAGCCAAAGCTGGTGGCTTGAGATGTTCTACGCCTGGAGCTCCTGCTGTTTCTGTTGTTGAGCAACCGAGCTTAGTTGAGAAACCTGCTGCAGAGGTCATCCATTTCTACCGCGTCCCTTTGATTCAAGAAAGCGCCAACGCTGAGCTTCTCAAGGCGGTTCAGACCAAAATCAGCAACCAGGTTGTCAGTTTAACAACAGAACAGTGTTTCAACATCGGTCTTGAAACTGAATTACCACAAGAAAAGCTATCTGTCCTAAAGTGGATTCTTCAAGAAACATTCGAGCCAGAGAATCTAGGTACTACTTTCACCCTCTCATTGTATTATTTTGTTTACTTGCAATGGTAACAAAACTGTTTATGCTTTACAGGCACAGATAGTTTTCTTGAGAGGAAGAAGAAGCAGGAAGGACTTCAGGCTACAATCATCGAAGTCGGTCCCAGACTGTCTTTTACAACAGCTTGGTCCACCAATGCAGTTTCAATATGCAGAGCTTGTGGTTTAAACGAAGTGACTCGCTTGGAAAGGTCCAGGAGGTACCTCTTGTTCAGCAACGAGCCACTCTTGGAGACTCAAATACACGAGTTTTCCGCGATGGTTCACGATAGAATGACCGAGTGTGTGTACCCTCAAAGGCTGACTTCATTTGAGACTAATGTGGTTCCCGAGGAAGTTAAGTATGTGCCTGTGATGGAGAAAGGTAGAGAGGCGCTTGAAGATATCAACCAGAAGATGGGTTTAGCCTTTGATGAGCAAGACTTGCTGTATTACACTAAACTTTTCAAAGAGGATATTAAGCGTAACCCCACTAATGTTGAGCTGTTTGATATCGCTCAGTCCAACAGCGAGCATAGTCGACATTGGTTCTTTGCTGGGAACATTGTTATTGATGGAAAGCCAATGGATAGGTCTCTTATGCAGATTGTAAAGAGCACTTGGGAGGTAATAACTATAAATGCTGAACTTTAACTTTTTTTTAAATGATAAACCTCTTATCTTATGTGTTTAAATTATGCAGGCAAATAGAAATAACTCTGTCATTGGGTTTAAGGATAACTCCAGTGCTATAAGAGGCTTTATGGTGAACCAGCTACGACCTGTTCTTCCTGGTTCCACTTGCTTACTTGATCTCAGCGCACGTGATCTCGACATCTTGTTCACTGCTGAGACTCATAACTTCCCTTGCGCGGTGGCTCCTTACCCTGGCGCTGAGACAGGTGCTGGAGGGAGAATTAGGGACACACATGCAACTGGAAGAGGCTCATTTGTGGTTGCATCCACTTCTGGTTACTGTGTTGGGAACCTCAACATGGAGGGCTCTTATGCTCCTTGGGAAGACTCCTCTTTCCAGTACCCATCAAATCTTGCCTCACCTTTACAGATACTCGTAGACGCTAGCAACGGAGCGTCTGACTATGGGAACAAGTTTGGAGAGCCTATGATTCAAGGATACACCAGGACTTTTGGAATGAGACTGCCGAGTGGGGATAGAAGAGAGTGGTTGAAGCCTATTATGTTCAGTGCAGGGATTGGACAGATTGATCATACTCATATAACCAAAGGTGAGCCTGAGGTTGGGATGCTTGTTGTTAAGATTGGTGGACCTGCTTACCGTATTGGTATGGGAGGAGGTGCAGCTTCGAGTATGGTGAGTGGTCAGAACGACGCAGAGCTTGATTTCAACGCTGTGCAGCGTGGAGATGCTGAGATGTCTCAGAAGCTGTACCGTGTTGTCCGTGCTTGCATTGAGATGGGGGAGAAGAATCCTATTATCAGTATTCATGATCAAGGCGCTGGTGGGAATTGTAATGTGGTTAAAGAGATTATTTATCCCAAAGGTGCGGAGATTGATATAAGAGCGGTTGTTGTTGGTGATCATACTATGTCTGTGTTGGAGATTTGGGGAGCTGAGTATCAAGAGCAGGATGCTATTCTGGTGAAAGCTGAGAGCCGAGAGGTTTTGGAATTGATTTGTAAGAGGGAGAGGCTTTCAATGGCTGTGCTTGGAACGATTAATGGAGAAGGTCGTTGTACTTTAATTGACAGCACAGCTGCAGCTAAGTGCAAGAAGGAAGGCTTACCTCCACCTTCTCCTGCTGTGGATCTTGAACTCGAGAAGGTTCTTGGTGACATGCCTAAGAAAACGTTTGAGTTCAACCGCGTTTCTTATGCACGGGAACCACTTGATATTGCTCCTGGGATTACATTGATGGACTCTTTGAAAAGGGTTCTGCGTTTAGCATCTGTTTCTTCGAAGCGGTTCTTGACAACCAAAGTGGATAGATGTGTTACAGGTCTTGTTGCCCAGCAGCAAACAGTTGGACCGTTGCAGATCACTCTTGCTGATGTTGCAGTCATCGCACAGACATTCACAGATCTAACAGGTGGTGCATGTGCCATAGGAGAGCAACCGATCAAAGGCCTGCTTGATCCAAAAGCCATGGCGAGACTAGCCGTTGGAGAGGCTTTGACAAATCTGGTTTGGGCGAAGGTTACTGCTCTTTCTGATGTTAAAGCTAGTGGTAACTGGATGTATGCTGCCAAGCTTGAAGGAGAAGGATCAGCGATGTATGATGCTGCAATTGCTTTATCCGAAGCCATGATTGAGCTTGGCATTGCGATTGATGGTGGTAAAGATAGTCTTTCAATGGCAGCTCATGCGGATGGTGAGGTTGTTAAAGCTCCAGGAAACCTTGTGATCAGTGCTTATGTTACCTGTCCTGACATAACAAAGACAGTGACTCCTGATCTGAAGCTTGGAGATGATGATGATGGTGTTCTCTTGCATGTTGATTTAGCAAAGGGGAAGAGGAGGTTAGGTGGATCTGCACTTGCTCAGGTCTTTGGTCAGATTGGAAACGACTGTCCTGACGTTGATGATGTTCCGTATCTGAAAAATGTTTTCGAAGGCGTTCAAGCTCTCATCTCAGAGGACTTGGTATCTGCTGGACATGACATCAGCGATGGTGGACTAGTTGTAGCAGCTATGGAAATGGCTTTTGCTGGAAACAAAGGTATAAGCCTTAACTTGGATTCAAACGGGATTAGCCTCTTTGAAACTTTGTTCTCTGAAGAGCTCGGTCTAGTGATGGAGATTAGCAACAAGAACTTAGACGCTGTGTTGGAGAAGCTCCGTGGGTTTAATGTTACTGCTGAAGTCATTGGGAAAGTCACCGAGTCTCCTTTGATTGAGGTGAAAGTTGATGGAATCACTCATTTGAGCGAGGAAACTTCATTCCTCAGAGACATGTGGGAAGACACCAGTTTCCAGTTGGAGAAGCTGCAGCGGTTAGCTTCTTGTGTTGAGATGGAGAAAGAAGGTTTGAAGTTGAGGCATGAACCTAACTGGAAGCTCTCATTTACTCCTTCATGGACCAATGATAAGTATATGTCTAAGGGTACGCTTCTTTATCTCATTAAGCCTATGTAACGTGTTGAGTGTTTTTAATTATTGTCTATGTTGTCAGATGCTAAACCGAAAGTAGCTGTGATCCGAGAGGAAGGCAGCAACGGAGACAGAGAAATGTCTGCTGCATTTTACGCTGCAGGTTTTGAACCGTGGGACGTGACAGTGTCTGACCTTCTAGCCGGAGCCATCACTCTTGACCAGTTCCGTGGGATTGTGTTTGTTGGCGGGTTCAGCTACGCTGACGTTCTCGACTCAGCCAAAGGATGGGCTGCTTCTATAAGATTCAACGCTCCTCTCCTGAGTCAGTTCCAAGAGTTCTACAAAAGACCAGACACATTCAGCCTCGGAATCTGCAACGGCTGTCAACTAATGGCCTTGTTAGGATGGGTTCCAGGCCCTCAAGTCGGCGGGTCTCTCGACACGGCCCAGCCGAGGTTTGTTCACAACGAGTCAGGAAGGTTTGAGTGCAGGTTCACAAGCGTGACGATCAAGGACTCGCCGTCGATAATGCTGAAGGGAATGGAGGGAAGCACCTTAGGAGTGTGGGCGGCTCATGGAGAAGGAAGGGCTTACTTCCCGGACGAAGGAGTCTTGGACCGTATGCTTCACTCAGATTTGGCTCCGTTGAGATACTGTGATGATGATGGGAGTGTGACTGAAGCTTACCCTTTTAACCTCAACGGCTCACCGTTGGGGATAGCAGCTATATGTTCGCCTGATGGGAGGCATCTTGCGATGATGCCTCATCCTGAACGGTGTTTCTTGATGTGGCAGTACCCGTGGTACCCGAAGAGCTGGGAGGTTGAGAAAGCTGGGCCTAGTCCGTGGTTGAAGATGTTCCAGAATGCTAGGGACTGGTGCTCTCAGCTTTAAGAGTTAATGTTTAAGTTTGGTTGAATCTAATGTTGAGTTCTGACAATTGGATCTACGTTTTGTTTTACTTGATAATACATTCTTCATATGAAATAATAAACATAATAATCATTGCATCGATAGATATTGAAGATTTGAAGTGGTTCGGGACAATAAAAGCTTCCTCCAACAACAATAACAATACAGTTTGGTTAGAAAACCATAGTCTATAGCATGGAAGACTCTACATTGACCAGAAAGTAAAAAATAGTATTATAGAGCCAACCTTTGATAGCTTTCTTGTTTGCAAAATCATTGTTTCAAACATACTAACTAGTTAGTACATAAATAGTCTGATCACCATTTCCTTTGCAATAAAACAACTTCAATGTATAAAATTAAATAAAAGAATACAATTCTTGTTTCTACTCTGCATAAAATGAGCAATGGATCATCTGGATTTCACTGTAGCATGATCGGTATCAGCTAAGTGCTTGAATAGTTTTGTCCTGGCCAAGGTAGATAAAATGGTGAGTCAACAACGTATGAGTGATACAAAATATACTGGAGATGACATAAGAAACAAATATTAAATGGACCAACCTTGACTCAAACTTTTCTCCGCATCTACCACATTTGTTATAAAAAACTTTCTTCGATGTGCCCTACATGTTGATACACATATGATTTCAGTAACTACCAGGCCAGAAACTATGATCTAGTGATGCTACAAGGGAGGAATGATTGTACCTCGGATGTCATTCCTCTGGTTGATGTTTTTGATCTTGGAACTCTCTTGCTTTCCTCAAACGTTTCTGCATGAAACTCTTCCGTGTCTCCATTTCTATCTTGAGTGTTATCAGCTTCACTGCTCTTCTCCAATAACCCTCCAAGGTTATTCATATCCTTATCCTTCTTGCTTCTGCGCCTCCTCCCTGTGATCTTCTTGTTATCATACTCCATTGAATGTGCATCATCCTTCACATTGTCATATGTGTTTAACTCTACTATGTTGGCATCATCGGCATTCTGTTTAGTTCTCTCAATCTCGACTACAACTTCATCTTCTTCTCTTGACACAACATTCTTTAGCTTATTTTTCTGCTCAGATACCATCTTCTTGAGTAGACTCATCTCGTCGTCCGCATCATCATCCTCACTTTCACTAGACCCTTTCACATCCTCCTCTGTCATAACAAACTCATCATCAGTCTCATCAGCTTCTCCTACAACTTCCTCTTCAACATCCTTTTGTTCGGCTTCGGCCTCATCGATATTGAACCCATCCTGAATCTTCTCTTGAAGCTCCTCTACAGTTTCAGTTTCAGGTGCCTCAACTCTCAACTCTGCCACTATCTCTTTGTGCTTCTTAGACTGCTCATGGTTCTTCCACTGCTTCTCAGTTTTGAAATTCTTGCTACAAACAATGCAATACAGCACCATACCTTCATCATCATTATCATCACTATCATCTTCTTCCACTACACTGAACCCTCCATCCTCCCCCTTTGCCCAATCAGGCTCCTTGTAGTTCATAGCTCTCTCCCACCTCACCTTACCCATCTTCTCCTTCCTCTCCCTCTCCCTCTCCTTCACCTCCATCTCTATCCTCTTCATCACCATCATATCAACCATTCTCTTGTCCAGCTTCTTCACAAAAGCAGCCAAGCTTCTCACACTCTCGTTGTACTCTCTCTTCGCCTTCTTCCTCACCTCATCATTCTCCTCCTTCATCTTCCTCCTTATCACGCCGTCAGGTTCAGCCATCACATCAAACTCATCCACCCAGCAAAAATCCATAACAGTCCTAAACCCTAACCAGTAACTATAAAACTCCTTTACCTGAGCGTACGGACTCTCTAGACTCCCCATCACTGGAGGAGTCTCCATTCCCAGCCCTAACTTCCTAGCGAAGTTAACCTCGTTGAGGTAAACACTGTTGAACACATCGGAATACACCTTGTAGAATCCTTTCCAGGTGTCAGAGTAACCGGAGTATACCTTTGTGGAGAAGAAAGGGAGGAGATTCGGAACTGTGCCGCCAGACATTCTCAAATATTATGAAGGTTGTTGTATTCAGTTATCTCAGCCGTCTGCAACAGTTTGTCTAAACTATTTATATGATCATAAGTCATCTAAACCCTAAAACAATATACCTATACATAAATAAGAAAATATTGGTATAGATTGGCAAAATCTCCAAAATAAGACATTTTAAAATATTGATGTAAAAATGTTACCCAATGAATTTTTTTCCAGATAGCACTCATGTGAATAGTGATAAAAAAAAACTAAATTACTGTAACGCCTAAACTCTAATACCACCCACCCATAAATACTAACCATAAATTCTAATCACTTAAATACTAAATTCAAATATGAAATATATATATATATATATATTTAATATATGTTATTTTGAGAAGTTTCTTTTTTTTTTTTTTTTTTTTTACACAATTGGAATTTGATTAAACAGAGTTCTGAAACGAAACTTACAAACATAATGCCATATTCAGGCAAACAAAACCCGAATGATTTACGGGAGCCTTTACCCAAGAGATTTATGGGAACCATACTATCTAGAGAAACAAACATTCATACCAACTTGAGACAAAAGAAAGACTAATCACTAGAGGGTCTCCAAATCCATAATACTCAATCATACCTTCTGCACATCGCCAACAGAGCTGAAAGACAAGAGCTCGAGTAGAACCACACTGCTACAAAGCGAAGAGTGAACACCAAGAACCCCACCAGACTCTAAACGGCTGAGATAGTTGCAACATAACACAGAGCAAAGGCAGAAACTTCACCACGACCATTACCAAGAGGAGCCAAAACCGAAAACAAGCTCAAGCACAAGATAAAAATCTTGAACTCTGACCGGGAAAACACCTTCAAAGACCTCCAATTCTTACACGCGGACCCTCGCATCCCAAACTCAGCATCTACCGACTGAAGAATGGCCACCTCCTCGCAAGAGAAGAACTGAAGGACGGAACCACTGCGACGCTAATAACCCCACTAGAAACACACAGCTTCTAGGAAGAGAAAGTAGATGCCCCCGCAACAAGACCACATCCAAAATACGAACCACGAACCAGACTTGAACCAACTCCTAGCATAGCGACCTTGATACAGATAAGAAGAAAAGCCGAGCACAGGAACAAGACCAGGCCAAACCAACAAGAAATCTGTTATAGAAACTAAAGCCGGAACATTTGGCCCGCCAAAACAAACCCGTTGCTAAAGACACAACAGACACCAATCGGAAAGACCAACACCAGCAATCACCTCCAGAACCACCGCCAAGACCATGACGCTACAAGACCATCCGATTAACCAACCCAAACAAGCACGAAGGAATCCGAGACACGCTCGATAAGGGACCACCATGAACCGGCGGCGGACCCAACCAACTAGCCACACGCCCTCCATGAAAACCGTGACCCGACACAAGCTCCTCGAACCAAAGCCCTCCACCTAACTAGAACCACACCCTAACATAATCTAAACACGAGATCTACTAAAGACAGAGAAAATAAAGCTAAAGGGACCGGCGGTGGCGCTAACGGAGCCACCACGCGCCGGTCACCGGAGTTGCAGAGATGAACGGTTGATGGGAGAGATAGGAACGAGTTTTTAAAGTAAAGTGTTTTCTGTTAAAGTGTTTTTTGAGTGTTATTTTATCATAAAACATAATTTAATGTTATTTGAAGGTATTAATTTGGAGAAGTTTCTCTATTGTGTGTTAATTGAATAATTTTAGTTTGATTATGTATTTGATTGAGCAAAACTGGATTAAGATTGATTGGTAAACATTAAACCGAATGTATATGCGGAAATATAATTCGAACTTCTATATTGGGTGGAAATCCACTTTCAATTCATGGAGTTACAGAAGGTGAGCTCAGCACCGGTCCTGGTTTATGATGGGCTGGAAGCAAACTTATAATATTGGGCTGGTCTATGAAAGTTTGTCAAAAAACTAACTCTAATAAAAAACTGCACCTAAGGAAAATTGAACCCATCACTATGAAACAATGAGGGAAGAGCTGTTTCCAACTGACATACAGTGAATTCCGGAAAATGAAGGCCGAAATTATTGATAATAATGTTACGGCTGGAAGCGTATGCTTCTCCCGCTTCCTATCAGGGCCGGTACTGCGTGAGCTTAAGTATATGTAAATGTGGTGCTATATGATAGTTCTGAGGGAGAAATAGATTATCACCCCTTATCGGCTGAAACTATTATAAATAGTCCTTGGTCAGTATTGAACAAAGTTTTAGGAAAGTATATATGACAACAATGAAATAAACTCCATTGAGTAAAACTAGTAATCACGTATTTAGTTAATGTATTATCAATTGCAGTTCATTTCCTAGGTTAAAAGACTTTATCTGGAAACTTGCAACCCAGGCTTAATATTATCTATGGAGACTTGAAGCCACACCACAATAGTTACTGAGTATGATGAAATTCACTATTGCGTACGGTGTCTCCTTCGAAAACGATTTTCTTGTATCCCAAGGCCGAGCAAGCGTACATTTATGCATTTTCAGGTGTACTTCTCCCTTCGAACTTTCCATTCTTGAAAACTTCTAGTACTATTTCAAACCGAGCTTTACTTAGCAATGTCGAAAATAGTTGATTAAAATTGGGTAACAATTTTCATTATCATATAAAAATTCCTAGACGCGTGCGTGTCCTTTAAACTCTTAATCTCCTCTTGATTCCAAAAACAAACAACATTCCCTTTCTTGTCATCTAAACTTTCTAAAAATAGACATCTTCTTGCATGTGTTCTTCGTCTTCATTGTTGTCCTCTGAAACATCTTTTGTCTTCTTCATACTTGCATTGCAGATTAAAACTTTTGGCAGAATTTTCATTTTGGAACCATGGAAACGTCACACGAGCACAACTTTTTCAACCCCACGTCTAAACCAGACGCAGAAGATCCAACCCTAAGACTTTCTTCATCGTCTTCTTCCTCTTCTTGTTCTTCCATAGAAGCAGAACCAAGACCTGATCATAATCTAAGAAACAATCAATCTCCTCCAACGCAAATCATGGAGAGATCTACAAACGACGCAACCTCAACACCTACTTATAGAATCCCATCACACGTTTTCGAAACAACAACCTCAACAGCTCCCGTTGAATGGAGCACTCTCTCCAATGAATCTCTCTTCAGCATCCGCATGGGAAACAATAGCTTCACTGAAATAGATTACTTCAAATCCGGCGAGCTCACGTTTCCTCAGCCTCCTTCACCGAGAACTCCTCATATGCCTTCTCCGCGCCACGACACAAAACAAGGGGGAGTCGCGGAGGAGTTCAAAACTCCGGTGGATGTAGGTAAGAAAGCAGCTGAGACAGACAAAGCGTATCGCACAAGTAAAGATGAAGAACAAAAAGCTGCCGCAAGTATACGAGAAGTTATCATGGCTAATGAAGCTTCTAATAAAGACAGCAACAACAACAACAACAAAAACAATAAGTTAGATCGGTCTGTTTCTCGCCGGTCTGAAGATTTAAGCGTTAAGTCTTTCGCTTTTCAAAAGTAAAACAACAAAAAAAAAACTCTTCTCTTCATGTCTTAAAATAGAAATGTCTTTATTTTTCTCACTTTTTGTTGTTGTTCATTGTGTAGATTGGGGAATGCAGATAAGGGTGGATTACAAGGGCCAACGCCACAAAAGAGGAGGACTTCGCAGCCAGATTCGCCAAAGAGTTCGTCTGAGGCTGATGAAGGAGATGAATCTCAAAAACCTCTTACTCCTAAAGCAGAAGCTGATCGTGCATGTAATCGCAACCCTAAATGGTTATCTTGCTTCCCTTGCTGCACAACTTTCTGTGTCTAATTGAGTTTGATTTGTTTACTATCTCTTAAGTTATTTAGAGAGATTGTTTCTTCTTCTTAGTATTTTAGAAGTATGTTCCAAGATGTACATAGTTTTTTTTTTCTGTTTCTTATTTGTTAAGCATGATGTAAAAGAGAATGACAAACAATGGATAAACTGTGGTATTTCAAGCCTTTGCATAAGGGAGGACTAATGAAGCAATTTGACTCAAGAGCTGTCTTGGAGACTTGGAAGTTTCAGACAATGGAGACGTCCATTCTTGGTAGTTATGGAGGCTACCAGTGAAGTCGGTGAAGAGTCCATCAACACCAATCTCATTGATCCAGTACTCATATTCCTTATATGGATCTTGGCTGAAATTTAGGTGTAAGAATTCGTTTTCATTCCTGTACGTATAAGGATGCACCTGAGTTTTATATCGCCAAGAACATGTTCAAGAATTTAGCAACATGTTTCACCAACCAGACACTCAATCTTAGGGGGAGATTTGAAACAGACCTGTAGGTTATGCGCATGAGCTCTTTTGACCAAATCTGTGGGAGCTTGTATGTAATTGTTATTTACTGGAACAACTGTGTCCTTCCAAGGTCCAATCCCGACAACATATTGCTTAATGTAATTGAAATACACATCTGATGTGATCTCTGCGTAAGTCTAGAATTTACACGAAAAAATTGATCAATCACTTAAGCAAAAGAAAAAGAACTTTCAGGAGAAGCAAACAACTAAGAAGAGCAGAGGATGGACCTGGTTAGTGTCTTCTGTTAGCACGGTAACATCGTCTATTAGTAACACTTTCGGCGAGTCTGTCAATTTTGTTATGTACACAAGTGAAGATGGAGCAAATGATTGTATAAACAATGGTCTTTTCAACCACTTCTTGGACAAATATGAGCCTCCATATCCATATTTTTTAAGTGTCTCCACCACTTTATCCTCAAATCTCTTACCACCAGGCCATTTGACCTGCGAATATATAATAGTTGATTAGAAGCAAAGCTAGAGGTTCCAAGGGAGATAGAAGGCAAAGAAAGTTATAACGTTTCTGCAATGAAAGCAGAAGTGAAGCTTGTAGGATTGTGACTCACATGCTGGTTCATTAAAACTGGATTTTTAATTTCAGGATATATACCGACAACTCGAGGAGCATCCCGAGCAATGGTAATGAACTCTTCAAATGTAATGATAGGGTACTTTCCTGCAAAAACAAACAAGAGATCTGCAGAGTTAGATGTTTCTTGTACCATTGTTTTTGTTTCCTCATCCAGATTAATCCAGGAACAAAAGGATAGCTAACCATTGTATTGCTGGTCTCGAAAAGAGTATCTCTGCTTTGTCCTTAGTTTCTTTAGTTCTTTGAGAGTAAAATCAACTGTAAGCAAATCAAAGAGAACCTATTAGGATGCATCCACTCAGGTATAAACAATAAAAGAAGGAATCATGGGAACGTACAAGTGAAAAAGCCAGTGATGTTGAATCCTTGAACCTCGTATGTTCTTTTACGATCAAAAAACTCTTTGTGGCTCGCAACATTGGTTGTTTCGTCAAGGATGACATCATGGAAACAGATAAGCGCACCATCTTTGGTTGATAAGACATCTGTTTCTATGAAGTCTGTACCCTCTTCAATTGCTCTCTGTCCAAATAAGAAGATTCACTTCAACAAAACAAACTAAAGATAGCCATGGCAGTAATATGCCAAGATAGTAAAATCAAAGAGAGAGAGAGATATTGATAAGGAAATGTCAATGGTGTACCAAGTATGCAGCTGCAGTTTCTTCAGGGATCTCTCCATTGGAACCTCTGTGTGCGATGTTATAAGGACGTGAAGTCTGAATCGGTAGCTTACCGCCTTTGGCTCCTACACCAGGGAGTGGGTATGGTGTCCTTACAGCACAGACAGTAAGCAGAGATAGCCATATTAATGGCAAGCATTCTGTAGAGATGAACAATAACCACTTCTTATATCAAACTCCATTGTTATTCTTGCTTCTCTTTTCCTTTTTAGTAAGAAAACCCAAACTTCTCTTTGATTTTGCAGAAAAAAAAGTAAAACAAGTTGCATTACACGCATACTATCAGATGGAGACTAATAGAACAATGAGAAACCCACAAAACATATAAAAAGGTTGAGGTTGAGAAGTTTACTTGTAAGAATCATGAAGATCTCTTAGATCAATCGGATTGCTTTGGTCTTGTCTGTGACTCAATTGGTTCATGTCCGATTATTTAAGTAGAAAAAAAGATTCTGAGATCTATTTTTATAATCAAAATATCAGTCCAATATTAGTAGAATATAATTCAGACAAGTTGGTGGCGGTGGCTGACACAAAGAAATATAGAAATATACATTTAACATTTTAGGGGACCAAGATTGCCTTTGGTGATTTGTACCTCAAAGTCTCCTTGTCTTTCTTTGTTGCATCCCTTTGAAGAGGTTCAAAGTCTGGACTATCCAAGTTTGCTTTCAGTGCCTTGTTTAATAATATGGAAGGTATATCTGTAATCTTTTTCACCATGTGTAACTATTTCTCATTTATTTGTAGTTATATTTTACTAACCGAAATACCGAAAACAAAAAAAAAACGAACTTAAATCGAACCGATATCCGGATTGAACACCCCTACTTCCCTTGCATCAAAAGATTATAGTGCCGTTCTGGGAAGTAGCTAAATATCTATATCGTGTAGCACAGTCTTTAATCCAACTGTCAAAACCGCAAACCAGAGTTTTCCGTAGACCCGAGTTTTTCCTGCCAAAAAATGAAAAATTGAATAGCCCGCCAAAAACAAAAAGTCAGGTTTTTCGGAAAAAATCACAATATTGAGTTTTTCCGCTAAAACCGCAAGATCAAGTTTTCCCGGCATAACTTAAAAGTTCGTTTTTATAGTTTTGATGGAAATTTTGATTTTATGGTTTTAGCAGAAAAAAAAAATTTTATTTTGGCAAAAAAACTCGATTTTGATGTTTTGGCTGGAAAACTAGATTTTGTGGTTTTTGCTGGAAAACTCAATTTTTCTGTTTTTACGAAAAAACTTGATTTTGTAGTTTGAATGGGAATATTCGATTTTTGGTTTTAAAGAGGGGGGGAAACTATGTTTTCGTTTTTGGCAGGAAAACTTGATTTTTAGTTTTTCAGTGCCCTGCCAGAAAGTTTTTCCGGACTAGAGAACATAGAGAGCCTTGACCTTTCTTTCAACAGTTTACAAGGCCGAATCCCATCACAACTGACAGAGATGAGAAGTCTTGCTGTCTTCAATGTCTCTTACAACAATCTATCTGGTGTCATGGAAGCAGCTACATTGGGAATCCTCATTTATGTGGAAAACCCACAGGTAGAAGTTGTAGTATCAAATATCAATGCTTCAGAAGTTGGAGTTGAAGATGCAGTCTTCATGGAATCTTTCCGAATGAGTTTTGTTGTAGGCTATGTGACCATAGCTTCACTCTCTTGTGATTCTCCGTGGAGAAGAGCTTGGCTTAGTGTTGTCGATGATTTTAACCGCATGATGAGAAGTTTGTCACCCTAAATTACATTGATTAAGATCAGTTATCTCTAAACTGGTCCAATGATGGTATATACATTGTTGTGTCAATTCCATTGCGGTACTTTTCTGTGTGTGTGACATGTTGCATGTTGCAATCACATCTGGTGTCTCTTGCATTCGATCATAAACCTCTTACTCCTAAAGCAGAAGCGATCATGCCTCTAACCGCACCCCTAAATGGTTATCTTGCTTCCCTTGCCGCACAACTTTCTGTGTCTAAGATCTTTTGAGGGGACTGAGTTTGATTTGTGTACTGTCTCTTAAGTTATTTAGAGAAACTGTTTCCTTCTTTTTGGTATAATAGAAGTATGCTCCAAGATTTACAAAGTTGTTTTGCCTTTTATGTATAATCTTGTGAAGTAAGCAAACACATTTGATCTTCAAAACTCCTCTGTGGTATTTCAAGCCTTTGTATAAGGGAGGACTAATGAAGCAATTTGACCCAAGAGCTGTCTTGGAGACTTGGAAGTTTCAGACAATGGAGATGTCCATTCTTGATAGTTGTGGAGGCTACCCGTGAAGTCGGTGAAGAGTCCATCGACTCCAATCTCATTGATCCAGTACTTGTATTCCTTATATGGATCTTGGCTGAAGTTTAAGTGTAGGAACTCGTTTTCATTCCTGTACGTGTATGGATGCACCTGAGTTTTATAACGCCAAAGTTAGTAACATGTTACAGACCTTTAATCTCTGGGGAAGGTTTTAAAACCGACCTGTAGATTATGCACATGAGCTCTTTTAACCAGATCTGTGGGGGCTTGCGTGTAATTGTTGCTTACTTGAACAACTGTGTCCTTCCAAGGTCCGATACCGACAACATATTGCTTAATGTAATTGAAATACACATCTGATGTGATCTCCGCATATGTCTAGAATGCAGGAAAGATTGATCACTCTAGCAAAGCAAAAGCATAAGAACATTCAGTTGTAAGAAGAAGAGCAGAGGATGGACCTGGTTAGTGTCTTCTGTTAGAATGGTAACATCGTCTATTAGTAACACTTTTGGCGAGTCTATCAAGTTTGATATGTACACGAGTGAAGATGGCGCAAATGACTGAATAAACAATGGTCTTTTCAACCATTTCTTGGACAAATATGAGCCTCCATATTTATACTTTTTAAGTGTCTCCACCACTTTATCTTCAAATCTCTTACCACCAGGCCACTTGACCTGCAAGTAATTTACCACTAATTAGAGCAAAAGTAGATGTTTCAATAAAGAGCCAAAGAAAGTTATCACATGATTTCTGCAGTAAAGTAGAAGTCAAGCTTCTAGGATTGTGACTCACATGCTGGTTCATTAAAACTGGATTCTTAATCTCAGGGTATATTCCGACAACTCGAGGAGCTTCCCGAGCAATGGTAATGAATTCTTCAAATGTAATGATAGGGTACTTTCCTACAAAACAAGCAAGAGATGGACAGGGTTAGATATTTCATGTACCAGGAATTGTTTTTGTTTCTTCCAACAGTTAAAAGACAGCAAAGAAAGGCTTAGCTAACCGTTGTATTGCTGGTCCCGGAAAGAAAATCTCTGTTTTGTCCTTAGTTTCTTTAATTCCTTGAGTGTAAAATCAACTGTAAGCAATCAAAGTCGTTAGAGAATAGACCAAGTTCAAGTAAACCCACTTGAAGCGTTATTAGATGCATATTTATGCTGAGAAGAACTCATTGGTATAAAGAAACAAAAGAAGAAGCATGGGAAGGGAACGTACATGTGAAAAAGCCAGTCTTGTTAGATCCTTGGACCTCATAAGTCCTATTACGATCAGCAAACTCCTTGTGGCTGGCAACATTGGTTGTTTCGTCAAGGGTGTAATCATGGAAACAGATAAGCACACCATCTTTGGATGATAAGACATCTGTTTCTATGAAGTCTGCACCCTCTTCAATTGCTCTCTGACAAAAAGACAGATAAAATTGCTTATAAGCATTCACTTCAAAAAAGCAAACTAGAGACAGCCATGCCAGCCAGATAAATCAAATGAAAGAGATAGATAGAGAGAGAGAGAGATTGATCAAGGAAATGTCAATGGTATACCAAGTATGCAGGAGCAGTTTCTTCAGGGATCTCTCCATTGGAACCTCTGTGTGCAATGTTATAAGGACGTGAAGTCTGAATGGGCAACTTAGCACTTTTGCCTCCTTTACCAGGGAGTGGGTATAATGTCCTTCCAGCACAGGCAGTAAGCAGAAAGAGCCATATCAATGGTAAGCATCCTGTAAGATGAACAATAACCACTTCTTTTTTTTTTAATCAAACTCCCTTGTTATTCTTGATTCTTTTTTTTTTTTTTAACAGTTATGTCAGCAGAAACAAAAGGGAAAAACTGATCAATAGGAAACCCAACCACAGAATCAATAGGATAAGATATAAGCCTAATTTTTAAAGACCCAAACTTGCACTTCCTCTTTTCATTTTGCTACTCATTTTTTTTATGGATGAACAGTGGAAACTCAAAGGGCAAGGATCAAGTTTTGCAAACTCCATCCACAAGTTAATGAGGTGTAATATAAGCATACTATCAGATGGAGAATAATCGAACAGTGTGAAACCCAGAAAAAACAAATAAAAGAAGTTGGAGTTCGAAAAGCTTACTTGTAAGAATCATGACAAGCTCTTAGATCAATCGATTTTCTTGTCTGCCACCCAATTGGTTCCTGTCCGTTAACTACGAAGAAAGATTTTGGGATCTATTTTTTTAAATATATCTCACACCATTATGAGCTTCTTTTTTTCCACAAAACATTGACTTGTCTTATTATACAATTCAAAGTAAACGATAGCGATCCATCACTTTACTCATGCCACATGACTTTTAAGTGCTTCACTAAATGTGACGGGACTTCTGACATTTCAAACACAACCATTTCTTGCTTCATTATTTCCATTTGCTTTTTTTTTTTTATATCTTACTTGCAATGGAGGGGAAGCTTTTCTTGGGTCAATACTTGATATTGGTGATATTATTGCTGGGGCAGCTACATGGATACATAAGTTGTATTGAGAAAGAAAGAGTGGCTTTGTTGGACCTCAAGAAATACACAATCGCAAGTAACGAATCCCACCAGTTTTTAACAACTTGGACTAATGTCACAAAGAGCGATTGCTGCCAGTGGGAGAAAGTTAAGTGCGATCGTGCTAGCGGGCGGGTTATCAGGCTTTCCATTGGTTGGGCGCATTACAAAGAGAGTTCTCTAATCTTTCTTTGCTGCATCCCTTTGAAGAAATTCAAATTCTGGACTTATCCTCGTTGTTAGGATTCAGTGGTTTGTTTGATGATGTGGAAGGTATACCAGAATTTTCATAGTGGATAATTTTAATTTTTTTTATTTGCGTTGGAACTTTGATTTTTTTTTTCCCTCCGTTAGCGTTCTGTTTCTCTAAATAATCTAGATGGACTACATCTTAGTTCTTTGTTGCTAATTTATGAAAGTTAATACCTTATGCTACTGAGATTTCTTTGACGTTTGTGTCCCATGATGTATGTTGCAATCCCATAGGACCGTCACTTACTTTACCTTTCCATGTACATAGTGTGAATGGAGCAGGACCCTCCTGGGCATAACCAAGTGAAACATTTGCATATGGCTCCCAAAAATTTTAAAATTAATTTACGTAGTGTGTTTTGAGCGAGATATGTTATCTTTATAAGGTTAGCAAGAATTCTCGTTTGCAGGTTATAAAAGCCTAAGGAGATTAAGAAACTTGGAGATTCTGGATCTCTCTGGAAATGCATTCAACAACAGCATATTTCCATTTATTAATGCCGCTACATCACTTACAACTCTGTTACTTCATTGGAACAACATGGATGGTCTCTTTCCTGCTAAAGGTATGTTCCTTTTCCATTTGTATCTAGCACGGTTTATTTCTTGATAATGTATTTTTTTTCTTCTAAAAATTATTGTTCAACTTTTTCTGTACCTCTTAAACTCAGTTTGTATCATTCTTCTATTTGGTAAACTCTATTTCAGAACTCAAAGATTTGACGAACTTGGAACTACTGGACCTAAGTGAAAACAGATTTAACAATTCCATACCACTGGGAGGTAGCTTTTGCATTCATGTTTCCTTCTTCTCTAGGGTGTAAATTCGATTTAACAGCTGTCTAGTACATCTTTCGGCTATTATTTAAAGGAGTTTTCATTTGTGCGGCTTTGTGGCAGATTTACATGCTCTGAGGAATCTGAAAGCTTTGGATCTACATGGTAACGAATTTTCTACATTAGTGGAACTGCAAGGCAAGTCATAGATCTTCGACCTATGAATTAACTCTAATGATGATAATGAATATACTCATGTGAATAAACGTTTTGCGTTCGATTACCGTAGGTATTTGCGAACTGAAAATTTTGGAGGAGCTCAATCTCAGTCAAAACAAACTTGTAGGTCAGTTTCCCTTATGTTTACTTAGCTTCAATGGACTTCGAGTTCTTGATCTCTCATCTAACCAACTAAATGAGAAGCTACCATCTGCTATCCGTAACCTTGAATCCCTCGAGTACATGTCGCTGTCTAATAACAGCTTCAAAGGCTCCTTCTCACTTGGTTTACTCGCCAACCTCTCAAAGCTTAGAGTGTTCAGACTTGATTCAAAAGGCAACTCACTCCAAGTAAAGTCTGAAAGTTCATGGAAGCCAAAATTTCAGCTGAATGTTATTGCACTACCATCATGCAACTTGAAGAAGGTTCCTCATTTTCTCCTACATCAGAAGGATTTGCGTCATGTTGATCTCTCTGACAATAATATTAGTGGAACTTTCCCTTCTTGGCTGTTAGTGAACAATACTAAACTAGAAAATTTGCATCTACAAAATAATTTCTTTACGGGCTTTCAGCTTCCTGAATCTGATCATAATCTGCATTGGTTGGATTTGTCTGTTAATAAACTCAGTGGCTTCCTTCCTGAGAACATTGGGTGGATACTTCCTCATTTATCTTATATGAATATATCGAAGAACGAGTTTGAAGGTAATCTGCCATCTTCACTGGGCAACATGAGGAGTATTGAATATCTGGATCTATCTCACAACAGTTTCCACGGGAAGTTACCTAGAGCTTTACTAGAGGGTTGTTATTCCTTGGTAATCTTGAAGCTTTCATACAACAAACTAAGTGGCGAGATTTTTCAAGAATCAGTCAACTTTACTGGTGTCAATGTGTTGTTTCTGGATAACAACCATTTCACAGGACGGATTGGGCATGGTTTACGGAGGCTGATAAACCTGTTACTGCTTGACATTTCAAATAACAATCTAACCGGTGTTATTCCAAGCTGGATCAGCGAACTCCCAACTTTATTTTCTCTACTGCTTTCAAACAACTCATTGGAAGGTAAAATACCTATGTCGTTGGTCAGCATATCCAGTATTAGGCTACTTGACCTCTCTGCAAACTCTTTATCTGGGGCCATACCTCCACACGTTAATTCTGGGACTTCAGTAGTGTTATTGCTGCAAAACAATAATTTATCGGGAGATATTCCAAATACATTGCTGTTAAATGTTTCTCTACTTGATCTGAGAAATAACAGATTTTCTGGAAACATTCCAGAGTTTATCAGCAACGAAAGAACCAGTTTTCTCTTTTGCGTGGGAATAATTTAACAGGGCAGATTCCTAGCCAGTTATGTGCCCTAACAAGTGTTGGCCTTCTAGATCTTGCTAACAATAGATTGAGTGGTTCAATACCTTCATGTCTAAGCAATATATCATCTGATTTGAGAAAAGTGTATCCGCCAATTTATGATTTTGGCATTGATTCACTTGCATAATCACAACTTTCTTATCTGGACAGGGACTCCATTTCCACACGAGATGTCGGTACATATTTCAAATCTCTGCTTATACTGGATCAGTTTACAACAGATGAATTTGATGTTAGCACCCAAACAAAACTAGAATTTGCAACAAAAGGTAGATTTGAGGCCTACATGGGTGGAAACCTAGGATATATGATTGGTATGGATCTCTCGGAAAATGAGCTGAGCGGTAAGATTCCAGTAGAGCTTGGAGGTCTTAAGGAGTTTCATGCTTTAAATCTTTCTCACAACAACTTATCAGGTGGTATACCAGAAAGCTTTTCAGGTCTGAAGAATATGGAAAGCCTTGATCTCTCTTACAACAGATTACAAGGTCGGATCCCACCACAACTAGCCGAGCTGAGCAGCCTAGAGGTCTTCAATGTATCATACAACAACTTAGTAGGAGCCATTCCACTGGGGAGACAGTTTAACACCTTTGAAACACGAAGCTACTTAGGTAATCCCCTTCTCTGTGGGAAACCAACCAACATAAGCTGCGAGAGCAATAACTTTCAAGAAGCAGATGATGGACTGGAAGAGGATGAATCCACAATCGATATGGAATCTTTCTACTGGAGTCTTGTTGCAGCCTATGTGACAATACTCATTGGAATATTTGCGTCTTTCTCTTTCGATTCTCCTTGGAGCAGATTTTGGTTCTACAGCGTTGATGCTTTCATCTACAAAGCGAGGACTTGGTTGTGGTAATGTTTATTGTATCAAATCTTTTACTGTGCTTGTTCCTTCGTTTATCCCTATTTATGGCTGTTCTTCAAAAAGCTGCTTTGTGTAACAACACCAGAACATAATGTTGTGATCTTATGTATTGTCTTTTTTTTTTTTGAATAAATGTAATGCCTAAAACATATCTTGCAGCTGGTTTGGTGATTAATTCACTACATATCTACTGAAATACATGGACTTTTGCGTTATCGAAGTAGAAAGAGTACACAAAAAAAAGTATTGAAAGTAAATTAAAGAAAATTCCCCATTTGTTATATATAATTTTTGAATAATCTTTTATATTTATGCCATTTACAGTTGCGCACAGAGCATTTTGACTAGAAATTAATACACAATCTTGTGCAACTTGGTAGGTTTTAAATCCCCCTCTGTATTTTGGTGTTCGCTGAATCGATGTATCACTTAGGTAGGTTACACCAGGTGTAGTGGCCTTGGTGATAATACCCTTTGTCATGCCATCGCCCGTGACGGAGACGTAGTAATGCAAACAATCCTAGAGAGCCACATCATCCCTGACCGCTGGGCTTCGACTCAAATCTAGTTAGGCTACGTTTCAACAAGAAAGAAAAAGTGAAATATTCTTATATTATTTCAATGGTTTTTGTTGAGATGTCTTAACACCAATAAATAATTCAATATGAAAAAGAGACGTCTCTCGTTTATTTTCTTTCCTTGAAACTTATCTGGTTACTATAATATGCAAAACATGATTTTAACTTGACTTGTAGGATAGTGATCGCTCACGCTACGGCCTATGAATGTCACATGACTTTTAGTGGTCTCATTTAAAGTAACTTTTGACTTTTCTAAACATACAACTATGCTATTTACAGTCATTTTGGATTCTTCTTCATTTGCTTGTGTTATCAAATTTATAATGGAGGGGAAGATGTCTTTGGGAAAATACTTTTTTTTTTCTTTGGGAAAATACTTGACATAATGTAATTCATTGAATAATGTAATTCATCAAATGTATCTTAAAACTAGTTTGGTGGTTCCTCTGAACTGTTACTGTATTTTTCGCTGAACAATATAATGCATGAAACAATCTCAACTTCATGTTTTAAAGTTGAAGAATAATTTATTCACAATCCACTGTTGCATAAGTTGCGAAATTGCTGGACCTCCCTGATATTATTGGCCATGTGCGTTCGCATCTATTATGGAATGGATCAGATCATGGGATCCGAATATAGTGATTTACGGATTAAATCCCGATTATTTTTTTGTATACTAAAGCAAGAACCACATCATCAATTCCATGACCCTTATAGGCTTTTCAACATCATTTATTGTAGGGCTGGGCAAATAAACCGAACCCGAAAATCCGAACCGAACCCGATCCGATAAAAATGAATCCGAACCGATCCGAACCCGACATAAATACCGAATGGATCCTGTTTTTTGGTATATTGGGTTATAGGTATTATCCGAACCGAACCCGGACCTAAATGGATATCCGATAGAACCCGAAATATTTATAATAACAAAAAAACTTCTACAAAATATAATCTTAATTCTTAATATGTATCTAAAATACTGTAAGATATTATTGAACTTCTAAAATAATTATCTACTAGATTTTGATCCGCGCTTGAAAGCGCGGGTTTGGTTTTGTTTTGCTTTTCATAATTATGAAATTTAGTGTTTGAATCATATAATCTTGAAGATTATTTCACTAATGAAATTTAGTGTTTGAATCATATAATCTTACACCCAAATCTTGTATAAAGCTTCTATGTAGTGTAGTATCTTACATGTAACGTGTTTTGTAGTCGATGGTAGTATGTGAAGGAAATGAATATTTCGTTAACGTAACAGTTATAATAGGTTGTGATTTGGTTTTGGTTCATGTAATGTATTTTGTTTGGGTAGGGTGGTTTAGCAATCGGTTTTAGTGGTTATGTATAAATAATAATGTATACAGTTCGCATGGTTAGAGTAATAATCGGGCGTCTATAGGATAAAAAAGGCTGTCAATTATTGTTATAATATACAGGGTAAGTCCAAAAAAATTTAAAAATAATAGGTCCAAACAACTTTCATAGGTAGATTTTTTCAAAATCCTTCCCTTTTAATAGTATTGATACAAAATAGGACCCTAAATTAATAGATTAGACTAGATCTGGACCCGCCCGACCGGGCGGGTGTTTTTTTTTGTTTACGTAATGCAATTAAAATTTTTCACACCTTATATAATTTATCAAATTTTTATACAAATGATGACAAAAATACATCACATAATACAAATATTGCTGTAACATAATTTGATCACACCGTGACATTTCTAATGTTTTACCTGTTATTTATCTTAGATCATCACTTAATCATCCTGATCTACTTTACTAAAATTCAAAAAAATACAAAGAGTAGAACTAACGGTTTGATCAGCTAAAACCATTTCTAATGTTTCATCAGCGTAAGGTGGGTTTTGTATCCATGAGTGAATCAGTTTTACTTGAACATGCCACACTTCCTTAAAGGGTTTAAGATCGCTGATCAAATGAAATCTTTTGTTAGCAGACATGATTTTTTTGTGAGGTAAGTCGTAAAAGAATGTGTAGAATGAGTTTGTACTCGGATAGAATATATAGTAGAGAGACAATACCCTAGTTGAGAATAAATATCTTTGCTTATTTTGCAAGGCATATTAGGCGAAATAAATGAAAAGAATATTTTGTTGATTCTGTTTCTTGTTTTTGAAATTATGGTAAAATCTTAATGGTTATGATTTGAAATAGGAAATGATAAGATCTTGTGCTTGTTTCGCAAGTGTGTGGATCAATTTTATTTAACACAATACAAAACGCTAAAGTTGAGGAAATATGTTAACCACCCTCGCAAGGCATCTCTTGTTTGCATTAGTATGCAGAATATGTTGTTGAAATTCGAATATTATGTTTATTGTTTAGTAGTTATAGATCAAATTTTATATATATATATATATTTCTTGTTCCGAAATTGAAAGGGAAATCTTATTTAGAAACAAATTAGTAAATTCTGCAAATATTTCTTTTTTTTCCGAAGATTGTTAGGGAAAAAGATTTTCAATTCACAAATATTAGATTTTAATAAGATAGATAATGATTATTAATTATTTGGACATATGGAAGTCAGTGGAATATTTCAATATAATAAAGTGGTTACAAATATGCTACAGACACCACCGTGAAATTAAGTGAACTGAAATTGTTCAACTCGTGTGAGAATCATTGTTAATTTTTCTTAGTTTAATTACTTATATAATTTGATGTTCGTGCAGGTTACGTAAGGTAAGGATGAGATTCATATAATAAGCAATGTTAGGGTGTCGATATTGCAGGGAAATTATTTATGTTTGTTCATTTATTTAAAAATATGTAGTTTGTTTGATTTTATTAATAATATGTTTCATTTTTTTGTGGTTCGTTTGAGTTATTTTAGGAAAACAATGAATAAGTGGAAAAGACAATCATTTTTAATGTAAAACTAATTTATTTCTCAATGGCATTTGACTGTAAATATTATTTAACTTTTAGGGTTATTCTATAAGTGTACTTCTGTTTTAATAAAGTAGATTATATGAAGGTTGATGGTGGAATGTAGCGGTTGAAGCCTAAAGTTTTTTTATTTTGGTTTTGTTTTCATTGAATAGTGTTTCTCATTTCATGAGAACTTAGTTTTTGTTTTATGATTTCATTTATCTGGTTTTCTTTCTATCATTAACTATATTTATCTTTCGCTTGATTTTGAATGATCACGTTTGATGTTTTTTTTTTTGAATCGATTTTACTTATGTTTTGGCTATTAAAATATGTACAAATCATATATTTTAAATCCAAAGAACCGATTTTATTTATGTTTTAGTTACAAAATAGGTACAAATCATGTATTTTTAAACCGGAGAACCGATTGAGATCCGAACCCGAAAGTACAATGGGTTATACCGGTTCTTTGAAGATTTACTAACCCCGATCCGAACCCGATATAAACCGAACCGGTCCCGAACCGAACTTTTATATAACCCGAATGGGGTTAATTTTGTTAAACCCGAAAAACCGAAACCCGAATGGATAAAACCGAAACCCGATTGGAACCCCGAATGCCCACGCCTAATTTATTGAATAATTTCGCTGTATTAAGTCTACCAAAAACTTCTGGGAAGACATTTTGAACAACAACAAAACTTTTCTAGCAACCAGTTTTTTTTTTTTTAAATATCATTATCATATTTGTTATGAGTGTTTTCTGCAAAGACCTTGACTTGTCTTACCATAACATTCAAAGTAAACGATAGCGATCACTCATTTACGTATGTCTCATGACTTTCAAGTCATTTCATAAACAGAGACTTTGACCTTTTCTACCCTTTCTTGTTGAATTCTTATAACCGTAGAGGTGTTTGCATTGAACCAACATTGAAGTTCATTTTCATTTGCTTTTAAAAAAAAAAAATCTTATTTGCAATGGAAGAAAAGCTTTTCTTAAAACAATACTTGATATGGGTGATGATACTATTGTTGGGGCAGCTGCATGGATACAAAAGCTGTATTTTGAAAGAAAGGAACGCTTTGTTGGACCTCAAAATATTCTTGATCTCAACTACTGAAGAAGGGCAATCCGAACCTGTTCTCCCTTCTTGGACCAATGACACCACGAGCGACTGCTGTCAATGGGAGCGTGTTAAGTGCAATTCTACAAGCGGACGGGTACTCAAGCTTTCCACTCGTGGACTGAACCTCAAAGAGAGTTCTCTCCTAAATCTTTCTTTGCTGCATCCCTTTGAAGAAGTCCAAATTCTAGACTTATCAGAGTCCAAATTTGGCGGTTTCTTTGATGGTGTGGAAGGTTATAAAAGCCTCAGTAGATTAAGAAACCTGGAGATTCTGGATCTCTCGTCAAATAAATTCAACAGCAGCGTCTTTCATTTTCTTAATGCTGCTACATCACTTACAACTCTGCTTCTTCAGGGAAACAACATGAATAGTTTTTATTCAAAAAAAAAAAAAAAAAAAAACAACATGAATAGTCCTTTTCCTGCTAAAGGTTTGTTTTTAATTTGTAACTAGCATAGCTTCTTTCATCTTATGTTTGCTGGAAACCCTTTAAGAACTTATAAATTTGAAAAAAATTGGAAATAAGACTTGAGTATAATTTTTTCTTAACGGCTGCATATAACATTTTTATATGGTTTGCATCATGTTTTCGATAACCATGTACGTTAGTAAAGGTGTCTACCTTTGTGTGGTTTTGTATTGTCACAGAGCTTTCTGCCATGGTGAAGCTGAAATTTTTGGATTTAAGTGGTAATGGATTTTCTGGCTCAATGGAATTGCAAGGCAAGTCAGTTCATATTTTTAACTTTTCCATTAAAAGTTGTGAATTCACTTTTGATTTTGTGAATTAATGTTTTGCATTTGATTACCGTAGGGATTTGCAAACTGAAGAATCTACAAGAGCTCGATATCAGTCAAAACAATCTTGTAGGTGAATTTCCCTTATGTTTAACGGGCTTGACTGGACTTCGAGTTATTGATCTCTCCTCGAACCAAATGAGTGGGAAGCTACCATCTTCTCTCGCTAACCTTGAATCCCTTGAGTACTTCTCATTGTTCGATAACAATTTTGAAGGCTTCTTCTCGCTCGATTCCCTTGCCAATCTCTCAATGCTTAAGGTGTTTGGAGTTAATTCAAGATCCAACTCATTCCAAGTGGTTTCAGAAGGTTCTTGGACGCCGAAATTTCAGTTAAATGCTATTGCATTACGATCTTGCAACTTGGTGAAGGTTCCTCATTTTCTCCTACACCAAAAGGATTTGCGCCAGGTTGATCTCTCCGACAACAACATATCTGGACAGTTTCCATCCTGGCTGTTGGCAAACAATACAAAACTCGACGTGTTGCTTCTGCGGAGTAACTATTTGACAAGCTTTCAGCTGCCAAGATCAGCACATAATCTGCTGTTCCTGGATCTGTCTGTTAATAAATTCAACCATCTATTACCTGAGAATATTGGGTGGATACTTCCTCATCTACTGTCTCTAAATATCTCAGATAACGGTTTTCAAGGAAGCATGCCATCTTCTCTAGGTAACATGAAGAGTATTAATAATCTTGATATATCTCACAACAGTTTTGGCGGGAAGCTACCAAGAAGTTTCGTAGAGGGTTGTTATTCCTTGTCAGTCTTGAAGCTTTCACATAACAAACTAAGTGGAGAGGTGTTCCCAGAATCAACAAACTTCACTCGTGTATCTCAGCTGTCCATGGATAACAATCACTTCAATGGAACAATAGGGCAAGGTTTGAGGAGATTGAGATCTTTGTATATGCTAGATGTTTCGTACAACAACCTCACAGGTGGTATTCCAAGCTGGATTGGAGAAAACCAGTTCCTAGGCGCATTACAGCTCTCAAACAATGTGTTGGAAGGTGAAATACCTCCTTCCTTGCTCAACATTTTCAGCCTTCGGCTGTTGGATCTCTCTGGAAACGGTTTATCTGGAGGCTTACCTCAAGAAGTCAGTTTCAGAACTCCGGTGGTGTTATACCTGCAAGACAACAACTTATCAGGGCATATACCAGACACATTGCTAGCGAATGTCCTCATACTTGATCTCAGAAACAACAGATTGTCTGGGAATATTCCAGACTTCATCAACACGCAAACCACCAACATCCTTCTTCTTCGGGGGAATAATTTAACAGGTTGTATTCCTCGCCAGCTGTGTGGTCTAAGCAACATCCATCTTCTGGATCTAGCTAACAATAGATTAAATGGGTCTATACCTTCATGTCTTAGCAACACATCACTTGGTCTAGGGAAAGAGGATGCACCATACGGCTATAGTTTCGGCGTTGCTGTCGTTGCTCCTGGTGACTCCACTTCCACAGATTCTTTTAGCTATTTGAGTTTGAAAATGTCAGTGTATATTTCAGATCCTTTTAGAATGGCCTACCTGTCAGACACTCAATATGATATTGAATTTGCAACAAAACATCGGTATGATGCTTACAGAGGCGGGATTCTCAACTACTTGTACGGACTTGATCTCTCGGAAAATGAGCTCACCGGTGAGATCCCATCAGAGCTTGGAGATCTTCTGAGACTACGAGCTCTCAACCTTTCTCACAACTACTTATCAGGAGTGGTACCAGCGACTTTCTCAGGTATAAGGAATTTGGAAAGCCTTGATCTTTCTTTCAACAGATTACATGGTCGGATCCCACCACAGCTAACAGAGCTAAACAGTTTAGCGGTTTTCAACGTCTCATACAACAACTTATCGGGAGCCATTCCACAGGGAAAACAGTTTAACACGTTTGAAACACTAAGCTACTTAGGCAATCTTCTTCTCTGTGGACAACCAACCAACACAATCTGCAACAATGTTACCTCTCCAGAATCAGATAATGAACTAGTGAAGGACGATGATGGTCAAATCGACATGGTATCTTTCTACTGGAGTTCTGCTGCAACCTATGTGACAATACTTATTGGATTATTCGCATCACTCTCTTTTGATTCCCTTTGGAGCAGATTTTGGTTCTACATCGTTGAAGTATTCATCAACAAGGTGAGGAATCTATTGTGGTAAAATTAGTGTTGCCGCCAAAGCCATGAAAACATTTTATGTTTTTAAAATTAGTGTTGGCGCCAAAGCCAAAGTTACATTTATGTTTTTAAAATTTTTAGTAAACTTACTATAAGTAATACTAGAGTATATCCCGCACGATATATTTTCATTTTATAAATATTTAATTTTGATATTATTATACAAATATATATACAATTTATATCTTAGTGTTATGTATTTTATAACTCTTTAGTTTTATTGTTTATGTTTCTTATTACTTTATTAATATAGGGGTTTGTTTTATACATTTTACCTTTTTTATTACGTTTTCGAGTTTTCATAATTTGAAATAATCAAATAAAAAATATTCTTCAACATATGATTTTTGAAAATATATAGCTGTATAAATAAATTTTTAACATACGTTAATAACTTCATTTGTATTAAAAAAATCTGACATGATTAACAAATTTGAACCCGTTTTAGTGGTAGATGATAATTTATTTAAATGAAAGCATTATATTACTTAATTACGAAATTAATTAATGCAATATTTAATAAAAACTATTTAAAAATTTAGTAGGATTTTGTTAGATTTTTCTCAACAGATTTTGTTATAACTAAAAATAAAATTCAAATCTATAGTTAAAATTAATTTATTATTAATATTCCTATTAATTATTATGTCATATTATGTGATTAATGAAATGGTCTTAATAGACTTCTAAATAGTAGATAAAATGGTCTATTAAAAGAAGATTTCCTTGTTAATAAATTTATTATGAAAACATAAATATTTTCATATAGAATAATATTAGACTCATTTTCTTATATTTAAAAAAAACATTATATATTTATAGAAACTCAAGGCTTTTTGTTAAAACTTTAACAACACGTGATAGGGTTCAGGAGCGGTTGCGCCACTTGTCGCCTTCCTAACGTGAAAAACGATGTAATTTCCCTATTATCAAGACCTACTTCATGTGATCCAGTACCGGCTTTGGGTAGTGTCCAAGGTGCAAAAACACAGGGTCCTCACCTTTTCACCAAAATTTTTTATTGCTTTAAGGTCTTAAATTCTGAAGTTTTTTAAAATTAAGGGTCCAATTTTTAAAATCAACCATTAACATAGGAGAAATATTTTTTATATAGACAAGGTCGACTGACGTTTTGAGCCGGGCCTGTGTGATCGTATCTGTATTATGAATATAAAAACACAAGTTGCAGAGGATCGAGACTACACCATATCATGCAAAGCCAATTCATTAATTCACCATATCATGCAAAACCAATTCATTTTTCCAATAGACAGACAATACATTCATCTGAAACAGAAACAAGTTTTATTCATCCAATATGTAGCGTAGTACATAGATCATCGAAAAGAGAAAACTTCTGCTTTAAATTAACAAGCATGCAAAGGATGAGTCATCTTTCCCGAACAAGAACTAGCTCATTCACCATTTTCAAGCAAACCAGTACCTTTGAACTTCTCTTCCATTATTCCATCCATACGAGCAGCCATCTCTGGAGTCAGATAATTCACCCAATCTCCGGTCTTTCCTTTCCTGAAATACGTGCTGTTTGTATAAGGAGAAGGGTGGTCTCCTCTCTCCTTATCTCCTTTGTTAGCTTCAAGATTCTTCATTGTCTCGAAGCTGCAAAGATTCACAACTTTCTCAACAACCCCACTCTTCTCCTCCTCAGCTGTGAATCCATAACCCATGAACTCAGCCAATCTCTTCACACAAGGCAAAGGATCAGCTCTCACAGTCTCGTACTTGAGGAACAAAATCTTATCTGGATTCTCTTGGTGAGCTTTCCAGTAACCTAAGACATGATCAAGATAAGGACCGTCCCCAGAGATACCTTGGCAGAACATATCAAAACACTCCTCAAGACTATTGAGCGGGCCACGTGTTGACCTTTGCTTTTGCATGAAACTCCAAAAGGAGATGAAAGTGTCCTTTGGGTCTCTCCAGATGTAAACCATCTTACAACCCGATTTTTCAACCGAATCGGGTAAGAAATCGTGTGGCATATGAGTTGAAAAAAGAGTGTTCTCTTTGTCTTGGAGAACATCAACGTGAGGGAACAAAGGGAACTCGATCTCAAGGAAAGGAATAAGCTCATGAGGGTTACGTTTTAGGAGAGGGTTCGTGAAATCGTCGAAGCGAGATCGATTGGCTATTGTGAATGTTAGTGACTTGAGCCAAGTGGAACCTGTCTTTGGGTAGCTACAAACGAGGAAGTCATTGGGTCGCGCTTGGAAGAACTCTTGCGCGTATAGGGAACTGTTATTGTATATAGAGTCATACTTGTATATTGAGTCCGGTACAGTACATATTGAGTCATACCGAGATTGATTCCGGTTTAATCCTGTATATAAACTCACCTCTCTGTACATTTTCTTAATTAATGAGAATGAGGTTTATTTACTGATATGGTATCAGAGCAACAGAATCTCATTCCCTAACAAACTCTTCCGCGATTCGATTTCACCGGCGTCTCATCGGCGCTTCACCGGCGTTTCATCGGCGCTTCATCGGCGTTTTCTTCGCCACCGTACTCTGATCTTTCCGTTTCTTGCAACACTCACCGTTCTCCCGTGCAATTTCAGCTCTCGATCTTCACAATCAGCTGCGATTGATATCAATGGGAAAGCGGAACTGCAAGTCACGCTATCGTCGTTCTTCTCCAGATCCTCCTGGATCTAGATCTGGATCTCCATTAACTCCCGGTGCTGGTTCACATGCGCCGCGCGATAGTCAAGGAGCTCCTTCTCGTGTCAGTCCGATGCGATCTTCACCTTCTTCGTCCTCAGATCGTTTTGAGGTATCGAACTCTCCCGATAACATTCATTCGCCTTATCATCTACTTAACTCCGATCATCCTGGCTTAGTACTAGCTGCGGAACAGTTAGATGGTAACAACTTCAAGGAAAGGCTGTATCCACCAATGACCACCGTACCAAATCAGGGGAGATTTCGGCCTCCAGCCTTTCACGTGAGGCAGCGTGGAGATCAGGTCTTGGTACCGTTTCTGATTCTTTTGGAACTCTGTTAACTCCGTCTCGTCATGGTTTGGCACGGTACTGTCTCTTACGGTTTCTGTTGCCATTGGAGATAGAGGAAGAAGATTGGAGGACATGTGTTTCTGATCTGTGTGAGATGAGAAATGGTTTTGTTCGGACAAGATCGGATCATAGCGGGCTTTATATATTAGAAGCAACGACATAGAGATTGACGTTTGTTTTTTAATTGTACCTTTCGTCGTTTTATTAATCCTAATTACTATATCCATTTTTTATAATACTTTCATTAAAAACATAGTATAAAATAGACTGGTCACTGTCCACTATCCACATGCTTCATGTGTTTACCAAGGACCGGATCTGGATCCGATTACGTTTAGTAATGAAGCTAATTTCGTTTATCCACGTAAAACATTTATGAGTATGTCGATTTGCGCACGATGTACGATGGTGCCATGGGTGACGGGTCCATGATGGCAGCGATATTTAAAATTCATGTTGCAGAATCTTTAGGCGCTTACTTAACAGAAGACGATTAAACAAAAAAAAAACGTAAGTGGAGATAGAGAAGGCTTCTTGTTTACGATTTAGTATTGTTTAAAATTAACCAAAATATCTTGTATAATTTTTTTTTTTATCAAAACAAAGTTAAATGCATGATTACACAATCGAACTAAATTCTTTAATACAAACAAAGAGCACGTGATGAGACTAAATCATTATAACAAAAACATAAATCTTGTTTATCAGATCGAGGGGAGAAAAACAGAATTAATTATATATGATTAAAAAATCCATTTTTGTTTATCTTTTAGTTAATATTATTTAAATAATTATAGTTTATAAATTTGTTTTAGATTTTTTTATATTTATATAATAATGATTTGTTTTATTTTTAAAATAATGTTACACAAATGACATCTATGTCACTAAAAAAAAATGATTGTGATATCTACACCTTTAAAATTAGCTGATGTGACGGTCATGTATATATGATTTCATCAAAAAATTATATAAAACATATGATACGAACATTTTTAAAATTATATATAGATTTGTACTAATTAATTTAAAAGTTCAATATGATAATATTTTGAGCCAATACACTTGTGCAGCATGCAAAGCCAATTTCATTTTCCTATTGATAGTACATTCACATGAAACAGAAACAAGTTTTATTCATCCAATATATAACGTAGTACATATATAATAAATGTGAAAAAAGGATCAAACATATGCTTTAAACAAGCATACAAGGATCAGTCGTTGTCCTCATTTACCATATTCAAGCAAACCAGTACCCTTGAATTTCTCTTCCATTATTCCATCAATACGAGCTGCCATGTCTGGAGTCAGATAATTCACCCAATCTCCGGTTTTTCCTTTCCTGAAATACGCGCTCTTTGTGAAAGGAGAAGGATGATCTTCTCTCTCCTTATCACTTTTGTTAACTTCAAGGTTCTTCAACGTCTCGAAGCTGCAAAGATTCACAATTTTCTCAACGACCCCATTCTTCTCTTCCTCATCTGTGAATCCATAACCCATGAACTCAGCCAATCTCTTCACGTGAGGCAAAGGATCAGCACTCAAAGTCTCGTACTTAAGGAATAAAATATTATCTGGATTCTCTTGGTGAGCTTTCTAATATGCCAGGACGTGATCAAGGTAAGGACCGTACCCAGAAAAACCTTTACAGAACATATCAAAACACTCCTCAAGACTGTCGAGCGGGCCACTATCTGACCTTTTCTTTTGGAAGAAAAGCCACAAGGAGATGAAAGTGTCTTTTGGGTCTCTCCAGATGTAAACCATCTTACAACCCGACTTCACAACCGAATCAGGTAGTGAATTGTATGGCATATGAGTTGAGAACAGAGTGTTCCCTTTTTCTTTGAGACTATCAACTTGAGGGAACAAAGGGAACTCGATCTCAATGAAAGGAATAAGCTCATGAGGGTTACGTTTTAGGAGAGGGTTTGTGGAATCATCAAAGCGAGATCGGTTGGCTATTAGGAATGTTAGAGATTTGGGCCAAGTGGTACCTGTCTTTAGGTAGCTACAGATGAAGAAGTCACTGGGTCGCGCTTGGAAGAACTCTTGCGCATAAAGGGAACCTTCAAGGATTGTCTGTATCCACCAATGACCACCGTACCTGATAAAGGGATCTTTAAACCTCCAGCCTTTTACGTGAGGAAACGTGGAGATCAGGTCTTGGTACCGTTTCTGATTCTTCTCGAACTCTGTTGACTCTATCTCAGTCTCGTCATGGTTTGGCACGGTAGTGTCGGTAACGGTTTCTATTTCCATTGGAGGACATGTGTTTCTGATAGACATGTGTTTCTGATCTGTAGGAGATGAGAGATGGTTGTTGTTCGGACAAAGATCAGTTCAGAGTGGGTTTTTATATTAGAAGCGTTGACACGTTTTTGGCCCTACATAATTTTATTAAAAAAGGTTTAAAAGAAAATAAAAAGGGCAATTGTCAATAATAGCACATTTTGAAGTTTATGTCTCAAAAATAGCACTAGAAGGAGAAAGTTACAAAAATGACATTCATTAAAGGGTAAAATATCCCTAATACCCTTGGTTTAAAATTAAATAAACAAACAAAAATAAATAAAAATAAAATAAAATAAAAATAAAATAAAAATAAAAATAAAAAAATAAAAAATAAAAAATAATAATTTTTTTTTAGTTTCAGATTACATGTTTTCAGATTCGAAATTTTTATAAATTTTTTTTAAATTTTTTTTTTTTTTTTTTCAAATTTTCTTTTTATAATTTAAAAATACTTTTTGAAACTGTTTTTTAAATTTTTATTTTTTATTTTAGTATTTATTTTTTATAAAATTTTAAACCCTAATTCCAAAACCCCACCCCTTAACTCTAAACCTTAAGGTTTGGATTAATTAACCCAAGGGATATATAAATGTATATTTACCTCTTTAATGAAACCTATTTTTGTGACTTTGAGCCTTGAGTGCTACTTTGGAACAAAAACTTGGTTTAGTGCTATTCTAGTCTTTTTCTAAAAGAAAAATTAAAACGAATTTATAAAATATTGGGCGTGTAAGATAGAGACATTGACTTTTGTTCTATAATTGGCAATTTTTACCATAATTGAACCAGAAGCTTCTATAACTACTCTATTTATTATAATATCTAGATCCTGATCTGGTCCAATTATGGTAAAAAATCTATAAATTAATAATGTTGAAACTAAAATATTTTTTTTTTGTATTTTCATTAACTAAAATTTTGAAATTTGACATTTATATTTTATATTTTTTTATTATATTATTTGGTCTATATAAATATATTTCAAAGATTTTAAATGTGATTAAATTCATCATAATATATTAAGTATTAAAATATATAAAGATAATTTCATTATAAAGATAAAACAAACAGTATAATAGTATGTTTGTACCTATATAAAATATATATACATATCTCTTATATATTAAAGCACAAGTCACATGACCAACAAAATTTTGACACATGGCATATGTTTATCAAATTTAAAGAAAAAATTCAAATGTAATGTTATCAAAATGAATGTCAATCTGTTAGTCTTATAGAGATATTATTTATGTTGACTAACAGATTAACATACATTTTGATTTTGTTTTTCTTATATAATGTTATAAAATTTTGTAGATTTTCTCATAAACAAAACGTTTAAATAAATATAACATTAGAGAAGAAAAAAAAGAAGAAAAATAGTATTATAACGAACAAATATGCATGAAAAAAACAAAAAAGACTATAAATACCGACCACAATTATCTACAAATTAAGTAATGTTAACATTCTAATTGTATTTGTGCAAGAGAAATACTTTCCTTGAATTTGTATATCCAATTGTTTATTGTTTAGGAAAAGAAAAATTACTTTTTAATATTCATTTTGGTTTCTTAATGAACATGCCCGTGCGAAGCACATGAGATAATACTAGTAAATTATTAATTTATAATTTTAGTGGAACCAAATATTTACATATAATTTTTTGAAAAATAGTATCTTATTATCTTATCGATTTGTGTCATATTTTGAACCGGTCTAACTTAAAATTAGAAATTTTTATTAATTTATAATATTTATTAATTTATCAAATATTAATTTTATAGAGTTTTTACTGTATGTTTATTACAATAAAGCTAACGTTTTTTGCAACATGAAACATTTGTGAGAGTCGTTCAAAAAAAAAGAAAACATTTGTGAGTATCAGAAGAGGAGAAGAGGACCATTGGAAAATCAGAACAGACGGAAAACTCTGATTTGTAGCTAACCACCAAGGCCGTTTCAATCTCTACAGAGATCAAGTATTGTTATATATTATAAGATAAATACATGATATTACGTGTATACGCACACCAAATAATCTAATGTGCACACTACCACAATCGAATGGTATGTCGATGTAGCACTTTAGGATCGAATCCACAGAGACCAACTATTACACTTTATCTTTATGGGATCAATATCAAGCTAAAACAATATGGGGGTTTTAAAGTTGAGGAATCGTAACAAGCAAGTAATAAATTGAATTAAAGTTTTCAGATGATTAAAAATGTTAGCCTAGGGTGGTTTGATCGGGTGTTAAACAAGTGTGAGCCAAACAATTATTCAAGTTTAATTAAGAGCAAGTCTAGAACTCGGATCACTCAAGTAGAACAGCCCACTGTCGTGGAACTGCCCCCTATGCTGATCGATCTTGATACCTAAACTCTCGTTTGGATCAAGATGCGACAGCAAGCAATAGAGATCAAGTCCGATAGGTTCACCAAACACACTAATATCTACTTTCGCTGATTAGGGATGCTAGGCTCATTCATAACAGATCTAGCAACCTATTACACGGTTAATGAACAGGTTAAACCTAGGATCTAACATTAAGCGGCCAGATTAATGCAAGCATTAAGAACAGTTATGAATGAAGACAATCAATGGTTTCACTTATCTATGTTTAACTCACGGATCTAACACCCGAACACCCTAGACTAAGCAAGTTGACTACTCAGCCATGAACAGAGAAAACACAGAGATCAATTCTGAATAAGACTTCATGTAAATAAAAGAGATAGAAAGAGGGTTCAGGATAATCTTCTCTATGGTGAGAGAGATGGAGCCTTCTCCCTTTACAATCCAAAAGCACAAAAGTCTCCAATGGTTTTTCTTCTGTCTAGAATAGCCTAGAATGATAAAGAGAAACAGAAAATATGATATATCAAAGCCACAGGCGGCTGGGACAGAAAATATGGATAATTAGGGCAAATCCCGTAATGATTGTAGTTTCCTAAAAATCTCTGCCGCTGGAACACTCACTCGGAACAGTCACTCGGGTTGCTCCGCTATCCAGAACAGTCATCAAGACTGTTCTGCGTGAAAACCACCAAATTGCATTGTTTTCTGCCTCTTTTGTTCCAGCTGATCCATCTCCCATCCAATGTAACTCCAGACCTGTAATGACTCCAAAAGGACTAGGAAGACTCGATAAAGACTTGAAAACCAATTTAAAAGCATATATACAAGATGTGTAAAACACCATATATCAATACACCATTCTATTCTTCTAACTTTTTGATGCAAAATCATTGACCAAATCATCGAACTTGATCAATTACACCAGAAAAGACTTTTCTGGAAGTCGTCTAGACGACTTATAGTATCTCAGAAGATTCAGACGACTTTTCGGAGCTATATTCGTAACATGAGTTCTGTTTTTTTTGTTTGGTCACAAGGGATTGGCTGTAATTTCACAAGGCTTTTAGGTTAGTTTTGCATTTGATTCAAATTTGTGTATTGTTTTGCATTTAGAATCAAGTTTTTAGTCATATTTGGCAAATCCCTATAAAAAAAAGAAATTAAATCATATTTTGGAGAGTCAAATATATATTATTTGGGTATGTAAATAGTTATTTTCATTACGTTCAAAATACTCTAGTAGATATTCAGAAGTGTAACTTTTGTTTCTTTATATAAGGAACATTTACACATTTTTTTATCAAATGGCTTAAAAAGTGTAATTTTCTTATAACTTAATAACCTCTTTCTACTGTCTTTAAAAACTTGAAAATACCAAATTTTATGTCAATTTCTCATCTATTTATCTTATATTTTTCTCACAATTTTATTTTGTTTTCTACAAGTTTTTCGTTCTATATTTTTCATTTTCTCCTCTGAAAAGGTAAATCTATAAATGTTAAATATGCATATTTGTGTGTTATACTCTAATAAAATTATAGATTCAATCTAATTTGATTGTATTACTATTATTTAATCTTAAAAGTTTAATTTTCGAAGTTGTCTCTGTTTTAAAAATATTTTTATATATGATTTAAAAATCTTCAAATTTTAAATATTTATCTGAACGATAATATATTTAAAATATAAATTAAACACATGACAATATTTTATACATGATATGAGTTTTCCTATGCCAAGCCAATTCCTTTTTTCTGTAGCCAGTACATTCATGTACCATATCATGCAAAGCCAATTACTTTTTTTCCGAGGCAATACATCAACATGAAACATAAACAAGTTTTATTCATCAAATAGAATAGGCGTGACAAAAGGAACAAACATAATCTTTAAACAAAGCATACAAGGATCAGTCATTTCTCCAAGCAAGAACTAGCTCACTTACCATTTTCCAGCAAGCCAGTACCCTTGAATGTCTCTTCCACTAACCCATCGATACGAGCAGCCATCTCTAGAGTCAGATAGTTCTCCCAATCTCCGACCTTCCCTTTTCTAAAAGATGCGCTGTTAGCATAAACACCAAGATGATCTTCTCTCTTTTTATCTCCTTTGTTAGCTTCAAGATTCTTCATCGTCTCGAAGCTACAAAGACTCACCACTTTCTGAATAATCTCTTTCTCCTCTTCCTCAGCAGTGAATCCATAACGGCAAAGGATTAGCTCTCATTGTTTCGTACCTCAGGAACAAAACTCGATGTGGATTCTCTTGGTAAGCTTTCCAATACGCCAAGACATGATCAAGATAAGGACCGTACACAGATAAACCTTTACAGAACATATCAAATGCCTCTTCAAGACTATTGAGAGGGCCACATTCTGACCTTTGCTTTTGGAAGAAATTCCACAAGGAGATGAAAGTGTCCTTTGGGTCTCTCCAGATGTAAACCATCTTACAACCCGACTTCACAACCGAATCGGGTAAACAATCGTGTGGCATATGAGTTGTGAACAGAGTGTTCCCTTCGTCTTGGAGAACATCAATGTGAGGGAACAAAGGGAACTCGATCTCAATGAATGGAATAAGCTCATGAGGGTTACGTTTGAGAAGAGGGTTTGTGGAATCGTCGAAGCGAGATCGGTTGGCTATTGTGAATGCTAGTGATTTGAGCCAAGTGGCACCTATCTTTGGGTAGCTACAGATGAGGAAGTCATTTGGTCGTGCTTGGAAGAACTCTTGCGCGTAAAGGGAACCTTCAAGGATAGGCTGTACCCACCAGGGACCACCGTACTCAATCAGAGGAGCTTTCGGTCTCCAGCCTTTCACGTGAGGAAACGTGGAGATCAAGTCTTGGTACCGTTTCTGATTCTTCTCGAACTCTGTTGACTCTTTCTCGTCATGGTTTGGCACGGTAGTGTCGGTTACGGTTTCTGTTGCCACTGGAGACAGAGGAAGAAGATTGGAGGACTTGTGTTTCTGATCTGTGTGAGATGAGGGATGGTCGATATTCGTTGCTTTTTATATTAGAAGCAACGAAATTTGTTTGCTTTTTTAAAATTTTCTACAACGTAAAATGTTTGGACTAAAAAAGAAGTGTTAGAAAATAGAAAACGTGTAAGAAAAGAGACATAGGCTTTTGTTGACGATTTATATTTCCTTTTTGTCGTTATATTAAATCCTAATTACTATATTTTATTCTAGCTTTCGTTTAAAAACTGTATCAAAATAGACTAGCCACATGCTTCATGTGGTTGCAACGAAGAACGTATCTGGATCCGATTACGTTTATTAAGCTAATCCTTTTTATCCACGTGAAACATTTATGAGTATGTCGATTAGGGCACGATGTACGATGTGATGTCATGGGTGACAGGTTCGTGATGGCACCTATATTTAGAATACATGTTGCAGTCAGATTCCTTATTGGAAGGCTTACCAATGGATTTCAGACTGGATTTCACAAGTAGGTACCAGACTATGACTATGAGAGTTGGTTATTATTTGCCATTTGTGAAGAGATTGGCAGCGTTCATGGGTTATGGATTCACTCTTGAGAAAAAAAGAATCATGAGTTTTGTAAGAAAGCTTCGATATGCTGACGAATCTTGAAGCTAACAAAGGAAATAAAGAGAGACGGGATTTTCCTGTATTTATTATTGATGAACATAACTCACACCCAAAATCTCGTTCAAGAGCAGGAGCGGACGCAGAGCAGTAGGGGGTGTGGCAATGTGCCCCACCCTAATTTTTTTTCATTAATAATTAGTGTAAGTTTATTCTAAGTACATATAAATGGTAAGTTTTTAGTTATAAAAAATACATGGTTGTGTGCTCCATACCAAAAGACATCTTGGATCTGCCCATATTGAAGAGTGGATGATAGCATATACACTTATATATTGCCCAAAGACATTAGTATTACCCGATGTGAAACAATCTAACAGTTTCAGCGACGGTTTTTTATTGAAGAGGCTAAATGTACAACCTTACATGGTTTTTAGGTTTCCTGCTATTGGAAGAGGGGAGATAATCTTCTACTGAACAACATCTTAAATAATGGCAACACCAACATTATAATCTGTAGAACTACATCGGCAATATATAAATAATCATGCATGGCAACGATCATGCATGCAACGATCATGGCAAGATAAACCAGAAACAAAATAATGAAGACCTCCATGAGAACCATCGTCTTCTTCGTAGTCATTGTCTCAGTTTCTGCTATCTCCCTAGCAAAGCAGAGCCCTCTGGAAGATTGTATTAGAAGAAACATTGTCCGGTCTCTCTCTCCTCCATCAAAGAAAAATGAATCATCTAACTTCGAGGTGTCAGACAAATTGTGCAGAGATGAGTCACGAACCATCATGTACTTCTTGAGACTGAAATGAAAGTTCCCACCATACTACATCGAGGCGTTGTGCAATGTATTTGGAAGTGATGGAAAGAAAGTTGGTTGAATACGTTACTACTAATAGCTTGAATCATTCGAAGAAGCTCCTCAACAGCTTAACTTGCACAAGAGGAACCACCTTGGTAGACAAGAAGAAGAGCTACGTACATAAGAAGAAACGTCGCGTCGCCCTATCGCTCTCTCCTTCTCCTTCGAAGAATAATCCCGACACATCTCATTTCGACGTCATGAGAGACCAGTTATGTAGACATGAGACAAGAGTCATCATGCACTTCTTAGAAATGAACGGGAAGTTTCCAACTTATTACGTCGAGGCCTTGTACAATGTATTTGGAGGCGATGAAAAGAAAGTAAAGGTTTACGTTATTAGGAAATGGTTGGATCATTCAAAGAAGCTCGTTGATAGCTTAACTTGTGCTTCTCCATAAAAGATGTATATTTTGATGGACTAAAAAAATCAAAAACTTTATATAACTTTTTATTGATTTTCTTTTACTGGTTCCCTGCATTATGCATCCTATTTGTTTTATTTTGTCATGGCCAAACTCCAATAATCATAGACACCATTTGAATCCATATATTTTGACTTCAAAGCGTTGATTGAATTTTGATGAATTTTCCTCAACAAATATCTACCCCACAATTCTCTGACAGAAAATCCCACAAGTTAATCTCCCTACCTACCTACAAAGCTGATTTTCGAAAAAGTTATCCTCAAACAGTGACCAATTTGGACAGAAATGTAATCTCACCATCTTCCTATACTTGGTTCCGCAAATAGATAAAAAATATACACACTTACGCAATTTCAATATAGAATTTGTATATTCACCTAAATGACCTAAAGAAAAATGTGAAAAGAGGATTCCTATAAATAGATTGTTACGGTTACGAGTACGTCGGACGGATTAATTGACGGATTAATTGACTTTGACGTTTTTTGTTTTCTCTGGCTAGTTCAAGGTGAATTCGAAAGTAAGGAATTAGACTTGGAAATCACAAACACGGACTTGTCTCTTCTGTGTAATTGATGTAGATCGAAGAAGAAGCATTGCCCCAGACGTCTTTATTAATTTTAGCATTTTTCTGTTTTCCTTTTTTCCGGTAGATAAATTTTTACTTTTTTTCAAAAATAGAATATAAATTGACAAACTATTATTGGATAGGTGAATCTACAGATTTACATAGGGGTGAACCCAAAAAAACTTAAATTGTAAATATTAGTATGTAATATGGTTTTAATTTATGGTTTTATAGATTAAATTGTTATTCTTAGAAAACCTTAAAATCAGGTATACAAAATTTCGAACAACACATAGTTACTTTGTAGAACTTATTACTAAATAAAATTTTGAAATACTATATAGAAAAGTTTTTAAATTATATAATAGATAAGAGAAAATAGAGATACGTTTTATAATCTTGTAAAAAAACATGTTTGCTTCTTGAAAAATTTTGATAGGATAAAATTTAAAACATTATATAAAGATAAAGATGACACATACCTACAAATTTAATAATTATAAATATACACAAATTGTTGAAAATTCATTATATATTTATATATAAATATTTTATATCTATAAATTTTTGGTCCACGTAAAACGAGAAACTATTTATTTATATAAGTTTCTAACCTACGTAAAGCGTGGATATATATAGCACGTGAAAGACAAATGCTTTGTTGTCCATTCATCTGTACAACAAGACCATCTCCAGCGATAGATATATAGTGTTAGAGTTCTAAATCATTTTTTTAATTGAAAATAATCAAATTAAAATTTTTAAATATTTGTTTAATTTTAACCCCTTCAATGATAGAACCAATTAAAGTTTTTAAGTTTCAAGCTTTATTCTTTCAATTCATCATGTTTCAATCCATTAGAGAGAGACAATTGGGTTTAATTTTTTTCTTCTTTAAAATACTATCATATTAAAAAGTGACATCTATTATTTAGAATTGGTTCTAAAAATAGAACCATATATCTATCTAATTTATCTCTTTTTGATTTAGTTTTAAACATATAATTACTTAGAACCATGAAATAGAACCCTCATGGATACTCCATTAGAGATGGTCAATTGTTTTTGATATGGCTTCATGATTAGTTGTCGTCATCACATATTTTTCATTGTTAGTCAATTGTTTTGCTTCAAAATTTTATAATAGTTTTTAAGTGGCATGGTTAGCAAGTATGATGACGTGCCGTTTAAAAATTTGTTTAGTAATACATATTGGCAGTTTTTATATTACAAGACATGTAGCTATCATATACAACATACTGTTACAATGTACCTGTATAAATTATACAAGACAGCTAAACAACGAATGCTTAGCTGTCATGATAACAATCTCGCAAACTTGAGTTTTTCGTGGGTAGTCGAGATTGTTTATAATCCTTGAAAAATACATAATAATTTTTATATAGATTGCTTCTATAAGTTGTCCTTTCTCCTTGTTCTATATTTTTACCGGCAAAATTATTTTTTAAATAATCTGGAGAAATACCAGATTTATAGAAAAGTTAAGTCTAATTCTTAAAATAAAATGTGGAGTTTATAGATAAATTTTCTTTTCGAATATGTAAACGGGCATGTAAGTTTTGACGGAGTGTGTCGTTGTTAAGAACTTGTCTTGATCAAAATTCTGAAAGACAAATGGAAACTTCTTAGTACTTAAAGATTAAAATTATACATTCAGCAAAACCTTAAAATCTTGTATAAAATAGATAGAAATAGATATATATATATACCTAAAATTTGGATAACACATAGTATTTTGCAGAGCTTATTACTAGATAAAATCTTAAAATACTAAATAGAGAATTTTTAAAATTAGATATATAATAATAGATAAGAGAAAATAGTGATATGTTAAAAACATGTTAGCTTCTTAAAACGCCTTGGAAAAGCTTTCAAGCACCAATATGGCCTTTTGGTTTAGTATAAACTATAAACAAAACGCCTTGGAAAATCTGTTCTCAACTTGGTAGTATAAACTATGATATTTTCAGTTTTGCAGAAAAAAGAAAGCTTCTTAAAAACTTTTGATAGAAATTTTTTTAATATTATATAAAGATATGCTGACACATACCTACGATTTATTTATTATAAATATACATAACTTAATAGAAATTCATTGTATATTTATATAAAAATATTATTTATCTATATAGTTTTTTAGTCTACGTAAAACGTGAAACTATTTATTTATATAGAAGTCTCTAATCTACGTAAAGCGTGGATCTATATCTAATAAAGCATGTGAAAGACAAATTCTTTATTGTCCACTCATATGTGTACTTACATATTTTTCATTGTTAGTCAACTGTTTTCGATATGGTTTTATGGTTGGTTAGTTTTCCTAATCACATATTTTTCATTGTTTTTTTTTAACATAAAAGGATTAAATCCAGATCTATTAAAGACACAGACCTAACCTTCAGGTAGAGGTACAACTCACAGATAAACTTTTTTCTCGATATTCAAATGAATCGAAAGCAATAGTCCATATTTGTTTAACCAGTATATTTGAATTAGGGTTCGCCGTATTAGGTTTATCTCCTTCAAGCACCACTAAACTACCACCACTGATTCATATTTTTCATTGTTAGTCAACTGTTTTGCATCAAATCTTTATAATAGTTTTTAGTTTTAAGTGGCGCATAGTTAGCAAGTATGATGATGTGCCGTATCGAAATCTATAAAAAACCACTTAAGAATAAACAAATTATGCGGTTTTTTATAACAATCTCTCAAACTTGAGTTTCTCGTGAGTAGACGAGATTTTTTATAATCCATTAAAAATACATAATAATTTCATATAGATTGCTTGTCTAAGTTGTCCTTTCTCCTTGTTCTATATTTTTCCCGGCAAAATTATTTTATAAAATAACCTGGAATATACCAGATTGATAGAAAAATTAAGACTAATTCTTAAAAAATGTGCAATTATAGATAAATTTTATTTTCGAATATGTAAATGGGCATGTAAGTTTTGACGGAGTGTGTCGTTGTTCAGAACTTGTATTGATCAAGCTTATTGTGCCGTTGGTGACGTTACGTTGCATGTGACAGAGTTATATGTGGTGATCAAGCATGATGTGTGTTGGTGTTGACGTGATTGTTGATATAATTGGTGTGTTTTAAGTGCTAACATATTTGGTAAATTATTTAGAAATGTACTCTTAGAGATTTGGAAGATTGAACTCTAAGCTCAGTAAAATATTAGCTTAGAGTTAAGTATCCTAATAAAGTTTAAACTCTGCCGAAATTTAACTCAAGATAATTTGTCTTGAAGAGCTCATACTACTATAGAACAACAGTAATTTCAAAAGGTTGTACTTGTATTACGCATATGTAAATTGGCTGTAATTTATTTTATTATTCTAGTGGATTTGAACGAAATTTTGAAAAATTATAAAATAAACTCTGTTAACAAATTTGATGTGTCGTTTACTTTTGCATTTTATTTTTTTGACTCACTTGTGCTTTTAAAACAACACTTCCTCTCTTTTTTTTTATATAAGTCGTTTTAGAAAAAAAATTATTTTTCAAATTATATGACGTTTTCGGTTATCTATTTAAAATTTATTAACACTTCATGTTATATGACCAATGACAATATACATTTTATTTTATTATTGGTTGATTTGTGGTTAGATAAATAATTAATGATGTTTTTATTTAGAAAATATAAAAAATTAATGATTTTGTAATTTATGTGCATAATTTTAAAATGACTTATATTAAAAAACGGATGGAGTAACATATCATGTGCCGTCAATGTTAACATAATGGAATAAAGAAGATAAAAAATCACAAACCTATAAATAGACACACATACAGATTACAAAGCCTCGTTCAATAACAGTTATAGAGCAATAGAAACGATAAAAACTAAAGAAACGATATGATGTCTTCTTTGTCCACAATATCTCTTCTCCTTCTTCTTTCTCTTTTGTGTGCGGTCATCTCGGTTGACGCGCAGTTTGTCACGTCTTTACAGCCACTTCCGCTGCCAATACTTATGTCCGGCCCTCACTCTTTCGCCTTTAATTCCACAGAAAAAGGATTCTACACTGGAGTCTCAAGTATACTCCCGAGAAGGGTTTTGTCCGTTTTGCACAAATCACAGAATCATCGTAAGTTCTTTTAATTTTTATTTATTCGATGAGGAAGTATGTTGTTATACGTGTGATGTATATTACCCAAAAAACTGAGAGAATGTCTAATATATATGTAATACCCAACTCTGATCAATATAAAAAATTTATATGATGTCATAAAACAAACCTAGAGATACAAATACTAACATCATTTATATATTTGAATTTCACTGGTTTCAATTGTTCTTATTACAATTCAGGAACTCTTTATTGTGCTACGCTTTACAAGAACCGATTTCCTCCAAAAGGTGCGGCCGACCGGCGGGGATAGCCTTCAATGAGATAACAGGTGATCTCTACGTCGCCGATGCTCTGTTGGGTCTTCACGTTGTTTCTCCCGCCGGTGGTTTGGCCGTAAAGATAGCCGACGGTGTTGATGGAAAGGCCTTCGAATCTCTCAATGGTCTTGACGTTGATCCAACAACTGGTATCGTCTACTTCACTTCCTTGAGCTCACAGTTCAGCGCATAGTAAAGTTTCTTCTTCTCTTCTTCTATATATGTACTAATTGTTTCGATCATCATTTAATTAAAAATTGTGGCGAATGGATTTTTATTCTTACATAAACTAGTTTTAGGGTTACAGATGATATAAAATTATAATATTTGCAACGTTTTTTTAACAATATTTAAAAAGCAAACAATTCTAATAAAATGGATATATCCGAATAAATTACAACGTAATTATTGATAAACTTTTTTTTTTGAATAGTAAACGGTCTTCATATGAAAAAACCATTCCAAATTATTAACCTATAATGATTTAAATTGGGTTAAAAAAAGTACTTACTCAAATATACAGTATCTTGCTTTTTCGGATACATTTGTTTCTTACTTCATATACGTGACTATTTTGCTATGTATGTAGCCAAATGCATCTTTTATTGCGTCTGGATGACGCCTCAGGAAAACTCTACAAGTACGACCCATCAACTAAGGTTATCACCGTATTGATGGAAGGTCTAGGCGGTGCAGCTGGTTGTACCGTAAGCTCGGATGGTTCTTTCGTGTTGGTTAGTCAGTTTACAAAGTATAATATCATAAGGTATTGGATAAAAGGACCTAAAGCTGGCTCTTCTGAAGACTTCAGCAATTCGCCATCACGTTTACACCCTAGCAGTATCAGAAGAATCGGTTCTACAGGGAATTTTTGGATCGCTGCCGAGCAGAGGGTTACCAACGAAACAGCAGTCGCCAAAGTCGACTCTAACGGTGAAGTGCTTCAGAGAATTTATCTTCCTCTTCTATATGATTTTCTTAGCGAAGTTAACGAGTTCGACGGTAGTCTATACTTCGGGAGTCTCACTGAACGATATGTTGGAACTCTTAAGCTTTGAAACCTTGAATGGAACCCAAGGGTGAACGAAACACAATGGGATAAATTACCTTTAATTTTCAGTTCAATAATATTTGTATTTTATAATAAATAAAAATAATAAACATGTAATGATATGCATATGGTTTTAATTTCCTGGAAAATGGTTCAACCTCTTAACTAAAATATTTCATACACAAACTAATATTATTACCATAGTAACAAAATGTTTATCATGTATTTTTTTCCAAATTAAATGGCAAAATATGTGAAATTGTAAAATAGTATATATTTTGGATTCAAACATATATAGTAATACAAAATATTTTATACCGCTTGGTTAGCTTGTTCTCTTTTAACTTCACATCTGGCCAAAAATATGAGTTTCATATTAAAGGTCATAACCGTATGTTGATCTTACTGATTTTATATGAAAAATAATATGTTTATATTTCTTTAGTTAACTAGTATAATTTGGTAAACTGAAAGTAGAAAATTTTGGTTATGTTCGTTTTAATAATTATAGTTTGCAAATCTGTTTGATTTTCTAACAAAGATAAACTTATAGATTACAATGAACAATTCAAATTATAAATTTATTTTTTTGGGCACCATTCAAATTATAAACTATCATCTAATATGTCTAATTAATTAACTAAAATATCATATCCTATTAATTGGATATGTATATATATAATATATATTATTTTTTTCCTTACCAGGAGATATATTGTTGGAACAAAGACGCATAATATGATAGAATTAGTGTAGTCCTATCCAGTAATTTTCTCTAAATATTTATTCACTCTCATATTTTTATTTTACCGGTAAATGAATAAACCTAATTTCTGAGAAACAGAAAAAAAGAGAGCTAAGTAAACCCATTAAAAACAGAAATACAAACAAACACCAAAAGAACCATCAACCAACACTAATGGAAGTCAAGACCCATACCCAAAACAGTGAGACAAAAGATTAGTCAACATACAGAGCGAAGTCGAGGGCGAAAACATGACTACGAGTTTGCGCCTTAACTTCTATCATTTGAACGTAGCATCTTCTGTTAGAATCCATTGCAACCAAAAAGCCCATCGCTAGCAATGTAAAGTTGCTCTATTTCAAATCATGGTTGGTCGATAAATCGCAGATCCGGAGGATTTGATGCTACCGATTGGTTATGATTTATATGGTAAATATTTAGTCTGGTGCTCTCGTCTAAAAGTTATGATTTACATTATGTACACGCTATTACAGGGGAGATCAACGTAAATGCACGCATGAAAGCTCAAACACACAACATCACAATACAATGACACCAAACTCTACACTGGCCATGGCTTGGTTTCCAGCTACTTACACTACTGTACCTTCCTTTTTCTTCTTCTTTAGTTTCATACCTTTCTGGCTGCTCTGCCTTTGTTGACTTGGTGTCACTTCCACAAGCAGAAGCCTCGACATCACATACGTCAAAAGCTCTTCCCGGTGAGAGAATGTGAAATCAAGGTGAGCATACTCGAACTCATTAAACGATACATCAACCCCTGCATCTCTCATCACCTTGTAGTGTTTCCTCACCATGGAAGGCCGAATCACCTTGTCTTTCTTCCCCGCTACCAAATCAACAGGCACATCGATAAACTCGTAAGACTCCCCTAGATCAAGCGGTTCAGGAGAGCCGTAAACCTCCATGTTAGCTGTCCTGCTCCCGTAATCAAACATCTTGAACTTACCAGTGTGTTTGATCTGAGCTAGATGTTTCGCTACACCGAAGGAGACAGCTGGCATATCGTTCATGTTGTAGTGAGGCGTCCCCAAGACTCCGACCCAATTCGAGCTGTCTCCACCAACTACATAACTCATAAGGGTTTGAACCAGTCCACCAAGAGCAGGATAGTTGTGGAAGTCACGTGCTAGCTTGTTTAGAAGCATCCTGAAGAATCTCGTCGGTATGTAAAAGGCAGGCACGATGTGAGCCAATACAGGACTCACAAAAAGGAATATGTACTCAACAATTGTGAAACCTAAGTTGGAGTCCTCGTGAAATCCAGCAGGTGAAAGTAGGATCAGTCGTGAGAGTCGGTGTGGCTTCTCCTTGATTTTGCGCGTGATGACGTACATGAGAATTGCAGCACCGCCTAGACTGTGACAGACGGCACAGAGCTTATAAGGCTCCTCCTGGTTGATTTCCTCATCGATATTAGGCTCGCTGAGCTTCAGTTCTGAAGTTTTGATTTCATGGATTTTTTCAATCATTGCTGGGATGTCCTCAGTACCGTGCTCGTTAATGGAGTATCGCCAGTACCTGCGTTTTGATCAACACCAATCAACACTAGCTTGCAAGCATATATCTCAGGCATAACAGTTCTTTTCCCCAGTCTCTACTATCACAAGGAAACTAGCCAGAGCAAGTAGACAATATATGAAGCTAAACTGAGATAAAGAACTCACTCTTTCGAGGATATGTTCTTGTTCACATGATCTCTTGACACTAAACCCCGAAAGTTCCCCAAGAAAACATCATAGCCTGTGAAGTAAAAGAGTGTAAGCAGTTGGTATGTGAACTGATTTAAAAGATTGGTTTCCGAAAAATATGAAGCTTGAACCTTGGTCATACGCCGCAAAAGCTGGAGATCCGACAACTCCATTAGATACCCATCTGAAGAAGAACGCACAGATAAAAAAAAATAAAAGAATGAGGAGAACAGATTATGCAAAGAATTTCATGTAACGTGGATATAGAAAACAATACTTCCTCAACCATTCAACTTAATGAAGTTATGCGACTTTTACAAGTGATCTAAGATAAAGACACCATGAAACTCACCCCATTGAAGAATCCAATATACCATGCTGTAGATAAACAGCTTTCCTTGCATCACGTCTGCAAAGACCAGAAAAACAGTCAGGGATCACATGCTTAAGGTAGAAAAAGGATGCACACAAGTGAGCGTACTATATCAAAAATAAAGTTACACCTTGGTATCCTTTCCAAGAGAAGAACATAACCATCAGATGTAACAACACGAATAGCTTCGTAAGGATACCTATTAAACGCATGAGAAAAACTAAGTAAACATCAAATACTTGAGAACAAGAAAAAAGCACAAGACATCCAAGCTGCCCTTACCCCAGCTCTGTTATGACATCTTGACACGTTCGAGTATCCGTGTTCATAGAGTTGTACAACCGCGTGGGCCTTTCACTAAGAGACGGATCAGCATCTCCTAAAGTAGCAGTCTGCACAGGTTCATCATCTAAAACATCATCACGACTTTCTTTACCACTGTTACCGCGAGAAGAGAACCACGCCGACATTTTCGCAAAAGCTTCCGACGGAGAAAGGATCACATGCGTAGCCCTGTGGAAAAAATCAAAAATAGCTTCTATACAGATCTCAATAGCAAGATGAAGATCCTCAATGACTCCGCGTCTTCTATCAGTAGCTCGGTTGGGCACATCATGGTCTTTGCTCGACATAGTCTTGCTAACACGAGGCCTAGGCGAACGTTGGTTCCTTCTTGGACTCGTAGGAGCTCTTGTACTACTTCGAAGAAAGTACTGCGGTATCCATACCAAGATCCGTAAAGGGAATATCAACCACCAGAGAAGGAAGGTAACCCACTCAGTCCAGTGGCTTTCCGGATTTGCAGAAGCACTGGCCCAAGAAAGGCGTGAGCTTTGAGAAGACGGTGAAGCAGGGAGGGCACCATCACTCTCTTCTCCGGAGGAATAGTCAGAGCTCGAAGTATCGGAATCCACAGAGAGCTCATGAACGAAGTGATTGAAAGAAGAGACCCCACTGTTATCAAAAGTCGAGTTAAATTAGCATTAATTATCATTAATCATAAGAACAAGATTGGGAAATGAATTTGTTACTTATGCATCCAGCGTGGCAAACGTGGACCACGGAAAGTGGGTCTGAGCTCCCAGCCATGGAGACCTTCGAGGATATTAGCCTTCCCAGGGAGAAGGGTCAAGAGAAGAGCTGAGACTCCGTTAATGCATCTAGCAATGTTGTTGAGAGACTCATATGTAACAGTTTTCACTGACCTGCACTACAAGCCAAATACATAATCATCCATCAACAAATGTGACTCAACATAATAATCTAGCGATGAAATTTCTAATGAGATATCGAATTTATATAACGAAATTAGAGAAATGGACTCACTCTTTGGTGACAGCGAGGGCGTTATCTACGATCCGTTGCATCGCTTTTTTTTTAGAGAATATCCCAAAATAATCTGATTCGGCGATTTCTCTCCGATATCCACCAAATTTTTCCAGGAAAACGACAACGAGAAATATATTATCTCCACCTGAATAGAAATTTCCGATGGATTTGTTGTTGATTCGAGAGACTTTGACAAATCGCGATGGAGAATCAGATTTAAGAAAAAGGAAAATACAGAGACCCAGGAAACGAGATTCAAATAAATCCAAAAATAAACAAATAGATTGGGCGAATCCGATATTTTAGGGGCACGTCGGCGATTCTTGCCGTCCAGAGGATGAGAGAAGAGACCGGATTGATGACACGTGGATAACCCTTATTGGATGATATCGAATGTGGACAAACTACTACTACTACACGTTTTCATTTAACGTTTGGGAGACGGAGAAGGTCGATTTACCAAACACGCACACACTCAAATAGGGAGCAATGAGTAAATAATGCCTGAGATCAATAACTGCTTCTTTAAGATATTTTTATAATGTCGACAAAAAACAGAGAAGAGTAATTTATAATTTGCCTCCTTGAAAAACAAATAGGAAAAATTCCTTTAGTTGCAAACGCAAGATAAGAAAAGAAGGCAAGAGAGAGAAGAGAGAGAAGCGAGATCTTTTCCGGCGTACGGCCGGCGCGTGAGCGTCCGTGCCGTCGCCGGAGCTCTGTTTCCTTCGTGGTTTTTGGTCTTTACCGCTTCCTCTTCACAGATCCGTCAACGGTTGCCTTGTCGGAGCTCTGACGCCGAGGTTTCCCATCCGAAGAGAGTCGGCTTTGGAGTAACGACGCGGCCGTTTTGAAGGCTTGCGGTGGAGATGGAGCGGCTTGCATGTTGTAGTCGTTCTACCCGGGAGATGGAGGTTAACCTAGATCCATCATCGCCGGTCTTGCCGCGGGGTAGGGTGGAGGCTCTCTCAGTTCTACCGACGCCGCTCTAGCTTCCGGGAAGAGGAGGCTCAATCAGCTCCTTTTTCGCCGGCTTTTGGTCACGGAGGGTGGAGGCTAACAAAGCTCCGCGCTGCCGTTGTGGAATCCCAGGTCTTTTGGGTTGAGGTGACGGTTTCGAGTTTTTGAAGGTTGAGGTGGGTCGTGGATCAGATTTGGACCCGTGGGTCGCAGCGGTTGAGATCTCAAGAAGAGGAAGATCTCCGGCGACGGTTACGTTTGTTTGAAGAGGAGGTTAACGGTGGTTCTCGTCGTGCTTGTCTAGAGTTTCCGGTGGTTCATAGGCGGAAGAGATCTCGTTCAACAATTAAACTCTCCGACGGGAAGACAAGGCGTCGCAGAAGCCCGATGGCGCGGAGGCTCTGTAGGCTCGGAGTTCCGGCGAAAAGTTGTGATGGTGGAAAGCGTCGGTGGCTGTGCGAGGATGGGGCGACGAAGTTGAGGCGGGTGACACGTGGCGGGCGGATGAGCCAGATTCTTACACGTGTTCTGCTCCGCCTCCTTTCCGCGCGTCCAGAGCAAGCCCGGTGTAGCGTTTGTGGGCCTTGGACCATGTTTCTTATTTGGGCTTCAGCCGTTTTTTTTTATGCCCATCTCTTATTTGGGTTTTGTGGGTTGTAAGCTGGTGAATTTGGGTTTCGGCCGTGGGCTAGGCCCATGTGATCAATATAATTTCAATTTGAGAAAAAAAAAAATTCCTTTAGTTGCACATTGAAACTTTTCTCTTCCGTTCATTTGTTTCTGGAGATAACCTTTTGCTTAACGCTTGTGATTAAATTATTTAACAACCAACCGAATTAAATTGGTCGTGGCAACTATTGTACTTAGTTATAGTGTTATAATTTATTAGTATATGCTATAAGAGAAGTACTTTTTTTAATGACATAACAGAAAAATAGTACTAGTTGAAAACCTAACCATGTGAATATTTTGGAAAAAGTATATACAATGCCCAAGCAAATTCGAGAGGTTCACATAGAGAGGTTGTTTTTCTAGTCAAATATATGCATAAACTTGCCTGATTAATATGAATCACAAACCTAATCCTCTGACTGTCTCCAGGTTCTTATCATCTTGGCCATATAATAACACACAATGGGAATCAGCAACCTACTATACAAGCGGCACAGCTTTTAAGAGCATTCCTCTGGATATAAGAAGCTCCATGCACTTCATACCTGATTACCTGTCAAGTACCAACAAAAGAAAAAAGACTCAAACCCGTGCAAGGAGAAGAAATTGTTTACGTGTGAGTCAAGATAACTATAGAACAATCCAATGAGTTGCTTACTCAATCAAGACTTTGAGCGAGAGGTTTTAGGGAGCGAGAAAGGGAACTTACCTCCACCCTACATGGATATTCATAGAATGCGAGAGGCGGAGAGGTTTCCAACCGGATATTCTCCGGAGGGTTTAAGACCGGAGCGGAAGTAACTTTGAAGTGGGTTGTGTTTGTCGGAATTTACTTTTATATGGGCTTCTGATGTGAATATAAGGAAGAAAGGGACTAGAACACTACAAACCTGAAAATTGATGGACTGAAAACAAAACAAAAAGGACAAAAGAAACGCCGTTGCCGGGGATCGAACCCGGGTCACCCGCGTGACAGGCGGGAATACTTACCACTATACTACAACGACTTGGTTGTTGAATGTTTTATTTTTATCGTAACAAGGATGTCTACCGCTTGATCAACTGGAAACAAGAAGCATAATTTGTGAATAAAGTGGAAAACACTGAAAGAGTCAAAAACATGAAGAAATAAAGTATTGCAACAAGAGTAACACACATCATCTGAGCAATAACAATACATTTCCACAGTCTCACACTCACACCAAACCAATTGATTCCGACCTTTAATACTCAAAAGAACCAATACTTTCTCTCCAACAAAAGAAGAAAGAAACTTATTCTCCAAGCAAAATGGCTTCTTCTATTCTCTTTATCACTCTCTTAATCTCTTTGTCTCCAGTCTTTCTACAACTGCTTCTCGCTCAAGTCCCAGGAACCACAGCTACTACATGTGCCTCCATTCTTCTTTCCTTGTCTCCGTGTGGTCCATTCGTGCAAGGCTTGTCCAGCTCCCCGCTAACCCTTGTTGTGACGGCTTAAACAAGATCTATAGCCATGAACCAACTTGTCTCTGTCTCTTGATCTACAGCTGCCAAGCTTTGCAACATTCCAGCCAATTCATCCTCTTGCTCCTCCTCCCCGGGTACATATTTCCTCACAAAAAACAACTCTGGCTCAACCGGTTCTCAAGTCTCACCAGGTGCAAAGAACAACTCTGTTGCAGGCGTTACTTTTGTCCATCCAAAGTTTTCACCATCTGCACCTAAACTAAACATAAAAGGCATAACATATCAACAAGAATTGCCACTGATCTCGTTTTACTTCATCAGCAAACCCAGTGGCTCAAGTAGCATCAAGACACACCAGCTTCATGGGGCTAGGTTATGGTCTGAGATCCTCCAGCTCCAAGTCTGAGATTCAGCTAATCATCCCTGCACTCGCAACGATCCTACCTGGATCTCTCCTCATCTGAAACTACCATCTTAATTACATTTTACTATAGATTTTTTTTGCTATGTTTCTTAACGTTCACAGTTCTTGAAATGAAATCAAGAAAACACAACACTCTTATTTAATAATCGCTTTTTTTTTCGCTTTGATTCTGTAACATTATATGAACACAAGAAGCTCATGATCAACTTCGAATTATAGCTTTAACAAAACACTGAACTGAAACTACTCCAAACTAGGCGCGACTTCTGTCGGATTAGACTCAAACACATCTTCCGAGTTCGAACCCTCTGCTTCATCAAGAAGGTCACGAGACTCCATTGCCTCCTTATAAACTGGCGTCTCCTTGAAGTCCGTCGCACCTTCGTTATACGTCCCCGCCGCAATTCCGCCGGAGACAAGCTGTAATCAAAAATTTAAAACGTTACAACCGCTTTAAACGAAATTATCAACTCAGAGAATCAAACGGTTGAAACTTACCGCGAAAACGATGCCGAAAGCCCATAAGTACTGAACGAAGAAACCTAAACCATCCCACTGAGGACCTTCGAATGGATCAGGTTCAAGCCCGGGAAGATCCTTTATCGAGAACTTTGGCGCGTCTTTGGGATCGCCTCTGAAGCGAGTGTTCACCGCGAACCTGTCTTCGTCGTCGGCGATTTCGATCTGAGACGGTGCTGTGTCGTCGTCGTTGTTGCTTTCTTCCGGCTGTTCCTTGGTTGTTGTTGTCGGGACGAGGGTTCGACGCTTCTTGCTGTCGAACCGACCGGTTTGTGAGGAGGCTTTTTTGGAGGCGGAGACTACGTGGAGACGGGTTCTTGATGGGTAAGGGAAGTTTATGAGTTTGAAGGTGGAGAAGGGAGTACGGGAAGAATCGGTGAGGTCTATGGAGTGGAGCCTAGAGACTCCGCCACCGCTGCTCACGGTGAGAGTCATTTCTTTTTGTTGTGTGGATGTGTGAGAGAAGGGAGGGAATATGAGAGAATCGAAGAAGATAAGCAAACGTCATTCTTTTCCGGGTCCAGTTATACTTGACCCGACACGACCAAACCAATTCACTTTGATCCACTTCTTTAATGGTCTACTAGTTTCCTTCTTTTTTTTTTAACTCAGATTTTTATTAAGTTTTTTATAATGAAACACGTAATAGATTACGAAAACTGACAAAAAATTGTAATAGTTCGGTCAGAAAGTAATATTCCAAAAAAAGAAGACAATAATAATGAAGTATGATAATACGATAAATAAACATTAGAGAGCTACATGTACTAAAGATAGAATTAATAGACTAATCATAACTCGCAAACATTTTTAAAGAACATACGATCCAAGATAACCAAAGAACCAATGACTTAGGCAAATATAACCCTGAAGGGTACATCACCAAGCCAAACACAGACGCAACATAGATGCAACATCGGTACAAACATGTGCGAAGATAAACTTACATCAATACCAAAAACCGAAGCCGAGACATAATCAAATTAAAACCACACACCTAGGGTTCAAGAACACACGAACTTGAAATGTTAAAGGAAAAAACACCGGTAAAGATTTACATGTCCTACACATATCGATTTACAGAGGTAAAACTGATTACCTCTTAGCAAGAAAAAACCTCCACAACAAGTACACCTCACACCGACAAATCCAATAAACTAGAACAAAGCGTAAAACGAATGGACTACAACTGTGAACAATCGAAGAAAAACAGAAACACCACAATCCAAATCTAAACCAGCCCTCGACTTGATAAGAAAAATGATTCTATAGATCTGGATCGTCGAAAGCGGTGAGAGATATAAACCAACGAGAAGGAGACTCCACCCAAAACCACCTAAACCATACGAAATCTAGATTAAACTAAATAAGAAAAAGAAAATTCTTCCTCACGTAGCAGCAGTGAAAAACACCGCCAACCACAGAGAGAGATCGGCGATTATGGAGTTTTCTTCTTCTTTTCTCTCTTGTGCGACGGCTTGACCTAATTTTCTTGATCCGTAATAATATGGTCTGCTAGTTTTCTCTCTGTCACTTCAAACTGCTTTAAAATTTTTAATCTGAAATTTGATTTTCTCTACCGTTTACGGTTGGTTACGAACGATTGCAAGTGAAAAATAATTATAAAAATATTGTAAATTTAAATTTTAAAATTGAATATTGTAAATAAATATATAAATACATTTTTCATTTTATAATTCTGTTTAAGACTCATTTTAAACCTAAACTCATTTTTGTATTCTGTTAACAATATTTTAAATTAGGTTAAAACTATTTTAGCGTCGAATATTTTTTTTTTGTAACACTTTTATTTTGTAACACAGCGTCGAATATTTTATAGTTGGATTTCATTAACTCTGAAATTAAGTAACTGAAATACTCGGATCTGATTTTTTTTGTTTTCATGTTTTTGTATACCTATTTAGATTTGAATCAACTGTTTTACAATTTAAAATTTTTTGAATATTTGTTCGGGTTCAGTCGATACTCAAAATAGTGAAATACCTTTTTACGCTACAGCTTCGACCAGAAACGGATTCATGTATTTCAGTTCGAATTCAATTAAATCTAGGATTTAGTTGCAAATGCCCAAGCCTAATTAAAAACTATTTTTAAAACATCGAAATTATATTCGGAAATTCCAGAAACACCGACGTTATCACTTATCATCTTACAACAATTAAATAGAGTGCAGTCACATGCATACAATATCTGGTTGGATCATTTCTTTAGTCCTAAGCTAACAAGATGCTCGATAAATCCATCTATATCCTTAACCGAGCTTCCACGTTCTTGGATCGCATCCAACGCTGCTTTCCTCAGCTTCATGGCTTGGATCCTCTCCGTTTGCTTCCCGGCCACGGAATCAACAAAAACTCTAGCTAACTCATCCGGGTCAGGCACCGTGTCTGGTCCTTCACAGGCACGCACACCCACTTTCAACTCGTCAACCACCAGAGTCGCGTCTGTGTACTGGTCCGCTCGCATCGGCCACGTCAGCATCAGAACGCCGGCTACAACTGCCTCCACCACTGAGTTCCAACCGCAATGCGTTAGAAACGCTCCAACTGCTCTGTGCTGTAGGACAGCCACTTGTGGGGCCCATCCTCTGATCACCAGACCCCTCCCAGCCACACGATCTTCAAAACCATCCAGGATGTTGCCACGTGACGAATCTCTCTCCACGGGCTCCTTGACGGCCCACACGAAATGCACGCCGCTTTTCTCAAGGGCAGAAGCGAGAGCGAGAGTCTGCTCCCCACTCAACAGAACTTGACTTCCGAAGCACACGTAAACCACGTTGTTATCCGCACGTGCGTCTAGCCACGACATCACGTGATCGACAGAAACCGATGTCCGACCACCACGATCACCCTGGGACACAGGAAGAACTGGGCCTACGGCCCATACACGATCATGGCCCATCTCTTTCTTAAGATGCTCGAGGTAAACACTTTCCATGTCGGCGAAAGAGTTCACGACGAGTCCCCAACTCGCCGCGTTGTCTCTGAACGAGTCTCTTATGAACTCCCAAGCTTTGTCTTCATGAACATAGCTTAGGTAGATCGAAGAGATCTGAGACCAAGGGTATCTCCAAGAGTTCGGTATCTTGGTAAACTCGAGAATCTCATCTTCGTCTCCAATGGTTGGCATCTCGATCCAAAGAGTGTTGAGGATGCAGCAAGTGACGGCGGCGGAAGGAGAGAACTCGACGCGAGGGATCCCGAGGTGTTGAGTCCATCCTAGGAAGAAGTCAGAGACGATGGCTACGGGAGGAGAAGGGTGTGAAGCGATCCACGAGAGAAGCGGCGCGTGGAGACCACCGAGCGCGTGGATCATGGTGGGGAAGCCGGAAGGAGGTAGGTGTTGGACGTTTTCGACGCCGGAGGGGATGGAAGGGTGAGAGGGGAAAGGGAGGGTGAGAGCTTCGATGTTGAGACCGGCGGAGAGGAGAGGAGAGAGGAAAGGAAGGTTCTTTGGAGTGACTAAGACGGTGATTTTTAAGGCGGAGCCGCCGCGGAGAGCGAGACGGTGGGTGAGGTCGAAGAGGGGAATCATGTGACCTTGTGCCGGAAATGGGAAGATCAAGACATGCGTTCTTGTCGGAATGATGTTTTCTGTGTTGACTGTCATAACGATGTTTTTCTCTTTTTTTTCTTGTCGGAATGTTGATGAAGCCAAAGAGAACACAGAGAGTGATTTAAATAGATGCGTTTACCCAATGTTGCTCATACACATGGAGAAAATGCTTACGACTCTATTTGAGAGTACCGTGTGGTCTTTCACTTAATCTAGCATCAGATGACACTGGAAATGAGCTTAATTGGGAATGAACTGATCGAAAAACTTTTTACGTAACGTCTCTTACATCGGTTACTTATTGTAGGAAAATGGGTCATAGCTTCTGATAGGTACACGTCCTGAAACATATAAGCGTTTGGTATATTAACTTAAAAAAAGCAGAACATTTGGTAAAGGTGTTGAGTTTGGTACTTAGTACTTACCAATAAAAGCGTGTGTGTATTAGTAATCAAAAATTAAAAAGAAACTGTTTATGTTCCTTTGTTTGTTTTTTTTCTATTTGTCAGGTACGGAAGATTTAATTTAGTTTTCCTGTCAGGCAAATTTCCAATATTTTCCATTCATCCAGCCAAGTTTCCAGATTGAAAAGACTTATTCGTAAATCAAATACCTCAAGAAGTAGAGAACAAGAAACGAATACGCACAGGAACTTCAGTATATGCACTGTTTTAAGCTTTAGTTAATGTTGGACATGAGTAGTTGCTTGACCACCAATTGCAAGCTGTAGTTCTTCTTGGCTCTATTCATTGGTTTGTGATGCACTGAAAAACGGGAAATTTATTTACTTGGGACTAAATATAACAGGAGCCAAAGGAGAGAAATAAGTGATCTTATCAGTTCATCAGATAAACAGAAAAGGCAATCAGAGCAACCAAGCATTTTGACGAATTTCTAATTACTTAAATGCATAATGGTTTCTAAATGACCTCTCCTTTGTATCAAGTTCAGACTGACCAGAAATTTGCCTGCGATCATGGAGTTCTATATCCAACTGTCCAGAATGAAAAAAAAAAGGAGAATAAATAGAGTTCACTCCAACTTCTGCACACTTTACCAGAGGGAGGGTGTTCCCTCTCAACAGTTCAAATGGCTAGATTCCTAACTTCCAAGTTCCAACCACACACAAAATAAACCCAAATGGAAATATGTATGAACTTACAGTTTCTCTTTCAAGAATATAGAAAAACTATCACTTTCTTCTTGGCTAGAAAAAAAAACCCATAACTTTTAGAAATTCAAAAATTAGCACCGAACTGTAGACAACATTATGTCGTTTTGACTCATACATACCTTGTGAACACCTCGAAATCCCCTATTCCTAAGAAGACCATCTAGATCATCAAAGTGATCAACTTCCTGCAGTGAGATTGAATGAAAAAAAGATGATAATGGAGCCAGACAAACGTCTCCTTCTACACACATACACAGTTAGATATAACTAGAATTAAAAGAAGTTCGTCAGCATAGTGTAGCTCTAGTCCGTTACCCTGTTTCTTCATTAATAAAAAGAAGCCATTTTAACCTTGATAGTAATCCTCAAATGAACCATAACATAACCAAGCAAGCATTCAATAAGAGACAAAAATAGCTTGTTGTAATACTAATACTGTAACCAAGATAGAATAAACCTCGGAACTTGCCTGAAGACATAAGATGCTAGGATTATAGCGACTAATCTCATTGCATATGAGGTGCTTCCGCCTACTCCACTCTTAAGTGTCTTGATGATATATTTTCCAACATATCATCAAGACACACACGTTGTTTCAAAACAAACGCAACCACATTTGTTTATTATTTATTGAAGTTTCTGGTAAACGAAAATCTTTTAAAAAATGAAAGAAACAGGAGTCTGTTCGAACTTCGAATCATGAACAAACAGTCTTTTTCTCCAAAGTTAACTGCGTTTTTTCAGAAGTCTCTGTGACTTGAGGTTCTCTCTTGTACTTTTGGGAAAATTTTCATCCTATTCTCTAGTTTATAGGAAGATCGTTCATCCAAACTGGTGAAGATCAGAGCAATCAAGAATCATCTTTTGATTCTGTTTTGGTCATCTCAATCGTATGTTTTGGTAAGTTCGTGATCCCAAGTTGTTGTTCCGACAGTTCTTGACATCTTGTACACAAAATGTGTGGCACATCACCACCTCCACCTCCACCCCTGCCGATGCGTGGAAGAGGAGTCTCACTGTCACCACCTCACCTTCCTCCGAAGCATGGAAGCGGTGGGACTGATCCTCCTCCTCCTCTATATGGAAGAGTTCCACCACCTCCACTTTATCTGAATAGTAAAAGAGCCGTACCAACTGTTCTGCCTCCGGGTGATGGTGCTCCTCCCTACACAGTTTTATCCTAAAGGTGTAGGGAGATGCCATGGTCTTGCACTTCCTCGTTCGAGAGTTTCTTATGTGATGAAATTAGCAAGTGCCTTATGGAACGACGAACAGAGACGTAAAAAAGGACAATTGTACTAATCTAACTTGATTTTTCGGGTTTAAAATATTTAAATTAAATGTTTACTTACTCTCTCTCGTTTATTAACTAATTCATCTTGTTTTCTCCTAGCGAACCAGGACCTCTTGCATCAGAAATAGAGACACTTTTACTTCCAAAAGTGAAGAAGCCGGTTAATAACTCCGGATATGAACAAGGTATGCTATGATTTGCCAAGAATATAAGTGCCTCCCGCTTTCTTTGTAAAATTTATAAATGTTGTAATAATAAGAGGGTCTGTATATATGAGCCCCCATTGCATGTATTTATGCATTTGCGAGTCAATATTTTATGCAAGTCCTTCAGAACATGTGTGTAGCCATCCTCTAGGATGCTGCTTTTGTTTTGACAATAAGTTGTAGTTCAGACGCTTCAAATGTTTTTCAGTGATATGACTGTGGAATCATTGGGTTTTATGACATTAAACTGCTAACTGAATGGTGATATGCCCATATGGAATCAACCTCAGTTTCGAAACAATAAGATCAATATATTTGTCGCCACGATTTTGTTTGTTAATCTATGGTTTTAATTATACAGTAGTCTTTAATATTGTGCAGATAGAAGATATAAACACTAGAGCTACAACCCGAACGTTATAAAATATTAGCCAGAACTCGACGTGGTATGGTGTCTAAACACACACATATTAAATGCGTCCTTTGGTCGTCATTCCACAAGACCATATTATATAAACTATCCGTTAAATAAAATATTACTATTTCTGTTAACATTCTTTATAATTGATTTTCCTCCAATTTTAGCCAAGATTTGTCATAAAATTGTAACTTTTTCCCTACGTTCGCGCTCCCTCCCTCTGTACACGAACCTAAATAAAGTACAAAACAACAAAAAATCTTTAATTTTGGTTTGTAATTGTAATTATCAAAAAAGTAATTAATCTAGTTTTTATTACCACTAATCAAATCAACCAACATTCCCATCACGTCTCATTGTTTTCTCTCAGGTTGGACTTTCTCCACGCGTGCGTCCGAAGTTTTCACCAGAAAACTTCGCCTGGATTTTTCTAGGTAAGCAGACAAATGATCGCTTTCATTAATCCTCCTCGTATCTTCGTTGCCATGATCCTATTTTGCTGATCACGACTTTAATTATCAACCATGTTTTGACTTCTTCCATTGGCGATTTTTCTCTCTCTTTTGTTCCACCAAAGTGATCATCTATATCCCCATCTCCTGGTAGTTTTGTTTGTAAAATGTTATGTTCTCGTTAGCTTTGTCTCTTCCTATCTTTATTGCAATTCTAAAAGGTTATGTTTGTCTCTAACATGGTTATCTCCTGGTAATTTTGTCTGCAAAACGTTATGTTTTATTCTTGCTAGCATTCTCGGAAGTTTCCAGTAGTTGAACATGTTCTTATTAGGTGTCTCTCCATATCCTTACTGCCTTTCTAAAAGGTTAGCTAGGTTTTTCCATGATCAGTCTGGACAAAGTGTAATGAAACATTTACAAATTGTAAAAGAAAATATGTTCAATTTATTTTGAATGGTTAGCTAGGTTTTTCCTAAATCGCACATCGGCTATGGGTTTATCTCAAAAAGGTTATCTCCTGTTAGCTTTCTGGCGCCATTTGATCCTGTTCTAATCACCTCTTCTATGTGTTTTCTTATTATATTATATGGATATAATTTATATAATCAAATCATCAAGTCTTTTTTTTTTTTGTTGAATCAATCATGTCTCAGGAGTTGAATGATCCAGTTTTGGGTTTATCAAGTGTTTCCATAAGTTTTGCTTACCACGTCGACGCATAAATGAATCCTATGCGTGATCAATCAGGCAGCCCTTATGGAGATTCAACTCCTCGTAGTCCATTTTCTCCCTACTCCGGAGATGAAAGGCATAGAAACCTTGCAGATTCGAAAAGAGATACAACGACTCCTCGTAGTCCTTTCTCTCCATTTTCTCCATTATCTGGAGATGAAAGGCACAAAACTCTCGCAGAATCCAAATTCCAGCAAGCCCTCCCCTGTTCTGGTACATGTGTTGTACTTACTAATTGTCTGCCTGTGTTTGTCTATGTATAATCTTCTTGTTTACTGATTCTTTAAAGCCTTGTAGATCCATCATCCCCTGGATCAATGCATCATGGTGGACACAAGTTTCATGAGGTTTTCCAAATGAAACAAGGGCGTTATGATCTTCAAGCTTCAAAGATTTCTGAAATGATGAAATCAAGTAGCTTAGATGTACTTCTACTACCTCATCCAACATTTCCATACAATTAGTTTATTCTCTTTTTACAATGTTCTTTGGCTTATGTTTGATGCAGAATGCACCAACACAGTCACTACTAAGCGTTGTGAATGGGATTCTAGATGAAAGTATTGAAAGAAAGAATGGTGAAATCCCTCAGGTATTTTGAAGTCTAGCTATTAAGATCATACTGTGATTTACCGCTTGGGAAAGTTTTTGACAAAAGCTAACTAATGATCAGCGAGTGGCATGCCTTTTGAGAAAAGTTGTGCAAGAGATTGAGAGACGCATATCAACTCAAGCTGAGCATCTAAGAACGGTATGGTTTTTGTTTTATTGAAGAATATGTTTTCAGTTTGTTCAAAAAAAAAAAAGAAGAAGAATATGTTTTCAGTTTCTAGTTTTGCTGAGTATATATTTTTTTTGTTCTGGTGCAGCAAAACAATATTTTCAAAACTCGAGAGGAGAAGTACCAGTCAAGGATCAACGTCCTAGAAGCCTTAGCATCAGGAAGTGGTAAAGATAGTGAGGTATGTATCATTTTTTAACCAGTTTGGCCTCTAAGAGACTGTTTCCTTAATATCTTACCACATAATGTGTTACATTCTCTCCTCTGCTGATGAACTGATTCTATGACAGATTGCTACACAACAGCTTAGACAAATTAAGGTAACATTATACTTTAGTAATAGTAGTATCTCTACATGTCTTTGACTTGATGTGCACTGTATGATAGACAGAGAAGTCAACCTGGGAAGAAAAGAAGAAGAACGGAGAAGAGGATATGCTTAAGCTGCTCAAAGAAAATTGTCAATACGACCTTGAAATCTCTGCGTTGAGGCAAGAGCTGGAGACAACTAAACGAGAATATAAACAACAATGCACGCAAATGGAAAGCCAAACCATGGTCAGTACTTTATACTCTAAGTCAAGATGTTATGTTTTACTGGCCTGACATGAAGTTTACTTTCAAATGAGATAGACAGAAAAGACAAAGTGGGAAGAACAATGGAAGAACGAAGAGGAGGATATGGCCAAGCTATCAAAAGAAAATGATCAATTCAACCTCGAAGTTTCAGCATTAAGGAAAGAACTAGAGAAAACTAAGAAAGCCTATGAGCAACAATGCTTGCAAATGCAAAGCCAAACGATGTTGGCTACAACAGGACTTGAGAGCAGGCTGAAGGAACTTGAGCAAGAGAGAAAAGAGACAAACACTGCAAAAAATTCCCTTGAGGAAAGGGTCAACGAGCTCGAGAAGATGGGGAAAGATGCACATACTGCTAAAGAAGCTCTTGAGGAAAAGTTAAAGGAGCTTCAAGAAATGGAGAAAGAAACAAAAAGTTTTAATACAAGTCTTGAAGGAAAGATTCAAGAGCTTGAAGGGAATCTTGTAAACTGGAAGAATAAAGTCAAAGAAATGGATGAAATATCTGAGTCCAAACAACAAAGTTGGAGTCAGAAAGAAGTTTCCTATAAAAGCTTTATTGATTACCAGTCTCAGACACTAGAGGTATATATATGTTTATAGTATTCTATATATAGTTCGCTAATTATGCTGAATCTCAGGAGTTGAGGTTCTACTCAAGTTCCATCAAGCAAGAGATTCTAAAGGTTCAGGAAAACTATACAGAACAGTTCAGCCAATTAGGTGAGGGAATGTTCTAATAGATGCTGGGTTTTTTATGACCTTGTAGTTTTTTGTAATCTTTATCAATCAATATTTGTTTCTTCAGGAATTAAACTAATTGAACTTAGTAATGCTGCCGAAAACTATCATGCTGTCCTAACTGAAAACCGGAAGCTTTTCAATGAGCTTCAGGAGCTTAAAGGTATTAAGAAGATCTAGTTAAAATCTTTCTCTTTAACATTTGTTTTGGATATGTAAATTTTCAAATATGCAGCCTATATAAGTTGTATACTTGTGACTTGCAGGAAACATCAGAGTGTTTTGCCGGGTGAGGCCGTTCCTTCCTGGACAAGGTGCACCAAACACCGTGGTCGAGTACGTTGGTGAGGATGGAGAATTGGTAGTTACCAATCCCACTAAACCCGGGAAAGATGGTCTTCGCAAGTTTAGGTTCAATAAAGTTTATAGTCCAGCTGCTACTCAAGGTGTCATTCTTTTCTATTTCTCTAAAATTATTTTTTCTGTCATCATTTATGTTATGGATGTTACATTAGAAGCATCAAAGTATTTAATCAAAGTGCATGTGTTGTGTTGGATTCTTGCAGCTGAAGTCTTTACAGATATAAAACCACTGGTTCGGTCAGTGCTTGATGGGTTCAATGTTTGTATATTCGCATATGGTCAAACAGGATCAGGGAAAACTTATACAATGGTATGTATGTCTTCATTGTTATTCTTTTGGTCATCTTTTGAGTTTCGTACCAATAATGTGTTTTTGTTACCTTCGTTCTTGTTATTTCAGACTGGTCCAGATGGAGCAAGTGAAGAGGATTGGGGAGTTAACTATCGTGCACTCAATGATCTCTTTAAAATATCTCAATCCAGAAAGGGAAACATAAACTATGAAGTTGGGGTGCAAATGGTTGAGATATACAATGAACAAGTGCTGGATTTGCTCTCTGATGACAGTTCTCAAAAGAAATATCCTTTTTGTTTCAGCTTCTTGTTCTTATACTCTCTTTCTTTCTTTCATTATTAGTTGTTGTTTTTTTGTTTACCTTGACCTTGCACACACTAGGGATCTTGTCTACAATTTCACAAAATGGTTTAGCTGTACCTGATGCAAGCATGTATCCAGTGAAATCAACCTCAGATGTGATTACATTGATGGACATTGGACTACAGAATCGTTCCGTTGGTGCTACTGCCATGAATGAACGAAGTAGTCGCTCTCACAGGTTCTTACTTCATCTTGATCCCCATGAAACAAAACATATGTTTTTCAACAGGTCCTTAACACTGTAGTATATGGTTTCTTATGCAGCATTGTCACTGTTCATGTCCGTGGTAAAGATATGAAGACCGGTTCTGTGCTATATGGAAATCTTCATTTGGTGGATCTGGCTGGAAGTGAGAGAGTAGATCGATCTGAAGTTAAAGGAGACAGACTTAGAGAAGCACAACATATAAACAAATCTCTCTCATCTCTTGGAGATGTGATATTCTCTCTTGCTTCAAAGAGTTCCCATATACCTTACAGAAACAGCAAGCTAACACAACTACTCCAAAGCTCTCTTGGTTAGTTACTTATTTAAATTGATGTTTTAGTTTCTCAGTTTAACTGATCTAATCATAAACAAATACTTTGTGATGTTGGAGTATAGGAGGACAAGCAAAGACCCTAATGTTTGTGCAACTCAATCCTGATGCTATTTCATATTCAGAGTCTATGAGTACCTTAAAATTCGCAGAACGTGTCTCTGGAGTTGAACTTGGTGCTGCAAAGAGCAGTAAAGATGGTAAAGATGTTCGAGACTTAATGGAACAGGTAAGTTCGAGACTTACATCTTTCTTACCATGAGCCGGTCTTGAAATTTGGAGAATGTAAACAAAAACAAAATTAGTTAAATTTTAATTATAAAAAAAAAAATTGGGGCATATCATTATAGACACTACGGCTAAAAAATTTAAAAGTCATAAGCCAATTTTCGCTTGCCTATGCTTAGAACCGGCTGTGCGTACCATAAGCAATTACATTTACATGAATCATTTGTTTTGTTTACAACAGTTAGCATCCCTTAAGGACACAATAGCAAGGAAAGATGAAGAGATAGAGAGGCTTCATTCGGTAAAAGACATTCATCATCCTCATAGACCTCAGAAAACAATGGTGAAGATAAAGAGCTTAGGACAAACCGATGACATAAACTCAGAAACAGGAGAATATTCATCACAGTCAAGACACGCCGTTACTGACGGCGAGAGTTTAGCTTCCTCCGTCGAAGCAGAGTCTGAGGAGAGATTGAGCGAAGTGACATCTGATGCTGCCTCTAACGGAACTCAAGGATCACCTGATGTTGCTAAAAGACCACCCAGGATTTCAGACAGGTTAAGACTCAAACTTATAATGTTGTTGTGGTTTTCAAGACTTCTTTACCTAACGCTGTAATGGTGGATGAAATTACAGAGGGAAGTCAACGCCTTCAAGGTCCTCGGTTGTAACACGACCACTTGATAAGCTTCGGAAAGTAGCTACAAGAACAACATCGACAGTTTCTAAGGTTGCATCGGGCTTGACGTCATCAAGTAAGCCAAACTGAGAACCTATACATAAGTATTAATTTTTGTGTATTAGGTTTTTAATTATGAGATTATTTGCACGAACTTTTGTTTGATCTGATATGTTTTCTAGGCAGCAAGAAGACAAGCAACGCTTCTAGTTTGTCAAAGTCTTCTAAACGGTGGGCGTAATTGACGCTTTTACCCCTAGCCGTAGCTGACATCCTTACACGCAACACTGCATATACCCACTCTTTTTTGGTTCGGAAAACCTTACGTACATTTTTTCATTTTCCTTTAATATATATGGCTTCGACTGGGACTACAAACTATACCAATATGTTATGTGATTTACGTATCAAATATTGTAAATACATACATCTTATTATTTGACAGGTTTTTTTTTTGTAAACCAAAGAAAAATAGCTGATCACATTTTTCAGGGTATACTACGTACTTGTAATTCATGCATGCGGTGATATAATTGAAGAATAAAAATTAAGCGATGTTGCGTACTTTCACCAATCACACATGATTCTCAGAACTAAAATTTATAATTAAATTATTTAATAATCAAAAATTAAATAAATAAATTGAAGTCTCATTATATTGGTTCATGTATTCAATGTTATATTTTAATTTATTATAACTGGAATCTCTAGTTCTTGTGATAAAAGGACCTAAGAGTTTCGTCGCTTAAGTTCGAGTCTAACCATCCGTCTTAAGTAGTAAAAGAATGTGGATTTTGTAAATTTAGTAACTAGTTTGCTTATAAAGCTTTTGGAATCACACCACAGTTATCAAAAACAAAATTAATTTATTATATTTTTGTTTTTTTCTTTTCTTCAGTTTATTATATTTTTGTTTTATTATCAAACGTAACTTATAAATTATATCTGAAGAATGAAACATGTGATTCGGTTTTCAATTCCTGTAAATTACAACAATATCTAATAACACCTACAAAGGAAGGATTCATGGGCCGATTCTAAGGGAGTAAAAAAAATCGATATAAGCCCATAACGTGCGAGGCCCAGATTTATTTTCACGTACTGAACTGTTGTTGTTTCGCGTGTTAAAGCGCACCGGGTAAAACTCAAGTTGTCACGGCTGCGACTTACCAACAATGGCGGGCAAGCAAATCGGCGGAGAGGGCGGTGTACCGGAGAACCTCGCCGGAATGACCAAAAGCCAGCTCTACGATATCATGTCTCAGATGAAGGTTGTCTTCTCTCTATTCTCTACTCGTCGATTATCGACTACAACACTTTCTCGAATCTTGTTTTGTGATTGATTGAATCTGATGACGCAGACGCTGATCGATCAAAACCACGAGCAAGCGAGAGAGATTCTGATTCGGAACCCTCTTTTGACCAAGGCTCTTTTCCAGGTGAGCTTCTTACTTGATTGGACTGGTTTGGTTAAATTGTTAGGTTTAAAAAAAATTAGGATTTGTGATTTTGTGACATGAAGAATGTGTTGATAACTATGTGACATGTTGTATATGATGTTATATGTTGGTGAATGTTAGGCACAGATCATGCTTGGAATGGTTCAGCCTCCTCAGGTGGTATCAGCTTGAATCCCTTCAGAGAAAAACTTGCTTAAGTCATTCATTTTCATGCCATTTACCATTAACAACTCTGTTCATCTAGGTTCCAAAAGTGGATCCTCTAGTCGCTCCACAGCCTCAACAGTCTCGTCAATCGATCCTGGCAAAGCCAAACGTTCAAGCTCCTGTTTCATCTGTTCAAGGCGGAGAGCCAGCAGCTACAATGCAACCACAAGCACCTATTAGGAAACATCCAATGCAACAACAACAATCAATGTCTATGCCTATGCCTCCTCCTCCACCTTCTGTCTCTGCAACCAGTAATGCTCCATCACAGCCTCGTTTCTCGCATTCCCAGCGTCAGGGACATCTGAATCCTGCTGCCACTTCCTTGTCTCATCCTCAAGTTCAAAACGCACCTCCTCTAGCTCCCCATCATCCAACATCCCAACAACCTCAGTTTCATCATCTTGATATACCAGCCTCCTCGACTCAGTTGCAACAACAACAACAACCGATGCACTCTGTTAAGAGTTCTCATTTAGCTCAGCAACAGGCTAGACCGTATCATCATCAGTTTGGGCCATCCCAGACTGGTCCCAACGCTGGGTTTCAGCACCATGGTGCACCTCCTCAGCATCATTCTCAACCCATGTTTCATGTGAGTTTTATTGAGTAGCTATTATCCTTTTTCTTTTGTTTTTGACCATTGTGAGTCATGTTTGTGACTGACTAAAGCTTGTTTATTTGAACCAATTCATAGTCAGGCAACAGACCCCCGGCTTCTGGTGGACCGCAGTTCCCGCAGGGACAGCCACATCTGCCTAGTCAGCCACCATATCAGGTACTTTGTACTCTTACTGTCTTATACCTTTAGGCAGTATGTATGTTTGGTGGTTTTTGCAGATTGATTATGCAATTATCTTTGTACTCCTTCAGTGAGTAGGATTCACCCTTTAATAAGTATTCTTTCCGAGATTTTTTCATTGTTCTTAATCAGATATGGGAAATCTCCATAAATAATTCTTCTCATCTTTGTTCATCGTCATCTAGTTTCTAACCTAAATAAAAATTGTGCAGGTTTTAGTTATGCTTTTGAATCTACTGCTTGTCTTTTGTTTCAGGGTGGAGGACAATTTCGTGGGGACTACAATAATAACCAATTGGGAGGTCCGATGGCTGCAGAGAGAGGTCCTTGGATGGCTAGCCAACCAGAGAGCTCAAACATTACACATCTCCCAGGATTAGGACCGGCTCCTCCACCAAGCCAAGTTGGGCCTGGAGGCGGACCACCACCTCGCCCTGCACCGGTAATTGACCTTCTCATATTGCAACTGAAAGACCCAGCCATTGATCCGATAATATATCATGTCCATGATTGTGTGGTTCTGTCATTTTGACATTCCTTTTCCACTAGACGCTGTAGTTGCGTCATTAGCCGGAGTTCTAAATTACTTTTGCTGATCACAGAGCAAAGAGGCTTGTGTTCATGTTGTTGATGAATATTGTGTGTTTTTCTTCTTTGTGCAGATATCTGCAGATATGGAGAAGGCATTGCTTCAACAGGTGATGAGTCTGACGCCAGAGCAGATCAACTTGCTGCCACCTGAACAGAGAAATCAAGTCCTTCAGCTCCAACAGATTCTCCGACAGTGAAAGCTCATTGATATAATCACTTGGTCTACATTCGTAGAGACAGGTTTTTGGGTTCGAATGTAAGGTCGGAGACAAGTTTGAGATGATTTGTAGACCAAAGAAGTAATTAGTTGTGTTTTTTTTAAGTTTAAGGTATCATTTAATACTTTGTTCAGGCCCCCGGAGAAAATTATATGTTCTTTGATTCTTTCACTTTAGTTCCGTGACAATATTCTTCCGACTTTCAAGTCCTAACACACTGCCTGCGGAAATCAACCGAAGTTACCGAACTCGCCAAACCCAACCGGTTTCTTTTGTTTTTCGATTCAAGTTTGGTTAAGAATTTGGTTTAGTTCGGTAATCTGTTGTTTGGCTTTTATATTTTATAAAAACTTAGGTGTTTTTCCGCTCCCGTTCGCACATACGTACATAATCATATTACAATACTTATTAGTTCATAGTTATTTATTCGATTTTTAACAATAATACAAATGTATATATATATATATATATGAATTTTGTTTGCTTGTAAATATATATGTATCAAATTACCCAAAATTTTAAACAATAACTGAATCGAACTTGGGAAAATTCGGTTTAGCTCACTAGAATTTCCAAAAAAAATTCAACAATTGTTAAACCAAACCGAACATAATTTTCGTCCGAATCAATTCGGTACGATTTTGGACGACTGAGCTAACCAAAATAACGTTAATGGACGTGTTTAAAAAGCCCGGCCCAGGCCCAATCTAATTCATTCACATAACATCATCTCTGAAATCGACAACTTGTAAACTGCTCCGGCCACCAACGCCATCAGTCGCCGGGAACCCAATCGCAGATTCGCTCATCGCGGCGTCTTCGCCATGAGGTTCCGGTACGCCATGGTCTGCTCCTCGAATCAGAACCGGAGCATGGAAGCTCACTTCCTCCTCAAGAGGCAAGGACTCGACGTGGCTTCGTACGGGACAGGGTCTCACGTGAAACTACCTGGACCATCCGCAAGAGAGCCTAACGTCTACGACTTCGGAACTCCGTACAAGCAGATGTTCGATGAACTCAGGCGCAAGGATCCTGAGCTGTATCCTATCTTTGATTTTGTTTCTTAAAGCTTCGAATCCCTAATTGCTGTGATAATCTGTGAAGATGCTTTTGTGTTTTATTTATTGAGTTTTGTGAGTCTTTGTAAGCTTGAGGGGTTTTGGTAAAACAACCTTGACGGTTTATTCAGTTACAAGAGGAATGGGATCTTGCAGATGCTTAAGAGGAACCTTAACGTGAAGCTTGCTCCCCAGAGATGGCAAGATAATGCTGCTGATGGTGTGTTTGATGTTGTCATGACCTTTGAAGAAAAGGTTTTTGATTCTGTTCTTGAAGGTAGTCTCATTTCCATTTTAACCTAGTTTGCGTTTTGCTTGATGCAATCATGGTTTGATGGAGTTTTGGTGTCGTGTGAAAGTGGTTTCAACAGTCTTTGTGTGTGTTGTTATTATCTTTTATCTCATTGATTAATATTATGTTATTTACGAATCTGCAGATCTTAATAACAGAGAACAGTCACTGATGAAAACCATACTTGTGATGAACTTGGAGGTTAAAGATAACCACGAGGAAGCAGCTATTGGTGGCCGTCTTGCCTTGGAACTCTGTCAAGAGGTCAATGTTCCTATTGGATTGTTTGTTCACAATCAGTCATTAGTTCTTTTTTTTTTTGCATCACTCATGCAGTGGCAGCTTTTGATAAAACATCTAATATTGGGTGTGATACCAGTTCTTATGTAATATTATTATTCTTTGTGGGTTTAGATTGAAGGGAATGAAACATGGGAAGATACAATCGATGACATTGTTGCTGGCTTTGAAAAGCAGCAAAGGCGGAAGCTTGTCTATAGCATCTCATTCTACTGAAGATACCGTTATCATCAGTTCCAGTAATCTGTCAATGTGAGCTTCTCTTTCCTCCTTAGATTATGTAGAATGATGTTTTGTAACCCGAACATTTCTCGATGGTTAATCGTTTTGATATGCTTAAGGTTATATTGTCTCCCAAACACGTTCCTCTGTTTGTTTCTATTTGCTTGAAAGTTGAAACAGAACCATGATGAGCAGATGCTACAAGAAAACAAATATATTTTACTTTTTTTTTGTTGAAATTTCAAGAAAAACGTAATATGAAAGTTACAAAAATGGATAACAGATATGTGACACTACTTGTCCTTAGCCCCAGGCCCCCAGCATTAATTCTTTTTGTATTCAGACTCAACTTCCACATAAGAAACGTTTCTTTTAGTCCCCAACTCTTTCTTCATCTTCGCCGACACAGCTAGAAAAAATCATTTTAGTAAAAGAAGCGGTTTGCTCCTGATGATGATGAATGGCAGAAGAATCGTTCTGTGGTGGAACCGGAGAACGTGATGCATTACATGACGGAGAGAGAACTCATGTGGCGAGCAACGAAAAATTCAAGAAACGCCGTTTACAACGACAAAGAAAGTGGCATTTATGTTATTGACGAGAGAGGGAAGCTTTACTATGTATTTACAAACTAGACGAAATATTTCAAACATGACTTACAATCAACAATTATATTTGTCTTATGACAATTCTCGTCAGTCTTTAAAAACTTTTTGCCTAAAAATTATATATACACAACTATTTAAAAAAATTATAAGCATTTTTTATTATTCTGTATTTTTTTTTTCCGAGACTTGAAACCTTGAACTTCATAAATTTTTAGTTAAACTACTAAACTAAAGAAACTTTAACAAAACCTTGTTCACATGTTTTTATTATAATGTAGATACCACGATTGAAGCATAACTAATCTTTCAAAAGACAACTAGGAGGTTGATTGTTTGTAGTTTTTGTTTTAATTTTTGGTTTTTGTTTTTGTAAAAACCAGTTTTTATCCAATCAAGTTTTTAGCTTTTAGTTTTTATTTTTGTAAAAACTATTTCACTTGCCAATCAAGTTTTTTAACAAATAAATTCCCTAAAATTTAGGGAAACTAGTTTTTCAAAATTTCAACCAATTTGTGAAGAAAAACTAAAAACCAACTTTTGTAGGTTTTCAATACAAAAACGAATTTTGTTTATTTTGTATAAAATACTATATTTTAATTAATTAATAATTAAGTAAATAATGTTTTCATAAAGATAAAATTCCCATACAATTTTTTTTTATCATTTAACATTAATGTAAAATAATTTATGTGTTTCATATATGTAAATAAATATAGATAATATAGGTAATTTTAGTATTAGTTGTAACCAATTACTTATTAATATCTATAAATAAATTATTGAATAATTTTATTATACATACTAAACAACAACTAAAAGTTATAAATTTAAAATATTTTATTAATACAATATATTATATTAATTTGAAAAATAGCCATTCAAGTTCTAAAAAACGAAAAGTATTTTATGTAATAAAATTTATAAATAGTTTTAAAATTTTAAAATATTTTAATTTTAATAATTTATAGATATTTTATTAATTATATTTAAGTATAACACTTAAAAATAAAATAATTTAAAACATGGTAATGTTTTTATTTTAAATAACAGCCACTATATTTTGATAAATTTTAATGGTAATTTTTTAAAAATTATTATTTTAAAACAATGTATTGCTTATTTTATAAAAAAACTAAGAATACAGCAAAACCAAAATCTAAAAACCAAAAACCAAAACCAAAAACTGAAAATCAAAAACCAAAATCTAAAATTTAAAAACCAAAAACCAAAATCTAAAACTAAAATCTAAAAACCAAAAACTAAAACCAGAAACTAATGGAAACAATCATCACCTAGATTTTGATCCGCGCTTGAAAAGTGCGAAACCTTGTATTAGGATACACAATTCATCCATCAATATGGCAAAATTATAAATCAAGGTGAATTGAACCCAAGGGCAATGGAGAATGCACAATCAAACAAAAAACAATTATATGAGTTAAAAGTAATGATGTTGCTAGCTCATCTTTTGTTGTGATGTCCTACTTTTTCAAAAACAATCATGACCTTCCTTTTACAAAATCCAAAACAAAAAGAAACTCCCAAATTCGTTGTTCAAATGAGTACCATATGATGGTCTAATAAATTATTGGAGATTGTATAGTATATTGTGAAAACAGTAGTGTATATTATGATTCGCTAGTTGATAACAGTACTGGTTGATAATCGTATTACTCAACGTATTTTTATAAAAAAAAAAATAGTAATGTTAGATAGCTTAGAGTGAAACTCAAAACTAATATTCAAAATTCAGCACAGATTTTTGGATAAATTAACTTAAAATAACCTTATAAGTGGAAAGTTATACGTATCTTTAATTGTACTTATGAGGCTATATGACTACATGTTTAAGATTTACCAATACAACGTCCAAAATTAAATACTTAATCAAAATAAATTATTACTTACACACTGTACATATATATTTTCAAAGCTTATATATAAAGAATGTGGCTTAGTAACAAAAATTGCGAAGGAGAAAGGTACATTCCAAGAAAGAAAGACAGTTTCATATATTGTTCGGGATCCCTATATTGTTTCATTTAGACTCACGACTCTTCCTCACGCCCACTTACTCCATTTCATCTTTGGTTTTAATCTCATTTCAAAGCTAGAAAATGGAATATACTCAAAATCATAATGAATTAAAAGTTCAATTAGTATGAAAATGTCAAAATCAACAATCTACAGAGTTTTTTTAATTAGCCACCCCAAAAGAGGATAGCAATTGAGAAATGGACTTCTCATCGATCAGACTATATCAATTTCAATAAATGGTTATTGTTATGTACTCTGAGTAATGACTATCATGACAAAGACTATGAAACAATACCATAAAGCTTATAACGCCTCCAAGAATATTTTGAAGTTAACCAAGTTGCTTTGGTCTAGTGGTATAGGAGCTCCAGCTGGAGTGCCCGCCTCTGGGTTCGAGTCTTGACCACTGCGGAATTTACATATGGGCTGCAGCATCCGAGACCGAAGACCGTTATACGGTGAGCCACATGGTGATGCCCTGGCAGCGTTCATGTTCACTTCGGTTTCTAGTCTGGACCACTTCGGTGGGGTCAGGATAATCGGTTAGCAAAAAAAAAGAATATTTTGAAGTTAAGAAGAAAAAATAATAGTTTTGATAGAGACTTAACAGAGTCGACTGAAAGCTAAAAGAACGACAAGTTTTTTTAGGAAGAATGACGTTTGAAACTGACCCGACAAGAAACTACCCGAGAAGAACAAATCAATTCAACGAACCTTCTTTGAAATGATTCACTTTACCCTTTATATATAGTTTAATATTGGTGTTACAAAAAAAAAATATATATAGTTTAATATTTAATGAACCCATAAGAACTTGGATGATAACTTTACTGACGCAAAACATTCTACACTAAAAAACGATTGCTAGTTACAAAATTTATGGTTAATAGTAGCAATTCAATTATTAGAAAATATTGGGAAAACCCCTACAAGATAGGTCGATGAAATTATTTCTGTATGTTTCGGTGTTTAGTCTTTAGTGAGTGATTGTTATCCCGTTTCTCCACTCTCTCTCGGGCACTTCTTCCTAGGTTGATTTGTACTAGTGCGGTTTAGCCTCCCACGGTTTGTTTCATCCCGGTTTTTTACCTGTTTTGGTTATGTCTGGGAAACAACCAATCTTCTGATCTTCTCACCAACCTGGTTTCGTTTCTACTTTTAGTAAATTTTCAAATCTCTATACTGCTCTGAAGCTCAGCTACGCGCCCTCCACCGGCGGAGGCCGGAGAGGCTCCCTCCAACCAACCCAAGCAAGATGTTGGCAACCACTTCCTGGTCAGCTATGAACACCGGCGTTTTCCAACGATTTTACTAACTCGGGGAAGAGTCGACGGTAACTCCTCTGTCCCAAAAGCTTCTTCGCGTAGGCTCCGACGTCCTGAGTCCTTTGTTTCTATCTGCATTTCGGGTTTCTCCCTCACCACCTAAAGTCCTAAAGCTCTAACGTTCTCGACTTCCAAGACGCCGTTTGTAGAGACCACGTCCCAATGGCTCGACGTTTCTCCGCTGAGGAAAAGGGTAAAGCCCCCGCAGGTAACCCCTCAGGCCCTCCAAGACTCAGACTGCGGGCCCCTGATTTCGATCCATCTGAGCTTATCAAAGACAATATGCTTACCCTGGTGGGTCGTCTAACCAACCCAAAAGAACAAAAGATGAGCCTGGTGCTGCCCTATCTGGCTAAGACATGGAATCTGGTGGGTTCATCCTCTGGCTCAGACCTTGGCAATGGGTGTTTTCAGTTTCGTCTCAACTCTGAGGGTGATCTACGGGAGGTTCTCAACAACAGACCTTACCAGTATGGTCGATGGATGGTCATAATCCAGCGGTGGGAACCGATAATCTCCCCAAGTTTCCCGGCACAAATCCCCTTCTGGATCTCTCTAAGAGGAATTCCTCTTCATTATTGGCACGAAAAGGTCGTCCGTAACATAGGTTTGGAGTTGGGGGAACTCGAAACATATGAAGTTACAAGATCCTCAGCTCGGGTCAAAGTACTGGTCGATGGTTTGAAGCCATTGATAATGGAAGCTGCTATGGATTTTGATTCCGGAGAGGAAAGTATCATCACTCTAGACTATGAAAAGCTTGGAAACCACTGCTCCATTTGCTACAGACTATCTCACCTCCAATCTCAATGCCCAGAGAGGCCCCCTCCAGCTACTAATGAGAAGACAGATTCCAACCCGCCAACTCATTCACATAGACAAGAAATTTCGACCTTTCCTCGACGCACCTCCCAGGAACAAAGTGCCCCTGCTGCTAACTACAACAGACCTTTCCAACAAAGGCTTGACTGTCATGGCAAACCTTTTGGAGATAGGGTCTCTTCTGCCTCACTTCGCCCCCCGGGGCCGAGAAACAAAATCGCTGCAAACTTAGACCAACCTCGACCTTCTTTGGAACGTGCTAAGACGCCAGACGCAGAACAGAATGAACAAAGCTACACCTCTCCACCATACACAAGGAGAAGAACCAGCCAAGCTGTTGATCGTGGGAGAGATAACCGTAGGGAGCAAAACCATCGATCCCCTAACCTGCAATGGCGACCCAAATCACCGGTACTCAACCAGGAGGTCACTCCACCTAGTGCCCCCTTCATCCCACATACCTCTGTAGAGCGCAACTTGGATGTTGCAGATTTTCCTCCTCTCCCGGTAATCCCTTCAAGGGAAGAGGTCATGGAAGAGCTTCGAGTTGTCACTCTCCAATACATGAACTGTCCAGATCCTGTAGAGAGAGAAGCAAGGAAGCAAAGGGTCCTACAGAGTGAGCTAAATGGAGTCGTGGAGGAAACGGCAACCCACATACTGCAAGCTTCAACATCTGCAGCATTAGCCAGCTTAGCTGCCCCACAAACACTCAATCTTCCAGAATTCCCTATCCATGAAGAGGGTCCTGCGGATGTTCCAGAAACTCATACAAGGAAACGGGGCCGCCCTCCGAAAGTTCGAGACAATAGAAATGTGATCAGGCTTAGTCCAAAATCGTATTCTGGCATGGGTTCAAAGAAAAGAAACTTGGTTCGTCTCCAAGCCTCTCCAGGATCGACTTCGCGAGTTTCTCGCCAATCACGAACCTCTACTCGACAGAACAGGGCATCAACGACAAGTAATGCTCCCCCGATCGTTTTAATACCAGCTATCTCGAGACAGCAGACGGATTTTCCTCTGCTAACTCCCGATCTTCCTTAGCGATACTGAGCTGGAACTGTCGGGGGCTGGGGAACCCAATGACAGTCCAGCATATTAGGGAGCTTCGTCAGCAAGCATCTCTAGACATCATATTCCTCATGGAGACAAAGAATCCGGATCCCTTTGTTCTCAAAGAACTGAACTTCCTCGATTCTGATCACCATTTTCTTGTCCCCCCAGCCAGGCCAAACAGCGGAGGACTCGCCCTATTTTGGAGACAAGACATAGACCTGCAGATTATCTCCTCTTCTAAGAACCTCATTGATACTGTAATTTCGTATAAAGGCGCTACAGTCTATGTATCCTTCGTGTATGGTGAACCTGAAGTTTCTAATAGAAATATTATTTGGGATTCGCTGATTGATCTGGCTCAGACAAGAACTTCTGCTTGGCTTTTAACGGGAGATTTCAATGAAATAGTAGATAACAGCGAGAAATCCGGAGGCCCGGAGAGGGCTGAAGGTTCTTTTGGCGCGTTCCGAAACATGTTAGCCAGCTGCAACCTCTTCGATCTCCAACATTCAGGAATTAGCCTATCTTGGAGAGGCAAAAGGCGGACTCACCTGGTGTACTGCAGATTAGATCGATCACTTGTCAACCCGGCTTGGTCGGATAGCTTTCCCTCCGGAAGATGTCAGTATCTAGGTTTTGAAGCGTCTGATCATAGGCCCCTAATCACGGTCTTTGATTCAGCTAAGCGCAGGCGGAATCGTCTGTTCCGCTTCGACCGTAGGCTCCGAGATAATGAAGAGGTCAAGGAATTGATAGCGAATACCTGGAACTCCAACCCAGAGGCTTCCGTTAACTCAAGACTGGCTCAGTGTCGTCGAGCCTTATCAACCTGGACAAGAGAACAACATTTCAACAGTAAGGAGAAGATCAACAAGCTGAAGCAGAATCTGGACGAGGCCATGACTGACCCCCAGGGTAATGATGATCTCATCGCCTTACTAAATGCTGAACTTATGCTGGCGTATAAAGCGGAAGAAGAATTCTGGCGACAACGGAGTAGAATTATGTGGCTTTCACTAGGAGATAGAAACTCTGGCTACTTCCATGCTGTGGCCAAAGGACGAAAAGCCCGTAACAGAATGTCGGTAATAGAAGATTCAAATGGCATTGCCTACTATGAAGAAGAACAAATCGCAAGCCAGATCACTGCTTACTTCACAGAGATTTTCTCTTCGCTCAACAGTGATGCTACTGAAGGAGACACGAGAGAGATTGTAGGCTCAGCCATCAGGCCAAGCGTCTCAGAGTCAGCAAATGCGAGACTAAGCGCCATACCTAACACTGCAGAGATTAAAACCGCTTTGTTTCTCATCCATCCGGATAAAGCTCCTGGGCCGGACGGATTTTCAGCAAGTTTTTTCCACTCTAACTGGAGTACAGTAGGCACTTCACTGATCCGGGAAATCCAAGCTTTCTTCCGAACAGGCCTTCTACCGACTGTCACCAACGTTACCTATGTCAGGCTCATACCAAAGTCCACAGGCGCCAAGCTCGTTTCAGACTACCGACCGATAGCTCTTTGCAACGTTGCCTACAAAGTGATCACAAAAATCCTCTCTCTCAGATTGAAACCAATTCTCCAAGATATCATCTCTGAGACACAGTCGGCCTTTGTCCCAGGGAGAGCCATATCTGACAACGTACTTATAACCCACGAGATCCTCCACTCTCTCAAAACATCGGAGGCCGTTATCCGATGTTCCATGGCTGTGAAAACAGACATGAGCAAAGCCTACGACCGTTTAGAGTGGCGTTTTATCGAGGAGGTTCTGACACGTTTTGGCTTCGCAGCCCCCTTTGTGCACCTGATCATGCAATGTGTGACCTCAGTATCCTATTCCTTCCTAATCAATGACTCAGTCCACGGCAAGATCATCCCGTCTAGAGGGATTCGTCAGGGAGATCCGCTGTCCCCATATTTATTCATCTTATGCGGAGAAGTGCTCTCCGGGCTGTGCTTAAGAGCTCAGCGCAGCGGACATCTTTCAGGACTGCGAGTGGCGATACCTGCACCGCGAATAAATCATCTTCTTTTTGCGGACGATACTATGTTTTTCCTTGGCACGGACGACCTTAGTTGTATCTCTCTGATGGAAATTATTCACAAATACAGAAGGTCATCGGGACAGATGATTAATGCTTCTAAATCTTCCATCTTCTTCTCAGCCATGACCCCGCAGGTAATACGGGAACGTGTTAAATCACACCTCGGGATTGAGAAAGAGGGCGGAGTAGGAAAGTATCTAGGACTCCCGGAACATTTCGGTCGACGGAAGAGAGACCTTTTCACTGGTATAGTGGATCGTATAAGACAACAGGCTGCGTGCTGGTCCTCCCGACAACTCTCTCCAGCCGGTAAACTTGTTATGCTAAAGTCGGTCCTAACCGCCACTCCGGCATACACGATGACTTGTTTCCAACTGCCAGTGAGTCTATGTAAGCGCATTCAATCCGCACTCACAAGATTCTGGTGGGATGAGTCCCCGGAAAAAAGGAAAATGTGTTGGGTAGCTTGGGAAACACTCACTGCACCTAAAGCATTGGGAGGTCTTGGTATCAGGGATATCCAAGCTTTTAACACGGCCTTACTCGCAAAACAGTCTTGGCGGATCATCTCGAAACCTGATTGTTTACTTTCCAGAGTTCTTAGAGGCAAATACTGCAGCAAGGTGTCTTTTCTTGAGGTCGAACCTCTGAAGTCTGCATCCCATGGGTGGCGGGGAATTCTTGCAGGCAGAGACCTCCTGGCAACTAACCTGGGTAAAGCCATTGGTGATGGGGAAAGCACTAGAATCTGGAAGGATCCTTGGCTGAGTCCCCTTCTTCCGACCAGACCCATAGGACCTGCAAATGAAGAACATCAGGACCTAGTTGTGGCGGACTTTTTATGTCGAGGAAATACAGATTGGAACATTCAGAGAATCAAGGAAGTGCTACCTAATTATCTGACTGACATACTGAATGTAAAACCGAGCATCATGGGAGTTCCGGACTCGTTTGTCTGGCTAGCATCGAGGTCAGGAGTTTACACTGCGAAATCTGGATATTATGTTGCTGCATCAATGGAGTTAGCTGCTAACAGAGTTGAGGCGAGACCCCTACCAGATCAGAACCTTTACAAATCCATTTGGGCTAGTAAAATACCACCAAAGCTACATCTATTTCTCTGGAAGATAATGCAAGGAGCACTAGCGCTTGGAGAAAATTTGGCTAGGCGAGGCATCCTCAACAACATCTCATGTCGCCACTGCGGAGAACCAGAGACCACAGATCATTTGTTTCTTCACTGTGTCTTCACACGACAGATATGGAGCTCACACATCTGGTCTTCTCCCTTTGACCCAAGGCTTCATGCCACCTTTGCGGAAGCTTTCATCGGTTCAACAGCGGCCACTAATCTGCCACCATTAGGAGTAGCGACTAACCTTTTTCCTTGGATTACTTGGGGAATCTGGACAGCAAGAAACTACTATGTCTTTGAGAATAGAGTCTTCACACCTAAGGAAATCATAGCGAATGCTATCAGATTGGCAAGAGAATGGAGCATCGCGCAAACATCTCCATATTCATCTCCCTCGCCACAGCTCAGCCGAACGCTTCCACCAACTCTGACATCCCCATTTGTAGTATGTTTTACTGATGCAGCTTGGCAGGCTGGATCAAAGAAGGCAGGCTGTGGATGGATCTTCACGGACCACCGGGATGCGTGGTTGAAGCAGGGAACGAGTACCTTCAACTACACTTCATCGCCACTGATGGCTGAGGCTCTCGCCGTCAGAACAGCTCTCCTCAATGCCCTCGAAGCGGGCTATACCAGAATCTGTATTAAATCAGATTGTCAAGCACTTGTTGCTATTATCTCCTCGAAACAACACCCGGCGGATCTCCACGGAATCACTCGGGATATCGAGTTTCTATCTCTCTCTTTTGATTGTATCTCCTTTGTTTTCATTTCCAGAAACTTGAACTCGGCTGCTGACGCCCTTGCAAAATCATCTCTGTACTCTGCTCCCACCAACTAGTTTGCTTGGTTTGGGTTTCATCTATATTATTCAGTGTTCAAAAAAAAAAAAAAAAAAAAAAAAAAGAAATTATTTCTGTATAAAAAAGAGGTTAATAACATATATTTATTTGCTTTAAAAATATATATCCATATATTTCGGACGAGAAAACCAGATATAATAAGTTTAAGTTATTGCAAACTTTGTTTTTGACATAAAATGAAGAAGAAACAAATCTAAACCGAACCTGTCTTTTTTTGTAATTTTCATAATTTTCGGATTAAGTAATACATGAAATTACTAAATAACTGATTTATCATATATATAACATCTTGATTTATCATGAGTATGTTAACTTCTTTGAAAAATGAAAAAGAAAAAAAACTCTTAAATAGTAGTAATAGATTGTGTTTTATAACAAAATTAGCATAAGAAGGAGATTTCTAATATCATTTATTAAAGATAAAAACAAATACATTTTACATATTTGAATTTAATATTTAATGATTAGAGTTTAAAATTTAGTATTTATAGAGGATGATAATGTGATTAAGGTGTAGGAGTTAGAGTATTTTTTTTGTTAAATATTTTCTCGCGAAGAATTTTGCGCAGAGTAAAAAAAATATATTATTTTTTTGGTACAACAAATATATCTTTAATTAAATATAATTAATTAATCAAAAATAAATTTAAAGAAAAATTGTTAGTTATTCAAAAAAACAGAAAAAATATGTAAAGTAACATTAAAATTAGACTAACAATATTTTTGAAATAGTAAAATAGTGAAACAATATTTTTGTAAAACAGTGGAAGTAAATGTAGTTTTATAGATTTTTGTCAGTTGGTGTTAGTTTTTGGATAAATTTTAGAAAGTGTAATTTTGAAACTTTGCCAAAAAAAATCTTTAAAAAACGGACCTCGGATCTATCAGACACTCTCCACAAGAATAAGTAATCAAACTTAATATCAACCGTTAGATATAAACCCCAAAGTGGATGATCACAATCATCCACTTGTTAACACATAAAACTTTCTCTTTTGGGGTTGACGTCAAAAGTCTCCCTATATATGACGCTATTAAAAGAAATTTCGCTTCTACTTCATTATTTTGCCACTTGCCAGGTTATTTCCTTTGTCGTTCTGCGAACTTTCTTTATTTCCATATAAACCAACCATATATATCATGTTGCCCCTTTAGATTATTATCAAACATTTCTATCAACAGAATAGATCAACCCTAGATTTGATCGAAGCTCTCTCTCTCTCTATCTATCACTACACCTATCCCATGGCGGGGAAGAGATTAATTCAAGATCAAGAATCAGACCAAGAAAACAAAACGGAGAAAAGGATGAAATCACTACCACTCTTTGGCTCGTAAATTTCCTCAAAACTTCTTGAATATTTTCGTTCTTATATTGGTTATGACTAATCATATACAACCATAGTTTTAGCCAGGAAGATGTTCATTGTTCAATATATATACATATATATATATAAGTAAATATGCGTGTGTGCTTTTATTTTATGTATATAGTCTCTTCCTCTTCCTCTCTCTCTCTCTTGTTTTTTCTTCTTCTATTGATTCATTTTCTGATAAGGTTTTTGTTACTTCCCCCCTCCCCCGCCAAATTCCAGTGTATTTGGAGCATTGAATACTGAGAACACCATGAAGAGCCTTTCGTCAGCCCTAGAGCCTGTTCTGAGAAAAGTTGTAAGTACACTTTAATTTCACTTCTTTTTAATTATAAATACTTGTTTTCTGTTAATACAGAAATATGACAATATTGTATGTTAAGTAGCGTTAGGTTCATATGCATGACTATAGTTTAAAATTGATAATTCATAGATTTATGTAGATAGTAGAGAACTGGAGAATTTATCAGATTATCAAATTAAGAGTTAGAGGTACATATCTACCATGTTTAATCAAATTGAGACTTAAGTAACAAGTATTCCATGCATCCATATATATGTACATATATACAAATATACAGAAGTCTAGCATTGACAACGCCTAATATGCGAGTTGGAAGTTGATAAAATAAGAAAGATTTGATCTTCTGTCTACCGATACATTTACGTACAGCACACACACACACACATATATATATATATATATACTAGCATATATACACTATTAATGTATCATAACTTCATGAAGATTTAAATAAATACTTTCAAAGTTAGAGATCTTTTTAGAATTAGTGACGAGATCTACATATAGATAGGGCTACAAATTTTACATTACTTCCACTTTACAAATAATGTTTTAGAATTATGATTTTGTCACGTTGGATTTTTTTATAGAAAAAAAATGCTTAGCAAGATCTTTTATATCTTTTTGAAGCTTCTCATGTACTAATACAGTAGAATATGTAGTGTAGTAAACCATAGTAACAACAGATATAATATAAACTTTATTTATTTGTGTGAGGAAATATTAAACGGAAAATCTTCTATAAAACATATAAAAGTTCATCGTAAGAGTATTTTATAACTTGTTTTAGTGATGGAAACAGGTAAGACAAGAAGTAGAATATGGAATAAGTAAAAGACTTCGATCATTATCTCGGTCACCGTCGTTTTGTGTTGAAGCTCGGGAGAGTATTGCTCCGACATTAAAGCTAATGTTTGCAAAGAATCTAAAGAAACCAATATTCACGGGAAGTAAAATCATTGACGAGGACAACAATCCACTTCAGATCATCCTTGTTGATGACTCAAACAATGATCATTCCATCGCTCCGGTGAATCTCGACCGTCGTCCGATCAGACTAGACATCGTTGCCCTTCATGGAGATTTTCCTTCGGGTGATAAGTGGAGTAGTGATGAGTTTGATCGTAACATCGTCAAAGAAAGGGATGGTAAAAGGCCGTTACTTGCTGGAGAAGTAACTTTGACCATGAGAAACGGCGTTGGAACTATTGGAGATATTGAGTTTACAGATAACTCTAGTTGGATTCGTAGCCGAAAGTTTAAAATAGGCGTGAGAGTTGCGAAAGGGAGTAGCGATCAAGGCGTTGCGGTTTGTGAAGCGATGACCGAAGCATTTAATGTAAGAGATCATCGTGGAGAATGTAAGTTCCTTTTCCTGATCTTTGCTATAAGTTACCCTAACTAGTCATTATTAACAAAGATAATTGTGCATATACTTTGGCTTTTATAGATTCATTGATTAAAAGCACTCCACTAGACATGTGATCGTAACATATCATCACAAGAAACATGTTTCCATTATCTTTGACCTAACCATATATGATTACACTATCAATCACACACCCTTAATATATAGTTCTATGCAACATATGTGCAATAGAAATACATCAAAGTGATATTTTTTTGTCAAAACTTATTGTAATTGATATTTTAATTTTTTTTGTCACAAACTATTAATATTCATCAAATAATAAACGGTACATATATAGTATTTTATCTGTTTAAGAATAATCTTAGTTTTACTAACTAAAATTTATATTAAGAAATAAGTTACATCAAAGTTGCTGTCTTTGGTCGAATTATTTTGAAATCTCTAGTTGTTCTAGTCATGATGTCTTTTCTTTACAAATAGTCTGATTGTTTTGTCTCCACACAAACTAACATTAAAATTTTCAATTTGTGTGCCATTGACAAATTGAACTTATTTGCGGTGTGGACCAAAAGCAAACAAGTGTCAACTTTATATAAATGCAACAAGTCTTAGTCAATGCTTACATATATTATGGTTATGAACCATTGCTTATATTAAATTACTAATACATCGTGAAATCATATTTCCCGAAGCATAAGCAGATATATAAGGAATAAAGTACATACATAGCGACAATCAAATAATACAAGTTTAAATCAATTGTATTAATAGTTTTTGTTTTGTACTACTTGGGGTTGGTGAAGTGTACAAGAAACATCATCCACCCATGTTAGAAGACGACGTGTGGCGACTAGAGAAGATAGGCAAAGATGGGGCCTTTCACAAGAAGCTCTCTGCTGAAAACATCAACACTGTTCAAGACTTTTTGAAGTTATCCGTCGTTGACCTCGACAGACTCCGTCAAGTAAAGCTATTAATAATTTAATTTGTCTTTATTATCTATATACCTATCATGTTTTTGTGAGAAATTTGATTGTCTGACTAATAAGGGTTTGTTTGTTTGGTTACAGATTTTGGGCCAAGGAATGTCTGATAAAATGTGGGATGTCACATATAAACATGCTCGAGAGTGTACATTAGGAAATAAGTTATACATTCACAGAGGACCTAACATTTTGTTGACCTTGAATCCAATATGCGAAGTGATGGAAGCAGCGATCAACGGTCAGGTGTTTTCCAATGAAGAAGCGCTGAATCAGGTATATATCTTTCTACTTTGAATTAGAAATCATCTTTTGAAAAAAAAATGTGTTTTTATTTCGTTAATGGTAACATTTGGTTGCAGCTCAATATTAAGAAGCTAGCTCGACAAGCTTACTCAAAGTGGGATTTCTTAGAAGTGATTGAAAGAAAAACGAACGAGGTTCCTCTTTTGACACAAGGTAATTTGAAATACAGTTGTTAGTACAACTATTTTTAAAGGTGGTCATAGTAAGTTATAATACAATTTTGGTCATATAGGTCATACTATGGACCAGCAATATGGTGCAAACCACTACCACACCATTGAAATCAACAAATCGTATCAACAAAACGGATATGCTCTAGAGAGATCTCCTAACAATTTGGAGATGATAAACGAAGGGTATATTACGACCACTCCAATGGAATTCGGTGTATGTTTCAACGTTACCGGATCTTCGTCCCAAAGTCATATGAACCCTTTCGAAAATCCTCATCTACGTTAGTATTGGAACACGAAGCCTGTTGTGCCTTCACACGATGGTTAAACTCTTTCCAAATAAGGGTGTAATTTATTATATATACAATGGTGAAAACATGGATTATATATATATATGTGTTATGTGTATCTGTAGATCATTGTTGTATAGGAATGTGTGAAATTTCAAAAAGAGTTAACATTTTTAGCTGAATGGTATTATAGTTGTTTACATTTTTCATGTTTTGACAACATGATGCAGTTGTTTTTTAACCATTCAGAGTATTAATCAAAGTTTTACGTTTTACGTGTTTGAAAAATAACCATTCAGAACAAGTTATTACTAATTTTTTTCTCCCGCTATTCCTTCAGTCTACTATTCATTCGGATACAATTTATCACACCAATCACCTATTGAATTTGATTAATGAACCATGAGAAATGTGTAATAGACAACTAGTGGTGACACAAGAAATCAATAACAGAGGAGGGTAACTTTATGATTCATGAAGGCCCCTCAAAAGCATTGAGTGAAGAAGATGTGTGTAGTAGTAGTAGTAGGTAGCCTTTGGGTAAGCCGTAAGTGTGTGATAGTGTTCATATTTCTTTCATAAGACTACAGCTCAAGAACACTCGATAAGGCTATATATTTCAAGAACCACTCGATAGTTAAAACATACAGAAAAAAAGAAAACAATCGCAGATGTTTTAGTATTGATCCATCTTCCAAAGGATTTGAATTATTATTATCTTAAGCTTCTGCCAAAGTTGTTGCCAGATTCGTGCCGAAGCTCCTTGACAACAGCAGCTAGAGCCTCAGGGTTAAGACCAAGATCACAGAGAGCTATTAGAACAGACAAGGTATGTCGATCGAGACCAGTGTCCAAGATGTTCGACATCCGAAACACAAGCTCCAATGACTCTCTTGCAGTTTCAGCTGCCTCTTGATCCATTTACTCTGGCCACAAAGATAAATCAAATTTCATTTCCAAAATATACGAAAAGATTTCTACTTTTTATATCATGTAACTGAACAGATCTCATGTCGGAGATTATCGACAATCGAATGCTCAAAAGTTAAATTGGATCCCTATAGAGTCAAAGGAAACAAACCGATTATGCAACGGAGACGATGAACGGCGACGAATCTGAGATCTCAGAGCTTGAGAGTTGAGAGATAAAAGAGTCGATGAAGGAGGAGACGAAGTGAATGCGTAAACGGGCCAGAAGTTAGATTGCTAGATATTTTTTTTAAAAGCCCATTAGGCCTGGTTCGAAGAAAGTTAAAGAAAACCACTTTCGTCTAAGTTGAGTGATCAGGACCTAGCTTAAGGCCGATTAGTTGAAATTATAAGAACGTTTCTTTTGACTAATGTATCATTTTCAAACAAAATATAAACAGAAAAAAGTAAGATTCTATTATTTTATTTCGTGTTAGATTGTTCTTGTGAATCACGACTAAAATAATTTGGCAACCTAAAATAACAGTATTATTTGTCGTGGAGTTTTTGGGCCATGCTCCGAGGAGAATAAAGTTGAGAGTCTTGAGACTTTCGAACTCTGGTTTTGCACCTAACAGTCTTCCACGATTTTTCATTTTTTATTTTTTATTCATCTATTTTCCATCAAAACCGGACCAATATTCTTTGGGTAATTGTGTTAATCCAAGTGGCAGGTTTTGTATAAAGAAATTTACAGATTCTTTTCAGTTTTGTGGTCAGCATAATCAAAAACCTGTGACCCTCTAGTGCATCCTGTCGTCTTTCTTACATCGAATAAATAAAAATTGAAATATAGCTCTGACAAATAAGAAAAGTAAAAGTCATGAGAGACCTTTTCTACATATACAAGCAAAGACAATAAGATTTCCACCTTTATCTTCGTGGCAAAAGTGAACATAATGAAAAAAATTATTTACCTTACATACTTCTCTCTTCTTTATTTTCTCTCCCTTCTCTCTAGAATCTTCTGATCTCAGATCGTAGACTTTGTTCATCGGCTCCGGTGGCTCTCTTAGCACCGGAGCCGGTATCTTTTTCTTATGTCCTTTTCGTTTAGTTTGTTTGTGATGTAAGGGGATTTTGTTTCGACGCAAAATCATTCGGTGATGCTTTATTGATGCTGTCAAAATTCTTTTGGCTGTGATTTAGTCTGGTTAAGCGGCTAGAGGTTCTGGATCTTATGGATCATTGGAGTGGCTTGTCCTTTTGCCTCTCTTGTCGTCTCAATCTAGTTCTAGATCTGTGGTTCAACTCAGTTTTCCCTTGCATGCTCACCGTTTGATCTCAGATTTAACAATGATGTCTTTATGGTGATTGTTTCTAATCTTGATCTGCATGGCCTTGTTCTCCGTGGCTTCTTTGGATCTTGCCGGATTCGATCCTTCCTACTCTTGTTCGCATGAGATTGGTTTGTTCGGTCAAGATCGTAACCGCTCCTTGTCATTTCCCATGAGATCTGGTCGTGATCTCGCTTCTTTGACTCGCTTCTCATTAGGCGCTCCACCGTCGCTCTCTGTCGACTTCGCCGTTCGGAAGTTGGATCTCGAACCGTTATCGGTTCTTTCCTTCCGGTTTGGAAGCCGTGCTTGATTATTCTACGCTTATTCACTATAGGTGGGTTAAGTTATCAACACAGTTTTGGTAACTCTTGTCAGAGGCCTGGAGGAGTAAGGTTGATTTATGCGATTGGGTTTGAACTTCATCATTTGGACTGCATCTGTCTCGTTTATATTTGTTACGTCGTTTCATTCCCCTGTGTTTAGTTTTACTTGTCTTATGTTTCTATCTTGTTTCCCTTTGATAGGGCTTACTTTCCAGAAGCACTCAGTTGCTTGCTGGCCTAGTTTCCAGAAGTACTCGTTGCTTGCTGGCTTTGTATCTTACAACCGCATTCCACCATGTATCTCATCTTAATAATATAATTTTAGTGTTTAAAAAAAAAAATGAAAAAAATTATTTAAATCAAGTCAAATATTGATGCTTTGATTGGAAGTAAAAAAAGAGTTAATTAGCTCAGTATACACAAATCTAAAATGCTGGTAAGAGATAAGAATCTATTGAGTGAACAAATTAAATAAATATCTATTTACCCTCCTGTACCTCAGTTTTTAACTGTTTTTAAGTTTTGAAAAACTCTCAAGACACTAGTTTTTATTTTTATTGGCTTATACATTTTCGCATTTTAAAATCTACTTATATAATTCAAATATACTGTATATTTTTTTGTTGGTAAAGTATTTATAAGATTTTTCTTATCAATAATGATGTTCTAAAAAACTGACGAAAGTACAAACCAAACACTAGTTTTGCATGTTATCACTTATCAGGTTAGTTGTAGACTTCAAACACAAACTATAATATACGGAAAGTGGATTTAATTAAATTAATACATTAATTAATCTCACTAAACCAAGTTAAAAAGTCCATCACACTCTTCCTTCCCCCGCGCTGTGTGTGTGTGAGTGTGCCTCTCTCTCCCCCACCACTCCATTATCTCTTTCTCTCTCACAGAGAGAAGACAATGCCTTCTTCCGGAGATCCCTCGACAACAATCGGCCAACACATCAGACACCAACCCATGAACCTCCCACCATTTCCCACCTCCGACGAGCCTCTAATCCCCAAACCCAGCCGCATCTGTAAATCCGCCATGTCTACCTTCTTCCTCTTACCTTCATCGTCCAACGAACCCAACAACAGAAGAAAGGGGAAGAAACAGACGACGTCGTCCTTTCGCAGCCTCGGCTGCACCTCCTCCGCCTCTCAGCAGGTTTCCGTCCCCGCCGTGATCCGCTCCTCCGCGAACTGGGACGCGAGTGATGTCAAAAGCAAGAAGACGAAGAGCAAGAAGAAGAACAATGGTTGTAGTGGCTACAGTGGCGGTGGCTCGGTTAAGATCTTGAGCGAGGCTGAACGAAGCGGTTGCGGTCCGGTTCCTGATGTTTGGTGCGGACCCGGTGTCGGGTTTTCCACCGATGCGGTGGTCTCCGGCACCGTCGAAGCGGAGCCTCCGAGTAGGAATATTCCGGCGAGACGCAAAATCGATGGAGAGGTTCCTTCTGTTATTACAAAGCTTTCTGTCTTTTTATTACACAAGTCTTGTCTTAAAACTCAAAACTGTTACATTATTTGCAGGGCTCTTCTGTTCCTCCCCGGCGATCTCATAATCAAGAAACTAGTCTTTACTTTGACTCTGATTTGACATCGAGGGATGAACAGATGCAGACGCTTTTCTCTGATAGATACCATCGTCATCTACGACAACCTTACCCTAATGGACTCGACGAGGTAGAGAGTGTGTTCTTGACTATGTTTCACTTCAGGTCTTAGCGATCTTTGTGTTTGTGTGCATTGTTTTCATTTAGTTGTTTTGTTTGTAGATGATGATGATACATAATGGTTTTGTAATGGGAGAGATGTTAGGCTCTCACGATCACTTCCGTGACTTGAGGCTCAACGTCGATGGCATGTCTTACGAGGTAATGTTCCTTTCTTACAAGGAGAATTTTTAACTCTTATGTTTGTTTTTAAAAAAGTTTTGTGTGTTGTTCTGTTGTATTAAAAAACAGCAACTTTTGGAGCTTGGTGATAGAATTGGGTATGTGGACACTGGACTTAATGAAAAACAGATCAAAACCTGTCTCTGGAGAGTCAAACCATCTCACAAAGCTACACCACTTGAAGATAGAAAGTGCAGCATTTGTCAAGTAAGTCCCTTATGTGCTTTCATTGTTCAGATATTCACTCTCCTTTGTAAACAACCCACGTTCTTGTGTTTGTTTGCCGACAGGAAGAGTATGAGGGTAAAGACGAGGTAGGGAAGTTAAGATGTGGGCACAGGTACCATATCCACTGTGCGAAACAATGGCTGTTAAGGAAGAACTCTTGTCCCGTCTGTAAAACTATGCCATTTGCTTAAAAAGTCTTAGTTAGATAGATATATCTCCTCTCCTTTGACGATGTTTTGCTATTTTATGTCTGAAAACAAAACTGGTTGATGAAAGATTTGTAAGGAACAGCAATTGTTATTACTTACCTATGGAAGAAGTCACAGAGAGACATTGTGAACCCCACATTGCTTGTTGGTTAGATCAATCTTTTTGGTTGGTGATTATTAGGTCGGCAACTACTAAAAAGTGTTGGGTAGATCTAACATTGTTAAATCACATGAAAATGATGAAACTGTTACGTGCAAGTAACATCTAGAGGTTATCTACATAAATAATGTGGCCAATTCAATGATGTTACTGTACTAATAAAGTCATCAATATCACCACACATTGTCTGTTTCAAAACACATTCTGTAATCTGTAGACTATAGCACACTTACACTTCTTACTTAGCTTTTACTCGCGGGCTGTAAGGTCGAAAGAGGTGTTGAGCTATAAGAAACTAAGCCAAAACTCTTAAGACGGAGACGAGAGTTTATAGTTTCTCACAACATAAGAATGTACTTACTTACCTTCTGATGCTGGCAATAGAATGATGTGTTTAGCGACATCTGATGCAAGCGCCAGGCTTGGCAGTTGTAAGCGCCTCCGTTCGCTTCCATTTGGAACCAACTCAATGAGGCAATGAGAGAAGGAAGAAGATGAAGTTTGAGATTGTTTTCTACTATTGTGGGGTTTCAGCTGACCTAGAATATCTTCCATTGTAGCTTGAACAGTGATTGAATCTAGCGGTTCCTCTGTTATTACCTTGAGCCAACGATGTGTCGTCGCAGATTGCAAGAGGATGATTGATTCAGGTCTACTGAGAGAGACAGCAAACGGAGCATGAGGAAGGAGTGAGAGCCGAGAGGAAAGGATAGCCATGGTAGATCAAGACAAGATGCTCACTTACGTACATTTTGGTTAGAAAACGATGATGCTTACGGAATAAAAAATGAACTAGATTAAGACCCGTGCCTTGCACGGGATGAACATCGTATATATAAATTATTTTACATATAGTATATTCTTTTATATATTATAAAATAATATATATATATATATATATTAGAGAATGAAAAAGTCAATAACTATTACGTATATAATTAAATTGGTGTAAGTACGTAAATAAATTTTATTAATCCAAACAATCAGTTTTTCTATTTTCTATTTTATATAATTAAATTTACACAATATATACATAGATAAACAGTATATTTTTAATAGGTATATATTGTTAAATGATGTGTTCTACTTATTTGTATCTTTTATAACAAAAACTTTAAATCGCTGATAACAAATTTTCATTGTTCAATATTTTTGAAAGTTTTAGTAATCTATAATTAGTTTTTATAAACATTCAATGCAAATTTTAAAATTTAAATATTAAGTTGTTTGTATTAGTTCAGAGATTTTATCCAAAAAAAAATTGTTCAAAGTAAATTTCAAAATTAAATTATTTATATATTTTCTATGGTATATAATTTAATTAAAAGATATTAATATATATGAGCCTTTCTACTTACATGCTTTTGTAGTAATTTTTATCTTGTCATAAAAATAAATAAATCATGGGTCATAAAAGTTTTAATGTGAGATTTTTTAAAAAGTTCAAAATATAACATATACGAAAAAATATAAATTTTTATTATATGGTTAATGTGATTGTTTAATTTATTTTAGTAACTTAAAGTTAAACAAAAATAATAGAGAATACACTAATTTATATCAAATCTTTATTATTCAAAATCATTAATTGTCATATATACTTTAGCCTCATTAGGCAATTCCATGATTTTTATTTAAGGAAAAAATCGAGAACATTAATAATTAATTTATGGTTAGTTTAATAAAAAGTTTATTATATATTTAGATGAACCAACTTATTTCTCTAAGGATTTTAAGAATCATTGTGGTGATGACATATGTCTACCTCAAATGTTGTAATGTTTCTCTTTTAATATATAAGGGATGAAGAGGTTTTTCGGTCCGTATAGTCAAAGTATGTCGTTAAAAAGTCAAACTTCTTTGTTCTGTTTTGTTGCCACGAGGGAAATATTGTTACTATAAAAGCAAAACAAAACTAAATTGAAAAAAAAAAGAAAAACAGAACAGAAGAGAAGAGAGGAGAAAACGCAATTGGTTACGAATATTTTTAAAAAAGAAAAAAAAAAACAAATATGGCCTTTGGGTTTTTGCCACAAAACACTTGAGGATTTGTTGCCCCCTTCCTTCCCAATTTTGCAGCCATTTTTTACTCTTCCACCTTAACAGGGACTTGCAATTTCTAAAGGTTTCATCTTTTCTTCGAAAACACTCGCGTATATGAGCGGGGGCGATCTCCCTATCTCCGTCACAGACATCAGGTAAGGGAACATTGGATTCACTTTCATTGATTTGCTTTAAGATTTAGGGTTTATGCTCCTTTCTTATATTGGAAGGTGAAAAAGTTTCGAACTTTCAATACGCCCAGATCGATTTTTCTCACCAAAAGTGGACCCTTTGATCTTAAAGGTTGTTTCTTTATTGATTTGCTAGGATGGAGAATGAGCCTGATGACTTAGCTGTAGCGGAGATTGACGTGAGCGATGAAGAGATTGATGCGGAAGACCTTGAGAGACGGATGTGGAAGGATCGCGTCAGGCTCAAAAGAATCAAAGAACGAACTAAAATCGTTTCGTCTCAAACGAAGGAGACGCCTAAGAAGGTCTCTGAACAAGCGCAGAGGAAGAAAATGTCTAGAGCTCAAGACGGTATACTCAAGTACATGTTGAAGCTCATGGAAGTCTGCAAAGTCCGCGGCTTTGTCTACGGTATCATACCCGAGAAGGGGAAGCCTGTGAGCGGCTCCTCTGACAATATAAGAGCTTGGTGGAAAGAGAAGGTCAAGTTTGATAAGAACGGTCCTGCTGCGATTGCTAAGTATGAAGAGGAGTGTTTAGCCTTTGGGAAGTCAGATGGAGATAGAAACTCGCAGTTTGTGTTACAAGACTTGCAAGATGCTACTTTAGGGTCTTTGTTGTCTTCTTTGATGCAGCATTGTGATCCTCCGCAGAGGAAGTATCCTTTGGAGAAAGGGATGCCTCCTCCTTGGTGGCCAAGTGGGGATGAAGAGTGGTGGGTGAAGCTTGGGATGGCTAAAGGACAGAGTCCTCCTTACAAGAAGCCGCATGATCTCAAGAAGATGTGGAAAGTTGGGGTTTTGACGGCTGTGATTAAGCATATGTCGCCTGATATTGCGAAGATCAAGAGGCATGTTCGCCAGTCTAAGTGTTTGCAGGACAAGATGACGGCGAAAGAGAGCGTGATTTGGTTGGCGGTTTTGAACCAGGAGGAGTCTCTTACCCCGCAGCCTAGCAGTGACAATGGAGCTTCTAATGTAACCGAGACGCACCGGAGAGGTAATAACGCTGAGAGGAGGAGAAAGACAGTGATCAATAGTGACAGTGACTATGATGTTGATGGGAGGGAAGAGGCTTCAGGTTCAGTTTCTTCTAAAGACAATAGAAGAAAACAAACTCAAAAAGAACAACCAACAGCCACTTCACAGCCAGTAAGAGATCAAGATAAAGCGGAGAAACACCGGAGAAGGAAAAGACCTAGAAGAACTGTCAATGGACAAGAGGAAGAACAGCCAGAAACTGAACAAAGAATTGTATTACCTGATATGAATCATGTTGATGCTCCTCTGCTAGAATATAACATCAACGGTACTACTCATCACCAAGAGGAAGGTGTTTTAGGACCAGAGGAGAACAGTCTGGAGTTGGTGATCCCTGAGTTTAATAACAACTATACTTATCTTCCTCCTGTCAATGGACAAGCTATGATACCTGTAGAGGAAAGGTCAATGCTTTACGGACCAAACACTAACCAGGAGTTGCAGTTTGGGTCAGGTTACAACTTTTATAATCCCTCTGCAGTGTTTGTGCACAATCAGGAAGAAGACCTTATCCATACACAGATAGAAATGAACCCACAAGCACCGCCTCATAACAATGGATTCGAGGCTCCAGGAGGAGTACTTCAACCCCATAATTTACTTGGGAATGAAGACAGCGTCACAGGAAGAGATTTGCCGCCTCAGTTTCAGAGCGATCAAGATAAACTCTTGGACAGTAACATTCTATCTCCATTCAGTGACTTGGCGTTTGATAGCAACACCTTTTTCTCTGGGTTTGATTCCTATGGTGTTGATGATCACTTGTCATGGTTTGGAGCTTAGTCTCTTAACATTTTTTTGTTGGGAGGTTACATGGTAAGTTTGTGTCACATATCTTATATATTGTACTCTTAGTTTATTATCAGTTTTCATGAATTGTCTTAAATATTTCTTTTACTGGGTATGTTGCAGGTTCAAAGGAACATGGCAATAGTCTGACTTGTACAGTTACATTCTCTACTGCTGATCTTAGGATTTGTTAAGAGAAACAATTGTTTTCCTTTTGAATAATTTGCCAGACACTTCTGCTTGAAAGCAGTGAGTGTGTCTTTTGTAAATTAGCCCTGTGAATAATTCATAAAGTTAATAGAATGATGATCTTTTTGTCTGTTCAAGTTTCATCTTCATATCTTCATGTACTATCTGAGTTTGAATCTCTCTGTGTTTTTTGAAGGGTAAGTATGAACTTGATGATGAGGTCTTTGACCTTAACCTTCACATGCTTTGCAAAGATGGTTGATAGAAAACTTGTCCACCGAAGCTTTGTTATTAACTTCCATGTATCACAACTGATAAGAATGCTCTTCGACTCACGCTAGAGTCAATGCCATCATCTCATCGCTCTCAGTTGGATTTTACCTCGATACCTTGAGATATATATACTGACTGGATCTGAGAAACTCTTTGTTCCGAGTGAAGGCTTCTCTCCGCTCGGATATTCCATGGAGATTGTCATCACCTTTAAACTGAGGCAAGTCCAAATTAGAATCAGTTCCAGAACATCTCTGTCTCTTTCTCTTATCATGAGCTTTGATGTTACATTTGATAAGGTAGGCAAATTATTTTGTGACCAATCTTTTTACTGTGGGACGGTGTATCACGACCAGGTGCCTTAACCGTCTACCTCTTACCACTCACATGGACGCTCCTCCAACCACTATGCTTTTAAATTTGACAAGCCTAAGTTTTCAGTGTCCCCTCTAAGTCCTTCCAATTCTATGAGCAAAGTCTATTTTATATTTTTGGTCTAATATTCTTGTTACTCTCAAACGAGCAACAAGTTGATATGGCCGAGTTGGTCTAAGGCGCAGGATTAAGGTTCCTGTCCGAAAGGGCGTGGGTTCAAATCCCACTGTCAACAAATTCTTTTTTTGGGTGTGTTTTTAATACGCTGACATGTGACAGTGTGGCTACTGGCTCCGCCCGTTAATTTCATTAGTTGTCTTTTTTTCTTTTGTTTTTATTGCTGTCCCTTTGGAAGGTACTGAGTCTAGTGACTAGTGAGCAATAATATTGTTGCCTGAAGACAATATCTATGCTCTTTTTTCTGAAAAAAGAACAAGTAAATATCTATGCTGAGGTTGTGGCGCTGAGATTAAATGTAACGGAAGGACCATTAAGTTTGTTATTCACACACTTCCAATATACATCTAACGGAACAGAAGAGATACATTGGAAGGTCGAGAACAAACAACAATTCGATATCTATTAGTCTCACAATTGTCTAATGGATCTTCTGAAAATATTTTTGTTTATTCAAGTATAGGTAATTCACATTTGCTTATTTTGGTTCAACATGGTTGATGTTAGTGTCAAATAGATGGTTCATGGAAACATTTGATCATATTTTCAGGATAATATTCAATGATTCAACAAACATGAGGGAGTAAAACGTTTAGAAATGGAGGCAGGCTATAAATGTAAATGTAATTTCCACTATTTTATGTGCATTACAGTCATTTTTTTGAGTTATGGAATTTTGATTGTATATAAATTCTTTTTTTTTTTTGCAGTTTGGAACCATACCGAAATATAACTATTTTATGAATTTATTATAATATAAACTAGATTTTGACCCGCGCTTTGAAAGCGCGAGATATTTTTCGTTGAAAAATTTATTAATCCATCTATTTATCCACTAATATTTTAGGCCCGTGCGCTCAATTTTCAGTTCGACTGTAATTTGTTATTTTTTATGGTTTTCGGTTTCAGTTGTGATTTTCTTTTTTTTTTGAATTAAAAATATAGGGACCGTTAGATTATTTGTAAATTTAGGTTTGGTTTCAGATTAATTAGTTTAGCTCTCAATTTGATTCTGATAACGTATTAAAAACTCGATAAAGTTTCGAGTTTAATTTGGTGCTGGTTCGATACCTGTTTTTTGGACAATACGGTTAAAAATCACATTTTTGTATTTTTTGAAAAACAAATCGGCTAAATTTAAATATTTAACATATAATATTCTTGTGATTTTGTGTATTGAGAAATTTGTATCTTACATAGTAATATTTCTTATCTTTTATAAATATATTTATATTGAAGTTGATTTTAATAATGAAAATAAATTATATTTAAAACTCTTACAATATATAATAACTTCCCGAAAACTATCAAGATTTTTTATTTTAAAATTAACATTTATAATAAAAAAATAAGAACCATTTTAAAATTAATTCATAAAAATAATCATTTTTAATAAGAACAAAAATTATCCATGTTTATGTTAACGAATATAAAAAAAGTAAAAACTGAGCTTTAAAGCCTATAGGATCAAAAATTACATGAAAAGTTACTGGTAAGTTGGGCTTACAAATCAACGAACAACTTTTGTTTTCTATAACTCGAACCAAAACATGTTTAAGTATCCTAAAACCGACAAAAGAGCATGCTTAGGTTTTAGGAGAAAGTTGGGGAGAAAGTTGGGGGATCTTCTCTTTATTATCGAATATCTCTATCTTTTAAGATTGGTATTTGGAAAATTTAGTTACCATGTCAAACAAAATATATTCTCTGCGTGAAAATCTTGTTTCTATATATTATCTTTTGAATTTAGTGTATGTAGCAATTAAAAACGATGGATAAATTGGCTTAAAAATATACAAAATGAACTTAAAAAACGATAGATAAATTGTTTAAATTATTGGACTGTTTTGTTTAGTTGGACAGAAACATACTACTTTCTAATTTATTGGGCTTTTAATTTCCGAAAACCACTAAAAACAATTAAAAAGGTAATTGAAATTTTTGTAGTTAATTAGAAAAGTCAAGGGCATAATCCTAAGAAAGATTTTGCTTTAATAGTATAGATATATATTTTTTTATTTTCATAATATGTTAGAAACATATAATGTATAAAAAAAATTATACATATAATGTTCATTCCGCGCCTTGCGCGGATTTTAACCTAGTATGATATCTAGTTTTAAACTGATTTTGTCATTCATAAGTTATAATAAATTATTTGATCTGGTTCTTTCCTGCATGATCCGCTTAATCTGTACTTGTCCCGCTTGATCTGCACTTGTCCTGCTTGATCTGCATGATCTGTCTTGCTTGAACTGCTTTTACCATTCAAAGCCGTACGAATGTATCCTGAAAAATATTTCTCGCAAGACGAAATCTCTACGTACAGTTTAGATTTGAATCTAACTAGCGAAAAACTTTCGTCTTTTTTTTTTCATTTATTCCTGGTTCAACCCAAGAATTTTGTTGGGTCTTGGAATATACTCCATCTCCGTTTCTAAATATAAGATGTTCTAGAAAAAACATACTTATTAAAAAAATTACTTTTTATTTAAAAAATATTATTAAAACCATAAATTAAACTTATTCAACCAATTACAAAACAAAACAATTAAATTGGATTGATTACACAGATTTGGATAAAATTAAAATTACCTAAAAATATTAAAACATCTTACATATTAGAACACAAATTTTTTTTCTAAACATCTTATATTTTAGAAAAAGAGAGTGCATTAGTACACTATATCTCATTACTTGCTCTCATGGGCTTTAGGCTTTTTTTTTTTTTGCATATGAGAATAAATTTCAAAACCAAATTCATTTACAATGAGGTCCGAAAGCAGAAAAATAAAAAACAAACAGAGGCCCAACAAAGTCCAAAACAAAAAAATGCCAAAGGGATTTGAAAATCGACACGACAGTACGAATACTAGCAAGTGCGGGACACGTGTAAGAACCTCAGTAAAGGAGGAGACACGCGTCGCAACGGTCGGCCACCGTCATCACCACTTGAAAATCACCGCCGGAGCAGCTTTCCGTCGATCCACCAGAAATACTGATCTCAAGAAAGAAGAACCGTCGAGACAACTTTAGTCGAAAAAGACAAAATAAAAATATGAGACTTTAGCCGTCGGATTTCCACCACCAAAAAACTCAATCCGTCGAAACCGAGAATAAAACCAAAAAGAAAAACACTAAAGGAGTTAAAACCATAGCCAAATCGACCTTCACTTTGTAGAGATCCAATTGCATGCTTCAAAACAAAAGAATAAATGAACCAAAATAGTCTGAAGCGAAGATTAGAAAGAAACCCGAATTAACCCGGAAAAGAGCTAGACGACACCATCAGAAAAGACACTGTGATCGACATCGCCGGAACCAAGTGCCAATGAATCACCACAAAGAGATGTGATTCACTGGTACCAAAAGCCGAACATCAGCACCAAGAGAACATGAGAGCTTCCATAGCCAAAAACCGGGCACACCATGCATAAGAAACCACATTCCAGAACTGTTATCCACGATGCTGAGTAAACAAAGCGCTGAAAATTTTTCCAGATAAACAATGAGAACTCTCTCTCTCTCTTTTCTCATTTTCTCTCTGAAGGATTTGAGAGACTTAAGAGAGAGATGACCTGTATCATGAGCCAACATGAAGGATTTGGGGTTGCCACGTACCAGGTATTTTGACTTTGCATAATATTTAACTATAAACTAAATTTTGATCCGTGCAACCGTACGGGTGTTTGTTTTCACTTTTCTATACATAAATTATTGTTTTAGAACATAAGTGGTATATATTTTTAATATTAATCATATACTTCAATATTTATATAACTATTTCAAATACAATAATTTTATAATTTACATGTTATAATTAATTAATTGTTTAAACCTTATGTATTTGCCACTTCTTATTATATATTTATCTTATTGTATTTGCATTTAGTTATTAAGCAAATTAATATATTCATGAGAAAATATATTTAAAAAATATTTTGTATTTAATTTATGTTAAATTCTGACCCGTATTTCAAAACTGGATTTCTTTTTACCAATATTTTTATGCTTATTCATTTTAGATAATTTATTATTGTATATATAAAAGTGTAAGATATGTTAATTTTTAGACATGTATTATATAGTTTGTTAATTTTAAGCCGTTCTATCATCATATTATATTTTAAATAAATAGTTTATATTTATGAAAATAAAATTTATAAATTGATCAATTGAATATAATTTTATCATATTTATTTTAGTATAATAACTATATTTTAACATGATCATGACTATATAAGTAGATAAAATAGGATATAATTTATTTATTTTCATTTCTAAACGATAACTTAAAATACATTAAGTTATTGTTTATATATTATACAGATTTATTAGAATTTTTAAAATATATTTAAAATGAAAATATATTATGATTAAAGTAGTTACAAAGATTTTATATTATTAACTTTAAAGAAATACATGTTAATTTTTATACATGTATTATATAGTTTGATAATGTTAACCCATCTTACCAACATATTAGATTTTATTTTTGAACATAAATATTTTATAATTAGGAAAATAAAATATATAAATATATAAATTTAATACAATTTTATTATATTTAGCTCAATATAATAATTTTAATTTAATATGATTGATTATGAATATATAATAACTAAAATATTATAGATTTTATTATTCATTTTATATAGCTGAATATATTAATGTATAATAATATTTTAAACTAATTTTGAAATTAGGGAAAATATTTAAATATAATTTCGAAAATGAAGATCTTGTAAAAATATTTTTAAATAGATTTGTTAGAATTTTAAAATAAATATATTTATATTTAAAATGAAAAGATATCAAAAGATACTATGATTAAAATATTTTAAAAATTATATTTATTATTAGTCTAAATTAAAATATAGTATGAATTTCTATGAATAGGTCCATTAGGTCTATTTTTAAAAAAATCACACATGAATCAAGGTTGTGACTTCTGTTTTAATAGTATTGATTAATTTTTCATTAATGTACATTTTTGGTAATAACCTGCAAAGCTTCGAATTGTAATAACCAAAGTCAAAGGACGAATTTTGTTGGGCTGAGAAGAGAAGAAGCCACTCACGCCATAGTCTAAAATCGGAAACTTCGAATAGAAATGGATGGTTGCGGATTTGTGAGAATATTTCGATCATAATGCAAAACATTAATGAAAAATATCCTGCCTAATCGAGAGGAGAAAACCGTTTAAATTAATTAGTAACTTTTATTTAAAAACAGAATCGATAATTTATATTTTCAAATATTTCCAGCATTGGCCACAAACCCTACAAAAATAAAATAAAAAATAAACCGAATACAGCACTTAAAAAAAAAATTGTTACGTGAAAATCATAGATATCAACGACGGCTTCACAAGAAACCCTAAGAACCAGGGACACAGATAAAGAGTTTGTTATTCTATTTCTCAGATTATTTTACATCTTTTTTCTGACGTTTGCGGAAAAAAAGAAAGAGAGAAAAGATGGGAGATGGTGTGACTCCTCCGCTTCTGATCACAGAAAGGAACACAACAACGATCCGTGTGAAGGAAGAAGTGAAGAAACAGCTATGGCTTTCTGCCCCTCTCATTGGTGTAAGCCTCCTTCAATACTCTCTCCAAGTCATCTCTGTCATGTTCGTTGGCCATCTCGGTTCTCTTCCTCTCTCCGCAGCCTCCATAGCCACCTCCTTTGCCTCCGTCACCGGTTTCACATTCCTCGTACGTTCCTTTCTCATTCTTCATGCATGGATCCTTACATGGTACCATCTAGTTTTGTTTTCTTGTTAGATTATTTGAGGTTTGTGTACGGTCCTTAAATCGATTTCTTCATTATTTATGCATAGATAGTGCTTGGCTTTTGTTTAAACTTCTTTGTATATGTCCCATCGGCTGATCCGGTAAATCGGGTAAAAAAATTGCTACATAATGGATTTCTTCTCAACATATACCGTAATGTCTAAGAGCATCTCCAACCCATAGCTATTTTTACCTCTATAATAGCATTTAGAGATGAAATTACTCCAACCCACCTCTATTTCTTCCTCTATAATAGAGATCTCTATTTTTTACTCTACATTTAGAGATTGTTATTTTAAAGGAATACATTGGAGCATATCTCACCTCTATTATAGAGTTTCTATATTTTAGAGGTAAAAATAGCAAAATATATTGGAGATGGTCTAACACAAGTTTGGAATGATTATAAACTTTTCATGTGTTAAAGTATGATTGTGTTTTTTTTATTACAAGTGCAATTGCTATAATCAACATGTCTAAAAGCGGACAAGCTTCTTCCTTGTCTTCTTCTGTTAGAGAACAAATTTATAATTCAACACATTTTTCTTTCCGTGTGGGTCACGTCACCAGTTGGGAACAGCGAGTGCATTGGAGACACTATGTGGCCAAGCGTACGGAGCAAAGCTGTACGGGAAACTAGGCATTCAGATGCAAAGAGCAATGTTTGTTCTTCTGCTACTCTCTATTCCTCTCTCGATCATTTGGTTTAACACAGAACACATTCTCGTACTCGTACACCAAGACAAGTCCATCTCAAGTGTTGCTGGCTCTTACGCAAGATACATGATCCCGAGTCTCTTCGCCTACGGACTACTTCAATGCATCAACAGGTTCTTGCAAGCGCAGAACAATGTGTTCCCTGTGTTTGTCTGCTCTGGAATCACCACTTGTCTTCACTTGCTTCTTTGTTGGTTGTTTGTGTTGAAGACTGGTTTAGGATACAGAGGAGCTGCTCTTGCCATCTCGGTCTCTTACTGGTTTAATGTTATTCTCCTCTCGTGCTATGTCAAGTTCTCGTCTTCTTGCTCCCATAGCTGGACCGGGTTTTCAAAGGAGGCTTTTCATGAGATTTATGATTTTTCTAAAATTGCTTTTCCTTCAGCAGTTATGGTTTGGTAAGTGATATCGAAAAAGAATGCTGCATTGTTCATGTCTAGTATAATTTACTAAGAGTTTTGGTAAAAAAAAGTTGTATAACAATTTGAAGACATATGTTCATATATATTAACTTGAAAAAAAATTTAGGAGCCTGGGACCAATGTTTCATTTTGCCATGTTCGGAAACGGTTTTGCTAGTATGTGGATTTAATCAAATTGTTGGTAACAGTTTGGAGTTGTGGTCATTCGAGCTTCTGGTTCTGGCCTCAGGGCTTCTTCCTAATCCGGTTGTAGAAACTTCCGTTCTTTCAATCTGGTAAGTTTCAGTTATTATTGTTTCTTTGGTTTCTCAGGTTCATAGACTTGATCAACATAATTTCTCAAACTTTTCAGTCTAAATACTTCACTAACAATCTGGCAAATCTCAGTTGGTCTTGGTGGTGCAGCGAGGTAAGTAGATTTGTAACCACATAACATAATCTTACTATACCAAACTATGGTTCTGTTACACTTGTGTGTTCTTTAACTTGAAGCATACGAGTCTCCAACGAGTTAGGAGCAGGAAATCCAGAAGTGGCAAAACTGGCTGTATATGTCATTGTAGGCATAGCAGTTGCCCAAGGTATCGTGGTGGTAACGGTTTTGTTGTCGGTTCGAAAGGTCCTAGGCCGAGCTTTTAGCAGTGACCCGAAAATCATCTCTTATGCTGCATCGATGATACCTATTGTCGCATGTGGAAACTTCCTTGATGGTCTCCAATGCGTTCTCTCAGGTTCTTATTGCTTGCAGACTCGACCATATGTTTCTGGAACAAGAAAATATTGGTTTAGGCTCCTCCTAGCTTATATATATATATGTCCGGTTAATCCTGGTTTGGTATGGTTTAGGGGTTGCTAGAGGATGTGGATGGCAGAAAATTGGAGCGTGTGTAAATCTTGGTTCATATTATCTCGTTGGAGTTCCGTTAGGGCTATTACTTGGTTTCCATTTCCACATCGGTGGTCGGGTAATAATCTTTGAAACTCACATTCTCGTATAGACCAGGACTAATTTTCTCATAGAAACTGTAAAATGTGTTGTGGTGCTATGTCATTTGTTTAGGGGCTTTGGCTTGGAATTGTTACAGCTCTAGCTGTTCAAGTGTTGTGTCTTTCCTTGGTCACTATATTCACAAACTGGGATAAAGAGGTAACTTTGTTTCTACCTTTCAACTGATTAGTCAAATTTATATATATAAGCGAATGTGAAACTGCGACTGATGTGATTCTGCATGTTTTTCTTTTTTGTTTTTTTGTACGAAAATAGGCAAAGAAAGCTACAAAAAGAGTTGGATCTTCGGATGACCAAGATGATAATGTCGAACAATCAATTCCAAAATGAAGAAGAGCAATGGATTAGCAAATCAGCATAACGTTTAACGTTAATAATGAATAATGAGTGTTCGATTCTTCTAGAGTTCTTTACGAGACACTAGTCCATATATGCTAATATTAATTCAGGGGCCAAGCCAATAATACCCAAATGACAATTCCCTTGAGGTTATACGACCAAAATTTTCGTAGGCCCATGTTTGAACGATGGAATATTTAGCATGAGCTATCCGAAAAAGTAAAAAGAAACTCTTTGTGCTTAACATTTGTGTATTTTTATGTATTTTAACCAGAAACATAAAATAAATTGGTTTTGGAATTGCATGGTCATGTATTTGTTTGCAAGTGTTTTCCTTGTACTAATATGACAACATTTTACCAAACTCAACCCTATTCACACGGTGGGTAAAAAAGTTCAAAATAAGTTAAAACGTCGCCACGTCGGCATGAATTGTGATAGAGACCAGACTCTTTGTGACTTGTGAGGTAATAATACGACAAGGTCCTTCGTCCTTGTAATAAATCTAGCCATAGATTCTCATGTAGGGTAATACTCTCCTGTTTTGGCGCCCACATCATCTGACATGATCTTGACCGCACATAAATAAAACTGTTTCAGTATCTCGTGTTTTTACTTGGAATTGTATGAGGGTTAACGATTACGTTTAGACAACGAGAACACCTTTGTTGGCTTTGTACAGTTTTAAACAAATTGGTAGGCCTACTACAATTTCAAAGTTAGGTCTTCAAAATGTAGTGGACTAGTGGTTGGAAAGAACAATAATTTATGGTAAAATGATAAATCTTGAAAGAAGAGAGGAGCACAAAAGCCAAGAGGGACGCATGTGACGCGTAGGGGATCTATAAACAATGTCAGATTCTTCCCATGTCTTTTCAGATGCTCCCACCTGTTTTTTTCCCCCTATTTTCATTTTATTATATTTTTTCTTCTACAACGAATACTTCTATAATTACAACTCTCTATATCCATCACTTCTCCCAAAACTTGACTTATCTTCTCTTTCTCTCCTCTCTAGTAAATCTGATTATAGTTAGTTAGGGTTCTTCATCTTTGATTTCTAGGGTTCTTTCTATTGTCTCTAACAGAGGCTTATGCTTGTGTTGTTTAGATCGTGCTTATAGAGTCTACATGGTTCCTCAGATCAGATCTATATCTTAGATGGTTAATGATTTGACAAGCATCTTTGTTTCTCGTAGATCTTGGCCTTCCAAAATGAATTACCCGAGAACAAAGAAGTAGGGCTCCTTATAGTTCAAACGAGAGTTTAGCAGGGTAAAGAAAAGCTGCTAAGCTATGAATCCCATAAGCCCTTATCCTTACATATAAAAAGGATTTGGTTATATGGCTTACATATCTCAGGAGCTTTTACTTGCCCTTTAATTGCTTTTACTCTTCTTTGGATTGAAGGGAGCTCTACATCTTCTTTCACTTTATCTAAATTTATTTTTCTACTGTAATGAATTCAGTGCTGATTTTGAATATTTCTTTTTGCAGTGACATTTCTGAAGGAGTATTTCTATGGTAATGGTTTATGTATGCTGTGGTGTGGAATTTATTTTCTTGCTTGTATGTAATTAGGTTTATGTAAATGTGTCTGTAATATGCGAAGATCCAAATTTATTTTTCAACAATGCAATTGCTTTCTATTTGTGATTTTAAATTCCTTGTTCAATATTACTACTTAACTGTTGCGAAAACAATTTCTTCCCGTATCAGATCAGATATTTGGGTATCATAGGTGCTCCTCAATTTTTTTTTTTTGAGAATCATACCATGTTTGTATGACTGTTAACTGTGTAAGAAGACTTCAAAAAATAAATATTACTGACAGACAAATTCATTTATTGAAAATTTTAGATTAACCAAAACATTTATGCCCCTCCTTTAGTACGGTTCAGTGTTGGAAATGGTTGGAATGTGAGAAACAGCCATGTTCGAACTGTTTTTGAGTTAATTGAACAGTATTTTTCTTTAGTCATTTCACATTGTTATTTAATCGTAAGTTAAGGTTTCTCGGAGATATGGACCGAGCCTTTTTTATCGACATATTCACCAACGCAAGTTTAAATTCATGCCCATACAAAAGGCCCACATTAAGGCTCAAATATCAGCCCCCTGATTTGCTCCATAATTATCTCACCATCGATATACTTTCCTTCACGCATGCTTAGTTAGTTAGTTGCTTGCAACGACATGGTCACGGCCATCGGCCCATCGCCACGCCTATATTCTATTATGCTGACACTTATATACTGCACTAACTTGTACTGGAGTGCAGACTGAAGCACACTGTTCAATGGATATACAAACGGGTGTGATTAGAGTCTGGTCATTGGTCGTTAGTGGTTATTAAATGATTATATTAAATTATGTTAAAATACATCTATGTTGTGGTTAAACAAATAACACATTTTCACGAAGAACTAATTAACCCTATTTTAAGGGCAATTGTCAATAATAGCACCTTTTAAAGTTTATGTCTCAAAAATAGCACTAGAAGGAGAAAGTCACAAAAATGATATTCATTAAAGGGTAAAATATCTCTAATACCTTTGGTTTAAAATTAAATAAACAAACAAAAATAAATAAAAATAAATAAAATAAAAATTAAAAAAATGAAAAAAAGATTTTTTTTTTTATATAGTTTCAGATTATATGTTTTCAGATTCGAAATTTTTACAATTTTTTTTTTTCGAAATTTTTTTTTTATTTTTTTTTTCAAATTTTCTTTTTATAATTTAAAAATACTTTTTAAAACTGTTTTTAAAATTTTTATTTTTTATTTTAATATTTTTTTTTTATAAAATTTTAAACCCTAATTCCAAAACCCCACCCCTTAACTCTAAACCCTAAGGTTTGGATTAATTAACCCAAGGGGTATAAGTGTATATTTACCTCTTTAATGAAACCTATTTTTGTGACTTTGAACCTTGAGTGCTACTTTGGGAACATAAACTTGGTTTGGTGCTATCCTAGTCTTTTTCTCTATTTTAAATCAGTATTTAAACCTTTTTATACATTAGTTCTGCTAAAGTTTAAAATCCCCACTTTGCCGGATACATATGCTATCTAGTTTCAAATGCATGATTTGACTATGAATCTATGATACAAGTTACAAAACTATGAAATAATTATAATAATGCAAAATAAGGAAGACTCATCAAATAAGGAATGCAATATATATAATTGAATGACTTGTTTTTAATATGAATCAAACAATGATGCATGAATTGACCATGGCTGGTGCTATGATATCAATAACAATAAGATTCTATCATTTTCATGTGTAGAAATTATGTTAATAATGCAAGATAAGAAAGTTGATCAAATAGAGAATAGTCGGCGATTTACTTCCCCACGAAAATAAATATCAAAAGTTTGACCATGATTTGATGCAGTTAATTTGTAGATACTATTTTTTTTTGTATAAATCATTCCAATATAGTCGAATTTAGTTTAGAAGAAATATTTACTAAATATCTCCATCCAGTCACTCTCCAATCAAAGACATGCTCGACGACCACTCGTTAAAAATGTCAATAATCAAATTTTATTCAAAAACAATAATTAGCTGGTGTTTAGTTGTCTTTTCCAGTATTAGTTATGTCTGTAACTTCTCTCTAAACTTGAAAATGATATAATATTTAAAATTGTACCAAACGAACAATAATCAAAATTCATCTTACATATGTAAATGTGAATGCGTGTGGGTCTATATAAATACATTACAATTGTGTGACTGTCGTTTAAAGCATAAAGCAAACACATAATCCAAACACATAAAAAAATAAATAAATGGGTTTCTCTCCATCTTCTTCCTGGTTTCTTCACCCTGAGCTTCATCATGTTGTTTCCAAGATGTCTCTCTTTGATACCTTTTTGTTCTATGTAAGTACGTCTCTACGATTATTTATATAATCTACAATCATTCTTTATCTTGTAGGAAAACTATCAAATCAATAACCATAATTATTTGATAAATATTTTATTATAATCATTTTTTTTAAATATAGATTGTGCACTTAGTGGACAAGCTAGGATTATGGCATAGGTTTCCAGTGTTGTTGGGAGTAGCTTACTTGGGGATACGAAGACATTTACATCAACGTTACAATCTGGTACACGTCGGTGGTATCAACGGCCAGAGTTACGACACCGATGAGTTCTCTTATCGTACGGCTGATGGCAAGTGTAACCATCCCTCCGATGACTCTGTCGGTAGCCAAGGCACCTTTATTGGCCGGAATATGCCTCTATGTACTTCTCAGTACGGTGTAAGTCATTTTCTTTCCTCTATTTGTATTCACAATCACAATTAGATAACATGCAAATTAGTTTCAGATAAGTTAAGTATCTGTAGTTTTGATCAAATTGTAAATATGATGTATCGATAATAGCGTAATGAAACAGTAGAACCAAATCTTGTGACGCGCTTCTTTGCTTATCTCTACTCACTAGTGGTTGAAATCATGATGTGTATGATTTTCTTTTGCTTTAAGTTTGTATATCTCTTTGGAATAAGGTTTTTGTGTTAGAAAAGTGTTTTTGTTTTTGCATGATTAGTAATATTATATTTTCTTTTTCTCAAAAATTATATTATATTTCTTTTGCATGATCACCAATATGTGTATATAACTTATTGACCATTACAGATTTTGGATCCACATCCAAGTGTTGTGGCTACAAAGTTGTTGGCGAGAAAGAGATTCATAGACAATGGGGACCAATTCAACGTGATAGCTTGTTCTTGGATTCAGTTCATGATCCATGATTGGGTTGATCATTTAGAAGACACCCACCAGGTTTTTATTCTTTTGAATCTAACCACTTAAATATTTAACAATTTTATCCCTCAACCTTAGATTTCTTTTCATTTGAAAATTTTAAGGTTATATACTAATCACCAATTTAAAACCTCAAACAGATCGAGCTTGAAGCTCCAGAAGAAGTCGCAAGTGGATGTCCATTGAAGTCATTCAAGTTCTTGAGGACGAAGAAAGTTCTCTCTGGTGATCACCACAAAACTGGTGCAGTCAACACTAGAACTCCTTGGTGGTACGTATATGCATTCAAATATGCTCTTAGTTGTTGTTTAATTATTTATTATTAGAGTTTGATTTTATACATAATAATTTTTGAAATAGGGACGGGAGTGTAGTTTATGGAAATGATGAGGCTGGAATGAGAAGAGTAAGGGTTTTCAAGGACGGGAAACTAAAACTCTCCGGTGATGGTTTACTGGAGAGGGACGAAAGAGGTGTTCCGATCTCCGGTGACATAAGAAACAGCTGGTCAGGCTTCTCTCTGTTGCAAGCCCTCTTTGTCAAAGAACACAACTCTGTTTGTGAAATGCTCAAAGTAAGTTAGGGTTTGTCTTTCTTGTATTGCAAGCCAACTCTTTTTATACAGAATCACACTAACTTTTAACTCTCTTTTTCAGGAACGTTATCCAGATTTTGACGATGAGAAACTCTACAGGACTGCTAGATTGGTGACAGCAGCGGTTATTGCTAAGGTTCACACAATAGATTGGACAATAGAGCTCTTGAAGACAGATACACTAACAGCTGGAATGAGGATCAACTGGTATGGATTCTTAGGGAAGAAAGTGAAGGACACGATTGGTGCAAGATTTGGTCCAATACTTAGCGGATTAGTTGGTATGAAGAAACCAAGAGATCATGGAGTTCCTTATTCGTTAACCGAAGAGTTCGTTAGTGTCTATAGGATGCATTGTCTTCTACCGGACACACTTATCCTTCGAGATATGAGAACTGAGAATGTAGACAAAGCAGACCCTGCAATAGAACGAGAGTAAGACACAAAGAATGTTTTGGTACACTGTTTAGGCCGGTCCAAGTGCAGTTTTTGTTAACCTAGAAAGATTTTTCTAACAGGGTGACAATGACGGAACTGATAGGGAAAGAAGGAGGAAAAAAGGGTTCGAGAATAGGGTTTGAGCAGTTACTTGTTTCAATGGGACACCAATCTTGTGGTGCGTTGACATTGTGGAATTACCCTAATTGGATGAGGAGCCTTGTGGCTCAAGATATCGATGGAGAAGATAGACCTAACCTTATAGATATGGCTGCCTTGGAGAGTAAGTCAACTCAAATCAATGCTTCTTCTTCTATATCACTAGTTCTCTGACCTATTTATTTTCCTCTCAGTTTATAGAGATCGAGAGAGAGGAGTTCCTCGATACAACGAGTTCAGAAAGAATCTGCTGATGAGTCCAATCAGCAAATGGGAAGATCTAACAGATGATGAAGAAGCTATCAAGGTTTTAAAGGAAGTGTACGAAGGCGATATCGACAAGCTTGACTTGAACGTGGGACTACATGCAGAGAATAAGATCAAAGGATTCGCCATTAGCGAAACTGCTTTCTTCATCTTCCTCCTTGTTGCCTCCAGGTTATATAATCAATTTTAAAAACAGAGGAGTTTCTTGCGTAACAAGTAACTAAACTGACTTGACTTGAATTGGTTTGATTAACGTATGAATAGGAGGTTAGAAGCAGATCGTTTTTTTACGACAAATTTCAACGAGAAGACGTATACTAAAGAAGGGTTAGAGTGGGTTAATACAACAGAGTCTTTAAAGGATGTAATAGACCGACACTTCCCTAGTTTAACGAACAAGTGGATGCGATGTACGAGCGCTTTCTCAGTCTGGAGCTCAGATCCTGACCCAACCAATTGGCTTCCTTTGTACCTTCGGTCCGCGCCATAAGCCGTTATATGTCTCGTGGTGCATGTGTATATGTGTCACGTGGTTAGTTCCTTGGTCTATCCTTTTTGGTGGGTGACTTGGATTAAGATCGTACGTATGAATAAATCATATGAGAGTAGAAGAAATTTAGTCATTACTCATTACTTACCCATTAGTCTGTTTGCTTAATAAAAACATCTACCCCTATTTCTCGTTGTAAAACTCAACTACAATTTTCAACAGTACTTTAAAAAAATTTCTCATTCCATTAATGATTTTTTTTAAAAAATATTACCAAAAAATACATCCATAAATATGTAGATGGAATGTCAGAAAAATGGTTGGAATGTCAAAAAGTACAATATTTTTTGAATAATGGTTCATTAACGTGTTTTAGTGAGCTCTGTTGTTGGAATGTCAGAAAGTACAAATTTTTTTAATCATTTATACGAATCCGGATGAAGACATGTTTATAAAAGATGTTCAATGTAATGCAAAAAAAAGAGAGCCAAAAATCTTTATGAAATGATTCAATGTAGTAGATGTAATGTGGTGAATGTAGAACTGTTAGGTGTCGTGGTGGATGTGGAACTGTCAAACATAGGTTTTTGATACAATTATCCATTGTAAAACCATTAGTGTATTATTAAATTGTTAATAAGACAATAATCTTAAAAACATAACTAAGTTTATTAAATATTATTTTAATGCTACAACAATCAAACTCAAACTCAAATTCTGAGTGAGTGTGAGAGTGAGAAACCGCACATTTGTTTCTACAACTCTGTATAAGAACAAATAGATTAAAAAAAATTAAGTATTGTGTAGAGATGCAACTTTCTCAACTATCTCATCTTGTTCCTCTGCTATGGCGTCCTGCAATATAACACACCAACGCTTTTACATTTATCGCACAAGAAGAGTGTTTACAAATTTTTGAATCACTAATCAACAAAATCTTTTCATCTACAGAAATGAAGTTTTCCTTTTATATACCTCAGTGTTGGTTTTAGGTTGGACACCTATACACTTAGAACCACTGATGCTAGCGCTTTTCATCAGGTTACGTGCACTGTATCCTCCTCCATTATCTGTACCTTCAGGTTGTTGTGAAGCTTTGGGACTGTCTAGGGTTGATGCTACAACAGCTGATATTCTTCTCTCAATATCGTTGCTGCTTTCTTCATCTGTCTCATTTTTTGGTGCAGGAACTCTTTCTCTGAAAATGCAATGCAAGCACGGCAATAATGTTGGTTGGTTTTGTTATGTAGTGAAAAGACTAGTTGATGCGGAGACAATAGTTTGTAAAATTTTTTGGTCTATTTGTACCTTGGTAAAGAAGCATGCTGTCTCTGAAGCGCGGTACTTCTTCCGCCCTGACCTTGATTTTCTTCAAGATGAGCAAACTGCCTCCTAAATCTATCTACCCCACTGTACCGTCAAATGAATATTCTCAGCATGATGTTCTCTTTCATATTAGTTTCAAAATGATATACTTTTAGTCAGTTAATTTAAGGATCAATTGGCTAACCTAGGGTACATGAAGCTGAGGTCATTGCCACCACGAAGGTATTCCTCCTGCATCTGAGGATGATACTCCAGTATCTATGTTTTTTTTTCCAGATAACTAATCCATTAGCATCATTCAGAGGAGAGAATAAAAATCAAAGTAGAGATGTAAAAGGCTCAAAACCTCTCTGTAGATCAACTCTCTGACATCATCTTTTGTTAACTTCTTTCTCTCAAACTCAAATTCAAGCTTTGAGATCGGCTGTGTTGATGGTTCCCTCTCTGAACTCGAAACACCTTTAAAATACGGATCAGCCAGTGCCTACAAATACAAGCAGAAAGACAAGATCATACACAGTGAGCATATAATTTCAGTTTTTTTTTTCCTTTGAAATTCCAATCTTCCAGTTTCTGCATCAATGTGGACGTTCTCAAACATAGTTTCATCGATCTCATGTATGAAATACTATTTGCTTACAGCTTACTTCTTCGGCTGATGGACGATCTTTTGGATCAAATGCAATCAGGCGTTGCAACAGGTGGAGAGCAGAAGGATCAGCTTTAGGGAATTTTTTAGAGAATGGGACTGGCTGTTTCTTTCTCATGTTGCCAATATATCTCCTCGCCTTATCATTTCTGATCTGTCAATATGAAAGAGAACATTATTCATTATAAGGAAAATCAAGATTACTTTCTTAGATGAAATATATGTTTGATCAAATAGTTTTTCAACCAATGAAAATCAAGATTACTTTCATAGTATAACTACTGACCTTGGATATTGCTTCAGGAGGTGGAGTGCCAAGAAAATCGGTCATGATATCCAATTGGTGAACTACATTTTTCCCGGGAAACAACGGCTTCCCTAGAAGCATTTCAGCGAATATGCAACCGACGCTCCAAATATCAATCGCAGGGGTATACTGAATTTAACAAAAGTAGAGTTAGCATGAGATCTCTAGTTAACTCTTATCCTCCATGTATGTAGATAGTGAACACGAGGAGACCATTGCACAAAAAAAGACTCAAGGCATACATTATATTATAAGAGTTAGAAAATAAAAAGTAAAGCAAGTTCTGGTTAAAACAAAATGTTTGAGGGATGAAGAGAAGCTGATTGTTGTACATTCCTGCCTACGTGAGTAGCATGAAATGGATAGAATAGTTATAAAGCTTACTTTGGAGAAGAAAGATCCACAGAGTTCAGGGGCACGATACCACCGAGTTGCAACATAATCCTATAAAAAAACAGATAGGTAAGCGTGAGTGCATAAGCACTAAAAGGGAATGATACCTTATCCAACATAAGTCTTACAAAAACAAACATTGTGATAGATGACTCACAGTCCAAAAGATAGCAGAGGGGGCGTCATCAAAAGATACACGAGCAAGCCCAAAGTCACAGATCTTCAACTTGCAATCAGCATTAGCTAGAATGTTCTTTGGTTTCAAATCCCTATGAAACACATTCGCTGCGAAACAGAGTCGTAGTTGTTCAAATCATCTTATTAAGGCAACCACAAGTGGTGAGGAAAGTGTAAAATTCCAGAAACTAACCAGCATGAACGTACTTCAAACCACGGAGAAGCTGATACAAGAAAAACCGATGATGCTCAGGAGTCAGATCATCGTTAGCCTTAATCACCTGATGAAGGTCAGACTCCATCAACTCGAAAACTACGTAAACATCACGAAACTCTCTTCTTGAAGGAGGGAGCATGATGTGTTTAATCTGCACAACGTCAGGGTGAAGAAGCAAGCGCAGCAACTTGATCTCCCTCAAGATCCTAGTAGCGTCAGAGATGTGGTCGAAGACATCGTTGATCTTCTTGATAGCAACTCTTTCTCCAGTGTGGGTGTCAATAGCAGAACCAACAACTCCGTAGCTTCCTTTGCCAACTACTTGTTGGATCTGATACCTGTTTGCTTCTCCATACTCAGTGAAGAAGTCCGCATTAGGTATAGCCTGAAGATACAATGTCAAATCAGATTCAAACTATCACCAAAGCACGAACTAGGCCTGGGCGTTCGGGTTCTGGTTCATGTCAAGTTTTTTTCAGGATTTTCGGAACAATGCTCATAAGTCCCATTCGAGATTTTCAAATCTTGGTCGGGTTCAGTTCCCTGTTTCTGACCAATGTTTTAAATCACCCAATTTTTTTATAAAAAAAACTACTGAAATTAACCAAAATATCTTAAAAATTTAAATCATTTGAAAAATCCTATAAAAACTAACCAAACTACCTAAACTACTATTCAGAATAACAAAAAAAGATAAAAAACTACCAAAAATTTGGATAGTACTAGTTCGGATTTCAGTTCAGTTCGGAATATAACAGGTATGAGGTATCCAAAGTACATGTCCACCATTTGGATATCTTTTAAAATGGTTCAGACCGTACTCAGATTTTTCGGGTCGGATTCAGTTATCAGTTCAGTTACAAATGGCCAGACCTAAGCACGAAACCTAGAAATAAACTTACCTTCTTTTGAGCATCCATGGGTGAATGATCTCGTTTTGGAACCTTGATTTGATTTAGCTTTGACGGATCTAAAGCTACAATATCATTAGTGTTCTTTGAATCACCGTCGTCGACTAAGTTATCGGGATTGTGAATCTGATCGTGAGTGTTGGAGGAAGAAGAAGGACGACGTTGGAAGAAAAGCCAACGAAGAAGACCGTCAACGAGATTGCTACCACCACCACCCATTGGTCAAGAGGCTAATAATAAGCAGAGACTCTCCGAGTTTACTCTCAGCCAAGCGTTTCTTCGTCAATGGTTCCACACTATTCGCCGATTCTTTCGAGGAGTTTAAAGCATCTTCTTCGTCTTCTCTCTTACTATTTAATTTTCCATTTTTGTTTGTTTGATTTATTTAATTTATTTATCTACTTGTACTACCAGTTGATTTGCAAAAGAGACAAATTGACTGACAGTCAGAGAGACGCGCGCACGAGGTGGAAGAACGGACAACAAGATAAGTTGTTGACCAGATCGGTTTGATTTTGGTTTGCATGCGTGGTTTATTAAACCAGTATTCTGATTGTGGCACTGTTTTGATTACCTCCAGTCGTTAAAAAATATTTATTTTATATATTTAAAGGAAAAATAATATTTTTAATTTTATAGATATACATCCAAATTCGTTTTTTTTTAATTAAAAAAATGAAAAAGTAAAACATATATATACTATTATTTACGAAGTAAATTTTTGGAATCGAACTCTTACTTTAAAAATTAGATTGGTTAATATTATTTATACTCGTGAAGGTGAAGGTGAAGGATTAGTCTATCGCGTTGTGTTGCTTGCACAGTGATGTTCATGCCTAATTTTCTCTATTTTGTTTTACAAAACTGAAACTGTGTAATTTACAAAAAAATAAAATAAACTGAAACTGTAAAAAAGATAGAGAACGTAAAAAAAAGAACTATTTGTTTAATGGGATTATTTGTGAAATAACCAAATAAAAAGGGAAAATTAGTTTTGTAGAGAGAAGGGTAGAGAGAGATAGGAATACAAAAGAGGAAAGAGATTGTGGTTTTGGTTAGATAGTGAATTTTAGTTTTTTTGTTGGTTATTTGACCCAATTTCCCTTGTTTAATGATATATCATTGTAATTTCGTCGACAAAAAAAATCTTTTAGACATGAAAACTGCAGTCTTCATGCACCACACAAACAAGATAACGTTACTGTTTTATTATTCAGATATATCTTATATAAAAAAAGTCACAACAATATGTGTTCCTGCTTTTGACCAATCCTCTGAAAAAATGGCTACTCTCTTCACTGCGACGACGGCTCCTACCAACCACCGCTTCCTAACTCCTCCTCAACATCCGAGACAGAACCTTCCATCTCAGCCGCTAAGCGTCTCCTTCAAGGAGAATCCAGCACATGCGTCAGTCGCATTGCAGGAACAGCAGCAGATGACGGATTGGGTGGCTTATCCGGTGACGCGACGGTTCAGTGTCGGTGCTGGATTTGCCTGGGCGGGGTTTCTAGCTTTCGGAGCTGTCTCCGAGCAGATGAAGTCACGACTCGATGTGTTTCAAGAAGACAATAACACAAGGTTCGAATTATACATCATAGTCTTCTCTTTATCGTATTAATAAGAACTGGAGACAGAACATTAAGTGAATGCTTGCTGTTCAAGCAAAGATACATAGAAGGGAATCAGGGTTTATTTGTTCTTCAATGCCTTTTAGGTTTTGGAATCATACACTTGAAATGTCTTTTTGTAATTTCTTGATTCTGCAGAGTTTTAGAGAAGCAAGAAGAGATCGTCTTACCAAATGGCATAAGGTACATTTCCCCATAACATATGTTGATCATCATGTTTCATCAACTGAAAAGCAACATGAAATCATCTACAGAATTTGAACTGTGTCAGGTACTATGATCTACAAGTTGGAAGTGGAGCTACTCCAAGCTCAGGATACTTGGTTGTGTTTGATGTAAAGGGACAAGTACATGGAACAGAACAAGTGTTTGTCGACACTTTTGGAGGCAAGAAGTCACTTGCGACGGTAATGGATTCAAGACCATATAGCAAGGGGATATGTCAAGGGGTGGAGTATGTTCTGAGGTCAATGAAGGCTGGAGGTAAACGTAGAGTGATCATTCCACCTTCCTTAGGGTTTGGAGATAAAAATGTCGAATTCGGACAGGGTCTGCAGATTCCTCCATCTGCAACACTTGATTATACCATCGAGGTTGATACAGTCTATTGTTTTCAAACCATTGTATGAGAGATTATGAAGTTCACTATGTGTATTGAAGTTTCACAACATTTTTTTTCTGTTTGCACAGATAATCTCTATAATAATCAAAGAACATGTATTTTTCATGTATATTTTTTTTTATATTTGAAGAGTAAAACGGAACATATATATAACTATGTATGTTTTTGAGGAAGCACAAACTTAGTTATACTTGATGTTCTTATTCTTAAGGCCACTTGGCATTTTCAGCAGGTAAGTCTCAGCTCTTCTCCTCTGTTTTAATCATGTTCCTTACATATTAGATGTAATTGGGTGGTTTATACATATAATATGTTGTGGATAGTTCGAAAGCCAGATGATCCATGTGTATAAAACATGTTAAACTTGGGTATAAGACGAATGTTTCATCCGTTGTTTCTAAAATTGACTCGGTATATATTTTACATAGATATATATTATGCAGTATAAGATGGGTGTACAATATGAAGGGTATTTAGAGTGTATCTAAATGGAGTTGGGTCTGGAACTAGCAATTCGTTGTCATTCTTTTTGTCGAGTGCGTCAAATGAAAGTAGTTGCGATGAAAGCTAAGTTAGCCGAGTAAGAGTTCATTAGTTCAATTGGAAAGGACTTTGGCCTGCTGGCCCTTGTGTAGAGGTTTCTAATTCCAGTGATTGTTGAGACGAAACTAATATCACATAATGGGCCTTAGAGAATTACAGATTTAAACTATCAACCTCTTGGTATTAGAAAAAATTATATATATACATAATACATGAAAGCCAAGTTACGAGTACCTGAACCAATCCAAACATGTGTATAGACAGGGTAATTAAGTATCTCGGTTTGATATCTCCTTCACCGGCCCTGTTAATTAATTATGATTCCTTTAGTCTTGTTCTTTTTTTTGTGAGCAGGCAGAAGTAAATCCTAAATGGCTAATCTAGTCTTGTACTTATTTAGACTATTTAAGCGTATTTAGAAAAAAATGTTAAGTATTAACTTTTGATCTATTTATATATACTAGAGATTTTTTCCGCGCTTCGCGCGGATTATGTCTTATAAATTTATTTTATTTATAATATTATTTGTTAATTTTTTTCTTTTATATTAACTTCTTGTTTTTCCAATGTTAGTTTTTCTTAATTTAAATTTATATGTTAATAATTTTTCATTTTTTTGTTGTAGATGGAGAATTATATTTTTTATTGATGGTTTTTTGTATGTGATAGTGACATAAACTTTTTGAAATTTTAAAATAATATTATATATAGTACGATTAACACATTAAAGAAGAGAAACATATTCAGACACATTTTACACAGGTTTTATATGCATAATTTTAAACATTATATATGTATATATTATAAGTTTGAAACATGTAAATCCTTTCTAAAGCTAAATACTTGTTCTGAGTTTACATAACTTATCGAAAGTTTTATCTCTTTTTAAATTCAAATCACAGAAAAAATATAAAAAAGTCAGTATAGATAGGTTTTTTGGGCTTTTAAATCAACACTGAAAAATTACATGAATCAGATAACAACAGTTTTGTAAACAACTGGATAAAATTTGACCGAGCCAAAGATTTTCACACAATATGTTCTTTCTTCTTCAAATTGCGAAGAGCCTATAGGCACAAGAAAAAAATCATAATTTTTGTTTTCACTTATATAACATTTTTTCTCCTTTACACACGGAGTTTATTACACTGCTATAAGCAATGTAGAACTCTATTCATATAAGATTCACATCTATGCATTTTGACAAAGAAGAATTTCAGCCATCTTTAGTTTCGGAATGTACCAACTTCAGTCATATACACTATATTTTCTCTATGATTCAAAACTTATAATTTTAATATATGTGCAGATTTCCATGTGAAAAGGCACGCACGCCATCTATCATTCAACCTATTACTTTTTCCAAAGTAAACACTATAATCCTCGTTTGGTTAGCTCCACAAACTAATCTCTTTGGATCAGTTTATCAAAAAATATGGATACTAATGTCAGAAAAGAATATAAACACTATCAACAATACATATTGGCACAAGAATATTTGGTTCAAGGAACATATTCCACGTAATGCGTTTATATCATGGCTGGCTTTGCGGAGAAGACTGCCAACCAAGGATCGCTTGAGGCGTTGGGGATTGTCTCAGGAACGTGCGCCCTTTGTAATCTGGAAATAGAGACTCATCATCATCTCTTCTTTGAGTGCTCTTTCTCTCGCTTGATATGGGAGCCTTTTGCTGCTGAAGTTTGGATTTCTCCTCCGGCTGATCTACACTCTGTTGCAGCCTAGATCAATCAACCTCGCGTCAACGTAGATGCACATGCTACTCCAGTCATCAAGCTCTACTTTCAGTCATGTCTCCTCACCTTCATCAGTCATCCTTGCCTCTTTCGACCGTATGATGCGTGACCGTCTCCTCTCTTACCCGGTAAGTTCTTCTTTCTCATCTTCTCTACTTCTTTTTATATTTCTTGTATAAGACTTCCTTAAGGCTTTTTTTACCTTGAGTTGTTGTTGGTTGTTTTTGTTTCCTTGCTGTAATAAGTTGTTTAAAAACAACAGTGTAACCTTTTAGAAAATAATAATCTTAACATCTTACCAAAAAAAAACAACAAATATTGACTTATTTATGTGAATATATATTTTATTTTAAATCATTATAGTGGACGAATAAAACACCATAATTTGTACAACAAATTTTCTTAGATTCACTTCATCATACTCACCATTTTACCATTTTAATTACATAATTTTACATGAGCTTCTTCATCCTTCCCGGTTATTTTCTTTTTATTTATAACTACAATATAATGTTATAAATTATATATATTATAAATTAATAATTTATTTACCCTTAAAGTCTAACTATTAAAATATAACATAATTCAATATAGATATATGATTCTATTAATAAATTAGCAGTTACAAATTTGAAATTTCTAAAAATATCAAAAGTTGTATGTTAGTTAATTATTTTCTAAATGATATTTATTTTTAATTCTTTTTAGATGAGAATATTTTGGCTGAGGTGGATAGTCTCAAAAGCCTTGAATTTAGTCCCTTTTATATAGTAGGATAGTGGAAGGATGGCCGTCCCAATGCAACTGAGAACGGATGGAGTTTTGAGAAGTTTTTTTTAGCGAAGTTTTAAGAAGTTTATACCACTCCAAGTCGAAGATATCAAAGACGCAGCAAAATGTTTCCTTGCAACGACACCATGAAATTTGAAGCCGAGATCTTGTCCTTCTCTAAATCTGACTCTCTCTCTCTGGACTGAGGGTTTAAGATGATTCCACAGTCACTCTTTTGTTGTTTTTCCTTTTATACCTGAGATCTCTGCTATGTAATTCCACAATGGCCAAGTGATACTTTCACTCTGGTTCACTGTTTTGTTATGTTCAATAATAAAGAGTTCGAGTTTACTTGTGTCGAACTTTTGATCAATCAAACTGCAAATGTCATATAATAAACTTTACAACAGAGTTTGAAAGGCAGACCAAGTTGCTTTCAGGCTGTAACTGAAATGTTTTTATGAATGGAAATCATATGAAATTAGGTATTAATGTGAATTCCATGAAGCTTTTACCAGTTAAATAAAAAAAAGTTTTTAATTCCATACATTCATGTGGGATAAGTGAAAAAATTATGAATCACACTAAGGGTATGACTGGTTTTCCCGCTACCACCCGCAAACGCAGCTTTTGCGGTTAGTAGCGGTTGCTGGCGTTTTGCAACAATCGCTCAAACCGCTCTAAACCGCTCCAAATCGCTCTGAACCTCATAAATTCAAAAGCTGGTTCCAGCTAGCGTTTGCGGTTGCGGGCGTTTGCGGGAGGATAAAAAAAAATTATTTTTTTCCAACACAATATAAATACAAAAATAAAAAAATTCAATAAAAAAATTAAAGTGAAATTATAAAAATGCTAAAATATATCAATTAAATTTTAATTAATATTATAAAACTTTAAAATAAAAATATTTTCTATATTTTTAAAAAATTTAAACTATATCTTTCTAAATATAAATTTTATATTTATTATAATATTATTATTTTTGATATTTTTATAATTGTATAAAATGTAAATATTATTAATTTATTATTTAACAGCTGCTGCATTTGGTAGTTAACCAGTCATAAGTATCCCGCAAACGCACAAATTTCTAACCGCAGAACCAGTCGTACGAATCTTTTAAAACCGCTAGAAACCGCAACCACCCGCATCCGCAAACTCCCGCAACCGCAACCGCAACCGCTGCGGTTAAACCAGTCAGACCCTAAATATCTAAGCTGTTACTGGTTGAACAAAATTTGGAATAAGAAATGTATGGAATGGGTAATTCTTTTTGATTCCGTAAAAATACAACAGTTACAATGAAAGATCATTTATAAAGCAATCCTAATTTTTTTTTTAATGAATGGAAAAATAACAATTTCTTTGTGAAAGCATCCAACAACTTAAACTTTAAGGAATAAGTGGAATGAGTGGAATAATTTTATTTTTAGTTTAATCAATAAATACATTTTATTTCTAGTCCAATTCTATACATTCCATTTAATAATATTCCTTAATTTAACTGGTCGTTACATCCATGATAAAAATTGTAAGGAATGAAATGAATAGATAGAAAGAAAGAAAAAAATATCCATCTCATTCATTTTATCCCGTAAATTACAGTTATTTCATTTTATTATTCCATTTATTCTAATTCATTTATTCCACCAGTCTGTATTCACACATTCATAAAAATGATTACCAGTTTCAGCCTTAATAGTCATTTCCTTTCTTTATATTTAATTTTCTTATATATACTAAAAATAATTAAATGTTCTGTTTTGGTTTTGATAGATATGTAATATATCATTTTGTTTGGTTTTGTAAATTAATAAACTAATAAATAAAAATAAAATTGAAATTTTGTCAAATATTTGCATCAAAAATGTAAAACAACACGTGATATCATATGAAGGAAATAGTAATACTAAATTTCGGTCATATATGAATATGCGCCCCAAAACCGCCAGTAAAAGTGGATCCAACCTTGAGAACGTGCCAACAGCCTCCTGAATACGTAAATGTCACTATCAGATAAGATTTGATATCCTACTATATAAAATAGACTAAATCTCTGGTTCCTAAGCTCTGCCACATAGGCAAAAATATTGTGAGCCAATCAATATGACATGTCACTACCGTTCTGGGCTTTAACCCAATAAATTGGAAACCGACTTTTGCCATTTTCATTTTCGGGGCCCAAATCACTCACTCACTCAAGCCTAAAAAGCCTAAAGTCACTCCCCCGTAACCCTAATAGATATCTCCCTCAGAACAGAAAACTCTTTCGCCGGAGATCACCTCCTCTCTCTTGCTGGCAATCGTCATGGACTGGTTAAAATCTGTCAAGAGCTTTATCTTCACTTCATCTCCATGTTCAAGGTAATGACAATCACCACGAAGGTACAGATTCACTCCGGCTTGCTTCTCCACCGATTCATCAACGGCGATGTCTCTTCTCCACTCGCTATGAATCTCGTGCTCAACCATCTTTTCCATGGATTTCTTCAAAACCAAGTACAGATCTTATGATTCCAAGGAGAACCAAGGAGAAGATCATGAAGCCTTCTTCTTCTTCTTCGTCTCTCTTGGTAAGATCTTCAGTATATATTTTGATTTTCATCTACGTTCAAAGACAAGTCTTTGTGATGATCTAATCATATTCTTTATACACTTTATCTTCGGTGGATTTTCCATGAAATCATCGGTTCTGAAAGAGAAGGATGAGATGCTGCGTGAAGGTGGCTAAGGGTCGTTGGTATTTTTACGTTTGTTAACGGTGGTGGTAGCTCCAGAAGATATTTTTTTAGGAGTTTGTTTATACGATCATAAGTAGCTCTTTATTCTGGAGAATTTAATTTATATATCATCAGTTGTGCATAAATTCTCGGTTTTAGTGTCTTTATCTTCTTCTTTATTTCCAGTCAGCATGAAGGAGGAGGCTGAAAATCTTTAGAAAAGTACATCAAAATTGGGTCATGCCTTTCTAAGTTATTTTTGTAGCTTCTCCCTCTTTACAATCATTGTTGCTCTTGGTTTGGCAAATAACATTTCAATTATATGCAGGATATATTATAAAGGCTTATTCACAACGCGAGAAAAGTGTTGAGATCATCTCAGTTGCCTTCCTCAACATACTCAGGTACCAAAACAACCAGCTACCCTCAACATAATTTGCATTTAGATCCATCAGTCACTGACACATAGGATGACTTTCATCATGGATGTATTTTTTCTGTGTAGATGTAAACAAAGAAGGTGTGAATTAGAGGATGATTGTCTCCTTTTTCTATACAGAAAGATGAATTGTATCAAAATTTAAGATAGTGAGAAAGATGGTGCGAACAGGGAGTGCAGACATCAAATAATATTTGGAAGGTTCTATCTTTATGTTAATCCAAATACAATATTTCTAATATAGATGAGCAGTCACAAAGGTATCCAAATCAACAACAACTCTATCAGTGGGTTATTATACATGGATAGAGCAAGATGACATGTCTGTGCACTCTCCCTGTAAAGTCTTACCTTCCTCCGCTTCTTCTCTCTCCAAGGTTTCTCTCTCTATCTGCCAATTAACTCCTCCTTTTGTTCTGTGATGTTAAAAGGTTCATCTGTTCTTGGATTTAATTCTCAGGAGCAGTCACAGGCAGGGGCGGAGGGAGTGTATGGGGAGTGGGGTCAGCTGACCCCACTATTTTTTAATTTTTTTTTGTTTTTGTTAAAGAAAAATTATTTTGACCCCATTTAATAATAAATTTTGACCCCATAAAATTATTTTGACCCCAGTGTAAATTGATCCTGGCTCCGCCACTGGTCACAGGTTGAATTGGAGCTCACGTTATTAGAAGCTCTTGAAATCTATTCTCCCATTAAACTCCGAGGCAAGTTCTCTTCTCTCACAAAAAAAAAATCATATATTTTCCATGTCATGTCTCTGCAAATGGCTTTTGATCAGAAAGCATAAACCTTTACTCCAAAAAAAGGGATCATTTTCCCTTGCAATTCAATCCATGGCACTGATCAGTTCAGTTCTCTGGCTTCTTGCTTTCTACTAATCAGATTTTATGTTGTAATGTGGTGTGCAGGCAATAGGCATACATCACCACTTTGTTCTTTATGGTCTGATGGAGTATCTGGGCAGAAAGTTTGTCTGACATTTCCCCATACTTGCTTCTTTGCCCGAGTTCCTATTGATTTGTCTGGACTTTAAAAGAAGTCTTTTTACTATCATCACATAGCTTTGACCGACAGTTCCTGGCGGATGAGGTTCTGCAGCTACTGGATCGTTTCTACAACATAGAGATGCTGGTGAGTAATCCTTGAAGCCAAGATTTGACTATTGTGATGCTACACATAGCTATGGCTTCTAATCTGGCTGCTATTAGAATCTTGCTGAGAATCTCTCATGGTTTAATCTGTTTCCTCTGGATTTTTAACAGAAATCAGATGCTGAGGACATTGACATTCTTAACCACTAGGAAGACTTTACCTTGCCTCAGAGTTTCTTTGATATGGAAGAACAGTGACAGAAGAAGAAGAAGTGTTCTTTGCTTCCTTTCCATGCCTCTTTCTGTATATAGTTGGTTAGGTTTGTCCCCAACTCTTAATATAGAACCATCAGAGCACTACTGATCTTTTTAACTCTGTCAAATAGTTTAATAGAAACAAGCTTTTTGTTCTCTTTTCATGATGTCATTTAAATCCGTTGTGTTTGTTTGTTTGGATGGATGGAAAATTTTAATAATGCAGCTGATTGGTCTGTATATTGGAAATGTAAAATGTATCTGAACAAATCAAATAACATAAATAGGATATTTGATATCATGAGATTGACAACAAAAAAAAGAACGAAAAATGTAATTTGAAAAAAAAAAACAGTATAGGATTGAATTCAATTGTCTCTGATCTCATTTTCCTTCTGATGAAACCAAGCTATGCAACTTAATAGAAATGTCTTATTCAACTTCCAAAGCCTTTGATCAGTTCTGAAAACAAATAAACAAAACAACATGATCTCTTGACCCAAACAAGAACAGTTCATACTCATTATTACATGTTGATTACCTCTGTGACTTCTGCAGACTTAGACTCTTCTTTCTTGGGTTCATCGGTCTTGATGTTTTCTCCTGAAAATAAATCAAGATCCATTATTAAACCATCTCCATATGAGATGGTAGGTAAAACGAACACACAGTCCCTACTAAGTAATACATTCACACACCTCCACTTCTCTTTCAACTTATGGTATTTTCTTCTCATGAGTGTATATGAACAATACAATTGAAAATTATATAAGCTAATTATTGTCAATAACCCCGCGCTTGCGCGGGGCCAAGTCCCTAGTTGATATAATTTGGCGATAAAATACTACGAATGTGTGTAACTCGTGACAAATATATTAATGGGCCAGTACAATAATTCATGTCTATAAATACACAACTCAGAACCGTTACAGATACACTTGAAAAAGAAAAAAAAATGTTTACCGAAGAAAAAAAAAATACAAACTATGGAACAATATTTGTCTACTGCTTCTTCTGTCTTGTTTTCATCGTGGAAGTAGTAAGATTTGCAAAACCTTACTACAACCTTCAAAACCTAATGGAGACAGAAGCAGTACTCGAAGAAGGATTGTTGGACGCGGGGATACTTCCTTGTAACATTAGGAGCTCTGTCTCTGTTCCTGCTAGGAATCACAAAAAGCTCTCGGCAACAATAAGGGAAGAGACGAGAACTCGTCCTCCAGTTACGTACTGTGTGAAGTTCGAGTCATTTGACACAATGTCTAAACTGGTCAAAGACAACGGTGACAAGTACGAGTCACATCCTTTCTCAGGTGGATACAATTGGTACGTTGGGTGTAGTTTATAAGTTGACAAGTCCATATAGATCATATATTAACACATTGCTTTAAATCTCGTCAAAATCTAATTGGTACATGTTTTAGCTAATATATAATGTGAACCGTTTTTTTTAATATGTTTTAAGGACGTTCTTAGTCTACCCAAATGCGGACAAGCCAGTGGGCTCGGGTGGATACGTTTCGCTATACGTTAAAATCGATAACTCAAGCTTCATCGAGAATCAGAACGAAGTGTATGCATGGATCAGATTCCTCACCTATAAAAGCACTACGGACACGTACCATGAGTTCTATGGTAATAACTAATATATATATATATAATATTAGAGAGACAGTTAGGTATATTGTTTTAATCTTTTGTGGTTTCTTCAGACTAAGTGACTATAGTTTTGTCCGGTTTGTAGTGACTGACGCGCAGAGGTTTCACTTGTTTAAACAAGAGTATGGAATGCTAAACTTTCTTGAGATTGGGTATTACCAAACTCCGGTCCATGGATTCATTTTCAACGGCGGGCAGAGTGTGTTTGGCGTTGACATCGTGGTTTCTAATCCCCCTCTATGGGAGGATGTCTCTTATGAAGAAAACATTCCTGGCCCTGCTATCGGCTGGAGAATCTACAACTTCAGTAGCGGCGAGCATGACTCTTACACTTCTAACCCGTTTTCTTCTGGAGGAAGAAACTGGTGGCGCTCTCCACACACATATATATATATATATATATATATATATTTACATATAGATATACAGTATGTATTAATTTTATATGATGTGTGTAGGGTAATGAAAGTTTATCCAAATGGAGTTGGGACTGGAAAGGGTAATTCGTTGTCAATTTATTTGTTGAGTGCGTCAAACAAAAAGGGTTACGTGAAAGCCAAGTTTAGAGTTATTAACAAGACCCCATCCAAAAATGTGGAGAAACAAGGTTAATAAGGCTTATGCCGGAAAACAAAAACCTAATTAGCTTCTTTTTTTTAGTCAAAAAACCTAATTAAGCTTATCTGAAAGATGTTACACTAACTTTTGATTTGTTCCTATAGTGGAGGGATGGCCCAATGCCGAACAAAATGGATGGGGTGTCGACAAACTTATATCTATTGCAGATGTCCAAGACCCGTCCAAAGGTTTCCTCGTCAACGATGCCATCAAAGTTGAAGTCGAGATCATGGCTTTCACTTGAGCCGACTCCATCTATAACTAAGCGCTTAAGATAATCTCAAAATCATCACTTGTACGTTTGTTGCTTTTCCTTTAATAACCGGATGGATGTAGTTCCACGGGTGGCCAAGTGAATATGAATCACTATCACTATGGTTCACTATTTATGTTTCTGTGCAATAATAAAGAGTCCGAGCTTTTTTCTTTGTAAAACTTGATCAGTATCAAAAGATCACATTAAACACTTAAACTTGATAGGGTTCGATATATAAATGATCAAAGAAAAGCTCACAAGGAGAGGGAGAAAGCAACATCAACATATGTAGCTCGAAGAGATGATATGAGACGGAACTAGGGTTTTATGTATCTTACATAACAATTTTTCTCTCTCTCTGTATCAACTATTAAGACCATAACTAATCCGGGTTTTTAGGGTGGGGTCATTAGCTTCAGCTATGAATTATTTCTTAGTTTTTAACTAAGAAAAGAAAAGAATCAACTCTTACGATAAAATATATAAGAACCGGTTCTTAGCTGAAAAGTATAAAAAAAATGTCAAATCATGTGTTAAAAATTTCAAATTAAGAATCCGGTTTAAACATGCTCTAAGAATATTATACAAGAGTTGATTATAGAAATAGTATTCTTCTTCGTCGTAGCAACAATAAATAGTATTCTTCAAATTGTAGTTTTGCAATTGTCGTATTATTATTTAATCATTATCCCTTAAATTACACGTTTACGTTGCTTTTGTTTTTTTACGTTTACGTCGCTTATCAGAATCCCTTATATATTAAAAGAGAAGCATTGTAATAAATGCATTCACATTATAATAGACACGTCTCAGCCTCACAATGATTTGATAATAAATATGCTAATGCATTCACACTATAATCATAAATGTGTTCACACTATGTACTTTATATTTTTTTTAATATAAAACTCACATACATAGTTCCAATAAAACTCTGGATTTTTCGGTTCGAATAAAAATAGATAACGAATCAAAAGTCAAACTCTATATATATTATTTTTATATTTACGGATAAAGTTGAACAAAATATTCATAAATTTTAATTCGATTCGTTATCCGTTTTGATTTGAACCAAAAAATCTGGATATTTGAAACTCTACAAAACAAATCAAATACTAGAATACAATATCAAAAAAAGAAGCAAATCACAAATACCAATATTTTTAGGAACATATATCTAATTCAATATGTTATATGCATATATATACATATATATAAAGAATTATATATATATGTTATATATATTATACTTTATATCAGTTTTAAAATATTTTTATGAATTAAATTTATTATATTAGGTACTAGAATTTAAAAGGTTATATAATGTTTTATTTTGTAATGAAATGTTATTATAAAAATTATTTTTAAAATTTTATTTTATTTACGAATCAAATAGGATATTCTTTAAAATTCTAAAACATTTCGGATATCTGAGTCACCGAATATCTAGGTGGCTAAAGATCGAATCGACAAGAATGCTTTCAAATACTCAGATATTTGATATGTGTCCACCCTGATTACAGATATAATTTTATTTTCTTTATATAAAAAATGACTAATGTCAAGGTCTTTTTTATTTTAAATTAATTTTAATTTTATCTTTATGTATTATTTTGTACAAAAATGTCATTTAATATTAATTAACAATATCTTTATATATTTTTTAACTATTTTATATACTTTTTACATAAACATACATGTGCACCTTGATGTGAGCACCTTCTAACTAAGTATTAACCACAACTGAAGTATCTAATTTTTTTGAAAGTTGAAATATTTTTTCTTAATGCTTCTTTCACTACCGACCAAATTGTAGTGAAATGATTTGTCTTAATAATATTCTTTTCTATTTCTTAAACTATTATCTGTTTAAAAACTATAATATGAAACTATTGGTTCAACATAACCACTATCTAAAATTCATAATATGAAAATAAATAAATAGTATTAATTTTTGGTTTTTACCGAAAAAACTAAAAAATCAAACATTTTAACCGAATAAACTGAAATGAATATTAATTTAAAATAATAGTTATATTTTAGAAGATTAAAAACAAAAAAAAAACGTAAAACCTAACCAATATCCAGATAAAACATATTTAGTGTTTTTTATTAAAAATAACGAAACTAATAATCACATTCCGCGCAAGGCGCGGGTTATTACCTAGTAGTTTAATATTTTACAAAATTTGGTGAGATCCTTGCAATAAAAATGCTCTAAAATCGCTTGTAATTTGGAAACAAACAAGACAACGTGAGTATGCATGTTTACTTACGCTAGGATCCTTAAGCCCCATGAGTCATGTATATATAGACAAAGTTCTGCTAAAATAACGTAAACGTGCATTTAAATGTTTATTATGCAGTTATTTTTTCTTTGTAAATAATTTTGTTGGATCATTTCTAACGTATTTGTTATTTTTGGTTCTAAAATAGAATAATTCTATAATAGAAATAGAGTTTACTTCAATATTTTTGGTTTAATTATTTTATATATAGATTGTGTCTTTTCATTAAAAATTGTGGTTAGTTTTGTTTTTCCAACATGCATGCAACTATTGAAAATATTTTTAAAATAATTAAAATATCACAATAAGTGTTTTTTTGTTTTTTTTCAACATGCAAGTATTAATTATTTTTAATTAATTATAACATCTTAACAAGTGAATTCTCTTAAAAAACAGTTATAATATGTTAATAATAGTCTTTCTACAATTAATAATTTTAAGAGTTGTGTTTTTTTTATTATTAATATTGTCTTTTTCATAAAAAACCAGTGATTAGTTTTGTTTTTCTAACATACAACTATTAGAATTTTTTTTAAATAGTTAAAATTCACAATAAGTGTCTTTTTGTATTTGTTCAACATGCAAATATTAATATATTTTTTAAATTATTTATAACATCTTAACAATAGGATTCTGTTAAAAAGTAATTATAATATCTTAATAAAGTGTCTTTCTACAATTAGTAATTTATGAGTTTTGTCTACTCATTATAAAAATTTTGTATTTTCATTAAAAACTATGAGTACTTCTATTTTTCCAACATGCAACTATTTGTTTTTATAAAATGAGTTTCGTGCGATATCGCACGGATTCTTTACCTAGTAAAAATAGAGTTTACTTCAATATATTCATATAAAATATTAATATTAATTTCTAATTATAGAGTAAAATAAAAATTGTATTTTTTTCTATAAATAGAGGAATAAAGGTGTATCGAAGAAATAAAGGTGGATTGAAGAAATAGCAATTCTTTATTTTATATGAAGAAATAAGGTGTGTTAAAATAAATTTGCTTCTAAATGCTATTATAAAAATAAATATAGAGATGAAATGAAGATGCTCTGATATGTATTTGGTTGGACTCAGGGTACTATTGACCTTATCAAATATTTGGTTGATGATTTGTCTTCACCACTGACTTGTTATTTTTTTTTTATCAAGAGTAACAAACATACAATTTTAAGATAGTTAGGGAAAAGCTTTTTGATCAAAAAAAAAGGGAAATGCTTTTTATGTCTTACTATGAGTCTGGAACATTATTCACAGCGATAATATTTTTTACTTAGGTTTGCTGAAGAATAAGAGTGTATTATATAGTCATTAGTGTTTGTAACATTGTGATTAGCAAGCATATTTTTGATATTTTTAACATAATTAGCGTTGTTTTCTACATCATCACCAATGAAATTTCTCCATTAAATCAGATCTCTGATAAAGTGGTGATCTGGAATGACGTGGTAGAGAAAATGAGAGGAGGGATGTGACTGAAGACAACAACAATGGCTGGGGAGTGAGTGAAATAATCAACGAAGAAGACAATTTAGGTATACAAAAATGTAACCACATTAGGATATGAACACATTAAAATTGGACAGAAAAAAAATGAAAGAGATATCTTACCTTTCACCAAACTAGGATTACCATAACTTAAGAAGATGGCTCAAAAGTACTACAAGAGAATTCAACTGAGTGCGGATTTTGTTTTCTTCAAAAGCAACTTCATATTCCAATAATTAAACCAAAATATTTAATTTTGTATGACCAAGATGATAATTTTTAAAGAAACTAACACAACTAGTAAGTTAATATAATGTGAGTGAGATAAAATAAATTATCTTGCATTTACGATTGGATGTTTAAAGTATACCCAGCTTAAATATCTCACAAAATATCTTAGTTTTTGTGAACGCACCGAATTAACCTTAAAGAAAGTAAATAACTTAAGAGAATGAAAAGAAGATTGAGGTAAATATTCGTTTATGGTGTATATGTATTGGATATACGAATGAATAATTTTAAATTAAAATTCTTTAAATTCATATTTATACTAACTTCAAAATCTGATTTTTTTCTTTTTACGAAACTTCTTTATCTTAGTAAAAATAGTTTTTCTAATCCTAAAACGCACACCGTACGGATGGACCTTTCGGCACAGCAACCCCCCAGATGAAAATCATGAGTCTTTAGTCACTTCCAACATTTTGATTTTTTTTTTTTTTTTTGCAAATGAAGGCTATTTATCTTTTATTTATTGATTAGTATTTCTTTAGATATTAAAAACCGTTGAGCTTGCTCTTTAGTACAAGCAAATGAAATAAGTTTTGTGTCGAGGCATATCCCGGAATTGAAGATGTCTCTTGAGTCTGCTTCCTGTAATCGTCTGGCGAACTTCATTGCACAAAGGGTCACATATGGAAATACACACCATTAGTATGTGGCGAGAGGGTCCCCTATAGTTGGATTTACTTCTTGTGTGAGGTGACAGACTTAACGTTTCTTCTTAATCTGTTATGTTTAGTCTTTGTGTTTGAATATGAGTGGTCTCAACTTTGTGGTATTGATTACTGCGTAAATATATTGATCCCATGGGTGACTCATCAGTTTTTGAACTTGGGTGGTACGAACGTTCTTTTGGTGTTAATAGTATCATATGAATACGTGCCACTGCCAGCGCGAAAACCGCATCTAAAAGTATGTCCACTTTTAAAAAGGAAAATAAAATAGGAGAGTACGTTCCAACAACTCGTGAATCACACAAGTGTCACTATCTTACACGATTTGATAGTATTTGGCCATAAAATACTACAAACGTGTGAATTCGTGTCATATATTAATGGATTAAGTAAAATAATTTATGTCTATATATACACAACACAGAAACAGTTACAGATACACTTGAAAAGGAAAAGAAAAATGTTTACCGAGGAAAAGAAGAAAAATACCAACTATGGTTCAATCTTTGTCTCTTGCTTCTTCTGTTTGGTTTTGGTTGTAGGAGTAGTAAGGTTTGCAAAACCTTATTACAACCTTCAAAACTTAATGGAGACAGAAGCAGTAATGGAACAAGGATTGTTGGACGTGGGGATACTTCCCTGTAACCTCAAGAGCTCTGTCTCTGTTCCAGCTCGGAATCACCAGAAGCTCTCGACAACAGTAAGGGAAGAGACGAGAACTCGTCCTCCAAATTCATACTCTGTGAAGTTCGAGTCATTTGCCACTATGTCCAAACTGGTCGCAGGCAACGGTGACAAGTACGAGTCACGTCCGTTCTCAGCCGGTGGATACAATTGGTACGTACATACAGCCCTAATTTAATATTTTTATGGACCTTAACACACAGAATTTAGACTTTTAAGATTAAAGGTTTTGGTTTTTTATTAAAAAAATTATAACTAATGTTTTTTGTAAAAAATTTAATAACATATTTTAACAATATTTTTTTTAGCATTTTGAGTATTAGTGTGGATTATTTTCAATCTATTTACAAAGAACATGGGGACAATCACTCATCTCCTTGTGAGCCATATTTTATATATATATATATATATATATATATATATCAGTGTAGAGTTATTTCCACACTTTAGATGTGTAACATTTTAACATATTGCTGTAAATCTCGTCAAAATATAATTTATATATATGTTATAGCTATATATGTATTTGACCCGTTATACTTAATATGTTTATAGGACGTTCCTAATCTACCCAAATGTGAACAAGCCAGTGGGCTCGGGTGGATACGTTTCCCTTTACGTAAAAATCGATAACTCAAGCTTCATCGCTACTCAAACCGAAGTGTATGCATGGATCAAATTCCTCACCTATAAAAGCACTACAGACACATACCATGAGCTCCATGGTACTAACTAACCTAGAGAGAAGTGTATTTGCTGTAATCTTTTGTGGTTTCTTGAGACTTTAGTAACTAGTTTTGATTGGTTTGCAGCGACTGAGGCACAGAGATTTCATTTGTTTAAACAAGAGTATGGAATGCTAACCTTTCTTGAGATCGGGTACTACCAAAATCCAGCATATGGATTCATTTTCAACGGCGGACAGAGTGTGTTTGGTGTTGACATCGTGGTTTCTAAACCCCCTGCAACATGGGAAGATGTCGCTTATGAAGAAAACATTCGTGACCCTGTTCTTGATTGGAGAATCACCAACTTCTCTACCCGAGATAAAGTCTCTTACACTTCTGATACGTTTTCTTCCGGTGGAAGAAACTGGTGAGTCTCTCCAAAGAAATATATGTGTGTGTGTGTGAGTGTGTATATATAAAATATGTATTAACTTATGTGATGTATGTGTAGGGTACTGAAAGTATATCCAAATGGAGCTGGATCTGCAACGGGTAATTCATTGTCACTCTATTTGTTGAGTGCGTCAAACGAAAAGGGTTACGTGAAAGCCAAGTTTAGAGTTATTAACCAGACCCCGTCCAAAAATGTGGAGAAACAAGGTTAGTGACGAAAATAAAACTTATTAAGCTTATTTGAAAGATGTTAAACTAACTTTTGATTTGTCCCAACAGTGGATGGATGGCCCAATGCAAAAGAAAATGGATGGGGTGTCGACACACTTATACCACTCGCAGATATCAAAGACCCATCCAAAGGTTTCCTCGTCAAGGATACCATCAGATTTGAAGTCGAGATCTTGGCCTTCTCTAGAACTAACTCCATCTCTAACTAGGGCTTAAGATAATCATCACTCGTACCTGTGTTGTTTTTTCCTATCATAACCGGATATAGTTGGTACTTGGTAGTAAATTCCAAGTGTTACTATCCCTTTGTTTCACTGTTTTTGTTTCCGTCCAATAATAAAGAGTTCCAGCTTCTTCTTTTTTATAACTCATGAGAGAAGACAATACGGAAAACATATAAAAAATGGGGCAAAGTATTGGAGACGATCTTAGATTTCATAGCACAATTAGAATTTACAAAAAAACACAAGATGTTTAAGAGTATTCACGTTCTAAAATCTTATTGTTGATGTGACTTTCAGATCTGACTAATACTACAGGGTTAGACTAGATTTACAACACATCAACATTTTTCTGTGTCATACCTTGAGCAATCCGACATCAAATAGCATATTAAACACCAAACTTGTTGTATATATAAATGATTAAAGAAAAGCTCACATGGAGAGAGAGAGAAAGCAACACATGTAGCTTGAATACATGATAGGAGGGAACTCGGTTTTGATGTATCTTACATAGCCCAATTTATTTATTTATTTGTTTTAAGTATTAAGAAGGCTAAACAATCAGTTTCTCTTGGCCATGAACAAACCCCACTTCTGTTCACCACTTGAGCTCCTGAGTAGCTTTGAGTTCCACCCTTCAACAATATCCTCGTAGTCCTCCTTAGAGAAGTCACTGATGAAGTCATCCTTCTCCTTCTCAACTGCGTCCAGTTCCCGTTTCAGGACTTTCATGAACTGATAAAATCAAACAGAAACATATAAACATTAATAGTTTCAAGTTCTTTATTTTTGTAAGCATATTGATATGGTTCATTTTCAGAAACGTTTCTTACCTGATCGGTTCTATCCTCTGCGATTACCTCATCGAATCCAGCATCTGTCGAGCCAAGTAAGGTTTAGGCGAGTTTTGTGATTTTTTAAAGTAGAAGAGAGGAGAGAGGATGTATCTCTGTATACCTGACCGTATGCTTGTACATCATGGAGATCATAACCTCGTTGCTTGATGTAGTTTGCAAAATCTAGAGATGGTGTTTTGGGGCTTCTACAATAATCAGTAATGAGAACTTTCCCTCCAGGCTTCATCCATTTGTAAAATGTTCTGAACAATGCTGGCTTGTCCTGAGAGTAAGACCATTTATTACAAACTGGTAGCTTAGCTTGTTTCCTTGATGAGTTAGTGTGGCATCATATACGTGAAAGGTTTCTTGTCTGTGTGTCTTGCTTTTAAATGTACATTGATATAGCTGTATACTGTCTTCTTATTTCCCTTTTTTTTGTTCTGATGATGAGTTCTTTTTCTGTTTAGCCAAGAACATTATTCTCGCTGGTGTGAAGTCAGTGACTCTTCACGATGAAAATGTGGTTGAGCTATGGGACTTTTCTAGTAACTTTGTTTTCTCGGAGGAGGACGTTGGTAAGGATAGGGCACTTGCTTCTCTTCAGAAGCTGCAAGAACTCCACAATGCCGTGAATGTCTCAAACTTTGACTGACAAGTTAACCAAATAGCAGCTTTCTTGTTTCCAGGTATTCAACCCCTTCCTTTATTTGATGATTCAACTTGTCAATAATACTATGATCACCTGCTACGCGAAGCAAGGGAACGTTGAGGCTGCGAGGGCTTTGTTCGAAAGAGTGCCTGAGACTGAGAGAGACATTGTTTCTTGGAACGTGATGATCGATGGATACGCTCAACATGGCTTTCCCAGCGAAGCTCTGATGCTATTCCAGAAACTGTTGGCCAAAGGAAACGTATGACTACTAACATCCTCTCTCTTCTTTCTTCAGTCTCATTCTGAGCTTTTTGTTGGCTTTGTTAGTAGATGATGAATGTGATTATGATGTGGTTGCAGGCATTGACCTAAACGGTGCAGCATAGCAATGTGAACGCATGTGCAAGCTACACAAACGTATAGGAATGTGAACACATGTGTGACTAATTGCATAGCAGAGAGGACATGATGTTTATTTTATTATCTTTTTTAACATTCTGGTTTCACATCATGTACTTGCAGTTGGGAATAGCGATTGTTAATGACTTCAAACGTGTTGAAGGAGACAGAGCAATGTGACTTCAGTCTCTCCCAATAGCTTTTGGCACTGAGGCTGCAAAATGGATATGCGTTAGTGCTATAGACGTTACTCAGCTCTCTGTTGCCGGTATGTAGTATGACTTCTATTTCTTGTGCTTGATCTTATGAGCTAGATGATCATTAGTGAATGTCTATTCTGGTTGCAGTGTATCTTGTAGTGGAAGTATTGTCTTTAAAACTCTTCTCCAAACAAGTTAAAAAAATTTTTGTAAGAACATTTCATTAAGAAACTCCCAATGGAGCACAAAATCTATGGATTTCTTACTTAAATTTCTTAACTAATTTTTATTATGAAACAAGTCATTAAGAAACCGAAATGGGGTTATAGGAATAATGATACTCTAAGTCTATCAGTAACGATGAACATGCTGTCAACCGGGAGCCAGGTTCGAACAACGTAGAATGCATATTTTTAGTATTTTCATACTTCTTAAAACGATAGATCAAAGAATTTATTTTTAGTAAATGAAATCAGTTTTGTGTTCAGGCATATCCCGGAATGAAAGAAGTCTCGTGAGTCTGCGTCCTCTAATCGTCTTGCCAACTTCATTGAATCATTGCTCAAACGAATATTTTTTTTTTTTTGCTCAAACGAAATATATTCCATTCGAATGTGGAGGGAATGTCTCATAGTTGGCTTCATTTCTTGTGTGAGGTGGACTGTGGACAGAGCTCACGTTACTTCTTAGTCTGTCATGTTATGTTTTCGTGTCTTTGTTTTGGATATTGATTACTGCGTAAATATCTTGCACTGATAAATGGTTGACTCTTGGTTGTAAACTTGGGTGGTAAGAACGTTTTTTGATGTTAAATAGTATCATATCATATGATACATATGATACGTGCCAGCGCGAAAACCGCATCTAAAAGTATATCCAAGTTTTAAAAAGGAAAAAAATAGGAGAGTACGCAGTGGCGGATCCGGAAAGTTTTTGAATCGGGGGCACATGCACATATTAATATTTTTTTTTAAAATGATACGCATAACAAAAGTTAACTATAAATATACGCATAACAGGCTTTGAACCACGGATAGTTGAATGATGACAGGGAAGTGAAGCCACTGAACTAGTTCAAGCTATTACGTTCCAACTAATACTGAACAATATATATTTAGTCGGGGGCACGTGCCCCCGTACCTGACAAGGTGCATCCGCCCCTGAGAGTACGTGCCGACTACTCGTGAATACATGTGTCTGTATCTGGTCAGATTTGATATTATTTGGCAATAAAATTCTACAGACTTTTTTCAAAAAAAAAAATTCTACAGACTTGTGAACTCATATATTTTAATGGGTCAGTAATCATCCATGTCTATTTATACACAACACAATAAACGTTACAGATACACGCAAAAAACATGTATACCGAGGACAAGAAGAAAAATACCAACTATGGGTCGATCTTTGTCTACTGCTTCTTCGGTTTTGTTCTCGTTGTGGGGGTGGTAAGGTATGCAAAACCTTATTACAATCTTCAAAACCTAATGGAGACAGGAGCAGTAATAGAAGAAGCATTCTTGGATGTGGAGAAATCACTTCCATCTGCCTCAAGGAGCTCTGTATCTGTTCCTGCTCGGAATCACCAGAAGCTCTCATCAACAGTAAATGAAGAGACTCGAACTCGTCCCCCAATTTCGTACTGTGTGAAGTTCGAGTCATTTTCCACTATGGCGAACCTGGTCAAAGACAACGGTGAAAAGTACGAGTCACGTCCTTTCTCAGCCGGTGGATACAATTGGTACGTACACGTTGGTTGGGTGTAGCTTATGATTACTTTCTCTCTTTCATAATGTATAGATGACGTTTTATTTCAAGAACATATATCAAAACTCTAATTTTCTAAAAAAATATCACTAAAATTTAATTTCAGAATTTATTTATTTATATAAAAACAAGAAAAAAATATTCTTTATATGTTTTTAATAAAGTTAAAGTTATCTACATGTATGAAAATATCTTACATTGTAAAACAACAAAATTCTCATAAAACATGTTAAATACTAGCGGATGGAGTATAAGTTGGGATATATAAGTGTAGGATCATCTCCGCTGTAGATGTGTGACATTTTAACACAATGCTGTAGATTTCATCAAATCCAATTTGTACTTGTTTTAACTATATAACTTGACCCGTTTTGCTTAATATGTTATAAGGACGTTCCTCATCTACCCAAACGAGAACAAGCCAGAGGGCTCGGGTGGATACATTTCGCTTTACGTAAAAATCGATAACTCAAGTCTCATCACCTATCAAAACGAAGTGTATGCGTGGATCAAATTCCTCATCTACAAAAGCAATACAGACACGTACTATGAGTACCATGGTACTACTTAATTACCTAGAGAGAGGGTGATACATAATTGTTCTAAACTTTTATGGTTTCTTAACTAGTTTTGATCGGTTTGCAGCGACTAAGGCGCAGAGATTTCATTTGTTTAAACAGGAGTACGGAATGCTCAACTTTCTTAGTATTCAGTATATCAAATATATATCCGGAATATGGATACCTTTTCAACGGCGGACAAACTGTGTTTGGCGTTGACATCGTTGTTTCTAAACCCTCTGGCACATGGGAAGATGTCTCTTACGAAGAAAATATTCGTGACCCTATTCTTGATTGGAGACTCACCAACTTTTCTATCCGCGATCAAGTCTCTTACACTTCTGATACGTTTTCATCCGGAGGGAGAAACTGGTGACTCTCTCCACATATATATATATTTACAAGACACACACACACACATATATATATATATAGTATGTATTAACTTATGTGATGTTAGTATACATATACAATATGTATTATACGTATAAAGTATGTATTAACTTTTGTGATGTATGTGTAGGGTATTGAAAGTGTATCCAAATGGAGTTGGGTCTGCAACGGGTAATTCATTGTCACTATACTTGTTGAGTGCGTCAAACCAGAAGGGTTACGTGAAAGCCAAGTTTAGAGTTATTAACCAGACCCCATCTAACAATGTAGAGAAACAAGGTTAGTGCCTAAGATAAAATACTATATAGGCTTATTTGAAAGATGTTAAACTAACTCTTGATTTGTTCCTACAGTGGGGGGATGGCCCAATGCACAAGAAAATGGATGGGGTTTAGACAAACTTATACCTCTCGCAGATATAAAAAATACGTCCACAGGTTTCCTCGTCAAGGATACCATCAAAATTGAAGTCGAGATCCTGGCCTTCTCTAGAGCCGACGCCGTCTCTAACTAAGGCTTAAGATAATCGTGGCTCGTACTTGTGCTGTTTTTTCCTATCATAACAGATACTTGGTAGTAACTCCAAGTGAATTACTATCACTTTGTTTCACTGTTTTTGTTTCCGTCCAATAATAAAGAGTCCGAGCTTTTCTTTTTTTATTAATAACAGGAAAACATATAATGCAGTTATAAAGCAAACCACACAAAAATTAACGTCTTTCACCAAATTACTACGGGTAAAGAGATGTTTTATTAGTGGAGATGATTTCATATTTCATAGTACAATCAGTAGGATTAAAAGAACATAGGATATATAACTATATTTTGCATCCTAAAATCCTCTTTGACAGGATTTCTAGCTGACTAATAATGCTACCGGGTCGCATCATATTAAAAACGCATCAAAAAAATTCTGTGTCAAACTTTGATCAATCAGATATCAAATAACACAACATAAAACACCAAACTATATACATATATATATATATGATTAAAGAAAAGCAGCAACATATATAGCTTGAAGGAGATGATAGGAGGGAACTTGGTTTTGATGTATCTTACATAGCCCAATTATTTATTTATGTGTTTTAAATTTTTAAGCATGCCATACAATCAGTTTTTCTTGGCCATGAACAAGCCCCACTTCTGTTCACCACTTGAGCTCCTGAGTAGCTTTGAGTTCCACCCACCTACGATATCCTCGTAGTCTTCCTTAGAGAAGTCACTAATGAAGTCATCCTTCTCCTTCTCCACTGCGTCCAGTTCCCGTTTCAGGACTTTCATGAACTGATAAAACCAAACAGAAACATTAATAGTTTCAAGTACTTTGGCTTTTAAGCATGTGGGTCATTTTAAGTTGTTTATGTAGAGAAACGTTTCTTACCTGATCGGTTCTATCCTCTGCGATTACCTCATCGAATCCAGCATCTTTCAGCATCTGTCGAGCCAAGTAAGGTTTAGGCGAGTTTTGTGATTTTTTAAAGTAGAAGAGAGGAGAGAGGATGTATCTCTGTATACCTGACCGTATGCTTGTACATCATGGAGATCATAACCTCGTTGCTTGATGTAGTTTGCAAAATCTGGAGATGGTGTTTTGGGGCTTCTGCAGTAATCAGTAATGAGAACTTTCCCTCCAGGTTTCAACCATTTGTAGAATGTTCTGAACAACGCTGGCTTGTCCTGAGAGTAACACCAGCGATTACAAGTTAAAGCCACAACAAGAAAGTCATCTCTGGAAACTAAGCTAAACAAAGGGGAAGCTTATACTTGGATATGCAGAATGGTGTCTCTGCTGTAAATAACATCAAAGGTGTTATCAGGATACTCCTTCTTGGTGCAATCAGCTACTTCGAACTCCACAGAGCATTTGAGTCCTATGGCGTGTTCGAGGGCGAAAGAGATCATGTTTACAGATAGATCAATGCCTACAACATCCACGTCAAAGTTCTCAGCCATGTAGAAGTCCCCTCCTCCTATTCCACATCCAACATCTAGAACTTTCTGGCCCGGCTTCAGATCCAGCTTAGCCACAAACTCCTTTGTCGTCTCTATTATCAAAGGTCAACACAAAAAGAAACATAGTATAATAAGAAGGAAAGATAGCTTCAAGATACAGAAGCAAAGTTGATAAAAAACCGATGAGTAAGGAGCATACCGAGTCCCCCTGTGCTCACAAAGCCTTGTCCAAAGACACGCTCATAGCGTAAGATACCACTAGACTTATACTGGACATTGTCCAAGAAGCGTTGGAAGCCCCTATCATTATCCGAACTGACTTTCTTCTGCCAAAGCCAGCAGATCTGAAATTTGTGAAAAATTATAATATATGAATCCCATACCAGCAAAAGGGTGGCTAAATAAATATACGAAGAAGCCTTTTTTTTTATGAAGAAGCTTATTTATTACCTGGTTCTGGTTCTTTTTGTTCCTCACATAAGCTCCAACGCATTTACAGCTAACCAAAGAGAATTCGTACGAGTTCCCAACATCGTCATTCATATGGCATTCTTTGAAAAGCTGAAAGGAATTTATGGAGCAGGATTTTCAAAATTTAAATTCTCTAAAAAAGGGAAGAACAGAGGGATATAGAGGTATAGCATGCAAACCTTTGTGTAAAACTTGGGTTCACGGTAGTGTGTTGGGTTGTACTTCCGCTTGTTGTCACCAGACTGATGAAAGCATGACTCCCTAAAGAAAATATACCCGCCAACCTTTGTCCATTGTAACATCTTTTTCGCCAAATCTTCAACCTGCAAATTGAATAAAAGAAAAAGAAACTTTAGCTTTGTCAAGTGACGATTAAAATCACTCTTGATACAGCGAAGTTTAACATTGACAGGTTATCAATCTATATTGATTGACGGACTCCATTATGTTGTAAAAAGTTCTTGGTGAAAAAATAATATGAATAAAGACTTTATAGAGAAAGATTAGCTTTTTAGGCCAAGAGGTTGATATCGAACCTCAAATCAACTTAATAGTCATGATATATTTCATTATAGTTTGATTCAGCACCAGAAATGGCTTAGAACCAATAGTTCATTATCTAATGAATTTTTTCTGTCTTTAGCACATGGTAGGCAGCTGAGTCAAGCTCATATGCTTTAGCGGTGTAGCTTTGTCATTTGGAAGGCCAAGAAATATTAGCAACTACTTTCGTACGGTGATCTTTGCATAGCACAATAGTCCCAAAATGCGTTTCTTTGCATTATTACACATATATAGTCCAAGTGTGTACTGTTCTAAAGTGGTTCCCGCGGTAATAATTTATCAGTTAACTGGTTACCTCTTTATCAGAGAGATACATGAGCAGCCAGTTAGAGAAGATCAGATCCATAGACTCGTTTGAGAATTTCATATCCGGGGATGTGACATCAGCGCACATAAATTTGACGTTCTTGTAGTGCCCATTAATGTTTTCATTCTGCAGAGAAGACTCTCATGAGGGAACTGTAAGTAGCTAGAAAGAACAAGCATGGGAGTGAACTAACCTTTTTAATAACACTTTCAATGAAATCAACTGCAATGACCTGGCCGGCCTTCTGAGCTAATTCACTAGTGAAACGACCAATGCCAGCGCCAAACTCGAGCACTGTTTCCCCTTCAATCGGTGGAAGAAGCGAGAGTATCTGGCACATACACACATTGAAGCCTTACAATATTTCATCAAATGGCAAAAGGACAGCAAAGAACAAAGAAACTGCCATGTCAAAGTAAGTAAAGATACATTTTGCTCAGGCTTGGGCTAGGATCGGTCGGTTTTGTGGATCTGTTCTTTTGGGTAAAGATATAGATTCATAAACTTTATATTTGATTCCGGTCAGTTATACTCAGTTTCGAATCGGTTTGGTTTTTTTTTTTTTTAAACTTTTTAAAATTGGATTCTTTTTTTTTCTCAATAACAATTAAAACAAAAAAAATTGAACTTCAGATAATTTCATTCTACTTAATTTCACAAAGTGATAAACTTTACAATTAGAAAACCTTTATAACTAAATCATTAATAAAAACAGAGAAAATTAAACACATAAAGTTATAGTCATATATGCATTAGGGTTTTTACATTGGGTTCTGATCGGTTTAGTTGTCTATTCGAATCCAGATCTATTCAGATCGGTTCTACCAGACAAAAATCTTTTGGATAAAGTAGTTTTGAACTCATATAATCCACAAAATTTTGGATCATTTTCAATATCAATTCAGATTTTAGGATCCAGGTAAAATGAGACTCAACTTCATCTGAATCACAAAGATAATAACTCTATGCTTATTACCTCAGGTCGTTCTTCTTTGTCCAGGTCAGCAGCTTTGGAATCAAGCATCATGGCCTCAACGCTCAAACCCACCGAGTGCTCTTTCCAGTAATTCTTTTGGATTTCACGCTCTTCCCCTGAATCTGAGGATACACCATCCACAACCAGCAAAACAATCAAGAAAAGGTTACCAAAATCAGCAAATCAATCAAGAATATGGATCTCGAAAAGCTTCTTTCCGGTTATCGTTCGGTTTATGCTCAACCGAACCGAAAACCTTTCTTTATCATGGCGGGGTCCAAAATTCAAATACGGGAAATTAGGTGAGGGACGTTGGGCCGTTTGGAGAATCTAGTTTGTCGTTACGTGTGAAGCGTGGTATCTCCTACACCGTCCGATTTTGTTGTTCACATGTTAATGCACCAAGAGTAGTGTGTCCCACGGAACTATGATTTTTTACCAGATATATTAATTCTGCTGAAAGGGGTCGTCTATTTTCATGTTTTGATAATTAATTAATTATATTTAAAATTAGGTTCTACCTAGCTATTCCACGTTGAGAAAAAAAAATTGACATGTTGATAGTTACTATTATTATTTTTATTAAGCTCCACGGAATCTGATACATGATTCTCCAAACGGCCCTAGCGTTCCCCACCTAATTTCCCATATTTGAATTTTGGACCCCGCCATGATAAAGAAAGGTTTTCGGTTAATGTTCAAAAGAAAAGAAAAAAACTCCAAGGAATCTTATACGTAGAACGTCGACTACGCTTACGTAATAACCAATCGCCCTAAATCAGAAATTATCTAACACTTCTATCACATCAAAAGCTAAAGTTTTTATGGTGATAGGTGAATATTTCCTCTCAAATGATTAATGGATACCCAACTTAAATTATTTTTTCATCTAGGAATATTAGATTCATTTTTGAAGTATACTTGAGTGATAGAAACATGGTAAAATTTTAAGCCAGTAGAAAAAGAATTCCGGAGATTAAACTCTGATGAAAACCAAGTTTTTTAGAGACAAAAAGTCCTATAAAAAGAAACTGGCGAAACGAAATACAACAGCAGAAACAACAAATAAAGGAGGTTGATACCGCAACATAAAGTATATACAGGAAGTCTTTATTATATAATCTCCGGAACTTAAATTATATACAAGGAGGTCTGTAAAGTATAATACGCAGGTTTACTTTACAGTTCCAATAATAGTCCACATTTCATGTTGCAGTTGTTTACCAGAAAAAATGTTATATGTTGTCAAGATCAAGTACATAGAAAAAAAATAAGAACATCATGATCAGTAGAAATTAATGAAAGTGGATAGGTAGAAATCCGAATATGTGAATGTTTGACCGATGATTAAATTGATTTGTGTGTTGATTTGAATGAGGATTTAAATCGCTGTAGTATCTGTAGATTGATGATATTGTATGATTCCTTATGTTATGTACATCTGAGAGCAGCATAATTGAAAGCAAACTTACATGAGTTTGGGAAAGAAGGAGAGATGTTGCCATTAGTGTGAATGTGAGCCATTTGGTTCACTATTGACAAGAAGAAGAAATAAATATAAGAGGTTTACGGTTTTGGGTTGTGGTTCTTTGTAATGTTCATTCTGCTCTTCTGATCTTCATTATATAGAGAAAAATGTGATTATTTTATTATTTTCTTGTATTTTTATTTTCTTTTGGAGAATCGAAGAAAAAAAAATCTTCATTTACCATTTTCATCTTCTTACACGAAATTGCAATACTACTATAAACAGAAAATATGTCCAAATTATTTTTGGCAACAACAGTTTTATTAACTAAATTTGAACGATATAATATCCAAATGGGAAAGGTTAAATAGCAAGTTAGTTTTTGAAAGAAAATAAGATTCATTATATAACCAAAACAAAATGAAATAGTATTCCACCTACCAGTTGAATGCGTTGATGATATGAAAATCATCATCTATAAAAAATTGAAAATTATCTAGGGTTCTTGGATTTAAGGACCATTTAAATCTAAGATTCAAGCTTAGCTTGTGTGTAGGTGTTGCTTCTTTAAAACTTGATTTGCTTATTTCATGATAATTAAGAAATTCAAGCATCAAAACTTATAAGAATGTAAAACAGTTATAGAAATATATATCCTATATCAACCAATATAAAAGAGTGAAGAACTTATATTTAAGACTGGTAAAGACGTTTCACAAAAAAAAAAAAGACTGGTAAAGACAGATAAGAATAGATTCTAAATTGTTTATATTCACAGATTCGTTTGCTTAGTTCAAGTTGGATTCAGTGATTATGATGGCCACTTTAAACATTTTCTTAGTGATTAGAAATGTGAGGTTATAAAGACAAACATGAAATAAAACACTGTTTAGAGCAAGTGAGTAACAGTTAATAGTCTTTGAAAAGTAGCGAACAGACGGTGATCCCAAGATGTTCCGAATGGGCAACTTTTAAAATGAATCTTTTGATCCAATGGCTTAGAGCCACATCCTTCGTTTCCCTCTCCCTGTCCTCTTATTTACAGATTATTATTTGTGAGGCCAAAGGATATAATCATTAATTAGATTTTCAAAAATAAAACTGAAAATAAAAAAAAGTGTAAAAAATAGCGACAACAAAATAGTAATTTGAAATCACGATTCACAATCACGTTCATTTTTAATGCAAAATCAAGTACTAATACATATACGGTTATGTTATTTTGCGAGCTAAAAAAATGAAACATCTGATATCCATATATTTATGGTAAAGTTTATTAATTGTAGGATAAATTAACATATCAAGTTTCCAGATCAATTGCCAACTGAGTTTTCAATAAATAAGAATAGTTAGCTGATACACATAAAAATATTTACACATATGCTAGAAACGGCTGCCCTAGTTGGAAAGGAATAGTTTCCACTCAATATATATTTTTATGAATAGTTATAATCCATTGTAGTAGAAGCCTTATATTATCTACAAATCTGAATATCCATGATTCTGACCTTTATGAAGATTCTAGAAATGTTAGCATTGTCCGTTAGGTTAGCGAGATACTGAAACTATTACCGTAAACAAGAAAATAAAAATATCAAGATGACATTGGTTTCGTAAGAAACAAATAACCAAAAGTTAAGAGAAAAATGTGGGGAAAAAATAAAATTAAGCAATCAACTTGACACTGCTAAGTGCTAACATCCATATAATGGAAAGTTAGTGGGTCTACTATATTTCTTAGGACCACAACTTGGTTTAATTTTTGTTTTCGGCAAATTTTAAATAATTGTGATGAATACACAATGAATGTAGCAAATGCCATTGCCGCTAACATATTATTTTCTCAAATAGTGGTTCAATAATCAGCTTTAAGCAAAAAAAAAAATCAGTATGTAAATTTTACTGATAAAATGACAGTTTTCAAAATATCAATAAATTTTGATTTACAAACATCTATTGCTATCCTGGTTACTATTTCAGGTTATCTGTGCTAATACATAATATAATTTATAGGGGATTAGGACGTATTCCTGAATTAGTTTTAAGTTTTACAATGTGATAAAACATTTCAAACAAAATCAATATCTTTCGAAAAAGAAAAATAGAGATATAAATAAACAACCGGATACACAGTAAAATTAACAATTAGAGAATGGAAAATTTTATATTCGACGATAACGACCACAAAGAAAATCACTATGTATGAAATATGAATAGAGTAGGTAGTGGTTTTAAATAGTAACGAGCCTACACTCCATTCATTCTAATTTCTAAATCAGTTTTTTACCATTATAAATCAATTTGGTTAAGCCCAGTTACAAAAAAAAAAATATCAATTTGGTTCTTTGATTTGCCTACTTGCCTAGTCACTCACTACATGTAACTCTTTTTTTGCATTACAAGTAACTCCACTGCGATTAATGTTATAGTTAATATTTGGCAAATGACAGTATAAATTAGTTAAGAATCTTACAAATTGGCTATGCAATGATTATATAAACTTTATTATGGGACCTTACTATTTCCACCCGATGATCTAGGGTTTAAATAACTATACTAAAGAATTATTACTACTAACCACGAGCCTATTCTGGTCCACCACCCCAATCATTCCTATTTTCTTCTTATTTTAACGAATTATATTTTATATATTCACTATTTTGGGGTGTTATAAGAAGATTCTCACTACACCAGGTCCATAGTAGCTCAACAGTGACATACCAAAATAATTTAGAGGATTCTAAAAATAATTACACACTTGGATTATAAATATCTCCAATATATAGTGGGTGCGTTTTACCATGAAATAAATCTCTTCCGTTCTATAACTTCCCAACGACTTTTTGAGTCTATTTGCCAAGATCTGTAACCATCGTTTAATCGCGAAATCGCATGAAAAATAGTTAAACTACAGAAAAATTAATTAAGTCTGCAATTTTTTTAAAAAAAATTGTAGAATGATAGAATACATGTTAAATTGATCAAAATATTTTATACGGTATTCGCTTTGTTATAAAAAAAATAAATATCAATAATTAAACTAATTATTAAAAAATATGAAAGCAACTAAAATTTATTAAAAATACTTTAGTTCTTATTATAAATATTTAGCTTATCTTTCACTATGTTTTAATAACAGATTGGTATTTTATAATATTATAAGAAAATTATAGTGTAATTTTATTTAAAACATAACTATTTATCATTACAAGATTTATTGCTATTTATTTAAAACTTTAAAATGATATTAGAATATAATTCAATAATATGAAAGTGTTTATTTTATAAATAATCTACTAAAGTTCATTTTCTACTTAATGAAAATTCTCTTTGTATTAAACCTGCGTTTTTGCATTTTTTTTAATTCCACAATTTTTGTTGATTGGTAAAATTCTTGCAAAATCACGTTTAAAATGCCATTCGGCAATTCTGAAAAATTACCGTCCAAAATTCGTGGTCTGATCATAGTCCCAACTATTTCAACATGTGTTTTTGGCCGGTGACATGGGACGTAGAAACAATTTTAATTTTTGTTTTATTATATTTGATTATCTAACTAGGTTTTGTAGTTTTAAGAGTTCAAAGTTATTGAAGTTGAAAAGAAAATATTTTCTACAAATCTTATAAGCCTATTATCCTTTAGTAACTCTTTCGAAAATCAGCTTATTTGTATAGACCTTCAAAAGAAGAATATGATAAACCAATTTTTTCCACCAAAAATTGAGCTTTAGGATCGGCCTATAAACCTATTATCCTTTCATAACTCTTTAGAAATAAACTTCTTTTACAGAAGTTGAAGCCCACCCAACCAGGCTTCTGCTGGATGATTGTAAATGGGCAAAGGAGATATTATACTTTTGACCTTGTCAAGCAAAGCATATGGGTGGATAATGGTAATTTAAGTAGAATCTTTTCAAAATATTTTTGATTAGAAAACGCTCAAAATGTTTAATAGTAGAAAAATGCTCAAAATGTGAATCAGCTTCATGCAGGATCACATGACTCACATCTATTCTGATAAGGCTAACTTTTCAAGTTTTTATCTATTACATTTGGAGAGAAATGAATGAACGAAGACACAACCGGACCTCTCTCCCTGTGAACCACTTAGCTCATCTCATTGATAAAACAATTCGGAATCGGATTATGTCTACAGAGTATTATGAAAAGCCATGGCTAAACATGCTCTTTGTGAAAATGCGTTTTTGTCATTGTGCAAATGCTCAAGTCGCACAGAGTTTGTATTGTTCGAACTTTGGTTAAATTCGAAGGATGTTTTGAAACCGTATATCCTAACTCCTCCTATGATGGTATGTTCTATTTTTCAGAAAGCTATGTGATTATTATAAAACATTTATACCCCTATAAAGTGTCATAGTTTTTTAGAGAACTTCAATTTTACCACCAAATTGATATTATTTTTCAAATTTACCCTTAAATGATAACTATTTTCCTAAATATTTTCCTCAACCACCATGCCATCTTCAAATGAAGAAGGAAAAAGTTTAAGCAATCAATACCTGAGAATATGTCTCTATTTTGTAACTCCATTTGAAGATGGCATGGTGGTTGATAATCTTCAAGCTTCTATGGTTCAACAGAATGAGAAACTCCATATACATGATATTGACAAGATGATGATGATGATTAATCCAGTAAGAAAATCAATCAGACTGATTCCACTCATAAACAAATCTTAATCGCTAGAAACAGAAGAGCTCATAGCCATATGCGTCGGGGAGCTTGAAACCACACATCGTCGAGGAGGTTTCCATTTCATCGGCATAGTTAGAAATTTGGCGGAAATACCACCGTCGCTGCAACCTCCCCAGCGTAAGCAGATCTTAACATTCGCTTTCGGAGAATGTTGAACTCGAGGAATCTGGAACATCCCATATTCTCCAATTTGGCGGCGACGATATGCTCGTGAGGTGATAACCTGAGTCCAGCGATAGTAAGCATATAAATTAGCTGAAAGAGATAGAAATCGGGAGATGGAGATCTAAATTTACTTAGTTGTTTTCAGATATTGAGAGAATGGTTTTCAAGAGAGGAAGACTAACCTTTTTATAGTCGTAGACTTACAGAAGATAAACTTGCATTGAAGACTAGACAGTGGTTGATGGAGTTAAGAAAGCTATAAAGGCGGTGAATCTATATCTCGAAACATTTCTATTGATATGTAAAGAAGATCAAACAATGCGATTGAGACACTACATAGAGATTTTTCACGTTGATTTGAGCATATCAATCTTTCAAAACTCTATTGCTGAAGTCAGAGATCGAAGATTACGAAGAACCTAAATTTCGAGAGGACATGGACAAAAAAGATAAAGGTTCTTCGGGCATGTACTGCTTGACTTATATCTAAAGTCCACACACAAAAACCCATACCAAACGTTAATAAAACGCAGTGTTTTAAAATTAAGGACATGTGTCGATACCACATGACTCGACTTTATGATCTGGCGTTGACGTGTCACGTCCAAAAAAAGTAAACACTCTTTTATATATATAGATAGATAGATTTTTACATGCATGTATATACTTTAAACTGCAAAAATCCAGATTTTTTTTTAATCCTATAGTATTAGAATTTAGAATAAATCAATTAAACTAGGTAACAAAATCCATGATATTTAGTAACAAAATCCATGATATTTAGAAACAAATAATACAATTCTGACTTTCCTCTATTTATAAGACGCATGACCAAGAAACAACAAGACACGATACACAAAAAATATGGAGATTTGCAAATTTCTTACCTTGATATTCTTGGCCATTGTCGTTCTCTACCCCGTCCAGGCGACAGCACAAGGAGGCGATCCTCATTTGATGTCTTGCATGCAGAAACTTATGTCGTGTCAGCCGTACATACACGCGGTAAACCCGCCGCCTCCACACCGTCGTGTTGCGGGCCAATGAAAGAGATCGTGGTGAAAGACGCGCCGTGTCTATGCGCCGTTTTCAACGACCCGGTGATACTCAAAACACTAAACCTCACCAAAGAAAACGCTCTTGATCTTCCTAAAGCATGTGGAGCTAATCCTGACATCTCACTCTGCTCCAAAACCGCTTGTAAGTTTTTATTTCTCAATGAATGTCTCGTCAATATATGTATTCATTATTAATCTAATCAAACATCGTAAAGTAAATGACGATATTTTATTCATTCCTTACCAACAATGAAGCTTTGCCGCCTACTGCGCCGCCAGGACCAACCAGCGGTACGTATGCACTTCATATTAAAATGCAGTTAGATTTATAGACAAATATATAAATTAAACATTACAAAAACTCGCATATTTGACGCCTAGTATAATATGAACCGATACATTAATGTTTTGGAGCTAAAACAATTTGAATCTTCGCAAAAGGATTAGAGTTGATTAATTCAGTTTGTCTTACTAAAGTTAATCGACGTGACCTTCTTACTCAACAGGATGCTCTTCCGTTCAAGCTGTCAGCTACATTGGACTTAGCTTTCTGCTTGCTTTTGTGGCAAGAATCTTATATTGATTATTCCATATGTCAGTTTTTTGTCATCATTTTATATATTTGGCTCTATGTATTGTTAATGTTTCATCTTTATACATTTTTACGTTGTTGAATTCTCAATTTCGGTTCTATTTTGGATTCTATAAATATGTTGGGTAATGTTTCATTAGTCCAATACAACCTGAGACATATAATTTATGTTTTAACCGAAATTAATAGTTTTAAAATGAGGAGAATTTTAGAGATATTTTTAACATTGGTAAATCGTCAATTATCATCACCAATTTATATTTCTATTATACACGAAGAATAATTCTACGATGTAACTCTCTTTGTAGTATTTGGATCTATTGATGATTCTGCATGTACGACATCTTTGATAGACATACTCTCTTTGCAGCGCACAAGCACAACAAACAGCGTTCCCGCAACACTTTTGAACTTCCGATAAGCATTGATCATATAATCTGCAAAAAAAATTGCATCTTCTGAAAAACTCTATGTCTGATGTAGAAGTATTTAAATCTTGACCATTAGGTCATGGTGTGCTTCCACAACCAAAATGGGTTTGTTTTTTTTATTGAATTGTGTCGGAACGAGTGGATGATAGAACCGTTGGAGGTTTATTGAATTGTGTCGGAACGAGTGGATGATAGCAGTTACATTTGTTCTTATTTATATATTCGGTTTACATTTTGTCTAACCAACTCGAATGAAATGGTTTAGTATAAACCGAATGGAAAATACCAATTTGACCCTCAACAAATCAAGTTGAGAGCGTTTGCGATAGGATATTAGGAGGATCCGAGGAAGAAGAAGAAGAAGAAGAAACAATGGCGAGTAGCTTAGGGATAGTCGCTGTTAATCCGTCGTGTTCTGGAGATCGCTTCTTAAGACCTAACTTCTCAGTCACCACTTCCTGCTGCTTCTCTTCGTCTGTCTACTTCCGTTGCTGGCGCGGACGAATCAATGTCGGAACCGTCGTGAATTCAGCTCGCAGACGCCATGACGTAGGGGGATTGTTAGTTTCTGGTTGTCTCTCTTCGCCGGATTCTTCATCTCCACCGTCTTCTATCTCTGGTCCGAAGACTAAACTGTATGTTAGTGGTAAAGCTCCCTTCCCTTTTTTTCTCTCTCTTTGTCTTTTTTTTTTTTCAATTTTTTTAGAATGTCTCTCTGTTTTTAATTCATCTCCAACTCATGAATGATAAGTGGAATTTATAAGTACATGATCTTGTTGTAATGGGTGTTTATGGTCTCTACTTTGTTGCTTTGACTCCTTGTTTGTATTTTACTTTATGAGACTTGAACTCTCTAATGACAAGAGTTTGATGTTTTTTTTATTGGGAGACAGGGCTTTCTTTCCGTACAACTGAAGATAACTTAAGAAATGTTTTTGAACAATTTGGCAAGCTTACACTTGGTAAGCTCTCCCTTGTTTCACTTTCTGTCACATCTTATTTTAACTAGGTGTCTGTAGGATGATCAGGTAAGAGAATCTAAAATGTTAACTCATGTTCCACGTGTAGTTAACTTGGTGATGGATAAAGTAGCAAATAGACCAAGAGGATTTGCTTTCCTGAGGTATGAGACTGAGGAGGAGTCGATGAAAGCCATTCAAGGGATGCACGGAAAGGTAACTCTGCTCAACAATCACACACACACACCACACATACGCTTGTCTTCTTTTAAAATTCTGATTTGGTTTGTGTGCAGTTTTTGGATGGAAGGGTTATATTCGTGGAGGAAGCTAAACCCAAATCAGATCTTCAAAGAGCTAAACCCAGATCAGATTTCAACAAAGCTCAGACTAAACCTCGCACCTTCCGCACCTGGTAGCTGTTTTTGATTCTGTCTTCATACTGTAATTCTTTACAATTTTTCAATCTAGTTCTAAAGTTTATACAATGGACTCGTTGGTTAACTCAGTTACAATAGTCTTAAGTATTATTATATTTGATAACCCAAGTCAGGTTAAAAAATGCATCTATATCTTTCAAAACAAACATTCTCGATCCCTGACTGATAGTTTCACGAACACCGTAAAAGAAGGATTCATAGTGACCTGATCACGACTTGGACCAAAGTTGATATCGATATCAGTGTGGGAGATGGTCGTCTAAAAGTTTCCTGTTGGAAACGAATGTGAAGACCATGTCCCTATCTACTAGACTACTACAACTCTCATCTCATGTTCACGTCAAAAAGGGACTTTCCGCCTTGACATCCAATGATCACAAAAATCTCACTTTTTCCACGTTATATGAAAAAAGCCGTAGGAACTTATGGATGATAGACGATGGTGTATGGAGATTTGGAAGATTGATAGTAGTCGGGTCAAGATTCATAAGACGGGAACCCATAAAAAAATGGTCAAGTGAAGATGTTAGATATTCGATGAGACCAGGTTTTGTTCAAGCTATCGTCGACATGGCTGATGATATGCTATGACGCCAAGAACTGTGACATACTATCTAGAGAATATCAGCAATGTCACTACACATGGACTATTGTCTCTACAAAAGATTGCTATGTATAATTTTTTTACCACATTTATCTAGATCTCTTTCTCTAAGGTCATTCCTAAAACACACACCCCGCTTAGAGGTACAGAGTGTTGTTGTTCGTAGCATATCTTATGAAAGTTGAAGACATAGAACAAACTCCAGTAGCCAATCAATCATACATCGAGCACTTTGCCATATCCACCCAGGGCGGCTTAAAACTTAGGGGTCATAGGGCAATTTTTTTTACCTTTAAAATTTATAGTTATTTAATGTTTAAAATACTTTTTAAAATTTACCAGTAATTTTTTGTATATTTTGAAATAAAAGTAAAATCATATACATATATAAAATATTTTTGAACCTTTTTTAATTTTATTTTTTAATAATTTTATATAAAAATATAAATTTATAAAAAAAATTGGGATCGTTAACTATTAATATACGGGAAACATGGAACTAGATCCGGTCGCACCGTTTGTCCTTCCTTCCTAATTAGCCGGCCATGTATCCACCTTGGAATGAGTTGGATTTCGCCTATAGTATTGTCTGCGGGTAACATTGTGAAAACTTTTATTGATTTCTTAATATTATTGTTATATTATGGAATCCAAATGGCATCCGAGGACAAATTGCTAAGAGTTTTCACTTTTTAGAATTTGAGGATTCTCAATTATGATATATCACACAACGTTCGTCGATCATCCTCATGGATCATCACATAAAATGTTACATGTGGTTTCTTTTGAACACTTTACAAAGGGGCGCACGTTAGCAAACGATATCTGGTTTTCAGCTTTGAGAATCGTTGCTGTCCATTCACAAGGGTTCTATCATATGTATCGACATGGATGGTATTGATGTCTAATGATTACTTAGAGGAATTATAATATCAAACTAACGACAATAAGTATGCATGTGCGTGATAAATACACACATAACACATGCTGAAAGATGCCAAGAAATTAACAAATTATAATGGCAGGATCTCCTCCATATTCCTATTTTCTGTTTCTGTCCTACTTTTTTTATTTATCATTTTATAATTATATATCAAAACATTTCAACATGTTAAAATGAGATTTAAGTAATTAACTATCGATATCTATTATTATTCTAAACATCTGGTGGATACTATTATAGATTTCGTTTTCGATTAGGATTATTTCGACATTTGTTTTGCAGAATTCTTTCAATTGTTTGTAACTACTAGCATAGCAAAACATAACTACCCACACACAACCAAGCAATAAATAGGCATGTGCACTTCGCACAAATACACATATCACACATGAAAACATACATGCAAATCCTGTGGTGTCTTATGTGTCTGCAAAGTAAGGATCTTATCCCAATTTCATAGAAATAATAAAATTAGGCAACATGTGAATGCGATGGCCAAAGAAACTAAGAAGAAACAAGCCCTTTATAAAAATAAAAAATAAAAAATAAAACTAAGAAGATGGGTGTTACAAGCTTTTCCACGTTGGCGTACAAAACGCTAGTGCTCTTTAGTCGTTCTCATACCTCACTAGTCATTTAAGTTCCTCGTCCTTTAGCCTCCTTGGTTCATCGAACCTTCACACCCAAAAAATATATTCCATATTCCATTTTCCATTTTCCATTTTCCTTGAGCGTAAAGTAATAATCTATTTGAGAAAAAGGTCATATATTATTAGTGCCACTGGTTTAAGAGATGATCTTTTATTTACATATACTATTTTCCATTTTCCGTGACCGTAAAGTTATGATCTATAGAGAAAAAGGTCATATACCATTCTATTAGTGCTACTGGTTTTAGGTTATGAATGGGAGGCAGGAGAAAGGCAGATCATCTGCTGTTGCAGGAGAACTGCACTTGAATCACTCATTCACCATTTTCTGTTTTTAAAATTTATTTGGCAGGAGAACTGTAAGCAGTTCAGAATTTTTTGTCCTTTTCTGAAAAAAAGCAGATCCCCCACATGCAGTTCTGTCCACTACTATTTGGTGATGTTCTCCCACTTTTTTTTTATTTTTGACCAATAAATGATTTTATTACTAATTTTTAATATATTTAATAATCTTCTATATTTAATACTAACCATATTTAAACTACAATATTATACATTTACATAATTAAAAATTCACATATCATATAGAAAGAGAGATAAGTAGACAATGAGATTTTTTTGTTAATGGAAAATATAAATATTTGATTAATTACTAATATTTTCATTTTTTAATTTTAAAAAATTAGTAACATAACTTTAGTGAAATATTTATTGTTATTTACGTATTGTATTTGTATATTGTGTATATTATTGTTATTTTTATTATTTAAATATATAATATATTTTTAAATTGCTTTTATCATTATAAACTGTAATTAATGTTTTGAAAATCAGACCGGAGCGGTGGAACGGTAGATCAAACTGGTCATGACTCATTTTTTTGACTTGTTTCTCGTTGTGTTAAAAAAAACCGGATTTGAGTTATACCGGTAAATCTAATCAAAAACCGGTCAAACATGCTAAAATCATGATCTAGTTCGATATTAAAAACTGGTTTTTAATTAAGTTAAAAATTGTAATTTTATAAAAATCATAAAAATTTCATATGTTTTCTAATAACCATTTAAATAAATTGATTTTGTCATATTTTATATCATTTTATTTTATTTTGATATCATTTTAGATTCTAACAATGATAAAATTGCATTAGAATAATTTTGTAGCTATACTTATATATATATATACTTAATTTAATATAAAATTTAAATTTAAAATCTGGTTCTGGACCGTTGATCTACTTGATCTGTCTTTCTCCCACATGATCTGCTTGATCTGCTCTTGATCTGCTTGATCTGCTCTTGATCTGCATGATCTGCTTGATCTGCACCGCTTGAATTGCTTTTACCATTCGAACCCTTAGGCTTGGAATAGTAACGGCAGGATAAGCAGTACCGGTAAAGCAGATATTATAATGCGGTAAAGATTAAAAACGGTTATAAATATAAGCGGTTAGACAAAAAAGCGGTTCACTATAAAATATGAATGGTAACGAAAAGAAAATGCAGTGTGAAACTAATAGTAGAATGTTATTTATATTTTATATTATTTTTATATTTCTAAAATATTATATTTCTTTTTTTTATAAATGAAAATTAGATAAAATATATTTTAAACCTAATTGTTCATATTTAATAAACTAAAGAAAATGAAATGAGAAAAAGTTAAAAAAAAAAAAGCAAACTCACTAAACTCACCTAATTTAGTGCTTATGTGTTTCAGGTGCGGTTACAACACACACATTTTATTTTTTTATTTTTTATTTTTAAATGTGAAACCACCATATACGTTTTGTGTAATAAAATGAGATGAATGGTAACCAAAATTGAAATCTAAGTGCTTATAGCACAAACCAACTAAAACATTCATAACCTTAGTCTGACTTTTTAAAACTGATTTGTTATTTTATTATAAAATATAAATTATAATAACTATTAAAAAATTCGATAATCTTCAATTATATTTGTTTATTAAGATTAGCGCTTCATAGTTTTGTTTGCATAATATTAAACTGTTTTACGAAGATCCACATTTTACTTGAACCTGTTGAAATTATTCACTACATTTTTCACTAATTTGTAAACATTTCATTTTCCAATATTTTTTATAGCAACGGATTGAGACTCAACCGACATAGAATCTTGTCTACTGGTGTTAAATAGACTAGTTGCTTACAAGGAAAATTAGATATTTATATCATCTGATAAAAAAATCAAAGATAATTTATATCATTTGACAAAAAAAACAAGTAAATCTGAGTTTGATAGGTTTTGAACTCAAAATGTTTAACTCCTTTGAACTGGGCGCACCATTCGACCGTGCTTGCGTGGTTACATTTTCCAATAATACCTAACCTTAAACGTTATTTCTAGTGTAAAAGAATGAATACTTAATAGATTAATACTAATTCTACAAGTTTTAATACAAAGTAATGCCGCCCAAATACATCATTACCAATAACTTTTTACATACCTTATCGTTTTAAAGGGATTGCCGTTGTCTTGCTTACATTATCGTGTAGTACTTTACAAATAATGATTACTAGGAGGACTATAGGGTTAGTTATTTTCCATGAAATAAATTGGACAAATCCATTACAGATGCATTTAACCACGTGCGTAATCAAACACTCACACAAGTTGCATTTTTAACGATATTAAAAAAAAAAGAAGAGATTTGCCATTTTAAGATAAGAAGAAATTAAATAAGAAAATTAAAAAGGGGTAATTAGGTCATCTTCACCTTCCACGTTGTCTCCTTCCCACTCTTGTCTAAACAACAACTCTCAAACTCATATAAAACCTGAAGCTTCTCTCTTTATCTTCTTCTTACATCAGATTAAAGTCTTCCTTCTTTCTATGGCTTTGGTAAGAGAACGTCGTCAGCTCAACCTCCGTCTTCCTCTTCCTCCGATCTCCGACCGCCGCTTCTCCGTCCCCTCCGTCACCACCACAGTCGCTACCTCCGGTGGCATCTCCGCCGCTGATCTCGAGAAACTCAACGTTCTTGGATGCGGAAACGGCGGGGTTGTTTACAGAGTCCGCCACAAGAACACGGAGGACCTATACGCTCTCAAAACGGTTAACGGCGACATGGATCCGATCTTAACACGGCAGCTGATGCGCGAGATGGAGATCCTCCGCCGTACGGACTCTCCCTACGTAGTCCGGTGTCACGGGATCTTCGAGAAACAAGTCGTCGGCGAAGTATCGATTCTGATGGAGTACATGGACGGAGGAACTCTAGAGTCTCTCCGCGGCGCCGTGACGGAGCAACGCCTCGCCGGGTTCGCGAGACAGATCTTGAAAGGTCTTAGTTACTTGCACGCTCTCAAGATCGTGCACAGGGACATCAAACCGGCGAACCTCCTCCTCAACTCGAAGGACGAGGTCAAGATCGCCGACTTCGGAGTCAGCAAGATCTTGGTCCGGTCGTTGGATTCCTGCAACTCTTACGTCGGGACTTGTGCTTACATGAGTCCGGAGAGGTTTGATTCCGAATCTTCTTCCGGTGGTGGCTCCGACGTGTACGCCGGAGATATCTGGAGCTTCGGGTTGATGATGCTGGAGCTTCTCGTTGGTCACTTTCCGTTATTACCGCCGGGACAGAGACCGGACTGGGCGACTTTGATGTGCGCGGTGTGTTTTGGGGAGCCGCCGCGGGCGCCGGAGGGGTGCTCGGAGGAGTTTAGGAGCTTTGTTGAGTGTTGCCTACGTAAAGATTCGAGTAAGAGATGGACGGCGTCGCAGCTTCTCGCCCATCCTTTTCTCCGGGAGGATCTTTAGTTAATTCGATTCGTTTTGTAGAAATCAAAATCGAAAGTCTGATTAAAATTATTTTTCTTTTGTAGAATTTCGAATAGTTTCTGGAGATACTATTATGTTCGTAATTTTTGTACATAATATATTATCCGGATTTTAGGGGAAAACATTGGCATTATCTGTCAATGATAAAACTATTTCTTTGATTTGTTTTTACAGTTTCATTCATGTATGTAAATCGAATATCAATTAATGTACATTAGATTTTGATAATCTAGTATTTACTTATTTAAATCATAGTATTATGTACTCTTTTTAAAATAAATACGATATGTTATACACAGACACTTTACCTAATAACTAGATATTGACCCGCCCTCGAGAGGGCGGGTATATGTTTAGTTTTTAAAATTTATGTCTAATATGATTTATATGTTTGTGTGTTTGTATAATTATATTTTAGTATGATATGAATTTAATAGAATAGATTATTTTTGTAAGTATATTAAATAAATCAAGTTTCATATGAACTTGTATCTTTCCTTGTATCATATATGTATTTGTTTGTAATCATATTTATGTTTTTTTATCTGTGATCATATTATAGACTACATGTAAGGGTAAGAGTTCGGGTTCGATTCCGACTATTCAGATAATGGTCTTTAGATGAGATATCAAAACCTATTTGGATATTTATAAATTTTAGTTCGGATTCAGTTTGGATCATTACAGGTTCAGTTCAAATACGGGTACTCATTTAAATTATGTCAAAATATAGAAATACAAATATACCCGTCCTTTAAATTATGTAAAAATATTTTTGTTTTAATGTTTTGAAAAATTTAATTTTTATAGTTGTATTTTTTGTAATCATATTATATTTAATTTAATAAATTTTTGGTAGTTAAATTAATGTTAAACATAATATGATTACAAAAAAACACAAATTAAAAAAAAAATTAAAACAAAAATATAGCCGCTAGAATCTAGTGCTTTTTAAAATAACCTGCAAAAAGTTGTAATCACAAATTTTTGCATGTTTGATGTAAACTTAATAAAATTCTAAGGATATTGTTTATTAGTATAATTTTTATTGCAAGTTAATTTTCTTTATAATAAAATGCTAAAATAAAAATAAATATATTTTACTCTTCTTTAGATGACATCGTATTGGGTATCTTCATCGTTTGAAATACTTTTTATTGGGTAGTTTTTTTTTTGATGAAATGATATGGCATTAGTTGTATTAAAAATGGCGTGGACTATAGAAAACTATTACATAAGAAACGAAAGCTATGGAATTAAAGTAACTCAGCAGTTTTAGCTATATAAAAAATGGGTCCCGATTATTTAGGAGTTTATAGTGGAAGTTATTTAGCGTACAAAGTAGTTAGTGTTAATTGTGTTTTAATAATATTGATATATGAAAATAATTGATGGACACTACTTTTATTAATGGGTCACACTGCTGTTTTAATAGAGTAGATTTCTCAATTGAATAACTTATTAAAACCTCGTTAAACTAAATGAGTTTATATAAATATTTATTTCTATTAAAAGTTCACTTATAAAATTTAAATTTCATTAATAACCTGTTCCACCACTAATTAATATTAATATAGTTAACTTTTTTTGTTTGAAAAAATATTAGTTAACTTCATGAGTTAACTTTTAAAGTTTCATTTTTTAGTAAACAAACTTAAGAAATATATTTCCACCGGTTTATATATATATATATATATTTCTGTTTTCATATTATATATATTCAAAAATATTGAAAATTTCTTATAATATATTTCTTAAGTTTCAGATAAATGTAGTTATATATTAAGTTAAGAAAGAGATTTTTTAATATATACAGTATAATCATGGTCTGTTGGAAGCTTGGGCCATTTTACACTCTTGTATTCGATAGATATAATTATGTAGTGTGTATTTTTTTTTTGAGTGGCATTTTTGTAAATTTTGCCACCTTCCCTAAGAATATTTTAGAATTCTCTGCAACATTTCAATGGCCACCATACTTTCATAATCGATCAACTTTTAAGTTTTTCTTGTTGTTTATGCCTTAAACTTGTAATCCATTACAAAATATCTGATTTCAACTTTTTAAAATGCAAAAAGTCAGTTATTTTAAATTTTTCGATTTCTTGTCCGATTATGACAAATCAACACAGTGAACCACCATGGAACGTATAATCGCCAGAGAATCGATCACCATGGACGCGTTTTGATCAGGTCTAAAATCTACATCAATGAATCCGACATTGTTGTGATTGAAGAAACGTAACTGATTGTTATAGACAAAAAAACGTGATTTTTTTTTGTCAACCGACAAAAAAACGTGATTAGTCATTTAATATAAGCAGTTATAAAATAATCAGTTTTTTGAGAAAATAATAATTGGACTCTACTTTTATCAATAGGTCACACTGCTGTTTTAATAGAATAGATACTAACGAAGAAATATTTATTAACACTAACACACAAAGCAGATAAGCTAATCACAACCAGTGCAGTATATTTTATTTGTGAAACAATTAGATATCTTATTATATATATATATATATATATTTTTTAATCTTATTATATTATTGTAAGAATGTGTTATCTTGGCGAATCATTAACAGTTATTTGTTCTTTCTTAGGTATGTCTGTTAGGCCATTACATCTTTCATATTACAATAATCATAAATCCTTTGGAACTGTTGTAATAATGAGTTAAGCTGTTTTCTTTTGTGTGGAAAAGAATGTAATAAAGCACGTTCGAAAAAAGATAAGGGCTGCGCAGTCGAAGTTTAAAGTTGCAGTTGCAGCCAAAAGGAATATATAAAAAAATAGCCACTTATGCAAGGAAAAACAATAATATTGGGTTTCACTTTCCACTAGCTTGGATCAAATTTCTGTTTGGATGATGTTCGTCGAAGATTCGGAGGTCTCAATAGCTAGTGGAAGAGTTGATGATGATAACAACAACTCTATTAAATTTTTCTTTTTGTTTTCTTCTTCTGACGCACTGCCTTACGTTAGCATTGATGATTCACGAATGAGAAAAGCCCATAGGTGTCACTCTTGAGTGTGACAAAAAGAGAGAGTCACCCCCTTGACTTGTGAACTCTTGAGATATTTGTTTCTGTATGAATCTCATTTCCAACTTTGTTTAGACAATTGGGTTTCATTTCCCTTTCTTCCTCCACTTCGATTATGTTTCCAGGTTATTGCAACGAATATATTAGAATAATTAATATTCTTTACGTCGAAGATTATTTAAGAAAATATTTCTGAAAGATACAATTTTATATGCTCGATATTCTTTATACTTTTGTTAGTTAGTACTTAATAATAAGTAGCAAACTGTAAAATTCATTATTATTTTTAATTTATATAATGTAAAAATTAAACTAATTACAAAATAACGTTTTTACAACTATAATTTAATGAAAAAACTAACTAAAATTTAATGTGCCTATTTTTTTAGGTTCTAAGAACCCCCAAATATTTTTCAGAAACGGACTGATGGAGTAGTTATTTAACAGATATATTTTTGATTTTAATACATTTCATGAGATTAGAAACATTCGTACGTTCTTCTTTTTGTAATAAGCAAGTGACCTACTAATACTATGATCAGATCACCAAACACTTTTTCTTGTTGTTGGACAAACAAAATGCTGATTCACACAATAAAACATCATAAACTTGATAAAATTATTTACAAGCAGAAACATTCGAAACATGCAACAGATTTCCATCAACGTAGATAAAAATATTAAAATCCGAGGTTACAAAATTATTTGATTTATAACATACACAGAGGGTCAAAATGTTGTGCAAGACCAATGAACCGCAAGAAAGTCCAAGTCTCCTTATCTCTTTAACTTCTTGAGTTGACAAAAACCAATCAAGAAGTAGCTAAATCAACCAAGAACTCTTTTTAAGTCTTTCTCCCTCACGATTTCTCTGTTAATTTACTCAGAAATTTCCGCAAAAATACATTATTATTTTATCTTAATCAAGAAATAAAACTTGATTAGACATGATAGTAATTGCTGGTTATGGAAAGAGCACTAAACCCGCTGGTTTAGCCAATCTAATATGACTCCAGCGATGATTTCTCTCTCAGGTTCGAAGAGAAGATCGTGCAACAGCCCGTCAAAGAGCTTGATTGATTTGTCTGACGAAGAAGCTTCCTCGTAGAGCCTCTTAGAGGCGTTGGGGTCAGTCACTGTGTCAGCTGTACCGTGCATGACAAGAAAAGGGACTTTCACTTTGTTCAGGTTTTGTTGCAAGTGAGCGGCGATTCTAAGGATCTCGTAGCCGGTTTTAACCCGGATGGATCCGGTGAAGACTAGCGGGTCAGAGTATTTGGTGACGAGAGCTTGTGGATCACGAGAGACCGGCATTCCTTTCTTGTTTGCTGCACTGAATTGGTACCTTGGCAGGAGGAACGCAACGATTGGAGCAAGAACCTGTTTTAAAAAGACAAAGTTGTTCAAGAACTATTTGAAAATGTGTAAACTATTACTCTTTTCAGATTAACTTACAGTGAAAATTGGATGGGATGGTTGGACTCCAACAGCAGGTGAAGTCAATACAATGCCTGAAACTCGAGACTCGATGTTTGGATCCAGCATAGCCTGCACTTGATTGTTTTAACACTATTTTGGGACTTTGCTGACTCAGATAATATGATATGATGCTATTTATTGGAGTCTGAAGTTGTTACCTTGAGGATGATTGCTCCTCCTGTTGAGTGTCCAATGCAGAAACAAGGGAGTCCAGGATTCTCCGTAAAAACCTTTTCAAGAAATGATTTCTGCAAAGATGATGATGGTGTGAGTTTGTTTCAGGAACAAGATGTTTTGGAAACTATAGAGAACGAGAGAGATACCAAATCTTCGACAGCGTAGTCAAGGGAAGGGACATAAGCATGAAGTCCATCGCTTCCACCATGACCTGTTAGATGAGACCCCCAAAAAATTATGCTCAAATTCAAATAAACAGATTTGGAAGTTAACATTGAGGTAGATGCTTAAGTTCAAACTGTTTGCAGTTATAAACAAATCATAGATTAGTTTCTAAGTTGTTGACACTGTAAGGCTAAAGATGAGGTTCATGTGTAACCTTTCCACAAGAACTATAAGTATCAAGGTTCGCTTCTATCCATCCTAGTACATGTTTCAAATGACCCACCAAATGTCAAAGATCAAGACTACCACCATGGCTACTAACGATGTCAAAAACTTAAGCCCTAACACCTTAGATACCATCAGGATCCGTAGTTAAAAGGTTTATACTCATTTTGACCCAGGCAGACTAACTGGACACGAGGGCAGAATACGAAAATGCTTATACTATAGTCTACAGAAGCTTCTTTAGCTATAGGTTAAATATCAAAAAGCTAACAAGAGGTTTACCTATCCAATCGATTCCATAGACCTTGAACCCATTAGCATTTAGCTGCTTTGCAAAATCACTATACCTGCCACTGTCAAATTTTGGAAACAGAAAGCTTCCTTCAGTCAGAAAAAAAAAACTATATTTCAAGCAGAACGGAGCATAGCTAGACAAAAGTTATGTTCAAACCTATGCTCATTTAATCCATGTAGCAGAACAATAAGTCCCCTGCAAAGAAAGTAGCACTGGCAAAGATAAGAAACCACATAAGAAAATGATAAATGATTCTATAAGAACCAAACTCAGGTTAGCTAACAAAACTAGAGGCATGAAAGATTCAAACTACTTTTATATAAATGATAGGTCAGTAGGTCAAACATTGACAAAGTCTTCTACTCCCTCCGTTTTTTTATATAAGTCGTTTTACAGCTATGCACGTAGACTAAGAAAACCATTAATTTCTTATATTTTCTAAACAAAAACATCATTAATTATTTACCTAACCACAATTTAACCAATAGAAAAATAGAAGATATATTATCATTGGCCATACAACATTAATTATTAATAAATTTTACATAGAAAACCGAAAACGACATATAATTTGGAACAAAAAAATTTCTCTAAAACGACTTATATTAAAAAACGGAGGGAGTATTATCTTATAACATATATTAACACTTCAAAAATCAAAACCACTTGGACAAGCAAGACACTCTCTTTTCAATATTTCTCCAGCTAATCTTTTTTGATATCCTCTAACTGAATCTTAAGAAATGCTTACCAACTAAGGGGGTGTTAGTGGGACTTAGATTTTTATAGAGTTTGTTGATTTTAAAAGTTGAGAGATTTGTTAAATCTGGAAAGAGATGTAAAGAGTTTTGTATATTGTGAAAATCTATAAAAATAAAGGCTTTGAATGGTGACCAAGGAACGGAGGGGAACACTGAATTCCTTATCATTCCCAAAAAAAATCACCATTCACAAGGAATAGTTTTTTCTTTTTGTTCCTCTCCATTCCTTTTTTTGTAGAGAAATATAGAACAAAAACATTCCTGGTTAAATTTGACAAGGAACAAGCATTCCTTCCAATTCCTGCAATTTTATTCCTATACGTTCCTTTCCTATTTGTTCCTCGTGTTCCCGAAAAGGTCACCAGTCAGAGCCAAAGTAATGTAATGATTCTAAGAATTCAAGGTAAACATGTAGTATTCTCAAAATCTTAATTTGTGAGTTAAAATGATAAGAATTCAATTCCCAATAACACTTACTTTAATAGATTTGTAGAATCATTAAAATCTAAACTTTTTGAATAACAAATGATTTTGTATAGAATTATAGAATCATCAAACCAATAACAATAGATTTTAATGAGAATATGAGAATCTATAAACCAATAACATTAGATTTAGACTCATTATAAATCTCATCCCCACTAACACCCCTAAGTCTAATCTTGATACTGAATCCGCATATCTTATGTTAGTTCAACAATAATTTATGACCCTTGATTACGCAAACTAATTAAATCCAGGAATTAAAGGAATAATATCTAGCCATCCACACTTGAACATTAAATCACACAAGCTACAAACCAAAACATGAAACAGAACCACCGGACATGAAAAGTACAACAGACACAAACTCCAAGAAACATTCATGTAATGAAAAAACACTCGTGTCCTTTCAGCACATCTTCCTTAAAACATTTATAATCAGTAATTGACTATAAAAATGATAATTTACGGATTAAACAGAATTAAAATAAATAAAATATGGAGAAATGTTAAACGAGAATATGACCTGTGATTAGGGGAAACAGGTGACCACGACTGAGTAAACAACGTATCTCCTCTCTTCGTCGGGAAAAGGGAAAACTCTCTGACGGAGCTTCCATCGCCGCCGTCATCCTCCAACACTCTCCTCATCGCGAGCTCACGTCTAACCGCAACCTCCAAGTCCACCACCGCCGCCGGAACCGACGGAGGCGCAACGCTGCATCCGCTTTCGCTTCCTCCGGCTCCCCTCTTCCTCACGACGATCTGCGGCGGAGACCAGACCTTCCTCTCCTGTTTCTCGTCTCTGATGACCACCGCTCCGGTCCTCCGCCTCCAAACGACGACGCGAAACGGGAGGAGAATGAAGAGGATCAGCGCGTGGATGATCGTGACGAGACGCTTGAGCTCTCGCATGGAGAAGAGGGCTCTAACGCGGCCGCTTGCTCCCGACGTAAGAAGCAAAGTTGATGTATCTGACATTGTTTCCACCGCCATTGACGATGAAGGTAATGATGATGATGATCGTCGAGAAGCTGTGACAGTGATCGGAAGATTGTTATTAAATCGATTCTTGTAATTTAAGGAAGAGCCTGTAACGGGTAATCTAAAGGTTGAATATTTTCCTCTGTATATTAAGATCGTTCCTTTGCTTGAACAGATCATAAACGAAGGAAAATGGATTTAAAAAAAATAAACAGACAACTTTTTTGTTTGTTTTTTTTTCTTATTCCAAAATTAGAGAAATGAGAAATAGCTTTGAATGGAAAAATCCAAATTTAGGGAATCCTCTGTTTGTTAAAAAAGAAAACAGAGCTTAGATGATAATAATAATGGCTGATGAAATGAAGAAGGAGAAGATGAGAAGTGAGACAATTTCTAGAGAATCAGCTAATAATATAGACGAGAAGAGATGAGCAGATTCTTCTAGAATTGACACGTGAAGGGTTATTTTGCCTTATAATTTTTTAATTTCCTTTTTTTCCCAAGAATTTTACACTAGACAGACCGTCCTATCATAGAATCTTATCTTGATAAAAAAGGGATCTTCCAACAATTTATGAATTCTATACATATACACACCTTCTGTATCCGAATATAAATTCACGAAAATCAATTTATAATTTTATGAAAGCACAAGTTAGGAGAATATTTAAACAACGAATTCATACCATAAATAATTAAATTATATAATTTGGTCTTCATATTTTACATTTTTTTCTTTAAAAATGTCAGGCTTGGCATTTTAAATATCCTAAAACCCCATTTGAATCAAAGTTTTAAAACTTTTAATAAAAAAAATCAAAGTAAAAAGTAAATAACCAAAACCGGAATCGGACTATAATTTAAAATGTTGAGTCGTCTGGTTTCGAATAGAAAAGGATTCAAATATATTATATTTATATATATTTGAAGTTTTACTAAAATGTATGAATATTTTTAAAAAATAAAATTACGTAGAAATAAACAAATCATGTAAATATCTAGTTATTTGTATTCAAAATAATACATACCATTTGAAAGTTTTATCTTATTCGCCTTAATTGTACTTTATATTTTATCCGATTTATCTTATATTTTATTTGAATTAACTAAAAAGATGAACCAATTTGGATAAGTAAACCTAAATTTTTATTTGAACTGAGAACTATCCGAACTAGTGAACCCTAAAATTTTCTACCTAACTGTTTACTTCTCGATTTAACGGATCTATAGACAATCCATACCAAAAATGTTTATGCCAAATAGCAGTATAGATTGGATACTAATCCAACACTATATAGCCTTTGTGTCCATGCCTCGTACGTCACGTCATGCTTTGGACGATTGCGGCTATTATAAAGGAAGGCTGATGAACCAAATTTCAATTTGAATTTTATTCGGACTTTCTTTTATAAAGAAAGAGAGCCACGAAATAAATTAACCACATGTTTCAAAATAAAGAACCACAAAAACAAAACTATCACAATCGATCCGGATCTAAGCAATGTTCATTCCACACCAACTCAAAGATTTGAAATACATGATTAGAGGAAATTTAATTATGCATACATAAAGTTGTTGTTGTATAATAGATAAATTATTAGAGATATGTATCCTACATCAAAAATTCAAAAAAATATTAAATAATATATAAAAAAATTAAGATCAATCTACTTAATATCAATTAGTTTTAAATTGGAAAATAAATCCGAATCATAGTATCACAGCATATATCCTAAATACTTTAAACTTTTTTAATTAATATAATATTTTTGACTGGGTATAAAAGTCGTGCTTAACCTTTCTGATCGGATATAAATATCTTAAATTCTGAAATTTCTGGTAAAAAAAATCACTATTTCGAAGAGGGATATTAAAAATATGTATCACACATTAAAAAATTCTAAAATACATTAAATAATATATAAGGGGTTTAAGCTCGATCCGTTTAATACCAATTAGTTTTAAGTCAAAATTTCATAATAATTCGAATCTTACATAAATCATTAATAATTTAAATCAGCCTCCGTAATCGGGTATTAAAATTTTTAATAATCTAATAGTACGTAAAATTAACTAACATGCAAACAAATTAGAGAATAATCTAAAATTCCGCCAAAAAGCCACGTGGATGAAGGCGGCGGATTAACGTCGTCGCGAAAGAAACAGAGCCGTTGCTTTCTAGGCGCACGGACCAAACACGTGTTATGTCCTCACAGGACTACTTCCTTGCCTTTGTTTCACGGACCTCTAGACACATGTCAACAAAGACACACCTCACGTCTCTTATCCGTTCGTTCGTTACCACTTAAGGAATCAGATTAGTAATAAAAGAAACAAGAGATATGTTTTCATGTCTCCATAAGACCATAACAACGTTTGCAAAACGCCAAATTCATGGACGGGCCACACTCTTTTTTCTTCTATTCGAGTAGCCTCTAAATTTCATTTCAACCACACAGGAGTGATCTTAAACGTTGTTACCGACCTAATTCGTAGATTGAGAATATCGAGAAAAGAAACTGTTACTTCATTTACAAGGTAGCCAGCATGTCCTGGTGATACGGATCTGGAAAATAAACAAAACAATTCCTTTTAAACTCTTTCAACAACAAGTATTGCCTACAAAGAAAAAAGGGGTACATGTGCAAACGCGTAAATTGCTTGTAATATTCTAGCGTAGTCAGTAGCATCTGAATAACCATACGAGCCAGTAACATCACCCACATCGTGCAGATTCCACAATTATTGTCCCGACAAAAAGCTTATGAAGAATAAGAATCAGATTCATGTACAGGTAATGAAATGCAGGTAGGTAGGTGCCTAAGTGCAAGGCTGACTCTAAAAGCCAAAGCTTATGAAGTGTAGTGGAGTATGGACAAACATATGTTTTGGTGCTTTAGGCGTCCAAACACAAGACCCGGCCTGCCTAGTGTAATTAGCTTTCGTAATATAATATTTATAGACAATCGAGGATCTTTACCAAAAAAAGACAATCAAGGATAAGGGCAGTCTATATACTAACTAACATTGGGCCGAGTAATTGCATCACTGTTTTCAAGCCAAGGTATCTGGAAGCAGCTCCTGCAAAGCCTGTGTGATCAATTAAAGGTAACCCTAAAATCACCATGTAGTTTCCACCAGCTCAAAAGCCATAGGATGGAGAAAGTAATTAACTACATGCTTTGCTGCAAGCAGAGCTGCTCGAGATTCCAATTTAATTAAATATTACTACATCTTGTAACGGTTCATTTGTCTTAAAGCTTCTCAAATCACCATCCGATCTCGAAACATAATTGTAGCAATGAAAATAACATAAAACGAAACAAACATTCATAAATAAATAATAATAATCAAAAGGACCAAGGATGATCAGCAGATAATACAAAAAAAAAAAGTTTTACTACAATCTGTTCTAAGAGAATAATAATAATAATCACAAGTTTGACAACAACAACAACAGTGTTACATGATCTAATCAAATTTCACAAAAAGTTTTTTCTTGTCATTTCACCTTTGCACTCACACAAACCTCTTTTGACTGAAGTAGACAGTCACAAGGGAAGAAAAACTTACATTTTAAGGGTCAAGCTTGCACAGATAAATAAGGTTTTCCCTCACTAATCTGCGGTTTTTGCTGCTAGCCAGAGTAAGTCAACTCATTGTTTCAGGAGTTGAGTTTTAAGCAGAGATTGGTTCGTATGGGTATGAAAGCCACGGGTGCTTGAGAGCCTCTGATGCAGAAGGACGCTTCTTTGGGTTTATCTCAAGAAGATGAGCCACAAAGTCTGTGAATCCTTGGTCTCCCATTGGTAGCCTATGTCTCAATGATGTTCTTTTAGGTATCAGATACTCCAACCTGTTGCTTTCCTGCAAATAAAGTGTTTCAGAAAATGTTCTTATTAGCAGCATATCCTTCAACATCAAGAGCTACAGGAGTTTCTGGAGTTCTTCTCACCTGATTCCGCTCGTAGAGCATTCTGTTTTTAGTAAAGTACTTGTGGGAATCACGTCCCTTGGTAAGCATTTCCTGATCGATAGTTCCTATGATTCCCATAACCCTTGCTAGCAAACTCGCTGGAGAATCATTCTGGAAAAGAACCTGCAAACACACAACTCCACAAAATCAACAACCAATCCAAGACAGTATAACGTTTTCAAACTATACCTTTATCTCAAGCAAACGTTAGTATAAATGATAGGACTTGATGCATTAGCACTATTGAAATTGCAGAAACTTACATTGCCTGTACACAGTTCAGCTAAAATGCATCCAAGAGACCACACGTCTATCTTTTTATCATAAGGAAGTCCCAAAATTACTTCTGGCGCTCTATACGACCTCGACTGGACATAGGAGCATAGGTGATCCGTCTCGAAACAGCTACTACCAAGGTCGATGACTTTTATCTCACACCTGCTGTAGCTTTTCACCAATATGTTCTCAGGCTTCAAATCACAGTGTATAAGTCCAAGGCCATGTAGAAACTGAAGTGCTTCAAGGCATTGGATAGTGATTGACTGTACACAAAAGGTCCAAAAGGGATCAGGAATCGGTTTAGATATATGTACCTATGGCTAAATGGTGATGATGAAGTGGACTAACCTGCAATCTTGGCATTGTGAAATAAACTTCACCACCTGATTCTCTGTTAAATTTGTGGAATTCGTATAGATTGGCCTTAAGAAGTTCACATACAATTAGCAAATGCTCCTGCAAAATATAGCCCAGTAAACTATTATTTCAAACCAACCCCTCAGACAGCTAACTCAGAGATGAGTGTACAGCTTGCATAGATCATAACAGAAGCAATACAGCAAAGCATTATGAAATGAATTACATAAACTATATACGTGTATTTCTTAAGCCATGATCACTTACCCGGTAGTAAAAGTAATCATACAACCGGAGAAGATGGTATTTGTCAGCAGGATCATGCTTGTTGACATACTTCAAAAGTTTTATCTCGTCAAGACTCTGGTCAAAGAAGTCTTTGTTGTTCTTTATGATTTTTATACAGACGTCCATTCCTGTCTGTAAGTCATGCGCTTGTATGGCTTTGCTGAAGGCTGCTGATCCAAGGTACTCAGTCACATGGTAACGCCCAGCAATTACCGAATTTAAAACCACGTGGAAGTTCTTTTCCTCTTCGAATCCAGTCCTGATTAAAAAATATCAAACATATAATAAGAAAGCAGCACTCAGACCCTAAAAAGTTAATGAGAGATCATTACCTGTTTTTTCTATGAACGATTTTGAGGTTAAAGGTTTCAAACTCCTCCTCTTGGGCCTTAATTTGTCTTACTTGCTCTTGTACAGCCACTGCCTCTTCATCATCAATAGCTGTCGCATTGTCATCCTCTCTTTCACTGCTATCGTTTCTATCATCTTCTTTATCAGCACGCTTTCTTTCTTCGCAAGCGTAATTTGACAGAGAAGAGGGAGATGTTGGATTATCTTCTTTCACCGAACTTTGAGAACTTGACGAATCGCTACTCTTCCGTCTCCAAGTTGCAACCATATCATCATTAGCTGTTGTAGCACTCAAACGCTCGGCATTCTTATCTCTTATCACCGTTTTGTTATTGCCTGACCATAATGATTTGCTAGACTCTGCGTGCATCAACTGCCCATCTTTTCGCGACGAGCCAAATGAAAAACCTCCTCCATCAGTTTGAGTCTTCACATGAAAACTCTCGCCTGAATCATTATCTACAATGTAATCTTTCTGTTTGTTCTTGTTTTCCCCATCAATATGTTTCTTGTCTGACTCCGAGTAAAGCTGCCTAAACCTGGATACTACAGCATCATGATCACGGGTGTACTCAAAATCTCCCTCGCTGCTCCCTCCAGCCAAACTTTCACGTACTTCACTCCCAAAATCAGCTGCATCGCTGTTAATACCCACACCAATCGACCTGACTGAATCATGCTGGTCATCTTCGAGGCAAACATCATCAAGATGAGACTTTCGATGAACATTTACTCCTTTCTTATCACCACCCAACGTGAGAAGTTCATTCGTCTGAGCTACAAACCCCTGCCAAACAGGCTCATTACGCATCGAACTGAGCACTTCCTCATCCATCAATTGCCCATCATATTGGGATATTAAATCATTCTCCTTGCTAGCTGGATAGATCTCTGAGACGGTCAGTCTTCTGTCATTTTCTGAAGAGATAGGTTCGGTATCTTTTGCTTGAGGGTACTGTTCGCCAGATAGATAAGAAGCCTCCTCTGTATAAGACTGATCTTCTTCCTCGTCTTTGGTTGTATCTCTTTCATGGTGATCAGGACTTCCCCGGGTCGTCCCTTTCTCGTGATCACTTGGATAATCAATCTCATGGGCAAGAAACCATGTTTCGTCCTCGATAGGTTGTCTGACATAACCAATGTCGTCATCATCCTCATACTCGTCAGAGTCCCAGTATTCATTACGGTAATCAACAGATTCACTCAAACCATCACCGATGGTAGCAAATCCAGACACAAGATCTGATGCATCTTCTGCTATTCCCTGACTTACTGAAAGCCAGTTTCCCCCAGCCGATTTTTTTCCACCTACAGTAAATGAGATCATAGGGAGATTAAAGCGTTACTTTCACACCTTAGCTAAAACAGATATGGTTAAGGTAAAACTAACCTGATGAGCTGATTTCTTGTCCAATGGGAACATCAAGGTACGAACCTATGAGAAGGGCCTCCTCCTCATCATTGATTAGCCTTGAACCAGAACCATCACGCTCAAACTTTTCTTCACAGTAAAGACTCAGAGGATTGTCTTCAGACTTGAGCTTAACAGGAGGCAACCTAGGGAACTCTTCCTTCCGGGCATCATAGACAAGCGGGAAACCTAAACTACTTATGCTCTTGTCATCAAAAGTAGATTGAGTTTTACCAAAGAATAAAGCTCTAGCCACCTCACTCTCCTGCTGTTTGATCGCCTCCCTTACATCACTAGTGTCTGTCTTTTTCTTTCCCTCTCTTTTGTCCAAACTGGTAGCCAGATTGTAGCTGGTTGATGCACCCCCTCTTGAAGATCCGAAAAGAGTCTCCACAGAACACTCTTTCCAGTTATCTGAGGTTGTTCTTGTATCTACGACATCTTCAGTTCTTAAGAGAACACTGCCCATATAGTTTTCATGCTTTCCAAAATTTTCAATTAGCCTATCAGTCTCATTTGTTTTAGATCCGGAGTTGCCTTTACTAGTACTCCCAGACCAAGAAGCAGTCTTATTACCAAAGAAAACAATATCTTCACCAGTCTCCACAACCTTCTTATCAATATCAGCAACATCCCCACGCCGTGACTGTTCCAACGCATACAAATCCACCAAACTGCTACCACCAACATCATCAGCGCTTCGACAAGAGTCCAACGTACCGTTACCTGAAGTAGTAGTAAATTTACAGGAACGCGCATCAGGAGCAGCAGCAGGAGGATCACCTGAGTTTTCAGAGAACGTGAAACTCATCTCCCTCGATATAACCTTCTTGCTGCTAGGCTTCTCACTACCATTCTCCCATTTGGTTACAGACCCATTGGCGCTAGTCCCAAAGTCCACCTCTTTCACAATAAGCTCCTTGGAGACTTCACTATCCCTTGGCTCTAAACCTTTACTTGAATCTTTCTCCTCTACAATAAGCTTCTGGAGAAACCCGTTTAAGTCAGAGCGGTTGTTGAGCTCGTTACGCAGAGCTTCCTCTGCTTTAGAGAAACGGTTCTTTTTGAGAAAGTCTAGAATCCCATCTACAGAGCCTTGGTTCGTCATTGTAATAACAATCCTGTAACCAAACATAACAAAGATCAAAACTTTTCGTCTGTTTCAGATTACACAAACAAACCCTCAACCGAAAAAAAAACAATTTTGAAGAAACGAGGCCAAAGAGTAAGATTAACAAAAGACTCACGCTTGCTCATACGGTAACGAAGCGAGCTCCAACGCGCAATCGAAGAATCTGGAAAACAGCTGGAGATCCGAGGAAGAAGTGGATCGAACGAGAGATGAAATGCGCTTAGAGATCAACGAAGACGAAGCCCCACGTTGAGGTTTGAATGGATGTAAATGATTTTTGGGGACATTCACTGGAAAAAAATTTAAAGTTCCTAAATTTAAATTAGGGTTCTTTCTTTCTTTCTCCCCAATCCCTTTGCTATATTACATCTGCTAACATACGCTAACATACGCACATTTCGCCAGAATATGATATATTGCTATAATCTAAAGATTCGACAACCCTTTTTCTCATTTGTGGATTTTTTTTTTATCTGTTCTTTTTAACTAACGGATTAATAGTTAGATAGACAACTAAAAGTTAAAACTGGACAGCTGAATAAAATATGTTTGAATTTGAACGTAATTGCTTCAAGCCAAAACTAAACAAGTCTTTAAGAAATAGTTTTGTAGCTTTTCTTTGTTAATTTCTTTTCCTTGAATCATGACCCAAAAAAAAAAGAAAAAGGAAAAAAAAAACATACAGTTAACTTCTTTGCACTGAATCTTTTAACTCTTTAAATCAAATCAGAACCATTTGTTCAACTGTTACATGATTATTATCCGGTTCAATCAAACTCATGTTTAATAGTTTCATATCTGCATTTCGGTTTACTTGTTCGGTTTAGCAAATAGTTTCATACCCACTATTACAGGAATCAATCAAACAAATAACAAACTTACTAGTTTCTTCTCCTTTCTCTCCTCTCTCTTACTTTGATCTTCATCTCATCTTTATCCTCTCTTCAAACTCCGTGGACTCAGGTTCTTCAGGGAATCCTCTTCTTCCTATTGGTCATCCTAGAGCGGTTTCCCCTTCTTTCTATCCTACTATCCCATCAGCATATTACGCTCGAAATGAATTAAAATATATGCATATATTCATTTTCAACATTATATTCTCATTCACAAAATATTTGTTTTACAATAATAAATTACTTAACAAATCCAATAACATATCTGAATAATAAACATAATTTCCTCTTTTCTATGAAATCATTATCTAAACTTTGAGTATCTATATTTTTGTCCTAGAACATATTCGCATTTTCAAACTTGTATTGAGATATTTTAAAATATAACAAAATAATGGTAAAAAAATAAAATATGATAATTTAATTGTAATGTTATGCGAAATAAACATCAATAAACATGTCAGTAATAAAGTATAAGAAAATAATTATACCAACGCTACCTGACTTTGCCTTAGCATAGAAACCTGATGAATACCAACTTCCTACTGTAGATGCTTCATGGTCTGAAGACAATCTACGGACTAAGAACACATCAAATCACATTAAGTGCAACCAAAGACAGAGCAGTGCATGAAACATTACCTTATAGAGTACAAAGCCAATGGCCGCCATAGAAATACAAATGGTATAGCTCTATGAAAAACTCTCACGATTCTACAAATGTCAATAACATATACTGTATAAGATAGCTCCTTGTGTACTAAGGGAAGATGTTGTCTGTATTGTGTATGTTTGTTTAGTGCAATAAAAGTCTATTCTTTCTGCAATTAGTTTTGTTTTTTGTGTAGTCGGAGGGGGTTGCCTCACTGAGCTAGTGACATTACCTTAGTTACAGAATAAGTAGAAGTTGAATTATGGCTAATCACCAGTGAGAGCTCGAGGGGCCGGGTATGGTCAATGGTGGAGAGCGACATGCCTCACTGAGCTAGTGATATAACCCATGTCTCGGACGTTCTAACAGTGTTTTTGTTTGAGTGGGAGTTATTGATTATTGTATTAAATGGAATTAAAAGCAAGACCATGTGTTATTGGATTAGTGATTTTTAAATCTTTGCCCAAATCATCTGTTATTCATTTACTAGTTTTTAAATACTAGTTGAAATTCAGTATTATTTACTTTTTTCATCAAATTTCGATGGATTTGAAAATAATTCTATGTTAAAAGTACGAAGACATAAATCCGAGAAGAATCTATAAATTTGTAAATAATAATTAAAATCCACTAGTTTAGAAATAGTTAAAATTTACATATTTATAAGTTTTCAAATCATTTTAACTTAAAATACATAAATGAATAACACCATTTAGTTTGTCTGTTGTTTGTCGGTTTTACTTTGGTTTAACTTTGTAACCTAACTAGTTTTCCGTTTGGGCAGTTTTTTTTTTTTGGTTTTGTAATCTATTGTTTCACAAAAATGTCATTGTAAGATTATTTTTGTTTTTGTCTTAAAGAGTGTCATTCTATATTTCTAATGTAATTTTACGTATTTAATCTATTTTTATTCTTTCGAAAAACTAATATATTTTTATTTAAATTATTTTATTTAGTAATTGCAAAATAAAGAAGGACATATATATTTTTTTTAAAAATAATTTGTATGAAATATGTTAGCATTTTATGTTAAACGGAAGAAGTATTACTAAAACATACATTGAAATATACTATGAACTTATATTCATTTATGCATATTATTAGATAGGAAAGTATATGCATAGATCTTGGTCCACATGGACCACAACATAAACCCCAAGAAAAGCAAAAAAAAGGTACAAAATCTGATTTTGCTCTCAACATATAAAAATCAAAGCATATTCTTTTTTGTTTACTTGCACACTTAGCTAGCTTTTCCAACGAATAATCTTCTCCCTCTTCCTTCTCCTTCTACCCTGTCCCCTTCCACAGCATATTCATTAACTCAACGTATCCTATATATACCTTGTGATTATCACACCATGTTTCAGCAAAAACTACTTCATCTCAATCATTTCAATCTCCTTGAGGAAAAGTTTGATCCCTTCTTGTTGTTTCTGTACCAAAAGAAATGGCTTCTTCCTCATCTCCAACAACGCTTCAAAGATCGGATTCAATCGCTGACAAAATGCCTGATGCATTGAAACAAAGTCGGTATCATATGAAGAGATGTTTTGCCAGGTTTTCTACAACTTTCAACATCACATTATTGATTAGTTTTTTTTTCTTTGCTATATTTTGGATCCCTTATATATATGTTTTTATGTGTGGAAATATGTTGTAGCTTTGTTAAAGGAGGAAAGAAGCTAATGAAGCGTGAGAATCTAATGAATGAGATAGAAAAATGTATAGAAGATAGCAATGACCGCAAGAAGATTATGGAGGGACTGTTTGGTTACATTCTCACATGTACTCAGGTAATATATCATCTTCATTACCATTTGCAATTAAGACAAGGTTTAATCAGTTGCATGGTTTATTTTTCTCTGTTTTAACTACTCAGGAAGCAGCAGTGGTTCCACCCTTTGTTGCTTTGGCCGCAAGGCCCGATCCTGGTTTCTGGGAATATGTTAAGGTCAACGCTGGAGATCTATCAGTGGATGAAATCACAGCCACGGATTACTTGAAGCTCAAGGAATCTGTTTTTGACGAGTCATGGTTAGTAAACAAGAGCAATATGTGTTACTTAAAAAAGCTCAAGGAATCTTATCTTTTTTTTTTCCAAAATGTTTTGTAGGGCTAAGGATGAAAATGCATTGGAGTTAGACTTTGGAGCGATTGATTTCACAACTCCTAGGCTTAATCTTTCTTCTTCGATTGGAAATGGAGCTGATTACATCTCTAAGTTTATATCTTCTAAGCTTGGAGGCAACACTGATAAACTAGAACCTTTGCTGAACTACTTGCTTCGCCTTAACCACCATGGAGAGGTCTTGACCTTATCATATTCTTGTTTTTATTTTGACTTACTTTCTTCACAAGTTAACTCATTCATGGTAATTTATGTCTTCAGAATCTCATGATCAATGAAGGTATCAACACAGTTGCAAAGCTCAAAAAATCTCTGATGCTTGCTGTGAATGTAGTCTCCACTTACCCTAAACACACACCTTATGAAACTTTCTCTCCAAGGTACTGGTCAAGATTCTTGTATCTTCTTAGAAAAACTGGAACAAGGATGTAATTAATAAGGTTGCTTTCTTAGGCTGAAGGAAATGGGATTTGAGAAAGGTTGGGGAAACACATCAGAGAGAGTGAGAGAAACCATGGTTATGCTCTCAGAAGTTCTAGAAGCACCAGACAGTGTGAAGCTAGATTTGCTCTTTAGCAGACTTCCCACAGTGTTCAACGTTGTGATATTCTCTGTCCATGGCTATTTTGGTCAGCAAGACGTGCTAGGTTTACCAGATACCGGAGGCCAGGTACTTGCATAACAAGTCTTCAATTTTATTAACAAGAGGAACCTTACTGGTTTAACATTGGTGTTATGATGATCATATAGGTTGTTTACATTCTTGATCAAGTAAGAGCATTGGAAGAAGAGCTGCTCATTCGTACTAACCAACAAGGTCTAGGGTTCAAGCCACAGATTCTTGTGGTGACAAGGTTAATACCAGAAGCAAGAGGCACAAAGTGCGATCAAGAACTAGAAGCCATAGAAGGAACCAAGCATTCTCATATCCTCAGAGTTCCTTTTGTTACAGATAAAGGAACCCTCCGTCAATGGGTTTCTCGGTTCGATATATATCCTTACCTGGAGAGATTTACTCAGGACGCAACGAGCAAGATTCTTCAACGCTTTGGGTGCAAGCCTGACCTCATCATTGGAAACTACACAGATGGGAACTTGGTTGCATCTCTAATGGCCACCAAACTCGGTGTCACTCAAGGAACCATTGCTCATGCGTTGGAGAAGACAAAGTACGAAGATTCAGATGCAAAGTGGACAGAACTAGACCCTAAATACCATTTCTCTTGCCAATTCACAGCTGATTTAATCGCAATGAATGTCACTGACTTCATCATTACCAGCACATATCAAGAAATAGCAGGAAGGTTCGTTCTCTTTTTCTATATTACATCTCATTAGAATTCAAACTCATAAATCTATAACTTGTGCAGCAAGGAAAGACCAGGACAGTATGAGAGTCACACTGCCTTCACAATGCCTGGTCTATGTAGAGTTGTCTCTGGCATTGATGTGTTTGATCCAAAGTTCAACATTGCTGCTCCTGGCGCCGATCAATCTGTTTACTTCCCTTACACAGAGAAGCAAAAAAGATTGACTAAGTTTCATCCTTCTATACAAGAACTGCTTTACAATGAGAAAGACAATAATGAACACATGTAAGTAGTACTCTCATTACAAATAATGAAACACTACACTATATGGTTTTTGTGTTTAACCTAACTTGTTTGTTGATACAGGGGATACCTTGCGGAAAGAGAGAAACCAATCATCTTCTCCATGGCGAGACTAGACACAGTGAAGAACATAACTGGTTTGGTTGAATGGTATGGTAAAGACAAGAGACTAAGAGAGATGGCTAACCTTGTAGTAGTTGCTGGATTCTTCGACATGTCGAAATCTAATGATAGAGAAGAGAAAGCTGAGATAAAGAAGATGCATGATCTCAATGAAAAGTATAACCTCAAGGGCAAGTTCAGATGGATAGCTGCTCAAACTGATAGATACAGAAACAGTGAGCTTTACAGGTGCATTGCTGATACAAAAGGAGTCTTTGTTCAACCTGCTTTGTATGAAGCTTTTGGTTTAACGGTCATTGAAGCCATGAACTGTGGACTACCAACATTCGCCACGAATCAAGGTGGACCTGCTGAGATAATCGTTGATGGTGTTTCTGGTTTCCACATTGATCCCAACAATGGTGATGAATCTGTTGCCAGGATTGGAGACTTCTTCAGCAAGTGCAGTACAGATGGTTTGTATTGGGATACTATCTCTAAGGCTGGTCTCAAACGTATCTATGAGTGGTAAATAAACTTTACATAACTCTTAAAATGCAAATGTTGTCACATTACATTTGCTTATTCTTAGGTTTTGTACCGTCTTTGTAGCTACACATGGAAGATCTATGCAGAGAAGTTGTTGAAAATGGGAAGCATATATGGATTCTGGAGACAAGTGAATGAAGATCAGAAGAAAGCTAAGCAGAGATACATTGACATGCTTTACAATCTCCAGTTCAAACCATTGGTGAGTTTCTTTTTTTATTATCATCTGAAGATTTTTACTATTGATGCTCATATGCTATCTACAAAACTAACCTTTATCACTGGTGTGCTTTCTTGTAGATCAAGAAAGTGACTATCCCTGAAGATAAATCTTTGCCTATGAGACTGGCTTCACTCCGTAACCTCCTTCCCAAGAAACCAGCATCTCTTGGAGGAGGAAGTAAGCAGAAGGAAGTCACAGAAACGAAACCAAAGAGTAAAGAAGGTCAAGAACGAGATGATGTCAAGGCAGGAGAAGGAGAGGTGAAAGAGGGGTTGCTTGCAGCTGAAGCATCAGAGAGGATAAAGAAAGTTGTAGAGACTTCTGAAGAGACACAGAGGCTAGAGAAGATGAAGATTGCGTACGGACAACAACGGAACCAAGGAGGTTCATCGGTTAGGAACTTGTTCTTGTCAGTAGTGGTTTGTCTCTACATCTGTTACATTTTGAAGCAGAGGTTCTTTGGAACTTACTCGGTTCAAGAGGATTAAAAGTAAATCAAAAAGCTGTAAATCTTTAATAAAGGAAAATATCATCAATGTAAAAGTTAATATATGAAAGTTATGGTCAGAAATAAAACTTTATGAATTATTATTTTTATGATGTTTTGGCTTACCAGATTGGACAACTTTAAATAACACGTGTACGTACTCTCTGCATGTATTAATTATGTAAACTTGCTGAACATATATTTGAATTAATTTGTTAAGATAATAAATAAAGCAATGAATCGGTCCATATGATAATTAAATTTGAGATAGCTATATGGAGCAAACGAATGCAGAGACTGTATGTGAAGTTTCACTTTGTTCAAGGTCCCAAAATAAATGTGGTAAGGTGGGAAACTTTATATCAATGCTTTAAAACTCTATTTAATTGCTTCTTCTTTATCAGATTAATGTAAGTATTTAATGAATATAATATTAGGCATACATGAGTGGTAAATTAAAGACCAAAGTGATAATACTAGGGAATATGTAGATAACTTTTCTTCCTAAATAACTATCTCATCAATAGATTTATATTTTATGAATTGATGCATGACAAATTCATTATTCTATTTTTGCTTCATCAATAGATATATTTTCTTTTGAAAACGATCAATAGATATATTTCATTTACGTTATAGCATTTATAATCTCATCCGATACGTTTCCATTTCATCCAATAATGACAAGATAACTAACACAAGGAGAGAATTCTCAAATCAATTTTTGAGATTTGTATTTTGATCATCAGGCGTTTCTTTTCCGTCAACCTAATCAACTTACGAGCTTCTTATCGTTTTCTTCAGCTAACGTTTAGTCATTCCTTTTGTCAACGAAAGTTTGTAGAAGTATGTAGTAGTATTAAATTCACATTGTTGTCAAGTTCTCAAGTTTCAACCATATTTCTTTCTTCCACAGTTTTCCATTTTCAATGTATGTACATGTAACAAGTTTGACTTTTCTGATACATTATAAACTTTGAACTACGATTGGTTATTTGAATTTGGGAACTTCGTAAAAAATGAACGACAATTTTGAATAATATTTTGATGATCTAAATTAAAATATCATAAAGCAGTAATGATACATTTCAAAAATTGATTTTTGGGTGTTAAGTAATCTCTCCATTTCAAATTGATCAATATTTTAAAAGAAAATTGTTTAAAAAAGATACACTTTTTTTTAATTTTCAATGCATTTTTATTATGTAATAATGGTAAATTGTAAAAAAAAATTTAAAAAATTGTAATTATTGAATCTTGATTGGTTAAAAATTGTGAAAATAGTTAATCACAAATATAGTAGATATACACGAAACTGTCTAAAACATAGTATTTCATTTTTTTACATTTGTCTAGATTAGTAAATGATAACAATAGTAAACATTTAGTTCCTTTTTAGTTTTTATTATAAGACGTGACGTGAGGGGAAGTCGCCGGAGAAAGTGGTTAAAGCTCCCTTGCTTTTATCCAACCGCCGTCGATTAACCCTCCCTGGAGACAACAAACCCATCTCTTTCCAGAAAGAGTTAGTTGTGGAGAGAGAGAAAAAAAGAGAAGAAGGTTGGTTCGGTCCTATCTCTCTCTCCTTACCCCCGAGTATGGTGAGAGTACTACTTAGCAGTAATGGAAAGAACAAGAGACTTTAAAACCCCCTCTCTCTCTCTCTCTCTCTCTTCTCTCCTATTAAAAACCCATCAGTTACACAATTTCTAAAGAGAGAGAGAGAGTTTAGGAATCTGTAATGAATGTGAAGAAGAAGCAAGAAAAAAAAGGGATTAAGAGAGGAGAAAGAAACCACTAATGGCGGCTTTAGGTGAGGAGGCTTAGAGCAAGTAGAGTTCATCACATCCTCTTTCTCTCTCTAGGGGGTGTGACATTATTACGGCCTAAAAACAGAGTTTTCTTCTCTCCTTGAATTATAGAGCAAAAAAAAAAAAATCAATCAATCTTCATTTCATATCAATGATTTGTTGCCTTAATCAAACCCTTTCACCTCCCGTAATCACCGCCTCTTTCTGATTCTCTTCCGTTTCGTTTTCCTTTTAACCTCTCTCTCTCCCTTCTTGTAGGTGCAAAAACTTTATCTCTCTCCCTCTCTCTCTGTTTTTCTAGTGGGTCTGCGTTAATGGCGACAGTGGTGTAAATGGACCATTAACAGTTTATGGTTGTGTGAAAAACTAAGTAACCAAAAAAAAAAAGAGAAAAGAGTCTTTACTCTTCTCTTCTTTGTGTCAAAAGAGGATGAGTTTCGTCGTCGGGGGAAGTGGTAGCGGCGGAGGAGACGGTGGTGGTGGTAGTAGCCAACGTCACGACGCGTCTGAAACTGATAGGAAGAAGAAACGTTACCATCGTCATACCGCTCAACAGATTCAACGCCTCGAATCGTAATATTCTTTTTCTTTAGTTTTTTCTTTATGTTTTGGTCTGAGAATGTTCCTTTTTAAACAGTTGTGAATATGTTTGCAGGAGTTTTAGGGAGTGTCCTCATCCAGATGACAAACAGAGGAATCTACTTAGCAAAGAGTTGGGTTTGGCTCCAAGACAGATCAAGTTTTGGTTCCAAAACAGAAGAACTCAGCTTAAGGTTCTCTCTCTATCTCTCTTGTGTTATCTGAGTATTGTGATTGTGATTCATGTTCTTTTGTGTAGGCGCAACATGAGAGAGCAGACAACAGTGCACTAAAAGCAGAGAACGATAAGATTCGATGCGAAAACATTGCCATCAGAGAAGCTATCAAGCATGCTATATGCCCAAACTGTGGAGGCCCTCCCGTTAGTGAAGATCCTTACTTAGATGAGCAAAAGCTTCGCATGGAAAACGCTCATCTCAGACAAGAGGTTTTGTTTTTTTTTGTTTTTTTTCGTTTTCGTTTTTGTCTTTGTTTTTGTCTTCATTTCTAATCTCTTTTTTTATTGCAACAGCTTGAAAGAATGTCTACCGTTGCATCAAAGTACATGGGAAGACCAATCTCCTCTCACATCTCAACGCTCCATCCAATGCACATCTCACCGTTGGATCTCTCCATGACTGGCCCTTCGCTTGATTTTGATCTTCTTCCAGGAAGCTCCATGTCTAGCAACTTTGCTGTATCTGACATGGATAAGCCTATCATGAACGACATTGCTTTGACTGCAATGGATGAATTGCTCAGGCTTGTTCACACAAACGAGCCTCTGTGGAGTAGCGCAGATGGAAGCAGAGAGGTTCTCAATCTTGGAAGCTATGAGAATGTTTTCCCAAGGTCAAGTAACCGAGGGAAGAACCATAACGTGAGAATTGAAGCGTCTAGGTCCTCTGGTATTGTTTTCATGAATGCTATGTCACTTGTCGACATGTTCATGGATAGTGTAAGTTAGCTGAAACATCTAACACAAATGGTGGCAGCATTTGCGATATAACGTTTTGTCATTTTGTATATTCAGGCCAAGTGGGCAGAGCTGTTTCCTTCAATCGTTGCAGCTTCTAAAACACTTGCAGTGGTTTCTTCAGGAATGGGAGGTGGTACCCATGAGGGTGCATTGCATTTGGTAAACTTCTTTAACTTGTGATGAATCATTAGCATTATTAGTTTCCTCATGCATTTGGTTTGTGTAGATGTATGAAGAGATGGAAGTGCTTTCTCCATTGGTAGCAACACGCGAGTTCTGCGAGCTACGCTACTGTCAGCAGATTGAGCAAGGGAGCTGGATAGTTGTTAACGTCTCATATCATCTTCCTCAGTTTGTTTCACACTCTCACTCCTATAGGTTTCCATCTGGATGCTTGATTCAGGACATGCCTAATGGATACTCTAAGGTTTGAGTTTGTTCTACTAAATTATCATTCAAGATAGCATCTCCCTCAAGTTGATGATTTTGTTAACAGGTTACATGGGTTGAGCATACTGAAACCGAAGAGAAAGAACCGGTTCATGAGCTCTACAGAGAGATGATTCACAAAGGGATTGCTTTTGGAGCTGAACGTTGGGTTACTACTCTCCAGAGAATGTGTGAAAGGTTTGCGTCTCTATTAGCACCAGCAGTTTCATCCCTCGGTGGAGGTAAGGCTGAATCAACATTTGCTAATCTAATTTTCTGAATGTTTTAATAAACGTTTTTTTTTTTGAGTTTCAGTGATTCCATCGCCGGAAGGGAAGAGAAGCATGATGAGACTTGCTCATAGGATGGTTAGCAACTACTGTATAAGTGTCAGCAGATCTAACAACACTCGCTCAACGGTTGTTGCGGAGTTGAATGATGTTGGTGTCCGTGTTACTGCACATAAGAGCCCTGAACCAAACGGCACTATCCTCTCTGCTGCTACCACTTTCTGGCTACCAAACTCTCCTCAAAACGTCTTCAACTTCCTCAAAGACGAAAGAACTCGTCCTCAGGTAAACAATAGAACACATCTTCATAAGTAAAAAGACTTTTCCTATGTAATGATTAACGTTTCTTTGCTTTTTTTTTAGTGGGATGTTCTTTCAAATAGTAACGCGGTTCAAGAGGTTGCTCATATAGCAAACGGATCACATCCTGGTTGCTGCATATCAGTTCTACGTGTAAGCCTTGCCTCCTTCTCAATCTTTGTGCATGCATGGTTCTTGGTTTCTTGGCTGATGGAGTTTTGTTTTGCTATTAGGCATCGAGTGCATCACAGAGCAACAACATGCTGATTCTACAAGAAACCTCAATAGACTCATCAGGGGCACTTGTTGTGTACAGTCCTGTGGATTTATCAGCGCTGAACATTGCAATGAACGGTGACGATACTTCATACATTCCACTCTTGTCCTCAGGCTTCGCAATCTCACCAGATGGAAACCGCAATAGTCCAAGTGCTGAGCAAGGAGGGGCCTCATCGTCAAGCGGTTATGGAGGAGGAGGGTCATTGATAACGGTTGGGTTTCAGATAATGGTTAGCAACTTACCGTCTGCTAAACTTAACATGGAGTCGGTAGAAACGGTTAATAACCTGATTGGAACCACAGTGCATCAGATTAAAACCGGGTTGAACAACTGTCCTAGTGCTTCAACTACAGCTTGATACAACAACCATTAAAAGCTCTTTTCTGCTTTTTCTTCTGGGTGTGTCTTTCTCTTCAATGATGGATCAGAGAAAGTGAATGCTCATAGAGAGAGAGAAGAAAGGGACATTAACTTCAAATTGTTCTGTTCTTGGACAAAACCTCATTTAAACAACCAGCTGGATTCTTACTCACCTTCCTCCTCCTCATCATCATCTCTCTTCATTTGTTGTTTCTTTTAATGAGATTTTTAGGTTCTTTTTTTTTTATTACTATTATTATTGTTTTGGTTAGAAAACTGGAAGTCAAGAACGCACCATGCAAGTTCAAACTTTCTTTGTATGGTTCGGGTATTGACTTCTATCGCAAGGTTTTTGTTTCTTTTGTGACAGTTAAAAGCGTTTAAACTTTGTTCATCTTTCCATTAAATGGTATGTGTTCTGCTTTTACCTTTTTCTTAAACCTTCCTCTTTGATCAAAGTGCGTCTGTTGATTGATCTAATTGTTGTTATGTGATGAAATGAGATCTCTGACAAGTTGATGACTTTTTGAAAGTTAGAAGGGGAAGGAAACAAAGAAATATTTAATGATTTATAAATGCGATTTTCTTTTGGTTGGTTTGGTTTTAATGTAAGTTGTATTTGTACGGACCAATGAACCCATCACACTCTCTCATTGGTTTACAAATCAAATAAATTCACCTTGTAATGATCATCAAACTTATGGTGAAGATTCATGTCACGTCTCTCACCAACACAATAACGTCCAACGTGCGGTTTTGTTTTTTTTTTATTATTATATAATTTTTTTATTTTTTATTATTATTATCATCATTTTATCAAATACTACATGTTTCTTTGCAAAAGTTTGGTTGTAGTTTCTGACCGTGTTTCAAAAAAAAAAAAGTTTATGATTCAACTTGTGATTTAATAAGTCAACAGTTTTTTTCCTTGTAGGGTTGGAACCGTAGATAGATATAAATCGTGATAATGCATCTGTATATAGTAAATGTACTTTCTGTCTATAACTTAGGTCACATGCCAATAAAGGGTACTTGACGTTGCTAGTCTAGGAGACTACTACTAGAGATCTTTTCTTCTTTTTCTAATAGTTCACTTTAAACAAAAATTAAATTAGATAATTATTGTGAATTATTAGCACTAAGCCGTAGATTACATTAGATAGTTAAGGTCTTAGCTCTTAAATACCTTTGAGGCAACCATGTCAGAAATGATATGGATACAAAACTGAGTAGATACACATAAGAGCGTAAATGAGACATGAAATACTTACTGGTATGATCAGTGATGTGTTGCAAACTTATATTACTCATATTATTTTGTTCCTATCAAAAATAGAAGTGAATATTGGGCCTTCATATAGGCCCAACGGAGAAGACAAAAAAACCAAACATCGCTTCATGTTTTGTTTATGGGGTGAGCCAAGCCGTTAACAGTGTTCGATCGTCATCTCTCTCGACTCCAGCCCTGGAAAACGTAGGAACCCTAATTTTCTGAGAGTTCGTTTTAGAAGCGAAGACGATGTCAGGGAGAGAAGTTAAAGAATACACAAATCTCTCCGACCCTAAAGGTGCGACCTTTGTGTCTGGGGTTGATTTCATTGCAAGGGTTTCTCGATTGAGCTTTGTTTACCTTTTTTTGATTGCAGATAGGAAACTAGGGAAGGGGGGTAAGATAGATGACGAAGACGTCACCTTTCAACGGATGGTTGCAAAGGTTAGCGCCTCGCCCTCTCCTCTGTTAACACAACCTTCTATTGATATGCATCGAGAACTTATCTTATCTCTATGATGCATTAAGAGCTTATCTTTGAGTAAATATCGCTGTAGAAGCTCAAATCTTTGCACTTTGAGCTTGTCGATGTGTTGCATTAAGAGCTTTGAGTAAACTGCTGCTCTTTCTTGCACTTTATAATAGAATTTTGATGTCTCTTGTGAATGGTGAACGTGATCGATTTGATCGAGCTCTTATTTCTTCGTTTCCATACAGCACTGGATCAACATTTTGTAGTATATAGGTAGGAAAGTTATATAGAGAGAGCTCTTTCTTAGAAGTGTTATTGGTTATTGATGTCTGTGTGCGAAGTGATTCTATTTTTGGGAAGAGTCTGTTCTGATAACATGCCCCGGCAGGGATAATGGCCCCTGCTACATTTTTGTGGTTATTTGCATTTAGATGCAAGATGTTGCTGGTGAGCGTGGAGGCTATCTTCATGGACGAGGCGGTACCAAGCTCTTTCATTTTCCTCTCGTCTCTTTGAGATTGTTTCATTACTTTTGAAGTGTTTTTTTTTTCCCTGTAGCTTTGGACAGCGACGATTTACTTTATTTGAAAGAGCAGATGGAGGCAGAGCAGGATGCGGAGCGCCTTCTGAGACGAACTGAGAAACGGGCTTTTGCTGCCTTTAAAATATCCTTTCTTGTTTGATTAATGTTCAGTAGCTAGCCATGATTTTCAGTCACCACTGTATATGTGTTTCTTGACCATAAATCACAAAGCTGCAACCCAAGCTGATTCATCTCCAGCTTCTGTTCCTTTGCCACTTCGTGTTGAGCCCAAACCAAAGAGTGGTATCAGGTAGCAGTTTCCTCCCTTTCTACTTTATTCTCACCATGAAATGGATTGTCTTAAGACTCTTAGTCGGTGACCAACTTTGTGTGTGTTTCCAATGTGTAGGCAGCAAGATTTGCTGAGAAAGGTTGTTGAGGTTAAACCAAAGCGACCAAAGGTCTCTACGACCGCAAGTGCAAGCTTGTCACCTCCTAAAAGAAGCGATTTAGGTCCAACAGAAGCAAAGGTTCAAAGAGATAAGCAGAAAGAAGAAGCTAATGCAGTGTCAAAGAAACTGGACAGACCTGAGGAGCAGCAAGCCGGAGGGAAAGCAACAGAAAGCAATGTGCAAGGTCAAAATGCTTTGAAAGGCTTGCTGGGATTAGCATATGAGTCTTCAGATGAAGAAGACTGAACATGGTTCTTTCTCCATTTAGTCTTGTCGCGTTTTGTTTTTGTCGTCTCCAATATTTATGTTGAAAGCTTATAAGAGTTTAGCTTTAGTATTCAAGACAGCCCGTCGAGCCCTGCACTTGTTGTAATTTGTTGAGATCAAACGGGTTTGTTGGAGTTTGAAATAATAGAGAATTGTTTCCAAAACCCTACTGTTGTCATGTTATATTAGTAAGAGCTCCTGATGTCAAACGTACAAATTTACATGAAGAATATGGGAAGATAAGGCTCAATTAACTCGGTGATCATGAGTTGAACAAACTTCTGGCTATCAGAGCTTTCAGGCTTCCAAGTGCCTGTTATGTTCGGCTTTCTTGTGGTTAGGGCCGGACATGAAGACGACTAATGCAAAGGTTGTTTGGGTGGATGTATGTAAACCAAAACATGAAGGGGGACTAGGCATTCGATCTCTAAAGGTGGTAAATACGGTCAGTTGCCTTAAGCTTATATGGTGGTTGTGTTGGGCGAAGTCGTTGTGGATGCAATGGATACACATGTATCTTATTCAAAAGAAATCGTTCTGGTCTTTACTTTGAGGGAAACTTCCCAAGCTGGATCATGGTTGTGGAGGAAAATTTTAAATGCTCGAGAACTGGCTAAAGCTTTTCACTTAGAAATGGTGTAACCACTCTAACCGTTGTACCAGAGATCTCTTGTTAAAATGATCGTTGAGACAAAACTAACATTACATGCTGAGTTTTAGGTACAGAGGATTATGAGTTTTGGTCCCGAACTTCCTGATATTAAAAAAAAAGAATAGTTTGTTTCAGATTCAAGAAGATGAAGATGCCTACAAGCTTATGTAATGTGGGAGATTGATGATGGTTGTGACAATACCAAGTTTGTGACTTAACCAACGGTTTATATGAAATACAACATATAGTTATTGTATGTAATATGTATTTTCAATTGAAATCATCCATAACATAATAGCTTGCTTGATAATTTGGGTTAATTAAATTTCTTACAAACCTTGGGGGTGAATAGGAGAAAATGTGAAAGTATTGGTTAATTGGTGATAATAACCCAACAACTATGCTCTTAGATGCCCCTGTTTGTTGGTCCGGCAACGACTAAAAGCCTGAGAGAGAGTCAATTCGGCGGCGCGTGCGGGGGATTTTAGAAAATGGGCGAGGAGGAAGCAAGTAAAGGAGAAGATACGGTGGAGGAGATACGACGTATGAGTGGTTACGGTGGAGATGTGATAGCCGTCGGTGGGTTTCCGACTTCAGACTCGGAATCTGATTCGGATTTGGCGGCGGCGGAGATAATGATCATATGGGCTATTCAAGGCCCAACTTCGTTTGCTCCCAACACCTTAGTTTCGCAGTCTTCTCTTGAGCTGCGTCTCGACGCTTGCGGTCACTCACTCTCTATTCTCCAGTCTCCTTGTTCACTGGTAAACCCCTTAGCTTAACAGATTCATAGCATAAAGATGTCAACTTTAGGGTTTATACATTGTATTTTAACGAGTGTATGTTATTAGTCTTGATAGATGCAGCTTGTGTTAGTGGCTTTTAACTTAACATTGAAAGATGTGATGTAACTTGATTCTTCTTGCTTTGATCATGAAACGGGTTTGAACTATCTCATGTGTGTTTTGTTGTATATTGGGATGTAAAGAACACGCCTGGAGTAACGGGGTCAGTGATGTGGGACAGTGGAGTGGTGCTAGGGAAGTTTTTGGAGCATTCTGTTGATTCTAAGGATCTTTCTCTTGAAGGCAAGAAAATCGTTGAGCTGGGTTCTGGTTGTGGCTTAGTTGGGTGAGTTCAAAAAACTGCAAAACCTTTCTCTACTAGGACTGTGTTTTAAATATTAAGTTAGTTTGTTCTTTCAGTTGTGTCGCAGCGCTTTTGGGAGGCAATGTTGTCCTCACTGATCTCCCGGATAGACTGAGGCTACTCAAGAAGAACATTGACACCAATTTGCAACGTGGGAACACGCGGGGATCTGCTGTTGTGCAGGAACTTGTTTGGGGAGATGATCCTGATCCAGATTTGATTGAACCATTCCCTGATTATGGTACCGTCTTCACTTCTTCCACTTTTGCTTTATATACACCATTTTCACACCTTTTACTGTCTCTGCACTTGTGTAGTATTAGGCTCAGATGTCATCTACAGCGAAGAAGCTGTTCACCATTTGATCCAAACGCTTGTGCAACTTTGCGGCGATCAAACTACAATCTTCCTATCAGGAGAACTACGGAATGGTATCATTCTTTCTCCTTCTTGTGTGCTTTCCACTCACTTTATATATAACAAAGTACACAATGTATAATTTTTGCTGCTATCTCTTATTATGTCAGATGCTGTTCTTGAGTATTTCTTGGAATCTGCGCTGAAATATTTTGCGATAGGGCGTGTGGAACAAACACAGTGGCATCCGGATTATCGCAGCCGTAGAGTAGTGCTTTACGTTCTTGAGAAGAAGTCGAAGAGATGCCTCGCTGATGCTTCTTCACTTAATCAATCTTGTTAGTCATTGAGGTTTGTTTTGTTTACAGTGTATGGTGAAGTACCACATTGAAATTAGAATATTATTAATTATAAAAGACGACTTTGTTAGAAATGGCAATTTTTGTATTCTGTTAACATTATTATAAACGATCTGAAGATCAGACATGAAAGTTTCACATAAGAGAAAAAAGTGACAAGTTGGGTGATGAAGCCAAGGTTAATATAATATGCATAGTGGGTAGGGGACTTTCTTTGGTTTTTACTTTGACGTTTCAGTATTAAGATCCAATCATTGTCAGGTCTTAAAGGCTATTGACTTTCTGAAACTGGAAAAAAACGAATGGCTAAGGACTATGTTTCCTCTGTTCTTAAATCTCTGCTTCTGATTCTCCAACTTGTCTTCTTGAGTCAGCATCAATCTGCTTCTGCCTCTATCGTCAAGTTTCTTCCTGGTTTTGAAGGCCCTCTTCCCTTTGAGCTCGAAACAGGGTTTGTTTTCTCTTCTTGTTGTGATTAATTTAACCCGTTTTGAAATCTAAGTAGGTTACTGTTTCTTGTGAATAAAGTTACATTGGTGTTGGTGAGGAAGAAGAAGTGCAACTGTTCTACTACTTCATCAAATCTGAGAGGAACCCTAAAGAAGACCCTCTTCTTCTCTGGCTAAGTGGAGGACCTGGCTGCTCTTCCATCCATGGGCTTCTTTTTGAGAATGGTGAAATCTAAAAGACATTGATAAAAACTCAATTCTTATGCAGTCTCTGATTGCTCGTTTTAATTCTATATATGATGAGCAGGGCCTTACCTTGGAACTCAAGCTTGGATAAGATCGCTCAACTATTCTGTAATTGAGGACAAGAGGCCATGGATGATCAACAATCAACTAGCTGGGTATTATACTGAGTATTCTTGTTTATTGTTTTTTTTTATTAGAGAGTCACCTACTCACCTCAGAGATGAACCAATCTTTGCTTCTTCTTGGCAGATATACAACAACTTATGCAAATAAAATGACATTTGCTACTATCAAAGCAAGTCTTTCCCTATTTCTCTTTCAAAATATTCATTTAAGACATTTTTACTGTGGTTTTTAAATTAATTATGTTGTGGGTTTTGAGTATAGGGAGGTGGGCACACAGCAGAGTATAAACCAGAGGAAAGCTTTATCATGTTTCAAAGGTGGATCGATGGCCAACCTCTGTAAACAGTTTCCTCATATTTAAACAACCTCTGTATAAGCATATGATTTGGTAATCTACCTGTAACCATTGAGATTCTGTTTGTGTGGTCACAACGTGCACACTAAACATATTGACATTAGAGTATTATTATAAGATGAAATTTCAGTTTGTTTGAAAATAAAATTGTTTTTAATGCTCACGACAAGCGCAAGGACAATAAACAAGTAATTTTGTGATTCTATATTACGATTTGAAGATCAGGGACAGTGATGGATGAATCCAATCTTTGAGACATGAAAAGTGTGGGTTGCGACTTTTTGTTTTTTTTTTTGTTTTTAGTATATAGATACAATCATTGATCAGTACTTCAAGGCCATTGACATCCTGAAACTGAAGAACCAATGGCTAAAGACTACGTTTCCTATGTTCTGAAATCTCTGCTTCTGCTTCTTCAACTTGTCTTGTTGATTCATGATGCTGATTCTGCCTCTATCGTCAAGTTTCTTCCTGGTTTTGAAGGCCCTCTTCCCTTTGAACTCGAAACCGGGTTTGTTTTCTCTTCTTGTTGTGGTTGATCAAATATGTGCTGTGTTGACTCTTAGTAAGGTTACTGTTTTCTCTGAATGAAGTTACATTGGTGTTGGTGAAGAGGAGGAAATGCAATTGTTCTACTATTTCATCAAGTCTGAGAGGAACCCCGAAGAAGACCCTCTTTTTCTCTGGCTAAGTGGAGGACCTGGCTGCTCTTCCATCTCTGGTCTTCTTTTTGAGAATGGTGAAATCTAAAAGACATTGATAAAAACTCAATTCTTATGCAGTCTCTGATTGCTCGTTTTAATTCTATATATGATGAGCAGGGCCTTTGACTATGAAGCTCGAGGAGTACAATGGAACTCTGCCTTCTTTAGTCTCTACTACATACTCATGGACTAAGGTAACAACACAAAAAAAAGTGATTAATTTTATAAGACCATCTCAATACACGTTGACATATCATTTTCCACAGACTACGAGCATTATATTCTTGGATCAGCCTGTTGGAACTGGCTTCTCGTACTCAAGAACTCAACTTGTTGATAAACCGAGTGATTCAGGAGAGGCCAAACGGGTCCATGAGTTTCTTCAAAAGGTAATGAATCCCAAAGCAAACACCCTTTTCTTTGTGCATAGAAGTTAGAAGAAGCTTATTTTTCTTTTTTTCCCTGGTTGTTGTGCAGTGGCTAGGTAAGCATGAAGAGTTCATTTCCAACCCTTTGTATGTCGGCGGGGATTCTTATTCTGGCAAGGTTGTTCCTGCTCTTGTTCAAGAAATCTCTAAAGGTATGTAAGGATTTTATGATAATCAATCCTTGGAGCCTCTTTCTCAGTCAACTGTTTATATAACAGAGGAAAAACATGATGTATGTATGTATGATACAGGCAATTATCAATGCTGCAAACCTCCAATAAATCTTCAGGTTCGTCGGTATTTTTGTTGCTTCTTGTATGAATGAGATATGCCAAAGCATTATTTAAAACTAATAGTTTCCGTCCAACAAAACAGGGTTATGTGCTCGGTAACCCGTTAACAGAATTCGAAACTGATATGAACAGCCGCATTCCATTTGCTCATGGGATGGCACTGATATCTGATGAGCTCTACGAGGTAATGAAGGATGAAGTTTGCATTTGTTTCTTGTTCCAATAATGCAATTCAATTAGTTTTTTTTTCATTTTCTTTTTCTTTTGCAGTCACTGAAGATAATCTGCAAAGGAAAGTATGTAAATGTTGATCCAAGTAACACAGAATGCTTGAAACTCGTTGAAGAATATAACAAGGTACAGACTCATGAATGGTTTTAGTTGATGTTGTGTCTGCTTAGTAAAAGATCATCACTCAGTTCAAACCTTTTGTTGTTTCTTTATAGTGTACAGAGACAGTAAACCCATTTCTTATATTGGAACCATTCTATGAAGCTGAAACTCCAGACTCCTATGTAAGTAATACATATCTTAGCTCTCTCTTTTACAGTTAAACCATTCATGAAAAAAAAGAAAAAAAATATATATTAAAGGTTGCTTTTGCAGATTTATAGGTATCTGCTAGCTACTTACTGGGCCAATGACGAAAGCGTACGCAAAGCTCTTCAAATCAATAAGGTGTATATATATATAAGCAAGTTCATTTTAAGGTCTTTGTTGGTAAAGAAACGCTGTCAGTTTTTTTTTTTTAAAGATTTATAATTGCAGGAGAGTATAGGGAGATGGATACGATGTAATTTGGATATTCCATACACTCAAGACATTATAAGTAGTGTACCCTACCATGTGGATAACAGCATCGATGGCTATCGTTCTCTCATCTACAGGTCAGAGATTATTTTTTTCCCCACCAAGTTTCAAAACTTTATGTAAACTATGTCTGGTTTTGTGTGAACAGTGGTGATCACGATTTGGGAATGCCTTACCTTGGGACTCAAGCTTGGATAAGATCTCTCAACTATTCGGTTATTGATCATACTGATTTTTTTGTTTTTGTTCTTGTTTATTCGTTTTGATTAGAGTCACCTCAAAGTTAAACTTGCCTTTTCTTGGCAGATATAGAAGAACTTATGCAAATAAAATGACATTTGCTACTATCAAAGCAAGTGTTTCCTACTTATTTCTGGCTATTTACTGTTCTTTCCACTCGACATTTTACTGTGGTTTTAAGGTTTTTTTTTTTTAATTACAGGGAGGTGGACACACTGCAGAGTTTAAACCAGAGGAAAGCTCTGTCATGTTTCAAAGGTGGATCAGTGGCCAACCTCTGTAAATAGTTTCCCCATATTTAAACAAGCTCTGTATATGCACATTCTTTGGTATCTACCTGTAACCATTGAGGTTCTGTTTGTGCGACCACGACGTGCCACTAAACATATTAACATTACAGTATTATTATAAATTTATAAGATGAAATTTTAATCTTTAGGTTTGAATATACAATTGTTTTAATGGTTATGACAAGCGCAATGACAGTAAAGAAGTAGTTTTGTATTCTATATACGATTTGAAGATCATGCACAGTGATGAATCCAATCTTTGAGACATGAAGAGTGGGTAGCTACTTTTTGTTTGGTTTTTTAGTATATAGATACAATCATTGATCAGTACTTCAAGGCCATTGACTTTCTGGAACTGAAGAACTAATGGCTAAAGACTACGTTTCCTCTGTTCTGAAATCTCTGTTTCTGCTTCTTCAACTTGTATGCTTGTTTCATGATGCTGATTCTGCATCTATCGTCAAGTTTCTTCCTGGTTTTGAAGGCCCTCTTCCCTTTGAGCTCGAAACCGGGTTTGTTTCTTCTTCTTGTTGTCTCTTTTGAGCTTTGGAGATAATCTAAGTAGGTTAGCGTTTCTTGGTGAATGAAGTTACATTGGTGTTGGTGAGGAGGAGGAAGTGCAATTGTTCTACTACTTCATCAAGTCTGAGAGGAACCCTGAAGAAGACCCTCTTTTTATCTGGCTAAATGGAGGACCTGGCTGTTCTTCCATCTCTGGTCTTCTTTTTGAGAATGGTGAAACCTAAGACCTTGATAAACTCATTCTTATCCGTCTCTGATTACTTGTTTTAATTCTATATATGATGAGAAGGACCTTTGACTATGAAGCTTGAAGTGTACAATGGAACTCTACCTTCTTTAGTCTCTACTACATACTCATGGACTAAGGTAACACAAAAAAAAAGTGATTAGTTTTATATGACCATCTCAATAATACACATTGACATATCATGTTTCCACAGACTTCTAGCATTATATACTTGGATCAGCCTGTTGGAACTGGCTTCTCCTTCTCGACTCAACATGTTGATACACCGAGTGATTCAGGAGAGGCCAGACGGATCCATGAATTTCTTCAGAAGGTAAACTAATGAGAAACATAAAATGTCTCTTGAAATGAATTTATTGGTTGTGCGTACAATTTAGAAGCTTCTTTTCTTTTCCTGCTTTGTTGTGCAGTGGCTAGCTAAGCATGAAGAGTTTATTCCCAACCCTTTCTATGTAGGCGGACATTCTTACACCGGTAAGATTGTTCCTCCGCTCGTTCAAGAAATCTCTAAAGGTAATGTATGGGTTTTGTGATATCAGTCCTCAAGCCACTTTCTCAGTCAATTATTTTTATAACATATGAAACATGATTGATAAATAAATACAGGCAACTATCAACGGCACAAACCTACAATAAATCTTCAGGTGCGTCTGGTATTTTGTTGCTTCTTGTATGAGATATATGCCAAAGCATTGGAAACTGACCTTGGTACACTGACCAACAACAGGGGTATCTGCTCGGTAACCCGGTAACAGAATTTGAAATTGATTGGAACAGCCGCATTCCTTTTGCTCATGAAATGGCACTGATCTCTGATGAGCTCTACGAGGTATTTCAAATCATAAATTTTGCGTTTGTTTCCTGTTCCAACAATGCATTTCAATAATTCTTTTTTCTTTTTGCAGTCGTTGAAGAGAATCTGCAAAGGGAAATATGTAAATGTTGATCCAGGTAACACAGAATGTTTGAAACTCCTTGAAGAATATAACAAGGTCCACACTCTTGAATGTTTTTTTTTCTTAGTTGATGTTGTGTCTGCTTAATTAGTAAAAGAACATCACTAAGTACAGACCTTTTGTGGTTTCTTTAATTATAGTTTACAAAGACAGTAAACCCGTTTCTTATATCAGAACCATCGTGTGAAACTGAAACTCCAGATTGCTATGTAAGTAAGGCACATGTTAACCATGTGCTTACCGTTAAACATTGAGGAAAAAAGTAAATATATATACAAGGTTGATTTAGCAGATTTATAGGCATTTGCTAGCTAGCTACCTACTGGGCCAATGACGAAAGTGTACGTAGGGCTCTTCAAATCAATAAGGTATAATATAGGACAAGTTCATTTCAAGGGGTTTAGTAAAGAAACGCTGTCAAGTTTTTTTTAAAGAAGATGTATAATTGCAGGAGAGTATAGGGAGATGGGTACGATGTAATTTCGATATTCCATACACTCACGACATTATAAATAGTGTACCTTACCATGTGGATAACAGCATCAATGGCTATCGTTCTCTCATCTTCAGGTCAGAGTTCAATTTTTTTCTTCCCCCACCAAGTTTCAAAACTTTATGTGGTTTTGTCTGAACAGTGGTGATCACGATTTGGGAGTGCCTTACCTTGGGACTCAAGCTTGGATAAGATCTCTCAACTATTCGGTTATTGATGACTGGAGACCATGGATGATCAACAATAAACCTGCAGGGTATTATACTGCTTTTTTGGTTCTTGTTTATTAGAGAGTCACCTCACATATCAATTAATCTTACTTCTTCTTGGCAGATGTACAACAACTTATGCAAATAAAATGACATTTGTTACCATCAAAGCAAGTCTTTCCTACTTCTCTTTCAAAATTTTCTGTTCTTTCCACACCCAAAACATTTTTTACTGCGGTTTTAACTTAAATGAGTTGTGGGTTTTGATTACAGGGAGGTGGGCACACAGCAGAGTTTAAACCAGAGGAAAGCTCTGTCATGTTTCAAAGGTGGATCAGTGGCCAACCTCTGTAAACAACTTCCACATATTATTCGATGATTAAAAAATAAGCATATGATTTGGTATATCTACATGTATTCCTTTAAAGAATGTCTCTCACAAATCAAGTCTGGTTAACCATGGAGAGTTTTGTGTGACGAAGACGTGCCACTAAACATATTGAAATATGAAATTTATTATAAGATGATTATTTACTTTATGTTTGAAAATAATTTATGGATTATATATGTGTGTAATTGTGTATGTATATATTATATATGTGTGTAATTGCAGAATTCTAAGCCTTACGAAAAACCCAACCGAAAGTATATACACATATATAATATATACATACACAATTATGTATTTTTAGAACCCCTAAGTTAGAACTCCCATTGGGATTGCTTTTACAGTACCCCATTGAGGATATTTACTTCAAAATATCGAGTTACGTTTTCCGTAAAACTTAGAACCCAGCAATTACATACACATATATAATATATACATACATATAATATACTCTTAGATATTTTGAGGTAGATATCCTCAGTGGAGGTGCTCATAAAATGGGTGAAACCACCCCCGTTAAATCTGCTTCATTTAATTTCGAACTCACTTCATTTAAACATTGAACACATTTAGTCTTTAGATCATTTTTATTATTTTTTTAAGGTTTTTATATTTTTAATTTATACATATATAATGTTGATGTTAAAAACATATCAAACTCATATATTTACAAAAAGAATTAAAAATACTAATTTTAAAATTTTAAGTTACTAATTTTTAAATAATATTATAAAATTTTGAATTTTTTATTTTATTTTTTAGATTTTTAATGGTAAAATTCCTCAACTATGTTTACTTAATGTAGGAACCCCTAAACTAAAGATTTACCGAAAGTAAATACTTAGTTTGAGGGCTTTTACCCAAAACAAACTTAGTTGAGGGGTTTTAAGTTAAAAATCTTATTAGAAATAAGGAAAAAGAAGTTTTCTACTTACAATAAGACTATGATAAGTAAAGGAGGTCTGACATTCGTATAAATATCAAAGTTGAGTTGTGACTTTGATAAGTAGAATACAAGAAGTTTTTGTGTGTTTAGTTTTGAGAGAAGTTTCTTAACATTAATAAAGAAAGTTGTTTTTATTCAACGGCTACGTGTGTTCTAAAACTATATTTGGTATCCGAGCTTTGAGGTTTTACATCAAAAGATATTAACTCACGTTAAACCCGAGGCCCGAGCCATGGGAGGCAAAGATGCAACACGTTCAAAAGAGTTTTCACTTTTCACCACCAACAATCCAATGCCCGATGTTAAGCACAACAAACTACACCGTATGATCCGATCCATAAGGATGAAAATCTTGCTGAAGATATATAAGGTTGCGATTGAACCAGGTACGGATGATTCCGATAAAACAATATCAATTACCCTGTTACTATCATGACCGCGGTAGTGTCAGAGGCGGAACTAGCCAATATTATAACATGGGGCACAATATATTAGATAACAAAGTTATAGACTTATAGTAGTTATAGTTGATTTTCAACCAAATGTGCATGAGGAATGAAAGCCAAACCCTCTGAGTTTCTAGATTTGGTCAATAACACTATTGAAAACTAAAATTTATGTATGTGGCACTTGCCCACCTAGTGATAAAATGTAGTACATTTGATCGAGTGAAAGTGATGATATGTGTGAAAATGTCAAGGATTGAAATGTTCATTTAAATAGTATATTTTCATGTTTATTGTAGCTAGCTTTATAATGATTCTTCTTCATGCGATAAGTTGGAGAAAGGAATAGAGTATAAAAGAGAATAGTTATTCAAATTCTTCTTCATGTGTGGAAGAGAGTATAAGAGAAGAGATTCTTCTTCATACGATTTATGAATATGTTGTAAGCGATTAGTGACATGAGCTTGTGATGATCTATATTGATCAGATCGACATGAAATCTTGATCAAGTAGTTTGTAATTCACATTTCTATCATAAAGGAGATTGGGAGTACTACAATCTACCGCTTCTCACTATTTTTTCACACTGAAATTAAATTAACAAAAAAAGATTACAAGAGTGTAATACATTTGCCAGCAGATTCCAAATCTTTGGAGATGAAGCTCCAAAATTGAGAGACAAAATCCCAAACACAGGAATACTAAAAAGACAAGAACATGAGAGACTATTCCGACGGTGTGCCGCCGCCGAAAAAACACAAGCTTTTTTTTTGGTAAAAAAACACAAGCTTTGACGGAGAAGAAAATATTTAGAGAGAGAAGACTGTATCGCTTCTCACTAAAACATATAGTTTTATTTATGATAATTTTTTTAGTGATTATATGCTAGTATTGTTAGTGTATTATTGTTATCTTAACTCAATCTATATTTTACTTTTTATCTCTGATGTTATCCATATACAATGCTCCAAACTAACATGACATGCACATTACACTGAAATTGATTAATTTTGCCAAGAAGAAGACAAGCTCATGACATGTAAGGATTAGAATAAAAGTTTCAATTACGTGTCCATTTTGGTTGGTTTAACCAAATTGAACTGCAATAGACACTTAAAAATATATAAAAATCTTGGTCTCTATATCTGGACAAAACGTAATAAACAAACAAAGTAAAATGTTGACCCCCCAAAAAGAAAAAAAGTTAAAGTAATCAAATCAACGATTTAATATTTTCAGAAAAAAATGGGGATATATGCTGTTAGAAACGTATTAAATTAAAACCATACCAAATCAAAGTAGAATAGTAAATTCAGTTCTCAAACTTTTTTTATAGAAAAGTTGGAAAAAAAACTCGAGCTTGAAAAAAATAAATAAATCAAAGAAACGTGTGTTGAATATAGTGTACATATAGTATGTAAATTCAAATAAATATTGAGAGTTTATAGTTCACAAGCTAAGCATAGCCTACACTAGACATCAAAGTCTCCTCATCTGGTCACCATTGGCTATACTAGTGTCTATATATATAGATTGCATCAAGTCATTTTTTCTTCATCCCCAAACACTCAGTGCCTCAGATTATCACTAAAGCTATAGAAAAAAGCACCATGAATCCTACGTTTTACTTCGTTCTTGCCTTAACCATAGTTTTGGCCACAAACACATATGGTGCAGTTCTTGACATCGACGGCGACATCATTTTCCGCGGCAGTTACTATGTTCTCCCAGTCATCCGCGGAAGAGGAGGGGGGCTAACTCTACGCGGCCGCGGTGGCGAGCTATGTCCTTACGACATCGTGCAAAAATCATCCGAGGTTGATGAAGGTATTCCCGTTAAATTCTCAAACTGGAGACCTAGAGTTGCGTTCGTTCCCGAGTCGCAAGACCTTAACATCAAGACGGACGTTGAAGCTACGATATGCTTCCAGTCAACATACTGGCGAGTCGGTGAGTTTGACGAGGAGAGGCAGCAGTATTTCGTGGTGGCTGGTCTACAAGACGACTCACCCAACAGTTTCTTTCAGATCGAAAACTCTGGAGATGATGCTTACAAGTTTGTGTTCTGTCCTAAGACTGGTGATTCTGGTCGTCAATGCACGAATGTCGGGATATTCGTGGACGAAATAGGCGTTCGGCGTTTGGCTCTAAGCTCTGAGCCGTTCTTGGTTATGTTCAAGAAAGCTAATGTTACTGAGATTTCGTCCAAGACTATGTGAGACTTGTGATATGACAAGACTCGATCCTTACTTACAATAAAATGTCTGTGTGACTCTTTCTCTTTTCCTTTGAAAGTTACATATTGAATAAAATATATCTCTTATCTGTTTCTTTCCTCAATTATTTAGCGTAATATTTACATGATCACGAGTTGATTTTTCTAAATTATAATCACTTTGGTGCTGACCCAAAAAAAGAAAATTATCTCTTTGTTACCAAAGTCAACTACTCTGAACCTAACCAGTTAGACCATTGTTAAGTTGTTAATCGAAATTGTGGTCATGGATTGGTAGGTAAGAATAATACGTATTACGTACGTGCATGAGTTGGACACTGAAGTCTCGTATAAGTGCGAACCGGAGTATTTCGGTTTAATAAAATACTATGTAGAATCGGAGTGAAATAAGAAAAAAATTGTCATCTAGTGAAATAATTTATTAGATTATTTATTCCCTATATATTATTTGAGAAGCATTGCAATATTTTTTTTGTATCCACGTATCATCAATAGAATGATTCTTAGAATCCTTAGAGAAATAAGTTGGTTCATCTAAATATATAATAAGTTTTTTATTAAACCATAATAAATACATTATTAATGTGCTTCATTATTTCCTTAAATAAGATTACGGAATTGCCTAATGTGGCTAAAATATATATGACAATTAATGATTTTGAATAATAAAGATTTGATAAAAATAAGTGTGTATTATAATTATATTTGTTTAATTTTAAGCTATTAAAATAAATTAAACAATCATAGTAACCATATAATAAAAATTAAAAAAATTATTTATATATTATATTTTGAATTTTTAAAAACGAATATAAATTACTAAAACTGTTAAAAGTTTCACATTCAAATTTTGTGATCTATGATTTAAAACTTTTGTTATGACATGATACAAATAATTAAAAAATAATATAAGTTGAAAGTCTCATTTAATAAGTATCAAAAATAAAAGATATATAAATATATGTATCATTTTAAATTAAACTATATGCCTTATAAAAATACATAAATATCTTAATTTTGAAATTTACTTTGAACATTTTTTGATAAAAAATTTGAAAAAATATTGACAACTTAATTTCTTAAAATATTATAAATTCTTTAAACCATTAATCCCACGATAAAAATTTTGTTATCACTAATTTAGACTTTTTGTTATAATAGATACAAATGATAAAAAACAAATATGAACAAAAACTATCATCTAATAAATATTAATATTAAAATATACCATATATATGTTATTATCATTTAAATTTAATTATATATCATATCAAATAGAAAAAATATTTTTTCGAATATAAAATTTATTTATATGTTCGCGCCAATTTAATTATATAAGTAGTAGATAATGACTTTTTAATTATTCAATATATATTTATTATTTTATAATATGTTATAAACATATAATATATAAAATAATATATATATAATGTTCATCCTTCGCAAGGTGCGGATCTTAACCTAGTTGCATGTTATACTAAGAGATTTGTTGTATAGTTTTTTCTAGGGATGATCATTCATATATTCGTTCGGATTCAGTTAATCTATTCTGATTTTGGATTTTTAGAATTAAAAATTTAAATTGTATTTGAATATTTACAAATTTTAGTTTAGATTTGATTCCAATCATTTTTGGTTCAAGATTAATTATGATTAATTATGTATTTTTTTAACAATATAATTGTGATTTAGATATTTTTGGTATCCAAAAAATATTTTAGTTTGGATCAATTTTCCTCGGGTGATTACGCATTTACAGACAGAATTGTAGAAACGGAAACTGAAATGGGCCACACTAAGGCCCATGTCCAAATAAAAGCAATATCGAACGGTAGAGAACGAGACTCCTTTTAGGAACGTGAGATAACTGACCGTAGGATGGTGTTTAGTATAATAACAATTGTATTCGTGTTAAAAGCGAGATTGGGCTAAGCATCGTATTTACTTAAAAGCACAAAACCCTCCACCGCCGCTTGCATCGTTCCTTCTCTCCCCTTCCTGTCACTCTTTCTTACTTATCTTCTTCCTTCTTCTTATACCCTTCGACGCAAGAAGAACCCTACAAATCGAAAACAAGGTAAGCCCACTTTCACTAATCTAATCCTTCTTCACTCTGACATAATCGATTGTTTCCTTAGTGCTCTCTGATTCAGCTGAAATGTTTAAGATCAGTTTCGTGTTTTTGTTTTTTTCTCGGTTCATTTGGTTACTGCTTTTGTCATTGAGTAGTATCCTCTACTTTCCGACAACTTAACTAAGTGTACAAAGTACTGTCTGATTTTATCGAAACAATAGATACCTAATCGATTGAAAAGGTTTTCTTTTTTTTTTTGAATAAAATGTTGAAATTTGATTCAAAAGAAAATATAACTTTTTACAGCATTTGCTACTTTGTTTTTGCCTTTTCTATCGAGAAACAGAAATTTTTGGATTACATCCTCACTGATTATCCAGTTCTGGAAAAAGCATTATCCAAAGTCTTGTCGTGCCCCTTGATAGTCATAGTTCTGTTCTTTACATGCATGTCGATGATCCTAGATTGAAAAGATTTAAGCTTTTAACGTTAAAGCTCATAGAACAACACAAAACATTATTCTTCGTGCTGCTAATAATTGATTTATTGTGTGTATTCATAAATGTTTTTCATTACAACAGATGAATAGAGAGAAGTTGATGAAGATGGCTAACACTGTCCGCACTGGCGGAAAAGGCACAGTTAGAAGGTATGTATATTTAAGTCTTTTTTTTTTTTTCTGTAAACAGTTTAATGTTCGCTAAACCATTTTTGTTTTCTCTCCTTTCAGAAAGAAGAAGGCTGTTCACAAGACGAACACGACGGACGACAAGAAGCTCCAGAGCACGCTCAAGAGAGTTGGAGTCAACTCCATTCCCGGTATCGAAGAAGTTAACATCTTTAAGGATGATGTTGTGATTCAGTTCATTAACCCTAAGGGTAAAGTTCCAAACTTTTTGTTCACTTTTATCAATCTTAGCATTTTGGTTAATGGTCATTTGCATGTTTGTTATTAACAGTTCAAGCTTCCGTTGCTGCTAATACATGGGCTGTGAGCGGTGCTCCACAGACCAAAAGTAAGTGTTCTGTATCTACATACATCATATTCTCTTCTCGGCTTATGTTTATTCTAATTTTCGAAAATCTAAATTTTCGTGCAGAGTTGCAAGACATACTTCCTCAGATTATCAGCCAACTTGGTAAGAACCATTTAGTGTTTACTCTTTCCAAACTAATGAACCCTCGAGTTAACAGATTTCTCTTACTTTTTGATAATCGCAGGAACTGATAACTTGGACAACCTGAAGAAGCTAGCAGAGCAGTTCCAGAAACAGGCACCAGGTGGAGGAGCTGATGTTCCAGCAACTATCCAAGAAGAGGATGAAGATGATGTCCCAGAACTCGTAGCGGGAGAGACTTTCGAGACTCCTGCTGCTCAAGAAGCTGCTAAAGCTACTGCTTAAGAAGAGCTCACCAGCAAAACCCTCATCATAACAAATGTTTGGTGGTGGACCGTTTTTGAGATTCTTGTTTTCTCTAAACGTTGCGAACAGAAAGACTTGGTTTTGTTATTATCACTTGATGCGTTTCGTCTGAACAGCAATTTTCCTTTTATTATGGTTAGATCGCTTCCTGCTTACTATCTGTTCAAAGTTCAGTGTTCGGTCTTTTCAATTAATTCTTGCCACACAGCCCTCCTGATCGTGGTTCTTGGTTCTGTCTATAAATAGTTTATAAGGTAATAACAGAATGTGCAAGTTAAGGATTCGAACTTGAGAAAAAGACACAAAAATATATAGTACTTTGTTACGTGTAAGTGTATAAACAGAGATCTAGAGAAACAAAGTGATTGAACAGCCTTGTAATTCCAATCTCACATAGGGACACGTCCCTGCTCCCTTTATTGTGATTCCTCTGGCAGTGAGTACGTTGTACGCCTTAGCACTATCGATAGTCAGGTTCGGATTCTTCACTATCTCCGTAGAGAAACGAAGTTGTCGGCCGCGCCGCTGTCGATCAAGACTACCACCTTCTCGCCTTGTATTGTCCTTTCTAGCTTGATGGTTTTCGATGATGAGATCCCCATCATTGAGCTAATCGAGATCTCTGCTACCTCCCCTTCTTCTTCCACCGTCGCCTCTGCCAACTCAACGGAGCAATCTGAGATATCGATCTCCGTTCCGTCTTCCAGCAGCATCAACACCAACAGCTCCGGCTTTGCACACCGATGATTGTACCGGTATTTCTCGTCACAGCGGAAACAGAGCCCTTCCGCCTTCCATTTCGCGACCTCCTCCGGCGTCAGGTGTCGAAACGGCGGCTTAAGTCTATTGTGTGGGTTCTGGCTTCCATTGTTAGGTGATGTCGTCGTGGGTGTGTTAGGCTTGAGCCTGTTCAGCCCACCTCCTTGTCTATTACCTCCTTGACCATTACCTCGAACACTTTGGGCCTGGAAACGTCCGTTACTGGCCCGGCCCATTTTACTATCACTCCCTTCTCTCTTCTCCGACGAGTCTCCCTCATCGGACCAATCATCGACTAGCTCCGCCACGCTCATTATCTTCTCCAGCCCCTGCGGTTCCATCAATTTCACCCCTGCACGAATCTTAGATCTCAGGAGCGTTAGATGCGAGCGCGATGAACTCCTTCTGAAACTTCTTCACGGAGCTCGTCTGCCTCAGGCTAAGCAGCCTTTCCCTGGCGCTCGAATCGCGAACAGTCGAGAACTGTTTAAGCACCCTGCTCTTCATCTGCTCCCAACACTCAAAGGAGTTTCGGTTTCTCTCTCAACAGTACCAAGATAAAGCCTCACCGGTGAAACATAGCCGCACCGCCCTCATCTTGTCTTCCTCCGTAAAATCACCGATCTCGAAGTATTGATCGATCCTCAACATCCAACTCTCAGCTTCCGTGCCGTCGAACAAGGGTATCTCCATCAGACGAGACAACGAAAAGTTTCGATCCTCCAAGGCCCTCCACAGCGGTTGCTGTACCGTGAACTAGTCACCCTCCAACTTCGACTCGCCCACGAACCTTGCTTCGCCAGTGTACCTCGGTCCTTCCTCGATACTTCCCCAATCCTTCTCCCTGATAGACCGGAGCGTTGAAAACACCCGCTGGATGAGAGATCAAACTAGAGGAGATCGGCCCTTCTTCCCGTCGATCCTTCTCCTTGGTTTGTTCTGTCAGTCGAAGACGGATCTTTCCAAACTCACCGGTCATCTGCTTTATCTCCATCATCAGGCTTTCCATACACCTTTCTAACAACGAGATCTTCCCCACCTCCTTCTCGATCGCGTCGATCCGTTCATCTACACGATCAGTGAGCTCGGTGATCTTCTCTTCGTTCTTCTTAGTCGGTGCCATGCTTGATCTCACGTACCCGAACCGGATCCAAAAAACCCGAACTCGGTGATCAGCGAGCTCGGTGATATTCTCATCGTTCATCGTTCTTCTTACCCGGTGCCATGCTTGATCTCAGCGAGCTCGGTGATCTTCTCATCATTTAGGGGTGGACACTTTACCCGATATCTGAAGTTGTACCGGAACTCGATCCAAAAAATCCGAACCGAAATCCGAACCGAAGTGACAAAATATCTGAACGGGTATTGAATTAGGAGAGATTGGATATGCGAACCCGAACGGGTAATATCTGAATCCGAATAGATATCCGAACATAACCGAACATATGTATAATTAACCTTATATTTATAGTTTACATCTCTCATTTTATATAAAGTATTTATATTGATACTATACATATTTTAAGTTCATACGATATACATACAATTACGAAGAAAATGATTTACTACTCACTTAAAATGCATGTAAAAAAAATTTTTTTCAAGAATTAACAAAAAGTTACATCCAAAATTTAGAAACAACAATCAAATTAATGTCTTTTTAGTTTCAAAATATTATGTCCAAATCTATTAACCATTCAATCTATTAAAAATAAAAGATTAGTTAAGTGAAAGTTAAATATTTAAATACAAGAAATTTGAGAAATGAAAATTTAATTTTGTTTTTTCAAAAATCTAAATATCCGAACCCATCTGAAATAACTGAATTCGAACTAAAAATATCCGAATCCAATCCGAATTACAGAAATACCCGAACGGGTTCTACAACTCTATACTGAAATACCTGAAAATCCGAAATACCCGACCCGAACCCGAACGGATATCCGAATGTCCACCCCTACCTGAAAGCAGTAGCACTGTACATCACAAAGACTTCATTGTTTGGTCAACCGGTCAAAGAGACCAAACACCACATACACATTCTCTTTTTCTTTTTTTTTTTTTTTCATTTTCGCGTTATAACCCCAGTAAATTTCTGGAAAATGAGAAGTGAAATAAAAAAAATGGGCACGAGGGTCGAAAGTGAGAGTGAGAGAATCTCCGCCGCCGTAAGAAGCCCTAGCCAGCGCTTCCGTTCAAACGAGGGTTCAGATTTCATCAGCTCACTACCTGACGCGATACTCCACCACATCCTCTCCAACATTCCGACCGAAGACGCAATCAGAACGTCGGTCTTGTCCAAACGATGGAAGCATGCATGGCGCGAAACCCCTTGTCTCTCCTTCCATTGCCACACATCGAACCACCCTGATTCCATAAGCAAAACCCTAGCCACCTTCACGGCTCCCAAAATCACGAGTTTCCATGTTGATGTTACCTTCAACAACTTTTCTCTAACTCCATCCCATGTTCATAGCTGGATCGAGCTCGCTGCTTCACGTAACGCTGAGATCATGTCTATCATCATCATAATCGTCTCCGATGACAACGTGCTTCCGGATTTCTTCTTTACCAATTCCTCCGTAAAGCAGCTCAGGTTAGCTTTGGGTCGTCGAGGCAACTATAATTATTGCGACGTGGTTCCTAAATGTACTGTCCTTTGGACATCGTTAAGGAGCTTGTCTCTGGAATGTTGCGGTCTGCCCGATGAGTCCCTAGCTAATATTCTCTCTGGTTGTCCAATGCTTGAAAGCCTTGTATTGATTTTCTGTCAACATATTCATCATATTGATCTCAGCAAGTCAATGAAGTTGACAAGGTTGGAGATTACTGGCCACTACTACGGACCAGCCAAGATTGTAGCGCCACACATCCGTTTTTTGAAATTGATAGGGTCTCTTGACCCATGTGTATTAGTGGATGTCTCCTCTTTAACTGATGCTAGATTCAGCCTAAGCTATGTCAGAAGAAGAACAACGGGGGAGGATGATTTTCATCAAGACAAGTTGCTGAAGATGCTAGAACAGTTGCAACACGTAGAGAATCTTACTATTGGACGAATCGTACTTCAGGTATGTTTTCCCATGTTATGATTGTTTTTCTAGCATTCTCTTAACTCTACAGCTTTGTATGCATTTTTGTTAGGCTCTATCTGTTGCCGAGCTTCGTGGTCTTCCTTTTCCGCAACTCCAGGCTAAATCTTTGACTGTTGTAATGATGGTTGTTCGATCTGTTATTCCTGCCTTAGCAAGGCTGCTCCAAAACTCCCCTGGATTACAGAAGATAACAGTTACCACAGTCTGTTATAAAGGCATACAGGTATCTTTTTTTTACCATGAACCTCTTTTTATCTTATAGTAACTATTTACGAGTAAAACAATTATGTGCTTCCACTTTGGGATATATTCTTGTGTGTGTGTGTTTTGAGCATTGTTTTTATTACTATCTTCAGGATCAGGAGCTTGACAGACACTTACGTACGCAAGGCTTGAATCCTGATCGATGCTGGAGATTGAAATACGGGGACTTTCCAACGACAGAGCAGACCTATTCATCATCGTCCTCTGGTGTTGTTTCTAAGCTAGCAAAGTCAAAAGATGTGGTTTCATTCATAAAACTTGTGCTGCAAAACTCAAAGGCAGTAGAGACGATGGTTTTACGGTTGGATGGTTACCTTGATGCAACAGAGTACCAAAAGCTGCTTCGAATGGTTCCAACATTTACTCGCAACAAAAATGTCAGAACTCGTGGTCAAGCGAAGCGGCTCTTCAACGTTTTAAAGATTACTCCTTGAACCGTAAAGATCTATGTGTATAAATATCTGCATTAACTAAGATCGCCAAGATTGTCCGTATTACAAACGCTCATGACTTCTCGTTCTCTTATTGTTATCTGTGAGTTGCTGATTTGTGTTATAATAAAGCTAGTTGCATATGACTAAATGTTAAATATTATTATATTTATTATTATTACTATCAACCTAAAATTATGGAGAACATGATATAATTCATTTCAAAATATTCTTTAGTAAAATGGTTTTTGGAGTCTGTAGGTCTTAATGTCGTGAATTTTGTATAATCCAAGACATTAAGAGACTTTATTCTTTGGTCAACCAGTCAAGTGACCATGCGGACGATGTAACTCGTTTGGGGTCGGGGAAACTAAAATACCTCTAGCCCAGACCGCATAGGATGATCACATTTATTTGGTATAAATATTTTAAATTTAATAGATTTTCTCCCACTATTGATTATATTTACTTACCTCTAAACACTCAATCTATACTATTATTTACGAAGTAAATTTTTGGAATCGAGCTCTCACGTTAAAAGTTAGACTGGTTAATGTCGTTGTTACCCTTAATAAATTTTTATATATACTAATTTAATTAAAACGAATTTTATATTAATAATATTAAATTTCTACAAAGATAATTCTCATACATTTTGTTGTTATCTTGAAATAATATTTTATATTTCTAAAAAATAAGATAATACTTATATATTGTGTTGTTATCTTTAAATACTATTTTTATTATAAAAACTAATATATAAAACAATATATAATTAAATATTAATGAATTTATCCTTGATGAAATTTTATATATATTTTATTATATAATTAAAAACGAATTTATATTAATAATATCATTTTGTTAAAAAGAAAATAATTCATATATTTTGTTGTTACCTTAATGAATATATATATATATAATTAAAAACAAATTGTGTTGTTATCTTAAAAGTTTATATTAATAATATCATATTTTTAGAAAATATTTAAATTAAGATATACAACAATTTATAATCAAATACTAATCAGGTAAAAAAATTTCCATAAAGATATTTTCTAAAATATTTTAAGTATTTGAATGTTTTAATGAAAATATTTATCAAATATAAATAATTTGATGTTTGATTTAATTTGTTTGAAGAGATAAATAAAAACTTATCATATTGGATTAATTTAAACTAATAATTATCCGTAAGAAGATTATGTCCGCATGCGGGCACAACACCTAGTAATTTATTATACAATAAATATCTACCTACAGTATAACCTCTTTAAATTAATACTCTATAAATTAATATACACTAAAAATCTCTATGAAATAATATAATTTTATAGTCTCAAATTGAGTTTTTGGTTCAATTAGTATATCGATAAATTAATATATCTATAAATTAATTAAAAGATTATAGTTTTGGTGTACTCCCAACATTATTAATTTATAAAAGTTTCACTGTATATATATAACATCTATAATATTTTTCATTGGAATCTCTGCCATAACAAATCAGCATTTCATGGGTTTTAAATTAATACTCTATAAATTAATATACACTAAAAATCTCTATAAAATCATATAATTTATAGTTTCAAATTGAGTTTTTGATTCAATTAGTATATCAATAAATTAATATCTCTATAAATTAATAAAAAAATTATAGTTTTGGTGTAGTTCCAACATTATTAATTTATAAAGGTTTCACTGTATATATAAAACATCTATAATACTTTTCATTAGAATCTTTGCCGTAACAAATCAGCATTTCATGGGTAAAAACATAAACTTATCAAGATTTAAGAAACTCATTCAGTTATAAACCAAGTGCCTTTAGAGTTTCTCAACAATATATAAAACATTATACAACATCACTCACCACATAATTAAAAATGTTAAATTTAGTTGTTATGATTAACCTCTGTGAACTCCTAACATTTTGCCAAAAAAACTCCAAAATTACATTTAAATATTTATAAATAATTATAAATGAAACATGTAGAAATAGAATGTCAATAACAATATTCGATAACTGAAAAACAATTTACTTTTTTTTTAATTTGCATTGTGATTGGATTTTCATGATTTAATGATGTCATGTCTACATTGTATATAAATATACAGATATGATTATGATTACCCAATATATATATACAGAAGATTTAAGTACAGTGAATATCACAATCCTCTTTTTAATTATATCTAGATACAGTTGTTTTAATTAATTTATTTAACTATTGGTGGTGTTCTTCAACAAAAAGTTGTTTGAATCTTGAAAGGTTTCTTTTAGGATTCATTCCAAAACCTCTTTTATTCTATCTTCTTATTATAATTTATTTTCTCTTTCTTTTATTGATCTTGAAAAAATTGATCTCTTAATTCTCAATTATATTTTATAACCATTTTGAATTGTTTTTCTCCTTCTTAAAACTCGTCTCTAATAAGCAAAGTTTTCAAAAGATCTCTTCATCTCTTTGAATCCTATATTTACGGGGTAATTAGGGTCTTAATCCAACTAATCATAATAAAAACAACTATTGTTTGGTTTGTCTCCATTAAATCCATCTCTAATCAACACCATGTCTTAGTTTTAATCAATGGTGATATTTGTAATGATTATTTTCACATGAAATTGAAAATGAGGTCAATAGTTGTGCATTAAGGAAAATTAGTATGAGAAATATTTTTAATGGTACCATTACATATTAACACATAAAAACGTGTGACATAAATTTTTTTTGCTAGAATAAGTATTATTATAATCATTAATACAATAGCTAACTACCGTGAGATTTGGTCTGAACTATATCATTCCGATCATATTATTAGAGGCTTATCTTATTTGGTAAGCATCCTTTTTGTCTGTGATTATTGATTGAGAAGATCTTCATTGTTAAATACATGTTAATCAATAGTCCTATACAATACTAGTGAATATTACTAAATCCATGTTGGTCTCAAAACTAAAGATCATGTTGTTGAGAAGTTGCTTGAAATGATATGTACATCTTGATCACGTTTTTGTATAGGATAAATTAGGTGTTAATCACATTGCATTATCAGCTAAACTTTGGAATTTATGTACTATTCACTAAATTTTTGAGTGATATTTTCCATTTGTGGCATCAACAAGTCAAGGAGGATATAGAGTATTTCAGGCTTGGTGATCTATGGGACTGATGTGGCGAGTTTAGTGCATATGGCTTTGTATAACAGTTCAATTTAAAAAAATGGAGAAACCATTATGCAATACTATGTACCTTACTTATCTGCCATCCAAATCCACACTAACATATCCGTTGTGTTGTTCAGGTTAGCTTCATTATCAATCAATTCTCTTTGTGGTTTGACAATGGAAGTGTTCTTGAAGTTTAGGTCGTTATTCGTGTTGCAGGAACCAGAAGAGGTGGTTGAGACTGAGAGTAGTGACTGGTGGATTGATAGCGAGAGCGAGAAGTTGTTGTCAAGATCTATGAGCAATGATTCAAGCAAAACATGGGAAGATGTATCTGAAGATTCAGTTTTTGAGCCATATGGTACACTATAGCCTCGAGATAGACTTGGTTACCTTGACTTTAAGTACATTGAAACAGATCCACCATACAAGCGGTTTCCTTTAACAGACAATGTTTTCTTCTCTGCATGGATCTCTACGAAACCACACTCTTCTTTTTTTTTATCTTTTTCTGAATCAAAATCACTCTACTTGATTCTTCTTCTTCAAATAAACGAACTGGCTGAGAAGTATGCTGGACTTATGACCTTAAAGGAGTATCGATATGTCTCATGCAAGTTAGATGGATTTTGCATGGTAAGCAAGCAATCGTCAATTAGTACAATTCTTGAACGATTGGATTGATAAGTGTGATTGTTTGATGAACTAGGTATCCAATATATCACATTCCGACCTGCAAGAACGATAAAGATTTTGACGACAGGCTGGCTTACTTTCTCATACTTTGTCTTCTTCTTTTCAAGGTACGCATGATCTATCTCGGCTTAGTGATGTATAAAACAAGAACCGTTTCTGTTTTGTTAACGGATTCAAGCTTTGCAGATAATGTGGTGGGAGGAGATGATAGCAACAACAAAAGCAACGAAGAGACAAGAGTGTTGTGAAGAATCTGTTGTGATTAAGAGAATCCCATTGCCTATTTGCCTCTATTTTGTTTGGCTACTTACAAGATGCAAGGAGATCTTTGGCGAAAGACAGGGTTTGATCAGGACCGGTTGATTTACCTTCAGAGCGCTGCAGATTCATGGCTGAAGCAGCTAAGTGATGATCACCATGACAATAACTTCTTCATCAACTTTTGAGACACGACCCTTTCTCCAAACCTTAAAAATTCCATAACCTCTTTCTTTGCTTTTTCTGTTGTCGCTGTTTTCTGGCTCGTTATGCTGTTTTAGATAGGAACCCACAAGGCCAAAATTTTTTTTCTCCTGTTGCAACTTGCAAGCCAAGGAAGTTACTAAGAAGAAAACAGAGTTTTTTTCCGGGTTTTTTTGGTGTTACTGTGATGAGAGAACAAGAATGCTTTGTTCATGGACCATGTAAATGAATTTTGTAACTCTTTCTTCCTTCTTTCTGTTAGATTTTCTAAATGGATCTTTGAACAGAGGACTCTGTTTTGTACTTCTCTATCCAAGTATATAAAATATTTTTGGTGTAAATGTCGGTAAGAGAGAAATAAGAGAGAAATTTAAATTTTGGTTGAGCTGATAAGTCCTTTTGTTTGTTTTCTCAAATTATGATGTTTACTGTAGAGTGATTGATGATGACTTTTGTCTGAACCATATTTATTTGTCGCATTACTTGGTTACTTTTTCTGATAGGTTTGTGTATTCATCTGATCATTTTGCTTGGGATCGTGCATGCTGCTTAGAAGCATTGATACCAAGGATAATTAACTAAATTATACCTTTCCATATGAATCTAAAAACAAACAAAAGGACATAACAGAGAAAAACAAAGACTAAAAGACTTCCATATTAGTCTTTGTTTTTCTGTTATGTCTGCAAGACAATTTTCGCTGGTTGTTGTGTTCTTTGGCCTCCAATGCTTAGGCTTGACGACCTTAGATCATGGTGTGATTAATGGACTCTGAAAGTAGTCATAGGAGCTCCTTTTTTTCTTATCTCTTTTAGAATCTTAGACCGTCTCTGTTTCTTAGCTGTGGAACGCAGTTACTTTGTCAATAGGAGTCTCGTGGCTTCGAGGGACACTGCGTGTACACATGAAGCTGCCTCCATTTGATCAAATATGGTTTTGCTTCACAAGCATGCCCGGTATTAAATTCTACATTGTCTCATCTTTTTTTTTTATCTTTTCCAGGATAAGAGTAAACAAGACTTTATGATATCGTTACACGTATCCATATATATTTGATGAAATATCCGAGATCTTTCTTTATTCTTATTATTACAAGAAAAAAAGAGTAGTATCAAAACAAAGATTTTATGCAAGTAATTTCACACAGACAAAGAGAGCTTGAACAAACACCAAGAGGCGAAAGACCACATCTAGTAATCTTCAGGAGCCAAGGGCTGGTGGGTGGGGTGCGTAGGTGGCTCGGTCGGTATGACCATGTACTCATATATAAGAGCAGCTAAAGCACCACCAATGAATGGTCCGACCCAATAGATCCAATGGTCATCCCATCTCCATCCAACCAACGCTGGGCCAAAGGCTCTAGCTGGATTCATTGACGCACCAGAGAACGGTCCACCAACCAAGATGTTAGCCCCAACTATGAGTCCTACCGCAAGTGGTCCTATAACCCCAAGGCTTCCACGCTTTGGATCAATCAAAGTTGAGTAAACGACGTATACTAGGCCAAACGTTAAGATGATCTCCAAAATGAGTCCATTAACTGCACCAACACCTGACGCTACACGGAAACCAACTGGTCTCTGCATGAACACAAACTCTTTAACCATTGTAACACAAAACACTAGCTCACATCACATATATATGATATTAATTAGTCTTACCATGCCGTTTGTGGAAAGCCTTAGCAATAGACAAGCGAGGATGGCTCCAAGAAGCTGAGCTATCCAGTAGTATATGGCACGGATCGCAGAAAGTCTGCCTCCAATAAGAGCACCAAACGTGACAGCCGGGTTAACGTGTCCACCAGAGACATTGATGGCTGCAGAGACAGCAGCGAACAGAGCAAACGCGTGAGCTAACGCTACTAACACCAGTCCTCCTGGTGTGTTTGTCCCCGCATGAGCCGCATGGCTCCAATACAACTTGTCTGAGAGAAAAAAAAACTCATAAGACATATCCACATAAGCAAAAGACTCAAAACATAGAGAAGGGTGAGTGTTACGAACCGAGAGAGAGGATTGAGCCTTCAGCTGCAAAGACAAAGACAAAAGTGGAGAGGAACTCAGCTAAAGTGGCTCTAATGGAGTCAGGGTGTGTAGCCTCGTCGGCCCTACCAAAAGCGTATGCTCTATGAGCTGATGTTGCCATTACAATCACAACGCTCTGAATTAACAAGGATGTGTGAAGAAGAAAGATAGACGTGAGAAGAGAGAGATAGAGACAGAGAGCTTAAAAGAAGCGAAGTCGAAGTAAAGAAGGACAGATGTGAGACTTGAGTATCCTGAGATGGACACGTAGCCTTGATTGCATGCATTTTTACTTAACCATCATGACTTCAAATTAGTTTGTGTTCGTGCATATCATTAACTTGCTCTGCCTCCTTATCTTCTCAAGGTAAGTTTTTGGACAAACCGTAAGGTTCGAGTTTTATAACTACATGTCCTCGTGTGCGTGTTTGTCTCTCTGTGTGTATTGTGCTGACTATGCATGCATGTATGCCAAATAGGTAGATTGATCAGAATCTTAACCCTTTTTGCTGTATTTAGCTATTTTTTCTTTAAAATATAAAAACTTTATAATAGAAAAGATTTTACTCAGATATGTAAAATAACATTCTCCCACTTCATCTAGATATATAAGAAAGTAGTAATGCTATTATAGAAAAAAAATGAACACAAATCATAGAGTTTCAAAATGATTGTGACATTTAAAGTAACCAAATTTTTGTTTATGTCAAACAATGTTCTTGTATTTTTTGAAGCAGTGATCCTTAGTTTTCCACCTGATTACATCTTAGGCTTCTTCTGATTTTGGCTGGTTAACACAACTGACAAAAAAAACGTTTCCAAGAAGAAAAAAACGTCTTCACTGAATCTGCTGATATATTGGGTGTGACTTCTTCAATCAGGCGTTATTAGACCCAGAAGCAGCAGCAGCCTCTGCCGCTTTCTTCTTCTCCCTCTTCTTCTTGTTTCTAAGAGCGTTCTTGCTCATCTCTCTGTATTTAACAACAGAGTATCCATCAACAAAAGAAACCATTGATGGTTTCTAAGTTTATGTATGTATTGCAAGATAAGAGACTTACCCTTCTGGGTTTACTCCAAGCAACTGCAATTTACAAATCATGAAACTATCAGATACATTGATATGTGAAGCCGTATGTTCAATAAAAAAACGGTAGTAATGGGGAACAGTTAAGGCCAAAACCACTTTAAAAAGCCGGTTGGGATAAACTGGGTATCACAATCATGACTGTAGTTGTGAGACCATAGAAAAAGTTCATTATGGGTAGTAGTACCTCAGCTTGAATGGCAGCCGCTTGCTTAGCATGAGGAGGTCGATATGCAGCTGGTCTTTGTATAGTGGGGATGGAAGCAACAGGTTTCTTCTGAGATGATCCTTGTCCTAAGAAAGAGTAGAATCGTTTAAGGAAAAAATAAACTTACTTACAATCAGCATATGTTAAAGATTCAAGAAGCACGAGACTCAGACCTTGCGATTTGCCCTCTTCGAGTTTCAATGATTCAACTGACTTGAGAAGTTCACTGATCTCATCGAACCTGTCTGGAGACTCCGGTTTCCATTCAACCTGTAGGTAAAATAACCATGACACGTTTAGTAAGACAACTTGTAATTATGTTTTTCAAAGCTGTTAAGAGATGTATACCTGGTACAGTCTCTCAAACATCTTCTTGAAATAACGCTTCCCGTCATAGTTGAAGATTTTAATCCTTCAGTCAGAACAAAGAGGATATAGAACACAAAACAGTCCATATCAGTGAGATATCACAACTCTGCATAATAGACAAAGGAGAAACCATCTCCTCTGATAACTTTAAATATAACAGCGACTAGATTCATACGTTAAAAGTCATGGATTAAGATAAGTGGATATGACGACATATCACCACTCGATCTGTTCAGATGAACTATGACCCACTGATGCAGATAAGATACCAAACTCAATATTGTAGCAAGAAGTTTTAACATACCCATTGTCGATTTGACGTCTTGGTGCTGTTGATGCAGTCAGGAAATAACGCCCATCCGGAGACCATTCACTTGTTACAGACCACTCGGCTTTGTTACTTCCTAGTTGCTTCTTACTTACAACGTCCCAGAATGTCTGAAACGTATTAAGTTAATCCATTGAGTAGACTGTTAACCGAAAATTGAAAGATATGAAGAGCAGAAGATATCGTTATTTACCATATCACCAGGCAAGTTTCCGAATCCAGCCACACATAAAACTGTAGAATCGATTGAAAGTTACCAAGTATGCACAAACACAAATACTCAATTCATAATGAAACAAAAAAAAAAGAAGATAAAGAATATAGGAATGAGGAAGAGAACCGTACTTCTCCCTTTTGGGTTCCATCGAAGAGTGTTATAAGGACCTTCGCCAAGTTCCATCAAAGGTTTGCATTTCTTGTCAAAGATTGTCACACAAGCAGGCATAACTGAAGTCACAATTAAGGAAAAATAAAGTTTGAAGAAAAATAACCTCTTAACACGAACACAAAGATATTAACATGTCAATTGGTGATGACATGCACAAGAAAACATTACTCTTAAGTCCTTATAGCTGATGTAAAAAAAAAAGGATACAGCCATATACAACTGCAAATTCTGAACCCGAGAAGGACCACTGAACATCATGAACTGGTCCCTCTTTACCTGTCAAAGCACCAGAGAGTCAGTACTTTCAAAAATCACAAGAGAGCAGAATTATAAAAGCTGAGGACGTACGTAATGGAACAAGGCCTTCATGTGTGCCATCTACGGTAAGGTAGTGTAGCTTCGTTTCCCCATAATAACTTTTGTTGGTCTTGTCAACATCTGATTGTACAACCACCAGGAGTCCAGTGGAACCATGGTTCCAACTAAACTGCACAGAGGAACACCGGAAAAAGCTACGTCTAGCACTTGGCTGACTCTCGGCATCTTTCCCACAACCAAATATCTGGACACTACCTGGACTTCCCTAAACATATGTAAAGCATTAACCATGTCAGAGTAGCTTATCCACTGAAGAAAAAATTGTGTCTTTTACTACTAAGTAGCACATAGCCCAAGCAATGAAAAATACCTTTACTTCTGGAACAAACACAGCAACATGGGAAGCTGGGGTTTTAGAAAGCTCAAATGCCGCTACTCCAGGAACTCTGATCCGGGATGTTATCCCTTTCGAGAAATCTTTGGGGTCAAAGAACTGGACCTCATTAGTAGCTAAACGGCAGGCAGAAGATTCATCAGGAGAGAAGCGAATCGATGGCCTATAGAGCAACCACATAAACACTCCATATCATATAAAAGCAGTATAATAGGCATCACAAATCCAATCATTAAGCACTAAGAGCAGCTTACCATGTGGTTTTAGTAATGGACTTTTGGTAAAGACTATGCGCAAGATCTCCAGTGTCAGTATTCCAAAGGGAGACGTTCTTCTCCTGGGGAGTAGTAGGTTTCTGAAAGGTCTGAAGATAAGTCCCACACGGAGATATCTCAGTAGCAGTAACATTAGCTACTGCGAAAGACCGCACTTCTCCCAAGCTGGGGGAGTCATAGATACTAATGGTTCCATCAGATTTCACAGCCATGAACTTGGATCCATCAAGGCTGAACTTGGTGCTGGAGCATGAAACTCGCTCATTCTTGGGAGTAGGTTGGCCGTTACTACTAAAAGGAGGGCCATTCCAGACAATGAAACCTTCAGCATCTCTAACTGCAATAAAAAAAAAGGAAGTGACTTTAGAGAAGAGAAGCACCTCTCTGAATATAACCTGAAACTGAGTCTGAGAGATGTGTTACCTAAAATCTCCAAAGATGGTGAAGAACTCATTGCTTTACTTGAGAGAGAGAGACCTGAATCAATGCATCAATCAACAGAAAGCTTTTAAATTTCCTACTGGGTCGATAAAATGAATTGAGGATAGTAAAGTAACACAACTTGTCTAATTGAAATCAACATAAAAGCTTTCAAATTTCCTAGTGAAACCCACATCATGAATCAAACTTGAGCTATGAGCAGGCTAGTTAGTAACACATGAATCGCAACGTAGATCACTATGGTGGATCGACGAAATGCATTGAGATTAGTAAAGTAGCCAGCTTTTTATTACAACACAACAACTTCTCTAGGTGAAACGAAAGAAGAAGAAGGTACCTGAAACGATCGGCGGGGAGAGTGATCGGTGGCTGTTGTGGCGGGCTTAGCTCTCAACTCTGTGTAATGAGATAACCCTAAGATTGCAAATTTCACGAAGACTTTACAAACCCTCTGAATTACCCAGAAGGTTACCCTTATTAAAGGATTAACCGGACGAACGGATTCTCGCCCGGTTCGGTAACCGATTCATCCGAACCGAATTAACCGCAAGCCTAAATAGTAAATACTAGTTGTGTTCGCTCGGTGGCTGCTCTCACTTTCCATCGTCTCTACCAGGTGAAATCTCTTTGCAATTTTTTTGACTAATTCGATCCAAGTAAGATTTTTTCGTACTGAGAATCGTGTCTTTCATCAAGGGTTGGCTTTAATTTTTCTTATTCGGGACTCTTTCCTTGATTGCTCACCACCTGCTCGACGAATTTCCTCAATAGAAACCATACTCTGTTTTTTTTCTCTCGTGGATATTGGTTAGTTATCATCTGAATTTTGAACCTTTTTTCAGTATGGCAGAAGTGAGTCTTGGTATGCTTATAGACATTGTGGACGAGGAGTGGATGAGGGACACTCTCCCTGATGATGGTGAACCTACCTTCCCTCTCGACATCATTTTTTTTTTCATCACATTAATTGTTTGTGTGTTATTTATTTATTGATTGATTGTTTGCAGATCTCCCATTGCCTCCAGTGCTTGCTGTTAGGACTGATGATACCGAAGAAACCAGTATGTTTTCTTTCCCCTTTGGTTTGTTTTGCTTTATTACACACTCTAAAGCTTTCAATTCACCATGTTGGTGCGTAAGATACTGAGATCTTGAAATGTCATAAGGAAACCAATGGACACATAGTGGAATATACATTGAGAGACACTTTGAGCTTTAGGGCTTTCTCCTACGACTAAAGCATTTGCGATTGTTTCAGATCAGGAAACTCAGCAAGTAGATGGAGAAGCTTGGCATGATCTTGCACTGGATACCCAGTAAAAAAAGCCAGTGGAAACTTTTTAAAAGAAACTCCTACTTGCATCTATCTCCTTTTATTGTGTATGATCAGAACTTGTAAGCTTTTTCTGTTAAGACAATCATTGCTTCACTTCCATTAATAAAACTCTCTTGGATTTCCCTTTATGTTGGATGGAATCAATTTGCTTCTTCCTGCTGAAATGTGACCCTTTTGCTGGTGTGTCTTGCTATCATACCATTCAATCTGAGAATGAATTCAGATATATAGTTTGGATATTCCAATGTGACACATCTCTAACAAATGGTCATTGTCATATAACTCCATGCCAAAGACTGAAGTTCGTGTTCATCCTAGTCTTACTGTTGATGATGTCCTCACAGGCAGAGACTTTTGTCTTATCGAGTTTCAACTTTAGATGGCAAGACATTAACAATACTAACATGAACTACTTCGCTACCCGTCATAGTCCTGTCAATTATTATACTCGAGCCATATTTATAATTTTGATATTTAAATGAAGAAATTTTTAAAAAGAAATTTGTGTCAGTGTCAAAGTATACTACGTTCTTTTAAAAATAGTTGACTTTACAAATTAACACATTCCTTAAATTTTTGTAACAATTCTTTTGCAAATGGAAAAAGTGGTGTTAAAGTTGTGACTCTATACATATCAAGCCGTCACTTAAATTTATTTAGTTTATCTTGGATTCAGAGATCATGATCCATTTTAATCCCATGGTTATTATTTAACTCAAAAGTATAATTGATATATATACACTAGATAAAAATATAAATATTTATACTTTTGTTTAATTGAAGTTGAATGGAAGAAAAAGTTGGGTTGGAGTGCGTTATGTTAGAAAGTGCCGACTAGATGAGTGAGGACTACGGTGCGAGGTAGTTAGCTAAACATTAATAACCTTAATCTTCTGTGAGGATCGACTATACTTTACTTATTAAACTTCATCAAAAGGTCTTCTCCGATTTATCTAATAGTATGTATTATATGCAGATTTGTATATATTGATATGTATATTATTTGTTGAAATGTTAAATCTGTTGATGAATAAATAAAATTTACAGCCAAAACAGTTACAGTCTAGTTGTAATAGAAGGTTTAGAACTGTTCTGGAAGTTCAAAAAAAAAAAAAACTGTTCTGGATTTGATTTCTACTGTTAATTACATTCCTAATGTGATTGTGATTAGACGAATATAAAACTACGTATAAGTTTTAATTTAATAAATTTGAGACTGGATTTTTCATCGATGCCAGTTTTTGGAGAATTAGCTGGATTTTAGCTTTACAAATAGTTCAACCCGATCTATACCAATTTATTTTAAGTTGAAAGCTACGTAACTTGACAGTTTAAGTTCCACTAATTAGTCATGCCATAATATTACATTGTATAATAACCAATTAGAATGCATATTGACAAAAAAACACACACATCCATAACTATTTTGTAACTTGAAAAAACTCTATGTTTTATTACCACACTCATTGCCGGTTAATGTTTTATAAAACTGGAGAACAAATGGGCTGTTATGTGGTTCAAGGTTAAGAAATGATCATTTAAATTATAGTACATATACCTTTATTTCAAAGAATATTACTGAAAATAAAGTTGGAAATAGTTTATTATATTGAAGATTGAAAACGGATTGGAAGCGGGTTAGAAGCCATAGTTCTACAGCTTTTCCTCAGGACAGGACAGAGCCTGCCCAATCAAAACAACATATAAGAGCACATGAGGATCTTGAGTATCTATATAAATCGTATCTCAAATATACAATCTAACATTAGGTATTTTTTTCAATACTGCCCTCTTTAACTAGTAGTTAGTGTTCAAATAACTTTTTCTTTTAGATTCGAATTGGTGCTTCACTTACTCTATAAACTAAGCCAGCTAGTATCCACAAGATCCAAAATTGTTTCCGCTAATAATCTAGTATCATAAAAGAGTTCAAATTATTAATTAACCAAAGTAGAATATATATATATAACTTTGCCATACTCTCTCGTTGATGTTAAAGAAAAACAGTGAAAGAAGCTTTATATATGATTTGGACCTCACTCATGAATACTCTCGAAGTTCTTTTGTAACATACAGGTTATATAGAGATTCATAGTTGATTTTGTTTGTTATTAATAGCACTATTATATTTCTTATTTTAAGTCGGTAGAAAGAATTAATATTCAACCAAAAGACATTACTCAGATCATTTACTTCGGATTCACGTTAGTTAACTCAAATGGTCAACTAGTCAAAAGGGTCAAAAGTCAGCCAGGGATGACTCTTTGCTAAACAATTTATTTTCGAAAATAGGACCCATTCACATTAAGATCGATTCATTCAGATGCACCTTAACATATGTCATCTACGCAATTTCACCTTTTTCTTAAACTGTTACTTTTTGTGTATATATAATTTTACATACAAAAATCGCAACACGTTAAACGCTCATCAAAGTTTAACATATATTAATATAAAGTAAAAATAAATTAAATAACCTTATATTTTATTATTTATTTTTGATTATAAAATAAATAGTAACTTTCTATTATGAAAATATGTATTATTCAATAATTTTTTATGTGAATCTAAATGGATAGCATAACCACATTAACTAGAAGCTAAATGGTTAGAAGGAGATAAACCATACTTGACTAGCTAGTCTTGAACTCGTATCAATTAAAATAGATAAAACTGGAAAGGAATTGTCCGCAGTCCGCACAGATTAATTGCAGCAAGGAGCAGCAACCATATAAAGACAACCCAATCTCTAGTATTAATGGAATCATGTAAGGTATAAACTTCATTTAAAAGCGGAATAAAATGTTCTAACACTTGTGATTTTATGTCTGCATGCGATAGGTAAATGTTCAACTCATTTACCTAGAAAAATAAAGGTATGAAGAATGTTCATGCCCCACCTAATTTGTTGCTTCATGTTCGTACTCTGAAACAATCAAAAGACGTTATCTGAGTAGCTGTCAAAATCGAATTTATTCAGGGACTTTGTGATCGAGCGAAAAAAAACGGATTTGAGATGCCAACACATTCCAAATTTTATCTACTGTTATGTGAAACTAAATTACATTGTTCTTGGACACCTATATGATATAGGCCTATGCTTTTGGCATATTTTTATATCCAAAAAAAATATCTATTTATATGCTACACTGCATTTACTCTTGATGATTAGTCTTAGCTCTAAACATATCTATAAATCTAGGATATCTCAAGTTAAATAAAACTGACCAAAACGAACAACAAAAGGTAATTTTCAAAAAACAAACAATAAAAATAGGTCTGAAGGCAGTTCAGAAAACGGTTCCAACACTGAATCGATAACCAAAGATCTGACTCGATATTCCGAACCCCGGTCAAATACGCTCTGAATACAACTCTCCTATCAACATGAGATGGTTTTCACATATTTTGACTCTTATATTGTGATAATTGATTTTTTATTTTATTATTTAAGCACTTTGCCCTTCCTAATATTTTAAACATATTGTCTTATTTTCCTACCACCCTCCGATCATCAAGCGGCCAAATTACAAATCCTATTTGACCCAAATTTTCTCTCTCTCTCTCTCTCTCTCTCTCTCTCTCTCTTTTACTGCAAAACTCATTAGTTAAAAACTAAATGTATACCTTCTTTTTATTTCTACCTAGTGTGCGGCACAACAATTAAGATGTATTTGATCTGCATTTGAAATAACTTATATTAAAAATATATATATGTTATTCAAATGTAAATTTTAAAAACTCCTATAAATTATAATGTTATTTCACTTGTAAATTAAAAATGAAAAATATTGGAAATATTTTAATTTAAAATTTTAGTGATTTTAAAGTATTTGGATGAAGTTTTTTAAGATTTAAAAATATAAAATTAAAGACCATAACTTTAGATTGTAGAGTAGCTGATTAAAATCATAGTAGCTTTCCCAATTCAACCAATATTATCTAAAATCTCACTGAATATCAAATCATTTCAAATACACAAGTCAATGCTTCTTTTCGCCTGTTTTTTTTTTTTGATAACTCTGGTATCTGGTCAGCCACAATCCCAACTATCCCCTCGAAAGGGGTCCAGCGCCCCAACGGAAGGGATGTTAAATCCGTTGTGGCCAAGACTCGAACCCGGGTGGCGGACAGTACAGCTGTACCTCCTTTACCTGTTTGCCTGTTTGCAACTCCTTTTTCAATTTTTTTGCACATTTTCATATTTTTATTATGTAACTTAAACATTAGAGAATCATCACAAACTAATTAACAATAGCCTGACTATGTATAAAGAGGAGGTGGTGTTATATGATTTATCATGTTCAATATATGATATATATATCAATATGGGTTACTTGAATAGTATATCTTATAGCATTATATATTGAAAAAAAATATATTATATAGATTGCTCTCGATCCAGTCGAACTCTACATAATCAATTTAGACAACGGGAAACTATCTTCATCTTTTCTTCGCTTATATTTTCTTTCATACCTAGGAGCTTGATCTTTACTGCTGATGATCTGACAAAATCAGAACTGTATCACTCAAACTTTGTTATGCTGTTATAAAGCTTTAGTTAATCAAATGGTTGTTCAATACCCTAAATAAATAAATAAATAATTTGGATTTAACCACCTTCTTGTCTATCTATATATATTATTATTTGTAAAATGATTTTTTCATTCGAGCTCTTATGTTAAAAGTTAAACAGGTTAATATCATTACTACTCTTAATGAATAAAATATATAAATTAGCCACAAAATCAAAACAAATTTTAATTTGTTGATTAGATAAGTGATTAAAATTAGCAATAATAAGAATTATCCAAAATATAAAAATAGATTTTAAAATAAAAGATAATTCTTATATATATTGTGTTGTTATCTAAAAAAACATTTTAATGAAAAAAGTTAAAATATTAAAAACATAAAATACATACCTAAATATTAATCACGTAAAATTTTTTTATTTTATATAATTGAAAAGAGAATATTGAATGATTTTTAAGAGTTATTTATGTATGATAAATATTGTGTACAAAGAATTCTTCAAAAAAATTAGAACACATAAGAATGTTCAAATGAAAATATAAATAATAATAACTTTCAAAAAAATTGCACCACGTAAAAAATTTCAAATAAAAACATAAATAATAAATTATCCTTATAATCTTTTAATTAGTAATGCATATATTAGTAAGTAATTATAAAATGTTTATGTTCGCATGGGTGGGTGAAATACCTAGTTTTATAATATATATAGCAAAAAAATATCATTTCAGTGAGATTGATCCCAGTTCCATTTTCTATATAAATGGTTCAAGCATGTGAGTGAAAACACACACACAAAACACGCTAAACATATAAACACATTGCGTATTGAATCATTGATTAGCACATAACACATGGCTAACTTAAAATTTTTGCTGTGTTTGTTCCTGATCTGTGTTACGTTGTCGCTGTCATCAGCATCTCGGCCAATGCAGCAGCGGTTTGCAAACGCAGAGGGAAAGAAAGGAGGGCGTATGATGAGAGAAGCTGAAAAGGTGTTGAAAGCTAATATGGAGAAGCTAATGGAGAGGGGCTTTAGCGAGTCCAAGAGACTTAGTCCTGGAGGTCCTGATCCTCGTCATCACTAAGTACTACGTACCCTCGTATATTTAAATTTGCAGGGATGTCTTTTCTTTTCTTGATCTTGAACCGGTTTAGAAGAAAACATATTGATCCGTTTTGTACGCAGCCTTGTTTGTTCGTTCGGTGTAACCAAAATAAATTGTGATGTTCGTTACACGTTTTATGAATTGTGCATGCTTTACGTACTCTATACATTCTACAATATACAATAGTCTACTAGGACCGGATTATATCATGTTTCTATGAAAAGAAAGTACAAATAAATAGTATGAAAAGTGAGACTGAAATAATTTAATTTATCATGTTTGTATTCTATAATGGCTCGTGTAGATATAAGATTTAAAATTAAGTTTGAAAAAGTATAGATTATTTATGGACGACAACATAAGGGCCTGACTGGTTCAACCGCAGCGGTTGCGGTTGCGGCTGCGGGAGTTTGCGGATGCGGGTGGTTGCGGTTTTCTAGCGGTTTTAAGAGATTTGTACGACTGGTTCTGCGGTTAGAAATTGGTGCGTTTGCGGAATACTTATGACTGGTTAACTACCAAATACAGCAGCGGTTAAATAATAAATTAACAATATTTACATTTTATATAATTATAAAAATATCAAAAATCATAATATTATAATAAATATGTAAATTATATTTTCAAAGTTATAGTTTTAAATTTTTTAAATTATAGAAAATATTTTTATTTTAAAATTTTATAATATTAATTAAAATATAATAGATATATTTTAGTATTTTTATAATTCCATTTTAAAAATTTTATTTTTATTTTTATTTTTGTATTTATATGGTTTTTAAAAAAAAAGAAAAAAAAATTATCCTCCCGCAACCGCCCGCAACCGCAAACGCTAGCTGGAACCAGCTTTTGATTTTAAGAGGTTCGGAGCGGTTTGAAGCGATTTGTAACGGTTTGTATGATTGTTTCGAAACGCTGTCAACCGCTACCAATCGCAAAAGCTGCGTTTGCGGGTGGTAGCGGAAAAACCAATCAAGCTCATAATCCGGAATTTTGACATAATTTCTCAGCAGAGCTCGAAGAGTTTGTAGACTCAAGAGGCGTTTTCATGTTTTTTCTTACTGCATTTCGAATAATCAACTCAAACGCTGATCATTTGGCCAAGAGTGCTTGTTTTTTATTATTATTAGATATTCCGTTGTTTACCCAATCCACTTCATATCTAAAGATATGAACACATAAAAAATAACCAGCAATGAGATTCAGATTTTGTTAAACATGTGGCAAACGCTCTCTAAAAAAAGGGATAGCAAAGGCGATTAGGGTTTCACCACCCTTTCGCCGCCGTTGGTCTCGCCTCACGCGTATCAACGAGAAGCTTCTTCCTCTTCCCTTCCTCTCCGTCCATGGCGCCGCTCGTATCAGGTCCAGCTTCACTTCCACGCCCTCCCTCAGATCCACCAGATCCGAAGTTGAAGGTTGCTCTCCCGTCAAATCCTCCAGATCCACCGGTTCCTCCTGACCCTCCGCCTGATACTTTATCTTTCACGGGTTTACTTCAGTTGTACGATCTCTGGGTCACACTTACCGTTCCCCATAAGTTTTCAGATCCAAAGCTAGGTTTGATGATTTCATATGAACTGAGTTTGTTGGATCCGAGTTTTTCTCTGTTAGTCCCGACTGTTTCGGTTACATTTAGTTATGCTACTGTGGCCTTTGTTGGTACTTTTGTGGTCTATGTGTGGTCCTTTACTGCAGTATGCAGTTGTCCATTTACTGCAGTATGCAGGCTTCCTTCCACCTTTGCTCTAATGGCTTTTGTAATGATATGGCATTCTCTCCTCCTGTGGCAGCTTGGAGTGAAAGTTCTTAAGTTATGTATCCTTCCAGCAAATCTGGTTTGTTTGGGCTTTAATTGCCCTCCTTTCTCCTTTAAGGAGTTGTTTTTCCTCCCACATCTATCACTTGTCACTAGTGAAATTGTTATAGGGAGCATTGTTTTGAAGATGGTTCTGTTTGAAGCAGAAGCGAAGATGTTTATCGTCTCTCGTTTAGATGGTGTCAACTATCTGACCTCTTTGACCATGGAGGGTTTCATCCCTCCCCTTTATTGTTTCGAAGAAGAATGTCAATTTGAAGAAGTCTTCTTATTTGACTGCCCTCTTTCGGAGACAACGGTGGTTGAACTCGTGATATCACCTCTATCTTTAAGCTTTTATTTGAGTACTTGTTGTTTAAGCTTTCTCATTTCCTTGTCCAGTGTATTGGTCTATGCTTTGGTTTGTTTGGCTCCTTGTAGCCTTATTGTATCCTCCATTGATGGAGTTGAACTCTTTTAAGTTTCAATGAAAGTTGTTTGACCAAAAAAAAAAAAAAAAATAACCAGCAATAACAGTAATGACTATTAAGTTGATTAATCCAAATAAATAAACGCTTATAATTTCGTTACTAGATCCACTAAAACTTGTAGGTGTGTGTATTGTGTAAATAAAGAGTATGAAACTGTGTAATACAAGAGATCACGTATCTTGTTACAAAAGATATGAATCAAAGTAACTTACAAAATCATTGAAAAAAAATCAACTGTCTATAGGAAGAGGGTACCTACAAAACCTCTCATTAGTCATACACATAAAGAATCTCTCATAAGCTGAAGCCATCTGAGTAGCTGTAAACATTGAAATAGCATAATCCTTACAAGCTTTCCCCTTCATCTCCAAAACCCTAGACCCATCACTTACAACAGAGTCCAACGTCTCAACAAGAGACCTCACGTTTGGAGAAAACGTATACCCAAAACGCTCGTCCACAACCACCGTCCCAACAATGCTCGGGTAGTTCGGCGCCACAACAGGTTTCCCACACTGCATTGCCTCAATGATCGTCAAGTCGAGCCCTTGAGGTCTCAACGTTGGATTCACAAACACATCCAAAGCGTTGTAGAAACCAGAGAGCTCTTCAGGCTCTAAAGACCCTAAAACCCTAACGTGATCACCAAGCTCCGCGTATCTTTTCCCCCAAGGACCAGATCCAGCCACAAGGAGGTACACTTGAGGGTGCGTTTTAGCGATCAAAGCAAACGCTTCGTACAGAAGTGGATGTCCTTTGTCTCTCACCAAACGTCCAGACACACCCATCACAATAACTGTCCCATTACCTTCCGGAACACCGTGTTTCGCCCTAAACCTAGCTCCAGCTTCAGGGGAGTACACGAACTTAGTCTGGTCAACGCCGTTGACTATCACATGAACGTTTCTCTTAGGAAGCTGGTAGATGTTAACAAGAACCTCACGCGCGCTGTTGCTTATGCAAATGTGCTGTTTATAAGCCGGGAAGAATCTGATTTCATCGACGAGTCTAGGCATTGTGTGATCAAGATCGGAGATAGGATGCTCATTCGAGTAATAAAGCTCTTCAAAAAGCTTAGAATGCATAATCTCGTACCAAATGCCATGCCATGTCACAGCCACGTCACCTTTATGCACCATCTTGACTCGCCAATGAGGAAGAGCAACGCTCTCCGTGTGAACATAGTCGAAAGGATGATCTACACCGTTGATTCTGTGGAAGATCTCGAAGGCATGAGAGATGTTAAGTGCACCGTTTTCGTTTGGGGCAAAGTAGATGTGTAGATCTCCTTTGTTGTAATACTCTTCTTGGTTTTCATAACGGTTACTTCTGTCGGAAGAAACCGTGAAGACGTGAACCTCGTGGCCTCTTGAGGCGAGAGAAGTGTAGAGAGTGTATGCGTGACGCTCCATCCCTCCGGGGATCGAACCAACGGGCCATGATTTGCAGAAGACGGCGAGTTTTAGCTTCTCGGAGATTGATCCGAAAGAGAGTTTGTTCCATGGGGATGTTAGGTCTCGAAGATCTCCAGCGAAGGGAGGATTTTCCGCTGAAGAAGTCAACGGAGAGTGATCGAGCTGTGAGAAGATGTAGTAAGAAGTACAGAAGATGAGTAGTAATATAATGGTTGGTGTGAATCTGAAAGGAAGTGAAGAAGAAGTATAAACTGTTCTTGAAGAATGATTCTTGAAAGCCATTTTCTTGGTTTACTCTTTTTTGTTATTGTTGTTGTGTATGTGTAAATCTGATTGCACGTATTAAAGATGATTCTTTGCTTAAAATTCGGATCTTTCTCGAATTTAATTTCAGAGTTCGAGTTTCCATGGAACTGCACATGGCTTAGCTATTTTTATATGATTTCTAAGTCAAATCTCTTTGTGTGTTAAGTCCATGGGTTGAAAGCAGTTTAATGGTTTTACACTACGTATATAGATTTTGAGTTAAAAATGATTTATTAAATCTTTTTTTTTTAAAAAGCGATTTAAAATAGTGAATACATAGAATCGTTAGATATAAATTTTGGTAACCTAAACAAAATATCATTTGTAAAAAATTGTCTATATAATAGTTATTACTCCCTCTGTTCCTAAATGATCAATGTTTTAGAATTTTCACACTTATTAACAAAACACTTAAAATTTGATAATAAATGTATTATTTTTTGTGTTTAGCTATTTTCTATGACTTTTGACCAATTAAAATTCAGTAAACACAATTAATGTTTTTAAAGTTTATAATTTACCATTATTACATAAATTGAAAATGTAAAATATGAATCTTTTAGAAACAAAATATTTTTCTAATCATTTAAGAACGGAGGGAGTATTTTGTAATAAAAATAATAATCAATTAAGAAAATAAAAGTCAAATCTCTTTCAATAAACTGGAATTTACGACTAAACCGGGGACAAGCGTCTGACTTTTCTTTCCAGTTAGTTCCAGTTTGTTATTTATCCGAGACACGTGAGCGTTATTGCATAATTCACACTTTAGTACTTTACACACGTGGATGAGAGTTTAGAGCGCGTGTGTCTATGCTATTCTCACGACGCCGCGCAACTCCTCACAGTTGCTTCGTAGGACTTTGTTATCCGTTCAGACTTCAGAGAATTAGTCAACATGACAGTGAAGTTTCCAAGGCCAAGTATAAACGGAGCGACAGTGACATCAAAAGCCTAAAACGACCCAAGCCCACCATGTCGGCGAGGCAGGACAGGCCGTTGAGTTCGCTTGGGTCAAGAGAATAATCATCACCAGATGACGAAGATAAGCCTGAGCTCATTTTCGAAGCTTGAAGTCAGGAACATGAAGCGGAAACTAATATTTGAGATTGAAAAAGTTAGAAGCTTGATCAAGCGAGCTAAAAATATCGTCGGAGGCTTTGGTCTCGAGCTCGCGCGGAGACTCCAGTGCCTGACAAGAAGCTGAAAACAGCAAACAAAGGTATACAGTCCAGATTCTAAAGAACTGCAACAGTTTTGCTGGTGAAACATAAGTTCGGATGAATTTTCAACACGCCAGTGGATGGGGCTAAGCTTGGTTTACATGATTACCTTACCACACTATCGTTAATATGGATTTGGGGACAGTTGAAGAGTAAGTTGAGTAAGAGTTGTTACACGTCACCCTTGAAGTTTGCTGAACACGTGAGACTTACTTTTAACAATGCGATGTTGTATAACCCTGTGGGGGCATGATTGCATAGTATGGCTGAGTTTTTGTTGAACATGTTTGAAGAGAAATGGAGGCCGCTTATAACACAGTTTGAGTCTCTTAATAGGAGGCAACAACAAGAAGCTCCTGTTTAAACAAACACTCATTGGGTAGAGCCATTACCATTACAAACATCCTATAGTTGAAAATAGGACTCTTAACTTTATTTTATGTTTGTTAAATTCCATTAACATTTGATGATGATGATGATGATGATGATGATGATATGTATATAAATGCAACTCTCTCAACACACATGAAATTGTATATTTTATAGTGTGGAACTTTGTATTGATCTTGTTGGATTTCATTGAACTTCGCTACAATATTTATTTCTTACTTTCACTTTCACTTTACCTTAACATTGTGTTCTGCCGCAGTCCACATTGTGAAGAAATAAATACCTTGCTAGCTCTCTAAATATAAAAATTTCATTGATCTTAGAGGTAATGAATGCACCTCCTGCTTCCCTGTTTAGATTCAGTGATTGAAACATGGAAGCAGGAGGTGCCTAGGTATCTAGGGAGAGGATGTAAAGGACAAGGCAGACCGAACTTATATTCAAAACCATGGTAGTTGAACCAGTTACAATGTCTGTAGGAGAGTTGGAATCCGATATAGCTGGTGATTTTCTCCAACCTGGTTACTTTCAGTGGCTAATTGTGTATCAAATTTTCTTACCTTTCTGATATTCTTATCTGGAGAACCGGGAAACCTCATACGTCACTCTGCTATAGAACACCTTCACAAGTGAATCAAGTTAGAAGTTGTTCTTATCATTCCCAGTCTCAACTGATTCCTCCTGACAGGCTTCAGAGTGATCTCCCTCTTACAAAATTTTCAAACATTGGTTCCACTTGAGATCACATGAAGAGTCTGTTTGAAGATGATGATAATGATTTGACAGAAACTCATCATGGAAACAAAGCTTTCCAAGGAGTACATGAAGAACATTGACTACTAATACAAAACAAACATCAATATTTTCTTCTCATTCTTGAAGTCTACCGATAAGTTGTTACAAAAAGCTTCAAAACATAACTGAATCGCTCTATGGAGTTTAATTTTACCAAACCTATGATGAGCATGGAACCTAGAGACGATGTTATGCCAATACAATACATTACATTACATTACAAGTGTATGCATTGCCACAGAACATGCAAATGCATACACAGTTTCCAAAAGCCATCACCCTCTTTCTACTCTCTGCCCTGTAACAAACAGATATGGTTTCAGACCATTAGTGTTCAGAATCATATCCAAAAGTACAAAGAAAAGGTAGAGATCAAGGGTTTACATTTTCTCAGATTATCCAAATGAACCGCGGCATTTCACAGAACCACAGTTACACTGCCTCTTTCCATGTAAAAGGCTCCCATCTCTAGCCTCAGATGGAAGGGAGACTCCATAATCATAAGTCAGTTCAGCCATTGGAGGAATGTGACGAATGGCAAAGAAGGCAATGTGGACAACCGGTTCACCGTTCCCTTCACAAATAACTGGCTGCCACAGAACGTTGGGGGAGCAGCTATGGTTCATGAACCGAGCTACATTTCCAAAACTCTTAGCACTGATCAGGAGTGGTGCTGGGAGATTAAACTCCTCAGAGAGTTCATCTGAAGGATCCTCATCTACTAACGCAGGCTCATAGTTCCATTTAAACGAGTTATACACACGAGACGTGTCAAAGACATACTCATCCTCTTCTTGATCCATTCTAAGCGTTTCTTGGTCTTTGACCTCACCAGCATATTCACATATGAAAGAGCCAGCACGAATGGGATCCCAAGAACGTAAACCCCAACCACGGTTCGCCGTCTTAAACACCTCCATCCGGAACTTAAGTCCTGTCTGAATCACTTTGTTTTTGCAACCGGCGTTACACGGACAGGTTGAACCACATTCATATACCATTGGCCTCCTGGAAACAAGCATAACGCCGTTAAGGTAAGGAAGATCGCCACCGTTCATTCTGATGCAAGAGCAGTTTAGATCTCCCGGCGCACACGAGCCACGGCAGGAACAACCAGTTGCTGTGTGCTGCTGGGTTATTCTAAAGGCTTCAGAGTGTTTGAGAGTGGAGATGTAAGTAAAATAAGAAGGCCCCTTCTCATCATCAAAGTCATTCACAAGGGAAACAGGTTTACTCTCAACACCTGAAGTGATATCCGGAAGTATAAGTCCTCTTCTTGGAGTCATCAAACCTTCCTTCCACTTATGAACAGCTTTCCAGAACCCAAAAGCAGGTGGCTGACCTGGCACTCTCACCAATCTATACTTAAACGTGTTACAGCCAGACTTGCCTTTCTCCACCCATGACTCTGAGATTGTATATAGCCCATCGTAAATATAGATCTTCCCCGTTTTACTAGCTGGATCCTCTTCCCCTCTTATGACTCTAACTCCATTCCCTTTCCTCAAGCTTCTCTCTAACGCAAGATTCCCTCTCTCAAGCTTCTGATCAGACGCTTGTTTGTTCTTGTCTGCATTCCCTCCTTGTCCGCTGTAGATTAAAGACTCAGGATCCTGGGCCTCGCCGTCATAGCGTCCGGCTGAAACAATGCTGGTAGCTAGAGGCTCCTCATCTGCACCCGCGGCCTTGCTTGTTATATAGTCAATGCCGGCCATAGTCTGCATGTGAAGACCCACTAAGCACATCTCTATCCGTGAAAAGAAGATATCTCCAACCTCGATTCCGGGAACCGTTCCAACTCTCTTCTTCATGTTTGTCCTCACTCCGTTGCTCATCAGAGAGCCTGCTGCTTTAGCGGTCGCGGCCTTTGCGTACTCCACTTGGCTGAGGCGTCTTCTAACAGCATCAAAACGCATCAGCACGGTGCTTACTAAGTCCACGTTGCCGTCTTCTCGCTCTGCTGCACTGATCCCGCTGTCGAAAACTCCACTGAAACGCTTCACAACCTGAACATCCAAAGTAGGCTCTTGGGGGAGTGTCTTGTCTTTTTTCTTGGCGTTGCCGCTTCCCTTAGGACGACCTCTTTTAGCTCCGGTTGAGCTGCTAGGGCCGTTTGATGCAGTGGTAGTGGGCGCTCTGTATGATTGAAGAGGTGGAACAAACGATGGAGGAGGTGTGTAATGAGTTTGGTTGAGATCTGGAGTGTCTTGCGTAGGTGGTTGTGATCCAAATGGGAAGAAAGGTGAGTAGCCTGTAGAAGAAGGGCCAAAAGGTGGAACTCCAACAAAGGGTGGACCTTGATTGCCATTTGGAAAAACAGGTTTTAGACTTCTCAGTGGTTTCACATCTAGCACTATAGACTTGTCATAATGGTTAGGATTTGGAACTCCTTCCATTGTTAAAACTCCTGTCAAAAAATGAGACCAACATTTGGGTTAAAGAGCATTGACAAAGCTTAGATTATTATTAGCATATGAATAAAGTATGATGAAATAAATATCACAGCATTTTACTGCATAGCCCCTCTAGAACAACACCTTGCAGTGACCTTGTGGGTTATATATACTCTTTGCAGTACTAAAAGCAGAAAAAAAAAGTTAAGGAAATGCAAAAGAATCCATTTAAGAGCAACCTTAGGTTCAATAAAAGTCCCTAGAAGAATCGAAAAACCCAAAAAATGCAAACTTTGCTATATTTTGTAGCATGGCGTAGCTACACCAACCCTTAATCGAACACCAAAACATACTAATTTCAGATTCACCAACGAAAAAAATGAAAACTTTATCAACAGTGAAACATTTATTTAATTCATACTCAAGATTTCAACTTACAAAATGGAAAGAAGAAACACGACATTAGATTTTAAACCACCAACCTCACGAAGATGAGAAATTTGAATTTGGGCTCCCTGAAATTAGGCGAGAGAGAGAGATAACAGAGACGAGTTTTGACGATAGATAGAGAGAGAGAGAGAGAGAGAGAGAGAGTGAAAGAGATGTCTTTCTTTATTGTATTTTTCAGACAAATGCTCAGATGAAATAAAGCAGGAGACGTTAGTGTTACAGAGAATTCAATCCGTTAGATTCTCATTTGCGTCATCTGTACCGTCCAAAACACTTCAGGGCCTTGAAACACACAAACCTTTCGTTCTTCGTGTTGTTATTGTCGCCATTTCTTTTCTTTTTATTTTAATTATTAACTTTTCTATCCAACTATTTACCAATGCAAGATTAAGCACAAGAATCCAAAAAAAAAAAAATTTAAATGTTCTTTTTTTTTTCATCCACAGAAATATTTGAGTAGTAATTTCAAGAGTATTCACTTTTAAAAAGTTAACACGTTCGGATAAATCGAATCTGGATTTGATGATGTAATAATAAGAGTCTCATGTACTAGTAACATATTCACTTTGTTTTGTCTTAAAACGGATGTCCATTTATTGCCAATCCGGGAAAAGTAAATAACAATATGGGTTTAGCACTTTCAGACAACCCTACTTGTCACGCACACTCTTCTTTCACTTCTCTTTATAAAATCAACAAACCCCATAAACATGAATCCACAAAGGAATTGTAAAGAAACTTTATTTGGAGCAACAATATTTCAAAAAATAAATGAACTTCATCTTCTACAATCACTACCAAACGAGACCAAACTGACATAGAAATGTAAAGAACTCGAATATAAACAACATTCCAATTGTTGAACTCAAATATAAACAACATTTCTTAGATTTTGGTATATTAATTGAGGAGTCGATTTTACGAACATGGTCTAAAATAAAGGGCCTTCATACTTGGGCTTTAGTTAGGCCCATTATAGGCCGAGTTACATTACTTCTAGTTAACCAAAAACATTCACACTTACTACTAGTTGTTACTAATAACATCCCCTTCCTTTGTAAAGATTAGCGAACTGAACCAGAGGAGCATCTTACAAGACCTTGCGCATCGCACAACACCTTCACCACCTCTCTCATCGTCGGTCTCCTCGCTGGATCTCTCTCCGTACAACTCAGTGCCAACTCAGTCACCTCAACTATCTGTTCCCTAATATCCGAATTAAGAAGCTCGTCCACGAGAATAGGATCAACAATTGTTGACACCATGTCGTCCACGTTGCTCTTGCTCAACATAGATCTCACCCAACTTACTATATCAGTACTGTCCGGGAAGGACTTGTCCACCGCTCTCTTCCTAGTAACCAGCTCTAGCAACACAACTCCATAACTGTAAACGTCTGATTCTCTTCCCCTCACCGTCTTGAAAGCGTTTTCTGCACAATTTCATGCGTGAGACACAAGAAACAGAGAATATGATTCACAACAAACCAAGCTCTAACAGATTATAAACTGGTTAAATTCTAAACCAAACTATACCAAGTCTAATATGTCTAATGCAGTTTCACGCGTGACAAACAAGAAACAGACGATATCTTTACACCAAACCAAGCCCTTAACAGATTATAAACCGGTTAAACTCTAAACCAAATTATACCAAGTCTAATCTGTTAGGATTTGGTATAGTCTGGTTTGGTATATATTTTAACCGAGTTAGTTACCGGTTTATGATCTGTTAGGCTTGGTTTCTGTTTCTTATTTCTAAACTACACAATACATATTAGACTTGGTGTAGTTTGGTATAGAATTTAACCGAGTTTGTTACCGGTTTTATAATATGTATAGTGCAGTCTTATGCGTGACAAACAAGAAACATATAATATATTCACAACAAACCAATCCCTAACAAATTATAAACCGGTTAAACTCTCTAAACCAAACTATACTAAGTCTAATATTTACCTGGAGCGATGTACCCAGTGGTGCCAGTAACAGTAGCAGTTGAGACCGTTGAGCCATCAAGAAGCCTCGCCAAACCAAAGTCACCAATGTGAGGCTCCAAGTCCGAGTCCATGAGTATGTTCTCCGGCTTAATATCACGGTGAACAATCGGAGGATGACAGTCATAGTGCAGATAAGCCAGTCCATGAGCTACCCCAAGGGCTACGTTGTACCGTGCAGACCACTCAAGCGCGTCTTCTTTAGGGCTAACACCGTGAAGAACATCGTACAAGCTTCCTCTAGGCATGTATCTATAGAGCATCAACCCGTCTTCTTTCCTCAGCCAAAACCCTTCTAACTTGATGAGGTTCCTGTGCCTGACTTTCCCTATCGTCTCGATCTCCCTCATCATGCTCTGGTTGGCTCGGATGTGAGACGCGAAGATGAGTCTCTTCACCGCGTAGACCTCTCCCGAGCCTAAAGAAGCTCTGTAGACAATGCCGTGAGCTCCTCTTCCTATAATATGTTTTTCGTTTAGATTATCAGTTGCTGCAAGAACTTTGCTGAGAAGCAAAGACGGACCTTCTTCCTCGGTGAAGACAATAGCATCTTTCTTTGGTCTTTCTTCGTGACCACCACCACGACGGCGTAGGCAGATGAAGACAATAGCAAGAACCAAAACCAACACGAATAGAGAAGACAAGACTGATATAAGCACAATCTTCCACGTGCTGAGACCACTTTTGCCGTTTCTTGATTGATCTTCACAGTAACTCAACTCGCTATTGTTGCTAATAGGGAAGGAACGTGGAATGCAGAGGCTAGGGTTTCCTGAAAACGACGCCGGATCAGAGATCGACTGATTCTTCAACTTCTCAGGTATTGCACCAACGAACTGATTGTTGGAGACATCAGCGTGTAGCAACGAGGTAAGGTTCCCAAGAACAGACAGAGAGCCTGTCAGCTTGTTGTTTGATACGTTGACTCTTGTTAGTCTGATGAGATCCTTCAACTTATCCGGAAGCTCACCTGTTAATCCGTTTCCACTCAAATCCAAACCGTAGATCAGTTGCTGTAACGAACCAATAGAGGAAGGAATCTCCCCGCCAAAAGCGTTTCTACCCATCTGAAGATCCGAGAGCTTCACAAGCTCAGGCAAGAAGGACGGTATACCTCCTGTAAACCGGTTCTCAGTGAGGACCAAAGTAGCCAAGCCTTTCCACGCGCTGTACCTCGAAGGAACGGTACCGTTTAACTTGTTGAAACCAACGTCAAAACGCTCAAGGTTAACACAGTTAGAGAGGTGAGAAGGAAGAGAGCCTTCAAGAAGATTATTAGAAAGATTCAAGTAACCGAGTCTCACCAAGCTCCCAAGCTCTGGAGGTATCTGTCCACTGAGTTTGTTTCTAGACAGGTTGATACTAGAGAGGTTCCTAGAGCTCCCAAAGCTTCTAGGAATCGGTCCTTCGAAGCTGTTTGTATTAAAATCAAGAAACGAGATGCTATGATCCTGAGAAAACTCAGGGAGAGGGCCTGTGAGGTTGTTCTCTCTGAGGATGAACCTCTCGATGCTCTTGCAGTGACCGATAGACGTCGGTATCTTCCCGTGGAGCTGGTTAGAGCCCAAGTTAAGCACTGTCAGCTTCTTCCCATGGCATAGATTCTGCGGTATCTCGCCAGTGAGTTTGTTGCTTATAAAATCAATCTCTTCCAAGCTGCTATGCACACCTAAAGCAGATGGTATCTCTCCGTAGAAGCCGTTGTTGAAGAGAGTAACTTTCTTTAGATGCTTTAACTCTGTCATCTCCAGAGGCAGTTCACCAGTGAGGTTGTTTTGATACACCAGGAGCTGAGCAAGACTCGGAATCTTCCAAATCTCTATGGGGATCTCACCGGAGAACCGGTTCTCGAAAAGCTCAAGACTGTCAAGCTTCTTGAGCTTCCCCAATGTACTCGGTATCTCTCCTCCAAGCTGGTTGTTGTTGAGCTTTAACATCTTTAAGCTAGTGTGCAGTTACCAATCTCTGGAGGGAGACTCCCGGAGAGACGATTCTCTGAGAGGTTAATAACAGTGAGCTTCTTCAACATACCTAACGAGGAAGGGATCGTGCCTGACAAGTTACCACTCACAATCACCAGAGCGTCAAGGCTACTACAGTTCCCTAACTCAGGAGGAACACCACCTTCGAATTCGTTGTAAGACAACTCAAAAGTCAGCAAGTTCTTGCAGTTTGCTGAACCGAAACGAACCGGTCCGGTTAAGCTGTTGTTACCAACGAACAAGTCAGTGAGATTCTCCAGCATGTTGAGAGTTTCAGGTAAAGAACCAACCAGCTTGTTCTTGTGCAGATAAAGAATCTCAAGCTTACTACAGTTCCCGATAGACTCAGGGATGTTACCAGAGAACTCATTCTCAAACAAACTCAGCTCAAGAAGCTCCTTAGCTTCACCGATACTCTCGGGGATCGAACCGGTTAGGTTGTTGTAGTCAACGTGAAGAGTCTGTAGCACCGGGATGAGAAACAAGGACTCAGGTAACTCACCGGTGAGGTAGTTTTCGTAAAGATAGAGATCGGTTACGCTCTTTAAGTTACCGAGAGTAGCTGGGATCTCACCGGTGAACTCGTTTTCAGACAAATCTAGGTAAAGGAGTTTGGTACAGTTTCCTAAAGTGGAAGGTATGGTTCCGGAGAAGCTGTTGGTGCTCAGATCTAGAATCTGTAAGCTTCTGAGGTCGCCGATCTCGGGGCCTAGCTGGCCTGAGACGTTGGAACGGGTGAAGTTGAGAGAGGAGACGTTGTTGGAGTCGTCGCAAGTGATGCCGAACCAGTTACACGGAGTGGCTTCGGGAGATGAGTTTAGCTTCTTCCATGTGGAAGTTACTTCTTTTGGTACATTCTCTAGATGTTTGAGGAGTGAGAGTAGAGTTAGCCCTTCTGAGTTCAGACAAGAGACAGAAACTATGTGGGTGGTGGAGACAAAGAGAATGAAAAGGAAAAGGCTTTCGAATGATCCAAGATTCTTCTTCATCTCCAGATTCAAGAATCAAGAATCATGCAGAAGAGAGGCTAAATCAAGATTGAAATATTTGAAGCGAAGGAGAGAGAGAGAGAAAAGGAGAGAGAATGTATAACTGATTATCAATTTGATGTTTGGTCGGTATTGTACAACCGATTGTGAACCTGAAAACGTTCAACGCGTTTTCTGTTTGAACCCCACGCCGTTTCTGGTTCGGTCTTCTTTATTTCTGTTTTCAGACACACGTGCTTTAAAAAGGTGGTCTTCTTTGTTTATTCGATTCTCACTTTGAGAAACGTGAATAATTTGAATATACTAAAATGTCGTCGTTTTGTTCTTGTAGATGTAGGCCAAAGAAAGTATGAAACCGTTAACAGCAAGAAACGTAATCAGACAACACTTGGTTGGTTAATTAATTGGGATCCCTTTTGTCCGTTTGCAGTTTTGTTTTGGTGGATGGTCACTTGATGGAGCTGTGGGTAGGGTAGGTTTGGGTCAATTATTCAGTTTAGTATATTAAATTCATTGTTTGTAGACAATATCATCGTGCACTATCTGACTATTAAAATGTGATATATGACCTGTATACGCACTATAATTTTCGATTTGTATAGAATATCTAAACGTTAGTTTGAGCAGAACAATTTGATTACTAAAGTTAATATTCTGATTGTATAACAACACTATAATATGTTAACTTTTAACTTTAGATTACGATTTGTTTAAACTGATAACACAACATCCAAACGTTAGTTTGAGCAGAAAATTTTGACTACTAAAGTTAAGACTCTGATTGTATATATAACAATATAATATGTCAACTTTAATTTTAGATTACGATTTGTTAAACTGATAAAAACATCCAAACGTTGGCTTTTAATATGATACTAGATTTTGACCCGCGCTTAGAAAGCGCGGGTTTGTTTGTTTTTCATTTATTAATCGAAAACTGATTTGCAAATTACCATTATTTTTGTTTCGAACCATAACAATTGAGTTTTTAGGGTTTTATCATTTTTTTTTCTCTTCAAAATATGGTATTTTTTCGAAATATGGTAGTTGTTCTATGATAATGTTTGAGTTTTAAGATTTGTTTTCATATCTGACCTAGATTCATGGTTGGACCTATAGACCCGATACATTGTATATAATCCGGTTCGGATTTAATGAAAAATTCGTTAATTAAAAATCTGATATAACCAGGTAAAAATCCAAAAACTCACTATTAACCTGCAATCTGATACCATTGATCTGATTACAAAATATCTAATAGTAATTTTTTTTTAAAAATTGATTAAATTACTCATATATTTATTAATATTACATAAATTAGTGATTCCTTAGAATTTGATAAAATTTTATTATGTTATCCAAATAAAAAATGATAATACAAAAACTTATTGATATGACAATATTAGTTTATTTCGTCTTTAATAACCTATTATAAGTTGGTGTTTTTATTTTAGATTTAAAAATTAATTTTAATATAGTTTTTAATATTTAAAAATTTTATATATTTATACATATATTATATTTAAAGTTAGTATATCTTTTAAATATACATAGGCCCATTATTTATAGATCTATTTAGATGTACATGTAGACCCAAAACCAAAAGACTTAAATGCCATTAATGAATTTTATTTATCCTTTGTAAAAATAAGGGTATTTTTGAGAAACTGTAATTTTCATTAAGTGAATGATCCTCTTTTAATGGTATTAATATCAAGTGTATAACACTATAATATTCAATTTCTTATAACTGATAAGATCATTCAAAACGTCAACTTGAGCAGAACAATCTTACTATTCAACACGACTAAAAGCTTTCAATTTTAAAAACATAAACTATTACAATTACCTTATACTAGTTTGGAAAAGTTAGCATGAAACAAGCTTCATAGAAAATAGAATCTCAAACCTATGGAACTTTAAAGGTAAAGACTAGAAACCCATGCGTTCAACGAACTTTATCAACGAACTTAGAAATATAAAAACATTTCCAAACTATCATTTATCACTCTCATAAAACATTTTCTCAAACTCTTTAACAGTGTTGCATATACAATTGTACATATCTCAATCTTGAGAGACTTGAGAAACTTACAAACAAAGTGTGAATCCATGACTTGGCCACTATTAAGTCACGATCCAACGAACTTGGCCACTATTAAGAATGACTAAATGACAATCAAGTCCACTCACATCATCTTCTCTTCCCAATCCAAGTTGCTTTCTGCGACATTTGCATCAATCTAGTTTCAGACAATACTACTTAAGCTTGCGACATTTCAGTCCGATTTAAGTTCACACAGCTGCTCTGTTCACAGCAAAAGAAACACACGAACACACATTCTAAATAGACCAATGTGCGAAAAAAAAAGCCCTCTGTAGCCCTGCCCTAGCGCAACGAAACGCTGCAACTGCCTTTAGCTCTTTCCTTTGTCTTTAGTCTATCAGAAGCCAGTCCTAACCTAGCTTAGTCTACTTTGTAAGCAAATCCATTTGCTGCTTAATTGTCTTTAGAAGGGATCCTGAGTATATTTCCTTAAGAGTATAAGTCTAGCTTTTAGTTAGATGTTGTTGGGGTAAACGAACTCAAAGTGAGCTCCTCCTTGTAAGGTCGTCTGTTTAGAACCATTACATAACCAAAACCACAAGTTTTAAAACTCCAAAATAAATTTTTAAAAAGGTAAGTTAATATTACACCATTAAACGTCAAGGAAACAAGCTCTATAGATATTTTAAACAATTTTATACAAAAACTCTCTTTTACTACTACTTACAACATTTATTTTAGAATCTACAACATTTTCCAACAATACACATTACCAATCACAACAAAAACATTTTACAAAAATCAATTTTTACAGTGGAGGTTGTAGGCCAACCTTTTACAGCTCTTCCTTCGTCTGTTTGCATCCATAATTTCAAACAGAGCTTGTTACATTTTTGTTAGAGGTTGGGTTAAAAGTCTCCATGTCTGGAAAAACCTAAAGCGTCATTGATGTAGATATGTAAGAAGGAACAAATAAAGAAGGGTAACTAATCAATGAAAGAAACGAAGGAGATAGATATTTTAACAATGCAAGCTCTCTACTCTCTATATTCTCCTCAACTTTCCAAGGCAGGTACGAAGGAACTTGGTTTCCGTACAACATCCCAGTCCCAGACACTCTTTCACGGCATGGACTAGAATCAGAAACAGACGAGATGATCGCTCATTGAAACACAGGGAATGAGATCAACTGCAAGTTGTATCCTGAGCTGATAGAAACCCAAATCACCTGGCTTGCTATATCTGCGCTTTCTCAGAGGAATAATCTAACCAGTAAGCTGCTATCTATCTACTCAAATATACAAGTGACTGGGATGGGATCATTATTATCCTAATTAAAGACCAACAGAGGAACAAACTTCAAAAGTTTCTACTCAGATATGTGTTTCAGGCGACATTATATTCAATTTGGAATATGCAAAAGATGGGAGTACTTGAGTAACGAGAGCAACATGGTTTTCAGTTAGCTAACCCATCTTTAATTTTAGCTGTTTTCACCATTTTTTCTTCTGCAAAGTCAATTAACAAAAAGCAATGTTATAGAAAAAATTGCTTGGTCCATACAATAAATTTATCATTCTTTACAAATTCTTTGAAAAAAAATTCGTTTGGTTTGGTCCATAAAATAAAATCGATGACAAAAGGACTAACAAAAATTGCGTGTTCCATATAAAGTCAATGGAAAATTAAACAGTAAAAAATTCCGCTGCCGGGCATCGAACCCGGATTTCAAGGATGCGAACAGCCCCTGTTTGATCGTTCAAAGAACGAAGGACTGCCCGCTTAAACATTGAAATTAACCATTGTGCTACAGCGGATCAAGTTGCTTAAGTAATAAGTAAATGTTATTTATTTATTAATTTAAACATGAATGGACTTTAAGAATTGTTACACTAAACCCTCTAATTATCTAAAAAAGATTTTGGGCATGAAGATGATGCATAGAGTCCATAATATGCTGACGGTAAAGACGATTACATTCAAGTTTCATGTGTTTACATTAGAAAAACTTAACATAATGGTAGTCCACAGTTGATGCTTCATACTGGGATTGGTCCAAGAAGTTATCTTTCGACTTGGCGTATCCCTGTGGCTCTTGACCAGCCGCATGTGGGAGGATAAACCGAGGAACGGTGTCACCATTGGTCCTCCGGTTCCAATGGCGAACTCGCTGATACAAGTAGTAGGTATTACTGAGGAAGGTGCTTCTCTGGAGGCTGCTTCCAGATACATTCTCCAAGATAAAACCCAATTATTAGTGTCTACTGGTTTACTAAGGTTGGCCTGATAGGATAAACCCAATTGTTTGATTCAACTACTTTAGCGATCCACAGGATCAACCTTCAATATCCCTCCCGGGAAGAATCCACAAGCTGCCTTGATGAGATACAAGATGAGCTTGATGACATTTTCTGGATTAGTCTTACTGAATCTTTTGCTGTATTTTCCACCTGTAGCATTCTAGTAGTTGATTCTACAGTTAGTCTGTTCATTTGTTTATTCTTTCATTGGACTCCTCTGCTTAATTCATGTGACAAGAGTATAGCGAGTTCGTGTTTAGCTGATGTAAACATCAGGACTGAGATGTAATAATCAATAGCTGATTTTACTCAGAGTAGCTATTATAATAAAGTTCAAGCCTTGCTCTGTCAGAAAGCAAGGGACATGTTACATTGACTCCTTCGACTTCCATCAACCAAGATGATCCACAAGCCTCGAAATGATATTCACTGGTCTCACAAGACTCTACGGATAAGATGTATCCTAGTCAATGAAGCCAAAATATGACTCGAACATAAACTTTTTAATGCACAATTCAAAAGGAAATCATCTTATTGCAATGGTAAAAGCTAAAGACAAAAGAAGGTTTTTATATAAAGTTATAAACAAAGCATATCTCAAAGTGAGAAATATACACAAATGTGCCAGTATTAGCAGATAATAACTGTAACGTTTCCATAAGGACCTCGTCCCAAAGCATATGGTTGTTGATTCGCTGACTCATCCTCTGGCCTTGAGCTCCGCAAGCCTCCTGGACAAATCATCCTCACCGACTTTCTCCTCTGTCGCAGTAGGGATGGCATGACCAGCAGGCTGAGGTAACCCAACAGAGACTTCAAGACCATAGTCATCAGCTACTTGCTGCATCAGGCTGTTGACTTCGCCTTCAGGAGTGGACAATGATGTTGAACCAGCCATAGCGTTCTCCATGAACTCAGCTTGGACCTCCATGTTCACAAACTGCTTCTCAAATGAATCCATAGTCTCTGACATCTTCTGAAGATTGCCTGTTGAAAAGAAAACAGAGAACATATAAGAACCCAATGAATCTACTTAAACGTGTCGACTCGTCGCTCGCGCTATACATTCTTCTCCCTTCAAGCTAGTTTCCTCTAAAACAAACCTTTCTTTCAACCAACAAAGAATCCTGCAAGTCCACATTCACCTAAACCCTAACAACAGACAGAACCAACACTACAATCAAACACATTTTGTCTGCAACAGACAGAACCCCAAATTGAATACAATACAACTCAATGAATCTACTTAGACTAGTCTACTCCGTGATATACATTCTCCTTCCTTCATGCTACTTTCCTCTTAAGAGAAGAACTATGCAATTGAGACCAAAGGACGCTACTTTCCTCTTGGGTTTCTATAAAGACAAAACCTTTCTCTCTACCCAGAAACAATCATGCAAATCCACATTCACCTAAACCCTAATTAACGATCGACATACCTGTGGCGAGGGAAGACTCGAGGGATTTGACGATGTTAGTCATGGATTTGGTGATGGTGGCCATCTTAGCCTGAGTGTCTAAGCGAGCAACAACAGCGTCGAGGCGAGACGCGAGGCGGAGGTAGTTCATCTGCTCGCTGCGTTTACGAATAGCGTTCTCGGCGTAGATCCGAGCTCCATCCATGTTTCCCTTCTCGATCGCCTTCTTCACCTTGAGTTTCTCTGCTTTCTCTTCCTTCTCGCACTTCCTTGACTGCCTTTGGAGAGATTTTGAGGTGAATTTGAGGTCGAAGATTTGGTTCATTAGCTTATCTGTGTTACCCATGTTGATCGATTTTTCTCTACACGTCCTCTGGAATTCGATTGAGAGAAAATTAACAAACAGAGGATTAGAGTTTTCTTCGGATTTGGGAAAAAATATCTCGACGCGTTATGGACCAAGAAGATGAAGAAAGCAGAAGGAATCTAATTAAGTGGGCCCCGTCAAGTTTGGTTTTCTTAAATCTGATCGGACTTAGCCGGTTCAATTTAAACGTGATTGTCGGTAGTACCCGGTTTAACATTGTATCGATTATAAACGGCGGTTACTGACACGCGCGCATGATTAGAGAAAAAGAAAGAGGCACACGTGTCAGTACTGACTAAGCACCTTCCGATGGATGACTCATCATCTGCGTGCCAACTCAGTACGAGCAGCTCCTTTTGGCATGCATGTAACTGTTTTCAAACTCAATCCAAATTTGGAAACCAAAGCTTTGTCTTTACCCTTTTCTAGAAACGTTTCTTGGAGCTGACGTAAGAATCAAGAAGCCGAACTAAACCCCCCAATCTTATCGTGAGGGATAACTAGAGATGTGTCATAAAGTCGATGTTGTCGTGGAGTTTTGATATTTTTGTTGTACCCTGATCCTCCTTTATAATCCAGAAGCTGTAGAGAGCTAAAAGTGAGAAAAAAGGTAGAAACTTCAGCTACTGAGCGACGTTCACGAAGCAAAATACAAGGAATCTCGAAATGAATGCGAACAATGGAGAGGAGCGAATCGTTCACGAGGTTGCATTGGTGCTTCCTAAGAGGACCCGAAAAGAAGAAGAAGAAGAAGAAGACTGTGTTGAAGTTTTGGTGACTGAACTAAAGAAGAGAGGGATGGTTGTCGATAGAGACGTTGGTCTCGCAGATGAGTTTCTCAAGGTCGGTCTTTCTTACAGTTGTGAAAGTCTCTATATTCAGTTCTTCCTCTTGTCTTTTCATGCAAAAGTACTGGTCTCGAAAATTTTGATTAATAAGCTTGCTTAGTGGTGCCTAGGATTCGACAGGTAGAATACCTTTTGCTATCAGGAGAGTAACGTGCGTTTAAATAACTAGAATTAAAGTATTGCTTTCAGGTAGCAGCTCCTTTGGAGACTTTGGAAAGTGCAGCAGCAGAGCTTCATATACGTAAACCTACTCGTCTTGGTATATATCTACCTGGTTTCTTGTACTAATAGCTTAATTTGACAAATGAACATCTGCTACGTTGCAGCATCACAGATCTTCTCTTGTCTTAATATTTGATGGTTATCTCTCATCTTCAGGAATGGATCTACCCTTTGAGGTGCAAGGGTCTGAGGCTTTCATTCAGCAACCTGATGGGTCACTGTTCAGCTGGTTTGAACGTTTTCGTTGCTACCAACACCTTCTTTATGGAATTGTAAGTTCTGACACTCTCCAACTATGTTAATAGTTATATTATGTATCTCCTATACATGTTTCAATTGCTCAAGTGTGTCATTTTACAGTGTTGCTGATTCACTACAGAACAAATCAACTGGTATTGAATATTATACAGGTAAATTGTTATGGACACGACGTTACACTGAAACTTGACGGAAGAGAGCTTTGTTGGGCACCAGAAGAATCATTAGTTAGAAAGTTGGAATCAGAAGGCGTCATCAAACAAATGTTTCCTCTTCACGGTATGCTATTTAATATACCTTGGGTTACAAGCTGTCTAGACTCTTAAGTATGGTTTAAAATTGACATTTTATCTGTAGATGAACTCAAGAGGAAAGAACTTCTCCGAACTTGGGCTTTAAACTGGTGGAACTTCACAAATCAACCAATTGATAAGATCTACTCTTACTTCGGTGCAAAGGTAGTCACACAGAGAAACCTAAGCTTTCTATATACATGTTGTAACAGAAAGCTTTTTGTGTAGAAACTCATTAAATAGAAATATCACAGATTGGAGTCTACTTTTCCTTCTTGGGAATGTATACACAGTGGTTACTTTTTCCAGCCTTACTCGGGTTTATAGTCCAGATGGTTAATTTTGGGTAAGTTCTAAGTCCACCTATTACAAGCTCTTTAAGTAAAATACTAGACATGCAGGCTCATCCATCATGCCTTGTTTCAGGTCATTGCAGTATCTTGTTCTCCCAAGTTTCTTTGTCATTACAACACTCTGGGCTGCCTTGTTTCTTCAGTTCTGGAAACGTAAAAACGCTGCTTTGTTAGCTAGGTAGGTTTCCCCTACACTGATGCTAACTTATTCAACAGTTTAGATTCTCTTACCAACTAGTTTTTTTTTTTTTTTTAGATGGCAGATAAACTGTTTAGTTGGTCCCAGTCAAGGATATCGATTTCTCGGAATGGAATGGAGCTCTCTTCCGTTTCCAAAGGAGCTTACAAAGAATCTAGGGAATGAGAAATTCAAAGAGAAGGAACCATATCAAAGATATGAATGGTTTGCTTATCGCAAGAGGTTTAGTAATGATGTTTTTGTTATCATAAGCATTATCTGCTTCCAACTCCCATTTGAGCTAGCGTATGCTCATACTTACGAGATGATCACATCCAATATAATAAAGTGAGACCTTACTCATTTAGTTCTTTACCAGTCCTTTGTGTTAGCAATTTTTTCCATGACAATTTCTTTATTACGGTTTCAGGTTTGTTTTGACAGCTGTCTACCTTCTAATCATTCAGTACCTCACGAGGTTGGGAGGCAAAGTGGCTGTAAAGCTGATAAACCGAGAGATCAACGAGAGTGTGGAGTATCGAGCTAACAGTTTGATTTACAAAGTAAGGGACAAGGTTATTTTTGTGTTCATCGTTCCTTGTTTCTAATCATTGCTATATTGCAGGTTTTTGGGCTCTATTTTATGCAGACTTACATTGGTATCTTCTACCATGTTCTGTTACACCGGAACTTCACCACACTACGACAAGTATTGCTCCTACGGTTAATAATCTCCCAGGTAACAAGAAGATGGATGCCGCTTTATTACATACTCTACTTTGAAAATGTTTATACCAACATATGTTTGAGACTCAACTTTCTTCAGGTTTTCTGGACCTTTATGGATGGTTCTTTGTCTTACCTTAAGTACAGCTACAGAAAGTTTAGAGCTAGGTACACCCTTTATTTCATTCATGCACCCAGTGTCAGGAATCTTGAGAAATACCAAAACTTCTTTTTATTTTTCCAGGAAGAAGAAGAGAAGTGAAGGTGGACCATCAACTGGAAAAATACAAATAGCCTCAAGAGTTGAGAAGGAATACCTCAAGCCTACATATTCAGCAAGCATTGGTGTAGAACTTGAAGATGGGCTATTTGATGGTACTTAAGTTATCAAGTGTGATTGATTATGTTAAGATGTAGCCTAAAATGTGAACTTGTGCAGATTCACTCAAGCTGGCTTTGCAGTTTGGAATGATCATGATGTTTGCTTGTGCCTTCCCTCTTGCTTTTTCCCTTGCTGCAGTGGTAATAATTAACATCTTTTCAACCAATTTCATGTTTGGCTTTTGGATTTTTGTTGAATATAAGTTGGTGTACAGAGTAATATAATGGACATAAGAACAACTGCTTTAAAGCTATTGGTCACACTGCAAAGACCTTCTCCTCGTGCCGCTGCAACCATTGGAGCTTGGTTAAACATATGGCAGGTGACTTGGATAGCAAGAAAAATGAGCTTTATCATGTACTGCTATTTTGATCTCGCTGCACTGAGTGCTTTTTTTCGTGTGTTTCAGTTTTTAGTTGTAATGTCTATATGCACAAACTCGGCGCTCTTGGTATGTTTATACGACAAAGAAGGAAAATGGAAGATGGAACCAGGGCTGGCTGCCATTCTCATCTTGGAACATGTACTCTTGCTTCTGAAATTTGGACTCTCTCGTCTTGTCCCTGAAGAGCCTGCTTGGGTTAGAGCCAATCGTGTGAAGAATGTGACACAAGCACAAGACGTTTACAGTAAACAGCTCTTGAGAAGCAGTTCTAGTGAATTTGCCTCCATGGTAAAACCTGAACAAGAACAACAGAAAGAAGACTAGAAGCAACCTTGACTTGAATATATAGAACCAAAGAACATCGAAAAGGTTTTTTTTTTTATGTGACAGTTTGATCTTTTGTGTGCGTCCTTTTTTGCATAAAACATATAATGATATCTTGAATACTTGTATAGACAGAAGATCTATCTCCTGTTTTGTCTGTAAATACGTTGAACTATGAGGAAGTCAGTTTTAATATACATGTTATAATCATGGGTTTGAACTTTAGGAAGAACGGCCTCCTAATATATTAAATGTTTATGTTTTTCCATAATCAACAAACAAATGTTGTCCTGTAATTTTCTATCCTTCAGAAAGAAATCATTAACCAAATCCAGTGTAGAATTTAAATCACTAGTAAATGTATATAACTCATAAAAAATTTCTCAAGGACAAAACAAAACTCAATAATCATGTTTTACTAAAGCAGAATGCAAAAGGAATTCAGAATCATCATCATGACATCCCTGGAACGTAAACACATTCTCAGACCACTCTATGCATCCTTGAACCATCTTGTGACCCCAAATCTCAATTAAAATCTGTGCACACCAAATCTCAGTTCGACATTCCTCAGCATAATAATTAGTCTTCCACCAAACTAAAACTCTCTGGTCTTGGCCAGAGTTGGTCACCGAAATTAGATAATTAGAGGATATTATTGCTTCAAGTCCCTCAACTTTACTCCACCAATTTAATCCACCGCAACTTATGTAGAGAATCCTGCATAAGTGAACGTCTCCCGTTAAAACGAAACTCTGGGTTTCATTAAAAAAGAAAAACAACATCATGTTTACTCAGAGACGTTAAAATCACGAAAGACATTCTAAAATCTCCAAATTTAAAATCGCGAGACACTCTGAATAACCCTAATTTTTAGATTTGAGTATTTTAGAATGTCTCTCGCGATTTTAACGTCTCTGAGTAAACATGATGTTGTTTTTCTCTTTTAATGAAACGCAGAGTTTTGTTTTAACGGGAGACGTTCACTATTGACGACAAAGGTTACGGAGGGGTTAAAACACTAACGGACATAAAGTTGAAGGTTTATTTCGTAAGATCTTTAGTTGAGGGTTTCTTTTACGATTGATCTTTACTTGAGGGGTTTAATTACTAAAAACCCTTTTTCTTTTAGGAAAACCTCATAAACCAAAACAGGAAGTTATATATTATTTTTTCTTTAAAAAAAATGTAAATATGGATCCAAATGCTATGCTTGTAATTTGTAAGTTATTATTCACATCATTAATATAATAAACACGATTATTATTTTTTCAATCGATTTTTTCTCTGGGTTTTGCTAGTGTTATTAACACAAGAAAAAAATGATGTGGGAAATATATGTCTTTTTTTTTGTCAACTGATTATATTAAAAAGGTCCAACAAAGTTTACATGATTACAATCGAAGTAGTTAATCTCGATGGTAAAAAGAGCAAAAAAGAAAGCAATACGATAAAACAAAGTATAGACATGGTTACATGGAGAGTTTTGCTGGATGGAAAAGAAATCTGTAGATAATTTTCACTTGTATCCTTGAAACGGTAACTCCAACGAACTTATAGTCGGAATGGACGTTGAAATACTCAAACAAAAGGGTTTTAAAGGAGGCATAATGCCCTTTGAGATGCTGGATTTGGCTAAACAGCCCACTGAACAAGTATTATCAGCACTAAAACCGACAAAGCTGACTGAAGATACTAGGTGGATCTCAAGAAACTGTGCTAGTTAATGTGTAAAGTGTAAACAACTCTAATGCAACATGGGTGTTGGTTATGCAAGTTGGTTATTAAATTTACCAAAAATCAAATCGTGTTATAGACCAAGCTGCAACGGTCGATCAGTAATTACTCCGATCATGCTTATTACAGAGGTTTTACCACAGCCACCTACAAGACCAAGCAGCGATCTTCTGTCGCAATTTCAGGTAGCTAGTCCTTGTCAAGTCTAGCTCTTTAAGGAACATCAAAGTTAGGATATCGACCGGTATGCTGTCAGAACCTTGTTTGTGTAATAGACACTTCTTAAGTAGACTTTTTCTTTTTGGTTTTGGAACTACAGCTTTCTCTCCGTCTCAAAACTCATGTTTTTGTGATTAGTAGTTCACCCGGTTTAGGAATTCGATTTGTTTAAACCGGTTTTGATTTTTTTCCGGCACGAAATCGACAATGGTGCCCTGTTTTGAGACATGTTAGATCAAGCTTACTTTTGTAGAAGAGGGACGATGGCGAAGATAAGCAGGCCATCAACAGGAAGACATCGTTTGGCTTTCGTGTTGCTTCTGTTTCTTGTGGCTGTCGGAATCTGTGTTCCTGTCTTTGCTCTCCTTCCGTCACTGTCCTCTCATCAGTATCTGCCTCCTGCGCTAAGTCGAGACGAGAAGGTAAGAAAGATTCATACTTTCAGAGATTACTACTGAGAGTTTGCTTCTTTGATGCTGCTGGATCCAAACAAGTATGATTTGGTTCTGTCTCACTGCTGGCGTGGATGGTTCTCATTTCATGTGTGTAAGTTGTCAACTTTCATTTGAACTTGTAGATGATGTCTCGGAGATTTTATATAAAAGACGACAAGTTCTGGAAAGATGAGAATCCTTTCCAGATCATTGGTGGTGATTTGCACTACTTCCGAGTTCTTCCTGAGGTATTGTTGTCCTCTCTCTTTGCATAACTACTAGTGATGTAGATGATTTTTATGATGATGCTAGATTGATGGCATGGCAGTACTGGGAAGATAGGCTTATGAGAGCCAAGGCTTTAGGTCTGAATACTATACAAACGTATGTTCCTTGGAATCTGCACGAACCAAAGCCTGGGAAGTTTGTCTTTGAGGGCATTGCTGATCTTGTGTCCTTTATCAAGCTTTGTCAGAAACTAGATTTACTGGTTATGCTGCGTGCTGGACCTTATATCTGTGGAGGTATCTGTTAATTTTGCTGTTTTCTTATGACTTGCTTCAAATGTTTTTACACAAACAAATGCTGATATATGTTCCTGTTTCCATCACAGAATGGGATTTGGGCGGTTTTCCTGCTTGGTTACTTGCTGTGAAACCACCTCTGAGACTAAGGACAGCAGATCCTGCATACCTTAAGTTGGTAAGCTATCATTATAAAGTGAAGCAAGTAGTAAATAATTGAAACTATTGTTAATCAGCTCGCAGTGTGCAATATTGGTCTGATTTTAGGCATTGTCGAAGTCTGTGGGATCCATTGGTAGTGAAAATTAGCAGTGGAATGATTAAGTGCTTTGTGGAGAATGAGTGGAAACTATGAATATTTTTACACGATTCATTGCGGCGACCATTTTTGTGTGTTTCAGCTCGGCAATTTCTCTTCCCTGCTTGTGTACTATGTCAAAAAGATATCGTATCTTTGTTCTATTGCTTGGGATATTCTCTATATGTATCCTCCACATAGATCCTTACTGCATTATTTTCCCATTCTGCCATATTCTTCACACGCCGCCCCAAGACTGTTCTTATGCATTGTGTTTGAAAGTAGAGTTATTCATAACAAAACATATCACAGGTGGAAAGATGGTGGAATGTCTTATTGCGGAAGGTATTTCCTCTGCTTCACAGCAACGGTGGTCCTGTTATAATGGTCCAGGTATGCACAAGAAAACGATGTTCCAATACTGTATCATTTATCCTGGTTTATTCTAGTGAGTTTGGCATATGTACACTTTATATGATGTGTTGGCTTCTACTAAACCTGGAACACTATGTGAAGCTAGAGGCTGGATCAATTATGTTGGCAAGTTTGCTAAGTCTAGGTTGTTTTTTTGCAGATTGAAAATGAATATGGGTCATATGGAAATGACAAAGCTTATCTTCGTAATCTAGTTACTATGGCTAGGGGACACCTGGGGAATGACATTATTCTGTAAGACTTTGTACATCTTCAACAATATGACATTATCTCATGTGAAAATAAATTGTGGTATCACTGTTAATGATCTTCAGGTATACAACCGATGGAGGTACAAGAGAAGCACTTGAGAAAGGAAATGTCCCCTTATATGATGTCTACTCAGGTAATGTAAATCATTCAGATGATTCGTTATCTTCTTCCTGATAAAACATCAACATACATACGTCCTCCGGAACATGATTGATTGTAAAACGAAATAGTGGTTTATAAAAATGACAAACAACTACATCTTTCTGATAGCTGTTGACTTCAGTACGGGTGATGACCCTTGGCCAATATTTGAATTGCAAAAGAAGTTTAATGCTCCAGGAAGATCACCTCCACTTTCTTCGTAAGTGACGCTAAACTTCTAAAATGAACTAATTCCTCATTTACAATCCGTTTGAGTTTGTGTGATACAGGGAGTTCTATACTGGTTGGCTTACGCATTGGGGTGAGAAGATTGCGAAAACAGATGCTGAATTTACGGCAGCTTCCCTTGAAAAGATATTATCCAGAAATGGTTCAGCTGTGCTATATGTGTGTGCTTGATTATTTTCATTTACAAATGTTTACAAGTTAGTGATTCATGATAGAGGTGATGCACGTGTATGTGATGTTCAGATGGTGCATGGAGGAACAAACTTTGGTTTCTACAATGGAGCAAATACTGGCTCTGATGAATTCGACTACAAACCAGATCTGACTTCCTATGATTATGTAGGGCAATTTATCATTACCTACAAATTCTTAACTTATTCTAAAGTATTTTTTTTTTTGTTATTCAGGATGCTCCAATCAAGGAGTCTGGTGACATAAATAATCTAAAATTCAAAGGTTTGATGATCTTATGATTGCTTTTAGCTATATACGGGCCTAGCTTTGTTTCCTTTATTAATTTTTGTGCTATTTCTGGCAGCTCTCCAGAGAGTGATTAAGAAGTACAGTGCTGCACCTCACACCACTAACCCCTCCAATACCAAACGGAAAGCGTATGGCCCAATAAAGATGCAGAGGACAATATCTCTGTTTGATTTGATGACTATGACAGATCCTGTAGATATGATCACTTCCGCCAATCCAATTTCAATGGAATCTGCTGGACAGGTAAATATCATTACTCTTCCCCTTATATTTGACTGTGCAGCTTAAGCATTTCCTTACTCACCATGAAATGGTCTAATATTATTGTCCTTTGTGTAATCTGATTCCTTATTATCTTGCTCCCAGATGTTCGGATTTCTTGTATATGAATCGTCATACATTTCCAAAAAGAGTGGGAATATACTAAGAATACCCAAGGTATAGATTCTTGTTTCCTTTTGTAATCATTGTAAAGATGGCATCCGGGAGATTTAAATCCAGGAGCAACGCAAGGGTTATCTTCTAACATAAAGCGTTACAGGTTCATGACAGAGCTCAAGTGTTTGTTTCATGCCTTTCCCAAGATGTTGATGGGGGAGTACTGAGATACATTGGTACAACTGAGAGATGGAACAACCAACCTGTTTCTATTCCAACTACTGAGTGTGCCTCTAACACTAGCTTATTTATTCTGGTAAGAGAATCAGCAGATAAGCGTCTTTACTTCTATTAGGGAGCTGTAGCTTCATCAATTTTATAGTTTACCGTTAAGCACAGTCTCATTTGGATGACTACTTTGATCCTGTTTCTTATAGGTTGAAAACATGGGTCGTGTAAACTACGGACCATATATCTTTGATGAGAAGGTAAGAAGACTCTCTCTGATAAACTTTTCTTTATCTCATTATGTTTATACATTTGATCTCGTTAGTTCTTCAAAGTTGGTTATGTATACCAAAGTGAAGTGATGTTTGCGGTTTAAATATTTTGGACTCCATGGTAGCCTTGTACATTATCCAGGAAGCTGTTCAAAAGGTCTATTTTGTATAACTTTCCAGGGCATTCTGTCTCCAGTTTATCTAGATGGTCAGATTATCCATGGATGGAAGATGATACCAATTCCTTTTCACAACTTGAGTCAAATGCCGAATCTCAGTTTCGAGATGCAACATACTAAAAAGAGAAGTAAGAAGTTTGAGCTTACTAAAGGTCAATGCTCTGTTTTTTCTCTTCCAGCACATCGTTGGTTAAGTTAAGAATGTTTGTGATGGAACTTCCGGTCATCTACTTGAAACTAAGTGCTACTTAAACTGTAGATGTGGGTCAAAACGAACCAGCTCTGTTTGCTGGTGAGTTCTCTATCAACAGTGTAGATGAAATCAAAGACACTTATCTATCATTCAACGGTTGGGGCAAAGGAGTTGCTTTTATCAATAAATTCAACATCGGAAGATATTGGCCGGTAAAGCTCTGTCCTAAAATCTTATCCAGTGAACAGGGTATCTTAGAGTTTCTCCTTATACATGTCTCTCTCTTTTTGCAGTCTGTTGGACCACAATGCAACCTCTACGTTCCTGCACCGCTCCTTAAGGCTGGCAGAAATTATGTGGTAATGCTAACAAGAACATGAAATCTAGTAGACTGGTTTGTTAGGACAGAGGGATGGAACCATTTTCGTAATTTGGGAATTAGAGACTCTATGCATTGCGCATTGCATCTTTGGATCACTTTGATTTGCTGAAAAGGCTTTTTTTTTCAGGTGATCTTTGAGTTGGAATCTCCACATGTCGACCTTTTGCTTCGGTCAGTGGATCAGGAAGACTTCACATGCGGTTCAAATTATTCCAAAGTCAATCAGTTGTAGCTGTTTGGTTGTGCAGTAGCCAATATTTGACCAATCATGCTTTTGGGATTCTTAAAGAGTTAGTCAATAACAAAATATTTGTAGTACAACAAAATCTAAATAACAGTTTATAACATAATTAATAGATGAATTGAGAAAAAAAGACTTATGCCATACGAAGTGAGAAAAAAGAATGAGCCATTTGTCAATGATAACTCATCATGGATACTTCTGATTCCAGGTCTTACGGCAACGAGAAGAGTAAATAATTTGTTTGTTGCCACTTATGCTAAGCTCTCACCAGTTTATATACACAAATGAAAAATCTTCTCAAATCCAAATTTCAAATTATTTCCTTTGAATAGACTATCAAAAGACTGACTTGGATAATCTGAAAGAATGCTGGGAACATTATATATTGTGTAATAAGTTGTTGCACATGAGAAAACAAACTGATTTTAAAAGTAATTTATTGAATGATTTAAATTTTATTTATACTTAAGATATATTATGTGAAATGTTCTTTTATGTTAAGATTTATTGTGAAACTATTGTTAGAGATAATTGCATTGACGTATATATGATTAGTATCCATATATTTTATGTTTGTCGTTGTATGTCTTCATTTTCATCATGTACTTGTTTTAGTGCAACATAGGTACACACAAAGATGTTTTCTAACTTTTTACTTCCCACGAAAAAATCAAAAACTGATTCCAAATGTTTATAGACGGCTTGTCAATCCCACATAGTTATGCATAACCTTATCTTCTATGCTAATGCTTGCTTTCTAGATTCAGCTGGTGTGGTTTACAAGATCTTTGTGTGATCGTTAAAGACCAAGCTGGAGACATCCATGGGTACACACATGTCAAGCAAGCATTAGCATAGAAGATAAGGTTAGTTTTAACAATTGTCATGTTTACTCCTAGACTAAGTTGATGTGGTTTACAAGATCATGTGTGTCTTAAGCGCTAAGCCTTCAAGCAAAGCTTTAACTTAATTCATCATCAGCTTGTTATGTAAATTGTCTTTGAAGAACTGAGCCATTTATTTAGTGTTGATTTTCCCTTTATTTAAATAAATTACCAAAATTATCGTATGTAAATTATATATTTGCTATAGATTGAGAAAATTGTTAAAACTAAATCTGAAAACAAATCAGCCCAAAGGCGAGTCATGATAACATTCAGACAGAAACCATGATTAACTTCTCACACAAGCAAACAAATCTGATTGCTCTAAATAGGCTTACACACAGTTCATTACACAATCTGATCCTATATTTCAATGAATAGAATATCAAAATAACCAGAGATGGAGAAAATTATCCAACGAGTTACGTTGTATGATAACATCTCAATTTGTAGACTAAACACCTGCCTTGTTTCCAAGTCTCTTTCGGAGAATCTTGACTCCCATGTATCTGTAAAGATTGATAAATTCTCTGTTTATATATTGAAGTTAAAGTAAACCTCAAATCCATTATGTTACTATTGATTTCAATTTACCTTCCCATCATCATGACCGTGGCTTGAGGGTTGGTTCCAGGAGACTCATCAAATGTGGAACCATCAATAACTCTAAGCCTGTTGACACCGAGAACTTTGCGGTCAGGGCTCACAACTTTACCCACAAGACAACCACCATGATAGTGCCATATTGTGACAACAGTATCTTTACAGAACTGAGCCATTGATTTGGTATCGTTCACTTGCTTTGGTCTTAGATTGATGTTTGCCTTAACACTTAAGCTAAGCATCTCGTGTACGTTTTGCTTGTCGCATTGTGTGTAGTTTAGGAAGCGTTTAGACGTCACAACTTTTGAAACCAGACGAATGGCTTCAACGCAGCGTTGGAGATCCACCGGGTGTTTGAAGTAGTTGAAGGTGACTGAAGGGTTGTCATCTACATTTGTGTTGAGCAAACTCAAATGCCCTCTAGAGATTGGGTAAGCTAGTTTCTCCAAGATGAAACTTCCATTGAATGCTTCATGAAGTTGGGACTTGTTTCTTCTGATGTAAGCTTGTGTTGCTTCTGGTCTTCTCTGCTTTGCAGGTACGGTGGAAAACAATTCATTCTGCAGAAAAATTCAAAGACCATTCACATACAAAGACGCTAATAAGATACAAGTTATGTAATTTATGGTTACCTTATCTGACATAACCCCATAGTGAGTGTGAATGCTCTCAGGGGATTGACCAAAGCCAGTGCTGGCTTCAACATACACACCCATCTTTGTGATTCCAACGGTCTGGATAAGTGACTGCTCTATAGGCTGCTTCGAAGGCACCAAGATGGTGTTCATCGGATTATCAGCCATTCCTTTCCCCACATGCTCGTTTTCTAGAACCAAAGGTATCTTCAGCCTCTGCAGCTCCTTCTTAGGTCCAATCCCACTTAACATCAGCATCTGCGGTGACCCAATGGCTCCACTGGACAAGATCACTTCACTTCCCTTTCTATTCGAGAGCAAAGCCTGGTGTTGATTACCATTCTCGTCTTTGAATATCACTCCTGTCACTCTAGGTCTTGTTCCTGCATTCAAAACCCAAAACATAAGTTCTCGGGTAACTTGAGAGTCACGCAAACCCTAGTTTATATCATTAGTACCAGATGTGTCAAAGACTATCTTTTGCACGGTGGCGTAGATCAAGACTCTGAGCTTCTGAGGGTTAGCGTAAGCGAGAAGCTCAGCGGCGGTGTGACGACGGCCGAACCTATCGAAGATTGTGCCGCCGATCTTTGTGCCAGAGACGTGATCGTACGTGTAGCCATTGAAAGGTCTGACTCCAACTTCTAAAAGACTGTCTCTCAGAGCTTTCTGCCATAACGTCAGCTTCGGCTGATGGACGATCTCTCGCTCCACCCATGGATACGACTCGTTCACTAGCTTCGGATCCCATCCTGCTCGCTTCACGAACCTACACAAATTGAACATGTGTGAAACATTAAAAGACCTGGTCGTAAACTCCGTGGCCCATCGGTGCGTTTTTTATAAATGTAACACTGACCAATATAATGACACGACGCATGGATCACATATCAACTAAACCCTCAGTTTCTAAAAACTAAAGTTTTAGTGTGTTTATATATTAAGAAAAAATTATAATTTGATAATAAATACTACATTATTATTTTAGTAAATACATTTTCTTAGATTTACGATATATCATTAATTCATTATTAACTCATAAAAATATATAAAAATGTTGAAAATGTGTTAAAATAAGCAAACATTTTTTTTATAAAATATTTATCTTTTAAAAATAGAGAGAATATATGATTTCTTTATAAACAACAAGATCTTTCGAGATTGACAAATCACAATCTTGTTTTCTTTTTCTTAAAATGGTAATAATTACTTACGCAGCATCGGCTCTGGAGTAGAAACCAGCGTTAATACAGGAACCACCGCCAAGAACTCTAGCACGAGCGTTATAAACGCCGTCAGTGGAAACAAACGCCTGAGACGCAGAGGAAGCTGTCGTGTCAGCAAGTCCTATGTGGAAGTTCCTGAGGAAAGAGACGTTTGCGTTTGTAAACGGGACGCCACCTCTCTCTAAAACAAGAACGCTGAAATTCCGTGACAGCGTTGCGGCGAGGGGACAGCCTGCGGTTCCGCCCCCGATGACTATGTAGTCGTAGGTGGAGTCTCGACCGTTGGATGAAAAAGAAGATGAGGAAGATGATGCGAATGTGCTGGCTTTATCGATGAACGTGTATCTATAAGGATTGAACTTCAGCTTCTGCTCTTTACCTACATAAAAAAAATGTTTGTATCGTTATTTTATTAACTAGACAAGGACTAAACAAGTGCGGGTAGTTGGTAGAAGTAACTACACAATTAATGTCGTGAGCAGAACATAACCCAACAAAAAAACATAACAGTTATGCGTAAAAAGAAGACTGAACTGTTGTTAGTGTCCTAATCACTCCAGATTCGGTCCTGATGAATCAAGAAACAGAGTTTCTCCTTCAAGAAATGAGTAACTCATGGTAGAGTGGTTATATAAAGTATATGACTGTGACCAAGTTCGGACATAAGCTAATTTTGAGAAACATATCTCCACAACTCCAAAGAATTGTCAACGACTAAGAGAGAAAGAAAATATATACTTCAAACACAACACTAAGAAGAAAACAGAAATTAAAGTTGGTGAGAAATGTGTGAAGAGAGGAAGGAGCAACCTTTAGAAGCAGTGGAGAGAGAAATTGGGAGAGAGATAAGAAGAGCAAAGAGAAAGAGCTTGAGAGCCATTGGAGACTGCAGAAACCAAAACATAGATTTATGTTTTTTTTTTTGCTTCTGCTTCAACTTCTTATGTGGCTTTTGATGAATGGTCTTGTTTTGTGTGTACCTTCTCCTATAAATAACACTTAGGATCCAACTGAGCAACTATATTAATTACACCTACATTTCTATATATTGTTACATAATATGTAACCATTTATACGAATTAGTTATACAAATTCATCGACTTTAGGTAGGCAACATCTCGGTAAAAAGTAAATAATAAGAGAATGAGTTGGTAAATACTATATGTTGGTGGTCTCACACAAACAAAATCGGGTCTTGAGTGTGTCCCATTTTTGTCGAAAATAGCAAATGAAAAGGACAAGTGTATAATCTTGTTCCCAATTTAACTATAAATAGTATTTTTATAAATAGAAAGTTCTGGAACCATGAATTTTAACCATGTAAAATTTTTTATGAGAAACTCTTTTCATCGTAAATCGAAAACATAACCTCCAAAATTCCTACACGGTTAACTACGAGAACTAGTTGGTTAATTATAAATAGTCACCTAATAGTCTAATACCAAAACTTATAGCTAGTAATTCTAATATTAGACTTATTAGTACTTAATTATATAAGACTCATTGTCACGGAATAGTTTCTTGCAGAAATTAATGATATAACTTCACTGCTTACTAGAACAGTCATTATCATTTACACTTTCATCTTTTATCTGAAACAAAGACTTAAGAGGGGTTGCTTTCACCTTTTTACCATGGTGATAATAAATCATTTGATTTGTTTTGGCTTATGGGACCAGTTGTAAAGTAATTTATTAGTATCATATAATAATAAAAACAATTGAAAGATAAAAAGGAGAGTTGTACAGCTTGTCTATGTCATTAATGGCGATATGAAACGGTTGAAATAGGAGGTCTAGTAGCCGTTGGATCAAAGACTTGAAAGATTAAAAAGCGTTTCCATTAATCATCTTCACCTAACGAAACCAGCAAAAAAAAAAACAATATACGGAGCCATGTTTTTGGCGAGTAGTTTTGTTTGGAGTAGATCGCAGTTATGACCATAACTGTGAGTTAACGAAATCTTCACGAGTCACGTATATATATTTTGACAGCTAATTTAATTGATTAGCGTCACCTACCTAACCAAACAGAAAACGCATTCATGGGTTTTGCTAACAAATTTAGAATAACCTCGGATGAGTTAGTTGCCAATTTTATTTCAAAGGATAAAAAATTGTATTTTAGTGTTGAATTTAGAGTAGAATATCGATAATAAATGTCACATCGCATCACGTATGTTAGTCATATAGATCGCATGAGATTTCACGACTTTAAACTAGTCACAAGTATAAGAAGTATATACAAAGTAACTACAGATTTGAAAGTTTTTATATAACGTGGAAGAGAGATTATTATTTGTATGACTGGTTATTAATGGGCAAACCTTTTTAGACATTTTTATTGCACATATACGTTTTTAAAACCTTTTGTCCATTACCGATCAACCAAAACCCCACAAAAATTTGTTTGTAGACGAACTCAATCGAACTCGAACGAACCATTTGACAGCTATACTCACAACGAATATAACTACATAATTTGATTTGAATTTATTAATGAATGTTTCTATGGAGGGAAAATAAATTTCATATATACAACAAAATCACTTGATATTACAAAACTGTTTTCGTTATACTTATACCTAGTAGGCTGTAACCTACAAAAAGCTTATGGACATTTCTTAAATGATAAATTCATTCTGTAATGTTATGGTGATTTTCGGTGGGTGGATATGCAAACTGTAAAGAAATGATGATAATAAATACACACACCAATCCCTGAGTGGATTCAGAATGTGTATTCAATAGTTTATAATAATGGTTACAAAACTTTACCACTCAGCAGTTAATGTAAAGATTAATTTCTGCTCTCTTTTCTTGTGACTGGTATGTTATCCCATGCTCCAACTTTCACGAAACTAGTTATTGAGATCGTACATGTAGTTATAGTCCAACTTTATTTTATTTTTACATTATAAGAAAAAAATAATCAACCAGTTCAGAATCAAATCATGCCACAAAGCTTTTAAGTCACTTGTTGTGTATAAATACGCAGCGTTTTTGCACTCATGAGTAAGTTAATAAGTTTTAAAAACACCAAAGTATTAGAGATCAAACCTTTGAAGAGTAATAAGATTCTTCTTAATCTGTCTTTGAGGCACTTTTGTGCTCTGTTGGATTATCTGATGAGGAAGCATTTGAAGAAGTGTTGTTACTAGGACGACGGTTCTCTGGATTAGCTGTAGGAGGAGCTTCACCTTGCGCGGCAAGGTTCTTGACAAGGTTCATGACTGTGGGAACAAACTTTGCTGATATTGATATGATCCCTGGAAGCTGAAGAAACATAGGTACTAGTAAGTCCATGATTCATGAAAAAACTACTATTACTACTTTATTAGAAGGTTGAGAAGATTGGTAGAACACTTACTGCACCATTGCGGAACTCGCCAGGGATATCCAGTTGCGTCCAGAGTGCTTTCAGAAGTAAGAAACCAACAAACAAGACACCAAGATAGAGAGGGTTTCTGTCACAGTAAGAAGCAAAGAGGTTTCAGAATCTACATGCCATACCATTCATCAATATGAAACAATCAGATACTAGCTTTGATGGACCTTAGAAGAGTCATGAACTCGTTGAATCCAAGTATGATCAATGCAAAAATAGCCCATGGAGGGGGTAACCAGTTACTACCACGCTTATTCGCTTCCTGAATTAGTATAACCAATTAGTATTCATAAAACATATATAGCATAGAGCAAACTTGTGAGTAAAGTAACCATGCCTGTGCAGATATGGCTTGAGTCACAGTATATTCTGTTTCTGTCTTGAACTGTCTCCATATAGATTTACAGTGGACTGGTGTGATCAAAGTTCTTGATGATGGAATCTACAAAAATATTAAGATCAAGAATCAACTGAAGTTAAGACACATCGGAGAAGAGTCATACATACATCATCCCAAGTGCTTGAAGCCAATGGATCAGATGCTGTAATGCTCTTTTTAGACGTTGTTGAATCCAAAAGAGCAACACTTAGTGTCTTCTCAATGTTATCGGTTTCATCACCCAATCGCATTACAGCCATTACTGAGAGCAACTTCAAGGACTGAAAACAAGAAACCATAAGATACCATAAGAAAGTGTTTAGAAAGACTTTCTCAAGACTTATAAACAAAACGTTAAGGGAAATACAAAACGTACAGCTGATCTAGCTGCTTTAGTAATTGCTCGAAGATCTTCATTTCCAGTCCAAACTCGTGGCATTGAATCACCATCATTGCTGAAGATTGTAGCAAACCTGACAGAAAAAGAAGAAGATTCAGACTCAAAACTTAAGTGTTGTTTTAGACTTGTTTTGAAAGCCTTACTATATATATATATATATATATATACCTATCTTTCATACGCATCAAAACCCTTCCAGCTTCTTCCTTAGCCTTCGATTCTATGACACCTCTTGAATACTCCTGAAGACTCTTCACCATTTTTTCTCTTGTTTCTTCTTCAATATCAAAAGCAGCTAATGCACTACTGAATCCAGAAACAGCAGTTTCAGTTTCACGTCCATGAAGCTTCTTCACTGTCATCCACGTTTGATCATTCGCTCCTTCCAACAAAGCTTCCACCGGTTCTGACAATGCTGTATGAAGCTTTGTCTGCAAGTTAGAGTCTAAATCAGTTGAAAAAAAATTAACTTGACCCGCAAGCTTTCTTTATTCTTTCTGTTACCTCGTATTGAGTAGTAAGTTCAGATAACTTAGAAGTCCGGACAGAGGAAACATGAGCCTCTATGTCACGGACTAACTTTTCCCTTACTTTGGTTGTGTCCCAATTAGCTTGTTCAATGATGGCACCTGCGCACTCTTCATCGAACTGGTCCATGCAAGCCTTGAGCCAAGTAGTGGAAGCTGAAGAGAACCCTTCACCAATTTCTAAAGCTTTATCAAAAGAAGCCTTAAACTTCTCAAGCATTCCCCATCTTATGTGTCCCAACACATCTTGAAACGCTGGATTCACAAGCTGTATAATAAAATTAACAGTGAGGAAAGCATATAATATCACAATAGTATATAAGCAAGAGAAACATGTTCAAGAGATCCAAGATTGTATTGTATTTACTTGGAGAAGCTTTTCTTCAAGCTGATGTCTCTTTGATGATCTGACACCTTCATCAAAGAATGTAGCTTCCCCATCATATCTAATAAAACAAATTATCTTTTAAAAAATATATTTATATAAAGTTTTTTTTTTGATGTGTGAGTATCTTGGTTAAATTTGTTGTGCTTACTCTGATAAGCAAGAACCAAGAATGGAAGTAAGCCTCTTTCCAAAACTAGAAACTGGACCAGCTTGCACCTCCTCATCAAGTTTGCGCCAGTCCTGTAAACAAAAGCAGAAAAGGTTAGTTAGTGACCATAGGACTAACCAAGAGCTTGAAACAATGTAGAAGAGACATTACCTCGTTTGTAATGAAATGGGCAAACTTCTCATTTGAGATTTCTTCGCACCGGACAGTAGCTACCATGACCTGCAAGAAGAATGAGCTCGGAGGGTGTATAAAAACAAAGTCTAAAGGTATCATTATAAGGTTACCTTGTGAGCAGGAAGGTCAAGATCCTTATTCTCTTTGATGACTCTCCAGATTTGATCAGCACTAAATGCAAAACCTGAGGCTGGAATCACTCCTCTTCTGTCTCCAGCAAGACCACCCGGTGCAATAGAATGCATGAACCGTTGTCTCAAACTAGCAACCTAAGTTCCGAAACAAAACAAAAAATGAATCCGTCTATAAGAGTATCCCAATTTAGAACACTCATCTATAAAAAAACTTGGCCACACACACACTTACCTGCTCTTTAAACTGTTCTTCCTTCTCCTCATAACTAGAAAGAGCAACAACTTCAACCTAACCATCAAAAGAGAGAAACAACATGAAGAATCTGTAACATAACAATAGGTCTAGCTGTAACATAACATACGTTGAAGAAGTCACTCATAGGAGTTTCTTTGTGTGCCTCCGGCTTTGGAACAGAATCCCATATCTGCCACGACAAAGAACAAACCGTTGATCAGCTGCCTTTCTTTATGTGAATATCAATTTGGAATTAGCTTAAAGCCACTTCTGTTTTACCTTCTGAATATCTTCTCTTAAGACAGGCTCTAAGTTTTCCAATGGCGTCTGCATCCATAATCATATTAATAAAACAATGCATGTACCCGTTAGTAGTGACAGAACTGCAATGTAGAAATAATGATGAACAGAAAAGAAGAGCGTACCCTTGTTTTATCTCGTATAACAAACAGCATTGTTGTTTTACGTGGACTAAACAATCGCATCATAACCTGTTAAACGCAACTCCAAAGATTCACATAAAGAGTTTATAACTTTGTGAGCATAACAAACAAATACCTGAAAGACAGTTTTCAAGAGTGGTTTATTAGCAGCTTGTTCACGGCCAATATCATGACACCACCTACAAAAACACAAGCGTTATTGTAAATAGGTAATGAGACACTTTCTTTCAACAAAAGTGAAATTTGATATACTATAAAGTCTCCTACTACAGTCTTACATGTTGATCAAGACAATATCTGAGATAGCTAGAGCGAACAGAGCACTCTGTTTCTCGAAGGCAGTATCATCCTGTTTGGTCAAAGGAGGACACCATTAACATCACACACTAAACCAACATGGTAATGAAAGAATCATTAACCTCTCCTCGCTCTCTTCCATCAGTGCCCTCCAAGTCCATTACAAGAGTGCAAGGCTCTATGCCGGCACATCTTGCAAGCCAGATACCTTTTGTGGTCTGAGACCTGTAAAAAATTTCTTATTCAGGAGACGAAATTTCACAAAAATATCATATATGCAAATGCTATCAGATGAAGAGCATACCTTCCCTTAAATGCATCCATCTCCATAAAGTTTGTTCCAAACAAATTATTCAACAAGGTACTCTTCCCTGTGATATCACAAAAACTATTCTTAATTAAAGATTCTGAATAATATAAAAGTGCCTCCTCTCTAAAAGAATGCATACCGCTGCTTTGAGGACCCATGATGGAGACAACAGCATAGGAGAGGCCACATTCTCCAAGCTTCACCTCTTTGATGAAGTGATCTATGCCAGAGACATTGTATGTACCATCTCCATCAATAAGCTGTACAGAACAATTTCCCTCGCTCTTATCTGCATCGATAGTGCAATGAAACGAGACCAATGACTCATGTTTTTTATGTTATATAAGCATGCAGAGCCATTACTTTCTGAAACCATAACAACGACATTCTTTCTCAAGAGAACAGAGAAACAAGACTCGTATATAACAATCTACATGGATCTATAATAATGATCTAGATCAAAAGAGCATACATGAGACAACGTAAGTGGTGAGAGAGAGATAATACCCATGATTTGTCTTTCTGACAGAGAATATCCTCAAGGGCCAATAGAGCTTTCACTCTTTAGGGATCATCTTCTTCAAAAGCTTCCTTTTCTCTGTTTCTGCATGTTAGTCATTCTAGGTTATAACTTCAAATACTATTTTTTCTTTGCACTTTTTTTTTGCTTGGATAAAGCAATATCAAGGAATGAAAGTTGGGAACTTTAGATCTCCTCTGCAAATTTGTATGGAACTCATTAAAAGCCAAACGTGAAAAAGAATTTGTATGTCATTTAATCCAGTCAAGAGCAATAATTGCTTCTATACACCAGTAACCCATTCCAAAAATAGACAAACATTCCTATTTCTAAGCCACATCTTACTAAGTTTAGTCATACTTAACTTAATGTACAGTAAAAAATAATAACATCTTGAATGGATACAATTGGCTACAAGTATTAGTATTGGAAATATCTAGATGAGTATTTAAAAATAAAATACTTAAATGGATAAAAAGAGAGAAAAAGAGGAGAAAGAAAATTAAACAATTTTCATTTTTAAAACTTTCAAAATATTTTTTTATGCTATATGGATTTTTATGATTTACTTGATTTTTTACATTCAAAAAATAATTAAAAAAATTATACTATATACAATATATTTTTGTAAATAAATTTCATTATATTTCATTTACATGTTTGATCCACATCGGATGTCATGAGTAAGGTTTTGATTACAAACTGACTTCAACAAAATAATTTAAGTCTTATAGTTCTTAAACTAGTTTCGCTCGACTCATCATTCTCGATGCGTTCTGCTAGTCTGTGACGATAATACTCAAAAATAGACGACTGTTCTCAACCTTTAGCGTGAATCTCATAAATGTGAGATTAACCTCGTTTTTTTTCAAATGTTGAAGTTTCCTAAGATATCTCTGGAATATCTAGCCTCCAATGAACTTATCAAACTTATTTTTCCGCAAAAAATGCATAATTAATTTTAAATATATTTATTTAAATTTTATAATCAATTCATTATTAATGTATTTTAGTATTTTTAACTATTAATATTCAAATATTATTTAGATAAAAAGATGAACAATTTAGCATCTGGATGGTGTATCTGAATGTAAATACTAACTATAAAAACAAACAAACAATATCTGGAGTATTCAGATGCTACATCTAGATGTTGTATGAAATACAAAACCGAACATGACCTATATATCATTGCATATCAGGGTCGAAAAAGAAAGCTCGGAACCCGCATGATCATCTCTCCGTATGAAGGCTTCAGACCGCCAGAGCTTACCAACTTCACAGCATCTCAAGAGTTCAACTTCGTAGACACTCTTCACACCCCATGAACTAAGCAAATGCTTATCTTGTGTGACTATGATGATCCTACTCCCTGGACCAAACCAACTAAATTCATCAGCAAGCGCGTCTAACTTTTCGATCTTGTCCACGTCGTTAGCCACTAGCAGAACCTTCCTGTTCCCGAGCCTTGCTTTGATCGCGTGGAGACACATGTGAGAGCTCTTTGTGCTCATCAAGACTTCTCCTTGCATCTTGGAAAGAAGCTCTTCTTCTTGTAGATGCAGTGAGATATTTCTAACGTCTTCGAGAAAACAATGAGCTTCAAAGTCGGGTGAGATGTTTTTGTAAACGTGTTTCGCGAATGCTGATCTTCCCTTGCTCCCTCTTCCCCAAATCCCACTTACTTGAACACCTTCGTTTGAATTTAGATCAAGTAACGGATACAATCTCTTCATGTGTTCGTCGAAACTAATTACGTTACTGGACAAAATCTTCGATATTCTCTCAGTAACTCTATCGACCAGCGTCGCGTCATCTTCCCTGAAATGAAAAAAAAAAGATTTAGGACTCAACACAACATAGAGATATGGTCTCGTTATAGAAAGTTTACGAAATCTTTGAACAGTCGCCGGAGAGAGTAGCCAATCTGTTCAAGGCATCCCTCCACGAGTGGACTCTCTCTGTGCTATGTCTCTTCTCGTGTTTCTTGAACTGCTTCACCAGTTTTCCCGTCTGTCTCTTCAGGTCATTAGGTTCAACCTCGTAGAAAATAGGCACCACAGTGAGTAGTTTTTCTCTCTCCAGTTTTAAAATCATTACAAGCTCCTCGAGACACCAGAAGGAAGCTGGATAAGTCGGAGAGATCACCACGACAGCGATTGTTGATCCTTTGATGCCTTGGACAATCACTGGTGCAATCGAACGGCCACACACCAGTGCGTTGTCGTCTTTGAAAGCTCGAATGCCTTTGGTCTCTAACTGCTTGTACAGAAAACTGACGAAGTTCTTGCGAGTGTCTGCGCCTCTGAAGCTCAAAAAGACGTCGTATTTTTGAGGAGTGGACGAAGACGATAATGACCTGGAGTCGAATGGTCGTCCAGAACTAACTTTTCTCTTGAAGCACGATACATTTTGTAATATCGTGTTCATATTTTTTTGTTCTTGCTCTTTTGGTTTGGTACCTTTTTTTGTTTAAGAGCATTTGGCAAAATGACATATATTTATAGTAGGGGGGTTGGAAGAAAGAAAATACTTTATTTTGACTTTATTTTGAAAAAAGGGAAAAGATTGTATATGCTTCCAATTTTAGGGTCAACACAACATAATATTTGATTTTAGTCGCTCTTCGCAGTACGAAGTTAAGTTAAGTTAAGATTTTTCTTTTGTTAACTAAAAGGAGTTTAGGTCTTGGATCATAATCTTTCTTTAGCCTCGAGTCAACCTTTGATAATAAAAATAACATTTTCGAATTAGGAGCATAAAAATACCATAACTCTTGCGTTTAACATTTGGTGCTAAAGTTAACTTAGTTTTTTGTGGTCTATTTATAAAAAGAAGGAAACTTTTAAAACAAATACATAAGAGCATTTGGTTAAGTGTACAAGTATAGTAAAAAAAATCATATAAATTAATAGTGTTGGAATTATAATATTTTATTAATTTATTTAAAACACATATATATTGAATTATATATTTACATATATATATATATATATATATATATATTGATTATTATTATTCATACAATATATATATATTTATTAAATTTTAAAACACAATATTTATTTTGTTCATATTCGATTATTTTGTGTATATAAGATATGTATTGTAAACAAAGATGTATTATGATAAAATAATATTAAAATATTTTGAAGTGTTTAAAAAATTAAAAAAATAGATTTCATTGTAAATAATAACAAATAAGACAAATTTATATTTATATTTATATACGTAAATTATTTATGTATTTTTATAATGAGATCATATATTTATATAAGGTTTTTTAAAAAATATTATTTATCAAACTGTGTTATATTTGTATCGATCTAATTCAAAAATAGTGAAATTTATTAATTTATTATAATTATTAATTTATCAAATATTAATTTATAGAATTTATAATGTTTACACGATAAAATTTATTAATGCTAATGTACCAAGAGATCCGAGTTTCAAGTCTCTCCAGTAAAACTATTTATGAAATAATTATGCAAATTAATGTGGAAAAACTTACACAAAATTTTTTAGCATGATGTAAATATTTTTTTTTGATGTGGATCTCAATTAAGCGGTCTAGTGTGGTGTACTGAGATGTGATATTTATAAGACATGTAAATTTGGTGGTTGTAAAATTTTCTATGTAATATTTGTTATAATGTGTAAGCATAATACACCAATGTTAAAATGATTGAACCTAATTTTATAAATTTCACTGTATATGTAGAATTAATTTTGAAATTATACCTAGGAGGGATTCTAATAAATTCAATAGTTTAGAAAAAAAGTGGATTACAAAAACATAGAAGGAGCAGGCCGTCTTAAATTAATTATGGGTTCTGTGCTCAACAAATGTTTTCCCCAAAATTACAGTTGTATTCTTTTAATTTACAGATTAGGACCTTAATATATGTGGTTTTTCATAAGTTAGGACCTTAATTTTTTTAAAGAAATTTTCCACAAAAAAAAGACCTAGTGCATTTGCACCTTCGGCCCTCCCCAAGAGCAGGCACTGAGAAGGAGATAATGAAGCCAATTCTTATGAAGTCAATCATAGAAATGGGATAATGAGGTCAATCATATTTCTATGGCCGGAAAACTTTTCGAAGGCATGGATGGCCCTTCACGTACCCCCCATCCCGGTCCTACTTGACACCCTGACATTGACGCTTAAAAAGTAAAAACCCGCGTTATTCTGAATCGCCACAGAATTGTTCTACCTTTACAGAATAATAAGGTCCTGAAACAGTAAAAGTTTAATTTATGTCTAATAATACAACGTCACAAACACTGGAGATCTGAATAATTTAAAGCACCTTTTAGTTAATATAATAGGTTTGCTAAATATAATTGTCGTTAAAAATTTAAACCACTTTTAATGCCATATTTTCATGCAGTCACTGAGATCGTAACACAGTAACATATGCTACTTTTAGTTGCCGACTCGTACATTTGTGGACAGTACTGTTAGAGTGTTTTGTTTTATTCGATAAAGAAACCAAATAAGACTTTTCTTATTTTTGTACATTATTGTTTCGAGAGCTTTACACGGAAACACACTCAACTTTTACTTTGAATATTGAGTTGTTTACGAAAACAACAGGCACTTTTGAGTTATCATTTTCATCAGAAGGCATTTCCAAAGGGAAAGGCACTTTGAGCATCTGAAAACTCAAACTTATTCCTCAACTCTATTTTGTTTGGTTTGGCGAAATATTATGGTTCTTATTCTAGTCAGAGCAGGTTCAATACTGTTAGGGATCCTAGGGCAAAATTTTTTTTTACTCTCTAAAATTTATATAAAGATAATGTTTAAAATATTTTTAAAATTTAATTAATAATATTTTCTAATGAAAATAAAACTATATACATATCAAATAATTTTGGGCCATTTTCAATTTTATTTATTGTATTTATAATTTTTTATATATAAAAATATAAATTTATAAAAAGTTAGACTCTTTATTTATCATTATACGGAGAATATGGGTTCGGACTCGGAACGGTCGCACCGCTTGTCCCCTTTGTAAGCTGGCCCTGATTCTAGTTACAGACTTACAGATGTATTCTTCGAAAAGATATTCCCAGCCACATCTTTTATTTTATTCTTTTAAAAACAACTGAGTCATTTTTTAACACAAAACAACCGAGTCATTTAATCAAATATTATCTCCTTCATTTTTTTATAACTTTTCCTCTCGTCAACTCCCCTAATATCTTTAGCCATAAAAAAAAAACTCCCCTGATATCTCCAATCCTCAAAACTCTAGAATTCTTTGATTTTATTTGGTCGAAGACATCGTCGCCTTTTGGAAATTGGTCTGATAGAAAGTACAATATATAATCTTAGTATATTATATTTTCTTTCTTGTTTTTCTCGTTTAATCGTGCGGTATTACAATTGATTCTTCCAACGATTCTTGTTTTCAGATGCTTGTGCAGTTGAAGAATGGATAACAACTTTTTTCAAAAAAGAAAGAAAGAATGGAATAAAACTTTCCTTGAGTGTTTGTTTTCATGTGACAGGTTGCAGTCGCTTTATGGGGAGTAATATGTGCTATCTATGTTTAATGTTCTTGGGATTTTGGGTTATTAACTTTAATAAGGTATTCTAAAAATAGACTTATTTTTGGATTCACCTCTAGGGTGAACCTCTAGGTTCACCAACCAATAGGATTATGTTATTTCAAATTTGATATTTTTTATAAAAGGAAACAAAATATTGTCAAGTTATATTATATTTTTAAAATAAAAAGATAAAAAGTAAAAAATAAAAAATAAAAATAGTAGTAATTACAAAAAAAATATTTTTAACATCGTCAGGAAAAAACTAAACCCTAAATCCTAATCCGTAAACCCTAAATCCGAAATCATAAACCCTTAGGTAAACCCTAAACCCTTGTATAAATCATAAACTCTAAATCAAAAACACTAAACACTAAAACACTCATGGGTTTAGGATTTTAGTGTTTAGTGTTTTTGATTTAGAATTTATGATTTATCCAAGGGTTTAGGGTTTACCCAAGGGTTTAGGGTTTACCCAAGGGTTTAGGGTTTCAGATTTAGAGTTTAGGGATTAGGATTTAGGGTTTAGTGTTTTGCTGACGACGTTAACAATATTTTTTTTTAAAAATCTTTTTTTTTGTAACTACTATTTTTTTTTACCTTTTTATTTTAAAAACATAATATAACTTGACAATATTTTGTTTCTTTTTTTAAAAGATATCAAATTTGAAATAATGAAATCCTATTGGTCGGTGAACCTAGAGGTTCACCCTAGAGAGTGAACCCAAGAATAACTCCTAAAAATATATCTTAAAAAATCGTTTTAAAAGCAAAAAAATAATTAATTTTACCCGTACTCAGTTGTATATATATATTAATACAAATAATATGATTTAAAATGAATATAAAATCATTTTTACTATATCATAAAATTAAAAGATATCAATCTTTCCCTATCCAAAAATAAGTAGTCCATTTATATAATAATAATCATTTTTAAATTTTTAAATATTAATGTACATGAATAATAGAAATTGACTTAAAAATAAATAAAACTTAGAATAATTAGTGACCTATTTTATTACTAATAATTTTATATGTGCTAAAAATACATTCAATACAAAATAACTTCAATACTGATAAAAATAATATATATTAAGAAATAAAACAACTTTCAATACAAGTAATAATTGAACGTTAATACAACAATATGTATGTACAATACTATATATATATATATATATTTTATGTTAAAACAAATATTCGTAGTAGTTGTGCAGGTTAAAATCTAGTCAAAGTTATGAAATGATTAATCAAACTATAAATATAAAACATTTCATATCTTAAAACAAATAAAACTCAATTATATATATCAAAGCTCAAACAGTCTATATATAAAACTTTAAAATATATATTAAATAATTGTTTTAATAATCAAAAATAGATCTTTATTTTCAAAGTGCGGATAGAAATTTAGTTTTTGTTTAAAGAATATGAGATATTTATCACTTGTTAGTTGTCACTGAGTCAGTGCATTTAATAGCATTAACATTGATGTCCTCTTACTGAACATTGATGTCCTCTTACGTAGTTTTCACAATTCAATATATAAGAATATTAAAAAAAGTAAGAGAAACGGTATAAATGTTCATATTTGAGAGACTCATATATGTTTGTGAGATACTTATCCTCCACATATTCAATTATTTTAAAATGGAAAAAAATAAGTAGTTAGTAACATTGTTGATGTTCTAAGGCTCTGACCAGTGTAAATCTCATTCGTCAATTATTTGTTGGACATGTCGAAACATCAAAGGTACAGAAAATCTTCAAGAAAATGGTGTATCTTTATTCCTTATAATAAGAAACAGTATTACATAGTGAAAAAAAAAGAACAGTATTACATAAAAACTGGTAAATCCAGATCCAAATGATGGCGTTACATCTTTAAGATAAAGCACGCTGTGTCTATAAAGGCTTTGACTTTTCCTTTTTAATCAAATGAATCTAAAGACTATATATTATATCATTTAATCTTTCCCTAAGCTGATCTCCATCACTCAAATAATTTATTAAATATTTCAGGGACGAAAAGAGATTACTACCAGGAAGATTCATGGACCCCTCGAAACTCTCAGGATCTTGTTTCTGCTTGAAGGCTTCAGACCTCCACAGCTTACCAACTTCACAACATCTCAAGAGCTCAACTTCGTAGACACTCTTCACACCCCATGACCTAAGTAATTGCTTATCTTGTGTGACTATGATGATTCTACTCCCTGGACCAAACCAACTAAATTCGTTAGCAAGCGCATCTAACTTTTCGATCTTGTCCACGTCGTTAGCCACAAGCAAAACCTTCTTGTTCCCGAGCCTTGCTTTGATCGCGTCAAAACACATGCGAGAGCTCTTTGTGCTCAGGCAAGGACCTTCCATCTTGGAAAGAAGCTCTTCTTGTAGATGAGATTTTTGGCAATCTAGTGAGATCCTTCTGAGGTCTTCGAGAAAACAATGAGCTTCAAAGTTAGGTAAGATGTCTTGGTAAACGCCTCTCGCGAGTGCTGATATTCCATTGCTTCCTCTTCCCCAAATTCCACTTACTTGAACACCTTCGTTTGAATCTAGATCCAATAACGGATACAATTCCTTCATGTGTTTGTCGAAATCAATTAGGTTATTACCATTACTTTGTGTTTCCGTGGACAAAATCTCTGAAATTCTCTTAGTAATTCCATCAACCAGCGTCGCGTCATCTTTGCTGAAAAGAAAAAAAAAGATGATTCCAATCCGTAAATTTATATCCGACAAATTGTTACCATGAAATTAAATTAAATCTCAATGCAACATAAAAGCAACATTCATTAGGCCTATATATCTTTAAGGATTATAAAAAATACCTTTGGTAAATAAGAATTTTAAAAAAAAATGGAAAAGGAATATCGAATTTTGAAGTTTTATAAATATGGTTATTCATAGTCAATATACAAATTCTAAAATGTTTTTTCCTCAATAGTATTTGCCTCAATGATGGTGTTTCTCTAAAATGTTTTTTTTTTGCTGTTCCCATGATTACTACAAATGAACAAGAAGACACATAAAAATAAAATTATGGTCCTTATGGAGATTTTACCAGTTTTTTGAACAGTCGCCGGAGAGAATAGTTACCCTAGTCAGCGCATTCCTCCAAGATCTGACTCTCTCTCTGCTATATCTCCTCTTGTGTTTCTTGAACTGTTCCGCGACTTCTCCCTTCTGTCTCCTCAATTGACAAGGATCAACCTCGTAGAAGATCGGCACCACAACAAGCAAACCTTTTTTCTCGAGTTTCAAAATCTTAACAAGCTCTTCAAGACACCAGTAGGAAGCTGAGTAAGTCGGAGAGACCACCACCACGGCGATTCTTGTCCCTTGGATGGCTTGGACAAGCTCTGGTGCAATCGGACGGCCACGCACCAGTGCCTTGTCGTCTTTGAAAGTTTGAATGCCTTTGGTCTCTAACTCCTTGTACAGAAAACTGACGAAGTTCTTGCGAGTATCTGCGCCTCTGAAGCTCAAAAAGACATCGTATTTTTTAGGAGGGAAAGAAAAAGAAGAAGATAACGATGACCTGGATTCGAATAGTCGTAAGGACTTAACTTTTGTTTTAAAGCACGATCGTTTCTTTAAGACCGTGTTCATGTTGTTGTTTTTAACTTGCTCTTTGGGACTTTTTTTTGGTTTAAGAGCATTTAGGCAAAGTATATACATATATTTATAGGGTTGGAAGAATACTCGGTAATTTTGTAAACTCCAACGGCCGACCTATAACAATATAGCAGTCAATAAATATTATAATATTGGGGTGAATAATTTTAATAACAGATTATAAAACAAAAAAAGAGAGAAAAGAGATGCAAACAGATTTTCTTCGTTGTTTCCAGGCTGTACAAAGGCAATTTCATCCAATGCAGTAATATATAATATATAATATACTTACACTTGACTAAGTATGTGCATGGAATAAATTACTATTATGTTGCTTTTGTTAGTAAATGCCTCCATAAAGGTTGAACAATTATATAGCGTCAATGTCAATGTCAATGTCAATGTCAAGAATGGCGGGCGGTACCAGCATCAAAATGATCTCAGGCCATTGGAAATAGGATATTATCTTCTCTAAGCATCAAAGTCTCATTGATTTAAATAAAGACGGTTACAATTGCGGGTGCGTGAGTTTGTGGATGCGGATGGTTACAGCTTCAAATATTATTAAACGTTTTGTATAACTGACACAAAATTTAAAAATTATTGCATGTACAGAATATTTGTGATTAATTGATTATAAAATATTGCAACAGTTTAATAATAAATTATCAATATTACTTATTATAATATTATTAAAATATAAAAAATACTATAGTAATAAAATATAATAATTATAATATAATATGATTAATAATAATATTATGTTTATTTATTTAAATTTTAAATTAGTTGAAAGTTATTATTTTAATAAATTGTTTTTTGAAGATTTATATTAAAACTTTTAAAAGAATATTTTTTCGTTTTATATATGTGTATATCTTCATATATGTACGTATATTAATTTTTTAAAATTCGAATGAATAGTTAGTTTATAGTTTTTATAAAAAAAGTTATGATATTGTTTGTGAATTTAAATTAATATATAAAATATGCATATATTTTTATTTTTAATATTTCCATTTTAAAATTTTAACTTAAAATTTTAAAAACATTTTGAATTTTTTGTTTCCGCAACTGTCCGCCACTGCAAACGCTAACTGAAATCAGTTTTTTATTTTTAGAGGTCCGGAGCGGTTTAAAACGATTTGTAGCAGTTTGTATGATGTTTCGAAACACTGCCACTGCTACTAAATACTAACTGTAAAAGTTGTGTTTGCGGGTGGTAGCAAGGAAACCAGTAAGATCCTGATTCTCTGCCCCATCCAAGTTCTCAATTTCATAAAATAATTCTAAGTTTACAATGAAATCAACAAAATAGAATTCAATCATTTGATATCACATTTTAGAAATTGTGATTACCTGATTATAACACAAATTCGACATGATCAGATACACAAGTGTCAAAAGAACGAACAACTAGCTAAAATTTTCACTTTCTCGATATTATAAATCAGAAATCAATTATAGATTCTTTTTTTTTAACAATCAATTATAGATTCTTAAGTTTTATTTAGATATATGAAGAAAAAGAAGAAATCATCAAAATGACAACAAGTGAGTTTAATGACAACTAATAATTTTACCTAAAATAAAAAGGCCTATTTAGCTAGAAATCAAACTTCAGGGTGGTAATTGCAGATCTATGCAAACTTTTTAATAATTGGCGAACCATGTCAATTTTTACATGAGTTGCCCATTCTCTCCTTTAGCCACACCTTCTTCGTAACGTATGGTTACCTGCTACCGGGGTTGCTGGCAAAAAAATTAATTTTTATTGTAAACGCAATACACGTTGTAAAACCGGATACATTAATTTAAAAGTATGATATAAAATATTGTAACCGGATGTAACTCTAAATAATTGAAGAGAGAAGAGGTATAAGATATTTTACAAATTGTTAGGCCGATCACTTGATTAAAAAAAACAGGAATGTAACGGAGCGAAGTGTTGCCGCACACGACGGAGAGGCAGAAGATCGCCGAGAGTGCAAGAATCTTCAAAAACTGACGGCGGGAGAGGATGTGCTGACGGAGCACGATTCCGGCGATGTTGATCACGACGGAGCTGTAGGCGGCGCAGGAGATCGTGTGCGTCATGGTCAAGAAGATCGGGTAGCGGAAGCCGTAGTAGAAGAGGAAGTACTTGTTCAGGATAAGGACTCCTATGTTGGAATCGAACCAGGCGGCGACGCCGCCGTCAGAACGGAGGGAGATACCGTGGGGGAGGAGAAGAAGAAGGATTTTCCATTGGAGGAGGCGGAGGAGTGTGGAGGTGTTCCGGGGATGTCGATGACTGTTCGTGTGGTGGTGGCGGCGGCGTGGAACCTCGGATTGCTCATCCGCCGCGTCGTCCATGATTGAGCTTCCACCATTTTGGGTAGAGAGAGTTTTTTTTTCTTTGTCTGAAATCTGAGAATGTGGTGGTAGCAAGTAGAAGAAAGAGGGAGATGAATGTATTATCAGACGGTGGAAATTCTGATTTACCTGTAAACGTGTTGAGTAATAAAGACACTTTAGGTATTACCACAAATTGCACAGTCTCTTTACCATATACCCAATTACCTTCTATAATTTTGACATCTAGTGCAAATTTCCCAAATAAAAATCTGAATTCATTAATATTTAAGATTTTTACTTCTCATATAAAAAAAAAATTAAATAATAAAATTATTTACTATTTTATCATAAATATTATTTAGTTTAATTTTATTATTTAAAAATATTTTAATTATTGGTTTGGTTATTTTAGTTAAAATAAAGCTTAAATATATAATTTATTTATCTTATATTTATATATAATGATAATATTTATTTTAGATATGTGTATTAAAAATTATAATTTCAAGTAAATTTTATCTAGTTTATTATGGTTAAGATTTTTTAAATAGATCAAATTATAATTTCTTAAAAAGAGTGTCATTTTAACATTTTTTTCTTGTTACAAAAAGAATATCATTTTAAAATTCTAATACAACTTTCATCATAATATTAATTACAAATGCATTGGTTTTATAAATAATTTCATTTATCTTAATTCATATTGGTTATATATATGTAATTAATAAAAACTTACATGCATTTTAACTACTTTCTTAATCTGTGTGAAAAATGTCAAATTGACGTTCTTTATGAAACAAAGGAAGTAATATATTGACTTTCAATATACTTCATGTTTTACATAAGTTTTGTTGTTTCATAATATATGATGTTTGCAAAAATTGTGTAACCAATTGAACTTATATTATTTCTATTTATAATTAAATAAAATAATTTAAATTATAATTTAATGATACTTTTGATAAAAAATAGTTTTTTTTTAATATGTGTGCATTAGAATAAAACATCAAGTAATATGAAACGGAAAGAATACTATTTAGTTACATCTCAGTGATCAATCAAACAAATATTTTATATTTTACCATTATTTAACTTTATTCTAACTTTTGAATCTTTCTATATTACCACAAATGTAACAAGATTCTCACCAGCATATTCTTCTTTCGTGATGCATATACAAAACACATTAAAAAAAAACAGCGAAAGCAGAAGAAAAACAAACAACCTCATAGTGTAAAATATAATTTTCAAAACCGATATATTTTTGGATAGTGTCATCATTGAATTGGCGCAGCGTCAAGCTGGATAAGCTTGAAAATCGTTGATTCTAAGAAAAATAACCGTTAGACAAGGATTCGATGATTGTTGATTCCAAAAATGACCATTTAAACAAAGATTGTTAATAATCATTGATTCATAATAATATCGAAGAGAAAAAAAGATGAACCGAAAGTTCTCGGGTTTTTATGTATTCAATAATCGATGGTTCTTATTTACAAGCGATCATCTTATTTATACTATACAAAGATCGGAATCGTATCTTATTCTACTTAATCTACAAAGAGTTAATAGGCCAAATTCATAGGATGCGCTGCATCGTGATGTTTAAATATGAGAGATGAAAGGAGATGAATAAGAGATAGTTTGTATATGGGTATGTTTTTATTACATGTATATTAAAAAAATTGTGAGTAAACATGATATTTTCAAATTTTAGCCTCAGTAAAAATATATATACAGTAGAACCTCTATAAATTAATAATGTTGAGACTTCAAAATTTTATTAATTTATACATATATTAATTATTTATAATTTTTTTTTTTTAGATTTTTAATGATAAGATATATTTATTTTAAAATAAGAAAAATATTTTATTTTAGTGTATAGACATTAATTATTATCTTTTCAAATTTGATATTAATTTTATTATATTATTTGGTGTATATAATATATATTGCATACAAAATTAAGTATGGTTTAAGATATAATATTACTAAATCTCATCAAAACTATATTACTAAATCTCATCAAAATTATATTAAGTGTTAAAAAAATATAAAGATTTTTTTTGTGAATATAAAACAAATAATATAATAATAAATTCTTACTTATATAAAATATGTATACTTATAAATTATTAATTTATAATTTCAATGAGACCATATATTTACATAATTGTTTTTTAAAAATTATTATCTTATTATTTTATCGATTTGTGTCAAATTTTGAACCGGTCTAAGTTGAGACCGGTAAAATTTATTAATTTATAGAAATTATTAATTTATCGAGTATTAATTTGTAGAGGTTCTACTGTAATTTGTATCTTAGTAACAATAGGCTTTAATAAAATTATTAAATTAATAAAAACTAACAAAGTTGAATAATAAAAGGTTTAAATAGAATTTTAAAATTCCCAGAATAGTAATAATATATTTGACTAAGATTTTCATAAACCAATCAACATAAAATCCCAAAATTTTATAAATTATATAGAACTTGTCAACCAATAATCTCTTTAGTTCGAAAAATTCACTTTAAATTTTTAGTTTCATTTTTTTATCCAAACAAATTTATCTGAAGGGTTTTCGCATTAAAATCTTACTTAATAAGTGGAAAATTGTTCAAAAAAAAGAAAAAGAAGAACATTCCTCTCAGTTCTTCTTCTTCTTATCTTTCTCAAGCTAACGAAACCAATTGTTACAGTTGACAAGTAAATTTCTCTCTCTACCAATTAAAGCTTCTCTCTTTCCTCTCTCCATTAGACTCGCTCCGTGCCCAAATCTTCTCTTCGCCTTCTCATTAGGGTGTCTGATCCATTCAACAACAAACCCACATCACCTGCGTCCCTTCTCTCTCTCTACACGATGACCTCGAAGAACAACGGCTTGTCAGCGGCGCTCGTCTCGAATCTCCAGGACGTGCTTTCCAAGAGAAAAGGAGTCGTGACCGATGGATCGGCGGAGGAGCCTCCTTCTACCTCTGATGTTGCGGCCAATGAGGAGGAGGAGAAGGAGAGTGATGATGACTCAAGACCCATTGTTTTAGTTACGAGTGGAGATGGGATTGATTCGCCTGGGCTTGTCTCTCTCGTTGAGGCTTTGGTTCGTGAAGGGCTCTACAATGTCCATGTCTGTGCTCCTCAAACGTGCGTCCGATCTCACCCCTCCCTTCTTTTTGTTAATATTCTTGTTTAAAGTTTCGAACTTTTGGTGACCCACAAGGCTTGTGAATTGGAATGTTGCAGGGATAAGTCGGCTTCTTCTCACTCTATGACTCCCGGAGAAACCATTTCTGCAAGTTCAGTTAACATCAAAGGTGCCACAGCCTTTGAAGTTTCAGGTTTGTTGATTACAGTTTTCTTAACAACTTAACATTTATAATCTGAAAGTTGGAGTCTTTGTTGAACCCCACGATCCATTGATCTTCTTCAAGTTGTTGGGCTAGTTTAGTGTCTTGATACAAGATGATGTGATACAATACAGTCTCTGTTGTTGTGTCTCAGGGACTCCTGTGGATTGCATCTCAGTAGGATTATCCGGAGCCCTTTTCGCTTGGTCAAAACCAATACTGGTTGGCATTTTTTAAAATCATCCCATCATACATTTTTTTATTTGGTATCTTTTTCCTTACTTGTTTACTTCAGGTAATTAGTGGAATCAATCAGGGATCTAACTGTGGTCATCAAATGTATGCGCTTTTTGTCTTTTTTATATAACTGGTTATTCTTTGTCTCTCCGATTGCTATGTGTTTCCTGATGCGAGAATCTTCCAGATTCTATTCCGGTGCAGTAGCTGCAGCTAGGGAAGCCTTGATTTCTGGAGTACCCTCTTTGTCATTATCATTGAATTGGTGAGTTGATCATGAGAATGCCTGTGTGCTGCTGTAGTATTATATCACCGGACGGTTAGGCTATACATTTTTGCTTATATATTATAGGAAGAAAGACGAAAGCCAAGAAAGTGACTTTAAGGATGCTGTTGGTGTCTGTTTACCCTTGATTAACGCAACTATCAGAGACATTGAGAAAGGAGTTTTCCCTAAAGATTGCTCTCTCAACATAGAAATTCCAACATCACCCTCATCAAACAAGGTTTGTTTGCTTCTCAGAAACTGTCTTTTTGTTGGTTCGAATTCTGTATGCTAAGAAGTAAGAACACAATCTTTGCTTGCATTGGTTACCCTGTTCTGTGAGGTTAGAGCCTTACTGGCCAATGGTTTAGGGAGGCTGACGTTTCATGCACATATGAATAGGGTTTTAAGGTAACAAAACAAAGCGTGTGGAGGAAGAGTCCTAGCTGGCAAGCTGTTTCAGCTAACCGTCACCCCGGTGCTGGGAATTTCATGTCCAACCAGCAAAGCCTAGGAGCTCAACTTGCCCAGCTTGGTAGAGATGCTTCAGCTGCTGTGAGTTAACTCCTCTTATTCAAAAGTTTTAAACTCAACTTTGTTATTTTTGTAATTTTTTGTTGATTAGATACTGATATTAAGATATCTGGCAATCTCAGGGAGCTGCTCGCCGTTTCACCACGCAGAAGAAGAGTATTGTGGAGATTGAATCAGTTGGTGTTGCGGGTAAAACTGAGAGCCGTGTTAAGAAATACTTCCGCCTAGAGGTAACAAAAAGTTTGAACCCTTCTCTTCACAAACCATTTGGATGTTTAGTATGTACCATCGTATTTACAGATTCTGACTACAGTATGTTTATGTGCAGTTTGTGGCCAAAGAACAAGAACATACGGATGACGATTTGGATATCAAGGCTCTAGAAGATGGTTTTGTAAGTTGTCGTTATCATGCTTATCTCTGTTATCTTGAATCTCTAAGGCAAACATACTAGAATTGGTTTTTACATACCGACTTTTTTTGGTAATGACAGGTTTCTGTGACTCCACTGTCTCTACTTCCAAAAATAGATCCAGAAACTCAAGCCGTGGCATAAGAATGGATCTACAAATATCTTAACGCTGATCAATGAAAAAGGGTGATGTGGCCAAAACACAGCCAACTCATCTGGTAACTCGATTCTGCATTTGTTTGTTCGTGTGGTCTTTGTTGTCATTTTAATCCTTTTAGTTTATTTGTTTATTTGATCCCCCTAGAAGTCTCGTGGGGTTGTTTTTGTTGGCTCGTTTGTTTGTTTGTTTGTCAGTAGCTGTTTGGGAACACGCTTACTTTTGTAATTGGCAAAAAGGGTTGATCTGGTTTTAATGTGAAATGGTGGCTCTATAGACTTAACCTTAGTATGATACTGAACCATGATAGTGCAGCGATTTTGATTTCATATAATCTGGCAAGCATCTCGTCTCAATTTTTACCTTCTTCGATCTCAGTCCTCCAATGATAACAACCACAGATCATATTTTAGGATAGAAGAAGAAAAATGTATTACATGTTTTGCATAGCTACAAGCTTACAACTATCCAGGTTCTACAACAGGGGACAACATCACTTTATTTCCAGCTAATTCGTATTGAATGCTGAGCAACCTTAGTGTAGGTAGCTAATCAACATATATAACAGAGCGATCACTTTCATTGGATGCAGCATATTGACATAATCTTTTTGAGTAAACTTAGAAACATGATCCTCACTTCCATTGTCAAATCAATATATGATATGAAGCTGAATGTTGTTCTTCATCTGCTCTGACATATTGTTTCCGTTCATTCTTGTGTCTATGTATGTATTGCTGATGAACCCTTTCTTTTTCCGAGTCAAGTCTCTATTTTTCGTCGAACATTGAGCTAGTGGAATTCCTAAAACTTGATATTGAATTAAAATAACAGATTATCAAAATAAGAAATGTGTGAAACATAAACTTGGAAAATGTTTTATGAAAACCTTAAGAACACCGGGTTTCAGACAAACGCAAAAGAGATTTGACAATAAGTTCTTCTACTCTAACAAGTTTGCCTTTGTGTGCTTCATTAACTATGCTAAAGATTTCATTAAAAAAGATTCAGACAAACTCAAAAGAGATAATTTCATAGTTTAAAACCCATATATATCCTTCAAGACAACGCATAAACCCACTTGATGTTATTAAATCTTCATCATCGAATTTACCTACTCCTCATTTGCTCTTGCGTATCTTTTCTTCATTACTTCAATTATAGTTTTCTCTTGGTCTCCTTCGAGTTTCTGCAGCTCCTCCTCCCAAGTCCTTTCATCCTTGCCATGTAAAGACGAACCTAGGATTTTAAGAGTCAGAGGAAGGAAACTTGCAACCTGGACAGCACGAAGAGCCAGTGATTCAAAACTAGTAGGAGGGTGTTGCTGGTTGAAAGCAGCTCGGCAGAAGAGTTGGAGAGCTTCGTCGTATCTTAGAGACTGGAGTTCATAGACATGCTCCACACCAACTTCATCTAACAAACTCTTTTCCTGTGTAACAAAGATGACTCTGCTCCCTGAACCAAACCAGCCAACGATCTCTGCTATGTCCTTTAACTGTTGGAGGTTTTCCACGCAATCAATCACAAGCAGACCTCTTCTCTGTCCAAGCGCTGATTTGATGACGTCAGTTTGAGCGTCTTCTTGAATCTCTCTCGATGGGAATGTTTCTTGATGGTCTCGGTGATAGTTCGTTTCGGAGTTGTCTACAAACATATGGACATGGAAATTGACAGACATTTCTTCGTATGCGTATCTAGCTAGTGTCGTCTTGCCAACGCCTCCTGGACCACATATCCCGACCAAGCGAACTTCCTTGTCGGATTTTAAATCCAGCAACTCATATAATGCATGCATATGACGATCCATTGCGACAGGTCCATCCGCTTTGAATGTCGATGGACTGATCTGCGTATTTGAAATAACAAGTGATATTTCATTTGTAATCAGATCGACCATCTCTGCTTCTCTGCTCCTATGATTGAATACCATGAAACAAAGTTTAGAGGATACTATATAAGTGAATGAAAGTCTTACATCTGTAGTTGGAGAAATAATGAACTAATGTATACTAATAAGAAAACCATTGCCAACTTTTTTTTGAACTGGAAGTTATATGGTAAGCTCAAATTTGTCATGGTATCAGAATCATTCGATATTGATCTACCATGTGAATGTTGTTGAAAGTGTTAATGAAACGAAATTCTCAGATCGGATTGGTTCGGGTCATGCATATTGTTATGAAAAACATTTACCAAAAACGCGAATCCAGGCCGGATATACCGGTGAGTTTGGTAAGAGTCCTCCTCCATGATTGAACCTTCTCAGCTGAATACTCTTCACCAAGTTTTCTGAAAGGTTCTGCGTATTCTCCGGTTTGTTTTCTTATGTTCGAAGTATCCACTCCATAGAAGATGAGTAGGACGGAGAGTTGACCTTCGTCTTGCAAGTTTAGTATTGTTTGGAGCTCGTTCAGGCACAACACAGAGGTTGGATAGCTTTCGGATACCACCACAACGGCTAGTTTTGAATCTCTAATACATTTGCTTAGGTCAGAACCCGAAGATGAGACTCCCTCCTCTAGCTTTTCATCTTTGTAATAAGTTGTAATGCCTTTTTCTGACAAGGAACTGAAAAGATCCGTTACGAAAGTTTTGGCGGTGTCTTCTTCTGAGCTGAAACTTAGGAAGACATCAAACTTGGGAATAAAAGATGAAGACGAGGCTGACATTTAGCAGAGTGGTTGAGATTACTAAGGAAATGGGGAGTTACTGAAATCTCAAAGGAAGAAGAGATGCAGTTTCGAGCAGAGGAAAAGTCACCCCACTTGCGCATAGTAAACATTGTTTTCTGTATTAAATGTCAAATTGCTGTTTAATTTCAAATACTTTAATAAAGGTGAATACGACGTTTTTGGCTTTGTATATTTGTAAATTATTAGATGATATAGAATGTTGGTTTATTATAGTTAATAGATAACTGACTTTGGTTAAGTTTCCTTTAGCTTATCCAGAGTATTGTAACTAACTTTGGACGTTTTATCACATTCAATACATTCAGTTCAATATGGTATCAGAGCCTATTAGATGATATAGAATGTTGGTTTATTATGGTTAATAAATAACCGACTCTGGTTAAGTCTCCTTTAGCTTATCCGGAATATTTAAAGTCCTTGTAACTAACTTTGGACTAGGGCTGGGCAAATAAACCGAACTCGAAAAACCGAACCGAATCCGATCCGATAAAAATGAATCCGAACCGATCCGAACCCGACGTAAATACCGAATGGGTCTTGTTTTGTGGTATTTCGGGTTATGAGTATTATCCGAACCGAACCCGAATCTAAATGGATATCCGATAGAACCCGAAACATTCAAAACCTCGAAAAGATCTTGTACCAAACATGATCTCAATTCCTAATATGTATCCAAAATACACTAAGAAATATTGAACATCTAAAATACTTATCTATTACATGAAGGTTGTTGGTTCTATTACATGAAGGTTGATGGATAAAGATGGCCGTTGAATCTTGAAGTATTTAGATTTTGATTTTGTTTTCGTTAAACAATGTTTCTCATTTCATGAGAACTTGGTTTTCGTTTTATGTTTTTATTTATTTAGTTTTCTTTTATGTTCCTTATTTTTGAATCGATTTTACTTAAGTTTTGGTTACAAAATAGGTACAAATCAGATATTTTAAAACTAAAGAACCGATTTTAGTCATGTTTTGGTTATAAAATAGGTAAAAATCAAGTACTTTTAAACCGAAAAACCGATTGGGACCCGAACCCGAAAATATATTGGGTTGTACCGGTTCTTTGAAGATTTACTAACCCCGACCCGAACCCGATAGAACCCGAACCGGTCCCGAACCGAACTTTCATATAATCCGAATGGAGCTGATTTTGATAAACCCGAAAAACCGAAACCCGATTGGATAAAACCGAAACCCGATTGGGACCCCGAATGCCCAAGCCTACTTTGGACGTTTTATCACATTCAATACATTTAGCTCAATATAAATTGTACCAAAACGTCAAAAGGAGGAACGTGATATAGTCAACAAAAGGTTGCTCTATCAGTTTTTATTCCTTTATTCCAAGACTAGTTTCCTTCTTGGACAGCCTGTTCTAATCCGTAACCAAGAAAATAATTTTCTTTCCGTCTATGGCTTCCTCGTCAACTCGTGTCAGGAACTATGATGTCTTCCTCAGCTTCCGAGGGGAAGACACTCGGCGCACCATCGTCAGCTATTTGTACGAAGCTCTTTGTCGCGAAGGTATCATTACTTTTAGAGACGATCGAAGGCTGGAGGCAGGTGACAACATTTCAGACCAACTCATCGAAGCCATTAAAACTTCGTGGTTCGCTGTTGTAGTCATCTCAAAGAACTATGCTACCTCGAAATGGTGCTTGGAGGAACTTCGCTTGATAATGGAGCTTCACAGTGCCAATCATATTCAAGTGGTTCCCATTTTCTATGGAGTCGAACCTACGGACGTGAGAAACCAGACAGGAAGCTTCGCGGCTGCGTTTCAAAATTTCGAAGATCTAGATACGGTGCCGGAGAGGGTTTCCCAATGGAGAAGAGCTCTCAACCAAGTTAGTCATCTCTCAGGCTTTCATTCCACCACATGGTAATCTTTCTTTATTATAACAACAACTTTCTACATGCTTCATGGATTTCTTAAAACACGCGTATGTCCCTGGATGCCAGCTCCTATACAACTGTAGCCATGATCAAAAGTCAAAACAAAGCCTACAGCCTTTCATATCCTCATGAAAGTCTCAATTCGGTAGTTGGAGAATTAATGAACTAATATATAAAAAAATATAGTTCATACACTTATCGTTAATTAGTTTTAAATTAGAAGTCTATGATAAACTCGAGTTTAACATGGGTGTTACATATTAGTACTTACAAATTAATGAGCTACTTATGGTTAGTTGGCTTTAATTTTTAAATTGAAAGTTTATGATAAACCAGAACTTAGTCTTAACTAAATTCTCAAAATTAGGTACTAGAGTTATCAAGTGTAGGGAACTAAGGGAATAAATATAAATTTCAAAGAATGTAAAAATATGGTTCATCTATATATATATACCTGCCTGATCTATAAACCTTTCAATTCTTTGGGAGAATTAGGCTGGACGAGGCAGCAATGGTAGCAAAGACAGTTCAAAGTGTCTCAAGTGGACTGTTGACGATGAGGCCGACCATTGGGGTCGATTTAGTTGGAATGGAAGCACACATGGTGAAGATGCATTTCCTTTTGAATATGGGGTCTAAAAATGAGGTTCTCATGATAGGAATATGGGGCATGGGAGGCGTAGGCAAAACCACCATTGCCAAGTGTGTCTATGAACGATTTTCAAGTCAGTTTCCAGCTCATTATTTCATAGAAGACATTAAGAAGATTTATAAGGACAAGAGTCCATCCTACTTACAGGAAAGTTTCCTCTACAAAATCACTGGTCAACATATTGACTTTCAAAGGGTTGTAGCAGGATCTCAGGTAATAAAGGCAAGACTCCAGCACCAAAAAGTACTTGTGGTGCTTGATGGTGTGGATAAAGCGGAGCAGATGCATGCACTGGCACAAGACACGAGCTGGTTTGGTCGAGGGAGCCGAATCATCATAACCACACAGGACAGGGGTCTTCTCACTTCCTGTGGAGTAAACCATATACATGAGGTTAATTGCTTGGAAGATAAAGATGCCCTCCAAGTATTTAAAAAATCAGTGTTCGGAGGAAGAAGGCCTCCTTCTGACAAATTTGAGAAACTCTTCATCAGAGCTTCTCGGTTAGCTCATGGCCTTCCATCTGCCCTTGTGGCCTACGCCTCACATCTTAGTGAAAACACTACCATAGAGAGGTGGGAAGATGAATTACGTCTTCTTGAAACATCGCCTCATAAGAATGTTGAGGAGATCCTGAGAAATAGCTATGATGGTTTAGATAACAAAGACAAGATTGCTTTCCTTCATGTTGCGTGTCTCCTTAACGGATACCCTTTCAACCATGTCACCTCCCTTATTGATGACGGTTGTCCTCGGATGAATCATTTAAGTAAAAAGTCCCTGATCAGCATATCGACAGATGGATGCATAAACATGCATTTCTTGGTCGTACAAACAGGCAAGGAAATTGTGCGCCAAGAATGTAAGAATAGACCTTTCAGACAAAGGTTCCTATGGGATGCTGATGACATCTATAATGTCCTGGATAACAAAATAGTAAGTTCGTTCTGATCCCTTTGATCTCTTGTAAGCCAGACTCATCTTTTCTTAACATTTCTGCCTCATGTTTCTATCAACAGGGTACAGACGAAACTGAAGGGTTGATACTAGAGATGTGTAAGATGTGTGATACGTTAACTATGAGCGATACGGTATTTGAAGTTATGCATAGTATCAAGTTTCTCAAGTTCTTCCTCCACTTGAGTGATATAAAGCCCAACTTGCAGCTCAAGTCAGATGGATTTTATTTCCCCCCAAATCTTAGGCTACTACACTGGGATGCATATCCACTGAAAACCTTACCATCCAAGTTCAGACTCCATCACCTTGTTGAAGTCGATCTCCGATACAGCAAACTCGAGAGCCTTTGGGATGACACATCGGTATGCTATCTTTAGATAATATATGTTTTGATTGCCAAAGATAAATCTCTACATATTTTTTTTATCTTCATTTTGTTTCAGATCCTTCGTAATCTACATAGGCTAGATGTGACAGGCTCGAAGAATCTTATACAAATCTGTCAACAGCCAAGAACTTTGAGGAGTTGATAGTAGAAGGGTGCAAGAGTCTACAGCAAGTTCCAGAGTCACTAAAGGGGTTGCTTAAGCTCAAAAAACTCAACGCAAGCCACTGCGATAGCCTTAAAAGTATCTTGTCCAATGTTGAATCCATCACGTCTGAGTACACCTGGCAAGTTTTACTAAGTTTTCCGTATGAGAAATCGAGCATGGTTTATCTGAAAGATTTATCCATCGACGGTCAAATACACGTAAAATTATTGGGCCTTAATGGATTTGCGGACCATATCTCCTTTAGGTCCAAACAACCGATCCCTGATGAATTGTTGATGATGGAAGAGAGCACATCCCATCAGCTCATGTCAGATTCCAAGGGCTTACATTCACTCAACATCATGAATTTCAGGTACAGAGAGTCTAGTGTTCCCTTCGCCTGTATAAGCTTTCGATGCTTTAGGAGTGTAAAAGAGCTAAAGCTTGTCAACTTGAACATTGAAGAAATCCCAGACGGCATTTTTTCCTGTCAAAACCTAGAGAAACTGGACCTCAGTGGAAATGATTTTGTGTCCCTACCCAACGCCATTGGGGACGACCTGCGCAACTTGAAGTATCTCAGCCTTCATAACTGCCGCAGAATCAAATCACTGCCACGACTTTCACAGGTGAAGACGCTCATACTTTCTGAATGCGTGAACCTCCGATCGTTTATGAAAATTCATCCACGGGAAACGTACTGCTTGCTTGAGCTTTGGCTTGATAACTGCAAGCATGTCCGATCACTGTCAGAATCACTAAGTGTGTTCACCACGTTAACATACTTAGACCTCAGCAGGCATGACTTTGTGAGACTGCCTCAAAGTATCAGGGAGTTTTCATCCTTGGCAACTCTCTACCTCAATTACTGCAAGAAACTCAAGTCAGTGGAGGAGCTTCCACAAAGCCTCAAGTATCTCTATGCACACGGTTGCGATTCCCTCGAGAAGGTTTCCCTTTCTCCAAATCACTCGATCAAACACATTGATCTTATCCACTGCCCCCGCCTGAATCAAGAAGAACACAAGCATTTAATGGATCTGTTTATACATGATGGACAGAGTCAAGAGGTAAAGCTTACTGCGATCGACCTGTGTTTTTTTTCAGATATATATATATATGTTATGAATGCACACTCCTTTTTTTTCGTAGGGTTCACGGCGATGTGCTTGCATACCTGAAACTGGAGTATCCAATGACTCTGGTAATGAAACCAATCAGACATCCAAGAAACTTAGCCGGACTAGAAAATTATTTCGGTCTCTCAAATCAGTGTTTAGTTGATGGTGTGTCACAAAAAAAAAATCATTCAATCAAACACCTCGACCTTATCCAGTTCTTCAGTCTGCAACAAGCCGAAATAACAGGATGATTTGCGATAACCATAGCGGTTAGACTGTGGTGTGTGGAATTTATCTTCAGGTTGGGAACTATATTATACCAATCATCGGTTTATTTGTATATTTTTCGGTTTGCTTGTATTTTCGTATCAAACCAAACTTAACCAGCGGCGGGAGACATTCCAAAATGTCAACATTGGTAAATCACTAGCCAGAGTTTAAACTTATGACTTTTAACCTCGTGATCGAGTGGTTAAATTTTTTTTAAAATTTACATTAATTTGAGGTTCAATTTCCAAAGATGTAATTTTACAGATTATATAATACTCCTATAAAATTTATAGAAATTTTAGAATGCTATAAATAGAGCTATTTGTTGTGATCATATATTATAAAAAAAATACATATCAAAGATATCGTCGTATATATATGTAAAATCATCTATTAATCATGAAAAATTATTAATTTATTATTTATAATATATATAAAATTATATAGTTATGTTATCAAGTTAAAAAATCTTCTAAAGATAAATTCAAAATTTTAACCAGCACACAATTGGTTGTTTAAATTATTTAACATTATCATTTTAGTATTTTTCCAATTTTAAATTTTCATTTCTAGGGAAGTTAGGAATCTGAAAATAGTTGGCCAATCATTTAAAAATTATTATTTAAAATTATCATTTATAAAATTAACATTTAAAAAAGTTTTTTTTTGATCAAAATCATTTAAAAAAGTTTAATACTATATTTTTGAGGGTAAATGATTTTTGAGGGTAAATGATCAAAAAAAAATGATTCTAGTGAAGTGAAACAATAAAAATGAATAATAAAAGCACTTAAAGACAATGATAAACCAGAAGGAGAAGGAGAAGGAGAAGGAGAAGAAGAAGAAGAAAGTGGTAGTGGTAGTGGTGGTGCTCATGGCGATGGTGGTTTCCCAGTAAAGCTAAGAGAGAAAGAAATCGACATAGACAAAGAATCAGAAGAAGGATCACACCAGTCCAACACGACACACACTCTCTGATTTACTTAGTTTCATTCAAAATTTCAAAGAGACAACAAACAGTCCACTTTGTTCTGTAAGGACAAGGAGACATGCAAAACTAATCGTCGTTTCATCAAACTACTCAAAAGGTTATCTCTCTTTCTCGAAACGCTTTTTGGTGTTTAATCTCTCTCAAAGTTTTCTCCTTTTCGTTGTATCTGTCTTGTGGCGTGTGCGATTGTATGTTTAACCAATTTGGTAACTCTCCGCAAAAAGTTTCCTCTGCAAGTCAACGCCTTTTTGCCTAAAGTGATGACAAGGCACAAATCTTGGTCGGAAGATTTCTAATTTGAGCCAATCGTCACTGATCTCTGCATCCTTTAGCTTACCCAATATAGTACTATCGAATCAGAATTCGTTTAGACAAGACAAATTTAGAAACTTCCAGTGTCTCTTTTATTTCTATTTCTAGGTTTTCACCCTTTCTTCTTGATTTGATCCTTTTAAATTGTTTTTGTAATTATCCTCTTCTCCATATAATTTTTGTGTCATGGTTGAACTGTGTAGGTACTATTCTTGTGATGATAGCTTGTTAGGCGTTATGCATCAGATGAATAAGAAAGATTCCACTTTGCCATACCTGAACACTAGCATCTCATGGGGTGGTGTGGATGCAAGGCCTGAACATATGCAAACCACTAAGCAAATCAGTTTTCAGGATCTGGATTCACCTTCATCTCAGTCCACTTGTCAATCCTACACTGAAGTTGCAAGCAGTGGGGATGATAATCCTTCCATACAAATCTCCTTTTCAACAAAGTCAGGTCAGTTCTAAAGTATGGAGTTAGTTATAAAAAAGAGAAGGTTGTGTGATATTCTATGTTTTGATGTTTTGACTTGTTCTTGATTGCTTATTAGGTATTAGAATGTGTTATATGTTGAATTGTACAAGAAACTCTCTTATTTTCTTAGATGTTTGTTTAGGATCTAAAGAAACTCAGCAGAAGGGATTTGCAACTCATCCTAACTCAGGCTCATTGACAGGAGCCCATAGTATTCACTTTGCTCCTATGCAGGTATTTTAAAATCTTTTTTTTTTGGTAATACTATAAAACTTCTGATGGTGGGCTGGTATCTTATATCATATATGGTTCAGGCTAATTTCTCCTTTCAATATGCTGATCCACATACTGGTGGTTTATTGGCTGCAACTTATCTAGCACATGCACCGGTTAGTGGAACATTCCTTTCTTATACTTTCTCCTTCTGGTATCCTTGCATTTAGTTAGTGAGACCTTTAAGACTCTTAATCTCTGTTGCAGACATGCCATCCCCAAATGGTGGGTATGGTTCCTCGTCGAGTTCCCCTACCAGTGGAGATCACAGAAGCTGAGCCAGTCTTTGTCAATGCTAAGCAATACCAAGCAATCATGAGGAGAAGAGAGCAACGTGCCAAGCTTGAGTCTCAAAACAAACTAATCAAGTCCCGGAAGGTATAACATATATATCTCCACAAACAAATGCTTAGGATTGATTTTTCCATCTGTGTTTCTTGTTATTGCAACAGCCGTATCTTCATGAATCTCGACATGTTCATGCTCTCAAAAGGCCAAGAGGATCCGGTGGAAGATTCCTAAACAGCAAACAACTTCTTCAAGAATCCGAACAGGCTGCTGCTAAAAAGCAAGAACATGACAAGTCGGTCCAGCAAGAAAGCAAAAAGACAAACATGTCTAGATTCGAAGCTCATCATATGCAGCAGCACAACAAAGACCGTGGCTCAACCACTTCTCGCTCAGACATCACATCTGTTTCAGACGGTGCTGATATCTTCAGACACACCGAGTTCCAGTTTTCAGGTTTTTCAACAACTCAGACTAACCGAGCCATGCTTGTTCATGGTCAGTCCAGTGACATGCATGGAGGTGGGGACTTGCACCATTTCACTGTCCATATCTGAGACATTGGATCTTTTGGTGCTGTTTCATGTTTCCCACCAAAAGGGGTAAGTCATCCTTGGCTACTACTACTACTAGTTCTTTTGCTTGTTGTTACTTGTTAGTGTTTTTCATGTATGTGTTATTATACATCACAATAACAACCAAAATCTTCACTTTGGAACCACTCTTTCAGTCTCGTACTAAGCTTGTGGTTAGATTTACTTATTAACTTCCAATTCCTCTTGTGTGTGTGTGTTTTTTTTTCATGGTTTACTCTTTATGTGTGCCTGTAAAAATGATGAAGTCTCCAGATTCTGTATGAATTTGATAAATAAATAAAACAGATTCTGCTTCCAATGTATCTTGGATTTCTGAATATTTTTTAGTTTAGTTGACAATGTTTGAGAAACATTTAATGAAGAATCAAAGACCATATAGTGTATGATTTATATCTTATTCTGAATACACTTCATTTAATTAAGAAATGAGGTTGAAAGATTCTACTTTTGAGTCTCATTCATGTCTGAGAAAATATCAACACACCAGTTAAGATACTTGAAAATATTACCATTTCTTGGACACGTTCATGAATAAAAATATCAAAGCCGTCTCTACGTATTATTTCCTGTTAAAGAAAGAATAAATTATCTTGATAAGGTAAGAAGAAACGTAAGACACTGCTCCAAGATACGTTGACTTATGAGAAAGATACACACTTGTGTCTCTTGAGCACTAACAATGAAAACAAATGACAGCATTTTTGAATCATACAAGTCACAATCAATCCTTGTAAATCACTTTCACAAGTGAATCATGAATTACTAATTGTAAACATATTATTGCCAAATCAAATCCTGTTGTATGTCTTTAGTGATGTAAGAGCTTGCCAGTTGCCAAATGGAGTATTGAAAGTCACTCAGAAACCATTCTTTTATATTGCATTGATCATACACCGGTTTAATAGCGCGGTTTTGTTTAACCATTCCAAACCGAACCGGAAATTTAAGCAATTGATGAAATGAACCTTTCTTTATTTAGAAACAACTGAATTTTAACACGTTCATTACACATGACTGGAAACAAAAGAGAAAGCAAGAACAACATCAAAGATTCTTATCACTATGATTTAGAGTCGAAACCCGTCATGGTTCTTAGCCGAAAGCCGTTTCAAGAACTCGTAGGTAGTAATCATAGTTGTTGCAGACATTGACATTGAAGCACATCTTGGTCCCAATCCTCTATAACAAGCTGTCCATCCACCTTCCCTAACCAAGTTCCTCACCGTCTGTCCAATACTCGGTCCACGCTTATCTTCCCCATCAAGAACCTGCAGTCTCGTCTTGATTGTATCCAGCGGCATTGTAATCAAAGCAGAAACACTCCCAGCAACCGCAGCACTAACTCCTTGCACAGCCATTACCGTCTTCGAGTCTGGTTTAACCGTGTTCCCATTCTCTTCCCCTTTCTTACAGACATAACACCCAATCCCACCCCAAACCATACTCTGCGCAACAGAGTAAGACGCCCACCAAACCGCGTTAGACGGCGCGTAAGTCAGAATCGATATCCCAAACCCTCTGTATAACCCCTTGACCCCATCAGCTCTAACAATCTTCCTAAACGCATCAAACCCATTAACATAATTACAAGCAGTAACAAACCCACTGCTTCCTTGAACCATAAGTCTCTGGCTAACCACATCAACAGGAGTCCAAACAAGCTGAGCAGCCATCGCAGCCGTTAACCCACCAACGGCATTAGCAGCAGCAGAGGCTTTAGCCTCGGTAAAACCTAAGCTAAGAGCAGCAGAGCCGACGTTACTCTTGGTAACCTCCAAAGCCGTCATGTAGAGAGCACGAGCAGGGATGGTTCCCATTAAAGAAGTGCCGAATCCTCTGTACAATCCCTTTAAGCCTTCGTGTCTGACGAGAGTAAACGCGCCTTTGATACATGAGCCTTGAGAACGGCACACTTGTTGACGAGTTTTCATCAAGACGGCAGGGTAGAGAGCTCCAGAGACCCCTGAGAACAAAGCTGCGCCTAGAACGAAGAACTTTGATTTGTCGAGCATCTCCCAGTTGATATCAGCCGGGATGTGAATCTCTTGGGTAGATTCTTCCTCGGATGTGCCAAAATTCATCTTCGCCACCTTTTTAAATCCAACTCAGAAAAGACCAAAAAAAAAAAAAAAAACAAGAACAAGAACAAAAGCTTTGTCCTTTTAGTGTTTGAGCTATTACAATCTATCTGTCTGTACAATCTTGTAAAAAAACAATCTTGGAAATTTCTATTTACAGGAATAGAAAGACCAGAACTTTCTAAAAAGAGAAAGAAAAGATTTAATTTAGATTCGCCGAGAAAGGAAAGATTTTTTCACAAGTTAAGGATCAAACGAAGAGACGAAGGCATTTTTTACGCCTGTGGAACCATGTCTTGGATGCAAAACGATCAACGAGAAGACCAAGCGGATCTAACGACATCTCTGAAAGGTTCGGAAACAGAATCGATAGATCATCCTATAGAAGACTAATCTAAACTGTATTCTTTTGCCGAAGATATCTAAAGAGAGAGATGAAAATGGGCAGAGCACCAATACGAGACGGATGAGACAAAACGAGAGAGAGTATTCGGGAGAAAGCTCGAAAATGCGACCTTTTACAGTTTATACTGTTATCCAGGGGGCGAGAGACTAGGGTTCCGCCTTTTTTTATTCTGTTAAAAAAAAATAACGAAAAAAAAAAAAATAAAAAATAACGAAATTGAGATTCCGGTATAGGTATTTCCTTGTATAAACCGGTGTGTACTTTCAGGTTTGTTTAACCCATTTCTTTTTTCTAACAAGATGTCATGTATTATTTTCACAAACTTTATCTGTTTGTAGACATGACAAATTTTTTTTTGGAAATTACTAGAGATGTGTACTTAATCAAGGATTTGGAAGAGTTTATAATAAAATATTATATTATTCAAGTACAAAGTTATAAAAAAAATGCTAGAAAATTTAGTGTTTTGAATTTGTGATTTTAAAATAATTATTTTTTCTATTTTAAATGTAGTGTTTTGAAAAAAACAAAAAAATTGGTTTGAAATTGTTTTGGTGAAACGTTCTATTTCTAAAGTTAAAAAGTATAAGAATTCAAATTACATTTTCTTAAAAATTTCAAATATTTTGAATTAAATAATAACCATTTACTTAATATTCAAAATCATTAATTAATTAAAATTTAAATGTTTTCAAACCTTACACCCCACTAGGTTTGGATTCAGGAGCTGTATATCAGATTCTATTTTTTTATATAGAATTTCCTGATGCAACTTGTAACACTTTTTAACTACTTTAAATGATTTTGATCAGCATTTTTTAAGGAAACAAGGACAATCTGTATCCAATCAAATACTGGCCGGTGACACGTGTCAATCAGGACTTAGGATGGAGAAGAAAACAAGCGAAATTGAGAAAATGTTCGACTGCAAAATGGACTAACACTTTGAGGAGGATCAACGACAGAGATACAGACGAGGTCAAAAATAGTAATCGAAGTGAACGGCTAAGATCTTTCCATCGGAAGAGAGAGAAAGTGGATCCGCTTTTATGATATGGATAAGATGACGTGGTGTCCATCCATATCCTTGGGACGTTGGGAGTAGTTTGGAAGAAAAGAAAGGAGCAGACAAGTCAGTGTGTAAGAGATGAGGCACATGATCTCTCAGACAAAGATCACGTGACCTCTTGTGCACGATTCTTTTTCACAGTTCCACTATTGACTATGCCTCCCTTCGAGCCTTTTATATCTTCTATATATGCATAAATATGTTTTTCTTACAGATATATCATTTCATACAGATGCTAAAATGTCATGAGAAGAACAGTAGTGGTGGTCCTAAAACAAGAAACAACCAAACACACCAACAAAAATCATTTTTCTCTATGAGTGGCATTACTTGAAAACATTAACTCAACCTTGTGAGTGTCACACTTATACATCGTTGATCATTTCTTTTCAACAGATTTTATATGCAAACCCCTTTTCAAAAAAAAAAAAACAGATTTTATATGCTGAAAGGGGGTGGAAACAAAAGTTAATAGAGTTGATTACATAATGGGACACTTTTTGAGTTTCATTTGCATCCAGGGACACTTCCCACTTGTTGCACACATTCACGGAGATTGAGGAAGCTTTTGGACTATTTTGCCATCTGATAAAATTTATTCAAAGTAGGAGTACAAGGTGATACATGAGCTGACGGATAAATATGTGGATGTGGACATGAGTTTGTGGACAGATTAATGTTTTTGGGTTTTTTTTTTTTTGATCAACAATGTTTTTGGTTTCTCTCGACATAATTTTATTTGTTATTATTTTCTATTATTATATATAAATTTGAAATATAATATATATAATAAATTATATCAAGATTTCTATGTTTTGAGATTCATATGTATATTTTAATTTTTATAAAATTTAAAAATGAGTTAAATGGACACAATATCATGGATAATGTTGTGGACAATGCAATTTGAACACATTCATCTTTTAAATTTTATAAAATTTAAACCTGAATTAAGTGGACATAGTATCATGGACAACGTTTTGTGGACGGTGCAATTTGAAAAATTGTGTTGTGAACCCGTGCAATTTGAAAAATGAGTTATGGATGGCGTGTGTGTGGACGTGTACGTTGGTTCCTATAGGTGATGAGCACATGACCATGATCTACTAAAACAGCTAACCATTTACAACAATAACATTGAAATGAAAAACACCCTGATTTAGTTCTTTTAAAGGATAACAACAACAAATAATTTTATAGTACAACATCGTTCAAAACAACTTAACAACCGATGAAGTTGTTCTTGATACAACAAAACATATTCTGATGAAGTTGTTCCTAGTCTAGGTGTGTGGACAAGGGAGATGTGGACTGAGGAGTTGGGATGGACAAGTTGTGGTTTGCAAAACACAAAGACAACAACATCACTGCGGGAGATAGCTGTACCCAGCTTCTTCATGTAAACAGTCTTTTCAACAATGCTACCAAATAAAAGATGAAACATTTGTGTCAGATTCTTACGGGAGAATCTGCAGAGAGGTGAAGTAACCTGAAAGCCAAGATAACTAAACAAAGCAACCAACCAAAACCACTCTCTGCTCCACCCCTCCCATCCCAGAAGCTCTCCTCTTAGTTTCAAACCCACTCTCTGTCACTCTCTTAGTTAAGCTCTTTGCCGCATCCGCCGTCACCTCAACCTCAGTTCTAAGATCTCCGCTGCAACCGCTATCACTGCTTCCATTTCTTCATATCCTTCGCCGCAATCCGCCATCACCGCTTCCAGTTCTTCACATTCTCCGCCACTCTCGTCCCCGAAGCTCTCCTCTTAGCCTCAAAATTTTGTCACTTTCTTAGCTCAGATCTCCGACGCATTCGCCATCACCTCAACATCAGAACCGATTCAGCCAGGGCGACGCAGCCCCCACACATCATCCCACTCACATCGAGTAGCATAGGCTTATTACTCGCAGCAGATTACAGAGCCTTCAAACAAAAGTCAGGAAGAAATCAAAGTCGTCAAGATGGGAGGTTTCTAATGAGTTGGTTTCTGCAAATTTCATGGCAACAGAGAGAGAAAGAGGAGAAAGAGGTTTATAAGAGAGGGGGAAGAGATTGAATGTGTTTTACGTTTTGATTTCTTCATCGTGGTGGAAAGGATCGAGTCTCCTCTTGTTGGGGTTTAGATTCAATTAACTGGATTCGTTTGTTTTTTTGAAGTTTGTTCATGTTCTTCGTCGTCAATGAGAATAGAAAGGAGAGACGTTAGATTTTATGTTTTACAGTTCCATGAATTGGAAAAGCTAATTTGAATTGGGAGAGAAAATAAATTTTTGGAAAATAAAAATAAATAAAATCTCTGCGTTTTACCTTCATAACATCTCCCTTACTTCTAGTTAACTTAAGTCAGGGGTATAAAAGGGAAAGACCAAGAGGAATATGTCTCACAAGCATGAAGTGGCTTAGAGTGTATTTAGAAAGTCAAAAAGTGTCTCTAAAAGTAAATATTTCAAGTTAATAGACTGATTCAGCATGTGACTGATTACAAATTGTGATTATGTTATGGGCTGTGGTCAACTATGGTCTGATCCACCAATCCTAACAATGTTGGCTGCTATATGGATTAAATCTACAGTTATTTTTAAGCCCACCACAATGTTCCTAATTGTAAGCTCCACATTTGTTGGTCCAAAACATTCTATATGCGAAACAAATTTTAGTCCTAGTAGTTTGTTATTTTTTACACCTTTTTGGGAATTAAGCAACCTTGTATCAAGTTTCATTTTCATTAATGACTATTTAGTATTTGCCTTTCAGCACACAAAAGAAATATATGTGTGAGTTCAATCTTAAGTTACACAAAGACAACCTTCTAAAAATGAAATGAAAAGTTGGTAAAACCTAAAATTTCGAGAATGTTTTTTAGGTACTCCACCAGAGATTGGCATGTGTTGATATATCTTATGTGAAATGTTTTCTTCTATATATTCTGAAACTGGCATCATAACCAGTGTATGTGTTTGCTTCAGCTGCATCACAATGGGTGTTATGTTATATTTCGTGAACTACTGTTTTGTTAAGTATTGGCTTCTTTGGACTTCTAATATTAAAGACTAGTGATCACTAGTCGCTTCACATCAACGCAAAATGACCTTTTAACATTCAATTAAGCTTACTTGGACATTTTGACAAACGCAACTAAAACATCAAAACGAACAAATAAATAAACTTAACTGATAAAAGGGTTGCATTGTATTGCAAGTCAAAAACACCAAATAACTAGTGAAGAGCCTTCTAATCATAATAGTTGAAGGTAATAATCTTCTAACCTGATTGTATCACAAAGTTAAAACGTACTTTTCTTACATGATTGTAGCACAAGTTCGCAGCACCAAATAGCTGAGAAATTGTAACAAGCTGAAAACACCAAATAGCTGAAGTTGGTGTCATCTAACCTGAGAACAACCTAGTCTTCTAAACGCAAGGGAGTAAAACTAGTTCCATCTACATGACCCGTCTCTTCCTCCGCAACTAAAAGATCAACTGCGGCCACTATATATGCCTTTAACAGAAGAAACTGCTTCATCTTTGGTAGCAGATTTCTTCCTAGACTCGCACATGAATAAGCCATATAATGTTTAGCCACCGTATGTGTTTGCTGTGACATGACATCACAATGGGTGTTAGGTTTAGACAAATAAACTAAACAATGTTATGTTTTGTGAAATACAGTATTTTAAGCACTTGAGTAAGTAGCTAATCGTTCATGTAGTGATGGTCTCATATTGCATACACCACAAAACTACGTATACGAAGTTAAATAAATGTAAGAAACAAAATCAACAACATAATTTACTCACAAAAAGGATCCAACGTTCAAGAAATAAAAGAAGAAACAATATCCAAAAAGAAATCAACGTCTTATAATGATACTAAAACCCGTTTAAGATTCGGATTCACCGGGGCCGGGTTCGGGTCCTAAATTGGATCTCCCTCTTTTGACAGAGTTCATCTTCTCCAGCTTGAGTCCAGCTCTGAATCTTGAGATGAAATCATCCGCTTTGGTATCTACATCAGGACTCGGACAGAACATACTCCCGTTGCTCTTACCGGACTGAGCTACGTCCTGATCATCATCAGGCTCGTCTGAGCTTATGCTGATGTTGCTAGCCATCCTAACGTAATCTCCACGCTTCACGAACTTCCACGCCGGCATTTTGAACGGCGGAGGAGGCGGCGGCGGAGGGATCGGCATTAACGGCGATTCGCTTCCGGTGAATCGTGTTACTTCAGCTGGCGGATTGGATTCCATCGGAGCTCTGCGAATGTTTGACGTTGATGCGCGTGATTGGAAGTTCCGGTGAGGTGGTGGCGGCGGAGGAGGCGGTGGATTTGAGTAAGTTCTCTTGCTTTTACCTTTTTTAGAGGAGAAGAGTCCTTGGAAGAAAGGTGGTGGAGGCGGCGGCGGCGGAGGATGCGGTGGTGAATCAGAGCCGAAGAGTAAATCGAGACCGACGATGCTTTGTTGCCGCTGCTTCTTCTTCTTTCTCCGTAACGCGATCAGAAAGTCCTTGGTTGCTCCGCCTTTCTTCTTCTCTTGTTTACTGCTCTTCCGATACACAGTCGTCGGAGGAGGCGGAATCGTATTAATCGGAGGCGTCGCCGCCTCAAAATCAGCTATCTCCTTCTCTTCCTTTGGAGCAACATCTTGGTACACTCTCTTTGTTCTCCTCTTCGCTGGCTTAGATGGTGGAGGCGGTGGAGGCGACGGCGGAGGTGACGGCGGAGCAGAAGGTGGAGGCGCCGGATTAGAAGACGCAGATATCTCTTCCACTACTTCATCCGCCACTGTCTCGACGACCTCAGCTTTCTCAGTCTCGGAACCACCGGTACGGAGCTTCTCTCCTCCGTCGTCGCCGCCGTCTGCTGGATCTTGATTCTGATAGATCGGATCTAAAGCTTCATAACGGCACTCACTGACACGTGTATCGTCGTAAAATCTCCACCGTTCATCGGTTTCAAACTCTCTGTTCCTCAGATCTGGATACGAGCTAACACTACGTAACCTACTAAACCTCTTGTACACGGTCTGATCGGGAAACAGATCTCCGCCGCGATCATCGATCCAATAACGCGGCGTAGCTGCAACACTACGACCTCGATCGATGGTCGACGGCGAGCTCGAGTACTTGTCGAAACTGTATCCGTTGATGAGGTCATTGTTATTAGTAACTTCTTCCTTGTTGTGATTGCTTTCGTCATTACCGGTGTTGCGGCTGAGGAAGCCGCAGATGACGGCGAAGAGTACGAGGACGAAGTTGAGATAGTCCCAGCTTTTACGGACAAGATGTGGTCGGAGAAACTGAGAAACAGAGGAGAAGAAAGGAGGGACGATGAAGAAGACTATGAGGATTGCAGCTACTCCGGCGAAGAATGATTGGATTGCGACGGTGGTTGCGCGGTTGCCGAGACTAGAGGTACGGCGGAAGTAAGTGTTATTGCGGCGGGATTGGAGCCAGAACGGCGTAGACGCGCCTCCATCTTCTTCTTCCATACGCTTCTTGTTTTTTTTAAATGTTTTTTTAGTTTTTTTTTTGAGTTTAGGATTTAGAAAGAGAACTTTTTGTTGAGAGTGGTTGGCTTTCGATGATGCTTTTTATGCTTTGCTTCCTCTGTTGAGATTTTTTATATGCTTGAGGAGTTGAGTTTGGTCATATTATATGTAATTTCTTTGTTCTTTCTGTCTGGATTCTTACTTTACTTTACAGTTCACACCTTCCTTATTAGAAAAATCAAAAATGTAATTTCTTGGAGTATTAGACATGTTACTCACAAGATAGTGTTGCTAAAAAAAAACTCATAAGATAGTTTATAAGAATAATTATGTGTCAGATTCTACATTTCATATCTATTTATACATGTGTCAGATTCTTTTTTTTTTTCCATCAACTTTACAGATTCATACAGACTCTGTAAACCAAACCGGGAGATACTGATCCATATGAACGACTAAAGACGGCTAAATCCTAACACTGCGTGCTAGGCTATCTGCCTTTGTATTATGCGCTCTTGGTACATGAACGATCTCTGATTGGAGGAAACTTGCTCTCAGACTTTTAATGTCTTCCAAATAACTTGCAAAAGCTGACCACTCTTCTGGTTCCGAAACTATCTTCACCAATTGAGAACAATCTGTTGCAAACGTAACCTGAAATTGACGTAAATTCCTCATACATTCCATAGTCAAGAGTAGTGCTTCCATCTCCGCATAGAAAGGAGAAAAACTAGTTCGAACATTCCTCGCCCTCAGCAGCCCAGCGAAGCCTTCTAAAGTGTTGTACCAATCCTGTCCGGAAAAAAATATCTTTTTCTTTCCAAGAACCATCTGTGATACACCATCGACCTGAATTTAACAGTGAAGACCTAATCTTTAACAGTGAAGACTTAATCTCTGTCTGTGAGACCATTATCTGTTCATTGTGTCAGATTCTTTATTTAGCTAATTTATAATGAAGGGGATACATAATGTATAATGAATGTTCAAACTTGTACTTTTCTACCAATTCAGCTGAGCATCCATGAAAATTTTCAGCTGAAATTATAAATTATATTCCCTATTATTTTTAACAGTAATGTATATTGTTTTTTTCAGTGTTTAACAACATGTGAATCCACGAGAGTTTGGTGACATATTAGATAATAAGCTGGAATAACGGTGATATTTGCTTGTGAAAGATGGATTGGAATTACAAAGACATATGATACAGCTGGATTACATGAAGCAAATACATATTGGTACGCCACAATTGTTCAATGGACTCTTATGTCTAGCATGTTAATACACGTTTTCTATATGAGAACATAAGGCGTAATTAGTCTGTTTATTTCTAATTTTGAATAACAAACAACAGTGCTCAAATTTGAAATTTATATTATTCAAGAAATTTGATTCTATTTTTTTTAACACATTCAAGATTTGAATAATAATTAGTATTTCGGTCAAAGAGGGAGAGAGCCGTTGCTGTCGATGGCTTTGGCAGTAGAGGTCATACCGTCAAATGCAGTATTAATATTGTTTTTTTAACTTTAAATGCAATATTAATACTATTATTATTATCAAGTTCTGTTATTTCCCCTATAAAAAAAAGATAATCTAATAATGATATGAATAAAATTAATCACGATCTTAAATTTATATAATTTCACTCCCGGGTCACTTTAAAACATTTGTAACCACATGCGTAAATCAATGAATGTAAATGATATATTTATGGAAAAAACATTTAAGAAAACAAATAGGAAAATAAAAAAAATTACGCGTGAACGGCAGGATTCGAACCTGCGCGGGCAAAGCCCACATGATTTCTAGTCATGCCCGATAACCACTCCGGCACGTCCACTTGTTGTCTAATTGCTGGTTTGTTATATATTATCGTTGAATTCTTTTCTCTACAAAATTCAAGTTACACAATCAAACGACATTAATAAGTAATATAAAAATGCTACTATTTCGTTTCTTTCCTTTCCCCTACTATATTATTTTCTTTTATATCTGAAATCTGTATAGAGTTTCATTTATTCCTGAAGATATTATAGAACATTTGTTTTCTTGCTTAAAATATGTAAATGTTTTCACAAAGCCTTGACTCGTAGACGCATGCACTCTTTTTTTTTGGTCAACAGAGGCATGTACTCATTCTAATTAGAGAGTTTGATAAATGAAGTGAAATAAAAATAAATCATGATTGTATATGCAGAGCCGGTCCTAGACATTTCAGAGCCACAAGCCTAAACTAAAAAAAAATGGCTGGAAAAAAATAATGCACCTAAGGGGTCTCGAGCCTAGCCTTCCCATAGATTATTAGAGCACATTAGACCACTACACCACAAGAAGTTTTTAAGAAAATGTGGCCGCTATAATATTTATTATAATGGCGGCCGGAAGCACATGCTTCACTTGCTTGGACCAAGGGCCGGCTCTGTGTATATGCATGCATATATTAGTTCTAGTTTCTAAATGACAGCTAAATGATAGACATAATGTGATAGAGAAGGAGATATGTGAACTAATGAAATCTCGACGCGTATAAATCTTATTATATAAAGCTTGGTTCTTCAAAGTTGCTAATTAACATGATCGCGACACATGGCAATTATATATTTTATGATTGTGACATGTGTTAATCTATTTCATAATTAAAAATATATATACTAAGATATTAACAAAACGAATTTTATTAAAAATCTTATTAAATATATTGTTTAATAGTAATTTTCCTTTTTAAAAATATTAATCAAAAGATTATTTGATAATAATTTTCCTTCTAATATTGTGACATGTGTTTAAATATATAAAATATTAAAAATATATATAATAAAATAATAAAAATGATTTAAAAAAATACTTTTAAAAATTATTTAATAGTAAAAACAATTTTTTAAAAAATATTTAGTAGTAATTTTTTTAGAAATTTTCCTTTTTCAAAATCCTAAAAATTGATTTGAAAACAATTTACTTAATATAATTAATCTTTTCTAAACTTTTAATGAAAATATAATTATAAAAAGTTATATTGAGCTTGGTTCTTAAAAATTGCTAATTAACATGATTGTGACACATGGTAGTTATATATTTAAAAATGTAATAAATGTTAAACTATATCACAATAAAAAATATATAAACTAAAATAATAAGAATGATTTTTCTTAAAAATTAATTATAAATATTATTTAAGATTCTTATTCTTATTATTATTATTACTATTATTATTATTATTATTTTAATTGTAATGTTTGTTTTAAATATACTAAAGATATATAATTATAAAAGATATACATTAACTTTTAAGAAAAAAATATTAAACAAAAACGAATTGTAAAATCCTACAAGTACAATAAATTATTAACATGAAGAAAAACTGACTTTAAAATAATTAATATTACTTTTTCAAAAGCATAATTAAAATAAAATTGGAAAAGTACTCTTATTATTTTCTTATAAGTAAATAACTTTTTTTTAATAGATAATTGTATGTTAAAAAATTATTAGAAAAAATAGCTACAAATATTTCACATCTATATTTAGGTTTAAGCATCCACATATTATTTTTACAAAACATAATAGTATTTACATGAAAAGTATTACCTGAGTATTTTATTTTAATTTCTTGATACAACTCAAATTTTTTATTATCCTTATTACATTGTATGATGCTAGCATAACTTTTAATTTTGATGTTATTATCGTATATAAATATATGTGCATATGATAAATATGTGTTTGTAATGTATAAGACAAAATATATAAATAATTAAACAGAATTTTTCTATTAAGAATAAAATAGTTGTATAAAAATCTAAAAAAAATAAAATAATTAATTTCCCTTTTAAAGTATAAATTAAATAAAAACGTAAAAGTAATCTTATTTTTATTAGAATTAACTAACTTCAATTTTTAATAATTTTATGTTAAAAAATATAAACCAAAATTAATTTCGAATATTTTACGTGATATAATTGTGATATGTGTCAATTAAAAAGTTCGATTGTGAATGTGTCAATAAAACTTTCATTATGTGAAAATAACTTCTTCTTTTCTTAAAATCTTAAAAAAGAGATTTCTTAAAGAAAATTCTTTTCTAATCTTAACCAATTAAGAATTTTTTATTTTTTTTTAAATCCTGACTAGACAGAATTGTAAAATTCTATTTAATAATAATTTTTACAAAGAAATTTGTATAATATTTTTAAGTCCTAATCAAAAAAAGAATTGTAAAACTTTATTTGATATTATTTTTAAAAGAGTGTTTGTTGATGAACATGATAGTAAAAATTATTTAATTAACAAAAGAAATGTATAATTAGTGTTGATATGAATTGGAAAAAATAGCAATTTTAAAAATATTTATTAATGGCAAAAATAATTATTTGATAGCAATATATTTTTTATGAAATTCTAAAGAGAAGATATTTGTAATAGGTTATATGACAGTAATTTACATTTTCTAAAATCTTAAACAAAATTGTAAAAGAGTATTTGTTTTTTATAATTGTAAATAAAAAGGAGATTTATAAAATAGAATGTTTTCTTTTTAAAAAAAAAATCCTAGCAAAAGAATATTTATAGATTTATTTAATAAAATATTATATTAGTACATAAGAACATGTATAATTTTTCATTGATTCAATTGGTGTATTTAACTTTCATTTCTACTTTTCATTTTTTATTTTCATATTGTGTTCAGTTTAAATGTTTATTTATAGTCTTTTCTCTAATCCTTAGTATAAAGTTTATAACAACTCATCTATGCACGATGATTATAAAATACAAATATTAACTTGAACTTATATGTGAAAAAGTTTTAATTATAGAATAAATCTCAAATAACATATGCAAAAAACAATCATAATACTATAATAAAATGATTTATTATTTTATGTTTTAATTTTTATTAAAATAAAACATCAAACAAAAACCTGTTGCAACGCAACGGGCTCATATCTTGTGTATAATAATGTATGGGAGTCACTAGCTCGAATATAATCAAGTTTTTTTTTCTATATATGATTTTCATTAAAAACACTTTTTTTTTAATTGGAACACCAAAACTGAGTCGGTCAATGGGTTTATTCTATTTAAGTTAAATATACCACACCAAAAAAGCAAAACTCTGTTTGATAATGTTCATATTTCATTTTGTATAAACTCGGTGATCTATTATTGATATAATTCTTCTTCTTCTTTTTTATGTCTAATATACAAACGATTTTGGTTTTAGATATTAGCGATGGAGCAACCAGTGTTATGGTTTGCTTGTGAAGCAGGTTAATTCAAGTTTCTTGGGAAGCAAGTCTATAACTTGTCTGCAAGAAGAAGTGTAGACGATGGCATAATCACAGCGATTGCCATTAATAAAGATAAGAACAGCCAACACGCCTTGGGGTAGTTGAGATTTGAGAACATCATTCTCGATTCTCCACACTGTGTTCTTCTCCACGTTCAACCTAAAGCGATCTCTCTCGCTCTGTACCTCTCACCTCTCTATAATTAGGAATCTGGTTTGCAGAAGGAAACACAGCCACACAGGAGCACATTTACAACATGATGAACATCAGCAAACCGGATTGCTTGGAGTGAAATCTGACTGTACTCTTTTGGTGTAGTGCTTCTACAAATCATAACAGCCACGCCAGCGATGGGGTTAGGCCATAGATATGACGGTTGAAAATAACAAGCTCAGGGATATTTTGGCGCCATGAGTCTAGACTTCTCGTTCACTATGAGAACGATGATCTGAGTTTACATTCGCCATGAGAGTGTAGCTTACGATTGTACTTCAAAGCTGTTTTCTATTTCCATTGATTCAATCAGAAATTACAAGTGTTTCTAGTGTTACAAGGATCTAAACTCTATGAGTCTCATATATTACAATCTAACAATTCATATCCGCTTGTCTCAGTTCCTTCCTCTAAGGTTAGTTTATTAGAACCATTCTGCTTGGGAGAAATAACTGCAAATTGAACTTTAGGGAATGCTACACATATCTTCTATATTCATATCTAGACCTTAGTTGATCAAGAGACGTATAAAGACACGTTTCCAGTTCTCCACTCATGCAATATGGTTTTAAATCAACCTGATTGATTTACTGTCAAAAGTAGGTAAAAAGAGATCTCCATAGCAAGAACTAAGACAATACTAGTCTGAAATAAAATTAGCAACACAGAGGCCAAGATGTAGAGAGTATAAGAGCTTAGTACACAGATAATATGCCTAACACTTGAGAGACATAAACCACGCAAAGCAGAAGACAGTCCAGTTAAAAGGGACAAGAGGAACATATAATTACACAATCTTTGAAAATCAAGTATCATTCATACTCATTCTCAGCATTGCGGTTGCATTATCAAGAATGTGCACCATAGGAAACAATAAGGAACTAGATAACAAAAGGCATATTTATGTTAAAGACTTTAGAATACTAGAGCAGATAACAAACTAACAAAAATACTTGAAAAAAGTGTTTCATTAAGACTGATATAACACATAGATCAAACATTAGCATAGGTTCAAAGAAAATAATTTCATCAGAAGCTACTATCAAGAAACAAATATACTCATATCAGTTGAATACCTTTCTAATCACAGTATACAAATAAAAAGGTTTGCAGGTTTGGTATTCAAAGTGATCTGCATTATGACATTCAGATGTTTTTGAAAACCAAAGAAACTATTAGAGCTTGAGCTTTAGAGTAAGAGAGATGATGAAAGGTAGTTACAGATTGAATGTAAAATGTATTTACTCAAGTCGAATGTTTACATTGTACACACTTCTATATATATATATATATATATATATATATATACATGACCGGTTTAGTAAAATGTGAGATAATCAACTAACATGTAATTTTGTTACATGTGAGATAATCAACTAACATGTAATTTTGTACACATTGAAGAAAAAGAAAAAAAAAAGCAAGAGTTGATTATCAAACAAGAAAGTGTTAGAAAGAGCAACATATCATACAAGAGCAGGCGATGTTTGAATTGGCTTGATAGATGGGTTGCAGACATGCCATGAGAAAGCTCTAGTCAGGAAAAACAATCTCACAACCAAAGTTTTGGGTAGACCTCCTCCAATGTCATCATCAGCTACGAGTTCTGAGACTTCATCCACATCTCAGTCGTCAGTTCCCTTCTCAGGAAGTTTCCTTTAGGAAGAAGATTATTACAGAAATCCAAGTTACATGAGCCTGACAAAATCTATCAAAGCCAAGAAGAGACGATCAACCATATTCTTCATCTTCTTGTTCCAAAATCACTGTTTGAAAAGAAACAGTTCATGCCTTACAACGAAGATGTGAATGTAAAGCGTTGTGAATGTTCGGATCCATCTTGCAACAAGTGGATTGATCTATATCCACATGCTCAAGTAACAAAGAGAAATATGTGGGCAAATAAGCTAAAATAAACATCGTTTCATTAAATCATTAAAGCATTTCAACACCTTGATGGTTCTAAAAACACACAAAACACTGATTTATAGATTCATAAGCAACTTCTATGTATGTTTCTTTAAATACGAGTTAGTATGAAGACTGCTGCAATGTTGTTATTTGGCCACTTTTAATATTTAATAGTTAACTTCTGATGCTTCTAAGATAATATGTTCATCCCATCCCTTGAAAATATGAAACCAAGAGCAAAGTTTCATCTTTAGACATGAAAAGCCAATTAATAGACCAAATAACATAGTTTAGACCAAAGATTCCTAATAAAATTTTATTCTCACGATCTAAATCTAAAATTGAATTCAGTTCATCTATCTGATTATTAAATTGTTTTCATTTTTCATCCTTTTATTGAATTGATTAATTTATTTTAATTAAATACTTACTATTTTTAATATAATCTTATAAATTATGTTACGTATGAGACATTCACCTAATAAACTATAAATTTAAATAGTAATGTTTGAAAAGGATTTTATTGACATTCCTGTAAATAAATTTCGTAATTCTAAAAATAGGAGTAACTTTTTGAAAACATCAAAATTATGTACACGCATAGGACACATACCTTTTTATTTACTTATAGGAAAATGAACGACTGTAAAGCTTCCACATGTTATATGAGCAAAACATGGATTTTTCTAAATTAGATTCGTTTAAATCGGAACATATTAATGTGAGTTTCTTAAATTAGATTTTTAATGTGTATATATATGTAAGAAGACTTCTTGCGTTTTAAAAAAAATAGAATAATTCATCTCTTTCCTAAATTTTTAAGTCAGTATCAATCCATTTCTATAATCCAAGATGAAGAAATCCCTTCAACTCTCGTTTACGTTCTTAATTATCTTCATCATTCTTTCACAAGGTTTTTATTTACATCTTAATATATTGCATATAGTAATTATATAATAATTGATTATCCTACAATTTTTACTTTTAATATATTGAAAATCCCGTATAATAATTTTTGTTCACTATATATAATATAGCATTAAACTATCTCTTTTGTGTAAAATTTATAAATTTCCAGAAGGCTAGAAAATAGGGTCAGAAAGTTTTGCGTTAAAATTGAAAGGATCATTCACAAAGTATTTAGGAGTTTTTTATACTTTAGTCCATTTATACATATTTTTTAATGTATGGGTTTATATGTGATGAAGAACTACAATGATAAAATAATATTAAATAGTTTCATTTTTTATCATATGTTTATGAACATTTTGTCCTGCATATACAAATGATTTAACCAACATTTTCATAATATGGATGAACTATAGCTCTTATGTAAATTTATGTGATATTTTTAATTAGATTTATATATTTTACAGGTAATATGTTATGTTTTTTCAATACATACTGTAGTTGTTCTTAAAACATCAAAATTTTATGTGTAATGTTTATTAATGTGCTCATAATTCTTAAAACCATATTTTCACAAAATAAAAAAATAATGTTTGACCAAATTAAATGCTCATTTTTTTTATTTACTTGCAAAATCTATTTATCTATTTTTTTACTTGTAACACTTAAAACAAAATTTTATTAAACAGCTTTTGTTGATAAATAAGTTTTATATTTCAGAAAAACTATATATATTTTCTAACAATTAAAATTTGAGATTTTTATATCTTACAGGAATGATGGCAGACGCGCAGAAAAAGAATTGTCCTCATAAAATTCCAATAACAGGAAGCTATTGTATTCCAACTAAATGTTTGGATATGTGTAAGAAGCAACATGGAACTACTGGTAGTTGTTCGGAAGAAAAAGGATTTTGTAACTGCGCTTGTAAGTAAGGGTTCTCACTAAGTGTTATGAATCTAGTAATGTCCAACCAAAGTTTTATATTATTTCTTTTAACAATAAGTCTAAATGTTTGTATCTGATTTGTGGATCTATTTATAATAAATAATAATTTGAATGTTCAATAAATACAAATGTGTAAAACAAGAGTGGACTATTAATAAAATATATGATCATATTAATGTTAGAAGTAACCATTGTTATGTGTAAAATCAAAAGCTTAAGACGAGTTAAAAAGATAGAGATGAAATCACAACCAATATTTAAATGTGAGATAATGAACTAACATGTAATTTTGTACACATTGTAAAAAAAGAAAAAAAAACAAGAGTTGATTATCAAACAAGAAAATGTTAGAAAGAGCAACATATCATGCAAAAGCAGTCCATATTAGAATTGGCTTGACAGATGGGTTGCAGACATGCCATGGGAGGGAAAATTGATAGCACTATTTCTGAACATGACAAAGCTCTGGCCAGGAAGAACAATCTCACAACCAGTGTTTTGGGTAGACCTCCTCCAATGTCATCATCAGCTACGAGTTCTGAGGCTTCATCCACATCTCAGTCCCCAATTCCCTTCTCAGGAAGTTTTCTTTAGGAATAAGATTATTACAGAAAGCCAAGTTACATGAGCCTGACACAATCTATCAAAGCTAAGAAGAGACGATCAACAAATATTCTTCATCTTCTTGTTCCAAAATCACTGTTTGAGAAGAAACAGTCCATGCCTTACAACGAAGATGTGAATGTAAAGGGTTGTGCATGTTCGGATCCATCTTGCAACAAGTGGAGTGATCTATATCCATATGCTCAAGTAACAAGGAGAAATATGTGGGCAAAGAAGCTAAAGTAAACATCGTTTCATTGAATCATTAAAGCATTTCAATACCTTGATGGTTATAAAAACACACAAAACACTGATTTATAGATTCATAAGCAACTTCTATGTATGTTTTTTTAAATATGAGTTAGTATGAAGACTGCTGCAATGTTGTTGTTTGGCCACTTTTAATATTTAATAGTTAACTTCTAATGCTTCTAAGATAATATGTTCCTCCCATCTCTTGAAAATATGAAACCAAGAGCAAAGTTTCATCTTTAGACATGAAAGGCCAATTAATAGACCAAATAACATATTTTAGACCAAATCTTCCTAATAAAATTTTATTCTCACGATCTAAATCTAAAATTGAATTCAGTTCATCTATCTGGTTATTATATTGTTTTCATTTTTCATCCTTTTATTGAATTAATTAATTTTTTTAATTAAATACTTACTATTTTTAATATAATCTTATAAATTATGTTACGTATGAGACATTCACCTAATAAACTATAAATTTAAATAGTAATGTTTGAAAAGGATTTTATTGACATTCCTGTAAATAAATTCGTAATTCTAAAAATAACAGTAACTTTTTGAAAACATCAAAATTATGTACACGCATAGGACACATACCTTTTTATTTACTTATAGGAAAATGAACGAGTGTAAAGCTTCCACATGTTATATGAGCAAAACATGGATTTTTCTAAATTAGATTCGTTTAAATCGGAACATATTAATGTGAGTTTCTTAAATTAGATTTTTAATATGTATATATATGTAAGAAGACTTCTTGTGTTTTATAAAAATAGAATAATTCATCTCTTCCCTAAATTTTTAAGTCAGTATCAATCAATTTCTATAATCCAAGATGAAGAAATCCCTTCAACTCTCGTTTACGTTTTTAATTATCTTCATCATTCTTTCACAAGGTTTTTATTTACATCTTAATATATTGCATATAGTAATTCTATAATAATTGATTATCCTACAATTTTTACTTTTAATATATTGAAAATCCCATATAATAATTTTTGTTCACTATATATAATATAGCATTAAACTATCTCTTTTGTGTAAAATTCATAAATTTCCAGAAGGCTAGAAAATAGGGTCAGAAAGTTTTGCGTTAAAATTGAAAGGATCATTCACGAAGTATTTAGGAGTTTTTTATACTTTAGTCCATTTATATATATTTTTAATGTATGGGTTTATATGTGATGAAGAACTACAATGATAAAATAATATTAAATAGTTTCATTTTTTATCATATGTTTATGAACATTTTGTCCTGCATATACAAATGATTTAACCAACATTTTCATAATATGGATGAACTATAGTTCTTATGTAAATTTATGTGATATTTTTAATTAGATTTATATATTTTACAGGTAATATGTTATGTTTTTCAATACATACTGTAGTTGTTCTTAAAACATCAAAATTTTATGTGTAATGTTTATTAATGTGCCCACAATTCTTAAAACCATATTTTCACAAAATAAAAAAGCTTTTGTTGATAAATAAGTTTTATATTTCAGAAAAACTATATATATTTTCTAACAATTAAAATTTGAGATTTTTATATCTTACAGGAATGATGGCAGACGCGCAGAAAAAGAATTGTCCACATAAAATTCCAATAACAGGAAGCTATTGTATTCCAACTAAATGTTTGGATATGTGTAAGAAGCAACATGGAACTACTGGTAGTTGTTCGGAAGAAAAAGGATTTTGTAACTGCGCTTGTAAGTAAGGGTTCTCACTAAGTGTTATGAATCTAGTAATGTCCAACCAAAGTTTTATATTATTTCTTTTAACAATAAGTCTAAATGTTTGTATCTGATTTGTGGATCTCTTTATAATAAATAATAATTTGAATGTTCAATAAATACAAATGTGTAAAACAAGAGTGGACTATTAATAAAATATATGATCATATTAATGTTAGAAGTAACCATTGTTATGTGTAAAATCAAAAGCTTAAGACGAGTTAAAAAGATAGAGATGAAATCACAACCAATATTTAAATGTGAGATAATGAACTAACATGTAATTTTGTACACATTGTAAAAAAGAAAAAAAAAGCAAGAGTTGATTATCAAACAAGAAAATGTTAGAAAGAGCAAAAGATCATGCAAAAGCAGTCCATATTAGAATTGGCTTGACAGATGGGTTGCAGACATGCCATGGGAGGGAAAATTGATAGCACTATTTCTGAACATGACAAAGCTCTCGCCAGGAAGAACAATCTCACAACCAGAGTTTTGGGTAGACCTCCTTCAATGTCATCATCAGCTACGAGTTCTGAGGCTTCATCCACATCTCAGTCCCCAATTCCCTTCTCATGAAGTTTCCTTTAGGAAGAAGATTATTACAGAAAGCCAAGTTACATGAGCCTGACACAATCTATCAAAGCTAAGAAGAGACGATCAACAAATATTCTTCATCTTCTTGTTCCAAAATCACTGTTTGAGAAGAAACAGTCCATGCCTTACAACGAAGATGTGAATGTAAAGGGTTGTGCATGTTCGGATCCATCTTGCAACAAGTGGAGTGATCTATATCCACATGCTCAAGTAACAAGGAGAAATATGTAGGCAAAGAAGCTAAAGTAAACATCGTTTCATTGAATCATTAAAGTATTTCAACACCTTGATGGTTCTAAAACACACACAAAACACTGATTTATAGATTCATAAGCAACTTCTATGTATGTTTTTTAAAAATATGAGTTAGTATGAAGACTGCTGCAATGTTGTTCTTTGGCCACTTTTAATATTTAATAGTTAACTTCTAATGCTTCTAAGATAATATGTTCCTCCCATCTCTTGAAAATATGAAACCAAGAGCAAAGTTTCATCTTTAGACATGAAAGGCCAATTAGTTGACCAAATAACATAGTTTAGACCAAATCTTCCTAATAAAATTTTATTCTCACGATCTAAATCTAAAATTGAATTCAGTTCATCTATCTGGTTATTATATTGTTTTCATTTTTTATCCTTTTATTGAATTAATTAATTTTTTTAATTAAATACTTACTATTTTTAATATAATCTTATAAATTATGTTACGTATGAGACATTCACCTAATAAACTATAAATTTAAATAGTAATGTTTGAAAAGGATTTTATTGACATTCCTGTAAATAAATTCGTAATTCGAAAAATAGCAGTAACTTTTTGAAAACATCAAAATTATGTACACGCATAGGACACATACCTTTTTATTTACTTATAGGAAAATGAACGACTGTAAAGCTTTCACATGTTATATGAGCAAAACATGGATTTTTCTAAATTAGATTCGTTTAAATCGGAACATATTAATGTGAGTTTCTTAAATTAGATTTTTAATATGTATATATATGTAAGAAGACTTCTTGTGTTTTATAAAAATAGAATAATTCATCTCTTCCCTAAATTTTTAAGTCAGTAGCAATCAATTTCTATAATCCAAGATGATGAAATCCCTTCAACTCTCGTTTACGTTTTTAATTATCTTCATCATTCTTTCACAAGGTTTTTATTTACATCTTAATATATTGCATATAGTAATTCTATAATAATTGATTATCCTACAATTTTTACTTTTAATATATTGAAAATCCCATATAATAATTTTTGTTCACTATATATAATATAGCATTAAACTATCTCTTTTGTGTAAAATTCATAAATTTCCAGAAGGCTAGAAAATAGGGTCAGAAAGTTTTGCGTTAAAATTGAAAGGATCATTCACGAAGTATTTAGGAGTTTTTTATACTTTAGTCCATTTATATTTATTTTTAATGTATGGGTTTATATGTGATGAAGAACTACAATGATAAAATAATATTAAATAGTTTCATTTTTTATCATATGTTTATGAACATTTTGTCCTGCATATACAAATGATTTAACCAACATTTTCATAATATGGATAAACTATAGTTCTTATGTAAATTTATGTGATATTTTTAATTAGATTTATATATTTTACAGGTAATATGTTATGTTTTTCAATACATACTGTAGTTGTTCTTAAAACATCAAAATTTTATGTGTAATGTTTATTAATGTGCCCACAATTCTTAAAACCATATTTTCAAAAAATAAAAAAGCTTTTGTTGATAAATAAGTTTTATATTTCAGAAAAACTATATATATTTTCTAACAATTAAAATTTGAGATTTTTATATCTTACAGGAATGATGGCAGACGCGCAGAAAAAGAATTGTCCTCATAAAATTCCAATAACAGGAAGCTATTGTATTCCAACTAAATGTTTGGATATGTGTAAGAAGCAACATGGAACTACTGGTAGTTGTTCGGAAGAAAAAGGATTTTGTAACTGCGCTTGTAAGTAAGGGTTCTCACTAAGTGTTATGAATCTAGTAATGTCCAACCAAAGTTTTATATTATTTCTTTTAACAATAAGTCTAAATGTTTGTATCTGATTTGTGGATCTATTTATAATAAATAATAATTTGAATGTTCAATAAATACAAATGTGTAAAACAAGAGTGGACTATTAATAAAATATATGATCATATTAATGTTAGAAGTAACCATTGTTATGTGTAAAATCAAAAGCTTAAGACGAGTTAAAAAGATAGAGATGAAATCACAACCAATATTTAAATGTGAGATAATGAACTAACATGTAATTTTGTACACATTGTAAAAAAGAAAAAAAAAAGCAAGAGTTGATTATCAAACAAGAAAATGTTAGAAAGAGCAAAAGATCATGCAAAAGCAGTCCATATTAGAATTGGCTTGACAGATGGGTTGCAGACATGCCATGGGAGGGAAAATTGATAGCACTATTTCTGAACATGACAAAGCTCTCGCCAGGAAGAACAATCTCACAACCAGAGTTTTGGGTAGACCTCCTTCAATGTCATCATCAGCTACGAGTTCTGAGGCTTCATCCACATCTCAGTCCCCAATTCCCTTCTCATGAAGTTTCCTTTAGGAAGAAGATTATTACAGAAAGCCAAGTTACATGAGCCTGACACAATCTATCAAAGCTAAGAAGAGACGATCAACAAATATTCTTCATCTTCTTGTTCCAAAATCACTGTTTGAGAAGAAACAGTCCATGCCTTACAACGAAGATGTGAATGTAAAGGGTTGTGCATGTTCGGATCCATCTTGCAACAAGTGGAGTGATCTATATCCACATGCTCAAGTAACAAGGAGAAATATGTAGGCAAAGAAGCTAAAGTAAACATCGTTTCATTGAATCATTAAAGTATTTCAACACCTTGATGGTTCTAAAACACACACAAAACACTGATTTATAGATTCATAAGCAACTTCTATGTATGTTTTTTTAAAATATGAGTTAGTATGAAGACTGCTGCAATGTTGTTGTTTGGCCACTTTTAATATTTAATAGTTAACTTCTAATGCTTCTAAGATAATATGTTCCTCCCATCTCTTGAAAATATGAAACCAAGAGCAAAGTTTCATCTTTAGACATGAAAGGCCAATTAATAGACCAAATAACATAGTTTAGACCAAATCTTCCTAATAAAATTTTATTCTCACGATCTAAATCTAAAATTGAATTCAGTTCATCTATCTGGTTATTATATTGTTTTCATTTTTCATCCTTTTATTGAATTAATTAATTTTTTTAATTAAATACTTACTATTTTTAATATAATCTTATAAATTATGTTACGTATGAGACATTCACCTAATAAACTATAAATTTAAATAGTAATGTTTGAAAAGGATTTTATTGACATTCCTGTAAATAAATTCGTAATTCGAAAAATAGCAGTAACTTTTTGAAAACATCAAAATTATGTACACGCATAGGACACATACCTTTTTATTTACTTATAGGAAAATGAACGACTGTAAAGCTTCCACATGTTATATGAGCAAAACATGGATTTTTCTAAATTAGATTCGTTTAAATCGGAACATATTAATGTGAGTTTCTTAAATTAGATTTTTAATATGTATATATATGTAAGAAGACTTCTTGTGTTTTATAAAAATAGAATAATTCATCTCTTCCCTAAATTTTTAAGTCAGTAGCAATCAATTTCTATAATCCAAGATGAAGAAATCCCTTCGACTCTCGTTTACGTTTTTAATTATCTTCATCATTCTTTCACAAGGTTTTTATTTACATCTTAATATATTGCATATAGTAATTCTATAATAATTGATTATCCTACAATTTTTACTTTAAATATATTGAAAATCCCATATAATAATTTTTGTTCACTATATATAATATAGCATTAAACTATCTCTTTTGTGTAAAATTCATAAATTTCCAGAAGGCTAGAAAATAGGGTCAGAAAGTTTTGCGTTAAAATTGAAAGGATCATTCACGAAGTATTTAGGAGTTTTTTATACTTTAGTCCATTTATATATATTTTTAATGTATGGGTTTATATGTGATGAAAAACTACAATGATAAAATAATATTAAATAGTTTCATTTTTTATCATATGTTTATGAACATTTTGTCCTGCATATACAAATGATTTAACTAACATTTTCATAATATGGATGAACTATAGTTCTTATGTAAATTTATGTGATATTTTTAATTAGATTTATATATTTTACAGGTAATATGTTATGTTTTTCAATACATACTGTAGTTGTTCTTAAAACATCAAAATTTTATGTGTAATGTTTATTAATGTGCCCACAATTCTTAAAACCATATTTTCACAAAATAAAAAAATAATGTTTGACCAAATCAAATGCTCATTTTTTTATTTACTTGCAAAATCTATTTATCTATTTTTTTACTTGTAACGCTTAAAACAAAATTTTATTAAACAGCTTTTGTTGATAAATAAGTTTTATATTTCAGAAAAACTATATATATTTTCTAACAATTAAAATTTGAGATTTTTATATCTTACAGGAATGATGGCAGACGCGCAGAAAAAAAATTGTCCTCATAAAATTCCAATAACAGGAAGCTATTGTATTCCAACTAAATGTTTGGATATGTGTAAGAAGCAACATGGAACTACTGGTAGTTGTTCGGAAGAAAAAGGATTTTGTAACTGCGCTTGTAAGTAAGGGTTCTCACTAAGTGTTATGAATCTAGTAATGTCCAACCAAAGTTTTATATTATTTCTTTTAACAATAAGTCTAAATGTTTGTATCTGATTTGTGGATCTATTTATAATAAATAATAATTTGAATGTTCAATAAATACAAATGTGTAAAACAAGAGTGGACTATTAATAAAATATATGATCATATTAATGTTAGAAGTAACCATTGTTATGTGTAAAATCAAAAGCTTAAGACGAGTTAAAAAGATAGAGATGAAATCACAACCAATATTTAAATGTGAGATAATGAACTAACATGTAATTTTGTACACATTGTAAAAAAAGAAAAAAAAAACAAGAGTTGATTATCAAACAAGAAAATGTTAGAAAGAGCAACATATCATGCAAAAGCAGTCCATATTAGAATTGGCTTGACAGATGGGTTGCAGACATGCCATGGGAGGGAAAATTGATAGCACTATTTCTGAACATGACAAAGCTCTGGCCAGGAAGAACAATCTCACAACCAGAGTTTTGGGTAGACCCCCTCCAATGTCATCATCAGCTACGAGTTCTGAGGCTTCATCCACATCTCAGTCCCCAATTCCCTTCTCATGAAGTTTCCTTTAAGAAGAAGATTATTACAGAAAGCCAAGTTACATGAGCCTGACACAATCTATCAAAGCTAAGAAGAGACGATCAACAAATATTCTTCATCTTCTTGTTCCAAAATCACTGTTTGAGAAGAAACAGTCCATGCCTTACAACGAAGATGTGAATGTAAAGGGTTGTGCATGTTCGGATCCATCTTGCAACAAGTGGAGTGATCTATATCCACATGCTCAAGTAACAAGGAGAAATATGTGGGCAAAGAAGCTAAAGTAAACATCGTTTCAATAAATCATTAAAGCATTTTAACACCTGATGGTTCTAAAACACACACAAAATACTGATTTATAGATATATATATAAGCAACTTCTATGTATGTTCTTTTACATACGAGTTAGTATGAAGACTGCTGCAATATTGTTGTTTGACCACTTTTATTATTTAATAGTTAACTTCTGATGCTTCTAAGATAATATGTTCTTCCCAACTCTTGTCAATATGAAACAAAGAGCAAAGTTTCATCTTTAGACATGAAAGGCCTATTAAATGACCAAATAACATAGTTTAGACGAAAGCTTCCTAATAAAATTTATTCTCACTATCTATTTAATCTAAAACTGAATTCAATTCATCTATCTGTTTATTATATATTTTTCATTTTTTGTTATTTTATTGAATTAATAAAAAAATTTAATTAAATACTTACTATTTTTTTAATATAATCTTATAAATTATGTTACGTGTGAGACATTCACCTAATAAACTATTAATTTAAATAGTAATGTTTGAAAAGTATTGACATTGTTTTAAATAAATTCATAATTCTAAAAATAACAATAACTTTTTGAGAACATCAGATTTATGTACACACATAAGACACATACCTTTTTATTTACTTAAAGGAAAATAAACTTCTAGATATATATATATAAGCAATTTTACATACGACTTAGTATGAAAACTGCTACAATGTTGTTGTTTGACCACTTCTATGTATGATCAGGTTCTTCTTCATCTTCCTGTTCCACAACACCATTTAAGTAGAAACAGTACATGTCTTACAACGGAGATGTGAATGTAAAGGGTTGTGCTGGTTCGGAGTGGACTGATCTATATCCACCAGTGCAAGGAACATGGAGACATATGTGGGCTAAAGAAAACATCGTTAACTGAATCTTTAAAGCACTTTCAACATCTTGCTGGTTCCATGAAATACATAAACCGATTATAGGTTATATAAGCAATTGCTGTGTATGTTTCTTACTTATAAATTAGTTTGAAGACAGCAATGTTGTTGTTTGGCCACTTTGATTATTTAATAATTAACTTCTGATCTTTCTGAGACAATATGTTCCTCTTATTTCTTGTCAATACGAAACAAAGATCAGTTTCATCTTTAGACCAATACCACAGTTTTAGACCAAAGCTTCCTAATAAAAGTTACACAAGACAGCAAAAACTGTATCCTATCTCACATTTCTCATCTTCCTTACTTGGTTGCTATTTTACAAAACTCAGCTACAAGGAGTTGGATCTTGTTTCCTCATCTCGAATAACCTTATTTTATCGGTGATTCGGTGGGACCAGTGCTTGCTTCTCCGCGAGCTCCCTTACCTGCAACAGAATCTGCATAGGAATGTCCATCGATCCATGTTTCTTGAGACTTCCCTGGAAACACAACCCCAACACATATTCCCAAAAGGTTTTGTTGGCAAAGGAAAAAAGAAGTTTACAAGCTAAAGGGATGTATATATAGAGAGAGAGAGGTACCATGATGTTTGAGGGACTCTGAGCAAAGTTTGTTCTCAGAAGATTTCGCCATTTGTCCTACAAATTACAACGTTGATAATAAACAAAAGCCTAGATTGATAGGACTATCTCAAGAGAGGTTAATAAGTTGAATTACCTTGAGATCTACAGGGGTACGGTACGAATGAGATGAAAACGAAAGCTTTTTGATTTCAGACCACTTCCCAGCTCCATACTTGGCTACACCTTCTACTAATTGTGTAACCTCAGATAGAGTCCAAGCTCGGTGATGCTTCCTTCTAAGTCCACCACCTTGCATCGTTGGCAAGCCAATGTTATTATTGTCATCTGAGCTATTTCCAGATGAATCTATGTTCTCTGTCTCCATGTCTTGATCAACCTCAGTGAGAACATCCTCCTCATTGTTGCTGCTACTTGTAGCTGACTGCATTTGCAACGATAAACTGTATCATATTTGCAAAACCAATTTCTTCTAAACATATCAAGTGGATGGTACATTAAATCTTAATTCTCTATTGTCTGCAAAGTAGAATGACGAAACCAAAAAAACAGGTATGTCTTACTTCTTTCTGGTCTGGTCCAGAAGCCGACTTTAGCACTTCTTTGTGTAGCATGTTACTCTCTCCTGAACTAGCTTTTGCCTCCAAGCAACTGGAGTGACATTCCTAAACAATGTTGCATTATCTTTTTTAAATACATTCCAACTTAGAAAAAAAAAGGCAAAGCCAAATAACTATATTGAGAAGAATGAGTAGTAAACAAAGAGAAAATACCATAAGAGCCATGATGTTCTCTCTTGGACGGCTTCTCCGGACAAGAGAAACATAAGGAACCTCAATTTCAGATCCAGCAAGGGAAACCACCCTGGTGACGGTGACTCTCTTCCCTAAGGAGACGCTAATAGACCTCACCTCAGATTTTTCTGATAGCTTCTCATCTTTTGAAGTAACCACTGGCTGTTTCTCATCGTTTTCTGAAAGTTCTTCAATGTATCTTCGTGTAGGTTTCCTAACCCTTTTTGCAGCCCTCTCTTCGCTAGAAAAATCTTCAGTGAGACTATGTCCCGAGGCATTTGAATGTCCATTCGCATTATCAGTACTAGAAGGTGGTGCATCTTTCAGGTTAGTAGCTCTTACATCATCAGTCAAATCATTTGCCTTGTCTTGATTTCCAACTAGCTTGCTGTTTGTAATTCTCAGGTTAGTGGTTGGTACATTACAGGAATTAGTAAGTCCCATTGTAATCCTCCTTTTCAGCCAAGTCTTGTCCTTAACAGTCGTCTCACGGCCAAAGGTCGCCTTGAATGTTTCTTGCAGTGCCTTAATAGGTAAATTATTCAAGCATATCTCCCCTCTAACTAAAGAAAAATCAGGTCTTTGAGCAGTAGCAGGGGGCGCCGCAGTTTCTTTTGGACTAGCTTCTGCGTTTGAGCATGGTACAACCGTATTAGATTGATCCACATTGCATCCGTTCTGAACATCTGATGAGAAAGGAATGGGTTGCTGCAGCGAAGAGTCATGGTGGACATGATCCTCATTAAACATGTTGGTTTCATTACAACACTGGCTGTTGGCATCTGGAGCAGAAAGCATGTGAGGACTATGTATCATGGCAAGTCTCTCATCCTGTTCAACCTTCTGCAACATCTGCTCGTTATACTGCAAAAAAAAAAAAAATCAAATTTGGAGCAAAATCTAAGGAGTAAGGTCATCTAGAATTCTTATGAAATTCACAGACATTAAAACATTTACAACCAGAAATAAGAAAAGAGTAGTTGTAGAAAAGATACACTGCTAGAAAAATATTTTTTTAACAAATTGTGAAATGGGACTAACCTCAGGTTGAGAATTCACCTGCTCTGTATATGATGGTTCCACACATCCAGACTGCAATAAACCTGAATTGATAGAAAAACGTTATCGCCAAGAAGTAAGTAAACAATCCAGGAGGAAAAGCCAAAGAAAGTTAAGCTTATATCACTAATAGAAAAAGGTCTGGATGAAGGTAAAATGGATTGATAAACGTCTACAAGAAACCTAGATTTTTCTCTTGAAAGTGCATCTAGATATACAATAATACAATGCGTTCGCTAGAAACAAACCAGTGTTCCCTTAAAAAGAACATCATCAGTAGAGAATCAGTTGAACATGTAAGGAATGGGGAGAAGCAAACCTTGAGAAGTTTCTTCTAACTGAGAAGGTAACCCTTGAGCAGAAAGGGAGCCTACACTCTGACAAGCATCTGACGCAGTATGCATATCCGTCTCATTGACCTCAAAAATTTCTTCATCGGTTGCAGGCACTAGTCTCCCATCTCCTGCAACCTATACCATTTCCATAAACCACATAAGATCAGATTTTGAAAGAATAATACATATATATCCACAGTAGATATATTTCTCAATTAAAGAAATTATAATCAAACAAGAGGATCAACTATACAAGTGACATCTAAAGAAGACAGTACAACGTGTAAGCATACCCGGACAAGCTTGTAGGTAACAGGATTCTTAATCTGATTTGTTGAAGAGAAAGGTGTGATCCTTGTCTGAGCAGCACTGCCTTCAAACATCTCTCTGCACTCCTCAACATTTCCAACCACAGTCCCCATCGCAAACCGTACTCAAACACACATAGCCTGAGAATCCAAAACAGGAAAAGAAAAAAAAGGCTATATGATCAACATATTCTTCAAGTGAGACCCAAAAAAAACAATCCACAATAGAATGCTTAAGAGAGATTCCAAGAATGCATAGTCCAAACAGATCACCATATTTATCCCCTTAGATTTTTAACATAAAAACAAGACATTTGAAGAGAAAGAAGAAAAAAAACTATAAACACTACAGATTTTGTACTCTATCATCAAATTCCATAGAAGTTTCACAATAAGAAATTCCATAGATTGTAATAATATCTTTGGAGTTATTACAATCAATTGTTCCAAACCTTATCAAGGAAGAACAAAATTAAAGCTTTGAGAAAAAATAGAGAGTGGAAACTCTAATGCTTACCACCGGGAAATTGAGTTAGTCGCCCGTGAAATCAAAGGAAAGCGATTAAAATTTCCGGTGAAAACGAAGCGTCGGAGTCGAATTCATCTTTTAATACTGGATTCGTCGAAGATTGGTTTCAGTAGAGCAGAGAAGAGAAGCTTCTTGGATTCTTAAAGCAATAAAAGGCACATAAAATTGGAAGGAAAATAACAAAAGTGCGGACTCGAAAGTGTTTTATTAACTCGATAAATCTTCTTTTAGTTTTGGAGTTGGAATCCGTATACAGGCTTCTGAGTTTACGACTTTATGTTTTGTCTGATTTTGCCACGTCTGTAAATAAGATGAATAATGTCGGAATAGAATTAACTACGTTCCGTTTAGTGTCACGTGTACAAAAACGCTAAGTCGTCTGCTATCTCTAGACTAGAACTACGCGCCGTTTAATAATGTGTGAAACGAAATTAAATTTCATTTGCGTAGGCGGGTATTTCTGTTACTCCAGATTTAATTATTGTTTTATAAATTACTTTTCGTCAAAATTTAAAAGTCAATTACAATTTCAAATTTTTTATATAAAAGAATCATCCATAAGGAGTAACTCAAGATGTAAATGGATTATCTCAAAGCAAGAACGATGATGACTAATAGTGAAATAAGCTGTATAATTGTATATCAAGTTAGAACAAGCTAATATCGTTGGAGATATTAACAAAAAGAGAAGAAAACTAGTGGTAAATAACAAGCAAAACCATTTATCAACTGTAAAAGCGATGAAGAGAGTCTTCTAGAGGGTTACATTGGACTGTTAGGGAGAAGATTTACAGTAGCGTGGAGAGAACGAAACCTTATCTTTTCTCTATTGAAACTGCCTTTGGCATGTTTTGAATATGCGAGATCATGGTTTAATGAAGCTGCAGATGTCTGTTAAGCCATCTTCTAATAAGACAAATCATATGCTGACTTCCCCCGCTTGGTTTCAACAACATTTTCATGAAGGAAACAAGGTGCTGCAGCCAAAGGAAGCATAAGCAAGGAAGATGCTGCTCGCATATGTTTTGAAGCTTTAAGTGTGATCCTACTACCAATAGGACTGATATTCGAGTTAGATAACATTCTTTGCTTTTCTAGGGAAAGAAGAAAACCAGTAGACAAGTTTTATTCGATGCTTCTCGTTTTACAGTGCTAGGTGATAGGGATGAAGTTGAGATTGAGCCTCCAAGCTCGCTCAGCTTGACAAGAGGTGGGAGGGAATCAAAACCTCCTATCAAGTACCACAACATAGAATGGCAGACAGTACTAGGTAGAGGAAAACGTGGCCGTAGCTCCTATCATTAGCTATTGATGGCTTCTCTAATCTCTACCTTTGTTTCATTGGCTTGGGATTCAATACATCATGAATCATGTTTTATTCAAACTCTTCCCAACTATCATGAATTTTGTCTTATCATGTAATAGTTTATGTTTTAAATTGAAAGTCTTTTTTCAAAAAAAAAAAGAAGTTTTATTCGATGCAGCTTCCAATACAAAGATTACTGATGAGGCTTTGACTCTGTCAAGTTTCAAATGGACGGACAGTTGATGAAAGTAATGCAGAGACATAGTGAAAATAGGACTCGATAAAATATCTGTAAATTTTAATTCGACTTGTTATCCGTTTCTATCCGAACAGAAAAATCCAGAGATATCCGTAAAACAAATATAACAAATCATTGATAAGGGAGGTTAAAGGTGTGCCAGTATATTAAATGTAAATGTAGATGTAAATTTAATATTTAAGACTACTATAGTAAATGTACTTTCATAAGAAAAAGTATGGATAATTTTGTAGCATATAGATAATATATGTATTTAAATTACTATTCAGAGTTTGAGCTCTGAATAAATCGAAAATGTTATACTCGGATATTTCAAGTATTATATGTAATTTCCAAAACAAATTAGAATTATTATATGACATGCACTTATATAAAAATATGTTTGGATCATTTGTAGCATACTGATAGTTTATGAATTTAAAATTGAGTACTAAAAAAGTTTAAACTCAATAAACCAAAACTATTGCAAGAGATTCTAGTGTGTTTAAGGATACAATAAATCCAATCATCTCTGTCACTGTCACACATCACCTAATAATGCTTGAAACTACAATCTCTTGCTTTTGTGAATCTGAACTGGGCCTTAACACTATTTTCTGCCACTTCTGTTTATTAGGCGTTTGGTTTGGTGACCAGTTGTTACCTCGCTTCACTGCACTTCTCTCCTCCACAGGTCCGGTTTGAGAGATACCGCCGTGGTCCTTATTCTTATCCAGCATAAAACCAACATAAACTAATAGAATATCATAAAATATTTAATGATCCAATTGAATATCCGTTATAGCCAATCAAAACTGGTATAAATATATTACAATGGGAAAAAATTTTACACTCCAGTTAAAAAAACTATATTTTGAATTCCAGTATACGGTTTAAATATGTTCCTTACTTTTCTTTTTGCAAAAGTATGGCTTGGAGACTTGGAGTACCAGTTATCTATCCCGAACCCAATTCACTGTGATTAGGCTGCAGATTGTTAGGATTTGTGTACATGAGACCGGTTATTTCGCGGCAGTTCAAAAACGTTGTTTAGATTGATATTAATTCGTTTTTAATTTTCTTGGAACATACATATATAACTAATATGTCAGCTATGTTTGTCAGAACAGAAATAGAAGTCAGGAAACATCTAAAACAAACGAGGTTATTAAGTTGTTAAGAGTAGTTGGTGCTTCAATGTTCACGCCGTGTCCAATATCCTTCAATATCTCTATACTCGAGTTTGGCAAATGTCTGCCAAAAGTATGTGAAAACATGATCATTTACTGAAAATGGAAATACTTCTGTAACATTTTTTTTGTTGTTATCACGATTGTCATATTTACCTATGTAGACGACGTCCATGCTCCAAGGGAAACACCTCATCCTTATCACCCCAAATAATTAAAGTTTTCTGAATATACATACCAAATTAAATCATTCAGTTACAAATGTTTTTATGGATAAAAAGTAAAAAAAGATCATTGAGAATATTAGTGACCTGTGATATTGCATAGAACTCAGCATCTTCTTCTCTTTCCAGCAAGTTCTTGGCTAGCTCAACAAGTTCCTTCCTATTCGTCTCATACATCACCTGAAATTTTGAAACTTAAGGGTTTATTTTTCACATTTTCTAACGTCAGGGTTAATTTCAAAAACACAAGAATAATTCAGGGCAGATTAGTAATTAAGAAAAAAAGAAACAGAACACATACAGCAATGAACTGGGAGAGGATGAAGTCTGGAACCCAGTCAATGAACGCGATCCCAGTATTCATTGAAATCCTAACTAACATCCGTAGATCACGCGGACTCCTCGGAACAAGAATCTCCGACACATCTCCACCGTGTTTTTTCATCTCCGTCATCTTCTGCTGTTGCGTGAACCCCACTCCACTGCTCACGATCACCAGTCTCCCGATCATCTCCGGCCATATCTTCGCGATCCGGTACGCGACGAAGCCTCCGTAGCTGATCGAGTAAACCGCCAAACCGCCCTCGCTGCAGCCCAGCCTCTTCAATCCTCCCACAACGCTCCTCGCCTGAAACTCGACGGTCCGCTCGGTGTTCCTCGAGTGGGAGTTCCCGAAGAAGACGAGGTCGGGGATGAAGAGGTTGAAAGATTTGGAGAGATCTGAGACCTGGTGGATAAACTGCCATTTCGAGTTTCCTCCGTAGCCGTGTAGCATGACGAGGTCCGGGCGGTTGTTTCTGCGGTGGCCGGAGACCCAGAAATGTACGGTGGTTTCTCCATCGTTTAAGTCGACGGTGATTGGGCGGAGATCGCAGAATGTTATGAAGTATAAAGATAAGAACGCGTCGGCGAGGTTGATGAGGATAGGGTAATCGAAATTATCGAATAAACACAAGACAAGGCTTTGGAAGAGAGATATCGCGATGGAAATGTAGCGACAGAGAAGATGAAGGATGCGTTTCATGGACGCCATTAGAGTGTAATCTTATGGAAATTTTGGTTTTGCATGTGTATCTACTATCTAGAGAGTTGGTTATGGCTAATATTAGAAAAAACAGATCCTTTTAAATCTCTTCCGGTCAAAGCCGGTTTAGTCTGGCCTAATTGGATTTAAATATCTGAGTTAATCTAATTGTTGCTGATGACATTTGGTAATTAACATGACGTTTACAATGCATGCTTATCTTTAGACACCTAACATGACATTACAGCGTGTGTGCAATTTGAGTAAGAAAACAATGGTGAACCTTACTTTTCTGTTAAATCTTTCCCGCCAAAACTTCACTAGGATAGAAAGATATCATATTTGTTAGATATTTTGGGGTTAGTGTCAGTCAAACTGTCATTGCTTTAACTTGGATAGAAACATAACATATTGAGTCTACGTTGAGTTTTACTCCACACATTTGCAAGTTACATATAACAAAAGTGGAAGGGATGGTTTACACCCAAAACAAAAAAGTAGGGATCTTTATAAGAATCTTTCTTAAGCTTCTTCTGGTGGTAGGGACATTTATAAGAATCCTTTTTAAGCTTCTTCTAGCTGTCAAATAGTGTCTTGTAATGGTTCTTCACATGTGACTCTGGTCCACACTACATTACAACACACATACGTATTTTCTACGTCAAACTAAACCCAACTTGTGACTAAATTTTGGCCCTTGACTCATAACTCCAACTACCGAAGTAAACGAATGTCTTGTTGGCGCGTGATTTTCTCTCTTCTGCTTACTTGAGCCACAAGTTAAAACTGAAGCTTGATGTCACCAATAGCTCACTCTCTGTTCTTCTCAAAATCTTCCAAGACACGGTCTGAATCCACCAGGCTTTTCCTTTAACAACCCGAAATCTTCGCAGCCAATAAATATCAATGTGTACATCATCATTAGAATCACCAGCGATCCAATGATGCAGAACAGGCAGGCAAAGAAAAGATACATTTTGTTTGTATCTAAGAGTGGTCCTTGTGTTTGGATGTCCATAACAGTTTCCAAAAGCTTATCTCCATCTTTCGAATGTTCACCACACAGTTTCTTAACCAACCCCTCTATATAAACAATGAAGAGAAGAGAGAATAATAGAGCAAAATATTAAAGGTGTTAGTTCTTAAACCAACCAATCAAAATGTTGCGCACTATCTTCCTCTTATCTCTCATTTTTTCTCTATCCAATGCCTCTGTTCAAGACTTCTGTGTGGCCAACCTGAAACGTGCTGAAACCCCTGCCGGTTACCCTTGCATTCGTCCCATTCACGTCAAAGCCAAGGACTTTGTCTTCTCCTTAGGCATTCCTGGAAACACCACAAACATCATCAGCGCTGCAGTCACGCCCGGTTTCGCCGGTCAGTTCCCGGGTCTGAACGGTCTAGGCCTCTCTACAGCTAGACTTGACCTAGCTCCTAAAGGTGTGATCCCAATGCACACTCACCCTGGTGCCTCTGAGGTTCTTTTTGTCCTTGACGGCTACATTACCGCTGGTTTTGTCTCCTCAGCTAACTCTGTCTACGTCCAGACACTAAAACCAGGACAGGTCATGGTTTTCCCACAAGGCCTGCTTCATTTCCAGATCAATGCGGGGAAATCACCCGCTGCAGCCTTTGTCACTTTCAGCAGTGCTAGTCCTGGTCTCCAGATTCTTGATTTCGCGCTTTTTGCTAATAGTCTTCCCACTGAACTCGTCTCGGCTACTACTTTCCTTGACCCTGCTTTAGTTAAGAAGCTAAAGGGTGTTCTTGGAGGAACTGGCTAAAAGATACTTGGGACTCATTGACACTTTTCTCTTTGATGGATTCTTGTTCTCTGTTTTGTATTCCTTGTAATACCTGTCAACATTGTTACATTGTATGTGAGTTTTTCAATTAAGATCCTGAGTTGGTCATACCGTTTGTATCATTTGCTAAAACTAAATCTCAGTGTTGACTTATGTGAAACTTTCCAACGGTGAAACTTAGATAATAATAAAACAAAGAGAGGCCCAGTCTCTCACATGGGTCTCGGTGGTCCCAAATCCATAAAGCTTATATCGGTCCATTGCAATGTTTGTACATGATATGTATGACATTTACCCTCATGGACCATACAAAAAGGGGACTTGATGAGAACAATCCTGGTTTAGTCTCTTACTAACTTAGATCTACCACTGGGAATCAAGAACAGAATGATAGTTCTTTCAAGTTTTGCTGACAGAATTTTCTAAGTGTATAATCAAGCTTGAGAACCTATGAACTCTAATTACCATCCTAAACATATTAAGGTTAAACCATATGTATATTGTAACCATTAGCTGATTTGAGATTCGATGTGTTGTTAAGATGAAAAGTTCTTTTGTTCTACACACTAAGGTAAGACCTTTACCTGAAATATTTAACTCTACTAAACAAAACTAAAAAGTGTTCTTTTTTATTTGATTTTTATCAATCCAAAAAGTGTTCTTTCAATTTTTGGAATTTTCCTAATTTTTCCTTCAATTTTTTAGATGCAGTCTTCTGAATAGTTTTCTTTTTTTGGTCAAAAAAAAAAAGAAAAACTATTCCAAAAATTTTTAATTATTTTTTCCATAAAAACTACAAATAGGTTGATTTTAAGTTACCATTGAAAAGGTCTATGAAACCTACAAGATTATTTCTGCACTATGCACGTACAGACATTTTTTTTGTACGTACAGACTTAATAAGTTCTAAACTCTAAATCTTTTATCTAAAAAAAAGGGCAATTGTCAATAATAGCACCTTTTGAAGTTTATGTCTCAAAAATAGCACTAGAAGGAGAAAATCACAAAAATGACATTTATTAAAGGGTAAAATATCCCTAATACCCTTGGTTTAAAATTAAATAAACAAACAAAAATAAATAAAAATAAATAAAATAAAAATTAAAAAAAATGAAAAAAAGATTTTTTTTTTTTATAGTTTCATATTATATGTTTTCAGATTCGAAATTTTTACAATTTTTTTTTTCGAATTTTTTTTTTTTTAATTTTTTTTTTCAAATTTTCTTTTTATAATTTAAAAATACTTTTTAAAACTGTTTTTAAAATTTTTTTTTTTATTTTAATATTTTTTTTATAAAATTTTAAACCCTAATTCCAAAACCCTACCCCTTAACTCTAAACCCTAAGGCTTGGATTAATTAACCCAATGAGTATAAGTGTATATTTACCTCTTTAATGAAACCTATTTTTGTGACTTTGAACCTTAAGTGCTACTTTGGGAACATAAACTTGGTTTGGTGCTATCCTAGTCTTTTTCTCAAAAAAAAACTCTAAATCTTAGATTTTAAAATCTTAAGTTTATATCCTGTCATAAATATCTTTAACTCTAGAGAACCTATAAATTTAGTATTTTTAAAATCGACATTTTGTTTTCAAATAATATAAGATTACTTTCAAATTATTGTTTTTATAAATACTAAATACTTATGATTTAAAGGCGCCGTTGAAAAGGTCTATGAAGATTATTCTGGCATATGTGTGTATGCACAGACGCAATATGTTGAAAGTAGAAACAAATTTGTGGCCGCGTGAATTCAAACAGAAGGTAACGAGTTTAATGTTTTTACGGTTATAGTGGTTATATTAAAACTAAAATAGCATTGTTATATTAATCATAACTTATGTGGTATTACTAAAAATGTAATTATATTTATAAATTATTAAATCTTACTAATAGTAATTTAGTTTAGATATATATATATATATTAAAACAAAAGTAGAGCATCATTTAGAGAAAAACTTATGAGATCGATATTATAATAATTAGGTAGACTATATGATGCTTTACAATCAAAGTCTTTGTAACGCCTCTCCTGTCTATGATTTTAATGGGTTTTTCATGCTTTGCTCACTTGGTCGTGGATCCCATTATGTATGTGATAATTTTTGAAAGTTTGAAAGACTTATTGATTGCACATAATTTTTTTTATGTATTTGGGATTCACTTTCGTGACATCGCAATCCCTTTTTGATAGGTTGCTTATTTTTTGACTACTCTATCTTATGTACATTTATTATAATTTTTTAGATGTGTACTCGAAAAAATAAGTACACTTTTATAATATAGATAGACAAATCATTTATGTAAAGTCTTTTCACTTACACCCGTATATACCACAATTGCGATGTTACAATCACTTCTTTTCAAAAAACGCAATATCTTCACCGCACCCCAAGATCATCATACATGTTAGTATGAGCCCATGCACAACTACACATTCATACGTGTTCATCTCTGATATCACTTGTAACACTCCTCCCGTCCATGGCATGTGAATCTGCCACACCCACTCACTCGGTATGTAGGTCCTATACCATACAACTCATTCGGTATGTAGGTCCCATACCATACAACTACTGATGCATTAATATTTTGAAAATTTTAAAATTTTGGTTATTGATTCTACAATTACCACATGATTCTACGTGCTTCGGATATTTATACGATAATGCAAATTACTTCTCTTATTCATTTTTACTATTCCAAATCAAACACACTTAACTATAAAATTATCTACAAAATGAGTTTAAAAAGATAAATTGTTATTTGGAGGCATAAATAGCTAAATCAGTTTTTTAAACCATTTCACTTCTATCATCATTTTCCACAACCTAGATATTACAGGGTTTTTTAAATACCATAAAATTATTTCAAAACTTTATTTTATTTGCAACACGGATCCATATACCTAGGCCTCGATTGGTAGAGCTAATGGCAAAGCAGTAGTAGTATGTTATAAAAGCAGTATGGTACAAAAGCAGTATGCTCTCAATAATGCAACTAATATAGTGAATTGTAGAGCAGTAAATGATTTATATAAAAAACAATCATATAAAATTAGTATATGATATATAAGTAGCTTATTTCTGAATAAATACATATATATTATATTTATAATATATATTTTTATTGAAAAAAGTGAATTATATTTAATTTAATTATATTTTAAATGTGAAATAGTTTTATTGAAAAATAAATTTAAATTTTACTTTTAAATATTTTTCAAATTTTATTTAAGTTTATTTAAAATTTTATTTTTAAAAATTAAATTTTATTTTATTTTAAAATGTTAATATTTTATTTAAGTTTATTTAAAATTTTATTTTAAAATTTTAAATTTATTTTATTTTAAAATTTTAAAATTTTATTTTTATAAAATTTTCTTCAATTGTTTTTATTTTTTCATTTAAATGTAGTTTCTGAAAAATTTAAAATGTTATTTTGAATTTTTTTTTAAATATTAAAATATAAAATTAAAATTTTATTTATAAAAATATATATATAGTTTGGGATATAATATAATTTGTGGTATTATTATATAAATGAATTCTATTAAGTTATTTTATATTTTTTTATATATTTTAAATGCAAATGCTCTACCAAAAACTTAATATGAAAACATTGGGCAGATAGCATTTGGAAAACAATTGCATCATCTAATTGCTATTAAATGTTTCTTAAAAACTTATTGATTGGATAACAACGAGCGTAATGCTTATGATAATGTTCTCCCAATCAAGCTCCTAGTAAGTATTTTACAGAGTATTAATACACGTGATTATCTTTGCTCTAAATATAGATCAAGTCAAAAGTAACTTTAATTGATGGCCACACTCCGCAGCTGCTGCAAAATAAACTTACATTTTTATTTATGTTTTTCTTTTTCAAATGTACTCAAAATCGGGATGTCTTATATTGAAACACCTGAAATCATGATTACATTTCTTTCCTTTTCATTTCTTGAATCATTTTTCTTCATTTGACCTTTCATGTGGTAAAAAGGAGAGACAGAAGTCAAAAAAAATAACATTCAAATTCAATAATTCACTGCTAATTTCTAATATGTTTCACACTCGATACCATTATTTTCATCCACATTTTGTCCATATCTATTATTACTTGCCGGTCTGATTTAATTAGATTCATTGATCTCATTCATATCGTTCTTACTAAAATCCATATAATACTGTAATAGTTAAACAATTTGTTCTAATTTTTTTTAGTTAATCGCAATAGTAAACAACTTCATCCTAACGGATAAAATTAAACAGAGGACACCATTGTTTCAAGTCAATGGTGTGGCCAAAGCCAAAGGTATTGGACTGCACATTATAAATTTCCAATTCCAGAGAGAAAGAGACAAAAAATAATCCAACTTACTATTATTATTATTAAGAGAGCTTACATAAATTATGTAGCAGAAGCAAAAATCTTCTAGATGAAAATGAATATATGATAACTATCTAACCATTTCATTAACAAGTTACAAGTGTATGATAGTAGCCAATAAGCAAAACAAAAGAATGAAATGATTTGAGAAAGTCAAAGAATTTTCTAATAGATCCAAAACTGCCAATGAAAGAGTATATTGTACACATTATAATAACACAAACTAAGCTATCTATTATCACAAAAGAATGTCAAATTATAATACAGTAATGAAATATAAACTTTCTTTTTAGTAGTTTAGTTTGGGAATTATGTAGCTTCATAAATAGTTCTTTTTTTGTTTCAAAAATAAAAGTTTGAAAAGAGCAAGTCTAAAAAAAAGTCTACTCATCTGCATATTTTATTCACAATTGACTGCTTAGTGGCTGATTCATCCTAGGATGTCTTTATAAGACGACAGACTTTCTTTTGAGAGTCTTCACCTCTCTCCACTTTCTCACTAGCCCTTTTCAAAAAAGTTTCATCATCTCCTATATATATATATATATATGTACATATTAAGAAAACCATTAACAATATAGACAGATAAAATCTTCTCAAAGAAACACAAGAAGATCCACTCTCAGAGATGAAACGAATAAGATTTTCTTGGAAGAATATATGTCTTCCCATAAGCTGCATCAACAACACAAACCAGAAGACTACATGTACAACAAACCCATCAAAGGAAAGACTTCTTCTGCTATCCAAACAAACCTCTGTCCGAAGCAGAGTCTACTTGTCGGATTTCAGCAACTCAACAATCTCACTCAACGACTTGTCAAACTCTTATCTCATAGACATTCACATCTTCACCTTTGAAGAGCTCAAAACGATCACACAAGGCTTCTCAAAGTATAATTACCTCGGTGAAGGAGGATTCGGGGAAGTCTACAAAGGGTTTGTTGATAACAGCGTCAAGACTGGTTTGAAAGCTCAGCCTGTTGCTGTTAAGGCATTGAAACGAGAAGGTGGACAAGGCCATAGAGAATGGCTGGTAATAATTTTCAACTATTATATGTCAGCTCATATGAGAATGGGATCACAAATACCAAAAATAAACGTTTCTTTGGCATTATGCAGGCTGAAGTTGTAATCCTTGGTCAGTTGAAGCATCCTAATCTTGTGAACTTGATCGGCTACTGCTGTGAGGATGATCACAGGCTTCTAGTTTACGAATACATGGAACGAGGCAATCTGGAAGACCATCTATTTCAAAGTGAGTCAAGTTAAATCATACAAGTTTAAAGAGATGCAGTTTACTAAAGATATGAGTACTGTTTGGTGCAATGCAGAGTATGGTGGAGCCTTACCTTGGTTAACAAGAGTGAATATTCTGCTTGGTGCTGCTAAAGGCCTTGACTTCCTTCACAAGGAAGAGAAACCTGTCATTTACAGAGATTTTAAGCCTTCCAATATCCTCTTGAGCTCGGTAATTCAAAAGCTTCTCTTCCTATCTTGCATCTCAATATACTTATTGTCATGTCAAATAACTTTATATCTGAAACTTTCAGGATTACAGCTCTAAGCTTTCAGATTTCGGCTTAGCCACAGATGGATCAGAGGCAGATGACGCAGACTTTACCAAAAGTGTGATGGGCACAGAAGGCTATGCTGCTCCAGAATACATCTCAGCAGGTCATTTGACGACTATGAGCGATGTGTTCAGCTTCGGTGTGGTGCTTCTGGAGATGCTAACAGCTAGAAAGGCGGTGAAGAAGTACCGGTCACAGAGAGGGAGGAACCTAGTGGAATGGGCTAGACCCATGTTAAAGGATCCCAACAAACTTGAACAGATCATAGACCCGAGTTTAGAAGGGAGATACTCGCTTGAAGGCATCAGAAAAGCAGCTGTCTTAGCGTACCAGTGCCTGAGCCACAACCCTAAGTCACGGCCTACTATGGCCACTGTCGTCAAGACCCTAGAGCGAATTTTAGACCTCAAAGACATCCAAAACGGACCGTTTGTGTACATTGTTCCAGTAGCAGGCGCAAATAAAGTTCATGACATCAAATGTAACTGATCACACAGAAGATAAATGTTTATTTTTTTTATACACGTATGTATATTAGGAGACAGTAAGTATACAGGAGAAATACACAAAAAGGTTGTGTTAGATAAATGAAAATACTATAAGGTTCGATGAAATTCTGTAGATGTTTTGATAGAAACGTTAGCTACAAGTCAATTTTCAGTTTTGTAACCACAGATGTATAAGTCTTAATTGTATGTGTGTTTCAAAAGGGATATTATTACTTGGATACTCAACATCATTATCCTAAATTGACTGTAGTTCACCAACAAAGAATTTCAGTGGTGTAAGCGTGTACTCCAAGTCAATGTTTTAGAATATGGGTACATATGCAAGCATGTTCCAAATTTCAGACAGAACAGTTTCATATACAGACAGATTAGATGACATACCTTGGTTATGAAGAAAGACTTCTTAGTCCTACCGAACCCCACTAGAAAAACAAAAACACTTTTGTGGTTGCTTATGTCACCTCTAATTTTCTACATGCCCCTGATTGACAAAACAGGGACAAGGAGCAGCTATTTGGTGGTCTTGTCTATTTTTCTAATTAAGGAGACTTCAAACGGATAACAGGTTATATGTCACTAACAAAACCGAAGCAATACAGAAACTCTCTGGATTTTGATGAGATCGGTATAACATTACAGATCTGGTACTGGCACTGGCTTTTCCATATATGTAAGAGACTCTCTGGATTTTTCACTTGAAGACAGATTCCACTTAGGTCCTAACTAAGCTCAGTAGCTACAAAATGATGTGGAAACTACACAATATATCGGGTTTGATTGAATATTGATTATTCCCTCTATCATTACACATATGATTCTTTACAGTAGGTAATGGTAGTAACACTAGAAGACAAGACACATTCCAAAAAAAAAACCTCAGGCTTGCGTAACGCCACACTGAAGCAAAAAAAGACCTCTAAAGTTAGTTCAACGTCTTATTTCTTTTCCTCCTAGGCTTCTTTTTGACTACTCGGTTTTTAGCATCCTCATCAGTTTGATCTCGTAGCCAGTCCGCATGGTACTTCTCATCGTATGGGACAACCTCCCCATCAACGAACGGCTCTCCTACAAAAAAAAAGATGCTTGATTAAGATACAAATAGTACTGCAGGTACTACTAAACATATAAAACTACAACATCTTGTCCCCAAAAGAAGCAAAACTTAAGCAGCAGCAAATGAAACCTCCATATCCACTGTCACCACCATCCACTATAAACGAATCTGGTAGAACCCATCTAACATCCGGCAGAGCTGCAAATCAAAAAAATAACCCACAGTTACAGCATTTGCCTAAGAAGATGAGTATTTTAAAAGGATATGTGTCAGTCAATACATCTTATCTTGTAAGTCAAATGTTCATGAACCCTGCAGCCAAACGCATAGTAGTACTTTGTTGAAACAGAGTATATCGATTTCTTAGCTTCCTCTTCGCTGCACACAACAAGCAACCACATTCATAATATTACCACAAAAGCTTCAATCTTTTCTCGATTGTAATGTATCTACTAGAACGAACACCACACAAACCATAACTTTTATTGATACAACATTATTTTCTTGATTAGTTTACCTCCCTAGAGCCATGGATAGCGTTCTGATAAAGCCTTGTACGATGTCGTTTCGAGGTGGGTATCCGTTGGGAGGCTTCATGAGCACCAGCCAGTGCTTGTAATCGCAGCCTTCGACTAAACTCGGCACTCGAATTAACTCGGAGCAACGAGTTGTGTCCGAGTTAACGGGAAGAGAATTTCCGGAGAACGGAAATAACGGAGTAAGTCGAAACCCGACGACGGCTGCCGTCAAGTTTGACGGCCTTCTGATGATGCTCGCCATGGGTACGGCGGAGCGTAAAGGATGAAACCTTGATGACGTTAGAACCTCCAATTCAGACAGAGTGTTACTTTGGTTCTATGTTTTTTTTTTGTCGCGGTTTTGTTTCCGGAGTCATAAACCGGTTTTATGGTTTGGTTTGGTTTGGTTCAGTTTTCCGGTTTTATAAACCCCGGTTCACACAATTTTAAAATAGCGTCTTGCCTATCAAATATCAAGCCAAGCCGAATATTAAACCTCCAAAAATTAGCAAATGCACCTAGCTTCTTCCCAGGCAATCACATGAAATTTGATTTTCATTCAAAATCAGATAGCTTATATAAAAAAACGTTTATTCAAATATGATATGACCATATCCTCCAAATACATGGAGTTAAGGTCATTAACGCCCCAGATAATAAGATTTTGGGTCTAGTTTAGCAACATTCTAATTTAACAATCGTAAATGCAACTGCAAATATTCTTGTTATTTCCGATACAAATGCCATCCATGTTGTACTTTTGAAGACAAAGCGGTGTGCATTCTTGAAAACTGCATGCCTTCCTAAGGTTCGGATTCACCCTGCATATTTTCTGTGCATTTGGCAAAGCCAAAAAAGCTAAAAGCAAATAAAAATATTTAACAAGCCTACAAATGAATTTAAGTATATTATGCAAACAAAACGAGAATAGTTCATTTGAAAATAATTAGTTGAATAGTACTTTAGCCTAAAATCTTAAAAAAAATGTGATGTACGATATTTAAACGCCATGTGATCAATATAATGCATAGCTTTTATCTAACTCGTAAAGTCATCTTATCATTTTTTTTTATGAATTAGAAAACCGTGCTTAAGTAGGGTTCCTACAAAAAGAACCTGAAGAATGATCTGACTCTTCTTAAAGAGATCAAGGGAAGATGAGCATACCAATGAAATACAAAGCATACAAATCCTTACCTGAGAGAACAAACATGGAGATGAACAGATACGAACACAAGAATTTTGTCATGACTTTTGAATAATTAGATGACTATGTTAATTAAACAATTTTTTTTATTTGATATTGAAAACGTGATAAAGAAAGAATGTTTTATATACAAGTACTAATATTGACGACACAAACATAGAGGGAATCTCTTACTAAAAAAACATTTTTAAAAATTACAAAGAAAATAAATTAATTTACAACTCGTTATGGTAAAAAATCTTACATTTTTCAATTACTGAAAGACATTTTATTGGTTTAAATTCTTAGATATCTTACATTATGTGAATAACAAACATAAATTAAATTACATTCACTCTCCTTTCATTATTTTATAACCTTTTATCCTTTGATATTTAAGATAGTAAAATAATTATATTAATTTAGTATATTATTTATAAATAATATATACCAAGTCAGTATTGAAAATAAATTACCTTAAATAAACAAATAATATTACAATATAATGATTCAATATTTAATAGAATATAATGAAATTTAAAAGCATATACTTTATATTAAAATGTAAATAATAATATTTCAATAAACTGTTAAATAATTTATTTATTACGTATAAATTGTAGATTAATAACATTAATTATATTTCTATAATGGTGTAAATATCTAGTCTAAATTTTTGGTATGATCCTATCTAATTGATCCTATAATTTTAATGTCCATTCCAAGTTATATATTTCTAATATATATATATATATATATATATATAAATACTTAGACAATTTTTGGACAAGATATTCTTACAAACCTTTTCTTAAAATCAAAAACAAATCTCCTACCAAAAATACATACAGATATCCTATGTTTTTTTCTTTTGGTCGCAGATACACATAACCTATATTTATGTAAAAGCAAAAAAATTACCATGTCTTTTTTTTGAACACTGAATATTATAGAAATTGAAACCCAACCAAAAAAATTACCATGTCTTAAATTTCAAAACCGAATTGGCTCTAAAGAACATTCAATTCTTTGTATACTCTATATAAACTCTTAAGTTGAGAAAGTATCTTTAGTCAAGTGGTTAAATGTGGTATACTCACCGGAGCTTAGTCCCTTTAAGTTGTGTTTTCTGCATTCTTTAGTTGGTTATGATTCGGGTTCGAAACCTTCAAAGTAGTACCAATTTAGGAAAAGAATAATGATAATAACTTTTCTTAACAAGTGAAAGAATTGTTTATTTTAAGTTATAAGCATTTAGCCCGAAAATTTACACATGTACACAAATCCAGCAAAACACACATGCAGACAACAAGGCAACAATTTTGGTAGCTGACAGACATTTTAAATCTAAAAACCAGATCGTCCGGTTTAAACTTTCTTTCTCCATCAAAGAGCTTAAACTTTCTATCTCCAACAAAGAACTTTTCACGTCAAGCTGGCGAAACAACAATCGGACCTAGACAAAACATTTGAAGCACAATCATCTAAGCATCCTTGGAGTATCCAAGATTCTCTATCTTCTGAAAACGTTCATTTGATATGTTCTCGGGACACAAAGACGAAGAGAACAAGTACCAATAAACAAATAGACAGCAGTGAACACAAATCCAACAATATCAACTATCTTCTGATGTACCTAAGATTGGCATGTAAATTTTGACTTAAAGATAATCAGTGAGAAAGAAACACGTATTTTCAGGGCAATCAGGGTCCATGATGGAGTACTGGTCTGCAATGTTGATGCAGCTTGGGATGCAATTTCTGGTGGCTGTGGTATAGGTGGAATATTTTCAGGGCAATCAGGGTCTTCTCTACCGAACTTCTCGGACTCTCACAGTCATGTTTCCTCAGCTCTAATGGCAGAAGCCATTGCTGTACATCGGGCGGTATCTCTTGCCGTGTTCTCAAACGTCCGATCCCTGGCAGTTCTATCCGACTCTTTGTCCCTGGTCAATTTATTGAACAAGGGCGAGACTCAACCTGAACTGTTCGGTATCATGTTTGACATCTATCACTTTATCCCTCTGTTTGATGTAATTTCTTTCCATTTTATCTCTCGAAACTTCAATGTGGAAGCCGATTTGGTGGCAAAATCAGCTTTTGCTGGGTCTGTAATGAACTCCTCTGTTGGAGCTTAGACTCCAATGAGAAATGAAATGCTTGTTTGTTCAAAAAAAAAAGAAACACGTATAACATATATATATATATATATATATATATATATATTTGAAAATAGAGTGGTAATATTTTGGATAAAAGATTAGGAGTTTTAGAGACAGAACTCCATGTTCTTCTCCATTGTCCCTTTGCGCGTAAAGTTTGGGAACTTGTTCCGAGTATGTTCAAACCCGCACTGGAGAACACAGACTCTGTTGCTTCTCTACTACAACAGTGCCGAAAGATGATATCACTTCCCCCGACGGGACTAGGCTCCACGCCTCTATACCCTTGGGTATTATGGATCCTTTGGACCAACAGGAATAAATTTCTATTTGAAGATAAAGTCTTCTCGGAACAATCCACTGTCCTGAAGATTTTGCAGGATGCTCGAGCTTGGCAGGCGGCTCAGACAAATGTCAAAACGCCTTCCTTACCACTGTGTGTGGTCCCTGCTACATCGTTACCAGCTGCTAACTCTTACACTTGGTCCTTATTTTCAGATGCAGCTTGGGAAGCTTCAACAGGGAATTGCGGAATGGGTTGGGTCCTTCGGGATACTGACAGTTCTTTTGCAGAAAGATCCTCATCTCACCGGCGCTTTGTTCCTTCGGCTCTAGTGGCTGAAGCATTGGCGGTTAAAGCGGCCTTGTCCGCTGCACTCTCCTCACATGTCAGCTGTATCCAGATACACTCTGACTCCAAGACTCTTATCTCGCTCTTGAAGACTCGAGGAAAAGATGTGGCATTGAAAGGCGTTCTCTACGACATCAGTGTGTTGGCTCGCTCTTTCACCTCTATCTCTTTTATCCATGTCTCTCGATTAGCTAATGTAGAAGCTGACTTAATTGCTAAAGCAGCTCTGTTATCCATTTCTACTTCTGCAACTTTGTAGAACTACTTCATGCTTTTAATTTAAATGTTTGTTTGAAAAAAAAAAAAGATTAGGAGATTTTTTTAAAAGAGCATTGGAGAAGGAAGAGTTGAGTAGATTGATAAAGGAAGCGGAAGAGAGAAAACATTCCAGAAATAGAAGGATTTGGTACACTAATGGAAAGGTTACGAAACAAAGAGACCTCGTCATGCTCACATTCCATGTGCTCCTAACACTTTCTTCTCTTTTTTTCTTATCCCGATGTTTTTCACTCTCACGAGTCTAGTTAAGTAAATTACTTTACAACTATTTGACCGTCAGCCAAATCGACTTAGGTTTTGATTGACAGAGCTAATGACAAAAGAGTAAAAATATGCTACTCAAATAGTATGATCTCATAAATGTATTTAAAAAATTGATTTTTAGAGCAGTAATAATTCATATAGAAAACTATAACATAAAATAAATATATAATATATAATTTGTTTGTTTCTAAATAATATATATATATATATATATCAATTCAAAAATAAAACAATGATGCATATAATTATATTAATAATATATATATATATATATATATTATTTTTATTTTTATTTACAAAAAAAAATTATATTCTAAATGTGAAAATTTGTTCTTTTTAAAATTAAATTATTTTTAATTTAATTTTCTTTTTAATTTTCAAAATATAAATTTAATTTTATTAAATTATTGAATACTATAAATAAATTATATAATTTTAAAAAAAAATTATATACATTTAAATGCAAATATTATACAAAAAATTTCATGCGAAAGTATTGGGCAAAACACATTTATAGAGCATTTGCATATTCTGAATGCTATTCTAAATGTTATACTAATCATTCTTGATTGGATAATAAGGAGCATAATGATTATGCTAATGATGCCAATCAAACTCTAACTAGTAGAGTTTTCTTTTGTTTCACAAAATGGAGTATATTTTATATTTGATTATAAACAAAATATCAATAAAATCATAACCTTCTAAATTATGTTTTCAAGCTACTAAGATAAAAATGTATTAAGGCTTCAATTTGAAATATTTTAAATATTAATATATATATATATATTATTTTAATATGTGCTTTAAAGCGTGAGATTACTTTTTTATAAGGTTTTAATTTAATGGAGAATATATTTTTTAATTTATGTTCATATGTGTAGGTCAATTCAATTTTTTTCAATAATCACATTTAGATTTGTTAAAGTTAAAATTATTGGGTTAAAAATATAATAAGATTATTTTGTTAAAGTCTTATAATGTGTTATAATGCTTAGTTGTTAATTGTTAAACTTAAATTGACATTGTGCGTCCGATTATTTATGATTTTCAAGACTTTCACTGTTGAGGAATATTTCCTTGAGCAACTTCATTTTTAAGGTTGGATGAACCTTAAATTTGAGGTTTGAAGATGGTCTTCTCCAATGATAAAATCTTAAATCTGACTTTATACAAGTATGAATAAGTTTATTCACTCGGAAAGAGGCTAGGTTTCTTAAAGATTGTAGCGTCCTCAATACATACATGGTATATATCTCTTATACTAGGTACTATGCTCCATAATTTAGCTACGTTATGGTCTTGGCTACATGGATTTTCAATTGCTGGACTGCCATGCTATTTGACCATTCATATTATAATATTGTTATCTCCAGGTAACATGGCACGTATAGAGATTCAGAAAAGGTGGTTTTATAAAAAAAGACTGTTACATAGCCAGATATTGATTCTATATATTTAAAATAAAATATTTGTAGTCAAGAAAAAACTGTAAGAATATTGCAAAAATAGCTTATTGACCCTGGTAAAATATGTTATTTATTTAAATCGACCCTTCTAAAAAGTTTGGTAGGCTCCGCCACTGCGGCTACACATACGTCTGACAATCTCCGTTTCTAATTCTGTCCGACATTGTGATCACACAAGCAATCAACTAGAGATTATAATAAGATGGTTTTACTTTTATCCATCAAACTAGCTATTTGAACCATTGTAGGATTGGTCCAAAATATGTTAAATAAACTATAAAAAGTTTGCCTAGTTTGACCATAAAATATATGTTTCTTAAGGAATAGCATGCTGACGACTTGCATGACGATCATGTGTATATAATCGACTGGTGCGTTTCTTTTGATACTTTATAGTACATCGATTATATACTTCCAGTAGTTTCATAAACTATATATATTTATAATTCAGATGCCTCACACGTGTACTGTTTAAAATCACAAAACATCTCAAAACCTCACTTTTGTTGTTAATCACGATTAGCATATGTTTAAGGCATCGTATCAACCATATTAACCACACATTCGATACAATAATGACTATTTAAGTGGTCCCTAATCCATTCATTGTCCTTATTTTCCTCCCATTTTCAGACCAATGTACCATTTATAAATTTGTATAACGCGTATTGCATGCGTGTAACAGTCAAGTCGCCACAAACACTCAGATTAGTATTTAACTTAATCTTGATTTTGCTAAAGATACTACTGTTAATTAAATAATAGTACAACCATAGGAGACCAAAGAGAAGAAGGCGAGAGAAGAAGGCGAGAGAAGAAGTTGAAGTAAAACCAAAGTTTCATGGGGACAAATAAGATATGCATGTTTCCTCCAATGATGTTAGTTCATTTGGTAAGATGAAACGCTATTGGAATTTGATAATCCCCTTTATTAATTATATTGATTCTGTGTACTGTATATAAATATTAGTTAATAATTATATTGATTCTGTGTACTGTTTATAAATACTAATAATTATTTAGATTTGTATCTATTTATTCGCCTTAGGAACAAGTGTAGAATAAATATTTTGTAACTTTGTTCCAACATAAATTATGTTGGACTTATACTCTGATTATATCGAAAGTGAGAGACTGAGAGCTCTTTGGCTAGTGCATCTGGGGCTGGTAGTGGCCGTTGAAAGTCAACCCGAACTCTTTGGTAAAAGGGTTACACATTGGAGGCACCGTAGCTCTCGCAGCATTTTATTCATTTTTTATATGATCCCTTGTAAAAATTACGAGTGCAGTAACTTATTAATAAAAGTAATTAGTTAAGGAAAAGTTTGATTTCAGACAAGTGGACACGAGTTAGAAATGATGTGGCGAATGTCTATTGCACCAGAATCAACGTGATCGGGAGTGGTGAGGTGGGCTCAAGCTTCCGACGATAAAGCGAGACTGCTTTTTTTTTGCTTTCCTTTTGTTTCCTTCCATCTTTATAACTTCTCAGTTCTTCCCACTCCTACTATGTTATTTCCATAAACATAATTAAATCCCCAATTGAAGAAGAAAGCAATAATGAGAAACTATGGATAATGGATTTATGAAAAGAAGATGTCAAGAGTTGATGCCACGAAGCAATTTAAAAAACATACAAATGATAAATATTTCAGGTTCGTGTTTTCTAATGAAAAAGGATTGTGTTTCTTATTGTTATTAATCTTATGGACTGAAACAATATTTGAATAACATGTGATTATATAAAACGGTGAATAATAAAATTACTCCGTATTGTCATTGTGTAAGATTACGAAATAACATCTAGTAGTATATCTTTCACCATGGTTTATATAGACGACATTATCCGTTTAATTCACCATGTTCTATATAGAATTTTATTTTAGGAATGATCATATCACAAAATAAAAATGTAAAATATTTAAGATATAGAGGTCATGTTAATATTGTTTAAATGATTTATTCCAAACAAATATTAAAACCATAATATTAAACGGATAATGTCTATATAAACCATGTATTATATATATACATATATATATATATATTATCAGTGTCATCCAATCATTTATGCTAATATATATAGTCCAACGGCTTAATTAGTCAAACAACTAACTCAGAAATTGATTTGGTAAGATGTCCACAAATCTTGGTCTACAAAGGTTTCGTAAGGCCATTAATAAAGTCATATAGATTCCATAATTAGTTTAATTTTCATATACTATATGGAAAGAAATATATACATCTATGTAGCTTTGTAACTCTAACGTGGCACCATAAAATGAAATATGGATGATTAGTTTGCCGTCAAACCTAAAAGATGATTGGGTAAAATGTGTTACACGTCCATAACATTATGGCTCAATTATTTGATGGAAGATAGAGATACATAATTACATTGTATAGAGACACTAAGATCTTAGAAATCCAAAGGGTGAGGGGACACTGGCATGAGTTCCTTCGTGGGGTTTGGCTTTATAAATTTCACTCTTTCTATCTGTCTCTTTCCCTCTTAGAATTTTCTGAAATTCTCTAGAATTTGATATCAGCCTTAGAATAATAGTAAACATGTCACATAATCGTTTTCTTTAAAATAAATTACGAGTGGAGCAAAAAAATTTGAAGTGCAATGAGTTTTCGTCAAGAAACCGTTTGCACAATAAGAAGTCACAAATAAAAACGACAAATTTCTTATTTCGTTTTGAAAGAATTAAAATATATGACGCTTAATTACTATCTAATATTTTGAAATAATCTTAACACTATATTCCACTCGCACAAACCCATTACAAATTGAGCATTTCAAATAACAATGGCATTAAAAATCCTGATAATGCCTTTTTTTTAGAATTGATAATGGCAATATTTGCATGCACTAATGTTAATATATATATTTGCATGCACTTAGTTAGAAAAAATAAGCCAACATACATTACCATTTATATATTTCATATGATCAGTAGAAGAAGAAAAGGTACAAATTCTACAAAAGTAACACACAAATAAACAAGATGTGTGGAAGCCTCAGTATCTTCGCGTCTACATAGTAACCACTCAATGACAAAACAAATACTTTTCTAGGGCTTCAAAGTAACTCTTTTTCTCCTTTTATAGATAGTCGAAAAAAAGAGATTTAAGACTTTATGATCATACGAAGTGCCGTTTATCTGAACTGTTATCAAAGCCGTGACGTTCTCTCCGATACAAAATCAATATTTTATAATACTAGTTAAGCGTTTTTATAATATCAATAAATTATAATACAAATTAAATACACACGTAACAATATTTCGTTGGACCTGGATCGTTTGCATGGGGATATGAGCCGTACATTGTGAGCTGTATAAAGAAGAGTGCGAGAACTGAACAGAAGTTAACCAAACAAATCCTGAGTTTATTACAAAAAAAAAAAAAAAAAAACTTTTTTCTTCTTCCTTCCGTATTGTTTTTGAAGAAGTGAATCTGGACGAAGCTTAAATTCATCAAAACAAATATATCCAAAGATCTTATTTTTGAATTCTTGCTTGTATTTAATTAAGCTTCTTGATTCACCAATAAAACGAGCTATATTTCATTTCCTTTTCACATTTTTCTCTTCCTCTTTTTCTTCGGGGTCATTAAGACATGAAGGTCCGTTTCACCACTCATGTTCATTGATCTCTCAGATGTGTCTAAAAATGAACACAAGTACTCATAAACGTTTTTTTTTTTTTTTTTTTCAGTTCTTAGGATGGATGCAGAACAAGCTACATGGGAAACAAGGGAACACTCATAGACCAAGCATATCTTCTGCTTCTTCTCGTAAGTTAAAGATTAAACACATTAGATTATAGTATTGTCTACTTATTATATGAAATAAACCTTTTTATTTACCAAAGATGTTGTCTACTTGGAATATGTGCAAAGCAGCCCCTTGTAGTCAAATGGCTCTCTGATCATTTTTGTTTGTCTTTTGTTTGTAAATCACAGATCAACCAAGAGAGGAGTTCAGCGACTGGCCTCAAGGATTACTTGCGATTGGAACTTTCGGTAGTGTGGCCAAAGAGCAAACACAAATACAAGTTGTTCAAGAAGTGATTCAAGAGGAGAATCCCTCTAACGTGCACGTGGAAGGTCAAGCTCAAGATAGAGATCAGGATCTTTCTTTCTCCGGTGATCTTGAAGATTTTACTCCCGAGGAAGTTGGGAAACTGCAAAAGGAACTGACGAAGCTCTTGACAAGAAAGACCAAGAAAAGGAAGTCAGATGTGAACAGAGAACTTGCGAATCTTCCCCTGGATAGATTCTTGAATTGCCCTTCGAGTCTTGAAGTCGACAGACGAATCAGCAACGCGATTTCTAGTGGTGGATATTCTAACGAGAACGAAGAAGACATTGAACGTACCATCAGTGTTATCTTGGGAAGATGCAAAGCTATTTCTACAGAGAGTAGCAATAAAAAGAAGAAGAGTAAGAGAGATTTGAGCAAAACCTCTGTTTCTTATCTTCTCAAGAAGATGTTTGTTTGTTCAGAAGGGTTCTCTCCTCTTCCTAACCCTAGCTTGAGAGACACGTTTCAAGAATCTAGAATGGAAAAGGTACTTCTAAAGTTCATAACACTATTTTAAATACTAATTAAAGTGTTTTTTGTTCGTGTAACTTATTATTTACACGATATATATACAGTTACTGAGGGTGATGCTACACAAGAAGATTAATGCTCAAGCTCCCTCGAAGGAAACATCAACAAAAAGATACGTGGAAGATAAGCAACAGCTTGCACTAAAGAACGAGGAAGAAGAAGGAAGAAGTAGTGATGGGAGCAAATGGGTTAAAACAGATTCTGATTGTGAGTTTCAGATCTTTTGGTTTCTTAAAAAAAATTTTGAAAAAAATGTTCAAGAATTGATTAGATCTTCTTCTTTGTTTTGGTTGCAGTCATTGTTCTTGAGATCTGATCCCATTTTTCATTCTTCATGTTACAGGTAATTAGTTAACCTCAACAATAAGTCTTTATTTCATTAATTATGCTTCTTTTGATCCTGAATCTGATATTAGATCTTATGTCTTTACAGGTAGAGAATCTCAGTGGTATCAAGACAAAAAAAATTCAAAAAAGAAGTGATCAATCAACTTTCTTTTTCTTTCAGATGAAAGTTTTTGGGTATCTATCAGTAGAGCCCATGAGTTTCTTCTGTTTTTGCATGTTTGAGTCCATAAAAAACAAACATGTTCTGGAAACTACAACATTAGAATACAGTACATGAGATTATATGGCTACATGCATGTATGTATATAAAGAGAGAATTATGTGTACATGTACGTAGTTTTGTATTTTTCAGGTGGATAACCATAGTTTATGTAAAGACTTCCTTTTTGTCTTTCTTTACACTCTGTTCTGTTCTGTAATTCTTCAGTCACTTTACACTACTAAATTTGTAATTTCTTACAAAACGTTAATATATGCTATATTTTATAAAACAATTCCCATTTATATATTAACACAAGTGACTGTATACAAATTTCATAAATGTTTGTATAATTCTATATGATAATTGTTATGAATTTATCTTTTTATAAAGTTTTGCATTAAGTCCCTAGAGTGATAACAGTTAATAAGGTTTTTAATTTATACTCTTGTAGTCTTGTTAAGTACACTGGTTCAGAAAAAACATCAACTGTAACCTATCTATAAAACCATTCTTCATGTAAATAAGACCCCTAACTTCTCAGTGGACTTACTTTAAGACATTCAGTAGGCCCAAAGAAAGGCACATTCTAAATTTTAAAAGAATGTTTTATCGTCGGTTAAACCCTCTGACTGGCTTAACTGGTCAACTACATTCATAGAATCTTCGAACATCTGGAACGATCAAGGAGCGACCTTCGAACCATCCATTGACACATCTCAACCTTGTAACTGGTCAACTACATTCAACGGCATTGTTCTTACAGAAAAACATGTACTTTCTTCTTCATCGTTGAGTTTCAAGCTGATTCGGTAAGGTTTGCATACTCTAAGAATCATATACACAGAGTAAACGTTTTCTTCCATGGGTCGAGAGTTGAAGTTCTCTTGTGTTTAAGTTACTTCTTAGCTGTTTTTTTTTTTGAAAGTTTCTTATTTTAAAATCGGTCTTCCAACAGATCTTCATTACCCATCCATGATGTGGGTTTTCAGGTAGAAGACCGAAAATACATTGGAGAGGATCAGCTTATGGTGAGCAGAGAGATGTGTGTTGCACCTCTGATTTGGCTAAACTCAGTGTTTGCTCACATGGAGAGATCATTCACCATCCTTCTGCTAAAGATTCTGGTTGCCACAAGTGTTTGGTGTTTCGTTGAGTGAGAATGAACCGTCTGGTACGCTTGCCAATAAGATTTACCCAGATCACTAGGACCGGAATGTACAACCTCTGCTTCATTCATTGTGATCCTGACCTCAAGAATTTGGTTGTTGAAGGGAAGACCATCTGGAAGAACGCTTGGATCATCCCAGCCTTTTGGCAACTTCTCTCCTTCTAGCTCCTAGGTGTTATATGTTCTCTCTGGGCTCCGTCCCAGAACTCAACTAGGTAACACCATATCCAAGAAGATTAGGCAAATAGCAAGGCTTCTATGAGTTTTATCATCTTGTAGGTACGTGTTCTTTGGATCTTCTGGTGATTCAAGTGGGGAGTTTGAGAAGGATGATTACACACTAACCCTCATTCCGATTCATTCTCAAGAAGTCAAGAACATTTCAAACAAGATCTTTACAAGCTGACGAAGAAGAATCAGTCAAAGATTTGGAGGAAGAGAAAAGGGAGTAAAGTAGTGGTGGGATAGTAGTCACATTCGATCTTCTTCTACTTACACATCTTTACTTTTAATGAACACCAATATTTTACTATATGTATTCTAATAGGTTACGGGCGTTTAGTTTAGTTTGACCAAAGCAGCCTGTATTGTAGTGTTAGTTAAACTAAGTTAGTTTGTGTTGCCATGTTTTTGTCTTAATGTAATGTTCACCTAAGTTGCATTTTACACCTGAGCTAGGTTTTGTCTTGAAACATATGTTTTGGTCCATGAAAGACAAGAATGGATTATGGATAAAACCAAAACTAACAATAGCAAATAAGCGTACAAAGGGATATGACATTGACACAACAAAGTTTCATCATATGAACAAATAAAGATGTGAGCTAAGAATTTGGCAAGTAATCAGACAGATGTATTATAAGTTCATACAACATTACAAACTCATGAATCTGAACAATTAAAATCAAAGGTTGAATCAGTCTTTCTTGGCTTTGAATCTTGGCTCTCACGCAAAGAACCCGAAATTGCGAAAAAAAAAAATTCAAAGAATCTATTTTTTGTAAAGCTCTATGAAGAGTAGAAAGAAAGAGCACTTATCTCTCATTCTGATCGTCTTCTCTGATGCTGCTGAGTTGCAGTTAACCCCTCGAACAAGTCAAGAACCTCGGTCTCCAGCTCTTCAACTGTGATCTTGATGTAATTCTCCGGGTGCTTCCCGCTCTCTATATGGCTCCTGAACCGTCCAAGAAACGATCTGTAAGCCGGACTAAGCTTCTCCAATATCGAAATCTTCAGCTCTTCCCTCAGCTGAGAATCCGGAACCAACCATTGAGACTGAACCCTATGAACCTCCTCAAACAAAGCATTGAAAGACTTAAACCTCTCTCTCAACGCGCTCCTGGATACACCTGATGCAAAGCTTCCCTTTGTCCTTAACCCTTCATCTCTTAAACAATACAACACTTTGACCCAAGCGGCTCTTTGGTAATAAGTAGCGGCTTGCCTGAACTTACCCGTTAGCTTCCTCAAGTAAAGATCTCCGATCATTTCCCTCAGCTCCGCAGAGCCTTTGATCTTCTGGACAATGTAGTGCACATTGTTCATAACAAAGAGATGCGACAAAGCCGCATCTCTGTAGTACTTAGACTTCCCTTCGAGATTGAATTGCAAAATCAGTATGATCCAGATCAGATGCAGAGCTAACGGACCTTTGTTCTCAACCTCGGAGAAGTCCATCTCCGGCGCGTTTGTATCCGTAGCGTTCCTCGACGGTTTAGACATGATGAGATCAACTAACGTTGGTCTGTACTCAGAGATCAAACTAATGTAGTTCATTACATACCTAGTCAACGGATGTATAGTCCCTCCAGGGACAGGAACCCTCGACGGCTCACGCAAGACAGCGTTTTCGAATTCCGACAGTATCCCTCTCGCAGCTTCCGCCAACCTCGAGAGTATCTCCGCCGCCTGAACCCTAATCGAGTCCGAAGACTTCAGATCGAACACCGACTCTATATCCGGCAAAAGCTCGATCAACGCGTCGTGGAGATCAAGGATCTTGAACAACTTCTCCGGCGATCTCCGGCTGATGCTTATCGCCTCGGCGAAGTTGAAGAGCTGGATCGCCGGACCTTTGACCGTCTCCATGAAGCAAGCCTCGTGGATGTTAACAGCCCCGACGCTCTCGAACACGTGCTCGCAGAGAAGCTTCTCGCTCGCGAAGACAACTCTCACGCAGACCTTCGCCGCGCGGATCCAGCGGCGGATCTTCTGCTCGAGCGCCTCCCAGTTGAGCCTCTGCACGTCTCCGATGCTCAGCTTCTCGATCCCCAGCCGCCGGAAGGAGGAGTCCACGGCGGATTTGCGCACGCTGCCGTAGACTTGAATGCACTCCCGGAGGTACCCGGCGGAGACCATACGCCGAGCGATCCAGCTCAGGTACACCACCGCGTCGATAGGGATCAGCTCGATCTCGCGTATGCTGCTGGTGGATCTACTGTAGCTTCCCCGCCCGGTTGGTAACCGGACCGTAGCTGAACCGGAGCTGGAGCTAGACCCGGTTCGTTTGAGAAGATCCGTTTCCTCTTCTTGATCATCTTCTTCGTTGTTGTTGTTACTCGCGTCTTCGTCAACCTCAAGGTGAGAAGAAGAGGAGGAAGAGGACATTAGAGAGTCCGAGTTGATGGGAGAGCTGTGCGAGACGAGGATGTTGCGGAACTCGTCCTCGAGGCGAGCCATGGCGATCTGGATCGCTGAGCTGGCTCGGGACTCGAGCTCGCCGGGGGAGGAAACGTGCCGTTGGATTTCGTCGACGGCGTGGAGGTAAAGCTTCACTTCCTGCGGATCGGTGAAGATCATCTTCTCTCTGGCTTCTTCCGACGCCGTGGCGTCCCATTTCATGATGACTTTCTCGGCGGAGTCGAAGCCGGAGACGGAACAGTCGTCTCCGTCGCTGCCGTGAGCTTGCTCCTGAGGTTCCATGGTTTCATACGAGAATACAAACAAAAAGTGGAGAGAGAGAGAGAGAGAGCAAACAGTAGAGAACTTAAAAAGATGCTTTTTGGTTAGTTAATTAATGCAGAACACCATCCGGGTTTTAACTTGTATGCTTTTTAACAGCTCTTAACCGTCATGCGAGGCGCCTTTTTAAAGTTGATGGAAACACTTTAGATTGATACACCACATTTTTGCAGGTTAAAAACTTTAAAATGTTAACTTGACACTCACTATTAGGTCTCGACATTCGGGTTTTGAGTTCGGTAGATTCTTATTAGATTTTTTTTTTTATTTTGATAGAATATATAGGCTCATATATTTTAGATCGGTCCTCCTAATCAATTTTGTGTAAATTTGGTTCTAATATTTTATACATGTAAATTTCTATAAATAATGGGTGTTGTGTTCTATTCGATTTTTTATTTTTATTTTACCAACGCTGAATTTACTCGAAAATGTATAAATAAATACAATATATCAGAAATAACTAAAATTATATATTGTATAAATTTAAAATTAGACACTAGAGTTTTATACTATCTAAAATATCATAAAATTGAAATTACCTAATAATTTTTATTATAAATATATAGAAATTTAAAGGTTTAAACACGGACATTCAATTTTTCATTTGAGTTTGAATCCGTTTTTATATCTTTTGGACATAGAGATTTTAGATTTATTTAGATAAGTTTTGGTCCGGTTTAAATCAGTTTTTTAAGTCTTGGTTTGGGTTTTCAGATCAGAATAGAGTGCCCAGGACGATTCACTATTTATCATAAGTCCTTTTCAAATTAAAATAATGCAAGTTCTACTATAGTTTTTTAATCTGGTTAAACAGAAAGAAATATGTTTTTTTTAATAATCAGAATCATGTGAATTAAGTCAACTATTCGACTGCAACAATGGGCCGACATTCACGTGCTTGCACCCGATTTCCCACGCATTATGGCTTTTAAAAAGATTCACGATGATAAAACAAATTATAACTCAAGACAACAAAAGAAAAAGCCCAACTCTTCTTTTTCTTCTTCTAGGTTTTAAACGTTAATACTTAATATATTAATTAGGTGGATTATCCACCGTGGATATAAAATTTATACAAACAATTATCATTCCTAACTCTATGCTTTCTTTTAATGTTGAGTCATATACAGTACCTATAATTTCTGGTAAATAAAATTAAGTGAACTGCATGATTTAGTTTCCTTAAATTACCGTGGGGAAACATTATCAATTATCATTTGTTATTGATATGGGACAGTCGAGAAACATGAAGTCAATAATACAAAGAAAATATAATAATGTTGCACGAGTGGTGCTGTGCTGGATTGAGCCAGTGCGAGAATTACTGGAGTTTTTTTAATCTAAATTTTAGTTTTAAAAGCGAATAGATTACAATCCGATGACGATTTCGATAAAAATGCATTTTTCATTAATTAAAAAGCCACTCGTATGTCATTAATATGAATGTGAACAGCTCACTTTATGCAAAACATTTATTGGGTAAGCAAATGTCATTAGATGTATCGATTATATAACTCTAGAAAAATAGTATACATTTTGATTTGATGTTTGGATATTCACTAAATCCAGAAGTATTTGTCCCGGTTCAATGTGCATAGATTTATAGTTAGTGCCACTTAACTTATTATAGTATTGCATGATTTGCATCTAACCTATTAGAATTTAATAAAATAATTATAGTAACCCAATAGTATAATTTATTCGTGCTCATATTATTTTTTTGTTCGTAGCTAGAGTATGAGTAATTAATAATCAAATGCAGGGATGGGTATTTTGTTGTCTATAAATCCTGGCAATAATTAAATTATTCATAGGGGGAAGAAGAAGAAGAAGAAGAAAAACCGATAATAATTTCACGATCCGTTAATCTCCAGCTGTGCTTAGCTGTCATACAATTTCAATATTTGCTTCACGTACGTATGTATACACAAACACGTGATATAGGCATATTATTGGACGACAAAACATGGTATTGAACGTAAATTTGTGAATTTCTTTGATAGTTAAATCGCTAATGACGTTTTTTGTGCGTGTGCTAAGGTGTGTGTCTCTAATACCAAAGTTTACAGCATGCACGTTTGTAACTTGAGACTAACCCTGAGCATTTAGACCCCAAACCGAATAGAAATCAAGCTGATATTCATAAATATTCGAACAGTTCTTATATTTTTGGAACCGCACAATAGAACTAGTATTAGATTTATTACTGAATCGTTATTTGTGACTTTCTGTGATTATAATAAAATCGCAATTGTGATTTGTGTGTATGTGTGTGCTAATGTGAAGACGGCGAGTTTCCCTCAAGAGAAGAAACAATAACAAGAGATGATGAAGGTTTGACAAAACGGCTTACTCATGAACAGAGTAACGAAGACTGGAAAATGGAGCTTTGCAAGAAGATATGAGAACTAGATTCATAACAGAGTTTTCAAGAAGAAATTACAAATATTCTACGCTAATGCTTTTCACTAGCATTCATTGTATACTTTAACTTCTACCTTTTGAGTACTAGCTGTTTACAATGCTTACTATCATCTCTTTAGCTATCTATCAATCATATAAGTTATAACCTATGATTATTTAACTCGCTCTCTTACCTTTAAGCATCAATATATAATAAACACAACTCTTAATTAGGGCTTCTCGTGCGGGTTCCTTTCTTAGCCATTGACCTTACATATGCACTTGCATCTTGCCAAATCAGTATTCACACCATTAGGACCAGCACACAAACCGTCTTTTTGACTGCTCCAAAGCAAAGGCAGCTTATTTGTGATTTCCTCAAAATAGTTTTTTTTAGGGTAAACATTTCCTCAAATAGTTGTTGCTTTAGTGTGGTCTTTAAAGTAGGCTATGCGCAACCTTGATTCGATTTACATCAACATGGTTAACATGTTAACATCTTCCACATCTCTAAGACCAAAGTTTGCAAGTGGTAGTAAAAATGCGAAACAATCTATTATGCCCAAAACGTTAAAAGAAACCTTTGTATTCACCTCAACTGATATTTGAATCATATACAAATTTAAAAAGGGAAAAATCATAATTAATACAAAAATGGTGAATCTGCACGAAATCTAACGGTTGGAACTCATCGAATCTCAAAAGTAAAAGTGAAGCTAAGTTTCTATGGTGATGAAGTCGTCGCTAGAATCTTCCATCGTTATTAGTTCGTCCACGACTTCAGCCATACTCGGCCGCCGATCTGGATCTTCTCCGGTGCACCTCACACCAATCCGTAAAACATTCTCTATCTCCTCCGACGACGTTTCATCCTCAGCAGCGGCGGCTACGACCGTATGATGAAGCAGATCCATCCACACACCTTGTTCCAAGGCGGAGCCAATCCACTCCACCACATTAGTCCCGCCGGCTCTATTCAATCCAGAGTATTGCGACGGAAACTTCCCCGTCAAGATCTCTAACACCACAACTCCGAAACTAAACACATCAGACTTCGCAGAGACGGTTTCATCGGGAGAGTTATAGGCTACTAGAGATTGAACTTGATCGTCGAGGTTAATCAGTCTTTGTAGACCGAACTCGGAGATGAGTGGCTCGTCCTCGTCCGCGAGAAATATATTACTCGACTTTAGGTTTCCGTGAGGTAAGCTTAGAAACCCTAACTCCTTGTGGAGGTAACACATCCCTCTCGCGATTCCTAGGATGATTTTAAACCGTGAAGGCCAATCTAACCGAGAAGCCTCACCGTGATCGCCGTGTAACCGGTGAAGCAGACTTAATTTCGGGACGTATTCAAACACAAGCAGTTTCTCGTCTTGTCGGAAATGGTAAGCAAGAGGTGTTAATACATTCTTGTGTCGCAAGCTACCTAAGTTTTTAATCTCCTTGTCGAACACGTCTAAACTCACTTGATTCATCACCGTCACACGCTTCACCACCACCGTGACACCACCGCTCTCGATCACTGCCTTGTACGCAGATCCCACACTTCCGCTGCTGGTAGGCCGGCTGCCACCGCCGCCGGAGTTTCCGAGAACGTGAGCCTCCGCTTTCATCAAGTCTGATATACCGAAAACACCCTTTTCTTTGTTCACCATCACCAAATCCGCCGTCTCCGTCCCCTTCAGACCTGTTGATTTATCACTCAGCTCGCCGGATTGACTGCTCTTACTCTGCCTCGAGCCACCAGTTCTTGATCCGTCAACTATTACCTGTCAAACGACATCAAGAAGTTGTTCTTTATAAGTTAAAAACTCTCTTTTAACACCGGATCCATTTTAGGCATAACCAGATGAAACATTCGTCTTAGTCCCCAAAATTTAAATGGATATTATACAAAATTGATTAATAAAAATATATTTTGATCATTTACTATACAGTTCGTATAGGTTTCAAGCCCCATAAATCTCAGAGCCGACTCTGGTGAAGTGAAGAAAGTGATAGAGGACTAACCTGGATTTGTTGGTCGTCATTGCTGTCTTGTTCAGAGGCACGACGTGTCCTCTTCCTCCTCTTTCTCCTCTTTTTCTTCTTCTTGAAGAACAAGGAGATGATGGTAACCACTAAAAGGAACCCTAGTGTACCAAATGCTATATAGTATTTGGTCTTATACGCATCTTTCATTGTCCCGTCTATTAAAATCGATGCAGTCGCATCTTTTGGCTGCGTGCATGTAGTTGCTAGCTTCTCACCGCAGAGGCCAGGATTCCCCGCGAAAATCTTCACGTCGAATTTCGACAAACCGGATGGTATTCCACCGGTTAGTCTGTTGTTTGAGAAATCAACATCAACTAAACTCGGTTGGGTGAAGTTCGGTATATTCCCAATGAACTGATTGTTTTCGAGGTGTAACGTTATTAGATTAGGCAACTTAGTGGCCAACGAGAGAGGAATGAGACCAGAGAACTCGTTGTTTGAGAGCCAAACTTTCTTCAGAGAAACCATTGTTGAGAAATAGTTGGAAGGGATGTTACCAGAGAACCGGTTACCTGATAAATAAATAGATTTCAGACCGGTTAACCGGTTAAATTCGGGTATGTCACCGGAGAAGGAGTTGTTCATTATGCTTAAGGTGCGTAACGCTGGTAAGTCCATTAAGGAGGCAACGTCGATGGTTCCTGAGAGACCCATCTGTTCGAGCCGTAGGCCAAAGACTGAGTTTTTGTTGCAAAGTATTCCGACCCATAGTTGTTGCACTCCTCCACAAGGGTCTGAATCTGGTGTCCAAGAATCGAGAGGCGTGGCGTAGGTTAATGACTGCTTGAACTTCAACAATGATTCTGATTCAGTTATTGAATTTGCGGGAAGTGCTGTTAGGAATATTAGTAGGAACGGCCATATTAGCCAGGCCATGGCCATTTACTCTTGTTTTCAAGAACCTTGTGTTTTTTTTTTTGTTTCTAATTTTCTTTGTTACTGTCTTGTTTCTCGCTCTGTCTCTGTTTTCTTTGGCGTTGGTGATCCATTGGATGAGAGATAGTCAGGAGCTTATGGCGAGAATATTCGTTGAAAGAGTCAAGATTGAGAAACGGTGAAGCTATTATTAATTGTTGCTAATTTGAGTCGAAGCCCAAACTGGAGTAGAATTACTTCTTTTTTTTTAATTGTGGGAAGGAAGCGTTCACTAATGCAGTTTTACACAATGTAATTGATAAATTTTTGGACAAATGTAATATGTATCATTAGTTATATAAATTAACTAGGTAGAGACCCGCGCCTTGCGCGGGATGATATCACTCTTGAGATTAAAGTATAATTTTAACATATATAGACTATTTGTAGAATATAGTTTGTGGATTTTTTATGTAATAAAAAAAAATTCTTAATCAAAACTTCATAATTTTCGTAATAAATAATTTTTCTCTGATAATGCGCATGTATTTTTACATTGAGATCCAGTAGTAAAACACTTGGTATATATAGATTGTAATATATATTGTAATAATTTTAGAATAGCATGCAGACTATACTTTTCTTATTCTTTAATATCCTGAAATCAAAAGCTGTTGCAGATTGATAAATTCTTTCTTTACGGTGAAATCAATTATTATACAATTTTTACAAAAAAAGGTTTTTCAATTTCCTTTCCTTTCCTTTCCTTTCTCTCCAAATTATTGATTCTTTACCTAAATCGACCAACTCTTCTTTCCGTGAAACTATGAAGTAATTGAGCATCCCGACATCGATTGATGGGTTAGTTCGATTAAATCTTGATCTCAATGGCTGAGTCTTCTATACGATTGTCTTCTGCGCGAGGTGAGGCGATGGACTCATCTATCTCTTCTTTGAAAAGGTAGCTACTTTTTGTATTTTGGTTACATCTGCAATAATTAACGATACTTGCTATTCGCATATCCACTCCGTAGCTATTCTATACAAAAACGGTGTATTATTAATGATATCATCTATTTCTCTGAATCATGACTGCGTTTGGACTATAAAATATATACAGCACATCTCCAACATAAGTAGGGCGGGAAGAAACCAAATAGAAAAACAACAAACTCCCGAAAAAGATAATACTCTACTCTGAAAGCCTTCCATAACACTTTCAGCGACATCCAAACTTAAAATTATTCTTATCTTCTCCACTGTCTTAAAAACTTCTCAATTTGGAACACTTTCAATTCTCAACAATAGAATACGTCAGACACAGTTTGTAAAACAGTGTGAATATATAGCTAATCACAGTATTCAGTTTCGAAGAAGCATGTATGATTAAATGGTACCTCATTCTGAATGCTTGAATTTCTGGAATTTCAGGTTCAAACAACAGTTTCGATAACCCTTCGTAGCTACTCACGTGATTTAAATGTCTGCACATAAAATACATATAATTCCGATCTCAAAATATAGTAATGAGTGATATATAAATAAGACAAAGACATATCATACCTATAGAGTATCACCCTCCTGCAGCACACGATTGAACTTCTCAACCAGTTCTCTTTTCACGGTTCGATGCAATCTTGTCTCCCTAGTAAGACAAATATACAACGATAAGTAACTCTTATAATTACGCAGCAGAGATTAATAAACATAAACATTTTTTATATTGAACTTACTCTAGCATCGACAAAGACCATTTCGATAGTCTCACCACCCGCAGCCGAATACTGTTTCCAAAGGCGGATTATTTTGACTTGCACCTTCCACATGTTCTTGAAAGGCTTCAACTGAGAGACAAAGTTCATCGCAGCCATAGTGAATAAATGAGTATGTTTAGGATTGAGTGTGTGACTAAATGGTCGGAATAACGTTCTCTTATATAGGGGTAGTAGCCATTCATTACAGAATATTTACACGATTTTGCTTGTCAATCACTTATTCAAAAAATACACTAATTTAGGTGTCTCATATTTATGTCTTGGTTTAATATAAAAATGACTGACTTGAAAATAGGTAAGAGATTGCCATTTTTGGTAAGACTATTTAAGAGATTGCCAAGTTTGTGTATATACGCTTTACGAATGATTTTATTCCATAACGTCATGTAATTATAACTTTCCTAAATCTAAAGATGGCAAGAAGGAATGTATTAAACACACGCACATAGTCTATATACATTTTTAAATCAAACACTAATTTAGGCGTTTCACATCTATGTCTCCTTTAATATATACGTGATTGACTTGAAAATAGGTAAGACTATATAAAAGATTGCCAAGTTTGTGTATATACGCTTTACGAATGATTTTATTCCATTAAGTCATTTAATTATAACTTTCCTAAATCTAAAGATGGAAATTATAAATTTCCTAAATGTCAATAGTTTCTACTAATTCAGTATTAGCGGATACGTCAATAATTCCTACTAAATTACTAATTCAGTATTAGCATATACTCATTTTAATAATAAACCAAAAATTTAACTCGGTCTCGTTATCCAACCAATGACTTCGTTCTATTTGATATCATGGTTATCTGGTTTGTGGACTCGAAATAACAAAAGATTAATGATATATCATGGTCATTACATAAAATTTTGAATTTTAAAAAAATTTGTTGGCTATATCCATGATTTTTATTATGAACATATTTGTAGACTATATGGTATGATATACTATAGAACCTACAAAAATTTTGTAGACTATTGTTCATGTGTTGGGGTAATAGGTTCTTTTGGTAAATATAATGTATGATTACATTATATAATTTGGTAGGTTCTATAGTATATTATACCATATAGTTACATTGTGCTAATATCTTCAGCAAGGTACGTTTTCTATTGTATTGCAGGCAAACCACAATTTAATTCTTATAGAAAGTGATAATTACGACCCAATCGAGTAAACCATTTCTATTTGGCTCTTTCGGTAGACATATAAGGAATTATAACATATCTCTTATAATAATACGTCAAATGTGGGTCTTCTATGGGAGTGGCATATAGTGTAAATAGTCTAGTAAAGCAAGGAGAATTAATTAGTTAGGCTGAGAATGATTCTAAGGCTGCCACTTCAGCATGGCATGCCTGTAAATATGTTACACTTTAAAGGTTACTCCTTTAAAATGTTTCTCTGTTAATAATAAAGGGATGGCAAAACATTTACATCGAATTTTATAAGTAAAACTGTGAGACCGTCCTAAATAAATGATAACAAAAACATATACACGTAGAATTATTGGCTGAAGACACGAGTGCTATTTAAATTAGTAACTCCTAAAGATTCTAAAAGCATCAGCAATGGTAGGCATATCTTTTTGCCCTAGCATGAACCATATCTTTTTCTCCATAACCCTGTTCAATAGATGTAAAAAAGAAACGTTGTTCAATAATTTGCAATTCTTAACTTTCAGGCTGAAATGTTTATTGGGCTCTGAGAAAACGATATAAATGTAAGGCAGGTGGCTGCATTCTCCAAAAGAGTCTTGCAGGTTGGTAACATGAATATATGACTCGTCAAGATCATCTTATAACATGAACACATAAAGAGTGATGGCATTAGCACACTGGTATTGGAAATTTGTATGTTTTCTCTTAAATTTACTCTTATATACTTGACTAGGTTGTGCTACAGCAGCCACCACGTTACGCCTGTGGATACCTTTTCCTTCTGTCTGAGGTGCTAATTTAAAAGCAAGGTCCCCCTCTATGGTAAGCATTTTTGTTGTTTTCACTCGTTTTTTTTTTGGTTGTAAACCTTGTTGTTTTCATTCTTTAAAACAAAATATATTGTACATTCAATTTAATCACTTGAGACTCGAAATCATTGATCAAAATAGCCTTATACGGGTATATATATATTCCCAAATGTTGTAAATATATATATATATACCCAATAAGTATATCATCAATTTTGAGTATATTTTACATACAAAGATTGATATCGATACTTCCCCTTCTTATAGTGATGGGCATCATGATAGGTGTGCGAGAAAAAATTGGTATAGTGGTAAGTGGGTAGTTAGTTAAATCATCTTAGATCTTTACTTGAGTGATATGATTAAGACATGCTTAGATCAGATGTAAGCTTAAAATCCTACTTAATTGGGGGCATAAGTGAATCTATATATCTTAGGGGGTGTTAGTGGGAGCTACATTTATAATGATTGTTAGAATTTTAAAAGTCTATAGTTATTGGCTAATGGATTCTAACATTCTTATAAAATCAAGTGTTATTGGTTTGATGATTCTTTAATAACATATAGAATCCATTGTTATTCAAAAAGTTTGGATTTTAAAAATTCATAATTCTATCAAAATCTAGTGTTATTGGGACTTTGATTCTTAACATTTTAACTCACAAAACAAAACTTTCAAAATATTTCATATATACTCAAGATTCTCAAAATCATTGTAGTAAAATAGTTTCATAGACTTTTTAAATATGAAAAACTCATTAGAATTTTTTATAAGTTTAACAAATCTTTTGATTCTTAAAATCAACCAACTCTACCTAAATCCATCTCCCACTAACCCCCACTTATTAAAATAGAAGTACTAATATAAACTCTCCATTAAAACAACCACTTATTTACAAGTCAATGCCAATGAAGTAATTAATAAAAATTTTTTTAACATTTGTCTTTCCTAATTTATATTTCACTGCAAAAGTTACTTCATCTTAACTTTCAGTATCTATTGTTTTTTTTTATCAATTCATTGAATTTAGTCAAATAAACTTATATAAACTCGACATATATTTATATATAATTGATTTAGAATGTGGACAGGTGTTTCATTATTTAATAAACATGAAAAATGTGGTAATGTTAAACTTAAAATAACTAATTAACTTACATAACGTAAAATAAAAAAATTAAACCGATTTAGGTATCCATTTACTAAATTTTGAACATAATATTTTTAAAGTTATGTAGTTATATATCTTATTATTTATTAGTAATAAGTATAAAATAAAAAATAAAAGTTACATAAAATAATCATTTATATATAATATATAGTAGAAATTAGTCCTTTAATATATTATTGACAGTATATTTTCATATATGTATAAGTTCACTGAAAATCAAATACGGTAAATTTATATGATGATAAATGATGATACAATTGACTGTAAAAAATAAAATATAGTTACTCAATGTAATAGATAAAATTATAATGTTTAAAATATCATATTAAATAATTATGTTGTACATGTAAATTATAAAAATATATTATACAAGTTATACAAAACAAAATTTTACTTATTTAAAATAAAAACAAATATCCGTGCAGTCGCGCGGGTAAGATTCTAGTTTCTTATTAAAGCTTAAGAACATTTCCAAATCCATAAAATGTATTAGGTTAAATCAGTATAAAACCCAGTAGACTATCACGATTTTAAACTGAATAGATACTCATATTCATACGTCGTGAAAATATTAATCTACAATATATCAGTCAATAATTACAACTACTCGTAAAGAAAAATAAACGAAATGCATATATATTTCAACAACTATGTACTACTCCGTTAAGTCCTTATAGACAAATACTTTAAGAAAACGATAAGTTATATTAGTTGTAAAAAAGCTTATTATAACGAAGCTTTATGCATTTCTTTTACAAGAAGAGAAAACAAAAGTAGATTAGTTGCACAATTGTCGTGCACTTAGATGAACAACACGTCAACACCAGCCCAACTGGCCTGTCTCTGCTTTAATTTTGGACTCTAGTTTTAATATAATCTACAAATTTTTATTAAATAACTTTGTAAGCTTTTTAGTAATAATATATTTAAATCTCAAAACAACAAAATAATATTGCTAAAAGTACTATACTTTAGAATATTGACTAATATCTCTATATGGCGCTACTTCAAAAAAAAGATAGCATAACTGGACTTAATCATATCCTCACAATAAAAAATAATTACAATGATTAGGAAGTTGAAGTAATTAGTATTCCAAAAATTCGGTTGCTTGTCTGTTTCATGTAATGCATGTATATATGCCTAAGCATATATGTGCGAGTGTCATTTCCTTTCTTAAGATCTTCAATAAAACTCTTGCAACAGAAGATATATTTTTTAAAAAAATTTAGGCCTATATGATGGCTACATAAGTATATAAGTAAGTACATGACATTGGACGGTTATCTAATGTCTGATCATTAGCAGTACTATCTTACTATTTGGTTTATTTTGCCACAAATAAGTATATGTTACGACCAATTATAAGAAGTGTTTGAATTCGTTAAATGATTAACTTACCGTCCACAACCTTTTTGTTCGACAAAGACAGACGGTAAGGTACTAAGGTTCTCTCCACCCAATTTCTCAGAAATACCAAACTGACTAACTTTAATTTTTTTATATGCATTTTAACTGATTAAGATGACTGTATTTTGTCAAAAGAAAAGAACATATTGCCTTGTGTGTGTGGTTGCATCCGTCCGAAAAATGTTATACTCCCTCTATTTATAAAAGATATATTTTTTTGTTTAACACATACATATTAAAAAAACTTCAAATTTTGATAATAAATAATTATTTTGTTATTTTCTGTAATTTTAAACTTATAATATTATAATAAGTACAGCTATATTTTCTTAATTTATAATTTACTATAATTAAATAATAAAACTGCATATAAAATATAAAACATCTATCTCTTTTAAAGAAACAAAATTTTATCTAATTTTTAATCTTTTAGAAATAGAGGAAGTTTAATAATTTTATTTTATTTTATTTTGCTTCAGTACGGTCATCTCTTTGTGTATATGATTAGGATTCTTCATTCGTTTTATGGTTATGGTTTTGAAATATGTTACTCAAAAAGAGTCAATAGTTCATTGGTATAGTATACATGAAGGACAAAAAAATTAGCATTATCGGGTAATATTCAACAAAACTGTGGACAAGCTGTAATCGTTATCTAAAACACATCAATCTTTGTCCGATCATCAGATCACAACACGCAATAAGATGTTGCCTACACATCTAAACATACACGTATACGTATATATCTACAATCTACAAATTTATTATATGTATTATTTTTAACTCTGTAGTACACATAAAACAAATAAAACTTATTTAATAACCATCTATGTCTGTTATCAAGTATTTTCAAATTTTGATTTATGAAGAGTGGCATCAATGTAGACAAAATAAAATGTCATAAGTAAGAAAGTAATAGACATATATTGCAAAAGCTTTGTCATGTTAATGATCTAGATTAATAAGTATGGTATCAAATATTTATTGTTAGTGATTTTTTTGTATTGTTGGTCCAAAATTTAAATGCTTTGTACACATGGTTCATATATTAAGTTACTGAGTTGACGTCAAAAAAAAAAATTAAGTTACTGAGTTATTAGAAATTCCAATTTACTAAAAATGAGCATGTTATATACAAGATTATATACATTCATGCCATCAATAGAACTTTTTTAATACACTAACTAATATATTACATGAAGATAATCAATCACTTTGTCAAATTTTATTTATAAATGGAATTATGTAGGAATTCTACTTAAATAAATATCAAAATCCGATTATAGTTAAGAAAAAACAATGGGCAAAGGAGATGCTAGTTTTGCCATTTATGTCCTCATCTCTCTTAGCTGTTATGCATCAATCGGTGGGTCATGCATCTATACGTTCTCTTTCTCTCCTTTCTCTACCTCACTCAATATATATACACGAATCTTCCTCGTTATTTCCTCCCAAGAACATCTCAAACAGTTTTATTCTTCATTCAATATTTTGAGACCCCCACACACACACACTCATATAATCATATATCCTCATAAACCCTAAACCCTACCTAGTTTCAGCAACTATATTGTTCCAAATCCAAGAAAAAGGGTTAGATTCTTTATCAATGGCCAAAGTTGGGAAGCTGACAAAGCTCAAGTCAGCGATAAAGAAATGGCCTTCATTCGCCAAGAACCACCACCACTCATCCTCCTCAGCCGCCGTCTCCGATGAGCTCTCAGAGGACAACAATCTCCATGTTGTTTATGTTGGTCAGACTCGAAGACCTTACATGCTTAGACCGGACATCATCTCTCACCCCCTCTTTCAAGAACTGGTGGATCGGTCTTCTAGATCTGCAGAACAAGAACGTGAGATTGTTGTAGCTTGTGAAGTTGTGTTATTCGAGCACTTGTTGTGGATGCTTAAGAGTGGTCAAGAAGGAGGATCCGTTGAAGAATTGGCAGAGTTCTATACTTGTTGACATCGATTTATCAAATTTTACGCATTTATTTCGTATAATACATATGTACTTTCTATGGTGTTATTGTTGCTGCTGCTGATTTGTATTTTTGACTCGATCCGGTGTGTGACCAAAACGTGATCTCGTAAACCATATCATTTGCTTCTGTTTTTTTTTTCCTCGAGCAATTTTATGATAATGATGAGCATATGTAGCTTCTTACTTTGTTTCCACCAACAAAGAATTCTCTTCCTTTAACAATCATCTTTATATTTTCTTCTAAATGTAATAGACAGGCCTAGGTAGACAGCTAAATGAATCTGATCATTTCATAGAATTTTATTTTATGGTTGGCTTTGTTTCTATATTTTATTGTGGCGGTTTTGTAACTTTTGCTTCAATTTGTTTTTGTAACGGAATCTTTCTCATGAGTCATGCGTGAGTCTCATGACACAATAAAAAAGGACTTCAGTGATGCTCGAATTTGCTTGTAACTAATACATATTTTTTTGGAACAAATATTGATTGAATATGATGATGACAATACTAATTAATTAAATTATATATTCTTTATTTATCAAAAACAATTATTAGCAATGATTTATATCATTGATTTATAAAGTTCAAAACAATCTTACAGAACATTTTTTTTTCACTATGATTATTTAAAATACAATTTGTGTGCATTTAACGTTAGTTAGTACAACTCCTTTATTTATAATCCGTCAAAATTCCACATATAATCAGAGACACGGTCCTGTGTGTATCATATGTATGGTGTTCATTTCAAATAATTTTTTCTTATAAAACATAAACTAATTAATATGCAATCTTGTAATGTTAATTGGAAATAATACTGGTCGCTCTCATGACGGGTGGTGACCTGGTCCCAAGTTCATGACCCTACTCTCCTCTCTAGTTGCAGATATTATACATTTGTCTTTAATGTTTCTGGACTTGATTTCAGCCATATAAGAGGCAGTGGCGGAGGCAACTAGTTAGGGGAAGAGCTCGGCATGATTATTTGGTATTTGACTTGTACTAGTAGTTGCTTCGTATTCATCTTGAATATTTAAATATTTGGTTTTGTGAAATCAAATAACAAGTCATCAAGTGTTATTACTTGGAAGTCTAAGTCAAGTATCAAATATTGTTTTTAACTTTTATACTTAATTTGCTATTTGTTGCATTTTTTGTTGCTCATCACTAAAAGTGATTTATTACCCTTTAGAAAAATGTTTATAACTCACTAAAAATACTTATTACTCTCGTTAATATACTTGTTTCACATATTTTCAATTCAAATTATAAATATCATCCTTTGTCCATCCCCTTTTGATTGTATTGGAGGAAAAAAGAAACATGCAGAAGACTAAGACGTATCCATAAACTATGTTCAAATAACCAAAAAAACATTCAAAACAGTGACATAACAACCAATAAAAAATGATGAATGTAAGTAAAGTAAGCATACATTGAATGTTAGTGCATGCAAGTTAAAGATATATTGCTGATCAAAAAAGAATGCAGGGGGGATTTGATAATTGTTAAAAATTTCAAGTGACCTTACGGTATTGGGCAACACAAACAGATGAACTTCTATTAAGGATCAATGATAGAGCTGGAGAAACATGACACCGGTGAGTTCTCTCTCCCGGGTTCAAGCTCAACCCGTCTGGGAACTGCATAAAGAAATCGACATGATGATGGGAGACATGAGAACTGACGAATTTTCACAAGGAGTATGAAACTGAGACCTTATGAGGTCGTTCTGGAGAAGATCATATGCGTTTGTTAAAGAGGTAACCGAAGAATTCACAAACAGAGGTTCGATAATTTGAAGTAGAGGAGATGGAAAGAGAAAGCGAGAGAGATCACTGTGTACACTTTAAGGTCGGTTTAATATACACAAACCGAAAACTAAACAACTAATTTTTGGTTAAGTTTGATTTAATCACTGATCAGCAGTGACAATTTTAATTTACAAGTAAGGAGGAATTTTGACCCGAACTGAACCAAATTTTCAGTTTTAATTTAGGTTTGGTTTAGATCGATTCTGTTTTTTTTAAATGATTAATCTATTCAATAATTTATTAGTTAAAAAAAACATTAACAAATTTTGAATCAAATCGGTTGAAATTTTAAACAAAAAAAGAATAAATTGAAATAATTAGATTTATTTAACCGAATTAATTAAACTATTCTAAATTTTAACTAAACTAAACCAAAATTTAATGGAAAACAAAAACATCAATTAAATTCTAGAAAACTCTGACCGAACTAACTGAACCAGTTTTATGTGGTACTAGAATTTTGAACGAACCAAATTAAACAAACTACTCAACCCAAATTAACCGAACGAACCGAATCTGCAAGCCTAATTACAAGCTACTACCACGATCATTTTGATAATTTACGAAGGGTAAGACCGAGGGGCAAAATAGACTTTACAGAAACTAGGGTTTTGGTTGATATATTAACTGTCTCCCTCGCGGCTCGATAGTTTCCTCGCCTCTGATTGACACTGCTCAAGCTTATCTCGGCGAAGAAGAAGAAGAAGAGAGAAACAGAATGGCGACTCAAGGATCCGCACAGAAGGAGGCTGACATCAAGATGATGTGTGCTGCTGAGGTTCACCTCGGAACCAAGAACTGCAACTACCAAATGGAGCGTTACGTCTTCAAGAGACGCAACGACGGTATAACTTCTCGTCTTTTTTGAATGTATAGACATGATTTAGAGCATTGAGATTCTGTATGTTTATGTGCCGCCGCCACGGATCTAACAGTAGCCATGTCTGTCATCATTTCGTGTATTAATAGGTCTAGATAACAACGAAAGTACTGTTTTTTATGTATGTTCTTGTGAGTCTACTTAAATTGTGTGTTCTGTTCTTTAGTCAGTTTGTTGTCTGAACGCTTTGGCTTATATTTGAGTCTGTTTAGGTTGCAAATGTCTTTTTTTTTTGTTGCTAATCTTATTGAGTAAAGATATTACTTCGTTTTCAGTATGTATTCTTTGTTTTTGCTCTCTTTAATTTGAAGTTTTTGTTTTTCCTTCACAGGTATTTACATCTTTAACCTTGGCAAAACATGGGAGAAGCTGCAGATGGCTGCACGAGTTATCGTTGCTATTGAGAACCCACAAGACATCATTGTTCAGTCAGCTAGACCTTATGGTCAGAGAGCTGTCTTGAAGTTCGCTCAGTACACTGGAGCCAATGCCATTGCTGGAAGACACACTCCTGGTACCTTCACTAATCAGATGCAGACCTCATTCAGTGAGCCAAGGTTGTTGATTCTTACTGATCCACGTACCGACCACCAGGTAAGCTCAAAATGAGTCTTTTTTTTCCTACTTCAACTGATGATTTTGTCTTTAACTTTGGATCTTTCTGTTATGTTGCAGCCCATCAAGGAAGGTGCTTTGGGAAACATTCCAATCATTGCGTTCTGTGACACTGACTCTCCCATGAGGTTTGTTGACATTGGTATCCCCGCCAACAACAAGGGAAAGCACAGCATTGGTTGTCTCTTCTGGCTTCTTGCTCGCATGGTCCTTCAGATGCGTGGAACCATTCGCCCTGCTCAGAAGTGGGATGTCATGGTAAGAGGACGAACATCATTTTTACATAGATGTCTAATTTAATTTCTTCTGTTCCTGTTTGATGTGTGACTTCTTTATATGTTTTTCTGTACAGGTCGACCTGTTCTTCTACAGGGAGCCCGAGGAGGCTAAGCCAGAGGATGAGGATGAAGTTGCCCCTCAGGCAGAGTTTGGACTACCTGCTCCTGAGTACGGAGGAGACCAATGGACCACTGCTGCGATCCCCGATGCTGCATGGCCAGGAGAAGCCCAGGCGCCAATCTCTGCTGCTCCTGCTGCTGCCTCTTGGAATGATTCCACCGGTGAGTTTTCAACAGATTAAAATAGGATCTCTAGATATGTCTTAATCTACAATCTTGATTTTAACGGGTTTGTTCTTTGGGTTGTCTTTTGTTTTGCAGTGGCTCCAGCAGCAGAAGGTGGATGGGACGCGGCTGTGCCACCCACAACTGCAGCTGCTGGTTGGGAGTAAAGTTGATGATGATACTACCCTTTACAATGTGTTTTTTTTTTTGTTGCTGTTGGAAATTGAAGAGTTACCGAATCACAGCTCTCTCTGTCTCTTTCAATCCTCTCTTTAGGACAAGACATTTAGGGTATTTCTGTTTTGCACTTTTTGTTTTGAATGGAATTTCTACTATATTTATCTCGTACGTTTTGTTATAAATATAGTTTTGAGCTTCTGGTTCCTTGCAACAATTCTGATCATTTGAATTTGAAACTTGTGAATCCCACAAAATGCAAAACAAATGGTACTTCCTGGTCAGGAAGATTACCTTATCATAGACGCGTCCCCAAAGAGTTCTTATGCTCAAGAATATAAACAGTGAAAACCACCGTCTGTTTCTTTGTCGATTCTCAAAAACTATTCCGGGTGTTAATCACTAGTTTCATGTCCTCCAACTGTGTGATGGTAGACAGAGAGTTACAAGCTGCTTTTCCATTCCTCTGGATCAGCCGTGGAAGATTGAAACTATGCTTTGGGGATTAGAAATGAGGTCATCTATAAAGGCGTGCATAGCAAGCTATAGCACCAGAAGGTTAATGTTCCTTCCTCTGCCCTAACTGAGGTTACAAGTTTAGATCATATGTTCCTCAAAGGTGATATGGACAAGCTAGAAAAATTTAAGCTATTTTACATTGACAAGGGAGAAGAATCACAGTTACAAGAGTCATAACACACAAGCAAAACAATAATCTCATTTATACAAATACAAACACCAATGACTTCATGTCATTAGTACAAAAGAACCATTCAAGACCAAAGATCCAAGACATCATCTCCCTCAAAGACACTGCTTCCTCCCTCCATAAACGGCATCTGGAAGAAACACTCCGTCTCTTTCTCAAAAGCAAGAAGCTCTTCCGAAAGCAAAGCATTCACGTCACCTTCACCATCACAACCCTTCTGTCTCTTCCCCTCCTTCTCGCCGCCCTTGATGGCATCTTCAAGCCACTGTGTATCTACCTGAATCGTGTCCCCCTCCCACAGGCTACTAGCCACTGCAACCTCTTGCTTCTCCTCTATCTTAACCTGAGGCTGCGGTGAAGAAGAAGAAGAAGCTTTACGTTTTCTTGAAGGTGATTCGTTAGGGAAGTTGAGCTTAGCTTTGGCTCCACGGATCCTCTTAGCTTCAAGGTCATAAGCTCTCGCAGCATCTTCAGCAGTGTTGAACGTCCCCAGCCAAACTCGAACGCCTTTGATCGGGTCTCGAATCTCAGCCGCCCATCTTCCCCATGGCCTTCTCCTGATTCCTCTGTACTCACTACTCTTCTTCTTCTTCCTTCGATCTTCTTGTGGAGGAGAAGAGCGGCGGAGAGGAGCGGCAGGCTTGGCCGTTGAGAATCCGTAGATATCCTCGTTCTCCGACTCGAACTCGTCGAAGTCTCCCTCGAAGTCGTCGAGCGTCAAGTCAACGACGTCGTTGTCGCGTCTCCAGGTAGACTTAGAGGATCTGCTGGATCGCGACGGCGTTATGTAATCGGCAATAACTGCACCTCCGCACATTTTGAACGATGGGTGTTGTGTACAGTAACTTTCAGAAGTTTTTGGTTTTAAGGTGTAAATTTCTATGAAGGTGGTTTATGTGTTGATTACAATTTTGCTTCGTATAACTCTTTTTATATGCGAAATGAACTTGCGTCTAGGACACGACACAATTGGCCAAGTGGACAATTTTTACCAAATTTATGTTTTGTCCTTCCTTGCGTAGAGGTCCTTTTAAAACTTTTAAATATTTTTACAAGTTGGCCACTGTAAATCTAATAATGATCTGCATTTATATGAGCTTTATAATCGGATTATTTAAATTTAATATTCGATCTTATCTTTTAATCATATCTTACATTAAGTAGCTCAACTATACGATTCCTTAAATTCATTCAAAACTTGTATATTTTGATTGCCGCTGTGATTTCTATCTACAAGTTTTATGAATCAATGTAATATGTAAATATATTCCTTCTTGATTTTTTTTAATATTTGGAATGAATTTTGCCTAATATCATGTGGCCAAGCATATTATGATACTCTACGAGTTTTTTTTTTTGTAACTTCACTCTACGAGTTTTCTATTTGAGTTCTAAAACATTTTTTATATTGTCGATTTTTTTAAAGAATCCTATTGTAAAGTTTCGAAAGATAGCACAATATTTGCAACTGTAACGAACCAAAAATGTAGTTCTTTAAAAAAAAAAAAAGTTTACATTTTATAAATCTAAGACATTTTTTTCTGTGGTCAGCCTAAGACAGTATACATATTGGTTTGGCGTGCTTTGCTTATTCACCTCTCAAGAGGTCGACATGGTTGGTAAAAAGAAAGGTCGACATGGGTTTTGGACTTTTTGTCAATGTTTATAGGAGTTATTTGAGATTATTTAAACCTTTGTGGAATAACTTTTATGAAACATATAACAGTTGTTAATTACAACTTGATATATATGTAACACATAAAAAGCAATCAATTATAGTGTAATACAACTTGTTCGCCTAGCTATAGGGGTATATGCCGTTGATAGCAATGTAATTTAATTTTGAAACCAGAAGTAGTCTCTATAATACTGACTAATTGACCCACGGTTTTCTCCACTAATCAATTTTCAAATCTAAATTAATCTATCAACCTTGCTTTGAATCTTTTCATCAAAATAATTTTTATAACAGATGTATATATGGGTGTATTATATTACTGTATTGTTGAGTGGTTAATCAAAGACTAATGGAGATATTTGATCGGTTATATAGCATCATCATTAACTAGTTTTTTTTTAATAACCAAGTAAATTAGAATGTGGTAAGTATATCTAGCAAATCAGGGAAACAATATCGCGAAACTTATATTAAGAAAATATTATCTTCGGATTTTATGGAATCATCCCATTAAAAGTTTAATTATTGAGACGTGCATTTAATACCACAATTAACATTGATGATGAGGAAGCATTAATTCATTATTTACGTAAAAACAATATATATGGAGACCGGAGAAGCTTCTTTGTAATACTGTTTTTCAATAAACATAAATCGTGACACTGTTTCTCAAAGAACACTGGTGATCTCAGTATGGAGAACGGAGAAGCTTCATTGACCACTTGCTTGCCTTTCAAGGAACAAAAGCCCATGCAAAAACCTAACTTGGCGGTGAAGCAACGAAATGGGAGAAAACAACAAAACCCTAAAACCACCAAAGGTCGACAGAGGATAGAGATCAAGGAGATCCAAGAAGAGAACCGAAGGCAAGTGACGTTTTCCAAACGCCGAACCGGACTTTTCAAAAAAGCAGCCGAACTAAGCGTCCTCTGCGGCGCACAGATTGGTATCATAACGTTTTCACGTTGCGAAAGGATCTACGCGTTTGGTAACGTGAACACACTCATCGAAAGTTACTTGCGTAAAACTCCGGTGATGCTAAGGTCTTATTACGGCGGTGATGTGGCAGCCGGAGTGGATGGAGATGGTCCGATGTGGTGGGAGAGGGCGGTGGAAAGCGTGCCGGAGGAAGAGATGGATGAGTACATGAAGGGGTTGAATGTTTTAAGGGAGAATTTGTGGACAAGGATCTGCGAGATGGGTGGTGATCCAACGGTCCAGATGAATGCTCAGATATGTCCAGATCTGATGGCTCCGGTTAACTGGAAACTGATGGATGAGAATCTGGCGGTTAGGAACGATCAAGGCCAAGCAGGTTATGATGGATATTAAGGCTTACAGGCGGTTCAGTTTATGTCTCAAAGCCATAGACAATGAAGAGTGCAAATGATCATTTTCCATTATCTTCTAAAATAGTAAAATTTTAGAGAAATTTAAAGTTCCACCATTTTGTTATTCTACGTGTGGTTTATATTAACAATTTGGTTGAGTTTCTTTTTATTGTGATCTTGAAATTAGTATGGAGTCTAAGCAGGTTCAAAGTAGAGGTTTTTTTTCCAAGTAGTATAATCTGAGAGTTATTTAGAAATTATGACACATATTAAAGAAAACCAAAGATTAATTAGTAGATTATAAGAGATAAAAGATGGAAACATATGATCATTTTAGAAAATGTTTACAATATCATCTATGAAAGAGTAATCAAAATTAAATTAATTTATGAATCAAAGTTCAGTTAAATTCAACTGCTGAACTGTTTTGCCAAATCACAAGTGCCTGATTAGACAATCATAGACAGAGATTGATCACACTTTAAAAGTCTCTCTACAGGTCATTGAGCTCAGCTTCAAGGGATCACACTGCTTTCTTCATCACAAAACTCGTCCATGAAGCTTTTATGGAACTCTGTAAAACGGTTCACTATCGCCTTCTTAAACGCCTGGAACATGGCACTTCAGATGCACAATCTGGTGCTGTCTATGCAGCCTCTACAGCTTCAATAGCCTTTCTAGGAAGATTAATCCAAGGAAAAGAGATACATAGCTCCTTCAGCTTTGTTACATGTTACACCTTCCAAGTTGTTAAGACACTAGTGTTCACATTCATTGTTCAAGCTTATGAACATATACACAAAGAGACTAAAAACATTGTACCCTAAGGTTAATGTAATCTCTTGACTAACCTTTGCAAGTTTAGCCACTTAAGAGAGAATACCACCTCTTTCTACCATGTATGAGTCATAAGAGTCGTCTCCAGGCTGATCAAATATTTAAAAGACTGATTATTAGTCCTTTATTCAGGTGCAAGAAGTTAGCGAAAACCGGTTAAGAGAGTACCTTGGGTGGGCTCATGAAAAGGCTAGTAAGAACTTGACCAGAGATGTTAGAACAAAGATTCACAGAACCTACTTTGTAATTGTTCTCTAAAATCAGAAGTGAAACTAGTAACCTCTCCATGAAACCTCCTCTCTTCCCGCATTCTCCATAGTAACCTTTAGAGACTGATTGGAACGAGACCAAGGCGATATCTTTTTCTCCATATCCCAAAGACCGAGCCACTTTCTTGAAAGAATGAAAATTTCTTGTCACGGACGTAAACATATTCTTGGTAAACCTCGTCAGCTAAAAGAACCAAACCTTCTTTCTTGCAAAACTCAACAATGCCACGCTGGTTTTCTACTGGAAGAACCTTGAACCAGAACACAAAAGCTGAAAAACATCACAGGAGATTGTTACTTCTCAGTCTTAAGTCTTGAAAAGCTGTTTCTTACCTGACCAGTGGGGTTGCCAGGGTTTCTGACAACCAAGGCTTTTACAGTAATGCCCTTAGAGCTAGCTTCCTCTAGTTACTTCTTAAGTTCAGATATCTCCAGTCCCCATCCTATTGCTTCATCAAGATAGTATGGAACCTAAGCGAACAATGATAGTCAAAAGAAAAATGGTCCCAATAAGATTGTTCCATAATGCTTAAATGAACATACCAGAGATCCACCGTGGAGGGAAACTGAAGCAGAGTACAATGGATACTGAGGCAAACTTATGTTTACTTGCTTTTGTAAGCAAGATGGGTTCGATATGGGAAGAATTAGCTCCAAGATTCAAGAATCGTCTTGAACAAGGTAAAGTCAGGTGCTGTGGTTTCTCTGATAGCGGTTAGCCAAAGGCTTCAGAGTCGTGAACAAAAGGTTTTAACTGAAAATTTACATCTTCTTTAGTTTTTTAAAATGTTCTAAAAGAAAATTGTAGCTGATTTTGCAGTGTTATGAACCCTATGCTGGTGCAGTATGTTCTCTACAAATAATAAATCCTTCATTCATTGTTCAACGGTTACTGTTTCTTGATAAGTACTACCTTGGTTGCCAAGATAAGTCTCCATGGGAGTTGGCACCTGGTGCAAAGATATGCGTGTCATGGGTTGTTTGATCCTTCAATACACTTATTTTCAAGTCATGAAAGGTACGTTTCCTTTTCTTCTTGTGTTTACAAAACAGTTTCATTGGATTTAACTCCAAGTTTAGCTTTCCATGCACGTTCACAGTATTTTTCCCAACTTTTTCTCAATTCTCACAAAATCTTATACACACATGCATAACAAGCTTTTAGTTATATGACACTCTTTGGCAAAGATGACTTGAAAAATAGACATTCAAATAGATTGAGAATTTGAAGGTTAGATAGAGTTCTTATTCTATCATATTTTTTTTCTCTAATTTTTAATGAAGATAACCATATTTAAGGAATTTTCTAGAAAAAAAAATCATAGTTAAAGCCTTTCTGGCTAGATCTACCCTCAAATGAATCCTAGTACAAACAATATTTTTGGTATTACATTCCAAACGAACTTATAGAGGGCTAATGAATCCTAGCCAAATCTAGTAACTGTAACAGTATCAAACTTATAGGATGGTTTCTTATGCTTCAATTACATTACAGCTTCTAGAAACAAGTTTAGATACACTGTTCTATACACACACAAAAGAGGACCGAAGAGAACAAAAAAAAAAGGATCTATGGTTCTCTTTCGGTGGTGCTCTGTTTCCTACTTCCTCCAACATCTTTGAGGGGATAGTTCCTGGTTCCAAAAAATACACAATCTTGGTGTCAATTGTACACATTCAAAAAGAGATATGTTTAAACATTGAAAACTGATTGGTGTGGTTTTGACTTTACTTGTTGTTTATAGGGTTAGAGCCCCTCCTTGGTATTCTCCGGAAGCTATCTTTTTCACCTCTTGGAGACTCTTCTTTTGTCTCCTTGTTTATCTGCAAATCTCTCACAGCTTTACCAGAAGCTATAGCCATGGAAGCTGGCGCCATCTGCTGACCCTCTACACTATTCTTGGTGCTACACAAAGCTACAAGTAGCATAATCAGAGCTGTTGAAGTTGACACCGATGTATGGAACATCTTCATCGTGAATACTCCTTTTTGATATGTTTTTATCTTGGAGATTTTAGGTTGTTCTGTTTCTGAGGCTGCAGCTGAGGAAACTTTTGGTTAGCTAACTATGTTTGAGTTAAAAAGAAAAGAGAGAGAGAGAGAGAGAGAGAGAGAGAGAGAGAGAGAGAGAGAGAGAGAGAGAGAGAGAGAGAGAGAGAGAGAGAGAGAGAGAGAGAGAGAGAGAGAGAGATTGAAACTCTTGTTGCTTTGTAGATTGTATTATTGTTTTTGGGATCTAATCACGTGATCTAGTTTGACTGTTGTGCCAATAATGTTTATTCTTCTACACTTGTATTTCAGATAGTGAGGATATCTTCTTTAATCTAATGATTTCAGATTAGTCCTCGCATACACACATGCAAACACATTCATTCACTGATGATTAGCCTTCACTGATTAACAGCTCATGTCTTTATAATAGTCATCAACTGCTTTGTTTTTCTTTGTATTTTAGTTACAAGCTTTGAATAGATAATTAAAAGGTGAAAAAGAATATCTTGCCGGTCTAGTTATGCAGTGCACAAGACCAAATAAAATTGCTAAGTTAGTTTTCTTCGTTGTCTGTACCAGCCGCTTGCTAGTTCTTCTGTCTTGTCTATGTTGAGCTCATTGTAGCTCTAGAGTTTTGCTTCTTGATGAATTTCATAGTTCATGCATAAAATCATATGATTTTTAAACTAAGAATGACAATGTATTGTGTTAGAGTTGAGGAGCTTTCTGCAATCATTTGAACTTTATCAATCTCATAAATTCATTTATCAATATAGAACTCTTGTGTTGATCTGAGAAAACAAATGTTTTATGAACTCCCATTGGGTGGCGACGTTTTTGAGCCAGGGCAAGCCGATGGAGTCGGGTTCATGGGTGGTCAGTGCCTTCGTCTCCTCGTTACAAGATTTTAATTCAAACGTATATTCGAAACTGGAGTAAAACTGTAAAAGCGAAAGGAAATAACATCGTTTTTTAACTGCCTTGTGATTTACTCTATGCTACAAACAAAAATTATAAAGATTCATGAGAAATTTTGTTTTTATTTACTATGGTTCTCTTGATGCGATCTGCTTTTTTATACTTGCTCCTACATATGTTACTGGACCCTTCCTGGTACAAAAAATAAATACACTGTATCAATATAGGAAAATCATTTGACATGTGTGAAGATTGAAAACTGTGTGGTGTGTTTTTGAGATTACTTGTTATTTATAGGGCTGGAGCCACTCCTTGGGATTCTTCGGAAGCTATTTTTTTCACCTCTTAGAGACTCCTCGTTCATCTGCAACTCTCTCATAGCCTCACTAGAAGCAAAGTCCATGGAAGCTGCCGCCATCTGACGACCGTCTACAGTATTCTTGCTGCTAGACAGTGCTACAAGTAACAAAATCAGCGCTGCTGAAATCGAAACCAATGTATGGAATCTCTTCATTGTGAAATCTCTTTTCTTGGAGCTCTTAGGCTCTTCTGTTCCTGAGACTGAACTGAGATTTTTTGGGTAGCAAGCTATGTTTGAGTTACAAAAAGTAAGCGACATTGAAACTCTTGTCGTTATATAATTGTTCTAAGTTACCTTTGGGATCAAATCACGTGATCTAGTTTGACTGCTGTGCCACTAGTTTTAATTTTGTAGACCAATATTTGTCCTCACGTTTACACATCTTTTTTCATCAATATATGAATACACATTCATTTACACTTATTAGCCATGAAGATATATGTGACTGAGATGAGGATCATGTGATATGCCATGTGGTTACTGATGATGTTTCTAGTAGAATGAGTCAAGTCCAACTTCAAGAGAAGAAACTTTGCAGGCTAACAGCTCATGTCTTTATAATATTAATAACCCACTGGTGCTTTTATAATAGTAAGATCATTTTAGTTCTTGCTTGTTACAGAACTTCTCAGTTCATGTCTTGTTTTAGACTAAGATGATAACATCACATGGTTCAACATTATAATAGTTTTTGTTAATGTAGTAAAGCTTCCTGTAATAATTTGATGTCTATTAGAGAGTAACATAGGAATGTGTTGACCTGAGTAGCCAAAATATTTGGAGTATTACTTGGATAACAAAGAAAGCTCACACAAAAACGAGCCGAGACCACTACACAGTTTGACATCCTCAGCCCTCAAGGATCAACAGAAGAAGCATCGATCAGCGTTTGAGCTACTACAATCTCGTCTGAAAAAGACAATGGGAAATGAACTGAGCTCAAAAGGAGTAAGACCACCAGTGTTGTATAGAGGGTCTTGCCCTGGGACGAAGATGAAACGGCGTAGTTGGCGGCGAGTGATTATCAGATGTGAATGTATGGGTGATTGGTAGACGGCTCCATCTCTCTCACCTAGAGAAGATTATCCTTGAATCCTCTTTATTTCTGCTTTATTTACATGCGGTATTATTCAAAATCAATGTCTTTGGTCTCTTGTGTTATGGTTTAGTAGACGGCTAGTTGATCTAGGGTGTTATAGGGCTAGAACTTAAGCCAAACACAAATACTTTTATGCTTTAATAGTCTTCATTTATACTTTACTAATTAATGCTTGTGCTAATCTGATCACCTAGTATTTGATCTTGGGTTAAACTTATGTATCAAAAGTGACATAAATTGCTAGATCTAGTATAAGTGAGCATAACATCCCAAGCCACACAAAAGTAGTTGTTAGGGTGTTTATGTGAACAGATTGGACTTATACACTAAGGTTCGCCATCAGATCTCAGACCAAGCGATATCTTAGGCGATGATTTAGATCGGTGAAAGGAACAACTACACGACAGTGTGCTCTTCTAACCGTGAGTTCTGAGTTCTAATCTTGGTCTGAGTTGAACCTGAATAGTTGTTTGGTTTACGATTAAAGTGACTTGAATTAATCACCCTAGGTCGACTTTTCTTTAATCTGAAATCTCCACCAGTTCGTGTTACTTGTTCCTTACGTTACTTTCAATTCAAAACCCCATCATATCTTAACTAAATATTGATCCAACAAGAATAAGTGTGAACTAGTCCTCTTAATTTGAATCTAAAGTACTACAACAATCACTATTAACTTGACACTAGATAAGATTTAATTTTAGTTTATCAGTACCCACCCCTATATACACACTAAATCATTTGGCAACAAAGAATGTAATCAACAAAATAAAATAAACATGTTCTCCGACCAATATTATTGTTGATGCATTCCATGGACCATATAACGCATTTTTTAAAATTAATTATTACGGGAAATATAAATTTAATAATCCATTTTTTTTTTGAATTATACAGAGATATTCTGGCCTCACAGAAGTGATCCAGACTAGTCATGTGTTGCCACGTATCAATCATCTGTCTTTGGCGAAACCGAAATGTTAATTCCCCAGTGGCCGGGATTTGAACCCAGGTGGTGATACTCACAGCTGTAAACTTTTTACCACTAAAGCTAGAAGCCCCGGTTATTTAATATCCCATTCGAGTCTTCATGTTTTTATATTTATTTTGTATTGGTTTTGTATTGAATATTTACACGTATTTTGAAATGGACCACAGACCAATTCAGAAGTGGCAATTGGTATCGCAAATTCAGAAGTGGCAATTGGTATCGCAATGAAGGGGCCTTAGCTGTTTACCGTATGGGCAAAGATCAAATTATAGTCCAAGTGGATTTGAATTGAATTAACGAATTGGGCCTCTCATTCACCCGTCTTTTTCTTGCGAATTGCAAATGTTAACCAATAACCATCATTTTCCTTGTAAATTAAAATTTTGATGGTAATAGAAGCTTTGATGTTTTTTTTAAAAGAATAGAAGCTTTGATGATAGAAAAAAGTTGGAGATTATGCAGCTTCAGATCAATCATCAATCTGATTATCTGAAAGTCTTTTACCATTTAGATCATATTGATGAACGGTGTGAAAATATATCAATCTCAGTCACATCCAAACAAATATTTACTCCAAGGCAAAGTTAAAGAAAAGTTCGTGTAATTCAAAATCCCAATCATGAAAAAGATGCTAAAACAGAACAGTCAGCTATATGTAGAGGGAATAAGTTTTAACTTTGTGTAATCACATCAGTAGACTTTTACTTTTTAACTTTTTCTGGCTTTTGCTTTTTAAATCAGAAAGTGAAAAACATAGATTCGAGAGATCTTTGATAGGTCTTCATGATACGACAATCATCATCGTCTTGTTCCATGAATCCCACGTACTGCTAATTTTGTACATCCATGTTAAGGGTGAAAGAGAGTCAAGAATAAACTGTTCGACCAAAATATAACAGGATCATTAACAAGTCTTCATGATACGACAATCATCATCGTCTTGTTACAAATAAACTGTTCGACCAAAATATAACAGGATCATTATCATGATAAGGGTGAAAGAGAGTCAAGAATAACCGTGACAAAAAGAAAAAAGAGAGTCAAGGATAAGTGAATAACAGCATTATCATATGACATGATCGTAAATCTCTTTTTTTTGGGTAAACATGTTAAATGATCGTAAATCTTCTGTTTTCTATTTATAAATTTATTAAGGACAAAATGTAAATAAAAACAAAAGAAAAACACTTGAACTATCTTATTTTACGCAAGAACATTATCAATTTTTTTTCAATTTATTTTACGCAAGATCATTATTAACCTATAGAATATTTTACAATTTTTCGACTGTCTTCTCATACCATTTAGCAAGGTCCTTGAATCGCGCGTGGCCGCAGTGTGACTATCTCATATTCCAGATATATTGTTTTGATTTTATAATGTAAAAGTAGCCCTTCAAATACTTCAAATTCTTTGCTACTCACCTAGAACAATTTCTAACAAAGAATTTTATATTTGTACTTAAGTTATTTCAAGAAACATCACACCTTTATATCAATCAGTTTTTGATTCATTGATATTATCATACTATCGAGACACTCGCCTATACATAATGTATAAATCACTACATAGAAAACACCTTGTTTTCTATGGAATTTCTGGCCGATTTTGTTGCTAATGGATAATCTAAAAAATCAAATTTCGTCATAAATTTACGACAGTTATTTGTTTGTGAAAAAATTGTCATAAATTTTTGATGAAATTTAAATGAATTAACCAGAAAACAATCAGAATTCCGTCAAAAAAATTTGATGGGTATTTGTTTGTGAAAAAAACTTCAAGAATTTACGCTTACTGCTAAATCAGTTGAAAATCCGTCGAAAAAGACTTTCCAGACAAATAACTAACGAATTTAGCTGTTTGAAATAACTCATTTTTTTGTAGTGTAAGTAGACTATATAAGATCTAATTTTCGAAAACTCCTGCTGCTTAGTCGAGACAGAATTCCTAATCAGTCGCTTACCATCTTGCCATTACAATTATACACACTCGCCATGTTTTGGTAAGCAAATGCTAAATTTTAGTGATGGACTGAATAGAGGCTATAAAGGAAAGGACAAATGAAGCATCATCATTCATGAAAAAGTGAAGCAGTAAATATGGAAAGACCAATGAAAAGTTACTTATTTTTATTTTATTTTAATATGAAACGAGTAAAAGATAACACATGAAAACTTAGAGTTCCTCTAAATGTGTCATACTAAAGTTCAACTATATTAGCTAAAGGATGAATCTTCTTCGATCCTCCTTAGGATTTGATTCACAGCTGCTGCAATATCTTCCACTGTATTCAATTGGCTCCCTTCTTCAACCTGAATCAACCCATTTTCAATTAGAAAGAATTAAAGTAAACTTCAAGTATAAATTACATGAAAAGAGTTGATACAGTTAAAAAAGGTAAAGTGAAAAAATAATAAAAGAAAATGTATATATTTCGAGGAAGAGGCTTATGAATGTGTCCGGAAACTAGTGGCGTCATTTCGTTCTGCCGTGCACAGTGCATCCACAGCTCTGTCACTGTGACCACCAAAACTTCCACAAGTACACATGTACACACATACACACATGTATAGGCATATGTCATCTTTCTGGTCCCTGATTCTTACAAGAATCATTATTTTGATACTCAAGTTTTGTATTTTTAATAAATAAGAATTGATGAATTTGACCACACTCCCCAATAATTGAAATTGAGTAACCAAGTAAAAGACGAAATATACGAAATTGTTCTTCAAAACCGTTTTGGCCCAGACAAATTAAACCACAAGCCGTACAAATAAGAGACAAATCAAATGTGTAAAAAAGATAAGTATTATGAATAAAACTTTTGTGATGGAAGAACCAATGAATCATTGACTCCCAAAAAAAAAAAATCCAGAACGGTTATTATATTAGTGATCCACTAATACCACCTTATTTTGGCTTTCCAACAAAATATAAAACCTTAAATATGATATGTCACTAACTCTAGTTTGGTTATGAAGCTATAAATAGTGGGAAAAAAAAAAGTGTGAGATAAGAAATGTACCTTTAAACTGATGGAATAGAGGACGGAGTCGTCACGAGTGGTAACATTGAGATGAAGAACAGTAAGCCTTAGGCTCTGAATCGATGCCACCAGTTTAAGAAGCTGTTTTGGTCTCTTCTTCGCAAGTATCTTCACATTCGCATGGCTCTCCACCATCGTCACCTCTATCTCCGCCGTTCCCTCAGCCACAGACGACGAGGAAGGCCTTCTCGAGTATTGAGGAAATGCGAAGAAATCTGAGAACGGTCCAGATGAGCTGGCGGCAATCGTGTTCATCTGGTCACCGGCGCCGTCACCAGCCTGTTTTGTGGCAGGGGTGCTTACCGTAGGATCCATTGATTGTAAATGATGCTCAAGCTCCTTTAAGTAGTTAATGGCTCCGCCTACTACTGACGCTTGATCTCCCTTTCAACCACCACCAACCATAGGTTTAAGCCCATAGAAATTGCAAAAAGGTTTTTTCAAAAACAATCTACCTTTAATATTTAAATATTATGTCACAACTTTATCATGCATATATGATATATATAGTCCTTTTTTGTGCAAAGATGTTCAAGACTTTATTTATGCTCCCATAGTTTTACTACCCAAAACTTCATCTATATAGACTACATGATCTTTTCTTTTTTTGATATTATGAAAACAATAAAGACATTCGTTGTATTTACACAACGGCTTTCAATCATTCATCATTTTTATCAAAGTTAATTATTGTTAAACATACACAGACTATACATGCATATAGCCTATGTATATCCAAATGAAACTAGAAGTCTAGAACATAGGCTTTTGCCTTTTTCTTTTATTTTCTTCACGTGTTAAGAAAAGATTTCACGCGCTCATACACACACACGTATACAAATATAGTTTGGTGTAGAGACTAACCCTTTGAGCATAAGAAGGTGGCATGAGAGAACGGAGAACGGCGAGGTACTCGTTCATTTGTTTCCGACGGTTTCTCTCGACGGCGATGTGAGTCATCCTTTGGTTCTCGATCTCTTCCTTGTTCTTGCTACTCTTCGTCCTCCTCCTCTTTCTCCTCCCTTCTCCCGTCGCTAAAACAGACGTTGGAGGCTGGTTCTCCGTATCGACGATAGATCCATAAGGAAGGTCGTCCCGTGGCCTTTGAAGATCCTTGTGATCGTTGTAGTTATAATCATCATTGTTATCTCCGCTGTTGCCGTTATAATAAATACTCTCAAACCCTTGTCTTTGTTCTTGCCCTAGCTTAACGTTGTTCTTGGTTTCTAGTGGATCTCGATCTTCTTCTTGTTGAAAGTATAAGTCGTGAAACTGATAATCTTTGTAAGATATGTAGGAGAATGGATCTTGTGGGTAAACAACAGCCTCTAAGGCCATAATTAGCTACAAATTTTGAAAGGGGTCGGAGCAAGAGAGAGAGAGGAAGAAAAGAAAGACAGAAAGTGTTTGTCTTTCTCTTTTTTGTCTCGTGAGGGAGACAAGGCAAAAGGTAAAGACACACTAGGGAAATTAAACTTGTAATATTATACCTCTACAATAAAAATAAATTAATAGAAAACTTTTCTCTAAAATCTCAGCAAAATTGAAGAAGAAAGGAAAGAGAGAAAAGATACAAGAAGGTCAAACAAAGTTGTGGTTTGGATCGATGGAAGAGAGAAGAAGCTTGTGAGGTTTATAAAGCTGACATATATATATTTAAAAAAGAACAGAATAAGTCTCAAAGAAAATCCAAACCAGTTGAGTTATGAAAAGTATAAGATATAGAGAGAGGTGTTATATGGTTTGTTTTGCACGTGAGATTATAGACCGGTCTAAAAACCAAAGAAAAGATTCTGCGTGTTTTTGCAGGCTTTGGGTTTCGTCTAGTTACACTCATGTTCCAGGAGAGAGAACTATAACAAGTTGCAGTCTCAAACTTTATACGTTGCTATGAATTAATGTTTTTTGCCGTATATCATGTGAGTCGTTATAATCAAATTAGTCGCGCAATTTGGGGATTTTTGGGTTGATAATCCCCATTATCATTTCGTATGCCACCTTTTAGGTGTTCAATTAATACTTGGGGCTTCTATTCTATATATTCAGAGATAGTGAGCTTAATGTCAAATGTTTTTCTTTGTTTCTATGTATCAGCCGACGGCAAAGCTTTAAAGGTTCGTAATGAAAGGCTTATTTATACGAGTATATTTTCGCGAATCGTGCGGTGACAATGACCGCTAGCTGATTTATTCTTTTTATGAAATCGTATCGTTTATCACATAACCCGTAATGAATAACCGTGAGAAACATAAAATATCATGCATGGGTCCGAAAGCTTATTTCCTTTAAATAGCTACAACTACTGGATCTGGATATCTATAGAGTAAACATTCGTTTTCAACCCAAGACATATGTATATTAAATTGTATTATATATTTACGAATTTTAATTAGTCCTAACAACTTAAAATAAATATATATAGTTTTGTGACAATTGTTTACAATATTTGTATATGAGAATTTTCTGAAAAATTATCTGTCACGATTCTTTAAGATTTCAAAGAATACAATTTACACAAAGTAAACGTAATAAGTTTATAAAAATTTCGGTATAATATAATAGATTTTTTTTATCATGATTATGCTTGTTAATGATATATTTGTTTTCCGTGAGTATGATCCATGTTAATTTTGTCTATCAAACAAATATAATTACATGTTGAGATTTTTGTTTATACTATTCTCACAAATTATAAAAAGAAAAACTTCCGAAGATAAAAAGTGTATATGTAAACAAAGTGACATTTTTTAACATTACAAAGTGACATTTTACTATCAAAGTCTGCTAAAAAGGAAAAGAAATCGAGGCAAAGTGACTACCAACCGTTCTTGGTAGTGTTATAAAACACTTTAGACGTTATATCACCTAAATTTAAATTTGAACATTATGCTGAGATAATATGGTGGATATTTATTTTAAACAAAGAGTATAAACATAAATTTATTAATACATGAACATGTAGCCACAAATGTTACAGTAACAATGAGAATAGCATTATTCATAATGAAAAGTCATAATAGTTACATAATATATTAGGGTTATTTTCCAAGAGAAAACATTGTTGTTATATTTTGGACAGTTAAAAATGATATAAGAATCGTCGTATATGGATGTGTGGCTCTGTCTACGCATATAGGCACCTTTTTTTTTGAACATTCATTATGGCCAACTATTTTTGTGGCCATTAGAGTATTTTAACTCCATTCTATATTTTACTATAAAATGGAACGAAACAGAATAATTAACAAACAAAAAAATATTACTCTGTTTTCAAATCTATTATAAAGTAAAATATGAAATATGGATGAAGATACTCTTAATACGCTATATATATATAGCATAATGATATAGTTTCTCACTGTACAAACTATATATAGGCGGATTTAAAACGTTTTTCTATGAGAAGCAATATAGCAGAAAAGTACATTATAGAAAATAGGATATACATATGCTATATAATATGAAAAAGAAATTTATACAAGTCTTCAGACAATTTGTTATTGTTTTGGAAGTTTATCTACAAAATGAGAATAAATGTTTTAAACGAGTATGTGTAACTTTAAGGTACAAACAAAGAAAAATACGACCTTTTCAAAAAAAAAAAACAAAGAAAAATAGGCAAAACAAGTTAAAGGAAAACAAAATTATTTATTTAATAATTAGAGCATCAACAACAATAAGAACTCACTTTGGATAACACACAATTATAACGAGTACTAGGGTTTGTTTGCGTTTCGTGCAAACAACTTTACTCTATAAGTTTTTGGTTTACATTTGTATTTAGTTTCAGGTGTTTGATTATATATCATGTGTGAATCTTATTTCTTTTGATTCTGTTTTTAATGTTAAGAGTTTGAATCTCAAAATTAGTGTGCTTAAAAGAACTACTTAATACGATATTTGAGATTAGTTGAATAAAAAAATGTCGTTTTTCATTTAGATGTATGGTATTTCAATTTAGAGAATTTGTACTCCCTATATACCATTTTTTCCCTATTTGCATTCCATACCCTATATCCCTCCAATTTTCTTCCTCCCAACATTACTATTTTCCCCCATTCAATGATATCCCACCTTTGTTAGTATATTTAGCTAATTTACTCTTCAATTTATCTATATATTTTACATCATACTAGATCCTTTCTCCGCGCTACGCGCGGATAATATATTTAAATTTGTTACATTTATCATTTTTATTTGTATGTGAATTTTTCTATATTAAATTATATATAACTAATTTTTAAAATTATTTTTTTTATATTTTTAGTTTGAAGTAAATATTTCTATTATATGCAACACAATTAACTAATAAAATATGAAGACTCAAGTCCAAAATTTTAGAGTTATGTAAAAAATATATAATTATGTATAGAACACAAATTATCTTAGTTTAAAAGATCGGAATCTCATCTCGAATAAATTTACGAAAAGAAAAAGTATTCCAATAACCTACTTAAAATATAAACCTCTTTTTCAAAAAAAAAAAGCGTACTTAACAATATTTTTTTACGTGTAATAGTTGAAAACTGACAATTGAATATCGATCTAGAATATTATTTTAATATATCTAATGTAAAATATTAATTGTAATAAACAAATTTTGAATTTTGTAATATTACATGAATTAGAAGTCTTTAAAATCTAAAATCTATTTTATTAAAATACTATATTTTTTATTCATTTATTATTTTGACGTTACAAAATATTGCTTTAGTTTTATTTGTATATTAATTTTTTAATAATTTAGTTTCTTTTTAAGTAATTTTAAAATTATCAAGAATATAATATATTTAAAATTATTTATTTAAATATATCCAAATATGATGTCTCATTTTTATGTGTGTTTGCGTTGAGCATATTTAATTTGTAATTTGTATATTTAATAACACCTTATTGCGTGTCGTTCTATGGTTTTAATAAATGTGTTGTCATTTCATTTTTATTACTACTAACATGATTTTTTTAGTGATCAGTGATAATGTATTTTTAACGTTATGTATTATATTTTATAGTATATTTTTTAACTCTTCGTGCTGGCACTTTTTTTAAAATCATTTTAATTAGATAATAGGTTTAAAGATGTAAATAAAACTGTGTATGTTGTAAATTTAGACTTTTTAGTGTAGCTAAGCACTATCAATTAAGGAAATTATATTATGATTTTATTTTCCTAAATCTTTTTTCTGTGTATTTTTTTGTTTTATTTTGTATTTTTACAATTTTATCGCATTATTCTTTAATTGCAGAGAATTGATATTTCCAAATTTTGTTTCATATACCTTAAGTCGTCGGTTGATTTTTGTTTGTTTTCTTTTTCTAATTATACGTACAGTTCGACCGTTTCTTCTTTTTTGGATCAAATTACTAATATCATGAGATAGAAAAGTTTAAACTCTAAGAATGGAGTGAGTATTTGTGCTAGAGAAAACTTATTTAACCACTAATATAGTGAGATATTATAATATTAGAAGGTATGGAAACTCTTCTATGTTGTCCTACGCTGGACATAATTAAGTTGTTGTCAGTTGATTCTATATTTGTGATAACTGGAAATACATCTTTATGTCTTCCTTACATCATCCTTAATTGGTTTACGGTTCGACCATTTCTAATATACTGAGAGTAACATAAAATTAGATGTTGATTATCTCCTCCCAATTAGGAATGCATAGAATGAGAGAAATTCAAGATGAGACCTCTTTACAATTTTGTCCTCATATCTATATAGAGTTAGTTTATAGATTACTCTATCTGTTTCAAAATGTAATCATTTTTAATTAAAATCTGTAATATTTAAAAGTTATTGCTTTAGAAAACTGTCATTTAATATATAAATTTAATCAATTACACAGTAATTTACATAATTTAATTGGCCACACAATATCCAATAAATATAAAGTTACATTGAAATATAAAAACAATTTCCCTACCAAAAAAAAATATAAAAAAAAATTATATAGTGAAACAAAAAATACTTTTAAACCATTATATTATAAAACAAAGAGAATATTTAAATTATATTGAAACATTAAAATAGTAAAAATCAGAAAAGCTGAAATCTCAACGTCGATCATTTACGTTGGCCATGTTATTGACTTTGAAGATAACGTGAATGATCAAGAACAAAAAGATTAATTTTAGCTTCAGTCTTCTTTTTTTTAATAATTTTACCAAAAAAAAAAGAACAGGAAGATGACTAATAAAAAAAGATACAGACAGAGTACTGTAAAAAGGTGTTGATCACAATAGCAAACATTATAGTCGCAAAAATAATCAATTTTATATTAAATATTAGTCAAAAATAATAAAATATATAATATTAATAAATTTCATTTTAAATATAATTTAACTTTTAAAAAATTTATGCTGCACATGGTGCAGAAAAACACCTAATATTATTTGAATTTCAAAAACTATCTGATGCACTGACTTTTTGTGACAAATCAAATTTAAGGAACTGGACAAGAGATTGAGAGGAGTGATGTGGAGAGGTACAAAGAGTCTTCACTTGATGAGTTATAATGGAGCATTGAAGTGCCATTGTTGTAGTCGTAGGAGTTACACCGATGAAGTTGGGTAGACGAACAGTTTTGGAGTCGTTGGAGACGTCTGAGGCGAGTAGACTAAAGAAAAAGAAGCTATAAGTTATACAATGGGCTGACTATTTTGATGGGTTTGGATGGTTCGAGACCCATCATCTAAACATTCGCGATGACGTGGCAGTTTGATTGGTGAAGAATATTTTGTCCTATGTGGCACTTCTAAGAAGCCTCAAAATTAGTAACTTTTATATAGTAGGATTTATGCTGCACATGGTGCAGGAAAACACCTAATATTATTTGAATTTCAAAAACTATCTGATGCACTGACTTTTTGTGACAAATCAAATTTAAGGAACTGGACAAGAGATTGAGAGGAGTGATGTGGAGAGGTACAAAGAGTCTTCACTTGATGAGTTATAATGGAGCATTGAAGTGCCATTGTTGTAGTCGTAGGAGTTACACCGATGAAGTTGGGTAGACGAACAGTTTTGGAGTCGTTGGAGACGTCTGAGGCGAGTAGACTAAAGAAAAAGAAGCTATAAGTTATACAATGGGCTGACTATTTTGATGGGTTTGGATGGTTCGAGACCCATCATCTAAACATTCGCGATGACGTGGCAGTTTGATTGGTGAAGAATATTTTGTCCTATGTGACACTTCTAAGAAGCCTCAAAATTAGTAACTTTTATATAGTAGGATGCTGTCTTTTAATGTAATCTAACTTTACCAGGGCACTAAGGAACATGTTATTGATATTTGGGATTTTATTTGTTTTATTATTCATGTTTTTGTTGATTTTGATTTCATACCGCATCATTCAGATTTAAAGCATATACATTTTACTTTCATTTTGCATAAGTTTTAGGCTGTATCCATGTCCGACTTAACAATAGGAAAAACTCTTGAGCAAAAATATTTTTAGGTCCTACAATTAACTAAATATAATTTTATTATCAAAAGAATATAAAACAACTTATCTAAATTTATTAATTAGTTTGTATTTTGAAATATAAAAGAACTTAGAGTATTATACTTTTAAAATATTGTGTAAATATATGAGTCCTTTATATCACTAGATTTACATGAATTTAAATGGACCCTGGACAAATATATTGTTATCCTCTTACTTAACCCGGCACTGGTTGTATATATATCGAGTTTTGCATGCATTTTTTAGTTGGTGGACTCGTGATCTTCTCCTACATCTTCATCCACCACTGTTTTAGGTGAATTAGACATTAGACTATTTTAATGTATTTTGCTATCTTTTTTCTCTAAAACAGAAATTTTCTATAAAGGATGTGAGATTTTTCTTTCATGTATTTTTTCAAAATAGCAATTTTTAAAAATAGAATAAAAATAGAAAAATGTTATTTCTTTCTTTCTAAATAAATAAAAATTGGTTAGAATAATTTTACTTCTAAATGCTATTATATGCAGATAAATATAGAGAAAAGTTAGAGATGCCTTTAGAGGAACTTATGATAAACTGAGTTAAGCCACGTAAAAAAAAAATGGAATGATGAAGAGCTGGGCTGTTCTACTGACGGATGGGATAAACTGATAAGATGGCAAAGAGAAGAAGAATTGATAAAAATATACAGCTTTAAGTTTGGTGTTCAATCCAATAATCTACCGTTTAGAGTTTGATTAGGAACTTTTGGAGTTAATGAGAATAATAAATAAAGTGGAAATAAGAGTAATAAATAACATAGAAAAAGGAGAAAAAATGAAATAAGAGTGTTACTTTCATAAAATGTAGCGCAACGATGAGTGTTAGAGCTTGACTAGTTTTCTCGGTACCACCCGTAAACGCAGCTTTTGCGGTTGGTAGCGGTTGACAGCGTTTCGAAACAATCATATAAACCGCTACAAATCGCTTCAAACCGCTTCGAACCTCTTAAAATCAAAAGCTGGTTCCAGCTAGCGTTTGCGGTTGCGGGCGGTTGCGGAAGGATAAATTTTTTTCTTTTTTTTTAAAACCATATAAATACAAAAATAAAAATATGCAATAACTTTTTTAAAATAAAATTATAAAAATACTAAAATATATCTATTATATTTTAATTAATATTATAAAATTTTAAAATAAAAATATTTTGTATAATTTTATAAATTTAAAACTATAACTTTGAAAATATAATTTACATATTTATTATAATATTATGATTTTTGATATTTTTATAATTATATAAAATGTAAATATTGTTAATTTATTATTTAACCGCTGCTGTATTTGGTAGTTAACCAGTCATAAGTATCCCGCAAACGCACCAATTTCTAACCGCAGAACCAGTCGTACAAATCTCTTAAAACCGCTAGAAACCGCAATCACCCGCAACCGCAAACATCCGCAGCCGCAACCGCTGCGTTTGAACCAGTCAGACCCTAAGTTTTCTTTTGATTGAATAGTAATTAGAGTAAATGTAGGAAAATGTAATTTCACCTGATTGGCAGTTTCATAGCGTTATCAGGAGTAACACATTTTTCACTAATAAAAATTGCACTAGATATACCTTTCAGTCAAAGTTTAAAATTTGCTATCCAATAGTCTGTTATACCAATTTAAAAATCTACTGTCTAGAATGTCAGAATTTTTATTTTCAACTGCAGAATAAATAAATGTGGAATTTTAGACTTTTTACGAGTTTACAATCTGACTTTTGTATTAAAATTACAAGGCTATCAAATTATTCATGTTCTGGAAAAGATAAATATAGCAATAATTCATCTAAAATGTTCAAATTAAAAACCTGAATTTAAAAGTGACCACAGTTAACACTAACAGTCACATTTGCTTTTCAATTACACGGTCAAAATTAATCATAAAACAAAATTCACGGATAGCAATAAGTATAACATTTCGGTCGGCGTGTGGGGTAATTGCTTTATTAGTGTTATCATGTCACGTTTAAGCAAATTATTCCTGATGTTGACATGTGTAACTAAAAACTAAAGAAGATATAGCCAACTTATTTTGTATGTTATAGTCTTGTTTATCGAACTTCATGTGAGAATTGGATGTCTATTATACGACTTAGGTTTGCTATGTAACAAAATTGGTTCGTCACTTGAACCAATCGAGGGACAAAGATCTTTAATGTGACCCGGCAAAATGATCACAGCGAAAAAAATAAATCATTTCACCAAAAGAATCCTATTTGGAAAATGATAGATCTCAAAATAAATCATAACCTATGATTCTGCTGTCGCCTTTGAGTCCGTGTACCTATAGTTTTCTTCTCTTGAACATAAAACGATACCATAATTTCAAAACCATCCAACTATATAAGACCATCTCCGACCATTAAAATCATGTAAGATGCTAAAAAAATAAAAATATTTATATTTTAGTTGTGCAATTAAATTTGATATTTTTTAAATCATTAAAATGTTAGTTCCATAACATGTGAACGAAAAATGTTTAGAAATTGTTCTAAAACAAAGGTTTTTAAAACATCTTTTCACTCTCCCTCTTAATTTCTTTTTTTTATTTCTTTAATTTTAGTAGAGGAGTTCTGATTGAAAAACTTCCAATTGGAAATGGTCTAAATATCTTAATAGGAAAAGATTTAACGATTTGTAAAGCCCAGCAAAATCGTTTGATAGTTTTGCAAGGGTCGTCAAAACTCTAACCATTAACATGATATCTCTACAGGACTTTTTTTTTTGAAAAATCTCTACAAGACTTTGCAACAACGTCAATGACTTACATAACAATAAGGAGCAAACATGCAGATAATAACACTTTCAGTTCATTGGATGTTTTTTTTAAAAAGGTCTTGATATTAATTTTTAGATTATTTTTAATATACATGAGCAATTTTTTTTAAAAAAATGATCTAGTGTACACGAACCGGTGAAAACTTGAAACCCTAACCTATTCGTGTACACTAGATATAAAACTCTAGTCGTAACATGTAAAAAAATCATGAATTCAATAATTTTTTTTTAAAAATCAACTTTTTTACATGTGATTTTTTTTTTTGAAATTTGGAAAATTTCCTAGAAATTTTATTGAATGTATGTTTCTTTTTATTTATTAATATTTTAACAATAAATTTTTATTTGCCACAAACAATCTTTATTCAAAATATTAAATTACCTTAAATATTATAACAATATTGTGAAATATAAGATTTGAAAAGAATATTTTAAAATAATAGTTATTCAAAATATTTTATCTCAGATGCTCAAATTATTAATTAAGTAAATGAAATATTCACTAAAACTGTTAATAAACTTAAAAAATAAAAGTAATGTTTTAAACGGAAATGAGAAAAGACAAAACTAGCTCGAAGCATATAGATATTTAGATCGGTTTCAACTAGGAACCAATCGGGTTGGTTTTTCTTCCAAGTTAGACTGGTTCTTAATTTTGACAATTCACCCTCTACTACTATCCAGTCCATATAACATGACACATTAACAATATACAGATGTATGCAAAGTAGTCTTTTCGATTCAAGTAGTAAATAATCTCAACATCCAGTTTTTAACCGTTTTAAGTCGATTGGTGATTTTTTCAAAAAAAAAAGTCGATTGGTAGCCACATCATTAATAAGCCGTTACTATTTTACCAACTTTCTTTTTCTCTCACTGATTTGAATCGAAAATTTAATTTCTTAGATTTTTCCATTTGTCGGAAAAAAGAGAAGTAAATTTGAAACAAGAATGAGAGGAGAGTGAGCAATTTGACTATGTGAGTGCCTCACAAGTCACAACACTCTTCCTCTCTCTTTCTCTCATAATAATAGTCTCCAACATTGGCTTCTCTTTTCCCGAGTGACTTCCTAATAACACAATCCGAAGCTCTCTCTCTCTATTTCCGATCAAAAAAGTTGAGTAGCTTTCTGCAGGAGTTCCATTTCCAATGTCTTTGTTTCCCATCTAGCTAGATGATACCTACACTTGATCAAATCCATGATGAATCTATTCTTCATAAACAAATGGTTTTTATTTAAATGGGTTTATTAACTTATTATGTAGTACTGGACAGTGGTTTCCAAAGATTGATGTCTTCTCTTGTTTATTTCAAAAATGTTTCAGTATTTGGTGTTTTCAGTATAATACGTTAGTTATTGGTTAGTAGTAGTAATACTCAATTTGACAGAATAGTGATGAAATTTAAAATGTAAAATAAATGTTTTGTTCATATATACTCCATCCGTACAACTTATTTTAGTATAATATACGCAAAACCAGTTGATTCAGCCCGACAGCGTGAATATCAAACACTGAATACTCAATATATAAATCGTTTTTCTATTTGCTCAATAATCTTTAAAATGTCGATAATGACTTTAATTTCCCGCAAGACATTCCATACGGTTTTAGGGTTCTGATGGTATGCAATTTAATATTTATATACTATTCTTTACTTAGAACGAAGATGTTTTTTCTTGAATAGTGTGATAGTTTTATGTTAATAAAGATTGTCTTTATGCAATTTTATCAGATTCGTGTTCAACTTGAATTAAACTATGATTGAACAAAAAACTTAGTGGGGTTTATTGGAATAGGGATTTCATAAAATTTTAGGTTAATGTATGTCATCATCCGTCTAAAATACCGTGACGAAAACTGACCGACGTTAACAGAATTAAAATTAAGGCTTTATTTCGTCAAATTTTTAGTTGAATGGTTTTTTATGCGAATTTCCCGATAGACAAAATAGTCCTAGCTATACATTATACAAATACTCTAATATGGATGTGTTCTCTCTTATAACACATAAATACACTACAAATTAAACTAGATTTTACTTTGAACTTTATCTAGTATATATTTTAATGCAAATGTTTCTCCAAAACAAATTAAGTCACACCCTGCAAATACATTAAGGTCTTCATGAAAATAAAGCCAACATATCGTCGATATCGAAGATGAAAACTGGATTTCAACGTGGATGCAAAACAAAAACATTTGCGTCGAAAGTTCAGAAACTAATAGAAGTCTAGAATAAAGAAGGTCAAAATTAATAAGTTACGATTAGGTTCTCCAGGGGAACAAAGAAAACACGTGCATGTATCCAGATCATTCTACGCACATTGTTTGACTAGTGAACGGCGATTCAATTTTAAAATCTCGTCTACAGTTTTGATATTATAAAAGGAAAATTATGAAAAGATTTATTCTACAGATCTTGAAGATTACCAAATTTGCTGGGTATTTATAACTTGATCTATAAAATGTGAGAATATTAGAATACATAACGAGATATTTACATTTTAAAATTGCAGATAACACATGAACTACAACAATCCTATAGTGCTTTCTTGGTTGTTGAGATAATTCTCTAGTTTATTAATTTTGATCTTCTTGATAATATCGTGCTTTTTCGTCATCTTTAAAAATTATCTAATAAGAAAATAATTAACAAGCAATCAGATATATAATCAATAATATAATCATGTCATGTGAAAATGGATAGATGGTCCGTATCTCAAATAATCTCTATCACATCATATTTAAAAAATATACTTTCAACACATTAGGGTCCAGAAAACTAGTAGGGTTAGAAATTGAAATAAGATTATTATTTTTTGGAAAAGTCAGTTAAGACAAATATGCACGTTTTGTGATGATGTTTAATAGCTACCCTGGACATGTAATACGCACGAAAATGCATGATGTTGCAATTTGTAGTTATTAAATTCAGAATATCCAAAATATATATTTGCGGTGATAAATTTATTAACACAAAGGCATAGGTTACAACTAAGCACCCTGGAAACACACACCCTAATCTACGTTTTTAAATAAATCTGCGAGATTAGCATGTGGCTTAAGCGTAAATCTCGCAACCTGAAATTCCAACTCAAGGACTGTACTTGTTCGAATCATGTGTTTATGTTCGTAACTTTTTGTCTTAAAGAATATAAAACATTGGGTGGAGATAACTGGATGTTAATGTGTCAATATATATACCAGATCACAACAGTACATATGTTTGGGCTAAAATAAATGACTAACCTCAGCAGTCATCACATGCTATTAATATAAATCCATGAAGCCCAATGATTTGATGGTGGACAAACATATATTGATCTTCGTTTTGTTCAATATTACAGAAATATTAGGAATAATATGGATCTTTTTCAGCAATTATATATGACAGAATTATTATTTCTCGTATAAAACAGTTTGAGAACTATGAAGCAATTATAACCGATAACTTGAGAAGGTTTAGTCTTAAAAAAAAAAACTTCAGAAGGTTTAGTAATTTTTAAAAGAGGTGTTTTAGTAATTGTGTAACTTTCTAAGATTATCTGAGTAACAATCTCTCGTTTGATCAGAACAAAAGCCACCAAGTTCGCGATGATATTTGTATGAAATCAATCAGAAATTATTTATACATGTTTTTATAATGTTTTATGCTCTAACATCTTGCTAAATAGTGTTTGCGGTGGTGGAATTAGTATACAGGTTTTTATAATATGTTCAATACATGTATTAATTAGATAATGAAATTAGTAATCATTTTTTATGAACCAGTCAAAAATATTTTTATGAAACATTTTTGGCTTTCACATGTATAGGAAGCATATAAACCTTTTGGTGACACTTATAATAAATTAATAACTATCATCTTTCACAAAATTAATAGCCGCACTCACATCCATTCTTTCTGCTTTAAACAAATCGAGTTCTAAGTCAAAAGAAGATTAGCAGACATGTATATATATATATATATATATATAATATACTATATTACAACTTAAACAAGAAAATACAAAATCACATGAAATCACATGATTTATACATAACAATTTAGTCAAGAAGATAATATTAAAAATTAGTAATACAATTTTGTTATAGAAAAAAAAACTGAAAACGACCTTGGACGGTATTATATGTAGTTTAATTAACTAATCCAAATAGAGCATTTTAATAGTATATATTCACATTTTCCTCAAAACTATACTCATCTTATCCTTATAATATTATGTCACCCATATTCAAAGTCACCACCTCTCTGATCCAATCATTATCCATCGATATGATTAGATTGAGGCTCTACAACCTTTCTATTTTCTTAAGACAATCAACAAGAGCACGGATCCAATAGAGTTATTGCATACATAACCTATAATTGGATAACGACGTGATGACCACATGGGATGAAGCACGATGCAAAGCCAAATTAGAGATGACATATTTTATTTTGTTAGTAACGTGAAACTTTCGTGAGTGATTGCGTTATAAACCCATAGTGCAAAATGCATATGCTGAAGTTTTAAAATCATATTTGACCAAAGAACCACCATCTCACACGGCCACTGGTTTTTTCTAGAGGTTACCATTGAGATTCTATGATACATCAAAATATTTGTAAGAAATAAAGTTATGATTTGAAATTTGATGTGGATGGATTACCGACATTAAAACAAGTTTATTTCACTCATATTGTTCGTGTTAAATTATAAAATCCGAAACAAAAACATTTGCTTGAAAGTGGAATAAGCCTGAAATACTGTGGAAAATAAAAATTACACAATTACAAACCGGACACATTTGGACAACCGGAACGTTAACAAATCTTGGTCATATTTGCACTAACCGGTTGCTCCATTGATAATTACATCCCAACTTATTGATGGAAAAATCACAATCATAACATATACTTTATACGAAAATGTTACATCTAACATATTAATTAGTTATGATGCAAACATCTTCTAAATAGAGCCATTGTTAAACCTTCAGAGTCAACCTACCAACCACAAAGGCCCTTTGTAGCCATTGAGCAACCCCAAATCGCAGTTTCTCTTATTGTTCCTCTCCTTTTTAATTATGATATCTTATCATACCATTTCCTTTGATCATCACATCAATAAATATTTCTGTCCTTCCCCAAAAAAACATAAGAGCGTTGCATGGACCAGAGAGCCAAACCGGGTAAAGCTTGGTCCTCATGAACACCCGAAGAAGAATCATCCTCAGCCGTTCAATCATTGGTCACCATGGTTCGAGTCTACGGCTACTTCTCTTTCTCGTGCTCTTCTCAGGCCAAGTTTCAGCTGAAACTCACAACGGTTCGGATATGTATGGAGAAAGCTCTCGATTCGACCCAACCATGGCAATACTCATGATCGTCCTGGTCAGCGTCTTCTTCGCTCTCGGGTTTTTCTCCATCTATATCCGTAGGTGTCTTGAACGATGCATGGGCAGCAACAACCACCCCCTCGACGTCGGCGGCAACTGGCTTTCCCTGAGCCGTCCACAGGCTCGTGGACTCGACGCGTCGGTCGTGGAGACATTTCCGACGTTCCGATACTCAACGGTGAAGACGCTCAAGATTGGCAAAGAAGCCCTTGAGTGTCCTGTTTGCTTAAACGAGTTCGAAGACGATGAAACGCTGCGTTTGCTTCCTAAATGTTGCCACGTGTTCCATCCTGGTTGTGTAGACGCTTGGCTCCGGTCTCACGCCACATGTCCTCTCTGCCGCGCCGATCTCGTCCCTGTACCGGGTGAATCTGTTGTTTCTGTCCAGATACCCGGTTTAGCCGATAATGCTCCCGGTTCTGATTTAACCGGTAACCGCACTATGGTCTTGAGTTCTCCGGATGTGAGGCTAATTGACTCGGTGGCGTTGACCGGTAACCAGAGTAGGCCACGTAGGTCTCTGTCTACCGGATGGAATTTAGCCGGTATTTTTACCAATTCTGACTCGCCCGGTCAACATGCAGAGAATCTTGACCGGTTCACGCTTAGGTTACCGGAAAACATTCACAATAAGCTCGTGAACCCAAGCCTTTCGAAAAGCCACGTAGAGTTACCTCAGGTGATGAGTTCAGCTAGAGGGTACAGAACCGGTGGACTAGAGACTGATCGAAACTATTTCTACTATGAACGGTTTGATGACCAAGATGGCCGGTTAGACCGTAGACCATTCTCCATAACACCTCCGTACCGGACATGTTCGATCAATACGTCTCCATGTGGCAGTGGTGATCAGGTGCGTGCTGCTACACCCAAGGGTGGTTTGCTTCTAGCGATGAAATCACCGTTTGATCGGTTGTTTACTGGAAAGAATAAGAATATTGGTGAACGTTCATCAAGCAACAACATCGGTGAACGTTCGTCGGATCACCTTCGCTCCGGCGATGCTAGCCCTGTGTAGACCAAGTTGTGTAATTGGTTATTTGAGAAAGTTTTAACTTGTAAATATTTTATTTTTATTCTCTCATTCTGCATTTTCAGTTTTAATGTTATGGAACGAAGTCTCTATCTGTTCTTTTTTTTTTGATCAATCTGTTCTTTGTTTTCTTTCTGGGGGTCTAATATTTTAAAAGTAAACAATCGTCAGAAATTGGAATACAAAACACAATTAGTATGTGGTCTAGTTTTTTGTTTGGCTGGAATGGAACTTCTCATGTAGGTCTATAAGCCAAAAAGTGATCATGTAGGTCAATTAGTATGTGCGATAAAACACAGTTAAGTATGTGGTATAGTGGTTTTCTTCAATGTGTTATGATAAAGATTACACCACTATCGCTACACTACAAACATAACTTGGTCTTGGCTCCTAAAAATGTAAGAATTAATATACATAAAATTCTAAATTGTCTAAAACAAAATTTTATTAAATTATCTATACTCTAAAATTTCTGGACTTGCCTTGAATCTACAAACCTTGGGTTAATGACTCTAAAAACATAAATGATATTTTCGAACAAATAAAAAAGAAAAAAATAGAAATTTCCACTTCAGGGTTGCAAAAAAGAAGAAGAGTAATCTCGAATTAGCGTCAAAATATAGTAGTATGTTAGAGTTGTCCTAAGTATAAGTTTGTATTTCAACTTAAAAGATCTATTTTGGTTACCAAAAGAATATAAATAAGAATACAAATCCTTTTGGACAAAAATATAAAACATTTTAGTTTTGAAAATCTGCAATAGAAGGTTTAATAGGATAAATATGAAATGTTTTGCAGAGTATTAATCGAATTGGTTTACTTTATGCTGATAACAAAAAAATGAAAATGAAATGGTAGGGCTAAACGGTAATAACAATTTCTGCGAGAAACATATGAAATGGTGTAAAGTTCGATTCAAGTAAAACGCATCAACGGTTGCAAATGTGATTCGTGCGACGACAACGATGTATAATATCGCCAAGGCTGCGTTTCGAAACAAAAACTCCACTGTAGCTTCGCTCCTCTGCTCTCACCAGTCTCGCTCAATCTCCAGGTGAAACCAAAACTCATCCTCTGTTTCTTATCTCTGAACTTCTCAGTCTCGTCGCGTAATTGCTAGATCTGTATCAGGCAAAGCAGTAAACTAGTTAAGCCCGAGAGAATGGCTGAGAAAGAAGAAGACAAGAAAGTAACTCGTGTTCTGTTCTGCGGCCCTCACTTACCTGATTCCTACAACTTCACTAGAGATTACTTGCAGCCTTACCCTTTTATTCAGGTTAATTAAAAAAAACAAAAAAAAAACTATTTGATTCTTCTACCAGTTGCTAAAGTTGTCAACTTTACTCATCCTAGATTAGTTCCTGCTGTGTTTGAGATGTTACTGTTTTTGTTCATACAGGCAGATGTTGCCCATTTCCGTGATGTTCCTGAGGTTATAAAGAATTATCATATATGTGTGACTTTGTTGATGCAAATGGATTCGTTTGTTATCTCACGTGCCACCAACATGAAGCTTATTATGCAGTTCGGTGTTGGTCTCGACGGTATCTTGCTTAGTTTTTTCTATGCATCCAAAGAGCATCCAAAGCTGCTGTTTACTTACGTTTTTAGTGTGGTTTGATTGTAAAAGGTGTTGACATTGATGCTGCTACTAAACATGGGATCAAGGTCGCTAGAATCCCCAGTGAGGGTAACGGCAACGCAGCCTCTTGTTCTGAAATGGCTATTTATCTCATGCTTGGCCTCCTTAAGAAACAGGTTTTGCTTCATCTGTTCTTCTCTGTGGCTCTATTAGTATATAGCTCTCACTCTCCAAAGTAAATCTATTTTAAATTTTTATTGCAGAATGAAATGCAGATGTCTGTGCAAAGCAGACTACTCGGACAGCCAACCGGTGGAACTCTTCTCGGTAAAACTGTGAGTCTCGGTGTGATTATACATCTGCTTTCTATTATCTTCAGTTTGTATCTCTTATGAAAGTTTTTGTTAAGGTGTTTATCTTGGGATATGGTAACATTGGAATAGAGCTGGCTAAACGGTTGAAGCCGTTTGGGTCGAGAGTCATAGCTACAAAAAGAAGTTGGCCTGCTTCTGTTATGAACTCAGACTGTATGGTCTCTCTCTGTTTATTCCTCTGTTTGCCTTGACATGAGGGTTGGTCTAGTAACTTGTTAACTTATGATCTTCAGCCAGTCTAGTTGATGAGAAAGGTAGCCACGAAGACATTTACACATTCGCGAGTAAAGCAGATATAGTAGTTGTGTGCTTGAGGCTGAGCAAAGAAACGGTAAAATCAACTTCTTCATTAATGTATGCATTGGTGTGTGTAACTGATATGTTTATACATTGGTGTTCTCAGGCTGAGATCGTGAACAACAAGTTCATATCTTCAATGAAAAAGGTAGACTCTTCCCATTTGTACAGAGTTTTGATCGGATTGTGATTGATATCTCTGGTTGTTTTCAGGGTGCTCTTCTTGTAAATATTGCTAGAGGCGGTCTGATCAACTATGAATCAGCTTACCAGAGTCTGGAGTCCGGTTATCTTGGAGGCCTAGGGACTGACGTGGCGTGGTCTGAGCCGTTTGATCCAAACGATCCGATCTTGAAGTTTAAAAACGTAATCATGACCCCTCATGTCGCTGGAGTTACTGAGTTTTCATATAGGTCCATGGCCAAGGTAAACTATCTAAAGAAGATACTTTATTACATTTTTCTTCATTTTGTTACTAACTGTTATAATACAACAGGTGGTCGGAGATGTTGCCTTACAGTTGCATGAAGGACTTCCTCTCACCGGAATCGAACTGGTTAACTGATGAGATAGCTTTGACAAGAACCATGTTTAGATCATAAGCTGTATTTATTTTACTCGAGTTTAGAATACAGAGAAGCTTTTGTGACTAGTCTATTGACTCGATAAACTTATACTGTAATCTTTCCGGTTCTGTCTAGAGTGTTGGAGACGCATGGATCAGCGTCTTCTAGCTTTCTCACGACCTCTCTCATGTTTGGTCTGAGACTAGGGAGCTTTGTAGTGCAGAGAAGTCCCATTTTCAGAACCTTAATCATACTTTCTTCTACGTAAGACGACAGAACATGCTTATCCAAGACGTTTCTAAGGTTCCTCCCATCTTGTTGAATTTTAAACAAGACATAGTCAACAATGTCTTTGCCCTCTCCGAACCCCTCTTCCACTGGCCGAAGACCAGTCGCTAGCTCTAGAAGAACAACACCGAAGCTGTAGACATCACTCTTCTCTGTCGCTTTCAAGGAATAAGCCAGCTCTGCACTCACCACACCACAAAACAAATCAGTTTAAAAGTAAAAACCAGTTGAAACTGCAATGAACACTCACCCGGAGCCATATAGCCATGAGTCCCTGCAACACAGCTCCATTCATATCCCTTGTCTACAACTTTTGCAACTCCAAAATCCGCGATTTTCGACTCATAATCCCCGTCAAGCAAAATGTTACTCGACTTTATATCTCTATGAATGATTGGAGGACAACAATCATGATGCAGATATGCAATTCCTTTAGCTGCCCCCACCGCGATTTTATACCTGTTTTTCACATAATAATAAGTTCTTGAATCCATACTTAGACTAGAGAGTAGAGAACAAACAGTACCTCTTGTGCCAATCCAATTCACCTTTAATAGTCTGGTGAAGAGCTTGATACAAGTTCCCATTCTCCATGAACTCAAACACTAAATATCTAGAACCTCTTCCGACAAGACAAGCGTAGAGCTTCAGCACGTTTCTGTGTCTGATCTTCCCAAGAATCTCCATTTCAGCAACAGAGACGTCTGTTCCGTTACCATCTTCTTCCCCTCCTCTCCTCAACCACTTAACCGCCACTGTGCCACCACCGCCTTTTTTCAAATCAACACGGTACACTTTTCCCGCGCTTCCAGCTCCAATCACGTGACCTTCATCCAACCTGCATATCTCCTCAGCGTCTAGCTCCATTTGATGGAAAGACGCGATCCTCCACTTCGCATCCGCCGCCTTGTTGATATCCCCATTTTCTCTGTCGAACTCGCGTATCTTCACAACTCTGTAACGCAACGCGAACAGACCAGCCACCAACACCACCATGGCAATAGCAAGAGCCAAGAACAAGAGCGTTCCATCGACTGAACGCTTCTTGTGCACGTGCTGGTCCCCACTGCATAAGCTCAGAGAAGATTCTTCACTTGTTTTGGCGTTTTGGTTGTCGACGCAGAGCTTCTCGTTGCGTGAGAACGCGGTGGAACCTCCCACAGCCAAAAGATCCGGTGGTATTCTCCCCGAGAGTTGATTCTCAGACAAGTCTATGAAACTCAGCTTCAGCTTCACTAGAGTCGCAGGGATCTCTCCTGTTAACAAGTTGCCTGAGAGGTCCAAAGAGTTTAAAGAAGCGATCTGATATAAACTCTTTGGAATCTCTCTAGTCAAAGAGTTCTTGGCAAGATTCAGATCAACAAGCCTGACGCATTTTGTCAATCCGTCAGGGATGTAACCTGTCAACGAATTGTTTTCAAGATGCAGAGAAGACAACTGTTTCAAGGATCCAAGCTCTGTCGGAATTTCGCCTGAAAAACTGTTGTTGCTCAGATAAATCCTCTCTATATTCGTCAGTTTCCCGAGTTCAGGAGGGATCTTGCCGGAGAATCTGTTGTTCTGCAAGATCAGCTGGCTAAGTTCAGCTGAGAGTCCTATCTGAGAAGAGATCTCTCCGGTGAGACGGTTATCGCTGAGATCGATCATCTTAGCAAGAGGGAGAGCCCAGAAGCCTTCGGGAACATGACCAGTAAGAAGATTCTGGTTAATCCTGAGTCTCAAGAGAGATTTGCAGCCAGCGTAGGATGCCGAAATCTCTCCGGAGAATTGATTCTGTACAGCGAGTAAGAACTGTAGTTTCTTGTTTCGGCATAAGAAACGAGGGAATGGACCTGTAAACCGGTTTTCGGATATATCAACCGTGTCCAACGGCGAAAACCGGCCGATGTTAGGCGGGAATTCACTGGAGAAGTTGTTCCGGTAGATTGATAAGGAAGTTAGGAAATGTAATTCTCCGAAACCAGAAGGGAACTTGCTGGTAAAGTTGTTTTGATGGCAGTGGAAGACTCTGAGCTCTTTCAAGTTTCCGAGTTCTCGAGGTAATGCGCCACTCAGCTGGTTTGAAGAGACATCAAGCTCTCGTAAATGAGTCAGTTTTCCGATCTCCGGAGGGATTTCACCGGTTAACTTGTTGTCGTATAACTCGATCTTGGAGAGATTTTCCAGCCTTGTGATCGAGGCTGGAAAATCTCCCGAGATTCTGTTCCTGGCGATGTCGAAAGTGTCGAGAGCGTTCAGATCAAAGATGGAGTCTGGAATGTGTCCGGTCAAGTTGGATTTAGCTAAGTAGAGCCAAGTGAGTTTCTTCAAACCGCCGATACTCTTGGGAATCACGCCTTCTACGTAGTTGTTGTTTCCGAGACCGAGTGAGACCAACAGCTTCAGGTTCCCCACCCAGCTCTGAAACTCTCCGGTTAAAAAGTTCGCGGAGACGTCGAGAGTCTCTAGGTTTTTCAGAGGGAAGAAGTCAGGGATGGTACCAGAGAGGTGATTGGATGTGAGGTTGAGGACTTTGAGGTTTGTGCAGTTGAGTATCTCCGGCGGGATTGGGCCCGAGATGAGATTGCAGGGGAGGGACAAGGTAGTGAGTTTTGTGAGAGATGAGATAGCCGGAGAAATGGAGCCAGAGAGATTCGAGTTCTCTAGAGAGATACCAGTGACTTCACCGGAGAGTGGGTCGCACGTGACGCCATGAAACGTGCAGGGTGAACCGGAGGGTTTCCAAGATTGTAGAACGTTGTGAGGGTCGTTAAGGCGGTTTTTGAAGCGAAACAGAGCTTGCTTCTCAACTGTCGATTCTGTGATTGGCGGGAAAATTGAGAGGAGAATTGTTACGGCCACGGTGGCGAGTATGACACGTCGGTTGTCTGGTCTTCTCGACATTTAGGGTGATATCTAAGGGCAAAACTGACAATTCCGTAGGTTAGGTAGTCATCATGGTCGATGCACTGGAATTCACCTAAGAAACAAATAAAAAAAATCAACAAACAAACATATATCATATATGAATACCAAAAACATATCAGAACATTTAGAGAAAAAAAATAGGAAAATATATTAATGTCTGTGGAATCGTGGATGGTCATGTTATTATATATATGGTTTTCCGATTGTGATTAGTGTTATTATATTCCATGCATACATACATGTATTATATGATTATTAAAAATATTGGGTTCATGGGATTCTTACCTAGTTTTATGTAACTGATAAAATAAAATCTGTAGTGAATTTCTTTAGTTGGGTACTAGACTAAAGAAATGAAGTTAATGAACAAATGTTTTTTTTTTTATAAATGGACATATAAAGCTTGCTTGTGTCATAAACATACACAAACTCAATAAGTGAGCTTTAAAGGTACTCATTACAGTGCATACAGTTTATTTTCATCTGCTAGATGATTAGGTTAATCATTTGTTTTCAAAGTAAGCAAATGGTTTATCTCTCACTCTCTTCTTAATATGTGAAAATACTATAGAAAAAACGCATTGAACTTTTTCTGAAAAAGAAGAAGAGAAGAAAGAATCCACGATTGAGGATTGAGTATGTTTTAAGGATTAATTGTCAAAACTTAAAAAAAATCAAGAGATCACTTATCATAATTAGTGGATATATAGCAAATATTTGTAAATTACTACAGCTAGTAACTTACACGTTATAAACTTTGTAGTTACAAGATTTCCAGCTTTTTATATCTTTCAATTTCTTACAAATATATAAAATAACCACAGAGCATAGATTCAGGGCCATTGAGCGAAGAAAATGAGTGAGAGTCTTGAAGATTCAAAACGACAACTAAGAAGAGCAAACAATATTTTTGGGGTTAAAATGTTAAGAATGAACAAACAATATTGAAGAATGGTACCTGAAATATATCAAAACAAACCAGAATCTCAGGTTGGAGAATAATCCTTCTTCAGTCTGTTGAAGTTAAACTTGAAAGATGTTAGTTAAAACATAATCAAAAACAGGGGAGAGGCTATTAAGAGGATTTTCAATTTGTCGTTAACTGGAAGAATTATAAAAGAAGGTGATTTTCTTTGGCTACTTCCTAGGAAAATCTATGGGGGAAGCAACAAAAAGCAAAAAGAAGTTCTGATTTCGAGGGGGTTCTTCTAATACACCAGATCAGCTGATTCTCATATAAGTGGAACAAGAAGTTATAAATTATTAATTTTGTTAGGGTTTCTTTTACAAACAAAATTGTGACGAAAACAAATACAGAGAAGGATGTCTTCAAGAAATACGAGAGAGAGATTTTTAAGATGGAGAGAAGAGAGATACGAGAGAAGTTTGTCGCTGAGAAATGGAGCCAAAAAGGTTAGTCTCAATTCTATCTTAAATCGACTCTCTCACCATATATTCCAATCTTTCTGAAAGTAATAAACTGTAAAATAAACAAAAGTAATAAAGATCATTGGTTTTGACATATTGTATGCAAGATGGATTGTATTTGATGATCTTTCGATTTTACAGTTAACGTCGCTTTCAGATAATTACAAAATCCAACGGTGCTGATATAGTTTTTAATATAAACAAATATCAAACAACAGACATTGACATTCGTAAAAGTTTTTCATCGCTGTAGACATTAATCTTGGGATGATTTCATTAAACTCTAATAAAATTTATATAATATACTATTTATCTAAAACAACATAGCGTTTCAATTAAAACGTAGCAACACATTATTTATTGTTACTAATGCGTAACAAATCGCTGTAGTTGAAAATTTGGAGAAACCAGCGAGAGTTATTTGAGTTACATTAAAATGAACAACAAATCGACTAGATCCCAAGTAGTTAAGGCAGATAAAAGGAACAGTGTGCTTTATAGTCTGAAAAATAAATTAAAAGAAGTAAAGAACATTAAAATGTTGTTGCGTCGATTACCCTTTTAAGTGAAGTTTCATAAGAATCGTCTAACCTCCTCAAAGTCCTTTTCTTTCTATATCCATCTCTCTAGCGTTACCCCTCTTTGATTCGAATCTAATAATGATTTACCTCCCATTTTGTATCACCCATCTTATATATTAAAACAGAAGTCATGACTTCTTTTCATGTGTGATTTTTTTAGTTTGGACCATTCCTAAAAAATATCATATTTTACATAAGTTCATTATTATATTTTTTAATATTTTTTATCTTTTTATTTGAAATACAAATGAATATATTTAAAATGTTTTAACAAAATCTTTTTAAAATCTTCTTAGAATCTTTTTAAATTTACTTTCAAAAATTAGTTAGTTTTAATTTAAATTATCATAAAATATAATTAGAAATTAAAATTGAATATAGTTTTGGTTTATAAACGAAAATTTAAATAAAATGGAATTAATTAATTTCACAAATAAATTTACTAATAATTTTCAAATATTTTGTTAGAAATAAATATTTATTTTCATTTTTTTTTTCAAATTTGTTTTCTAATAAAATAAAAATCATGATTTTTTGATGAGTGATATTTTTATTTGGACCATCATTTAAATTTTATATTAAATGTATATCACTAATGCTAATATACATAATATTTTTAACTACTTTAATCATAATATCTTTTATATCTTTTATTTTTTTTAAAAAAAATTAAAATTCTAACAAATCTCTTGAAAAAGATTATAATAAGATCTTAATTGTCATAAATTGAATATACATATTTTCAACTAATTTTGTAATTAGTAATGAAATTTTACTAAAATAATAAAATTATATCCTATTATATCAATTTTATAATAATATCTATCATTTTAAAATAAAAATGTTATATTGAACAAAATATGATAAAATTATTTTAAATTGATAAGTTAACATATTTTATTTTCATAAATATAAAATATTTATGCTAAAAATATAATATGTTGGTAGAACGGGTTAATATTAGTAAACTGTATAATACATGTATAGAAATTTAACTTATCTTAAACTTTTAAATATACAGGAATTTATTATATAAAATTAATAAACATTAAAAATTACTAAAAAAATCTAGCGATTTGAATTACGGATCATGATTATAATAAATTAAATACAAAACTGTTTTCATATATGTTGTTTCATGCATTAAAAATTTTAATTTAGTAATAAAAAGCAAATTTAATAAGACAAATATATAATAAGCAACATATATATGTGATGATTTTAATTTACAGCATGAAAACTATAAAATTATTACATTTAGCATAATTATACAAACACTTAAATATGTGAGTAACATTAAAAATATATAATAATTATGTAAAACAAATATCTATATATATAAATGTGAAAATATATACCCGCACGGTTGTGCGGGTGAAAATCTAGTTTATTATTAAAACTAAGAGTAGTATTACTGGAGATCTATCTTGAATCTCTCATTAAGTTTGTTGTATCCATTAAAAAGGAAGATTTTTTAAAAAACAAGAAATGGTCAAAGAAAGAACAAGATAAGTTTTTTTTTTGGTGTGAGAGACTTTAACTGGGCCTAGGCATGGACGTTCGGTCGGATTTTTTCGGATCCTAAACATTTGGATTCAATAGGTATTTAGAAAATTTCAGTTCGGGTCAGTTTTTTCGGATCCGGGTCGGTTCGGATTTATAATTAAAATACCCAAAAAAATACCCGTAATTTTTCGGGTCCGGATCAGATTCAGATATTTAGGATCTAAAAAAAACACCCAACTCCATCAAATTTAGTCGATATTGTCATATATATCTAAAATTTTACAAAATAACTTAAATGAAACTATTAATAATTAAAATAAAACATTTTTAAACTCTAAATTTTACATTTTAAAGCCTCATATTACTTAAAAAATGTTACAAAATAATAATAAATATTGTTAACAAAAAATATTTCAACTAAATCATAAAATATATATAAAATAGAACACAAAAAATCATAGTTTTGGATATGCATGTTTTTAAGTCGGGTACAAATCAGTTCTTATCGGGTCAGTTTTTTTGGGTCGGTTCTTTTCGGTTCCGGGTTTTTCGAGTAAAATAAATTTAGACCCAAAAAATACTTCGGTTTCGGGTCGGGTATTTTGAGTCGGTTCCGAATCGGTTTTTCGGGTCCATGTTAAAATGCTCAGACCTAACTTTAACAATAGATTCTAAAACCAGATGTCAAATTGTCAATTGTTCAATTTTCTTTATTTTAAAATTTAATTCATCTCATCTTTATCATTATTTTATAACTGAAAGACGAACAATTCTTCTAAAACACACATAAAAATTCATCACAAGTATATCAAATAATAAAGAAAATGACCAAAACAGATTTATTAAAAAGTATAATACTAAAATACATTTAATGAATAATAATATTAGTTTAAATTTTATACTCTAAATTTGAAATTCTAGACTATAAACTCTAATCCTCAAAACCCTAATCCCCCACCCAAAAAACTAAGACTAACTAACTAACCAAAAAATGAATGTATTTTAAACCTTTTAGTAAATGTTATTTTAATTATTTTATGTGCTTTCTTATGATAATTTTTTGTACTATTATACAGTATTTCTCTTAAAACATTGATACAAGTTACATAATCAATGTTGAGGCTCTAATAACTGGCCATTCTCTTTCTGCTGCTACAGTGCTACTTGTCAAAGCCGTAGTGTAGTGGCTGTCCAACATTTTCAATTTTTTTATGCCATATGCTAAATTAAAATTTTGGGTTCTTGTTATTCATATAAATTTTTTATAGTGTCCATATACAACTAAAATGAACGCTAAAATTATAATATCCTAAACGATCGGTTCCTTTACCTATGCTCCGGACCGGCTCCATGCCGGCCAAATAAGACATTGTGGAATCAAAAATTAAAGAGTATGGCTCCTATTGGCATTGTGGAATAATTATATATCATATAACATTTAATCACAACAATCCCACGACACTAAACATATGTGGCCACACGGATATGATATCATATTTTAAGATTTATTTAAAAATCTGGAATATGAATTTATTTGTGGGCTTTAACACTATTTGGGGATTAGTATGAGCTTCTCTATGGATTTAAAATATCTCCAATGTTTAAAAAAAAAATTTAGGGTCTAACTGGTGATCACCATTAGAGGAACATTAGAAATGAGTAAGGAAAAATGTAGAGGAATAAAAAAAATTATTCCTCATCAATGTTGGGAGGAACACATTTGTTTTATATTCCTCTAGAATAAAAATAATGAACAGTAATGAAATGAAAAGAATATTAAATGGTAAAATAAAATAAAAATAACAAGAAATGCATTATTCATTTTCGTTTCTTGTTCACTAGTCAGAAATCACAACTAACATATCCTACAAATAACTTCATTGCACTATAAATAGTTACCAGCTTGATACTTGAAAAAAATATATACCTTTTATCTTGTCCTTATACAAAAAAAAGAGTAAGAATCACGCAACATTTTAGCCTCTATATTTTTATATAGTGTATTTTCTTTTTTTCTTTCTGTTGATTCTATAATAACTTTTTATACTTATTATTTTTTCTTGTGACGTCTGGTTAATTTCGGTTAAATGGGAAGATAAACGGCTTAAACTATGTGAGAAATGAGAATGAAAGAAAGATCTTAGATGTCTTTCCCAGCTGTATCCCCTTCCCTTAATTTCCACATTGGTTCATTTCTTTAGTGGAATATATCCAAAGAAACCTTATGTTTTGTGTATTAGATATTCGTCTGAGTTTACTAAAGTCGATCGATACTTTATAAAAGTTCATGCAACTTCATCTCCTAGTCATTTTTCCAATATAGAAGAAGAAAAGAGTCGAGTGATCCTTATTGACTTCATTATATTTCTTTTTCAATATCTTACATACATAAACATGTTCCATCAAGTAAAGACATTATTGGAAGGAAAATTTTCAGTAAGTTTGCCGATATTCTATGAAATATAGGACACTGAATAGATGGGGTTTCAGTGAGAAGAAAATAGCTAGCCAAATAGTGATAGTAGGGCCGAGGTTAGATAATAATTTACAATAATGTAAATATGGTGTGTATAATGTCTATAATTCGCAGAGTAGGACCGGCCAACAATGATTACAATATTGATCAGAGGAGAAGCTGATAAGAAGATCATATCTATCTTTAGACCTCTGATAATACAACTTCACTACTATACATTTATTTACTAGACACAAGATTATGCAACTTCATGGGAAACTGTTGATATTACTATGTGTATAAATTTATTTATGTAATACTCGTTATACTCGTTATAACGCACACAAAAAATGAGGTATAGAAAAAAAAACAATGGAAAATTTCCTTTTTTGGCCTCTATCTATGAGTAAAAATGAATTTAGACGCACTAAAGGAGTCAGCGCAATTCCGAATATGGGCTTGCCGTAGCAGTAAAATTGAATCATGGGAAAAAATATTGATGATTTGGTTAGGAGTGCAGTTAATTTAATATCGAGGCCAGAAGAAGGGAGACACGTTTTGAAGATGGATTTTAAGCGGTGAGTTCAGTGTAACAACGTCCCTTTCGGGACATGCACATGACAAAGATGAGTCTATCACGCGTATGTGTTTTTTTTTGTGTTACATGTGAACAGAATCCTCGACCTGTGTCTATGCACGTGTGACATGTTAAGACAAAAAAAATTGTAGCTCTATCTTGTGGTCCACTCATCTACCGTAACACGATGTGTTGTCTCTATGACTGGATAAAACTGTTCAACAATTGGCGACTAATGGTAAATTCCAGTTTTATGTTTTAGGCAAAATAACCACAAGTACATTTTCAGTAACCTGGTTTTACCAAGTGAATCTTGGATTAGAAGCGCTTATTTAAACCCTCTTGAAACTGGGGGTTATTAAGATCCCTAGTTCGATTTCCGTTTGGAATAGATGTTGATTTCTTGGGAGCTCGATCACGAGCTGCCCATGGATGATCACATGCCATAAAGGTAGAACTTCCTCAATAAAATAATAATCAGATTTTATAGCCAATAATGATTATGGGTTTCTATCAGAAACTAATTATGAAAACTGATGGTTGTAGAAACTTGTTAAGACTTTTCAGCAGCCACTGAGGTAGTATACCCAACAAGGTGTCTAGAAGAGGACCACTCGATCTCAATGGTTTCACTTTAGTTACGAAAACTGACGGCTGTGGAAGATAATTGATTCGAGGGAGACTGAAATCAAGTTCCTGTTCTTATTCTAAGATCCCATCAACAAGTTCATGAGTGGAATGGTCAAAAATACTTTTCTGTAGGTTTAAGGAATGAGGATGTGCGTTGAGAGATGATTGATTTTGTGGTTCAAGGCTTTTTGTTCTATGGTCCCCTATCATCATATCACCCATTTCAGTTTCCTTAGTCAAACAATGATCGTGTATTTTTGTAAAGGGAAGCGACCAAAGACAAAAGTAAAATCAGAGGCAAGCACATCCGTCATAAGCATGACATCGTTTGGTATTTTGACTAAAGAAAGAGGAACAATCTTCAAGTATACCTTCTTCTGAGGTTGTTTATTTTTGGAACTAGAATGCGTGACTGAAGTCAGCTGTTCAAAAGGATTTAACAGAAGAAAAACAAGATTTTACATTCAGCGTTAATCTCAAAAGACTTGTCCTTACAGGTTTTGGGAAACAATTCAACAAATCATTGTTGTGATGGCTCTGTTTCCGCATGGATTCACTTACTTTCATCGTTTGTCTATTCGTCTGCAGACTGCAACAACAAGGAAACAAAAAGAAAGAAAGATTCAATATCATGTTATAATTTGTGTAATGAATTTAAGAAGATCAATTGTTCAGAGGTAAAACGCGAGATTGGTAAATAAGGATGTCAAGTTAGCCATCATTTTCATTTGCAATTAAAAATATCTTCTGCTACTTAATCCCACATTACAGATATGTTGGGCATTGATAGTAGAACTTGCAAGAGAGAAGTGCTTTCAACCCAGTAAGTATCCAAGTCATCACTATATGAAATGATACATAAATAAACTCAATGTGTCGTATGAGTAGCAAAACCACAACACTAACTCAATCCTCAGAGCGTTGAATAAGTAAATTACAAAATTCAGAGGACCCGTTTGCTTAATTCTACTATAACAATAGGCAGGCAAAGATTGGTTGCTTCTTATGTATGTTTCAGCTCAACTCAACAATCTCTCTAACATTTGCTCCCCCATTATCAATTTTTTCTACCAAAGAATACATTTGACAAAATGAAATTACAAAACTAACCTGAGATACAGTCTGAGATACAGAAGAAGTCTCTGTGAATGAAGGCGGAGCATCAAAAGCACGAGAGCAGTCAGTGTATGCAGAACCAATACCAAGTCCAGCACCAAAAGCAATCGATGCCCATCTTGTTACAGGACTCCCTACACACAAAAATCAAAAATTCAAACTTTTTTTAAAAAAATCAAAACTTTAAACAATGATTATCCAACCAAAAAAAAAAAAAATTGGAGAAGCGAAATGCCAATTCATTCCTAGAAACGAGATCCGTAATCACACTACGTATGTATCCACAAACAAACAAATACAAGTAAGTTATCAGAAGTGAAGGGGGTGATTAAAACACCGAACTGAAGAAGAGAAGACCGGCGAAGGCGCCGCCGAGTGAGGAGTAGACGAAACGGCGGGTCGTGAGATCGATACATGCGTCCCACTTCGCATTCACATCGTGCTCCTGTGGCACACTCTCCTTCCCCTCTCCCATTTTCCTCTTTCCGATTTGGTCCCTTTCGAGTTTCGTGCTTTCCTTTCTCGGCGTTGCTCGATAGAAACGACATTAGTGGGCTCACTATTGGGCCTAATAAAGTTGACAATATATCAGGCCCAGTTGGCTCATATTTGGGCCTTACTTAGAAAGAACCACAACCATCTTTATTGAAGTCTTCGGAGCTTATCTTAAATTATGTCGGAAGGTGACGACAAAAGAAAAAACCAGTTCGATCGGTCTGACCAATATACCCCCCTTCGTACTTCCACACTTCAACTCATTCTGTCTGGTCGCCTCACTCGCTGTTATACCAAAAATCGATTTCCCGATTTAGAAACATCACAGAAACAATAATACCACATATCAAAAAGAAATGGCGGACGAATCAATCACCACCACTCTCCCCTCGCCGGAAGAATCAAAGCCTACTCTTGAAGTCTCGGCGAGAGAGACTGAAACGGCGGTAACCACCTCCACGCCGGAAACGCAAACCACGGCGGCGAATCCTGAGGTGACGCCGGAAGAGCATCCGCCGCCGAAGGTTACTGAAACGGCGGTAACCACCTCCACGCCGGAAACGGAAACCGCCGCGGCTCAGCTTGAGGTAACGCCGGAAGAGCATCAGCAGCCGAAGGTGACGGAAACGGAAACGGCGTCGACGGAGACTTCGCAGAAGGAAGAAGCTGCTGAAGATGAGACGACAAGGATCCCGCAGAATCTCGGCTCGTTCAAGGAAGAGAGCAGCAACCTCTCCGATCTATCAGATTCAGAGAACAAATCTCTCAACGAGCTAAAGCATCTCGTGCGCGACGCTCTCGACAACCACCAGTTCGGTTCAGTCCCCAAACCGGAAGAAGACGCCGCCAACGCACCGGAAGAAGTCACGATCTGGGGAGTCCCGCTCCTCGAAGACGACAGAAGCGACGTCGTTCTGCTGAAGTTCCTACGAGCTAGGGACTTCAAGGTGAAAGATTCGTTGACCATGCTCAAGAACACGATCAAGTGGAGAAGGGACTTCAAGATCGACGAGCTGGTCGATGAAGACTTAGTGGATGATCTTGACAAGGTCGTGTTCATGCACGGACACGACCGTGAAGGCCACCCGGTGTGTTACAATGTCTACGGCGAGTTCCAGAACAAGGAGCTTTACAACAAGACGTTCTCCGATGAGGAGAAGAGGAAGCATTTCTTGAGGACGAGGATTCAGTTCTTGGAGAGGAGTATAAGGAAGCTGGATTTCAGCTCCGGTGGTGTTTCCACATTTTTCAGATTAACGACATGAAGAACTCTCCGGGGCTGGGGAAGAAAGAGCTTAGATCGGCGACCAAGCAAGCCGTGCAGTTGCTTCAGGACAACTACCCTGAGTTTGTGTTCAAACAGGTAACATCAGATTCTTCTTCATTGTCCAGATTCAGACATGATTGGTTATGTTTTGTTGATAAAATTTTCAGGCCTTCATCAATGTTCCATGGTGGTACCTTGTGTTTTACACTGTGATTGGTCCGTTTATGACACCAAGGTCAAAGAGCAAGTTGGTGTTTGCTGGTCCTTCAAGATCAGCCGAAACCCTTTTCAAGTAATATTTCAAAAGTTTTTTTTTTGTGGTTTTGTTTGTTTAAAACTCTTAAGACTCATCTGACACATATTTGAAAAAATGTGTGACTATAGATACATATCACCTGAACAAGTCCCTGTACAATACGGAGGATTAAGTGTAGATCCTTGCGACTGCAATCCAGACTTCTCATTGGATGATCCAGCCTCTGAGGTCACTGTTAAGCCCGGAACAAAGCAGACTGTTGAGATCATAATCTATGAGGTTAGTGCATTCTACACCTTTCAAGTCCTCATCATTTTAGTATGCAATATTCAAAACATTAGATAGTTATTAAATCTCTATGCAGAAATGTGAGATTGTGTGGGAGATAAGGGTTATTGGATGGGAAGTGAGCTACAAGGCAGAGTTTGTGCCAGAAGAGAAAGATGCGTATACAGTGGTTGTTCAGAAACCGAGGAAGATGAAACCGGCCGATGAACCGGTGTTAACTCAAAGCTTCAAAGTGAATGAGCTTGGCAAGGTTTTGCTCACAGTGGACAACCCAACCTCTAAGAAGAAGAAGCTTGTTTACAGGTTTAATGTCAAACCTCTCTGATATTTCCAAAAAAAATGAAACTCTTTTAAACTTAAAAAAAAAAAAATACAAACAGTGTGGTTTCTGGTATGCTTATGTCTTTGTATATGCGAGTCTACTTTTTCATATAATTTATCATTTTGTGTGGTTTATACGATGGAGCTTTCTGCATCTTTTGCTCTTGTAATCATTTGGAGAGAATATGTTTTACATGACTTTCTGTAATAAAAATTCTTTAATAAATCTCTCTACCCTTAATTGATTGTGTTGATACTGAAATCAATTGTATACGGACTAGTTAGGTGTTGTGCAACATCAACGATAAATCATGAGTTGAAATAAATGAAAGAGATTCGTAAGGCTGTTGATTTACACGTTGTAACAACTTCTCGACACTGACATATTGTTGTCTGGAGACTGGAGTGGGTGGAAGTGGTTCAGTTTCACAATGTGTGCCTTGTTTACCCAAAACTTGTTGGCTGTTACGTCATTCAAATGCCAATTATGGTTTGGGAAAAGTTTTCTTTAAAAATGAATGTTATTTCAACTATAAACAAAAAGTAGTTTATCCATGTCTAGCATTTCATAAACCTTAATTATATATAAAGATATTATTCTGGTATTACTCAATAATATATTTACAAATTATCATCATTGTCAATAAATAACAATGAACAAACATATTTTAGACAATACCAATCAAGTCCGAGTAAGAGCTAAGTTGAGTGTAACGTTTTGATGTGGGACAAACCAACACAAAATATATACAAGTTTGACGTGGGACAAGCTATCATATTTTCCTCACCTCAGAATTGGACATCTGAATCGTGAAGTTTGTGGAATTGAATAGAACAAGGATTTTGATACCATATTATAATGAATTTAACTCACGAAAAATGAAAAATTGCCACACATGTACATAATATCCACAAATCTTTTAAAATGAGATAAACTCATATTTCCTACGTTTCAAATGTCGTTTAAATTTTTGTACACAAATTAAGAAAATAGTTAGGTGTTCAATTTTACAGTTATATGACTATTGAAATTCTATAGTATTTATTGTTTTTCCAAATTTAGTTAAGATCAATATTTATTTTGTAAGGAAAGTTTTACTCTACACCAACACATAAATTGAAACGAAGGAAGTACTCTCAGCAAAAGATTTTAACAAGTACCAACAACAAATTTAAGACGTTTTGTTCAGCGCCTTATCGTCGCCTATGGTTAAATACTAAAACTGTAAAACGAGTAAACCTATAAACTTATGTTATAGAAATGAAAGTGATCAACCGACCACACGTTGTTTTCTTTTATATATGTCCTTTCGGTTGATCCCCGGCCGGTCTCGGGAAAAACACATTTAATGTTATAAAGTTGACTAATTCGAAAGTGTACCACACTGTATGACTTGAGTTTTAAATATCTTCCAACCAATGATAAGAGATGAACCGATTATCTATTAGGGCGCATTTAGTGTTATTCAATTGTGTGAAAGTGAGATCTTTTACATCATTGGTGAATTAAAAATAAGGGAAAGCAAAAAGGAAGTAAATGAAGAGGAATCGATGAAGAAGCACATGCGACAACTTTGGCTAGTAGTGAATCTGTTCAAATTCCATTCCTGGCTGTTACTCTTGTGTCGGTCCATGCATGTCCCTCCCTTTTCTATTGTTTGTTATTTATCCATTTTTCATATAAACTCCGAACTGTCTTCGGACCCGACGCTATGATCACTACCACTCTCATACATTTATTACACATTATTCATTTGTAATCATTACAATACATTTTTTGGTAAAAGTCATTACAATACAGGCTTGTACTAATTATAAACTCAGCATTTAGCTGCTGTCAAGTTGTCACACTGTATGCGTTCAACTTTCAATATTCTTGATCTATCATTTTAATATAAGTCAAGTCAAGACTCTAGGTTTCTGTTCATATTCAAATATTAGTATAATACTGTCGTTTTCAAAATAAATGACGTAAGTTGATGAAGAAAAAACTAAAGGACAATGACATGCATACTGTTATACTATAGTTAAGATGAAAATATTAGTTTTTATCATCATGGCGAGGGCCGTAGTTATGTATTTAATTATTAGTTTGACAATCATGCGGATTACACTTTTTTTCTTTCTTTTTTTAGACTTGATGTTAACTTTAGCCTTAAATTGATTTATGAGTTGGCCATACCAGCTAGTCATTATTAGTTTGCATTTGATTCAGTTCACACCTGTCCGGGTATGTCTATTTGGTGTGGATATCTGGAAATCTCGTTGCGGATTCGATTCGAATTTGGATATCCGTTTAAATTATGTTAAAAAATCAAAACATCAAAATATACTTTTAAATTTTAAAAATCCAAAAAAAAATATACAAATATAAATTTGAATAGTGAAAAATTAAATATCTAAAATTAATATAAAAATTGGTTTAATTTGGATATTTAGATTAAAAACATGTAGATATTCTGGATATTTCTGTTATTTTTAGTATTTTGCTATTTTTAGATAAATATTGTGGCTATGTTGGATAATCTTTAGATACTTCCATGTATTTTGAATATTTTATAGATATTAATATGAAAATAATTAATATATTAAATATATAATTGTAATTAAGTTATCTATAAATATCTAAAATATTTTGGTTTGGATCGAATTTAATTCAAGTTTTTTAGATATTAAAATTTTGAATTCATTGAGATATTTTATCAGTTTCAGTTTTATTTTGATATTAACTTTTAGATCAAATTCAGTTCGGTTCTTTAGATCTGGATATTTTGCCCACTCATGGCCAATATATTGTCTTTTGTCTTTGCAAATTGCAGTTTAGAAAGAATCCACTATAATATATTGTAACCAAAATATATAAGTTTAATGTTAAATATATAATTCTTTTCATGTCAAATACAATGAATGATGTGCCCTTGATTTCCTCTCTTATCCAAGGACTATAGTCCATAATTCAATAATAGGATCCATTAAGAAAACTTTTGTAAAGTATATTTATATTATTAAATGTATATTTAGGAAGACTTTCATCAATATACATCTATGAATAACTTACTAAATTTGTATATATATTTACTAAAATATTCTTAAATATGTATAATATATTCTTAAAGTTTTTAAAAACCTTTCTTGAGTTTGCACTCTAATTTTCTAAAGATATCCTACATATTTAAATATGCAGGCTAATTTTAGAAAAATGTCATACATATAAGGAAGAAGTTCTGTAATATACATATATGTTACATCCAAGAAGTCTAATTACACATTTATGAAAGCATTACTGAATTCTATAATTTTTTTTACAAATTTAGAAAGATATCATATATATTATGGAATGTCTTCCTAAACTTAAAAAAGGATTCCCAAAATAATTATTCTTTTTTTTGAGAAAAATATTTTTTTTAAAAAAAAATATTTATTTATTTTATATATTTTGCAAATAATTAAGTAAAATTATAAGTGCAGGTATGAAAATTATTTATTCGTTCAATAAAACTTATTTTGATCACTTTATCTTTAAAGTCTATTTAGAAAAAAAAAACTAAAAATTGCTATATATGAGATTTACCCTCATATTTGTATTATTAATTTGGAAATAAATTTTCGCTTTTGAACCATCACGTTAAAAGTTAAAGCGGTTAACGTCATTAATACCTTTAATGAATAATTAGATTTTTAATATATATTTAATCATCAATTAAAAATAAATTCATTAATTTGATGATTATCATTGACTAAAAATAATTTATATTGGGTTATAAAATCTTTATTAATCTTAATTAATAATTAAATTTGTTAATATATAATTAATCATAAATTAAAAACGAATTTACTTAATTTGATAACTATGTTATATAACACTAGTTTATATTGTGTTATCTAAAAATTATATACATCATAAATTTTTAGAAGCTAGATAGATCCTTGTATATTTTTTAAAATTTTTTTTGTTTATAATTGTATGTATAGATGAGTTTTTTTAAATTATGCAATAAACGATAATTTTATTATACTAAATAACTTTGTCATATTTAAATAATTTGATATTTAATTTATTACTAAATATTTCGAACACATGAGTATTTTTAAGTTTAGTTTAATTATTAAAGTATTTATATTATGATGAAAAAATTATATATAAAAATCATTTGTTATTCAATTTATTATTAAACATTTTAAACGTATGACATGAACAATAACTTATTCTAATGGTATTTGAATTGATAATATATCTACTCATAAATATTTTTAAGATTATTATGCCCTCACGTGCGGTCAAAACATCTAATATATTCATTGAACATTATAATTATCTTGATGGATAATACATTACAATCTAAATTTATGCATTTAACTTTCAACTATTGGGGGATTTGGTAGGAGAATTTTCCCAATGCTTTACAAGACAGAGAAAGACATATATAAATAATTAATACATTAAGGTAAATAAAGAAACAAAGTATTGTTCTTGCTTTTGAATTTTAATCACATATTATTCATACACAAAACATCCCAATGCTCAAAACAGAGCAAACCATTCCAGCAAAACACAAGTACAAAAATAACATTTTACATTTCAAATCACATAATAAATAAGAAAATAATCCTTCTTCTTCGTCCTTCCAACTGGGTTGTGGTAATTGACATGTAGTTTCAATTTTTTTTTATCTGGATGTGACCTGACATATAGTTTCAAGTTTCATTTCAAAGATCAGATATTGGTAGAGTTTTGAACCTGTAGAGCACTTTCTTCTTCTTGGAAGTCTGGTTATCGATTGTGATCACAATCTTTCCCGGTTCACCCACCTTAAAAGATTCAGTTATAACGGGTTCATCGGTTGACTCAATCCTCCGGTTCTTAGAGACAATCACAGCATAATTTCCCTCTGTGGTCGGCTCAAACTGAGCTCCATAGCTAACATCTGCACCCAATACCCTTAGTTCCCATGAAAGCATGCAAGCCTGCCACAAGCACCACAATGCACATTAATCTTTGTAATTAGCAATAATTCACAATATGAAATTTTAGTAGTCGGATTCTGAATGTATATACATCAGAGGCAGGCAAATCTATGGTGTATTTGGCAGCTGGTTTAACTATAGCTTCAGTTACAGTATCTTCAGTGGCTATAGGAATATCTTTGCTAAGTCCACCGTATTTAACCGGGACTTGTTCAGGAGAAATGTATCTGTTTCCAACCACAAACATAAGAGCTTAGTGACAAAAAAAAATATTTGAATTAGGAATTAGTAAAATCATAATTAATTACTGGTTAAATACTTGAAAATTGCATCGGTAGATTTAGATGGACCAGCAAGAACCATCTTGCTCCTAGTCCTTGGTGATGTGATGATCGATCCGAATGTTTTGTAGTAAGGAATGTACCACCATGGAACATTGATGAACAGCTGCAAAAAAAAAGGAAATATATATTATTTTCGTTAACTATATGGATTATAATATGGGCAAATCTCCAAAATAGCACATTTCTAAGTTTATATCACAAAAATAGCACTCAAAAACTAAAATGACCAAAATAACATTTTATCTTTTGAAAAATTTAAATTTTTTTATTTTTCAAATTTGAAATCTTATCCCCAAAACCTCACTTCTCAACTCTAAACCCTAAAACCTAAACTCTAAACCCTAAACCCTAAATTCTAAACCTTAAACCCCATCCCTTGAGTGCTATTTTTGTGACTTTTGGTCTTGAGTGCTAGTTTGGGAACAAAAACTTGATTTAGTGCTATTTTGGTATTTTTCTCTTATAATATCTTTAATTGTAATTATGTTTTGGAGAATAAGTTCTTCATTGACTGAAGCTGGTTTGTACTTTGTACTAGTGTTATTGTTGTGTATGTGTAACACTATTACGTACCTCTCTAGAGGCGAATTCAGGATAATTGTCCTCGAATTGCTTGACGGCGCGCCTGATGAATTGCCACAACGCTCTCTTGCCGAGTCCAGGAGCGTTCCTGAAGTCGCTGACGAACACAAACGAAGATTTAGCATCAGGGCTGCTGAAATCAAGAGCTCTCACACACTTCTCCTGTAGCTGAATCCTCCAGTTGAGGAATTTGTTAAGCTTCTCCTTGTCGGAGAAAAGCTCCTTGTTCTGGAACTCACCGTAGGAGCTGTAGATCACTACATGACCTTCCTTGTCGACACCGTGAGCGAAAACCATCTTCTCGAACTCGCTCGCTTCTTCTACGAGCTCGTCGATTTTGTTTTCCTTACGCCATTGGACGGTGTTTTTCAGCATCGTCAATGCGTCTTTGACCTTGAAGTCTCTTGCTCGGAGGAACTTTAGGAGGATCACATCGGATCTCTCGTCTTGGAGGAGAGGAACTCCGTAGATGGAGACTTCTTCCGGCTCCATAGGCTCTGCCTCGGAGACTACGGTGTTCTCTGGAGGAGTGACGGAGACTATCGACTCTTCGATTGCTTCCACGGTCTTGGTTCCATCTTCTTCAACACTAGAGTCTTTCTCGGTGGCTGACACTGCTTCTTTCTCCTCTGATTTGGTCTCTGCGGGAGCCACCGCATCAGTTTTCTCCTCCAACTTAATGGCTTCCGGTTTCTCTTCTTCCTTCTTTTCCTCTGTTTTGTCTTCTCCTTTGGTTTCCTCGGCCGGCTTCTTCTCCTCTGGTTTCTCTTCCTTCACCGGTGCCGGAGAAGTGAATTCCCGTTTGTTCAAAGCCTCCCTCACGAGCTCTTTAAACTCCGCAAGTGCCTTCTTCTCAAGTTCCTCAGGGGATGGAACAATCACCTTCTCAGCTACAACTGTCTCTTCTTCTTCCTTCTCGGACTCGGCCTTCTCCCCCGAGGCAACCGTAGGAGTCACGTCCTTCTCCGCCACCGGGGGAGGTACAGTCACCTCCTTATCTGTCATTGGTTTCTCCGCTGCTGTGACAACGACATCAGCTGTTTTGTGTGCCTCTTCTTGAGCCATTTTGAAATTCAAGAAAGGAAATGGAGGGAAGAGAGAATTTTGGAAAGTGAATGAGAGAAGAGAGAGGACGAGAGGGGTTTTATAAAACGGAAGGCAAAAGGGAACACACACAGACTGGTCGGGGCTGTTTTTCCGACAGCTCATTCGAACGCTTTCTAAGTGGGTCCTGTTTCTTTTTCCTCCAACGGCCGTCTTTTGCTTCACGAATTAGTATTAGGCTATTAGCACACTTCCTATTTTTAAATCATTAACCAAATCACTTTTTTTTTTAGTTTTAGTTTTTCCTACTCTTTCCCTAATTAAAAATTATATTATTTAATGTATTTATAAATATATATATTCCTCGTATAAGCGATGCTTTTTTAAAAATATCGTATATGTTAATAAAAGAGAAAAAGACCAAAATAGCATTAAATCAACTTTTTGTTCCCAAACTAGCACTCAATGCCAAAAATCACAAAAATAGTACTCAAAGGGTGGGGTTAGGGTTTAGAATTTAGGGTTTAGGGTTTAGAGTTTAGGTTTTAGGGTTTAGAGTTGAGAAGTGAGGTTTTGGGGATAAGATTTTAAATTTTGAAAAATAAAAAAAATTAAATTTTTCAAAAGATAAAATGCTATTTTGGTCATTTTAGTTTTTGAGTGCTATTTTTGTGATATAAACTTAGAAATGTGCTATTTTGGAGATTTGCCCTTAATAAAATCTGAAACATATTTTGATGATCTCCTTGATTTTTGAAGATATTCTACCTCGCTTTTCTCCCCTAGTCTTCAAGATTTACCCTACATGAAGCTTTACTAATGTTTGAGGTGAGGAAAAAAGTGGAATCATTTGAGAAAGAGAAAGAGAAGGGGGCATGGTAGTCATGTACATTTTGCATTGTATATGAAGCTGTTTTTCCTCCCTCTTCTTTTCTAATTAAGCCACTTGCTTTTTATTTATATTTTAACATATGATTAATCACAATATTCAGTACGCATATTTAAAATTTATTATATACTTTTTGATGGAGGCAAATAATCTTAAGAGAAATTAGCAGCAATGACCAAAAAATATAATTAACTACGTATTAAAAAGGTACTAATATTTCTTGTATATATACGCCGAGTTGTTTGGTATGAAGCCGCATATCAGAAATGCAAGAAATCAAATTAAGTTAAAAAGACAACCACAATGTCACAAGATTATTTTTAGAATTTGTTTGGTCTATTGTAAACATACGACTTGGCGAACCACAAGTAGGAGGCTAAACCAATGGAGCTGAGACAAGCCAGAAGCCAGTAGAAGTAATCCAAATGAGCCTTGTTCAGGTCGTTATCGAACCAGCTCGTTTGACCAGACTGCCTCGTCACCTTATCAATGAAGGATATCATGAAGCTGCTTAGAAAGTTGCCGACCCCATAAATGCTTAGATTCAAAGCCATACCAATGCTCCTAAGCTCACAAGGGACTTGGTCATAGAAGAGTTCTTGCAAACCCACCATTGTCAGCATGTCCGCGACTCCAATGAATACGTACTGTGGAACCAACCACCACACGCACATCAGTGTTGTGGCATCATCCCGTGCGGTTTGGAGCCTTTTGGTCTCGACCAAGGCGGCTACTACCATAGCAAGAATGGAGAGAACCATGCCTGATCCAATCCTCTGAAGCATTGTGATTCCTGATGGGCACTGAGTGAAGGATCTTGCGATAGGGACAAGTAGACGGTCATAGATTGGGATGAAAATGATCATTGTTAAGTTTATGAAACATTGAAGTGTAGCTGCAGGGACTAAGAGTCCTGGTGAGATTGACCTGTCCATTGTGGCTCCCTGCTTTGTGAAGAAAGTGTGGGATTGAGCACATACAATGGCATAGACCAAGCAACTCATCCATATGGGAGCAAGCTTAAGCACTGCTTTTGCTTCTTCAATTTCAGCCAAATCACATGAGATCGCCGCCTTGTCAAGGAACCTTCCATAATACATACATAGAGGAACCAAATTGGTATAAGCACAGTTATGCCCTGAAAACATTCTAAAGAAAAGTAACATATCTCTGTATAATGTTACCTGAGCTGCTTTGAGTCATGAACAGGTACCATAAGGAGGGTCTGGTTGGGGTTATATATATCTAAACCTGGTTGTCCTCTGTTCCTTACAGCCTCCATAAAAACATGACTGATTCTAGCAAAAGGGTTTTTCTTTTCTCCTCTTGCAGTGCTGAAACGATAGTTCTTAGTTCCAAGAAGGAATATAAGCAGAGAAAGTAGCATGGAAACACTTGGAATACCAAATCCCAAGGACCAACTTAGGTTCTCTTGAATAAATATAGAGATCAAACGAGTGGTCAACACGCTAATACAACTTCCAAACATTAACCAGTTAAAGTAAGAGCTTAAGGCATCCCCATCAAGTTGATCAGCTCCAAATACCCTAATACATGGTTTGTAACCGCCATGGCCTATGGCTATAAGATACAAAGAACAGAAGAAGAGGGTCACTTGGAGTTGACTTGGATCTTTGTGGTGAGAAGAAATCATGGTTGAAAACGACAGTTGCCCATGTCCCTATTTGTTTCACCAGATCTTCTTCTTATTAGAAATAAATTCGCAACATTATGACAGTCTTTTAACATGTGCAAGAAAAGTAGTCCAACATAGCTATGGTACAAATAATTCAAATTTCTGTAAGAAAAAAAAAACATATGCATATAAAACTGGAATCTATAATTTTTACAAAGTATTTCACCATTATATATATTATATTATATTTCTTTTTATTGGAAAAACTAAATATAATCTACTAGATTTTTTTCAAGTGAAAGTAGAGAGATATTTAAGAAGAATTTGTTGCATACCAAGATATACAGAGAAGATGCAACTAGGATAGTACGGAAACGACCGAGAAACGAGTCAGCGATAAAGCCCCAGAGGAGAGGCAGAAACGACACCGTTCCACTCCATGCGTTGACATTCGCAGCAGCTGCAGCCGTTGACTCTCCCAATGGTCCCGTCAGGTACGTTATTAGGTTCGAGGAAATCCCGTAAAAGGCGAAATGTTCGGCCATTTCTACACCTACAAGCAAAGAAAACACAGCGGATTCTGTGAATCTATAATAAGAGATAACAAAGCTAATATCGTTAAGATCGATCGATATGGGGTTTACTAACCGATGATAAGCCTTGCCGATTTCCATCCTCCAGATGAGGATCTCATGGAACCTTCGGTGGTGCCTGGATGAAGAGAGTCTTCGAGCTCATCGCAGACGTTTGCCATTGGCTCATTTAAAATAATCATCGTTTTTGGTATTGGTCTTGACCTTTGTATATGGCAAGGTGACAAGTTGTATTTAAATATATTTACTACGGTCGCTGGGACATGTAAGAGTACACTCTGGTCATTTTTTAATCGATTTAATTAGTTAAACCATTTCTAATATATTTCTCTATATTTTTATAAAATAGAAAAATTAATAAGATAAATGATGTCTATTCTAGTGTATTTCTTTATGAAAAAGTAACTTTCCTTTATTTTTCTCTCTAAAAATAGTAAAGAGTTGAAGTTGATTTTACAACAAATGAAGTATGTTAGTTACAGATTCAAAATAAAATAAATTAAATGAGAAAACAATTTTTCTGTAAAGGTATGTAGTATATTATGTGTCTGAATTTAACCATTAAAACATTTATGAGAAATTCCTTAAGATATTTTTTTTTAGTTTATTTTCACAAAATAACTCTCAAGAAAAAAAATGATCAAAAGAAAATTTTATTAAATGGTAAAAATACATTTATACCCTAAAGTTAACTAATCTAAACTTAGGATTTAGAGTTAAATGTGGAGTTTTGAAGATATGGTTTCAAAATTTTAAAAATAAAAAAATAAAAATTAAAAAATTTAAAATAAAAGAGGTTATTTTGATCATTTTTCTTCTTGAATTCTATTTTTGTGACAAAAAGTAAAAAATGCTATTTGAGAGAATTGCCCAAATATTTAAGCAAAAAATAATGGCTTACAAAGATTAATAATGTCTAATAGCATATGAAAATCTGATGCTATACCTCTAACTACTTTCATTGATCTTTTTTCTTCATATCAATCAATATTATTCCTCAAGATAGATAAAGAGTTTACTTTGGGTTCTTGTATACATACGACTTGGCAAAATAGACAAAGGAAACGAAGGCCACAGAGCTTAGACAAGCAAGTAGCCAATAGAAGTAATCAAGATGTGCTTGGTTCAGGTTGTTAGCAAACCAACTCACTTGACCGGACTGACTTGTGGCTTTCTCGATGACAGCGACCATAAAGCTACTCAAGAAGTTGCCTATGCCAACTACACTAAGGTACAAAGATAGTCCCAAGCTCCTAAGCTCGACGGGTACTTGTCCGTAGAAGAACTCTTGTAAACCAACCATAGTGAAAACGTCAGAGACTCCATAGAGAACATATTGTGGAATCAACCAACAAACACTCATTGGAACCGTGGCTTCAGGCGAATCAACTAGCCCGTGATCTCGGGCCGTCTTGAGCCTCTTCATCTCCACCAAAGCAGCTATTACCAATGAAGGAATCGAGAGGAAAATGCCGGTGGAAATTCTCTGAAGCGTTGTGATTCCTGCTGGTCTATGAGTTATTGATCTTGCCATTGGGACAAATAAACGGTCGTATATTGGGATGAAGGCGAGGATTGATAGGTTTATGAAACATTGGAGTGTTGCTGCTGGGACTAATAGTGTTGATGAGATTGATCTATCCATTGTTGATCCTTGCTTTGTGAAGAAAGTAGGAGATTGAGCATACACAATGCCAAACACTAGGCAACACATCCAAATTGGAACAAGACTCAACACAGCTTTTGCTTCCTCAACTTCACGTGAATCACAAGAAATCGCCGCTCTGTCCAGGAATCTACAGTTTCCAAAACAAAACTTCTTATTGAAATCTTCTTTCAACTTTTGGATAAAAACTATTGACAAAAACTAGAAAATGTGATTATATTGAAACAAAAATAGACATAAGCTAACAACACATGTAAACACACAGCATCACCTGAATGTCTTTGAACTTTCTGTAGGGACTAGAAGGTATGTTTCTGAAGAAGTTTGTTGTCGGTTTTTAGCTGCAGCAACGAAAACACGACCAATTCTAACGAAAGGGTTAGTATGCTTTCTGCCTTCTCCGGTGCTGAAGCGGTAAGTGTGTGTTCCAAGTAAAAACAAGAACAGAGAAAGCATCATGGAAAGACATGGAATCCCAAACCCTAAAGCCCAACTCAGATTCTCTTGAACATAGTTAGAGATCAAACGAGTTGTCAATATGCCAGCTGATCTCGCGAAATAGGACCAGTTAAAGTAAACACTCTTGGCTTTGGATTCTTTAGGATCTTGTTCATCAAACTGATCTGCTCCAAAAGCCCTAATACATACTTTGAACCCTCCTTCGCCTATAGCTATTAGATAGAGAGCAGAGAAAAAGATCGTTACTTTGAGGTTAGAAACGCACGAGACGAGTGTTTCTTGATCTTTACGGAGAGAAGGAATCGTCGCTGAAAACGTAAGCAACCCAAGTCCCTGACCGCATAAAATCAAAAATATTAAAACTAGTTCACAATAGAAAAGCTTACAAAAAATCTGTTTTGAGATATAATGCCATCTCTAACCCCTAACTCCAAAATACTATTTTATTGTGATTTTGACACAAAAACTTTCTTCAATCTAATACTAAAAATCACACTATTTTAATGCAACACTATAATTTAACATCAAATTTGGGGTAACACTATTCACTACACTAAAATACTATTCACTCAGTAAAATACTATTCATCCCACTAAAACACTATTCACTTAATCTATAAATAAAATAAACAATTAAATAAATGACAAATAAATACATATAATATTATAAAATAGTTTTTACTTTTTAGTGTTAAGTTTGGTGTTATGGTTGGAGAATAACTTTTTTAGTGCTGAAATTACACTAAAATAGTGTGGTTTTGACACTTAAATAGTGTTATGGGTTGGATGCGGTCATAAATATTTTTAGGTTAATTTTAATTAAAAAACATTTATAATTTGAGGATCATGCCACGTATAATAGCATTTTAAAATTTTAAGAAAAAATACTAATTTGAAGGAGTTACTAGTTACTTACCAAGATATATAGAGAAGAGGTTAAGAGAATGGTACGGTAACGGCCAAGGAACGAGTCGGCGATAGAACCCCATATTAGAGGCAAAAACGCTGCCGTTCCGAGCCAGAGGTTCACGTTTGATGCTGCAGATGCAGTTGACATCTCTAACGGTCCTGTGAAGTAGGTTATCAGGTTCGACGCTATCCCCAAGTAGGCGAACTTCTCAGCTACTTCAGCACCTGCCGGAATATTCCCTTTTATGAGAATATGGTGGGAAATTTAGGAAGCGTGGACAACAAGTTAAGTGCTTACCTATGATGTAGCCAGAGGATCTCCATCCACCTGAGGTGAATCTGACGGATGGCTTGCCTCGGAAATCGACAGAGCTATCAACTATACCGTTTAAAAGTGTAGTTCCGGCCTCGTCAGCAGCCTCAGAGATAGACATTGCTTTTTCTTACAGTTTTGTTCTAGAATCAATCACAGTGACTGAGATCTGGGCTGGTTGATTGAAGTTGTTGGAACGAGTGAGCATTGTCACTATCATGTGACTGTAACTTATAAATAATTCGTTGGATTCAATCATTTTCGATTTCTTTCTTTTGTCCTCATGCTATCGTATTTGATACGTTTCTTTTTTCAAATCATTACTTTTAGATAATTTTTTATAGAACAAGCTATTGCCATAAAAGCATTATTTAAATTCTTTTACCAACCGCTAATTCAGGAATTTGTTGGTTCAGATAAAAAGACACATGTATGAAAAATGTTCCATAAATAGATTGTTAGAATCGTGTTACAAAAAAAAAAAATAGATTGTTAGAATTAGGATCAATAACTTAACAAACAAATATTATTCATCATTGCTGATTAGAAGTAAGTTTTGTATAAAATAAAAATTCTTGTTATCTCTTCAAAAATAATCATCTCATTAAAAATGATACATATTGCGTATTTTTAGTTGTTATTAAGTCTCACTGAGGATATTTTACTAAATTTATCAAGTGAACAGAATAGGTCTCAGACAACAACTTCTGATGTCTTGACCGGTGTTAGTGGGATTCCACATAAAACGCGGTTTCTAGATCCGAAACTGTTCCAGTTTAGAGTCATGGGCTTGCCGTCCCTCATCTCCCTTACCACCGTCACCGCCAATCACCGCGCTTCCTCCGCCTCACTTTTCCAACAAGGTCACGATTCTACTTTTCTTAAGCTGGGCCTTCAGATATTGAATTTGGGCTTGGTTAGCCCAATTGCTTTTAATTATAAATGGTCCAGTCCATTGCTTTCACAGCCCACAGTCTTGTGGGGGTTTTTAATCTCGTTGATTAATTGCCTGAAGACTTCCGATGGGTTCAACGGAGTTTTTACCGAAGCAGATTTACATACAACGCCCTATTTCTCTTGTGCGAAGAGTTTCCTCTCTAATCATTTACCGGTGGGCTCACCGGGATCGCCTTCACCACCACTAGCATCAGTCCTCGTGAAGAAGCGAACCGTGCTATCCAATACCTCTTTGTTAAAGAGTGTTTCCCTTCCAAACATTAAATGGAAGTGTCCATCCATATCTATAACCGTCTTGCTATCTTGTGGAGCGGTCCGTTCGGGACCTGAAGATGCAGCGGACTTCGTTTCGACGATACTCCGAGGTGCGGATTGGGTGTTAACGTCACCTTTTCATGTGACTATCTCTCAGCTATCCAACTTTGTTGTGAAAGCCTTATCGACGCATTTAAGCTTGGTCTTGAATTCGCTGTCATCTTCTCATGAAGAACTATCTATTTTATCTGCTTTTGGCATTGTAGTTTATCTTTTTAATCAAAGAGGATGGTACATTCCCTCTTGTTATTGTAACCAAAACAACTGAGTTTGAATGAAAGTAAGCTGTGTTTCAAAAAACAGAATAGGTCTCTAAAATAATAAAATGGTATTTAAAAAAAAAATCAAGAATAATTTAGTGTACGTTTACAAAATTCCTCATAATATTTAATTCATAACATTCTAGTGTGTAATCATGATTTAGTTGGTTCTAAGGTACATTTCAGTAAATGAAGAATGCTCGATACATTAGGCAGATCAGAGGACAATGCTTTAGAAGGTGTTTAGTCTGTTGTACACATACGACTTGGCGAACCACAAGTAAAAGGCTAAAGCAATGGAGCTGAGACAAGCGAGAAGCCAGTAAAAGTAATCTAGATGACCCTCGTTCAAGTCATTATCGAACCAGCTCGTTTGACCAGAATGGCTTGTGACCTTATCAATGACTGATATCATAAAGCTGCTTAGAAAGTTGCCGACACCGTAAATGCTTAGGTTCAAGGCCATACCAAGGCTCCTAAGCTCACAAGGGACTTGGTCATAGAAAAGCTCTTGTAAACCAATCCTTGTGAACACGTCCGAGAGTCCAATGAATACGTACTGTGGAATCAACCACCACACGCTAATTGGTACGGTGACATCATCTTTAGCGGCTTGGAGCCTTTTGATCTCGACCAAGGCGGCTACTACCATAGCAAGAATGGACAGAAAAATTCCTGTGCCTATCCTTTGAAGCATTGTGATTCCTGATGAGTTATGAGTGAATAATTTACCCATGGGGACGCGTAGGTGGTCGTAGAGTGGGATGAACACGATAATTGTTAGGCTTGTGACACCATGGAGTGAAGCTGCAGGGACTAAGAGTCCTGGTGAGATTGACCTGTTCATTGTGGCTCCTTGCTTTGTGAAAAAAGTGTAGGATTGAGCATATACAATGGCAAAGACTAAGCAAGTCATCCATATGGGAACAAGCCTAAGCATCGCTTTTGCTTCTTCAATCTCGTCTAAATCACATGAAACCGCTGCTCTGTCAAGGAATCTGCATCGTTTCCAAGAGAAACTGTCAAACTTTCATTTTTACCACAAACAAAAAGAACTTTCATCTTAAGCGGGTTTGATTTAATCATTATCCCTCTTATATATACCGGCTGAACCAAGAGAGTGTAAACACAAACGTGGGGCTAAGAGTGCTAGATTTTTGAATTGATAATTACTTTTTATTAGTTATTCTATTCCGATTAAGTTTTCTATGTCACTTTAAATCAAATTTGATTAATAAAATGTTATTTAATGTAAAATAAAAAAAATAGAAACGTGGGATCCAACTTGGATCATCCAAGATTCTAAACAAGAAAAACATCTATGTTAACTATGTTACCTATATTCCTTGGAATCTTGGTGAGGTAGGAGAAGGAGGTTCTCTTTCAGGTTATCTACATCAGTTTGCTTTCTGTTCTTCAATGCCTCCACGAAAACACGACTGATTCTAGCAAAAGGGTTTTTCTTCCCTCCTCTTTCAGTAATAACACGGTAAGAGGTAGTCCCAAGGAGGAACAAAAACAGAGCAAGTAGCATGGAAACACTTGGAATACCAAACCCTAGTGACCAGCTTAGGTTCTCTTGGATGTAACTAGAGACCAACTGAGATGTCAGTATGGTAATACAGTTTCCAAACATTAACCAGTCGAAGAAAGAACTCTTGGCTTTCGCCTCTTTTATATCGTTACCATCGAATTGATCAGCTCCAAATACCTTAATACACGGTTTGTAACCGCCTTGTCCTATGGCTACAAGGTAGAGAGAGCAGAAGAAGAGAGTCACTTGGAGCTCTTGGGAATGAATCATGGTTGAAAACGTCAGCAACCCAAGTCCCTGTGTTGTTTTGTTTCATCACATCAGTTATCTAAGGAACTTTGGTAATAAAAACATTTTAAGAGGAGATTAAATTGTTATATACCATGACATATAGAGAAGATGAGATGATGATAGTACGGAAACGACCGAGAAACGCGTCAGCTATAAAGGCCCAGATAAGCGGCAGAAACGAGACCGTTCCACTCCAAGCGTTGACATTAGCCGCAGCTGAAGCTGTTGACTCTCCTAATGGTCCCGTCAAGTACGTTATCAGGTTAGTCGATATACCATAGTATGCGAATCGCTCAGCCATTTCTACACCTACAAGAATCATTAATGAACACGAATCAGAACTGCATGCAAGAGAATCAACAAGACTATCATTAAGACTTTTACTTACAGATGATGAGCCTAGCAGATCTCCATCCACCAGAGGAGGATCTTACGGCTGTCTTTCCCAGCTCCTCCGTGGCGACGCCGGTGTTAGACATTGTGTTTGTTTGTTTGTTTGGTTGTTTTTTTTATGTTTGGAAATTTATAAAGACATAGAAATTGCTTCTTGTAATGGTTTTGTAATGCATGTGAGATGGTATTAAATGAAGGTAGTCGGCAGGTTGTATTGGTGCATAAGATAACATTTAAATAGTTTTCTCGTGCAGCGGATGGTGCTTTCTTTTATCTTTTTGTTCGAAGTCGTTGCCTCGTTGGAACACGTTCTTGTCTTTCGTCAATCATTAGAACATGTTCAATTAGTCGAAAATAATTAATAAGAAGCCCGCGTTAAATGGTTTCTATTTTATATATGAGCAGCCGGTGTTCCAAGTAGAAATAGTCAACGAACGTGACTATGAAAGAGAAAGAAAAAGAGAAAAAGAAGAGGCAGATGTAACTATTTTGACATAAAAAGAAAGTTGATGTGACCACCACAGAAGAACACAAAAGATAAGCCAATTATGTACATTCCATTATTTGTGAATGTGTATTACTAATATTTAAAAAATAAATAATAATATAGAATACCAAAATAATAGTTTAATTAGTTCTCTCCCCACAATTACCAAGATAATTGTAATTTAGTCTTTCAACACTTCTCGACTATGGATATTAGACATGTTAGGAATATATCTTACTTGAAGTAGAAAATTGTTGATCTTAAATTTTCCAATGATTTTGTCAGGTGTGTTATTTGGTAAGACCGGCCCTGAATCCAAGTAAAACCACGCTTGGTCTTGCCACACCAACATTAATATTTTTATTTATCGGCCTTTATTTTAATCTACAGTTAAAATTCTTGATTACAAACTTTCATCCCATGAAATCAAGTCCTTTCTTTATTCATTTTGTTAGGTCACAAGCTCGAAACCTCGATCACTCTCAATCTCTCACTCAACGCAATACTTCAAAAAACGTAAACACAAAAGAATGACACAAGACAATTAACGAGTTTGGACCCTCGATATGAGTAACAACCCTACTTGTCAAGTTGATCTTTCTTAGCCAATTCACTATGATCTTGCTCTCCTCAAGTGAATCAAATCGAATAATCCCTCTTTTCTCACAGTAGAACTTAGCTCACAAGAGAGAGAGAGAGAGAGAGAGAGAGAGAGAGAGAGAGAGAGAGAGAGAGAGAGAGAGAGAGAGAGAGAGGAGATAACACCACATATGCTCTATATATATCATAGAGTTTATTAGGCACATTAAGTCGATTTTAAACCACCGTAAACCTTGGGCTAACCGCCTTGCTGAACCAGATAAACCACCCTCTTCAATTTTGACAGCTCAAAATTGACATAACCAGCCTTGGTTTAAGCTAATCTGGATTGACTATCATCATCAAAGCACTACAGATTTGTTGTTCAGTTCTTACTTTCTAAAAACCCATTACCTGTCAGGCCCAACCTTTTTCGGCTTATGATCTTTATAATTTGAAGGTCGACATTGGGATGAGAGTGAGAAACTTGGTTGGGCTTACTTATGATTAGCGTCGCCTGTATCCACCATCCGGAGGAGAATGTGATGGCTGGCTTGTCTTGGTAGTTAATGGAACCATCGCATGTGATCGCATTTGGCTTTTACTTTACTGATTCCGAGTTGAAGATACTATATGATTCTTCTGTTGTTTGTGTATGTGGAAAGGGCCCACAGATAGTCTTATTAGATACTATGTGATTTGTTATTGATTTTAAATACTTGAAAGTTGCTTGGGAATCAGTGTTATTCGAATTCATTTGTAAGTTCATGTGCATCCTCGTGGTTTCAGAGTGTTGAATTGATATATATATAGATATATTTTATATAAATGATCAAGTGAGATCAGGTTCAAGATTCTCTGACTAATTAATTAAAAGATGGGATAGAATTTCCACATTAGAAATATATCATTAGTAAAATATATAAAGATTATGTGTCACAAGAACATATGCACAATCGCAATGATGGATTAGATGTCTTCAATCATATAGTTTTGATCTTAATGTTTTGACTAGTATTCGTATCCGATACAAAATATTAAAATAGTCAAGCAACAATTTAAATTTAATTATTAACTTATTTGTGTGTAAAATATGAAAACATTACAAAAAAGAATATGCAAACATATATTTGTTAGACATTATGATTTCAAAAGATTTATGAAATACTATCATGACACATACATGTCACATGTGATATACATGTATATATAGATATCTAAATATAGGCGAAGTTTTTTTTTTTGAACACAAAATATAGGAAGTTAGTAGTACGTGTTTTGAGCTGATCTTGTGAACATGTTATACAGTCATTTTGTAGCTAACTTTTTTTTCATTTTGATATGCTTTTATAAGGCAAAACAGACTAACATAGAGCATTACCATATAATTAATAATAATAAAATATTAATAAAATGTTTTGTCTCATTTGCCGGTTTGAAGTGGATCATATTTAAATTTGTCATGCTCTGGTATTGAGCAAATTGCTAAGATTTTTGTAGTTCTTTCATATTTTTCCAACATCTAATTTGTAAATGACCAAAATTCTTGTTAAATTTTTTTTTTTTTAAATTGAAATGTTTAATCGATTTCCGAAGAATAACTGTTAACTTGTTATAATGTGAAATAAACTCAAAATTTGTCTTAGTTACTATTCGTAATATTTTTCCAATCCAAAACTGCTAGAATGTAAATCTCTATTTCGTAGATTCTGAAGTCCATTTCGGAAATGTAAAAAGCTCAACTCAGCTGACTAGGTGTTTGATCTGTTGTAGACATACGACTTGGCGAACCACATGTAGAAAGCTAAACCAATGAAGCTGAGAGAAGCCAGTAGCCAGTAGAAGTAATCTAGATGAGCTTTGTTCAGGTCATTATCGAACCAGCTCGTTTGACCAGACTGGCTCGTGGCTCTATCGATGACAGAAATCATGAAGCTACTTAGGAAGTTTCCAGCCCCGTATATGCTTAGGTTCATAGCCATGCCAACGCTCCTAAGCTCAGTAGGGACTTGATCATAGAAGAACTCTTGTAAACCCGCCATTGTGAACCCGTCCGCGACTCCATAGAGAACGTACTGCGGAACCAACCACCACACACTCATTGCTATGGTGAGGTCATCCCTAGCAGTTTGTAGCCTTTTGGTCTCAACCAAGGCGGCTACAACCATAGCAATAACGGAGAGGAAAATTCCTGTGCCAATCCTTTGAAGCATTGTGATTCCTGATGGGATATGCGTGAATGATCTTGTGATTGGGACAAATAGACAGTCGTAGACTGGGATGAAGACTATAACTGATATGTTTATGAAACACTGGAGTGCAGCTGCGGGGACTAAGAGTCCTGGTGAGATTGACCTGTCCATTTTGGATCCTTGCTTCGTGAAAAAAGTAGGAGACTGTGCATACACAATGGCGTAGACTAGGCAAGTAATCCATATGGGAACAAGTCTAAGTACTGATTTCGCTTCTTCAATTTCAGCCAATTCACATGAAATGGCTGCTCTGTCGAGGAATCTGTAAAAATCATAGAGGAATTGACAAAACTATTGTTATGAGAATTTGTAACAAGAACTGTTATGACGAAAAATGCGGAAAATGATTAAAACGCGAAACAATAAAGAGATTTAATGTGGTTCACTAATTCAGTTATGTACATGCAAAAATCTTATTATTTGAGGTGATTTCAGTGTACAATTAAGGTTAGAAAAATAAGAGTGTTTTCCATTCTAAAATTCTATTAATGATAGATTCCAGGGCTTAGACATAATAAAAGTAACTAAATAGAATATTATGATCATATAGGAATGATTTTATACTATTTAGAATGGGGCGTCACCCAACCATGGTGACGCCCTCCCAATAGACCTTATGACTCGTTGGTTCTATCAGTGGCAGAGCTATGTGGGTGGGAGGGGGGTCAGCTGACCCCTGTGATTTTTATAAAACATGAATTTCACATATATATTTTAGGTAGTTTTCAGAATATGTGGTTAAAAACCTTTAGTTTGACCCCCATAACTCAAACTAATTCTTTCTTTTGACCCACTTTAATATCTTCTTAACAATTTTACATAATTAGTTTAGTAAATGACCCATCTAAAATGTGATGCTAGCTCCGCCACTGGGCTCTATCAGGTCACAATAGATTCAAGGCATATCAACAAGAACTAAGATGGTATGATTTTAAAATAGAACCTTTGTTACCTGAATTTCTCAGAGCTCTGTTTTGCCAGGAGAAGGAGGGTCTCGTTTGAATTAGCTATATCTGAATTGTGTTCTCTTCTGTTCTTAATTGCCTCCATAAAAACACGACCAATTCTAGCAAAAGGGTTTTTCTTTCCTTCTCTTTCAACAGTAAAGCGGTAAGAGGTAGTTCCAAGGAGGAAGAGAAGCAGAGCAAGCAACATGGAAACACATTGAATACCAAACCCTAAGGACCAGCTTACGTTCTCTTGAATGTAGGTAGAGACCAAGCGAGTGGTTGTTATGCTGATACAGCTTCCAAACATCAACCAGTTGAAGTAAGAACTCTTGGCCTTTCTCTCTTTTAGATCATTACTATCGAACTGATCAGCTCCAAAAACCTTAGCACACGGTTTGTAACCGCTTTGTCCTATTGCGATAAGAAACAGAGAACAGAAGAACAGAGTCACTTTGAGCTGGTCCGAATCTTCGGAGTGAGAAGGAATCATGGCTGAAAACGACAGCGACCCGAGTCCCTGTTTGTTTTTTTTTCATCAAATCATCAATAACGAATCTTGTAGTGATAAAATAATGTATAAAATGATGAAAATGTTACATACCAAGATGTAGAGAGAAGACGATATGATGATAGTACGGAAACGACCAAGACACCCGTCAGCTACAAACGCCCAGAGAAGTGGAAGAAACGCCATTGTGCCAATCCAAACGTTCACATTCGCTGCAGCTGCAGCTGTTGGCTGACCCAATGGTCCTGTCAAGTACGTTATCAGGTTTGACGATACCCCGAAATAGGCAAAACGCTCGGCCATTTCCACAACTACACAAAGCTCAACAACAACAACAAAAACGAGTTAGCCAAAGTTTCAAGGCAATTAATGAGGAACTTGATTGCATTTGCTTACAAATGATGAGCCTCGCCGACTTCCATCCACCGGAGGAGGATCTGACGGCTGTGTTTCCGAGCTCAGCCGCGGCAGCGTCGGTGGAGATAGCCATTGTGTTTGATATGTTTAGTATTTAGAAATACAGACAAAGATCTTGTATTGTTGTTGCTATATAAAACAGTCAATTAGCCTCAGCTGTCACTGTCAGGTCGACAAAGCAAAAAAAAGATTAAAAAGTACCTAACTCGTGTTGGATATTTATTTATTCTATTATTTTTCTTATCGGTGTGTTGTTGGAATGTTCGATTTAGCCAAAATTGTAGATTTTAAAAACAATAAGTGGGGTATGCGTGCGTTCACGAGTTGGCCTATGCGTGCCTTAGATTGCTTTCTTCTTCCTTTTTTTAGTATATAGCGTCTTCTATTTCACTCAATTGTGTGTATGAATATCATGTAATATTTAATAGATTGATATTTGGAAAATGAAAAGTTTTAATGTCCCATAAGATATAAACTTAATAAATTGGAGCATATATTAACAGTGTTTACTATGGTTATTGATATCTAATAAAATACTACGAAAATCATATTATACTAAAAGAAAAAAAAAATCAAAATATATAAAATCTGTTTATTTAGAAAATATCTAACAAAATAAAATTCGCATTCAGTTGTAAAAACAAAAAAAAAGAAAATATTATAGCATGCCAAAAACATTAAAAATGTTACATATTATTAAATTATCATCCTAATTTACAAATATTGATTTCGTTGGTTCTCAATTCCATTTTAGTAAATGGAGAAAGCTCAATTTTGAAGGCAGAACACAGAAGACAATGCGTTAGAAGGTATTTGGTCTATTGTACACATACGACTTGGTGAACCCCAAGTAGAAAGCAAAACCAATGAGGCTGAGAGAAGCCAGTAGCCAGTAGAAATAATCTAGATGACCTTTGTTCAGGTTGTTATCGAACCAGCTCGTTTGACCAGACTGGCTTGTGACTCTATCGATGACAGATATCATGAAGCTGCTTAAGAAGTTTCCGGCCCCGAATATGCTTAGGTTAAGAGCCATACCAACGCTCCTAAGCTCACTAGGGACTTGGTCGTAGAAAAACTCTTGCAAACCCGCCATTGTGAATACGTCCGCGACTCCATATATAACGTACTGCGGAACCAGCCACCACACGCTCATTGGTATAGTTAGGTCATCCTTTGCAGTTTGTAGCCTTTTGGTCTCGACCAAGGCGGCTACTACCATAGCAATAATGGAGAGGAAAATGCCCGTGCCAATCCTTTGAAGCATAGTGATTCCTGATGGGATTTGCGTGAAGGATCTTGCGGCTGGGACAAGTACACGGTCATAGATTGGGATGAAGATGACAATCGATATGTTTATGAAACTTTGGAATGTAGCTGAAGGGACTAAGAATCCTGGTGAGATTGACCTGTCCATTGTGGCTCCTTGCTTTATGAAGAAAGTAGAAGCTTGTGCATTTACAATGGCATAGACTAAGCAACTCATCCATATGGGAACAAGCCTAAGCACTGCTTTTGTTTCTTCAATTTCAGCTAAGTCACACGAAATCGCTGCTCTATTGAGGAATCTGCATGGTAACAGTATATACGATAATTGCAACAAGGTCATAATTCTATCTCTACAATTCGTATCTGATCATATCAGATGAAGTAATACATGTTTCTTCAATAATGGATTTGATCATTGTAAACATAAATGAGGTTAAAAAGCACGCCCTAGCAAAGACTCTCCCAGTCCCAGTTATCGAGGCGCCATTTGCTCGTCCCCTCTCCGACGCCGGTGGAGTCATGGCTCGCCGGCGTCGACCCTCTAAAACTCTACGTCTCTCTCTCCTCTTATCTTCTATCCGTTCAAGCTCTCTGGTTTCGTCCGTCTCCTTGTCTTGGTCGGAGAACATTGTGACTGTTTCGTTTTCCGGGGGCTCCCGGTCTATGTTCTCGGTTTCCTCTTCGGCTCACCGCCTCACGCTTACCGTTATGTGTCTTGTTGGGCTCAGATCTGTAAGAATCAGCTCCCGTTTCATCGTCATCGCTCCTGTTCGTGCTCTCATCGTCTCTCACGCCGTCGACGGTTCTCCGTTGAGACCGTCTCTCAAGGTGAGCAGGGACGACGTGGTTAAGCCTTTCGGATCGCTTTCCACCGGAGTCGTTATTTTCTGGGGGGTTCCCCACTTTTCTTCTGTTACTGTCAGCCACAACCACCGTGACTCACCAATGCTCTGCAACTGCAACTCTGGTTTAACAGCCGAAAAAGCCTTAACCTTCGAGGTAGTCACGTCTCAAAACCCTAGATTTATGAAGCACCGTTCAGATCTACCGCCGTCCCCGCTAGTTATGATGTATGCTTGTTTGTTGTCTCATCGAGGAGGAGATCTGCTCCGACGAGCCTCTCCGCGGCGACTTAGATTTATTTCAGAAGACCGGAGATCAGCACCAACACTCACCCCCTCATCTGTTCCGCTCAACCGTCGCTGCTCCCTTTCCGGCGACCCGAGCTCCTGTCAACGTCAACGGAACAGCATCGCTCAAGCCTGTGAGATGGGCCTATTTGCTTGTAGATTGGGCCTGAGAACACTAATTGTCTTTTTACCGGTGGGTTCACTGGGCTCGTTGTCATCTTCATCACCATACTCATCATCACCTGCCTTCTCTCGAAGAAGTGTTTCCCCTTCTGCCCATGTGCGAAGGTGTATTTCCAAGTCTATAACCGTCTTGCTATCTTGTGGAGCGGTCCGTTCGGGACCTGAAGATGCAGCGGATCTCGTTTCGACGATATTCCGAGGTGCGGATTGGATATCAACGTCACTTTTCAATGTGACTAAATTTCAACCTTCCGGCACTGCCGTGAATTTGACGCATTCAAGCTTTGCTATGAATTCGCTGTCTCTTTATCTTAGAGGTTTCTCTAAATCTATCGTTTGTGTTGTATGGTTTTATGTTTGTAGTTCTATGAACTCTTGTAGACTTTAAGTTTTTTAATGAAAGTGGTGTTCCAAAAAAAAAAAACATAAATGAGGATTTCTAACAATAACCAAATTGTATAAGAACACAAGTTTCACACAATAGGGTAGGAAATAAACAAGAGACGGCAGGGTGAAGATTTTCGACAAACAAATTCGAAACCGGATCTACAAAGGGCAATGGTAAGTTTTAAAAATATGATTAGTGTTTTGAAAATTTACCTAATTATAGATTTTCTAGATATGTGGTGTCTAATTTCTTTAAATTTTATGTATAAAAATATAGTTTTGCGTATTGTTATAATAGTTTCAAATTAGAAAAGACATGTTTAACAATGCAAAGATGAAATAAACATATTAATTTAAATTTATTTTACTAATAAATCAAATTAATATATTGAAATACATAAAATAAATGATAATTAATATAATAATAATAATTTAAATATGTAACTGTACTAATATTTCAATTTTTTAAATATTAATTATTAAAATCTGATTTAACAGTTAGACACTACAATATCAGATTTTTGAATAACACTCAAACAGCATATACAGCCAAAATCATAAACTACTCAAACAAGACTGGCAATTAATTGGTTGGGCTGATAGGACCCGGATTATTTAAATACGGATGGTATACTAAAAATGAGAACGGTGGCCACCCTATTGTGATTGGACCTCGTTTAGACGCGCCTGGTCCACATTTTAGACACGGGGTTCTAGGAGTGTGTACATGCTTGGTTTGAATCTCACACTAGTGCAACGTAATGCTCTTAAAATAATATTCGCCTAAATAATTCTAAAGAACAAAAATAAATTCGGTTGAGTTTTTTTTCCAACTCGGTTAACTTATGTTACTTACCTGAATTGTTCGGAACTCTGGTGAGGGAGTAGAGGGAGGCTCTCGCTTGCATTACCTAAACTTAAATGGTCTTGTCTTCTGTTTTTTACTGCCTCCATGAAAACACGGCCAACTCTAGCAAAAGGGTTGTTCTTTCCTCCTCGTGTAGTGCTAAAGCGGTAAGTCTTAGTTCCAAGGAGGAAGAGAAACAGAGCAAGTAGCATGGAAACACATTGAATACCAAACCCTAAGGACCAACTTACTTTCTCTTGGATGTAGGTAGAGATAAAAAGAGTTGTTGATATGCTAACACAGTTTCCAAACATCAACCAGTTGAAGTAAGAACTCTTGGCTTTGCTCTCATTTACATCGTTTTCATCGAATTGATCAGCTCCAAATACCTTAATACATGGTTTGTAACCTCCTTGTCCTATGGCTATAAGGTACAGAGAGACGAAGAAGAGAGTCGCATGGAGTTGGTTCGGAGAGTGAGACCAAACCATGGCTGAAAACGACAGTAACCCAAGTCCCTGCTTGTTTTGTTTAATCAAGCCATCAATAACGAATCTTGTAGTGATAAAAGTGTATACAATTAATGATGAACACGTTACATACCAAGATATAGAGAGAAGATGAGATGATAATAGTACGGAAACGACCAAGAAACGCGTCAGCTACAAACGCCCAAAGAAGCGGCAGAAACGATATGGTTCCAATCCAAGCGTTCACATTGGCCGCAGCTACAGCGGTTGACTCCCCCATGGGTCCAGTCAAGTACGTTATCAAGTTGGACGATATACCAAAAAACGCGAAACGCTCCGCCATCTCCACAACTACAAGAAGATCAACAGGAAAACAAAGCTGAATTAGCAAAAGCTTGTGAGGTAGTTAAGGTGAAACTCGATCGGTTTTACTTACAAATAATGAGCCTCGCCGATTTCCATCCACCGGAGGAGAATCTGACGGTTGCGTCGTTGATAGCCATTTTTGTTTAGAAACTAATATACAGAAAGTAATACTTTTGCTACTGTTGTTGCAGTACTGATGAGGATTAAGTAACTGATGATTCATGATCATGATAGAACATGTTTGATGAACTCGTGTACCTTGTGAGCATTTCTACTGGAGAATCAATTGTCAGTTGACTATTAACTCGTGTACCTTGTGAGCATTTCTTTATTGTTATTTCTTGGGAGTCGTTAGAAAATAGTTAATGAGTCAGAAAATATTTTTTTTGTGGAAAAAATCTTACAGGTTTCACGCCGGTGAAGGTGTGAGAACGTGGAAATTATGCACTTGTTATAATATCTTTGTGTGTTTGAACTTTGAAACAATCAAGACTGTTAAGAGTAATTAAAAAAGAAAAATGCCTTGAATAGTTTAAAAAATATTATCACAAAATAGCACATAAAAATATTTATTTTTTTTATCAAAAAATACAAGAACATATATCCTAAGATTAACTAATTTATACTTATGATTTAGATTAGCAGAAAATAGATATATAATTTGGAAATTAGAATTTAGAATTTATAATTTATAATTAGAACACAAATTTCAAATAATAATTTTTAAAAAGTTATTTATATTTAATATACTATTATTTATTAAGGATGCTTTAGTGTTTTTTACTTTTTAATGAAATATATTTGAGAAATTCTCTAGTATAGCATTTTTAAAAATTTTGTCACAAAATAGTCTTCAATGACGAAAATAAATTTTATTAAAAGGTAAAAATATTTTTATCCTATAGTTAACTAATCCATATTTAGAATTTAGAATTAAGGGAATGAGTTTTGAGATAGGGTTTCAAATTTAAAAAAATAAAAAATTATTAAAAATTCAAAAAAAAAAAAAATTATTTTGGTTATTTTCTTTTTTGAGAGTTATTTTGTGACAAAATTTTTAAAAAAGCTATTTGAGAGAATTGCTTAATATATTTTGATTATTTTCTTACTTATGTAATATTTTGGTCAAAAAATTTTTTAAGAGATTTGTCTAGAAAAGAAAAACTGCTTAAAATAACTTATGTTAATGTTTTATGAATGATTATTAAATAATTATAAAATATTTAGAAGGACTAGTTTAATCTTTTTCTCACAAATTTAGGGTATTTATGAAATAGAAATATTTTAAAAGTAAATTTGGAAATTAATATTTGTGGTAAAATTATAATTATCTTATTAAAAAATTCATAACTTAATATTATACCAATGAGAATTTAATATATATATATATATTTATATATATATATATTTATATAGTTGGTTCAATTATATTTTATTATAAAAAGTTTTGAGAGTAACCAACTTAAAAATAAGTCTACCGGACAATATTTTATTAGTCCCAGCTAAAGGCTTCTGGTCACCTCTGGTAAGACATGTAGTCCGCCACAACAAAGACCTAAATTAACAACACAAGGCACAAGATTGTGAACCACATATTTCACTAGAATACCAATCTCACATCACATCGTCATCTTCTGCCAAGAAAATATGTAAGACTAGACTCCATCCACCCGACGATAGACATACGACTTAGAAACAAACAAGAACACAGAGAACCCCACGGCGCTAATAACAGCAAGTAGCCAATAGAAATAATCGAGATGTGCTCTGTTCAGGTTACTATTAAACCAGCTGTTTCCAGCATCTCCTCCGGTAACCAAATCAATCACAGACACAAGCAAGCTACTCAATAAGCTTCCCACACCCAATGCACTTAAGTAAAGCGCTAGACCGATGCTTCTCAGCTCTGTTGGCTGTAGAAAAACTCTTGCATTCCCACTAATGTAAGTACGTCAGCCAATCCCAGCATCAAGTACTGAGGGACTAACCACCATATAGACATTGGAACCGTTGTTCCCGGTTGGTCTATAAGCCCGTATTCTTTTGCTGTCTGAATCCGTTTTGACTCAACCAGTGCTGCAATCACCATAGTGAGAGTTGCTAGTACCATTCCGGATCCAATTCTTTTGAGCGTTGTGATGCCACAAAGATCTTTGGTTATAGACCTGGCGAATGGGACCAAAACACGGTCATAGATGGGGACAAAGAGGACTATTGCTATGCCGATAAGGACCTGAAGAGAAGCAGAGGGGATCTTCACACCAGGGAAGATTTTTTTCTAGTGTTGCACCTTGCTTTGTGAAGAAAGTCATGTATTGCGCGTAGGGGAGAGCGTAGCCGAGAGTTGTAACCCATACTGGGATAAGCCTGACAAGAGCTGTGGCATCTTCCACATCACTAACACTACACACATTGTCCTCTTCAGTAGATGCATGTGGGGCAAGCAAGGCTTTGCTTAGACACCTGTCACAAAGATATAGTGAATAATCTCAAAATCATTCAACAAAATTTTATGTTAAAATTAAATAAACCTTATACCTCAGCTTCTCTGGAGACCCTTGAGATGGGTTTGCCTCCAGCTCAGTCTGAACTTGACTCAATCTTCGATTCTTGAATGCTCGAAAGAAGACTCTACCTATCCTTGTAAAAGGGTTGGTTTCTTTTTCTTGTCTACTTTTACTGTACCTGTAACTCCTTCTCCCTACCACAAACAGAACAAGAGAGATCACCATGAACACACAAGGTATACCAAACCCGAGTGCCCAGCCGACAGCTTCCTGAATGTAGACAACAACTACAATGGCCAAGCAGATCCCTGCAGACAGACTAAGGTACCACCAGTTAAAGAAGGAGCTTCTCTCACGTTTCTCTTGTGTATCTTTCTCATCAAACTGGTCTGCCCCAAAGGCCTGAACACAAGGCTTGTGCCCACTTTGTCCAACGGCTACCAGATACAGAGAGAAGAAGAAGAGTACATTGAGCAAGGAAGAAGGTGAAGCAGAGACCACTTCCTTATTCTCACTGATAGGAACCAAAAGAGCAGACAAAGTCAAAAGTGCCATCCCCTGACATCAAATCCACACTATTCCAAGTCAAATTCTACTTTTCAACTTTTCATAACATATTACCACATATAGTTTTTTTCTTTGAATAATTACAAGGTGCTGAACCTGAAGGTCCGTACATCTCAAATAATATTAAATTAACTCTCCTTGCAAAAGGTGAATGACGACAGTTAGTTTAACAAAGTATAAACTTCATACCATCCCCTGGCATAAAATCCACACTAGTTCAAGTCATAGTCTACTTTTCAACTTTTCATAACAGACAGTTAGTTAAACAAAGCATTAAACTTCATAACATGTCCTAACCTCAAACCAAGATCGAAACTCAAAGCAAAGAGACAAGAAGGAGACCAACCAGTACGTAAACAAGAGACGCGATGATAATGGTTCGGTACCGACCAAGAAAAGCGTCGGCGACAAAAGCTCCCAGCACAGGAAGAAGAGAGGAGATTCCAGACCACGCGTTGACATTAGCTGCGGCAACCGCCGTAGATTGACCAAGTGGTCCAGTCAAGTAGCTGATAAGATTCGATGCGATCCCATAATAAGCGAACCTCTCCGCAACCTCCACACCTGCAAAGATACTAAGAGATTCAGAAGCACGGGTAAAGTATCAGAAACAGAGTAGCTTGTGATCTCACCGATTATGAACCATGCGGCAGTCCATCTACCGGTGTTTGATCTGTCGGCGACAAGCCCGTCGTGGTCAACGGCGTCCATCACGTGTTCTTCTAGAAGAGGTGTTTCTACGGTTGTGGCCATTTCATTAAAGGAGAAAATAACCAAAGGCAAGTTTTGTCTCCTTTTTCTCAAAAATTTAAAAGGTTTTGTCTCGTTGCATCTTTAATCTCGTTCTTAAGCTAATCTTGTTGACTTTTTTTGTCTAATTGTGTTGACATTGTTTGTTTGTTTTTTTTGAGAAATTAATTAAGATTTCATAAGTTGCTAGTACTTTAAAAATACATATTTAGTCAAGTAAGTTAATGTTTGAATTTAGGATTTATTGATTATTGTTTAGGGTTTAATATTTAGGTTCGATTTTATAAAAAAATTGTATATATTATTTTTAAATATTTATAAATAATTTAGAAAAAGTTAATTTAATTTTTATTATTACAAAATTTAGGTATTTATGAAAATAATTATTTTTCAACGTAAATTCGAAAAACAATATCAAGTGGTAAAATTGAAAAAAAAAATTGACGGTCTAATTATGTTGATTAGGAAAGTAATTAGTAAATTCTTATCAGAATAATTTCTTGACAAGAATCCTACACTACACGTTAGGAAAACTTTGACGCTACTTGTCCATAAACAAAAACCAATCACCCGAGAGTCCACATCACCAGATCCATCTGAGACAGGAATCCTTAGAGACAAAAATTCTCCATAAAGAGTAACAAAAAAAGGAGATTTACTTCCAATAATGAGCAACAGATTGGTATTTTTTTAAAACGAAGTTTTAGAATTTTAATTTATCGGGTTCAATCCTTTAGATTTTAATTGAATTTTACCATGCAGCTTCCTAGACAGAGCGGCGATTTCGTGTGCCTTGGCTGACATTGAAGAAACAAAAGCAGTGCTTAGGCTTGTTCCCATATGGATGAGCCACGAGCCAGTCTGGTCAAACGAGCTGGTTCAATAACGACCTGAACAAAGCTCATCTAGATTATTTCTACTGGCTTCTCTCAGCTTCATTGGTTTAGCTTTCTACTTGTGGTTTACCAAGTTGTATATACAACAGAGCAAACACTCTCTTACTCCTGTTACTATTTTCAATCACACTCAACTCAGTTGTGTGTTTCATCTCTAAGCAATAGAGATGACAATCGATAACAAAGTGGTTAAGAAGAAATCGTACCAACTATTGTAATGAGAGAATATAAGCTCTTCAAGGTTGGGTTAAGAGAATATTACATTTTTACTATTACTACTGCTGTTATCTATTTTCTTCTACCGTAACAAAAACAAACAAACAGACTCTACACATAATGAAACCATCTGATGCCTAGTGACTTCAATACTCGTAAAAACTAGCAAGTCTCGTGTTCTTCCGAATCAAACTGAGGAGGCATGACCCTCTTCCTTACAAGCATTTCCGCTGTAACTTGCTTTCTCTTTAGTCCACCTCTTGGTCTCGAGGTGAAATCTTCATCGGCTTCAACAAAATCACCCTGAAACCACCATTCAAACTTCCTTTCAGACACAAGCCTCTTCAGAGTTTGTAACCAAAACAAGATGCAGACAGAACTTACGCAGGTATATACGTGGGACCCAGAGTTCTCGTGGTTGTTTCTGACGTGTTTGTAAGCAAATCTCATGCCACAACCTGGAAAGCCACATACAAAGGGTCTGATATCCTCGTGCACTGCTTTCAAATGTTTCTGAAGATTAGAAGGCTGCAAAAATCACAATAATATATAATTAGGGGATGCTCAAATGTTTTGAGTTAACTTTGAGTAGCTCTGAATGTTTCTTTACCTTTGAGAATGTGGAAGAGCAACCCTCAACTTCACACTTGAACTCTCCTGGTGATGATGAATCTTCGTCATGAGTCTTTAGATGTCTTTTAATGTTTTTCTTCAAATGCTTAGAACCACATATCTCACAGTTGACGTGCTGGTGGGAAGATCTTATGTGTGCCTTTAGACATTCCTCGTTTGTAAAGTACTTCATACACCCAATCTCTGAACAAAAAGCCTCCACAGAGTCCAATTTCACTGCCAATGTAAATTCATAAGTAACATTTGAGAGACTTTGTAATTGGCAGATTCATATAGTGACGTAGTGTCAGTAGAATTGTGTACTTACCATGAGAATCCTCATGCTTCTGCAGCTGTGAAGGATACTTGAAGGCCTTTCCACAACCAACTTCTTTGCAGACAAGCTTCTTCTGACCAGAAGAACATTCCGAGGGTTGAGAATCTCCACTACCAGTATCATCCTTGTTACTATCGCCGTCAGTATGAAACTTCTTAACATGCTTACTGATATTGCCATGTATTGAGAATTCACTCTTGCAATTCTCCACTGGACACTTGAACAGCTTCCCTTTATGGGTAAGAAGATGTCTATTGAGATGATCTTTTCTCCTGTAACTCGCAGTACAATCATCCACATAGCAGGTAAAAGGTCTCTGCACAACGAGAAAACAGTTAACCATCAGTAACATACCCCATAAAAGACACCATAATCCAAAGCGCTAAAGAAGCAAGCTAGTAAATCATCATATCTCAGACCTTCAGCGTGATGGAGGCGTACTTGCTGGAGCTTCTCAGGAGGTCTCCCTACCTGATACTAGTCCATAACATGTAGCCTCGCATTTTGGAGTTCTCTCTTTTGGGATCCAATGCCTCACGCAATGAAATAAGTTAATACCCTTTTTGTTATTAAACCATAAAGGCCATTCATTTCCTGCAAAGGTGTAAACTTTTAGCTTGTAATAAGACCAACACTCAAAACTAAGCAAACCCACAAGCGTCTTGTCTCAATCTCCATTAGATAACGAAGCTACCACAAACAGAGTGAGAGAACACATCACTCTACCTCAAGAGAGTGGCTTTGCATATGCTGCTTCAAGTGAGCAGGTTTCTTAAACTCAGCACCACATTCATTACAAGTGTGTTTACCAGAGATCTCTTCTTCATCCTCACAAGCTTCCTCATTTCTTTCCTCTTCAACTTCCATCTAAACCAAACACGTATAAACAGGCTAAGTCGATACACACCATCATCGGTTTAGGTAAGCCTCAGAGAGAGATTCAAACCAAACCTTATGATGAGATTCGATGTGTGAAGTGATTAGATACTTCTTCGATCTGCTGATTCCGCAGTACTGGCAGAGATAGTTCCTTATGTCCTTGGTCTTCGTTGGATTGACGTCAACGTTAGCTGCTTCTTCCGACATCTCTCTTTGGTTGTTGTCTACACAATAACTAGGGTTTCATCACACGCCGCAAACGATAGAAGCGAGTGATAGGTGGCAACAGTTTCTATTTATATACTTCTAACCTAGAAAATATGGGCTTTCGATTATATAATGGGTTATATCATGGGCTCACAAGCCCATTGAGTCGTTTTCTTCAAAGAATAGCTAATAAGACCACTGAGCTACGTGACCTTGTTGAGAGATGGTTTCTGACTTCTGAGCCAGTTGATAAAGTGGCCAGATGTTGGACCTGACCACTTCAATATATTATATGTTTTCTGGTTTGTTTCTATTTTGAGGTATGCTTATAACCTTCCAGAACTATGTGTTCCTCACTTAGGCTTATGCAGGAGAAAAGAGTCCGCATAAGCCTAAGTGACTTGGAACGATTTAGAGGCTGTTTGGATCTCTGAGACATAAAGAAAATGGTATTAGAGTGGAGCTCGGGTGATGAGTCACATGGCATTGTCCTAAAGAGGTATTCAGCTTGAGAGATGTGTTTGAATTGTGCATACATAGTAAGAAGGACATTAATCCCACCAACATCCAAATCATACCCGATTTTTACTATACAACAATGAATATGTTCACCTCTCAGCAGTACCAGCTCTAAGGATAGACAAAAGGGATACACGTCCGGGATCCATCTTAAAAACAAATAAAATTATTGATAGAAAGGATTCAGATTTTTTTTTTAACAACAAAAATCCGTAATATTATATTTAATCAATTATATTGCATATACAATAAATTTGTCCATGGATTCAACATAAGGTTGAGCCAGTCCTGCTTCTCAGAAGTAAACCAGACAAAATACACATCCTAAGAACACTATGTAAGGTGTACCTGTTAGGAATTGAAATCAAATTCAAATTGGTATTTGTGCCCAAAAAGAAAAATCAAACTGGCATAAAAAGATTGCAATATTTATTTCAACACAATATTTTATTAATGTATATTTGATGATAGACTGATCAGTTGGTAGATAACAAAAAAAAAAAAAATCAGTTTTGGCAGCTAAAAGTGCAGAGACAGTCTTTGGCCATTCCTGGCCCTCCCCCACATGCCCCTCTTCCTTGTCTTGCTCCCCACTTTGCAGTACATTGATTGGCACACTTTTGAGGTACACAAACGGGGTCTTGTACAAAGTGTTCATGACACAATTCTTCTCCTTGTGTGTCCTCCATCACCATCCCTAATAACACATTTTTAAAACAATTATAAATATCATCTTAGTTCTTGTCGTTATAAAAATGAAAAAGGTGATGATAAAAAAACTCATCAAATAAAAAAACAAACATGAAAATATTTAATATATTTTAAAGTGTAAAACAAACCTAGAACTAGAACGATCATAAAGGTAGCAAAGATGGTGTTTTTAGCCATTTGTATGATATGTGGATGTAATTATATTGGATGTAATTATATTGTACTTGTAAATATCACACACACATATATATATATATATATATATATATATATATATATATATATATAAGAAACTGAATGCATATTAATATCACAAATTGTAATAATAGAAAGAAACAAGTAGATCAACTAGTAATCAATTAGATTTTTTGTAAAGAAAATGTCATAGAAAAACAAATAGAAAGATATTTACACTTTAATCTCTCTTATTAAAACAGAATTTTTAAGTTGGACCATCTCTTTGCTATGCAATATTTTAACTAACTAATAATGTGGGTTATTGATTGAGATTTATCTCAGTTTTGTAGGTTTGTTTATTTTCAAATCATCAAAATTTACCAATTATAATGTAGATTTATTTCCTATAGTTAAAGCTAACATCAATTTTGAAAAAAAAAGCATACATCAAATTTCTACTAACTTTTACCAATCATATGATTTACATCCCCTAAACATTATTTCCCAATTGATTTACATACATGTCGTCACCACAATCATTGTCACAAAAGAAAAAAAGATGACATGTCACCAACCTAATTGTGACATATAAAATTTCCTTACAAAAAATTATATTATTTGGTAAGACTTTTTAAATATAGTAATGATCCATGTTCGAAATTTCGCTAGGTGCAACGCGTGCGGTTGACCTGGGCCTAGCGCCGAATCAATTAAACGGGGATTAAACGGAAATTAATCGGCGCCTAGTTTTAATACTATTATACATTTAATGTTATCGATTACCAATATATAGCGTGTGGTGTGGTGGTTGAGAACGTTTTGTAAGACCGTGAAGTCGCCGGTTCGAATACATGTAACGCATTTGTCTTTTTTTTTAGACTTTGCTTTATTAAATGATAATTACATTATTGCCACTGTCTCTTTCCCCAATCTTTCTGCAACCCTAGCCGACTAGCCGTGTTTCTTCTCCAAATACAGATTGTCCTTCATTTTTTTTTGAGTTTTCTTGATGTTTACAGCCTAAATTAGTCAATTAATTTCGATTTTGGAGATCTGGGGTCAATATTATTAGATTCAAACAGTTTGGAATAGAGAATTTGTGCGCTGATTTCTTCAGTTCTACGTTGAACTCGGAGAAACGTCGCGTCACCGCCTGGCCACGCCGATCATACCCTTTTCGCTACGGTGGCCACGCGAGCAGCGCCTGTCAGGCCAAGAACTCGGTTAACGCGGCGCGTTTTCGAACACGGGTAATGATTAGTAACTATTAGACCATCAATGAAAAGTAAACTTTTTGTAGACAGATTTCTTTTTGGCAAGATTTTTAAAATATATTAATAGCTAATAACTCATACACTAAACCCAAAATATATAAAATATATCACATTACTAAAAATAAACTAAATAAAATTACATTATATTTTTACATTAAATTATATATCATATTTTCATAAATATTTATTTTATTAAAATTATTTGTAAGTACAAATTAACAAATACAAAACTAAAGAAAATACTGATCGAATTTTTTTTTTTGTTGATGATTAAATTTTAAATGTTTATTAGCATTTATTGGTTCATTAGATTAATTCACAAATTATTTTTTACCAGTTTAACTTATTTTTTTTAAACAAAACTGTTGGTGATTGTATTTTTAAAATTTTTTTAGGATTATTGGTTCATTAGGTTAATTGACAGCTTATTTTTAACCAATGTAACGTATTTTTAACTTAAAAACAAAAATGAAAAATTTCTTAAAATTTATATGTTATATGTTTAGATATAGACATCGTTAAAATTAAGGATGAGAGGCATATTTTTAAAAATTATAGTTAAATATAATATAACATAAATAAAATTTTATTTTTAAAATGTAATTCTAATTGTACAAAATTCAAACAATCAAAAGAAACAGGATTAAAAATATTTATTTTTTCCAATTGATGAAGTTAAAATATTAAAATTATAATATCAAAATGTAAAATATTTTTATTTATATGAAATAATATTATATTTAAAATTATTATTTCTTCGCATTGCACATGAGAACTCCTAGTTTATTTTTAAAGCTAAAGCAAAAAAAAAATTATTTTAGGCAAAAACATACATCATTGTTATTTACACTGTAGAATCTTTAAAATGAAAATTTTATACAATATCAAATCAATTAGATAATCCTAGATAAAATTTATTACTATTTAAATATTAAATTTTTATATTCTAAAATTATATACATAATTTCATTTACTTTTCTGTACTTTTAAAAATAGTAAATCAACTAATAATTTTATTTTTCTCACATGATGTCGAGGATTATGCTTGAATGCTGTTGTAGATTAACGCCATGAGTCATCTCTCGATCGCCATGAGATCGCTGAAGCTTTTATACTCGCCATGAGAGTGTAAACTCATCGTATACTTCAAGCTATCATACCTATTACGGTTCTTTACATTTGATTCTTAGAGTTACAGATTTGTAGACTATCATTAAACCTCTTCGGTTGATGGAAGGAGTGTCTTCATTGACAGAATGGCAACCTGGAAGATATGAAAGAGTGATAGGTTTTAAATGTGTGATTGGGAACTTAATGAAACTCTGCACTGAGGTGTTTGTGAGAGCAGTTCATGAAGCGAAATGGATGAACGAGATGGAGGTAAGGTGTTTGAGTTTCAGTTTTCAGTTACTGTCTCTGTATAGATAGTTTAGGTATATAACCCTTAGTGTAGAGAAGACTGGTGTCTGGATAGTTGTATCAAGTGTTTTCGTTGCTTGCAAATCACTTTGATGGTCTGGAGTTTCAGTTTTCAGTTACTGTCTGTATATTGGTCGGTCCAAGTCATTTAAACAAACCCCTATAACGCTAAAGCAAATATACATCAAGAAATAGAAAAACCGAAAACGCCTAAGAAATGCGTTTGGTCATAAGAACGCGACGTTTTCTTCCTATCCAAGTAGAGGTCCAAGGTGGATCAGACTCGACCACGCTATAACCAGCGTTTGAGTAGAGGTTTCTAGCGGCTGCGTCGTCTTCATAAGCTCTTAGAGCAAGAAGCTTGAATCCCCATAAGTAACATATAACATCACATGCCTTTAACAATGTACTTGCCATCTTCTTCCTCCTATTGATATAACAAAACCAAATTCCTTTAGTTATAAACAACATTAGTCACTAATTTTTGTAACGAAGAAAGAGAAGAGAGAGAAGACCTTTGAGCTTTGGAGACGGCTAAGCCCGAGACGTAAAGATATTCTTCCTCACCGGGAAAGTGGCGGAGTACTGACTTTTCTGTCTGAACTGTGATGTCAACTACTCCAACGACACTTGAGCTTGAACTAGTGTCAGCTTCGCCTGCTTTCTCCGCCACGAGACATGCATATCTGCCGCATTTAACGTTGCATAGTTATAAGTAAGCACTTAGCAACTAATTTTCTTCTTGAAACAATGTTTTTGTTCTTTGCTTTTACCTGTCAGGAGGTGAATTCTTTAGTTTGTAGAGAAGCCCTGACAAAACTTCTGCCTGCAAAATGTGTATTCATTACATATGTCACTAGGATGGTCCAAATTTTACATAAAAATACTGTTATGTATACACAAGCAAAGAAACTTTAGATCCAAGAATCCAAATTAAACATAATATATATGTATCTACTCTACACAACTATTCTTCTAAGATTACTGAACTTTTTATATGCATTGAACACATGCAAACCTTATTATGGAAAAAATATACTGAATTTTTCCAACAGACTGAGACTTTTGCATTAGATCATCAAGAAGGTAACACAAGAAAAGAGTAGACTAACCTGGAAAAACAAAAAGAAAAAATCATTGAAAAGAGCGAGAGGGATGTGGAAAGCTTCGGCTTGGACCAGAGACACTCTCCTAATCTCTTCTTCGTCGTCTCTCCTCAGCCTCCTCACGCCCCACCCGTGTTGACTCACCATATACTTCAACTCTAACTCCGCCGCATTCTGAGTCAAACTCGTTAGGGACTCGGTAGATGCGCACCGTACGATCCCTGGGAAGCGACTCCACTTCGGCTGGCTGGACTTTCCCGGATATGGAAACTCTGGCCTAGCGGCGGAGTAGAGACTCTGTGGCAAGTGAGCCATCTTTATTTTTCTAGCATTTTTCAAAAAAAAAAAGATGAAACGTTCATGTTTCTTTAAATTTTATCAAAAAAAATGAAAGAAATGAGATAAGCTTACTTCCATCGTTTGTTTTTTGTGTGGTTGAGATTCATTATGGAGATTTTGTTTTTTTCTTTAATTAGAAAAGATAAAATAATTCAGGTGGTTTTAATAGCCACGTTGACATAGTATGTCACGTTGAGAGTTGGACTTTGGAGCAGCATCCAGATATCTGCATTATTTACATAGAAGAAACATGATCTAGAACTCAAATTAAATAAATTGCAGAAGTGGTTAATGATTCTTTTGAATTTAGATGATAACAACTTGTATGTGGCAAACTTCTGTGAATGTTGATTGTTGGATGAGAATTGTGTATACAGTATACTTAATGCATGCATGATCAAACATATGAATGTCAATTATTGGATGCCAATTGTGTTTCCACTTTGTATCACAAAACTAGCAAAGAGTTTTATGTTGCATCTCCAAAAGGGCCAGAAACTAAAACTAATCAAGAAAAGCCTCATGTGTGAATAAATGGGCCAGGCTCAAAATAAAATGAAGCCGGCACGTGCACGTGTGATCTTATTTCAGTCTCAGCTTTCCTCCGAAACGAATTCGCCGTAACAATCTATTAGCTGTTACTCGATCAATTTTCTGATAATGGCGTTGAGCAGCGGAGTCAGATCGATCTCAAAGATCATAGCTTCATCCGAGTCATCAGTGTCCAGATCTGGTTCGTGCTTTACATTTATGTATCTATATGTGTCTTAGCAGCAAATGTCAGGGTTACAATGATCAGCTTGTTTCGATATGTTTCTTGAAAATCAATTCTTTAAGATGATTTTTATCAGTTCTTGAGCTAGTGCTACAGTTGTATACCTTGTTTTGGCCTTATCTGTAGATATCAGAACTTGCTGAAGCTTTCTTTTGTTTGTCATTATCAACAGTGAGCAGAAGCTTCCACTCGACTGGAGCTAAGAAGATGAGCGGAGGAGGGCATGGCCATGACGAGCCATACTACCTCCACGCTAAGCACATGTACAATTTGGACCGCATGAAGTACCAAGGTCTCAAGATGTCTCTCGGTGTCTTCACTGCTTTCAGCATCGGTGTTGGAGTTCCTATCTTTGCTGTTGTCTTCCAGCAGAGGAAGACCGCATCTGGTTGAGTTGAGTCTCTCTTCTTCTCAGCTTGAATAATTTGTATGGGAATTTTCAAACTCTGCCTCTGCAAGAGAGAGTTTCTTGCTTCTTTTTGGAACTTAGCCACAAGTCTTATCGTTATGGTAAAAGTATATTATTCATCTTCTTTTGCTGGCTGTTTGATGCTGGAATAATGATTTCTTTTTTCCAACTTTGATTGGAATTGGAAGTTATTGTTTGAATATTTTTTTCAGTTTGAGCAAAAAAGTTTGCTTTATACATTTTTGTGTCACCATGTATGTGTTGTACCAGTGTGATCCATTTGGATACTAGAAAGATCTCCCAATAGCCAAGAAAGATCAACTTATTCACAAGTCCAAAAGCTAACATGAAATAAAGGAAACACACAAACCCCACAAATGATATGGCAGCATTCAACCGCCAAAAGTATATTAAGTCCTCATGGCCCATTTAGAAAACAAATAAAACAATCTCACTTTTTCTTAACTCACCGTTAAATTCGAGATCCATGAACAGAGGGATGGTTGGGAATCTTTCTTGCTAGAAGCCAAGAAGGGTAAACCTATTCGTTCTTCCCAAGAATGCGTTTTGGTTTTATTTTGTTCCACCATGCGCTACAAATACAATGACTCTTATGTACGTAGTTTGTTTATTCGGTCAGATGAGATGTAATCATTTGGATCACATTGCTGTGAACTTCTGTCAGGTGGCTCTGGTACAGTGGTGCTCTTATGCTCATTTTCTTCACTATGTACATTTTTGGGTGTCTCATACGAATCGATCGATATTGTATCTGCTCGTTAGTCTTTGATAGTTCCAAGTAGGGATGTTAAATGGTTGTGCTGTCTATGTGTATACGGGTAACTTCAAATTATAATAGAGCAGTTATGGATATGTTCATCTGAAGTACGTTTAAATGGGTAAACCTAGTTTTGTTCCTGATAAATATGGATTTAGATAGACTGGACTACATGGTAATTGCTTTGGACTGATTTTAAATTAACTTGAGTAAAATCGTTTAACTTATTTATTCCAAATTTTATTTTTTCTAACAAAACTTCACAATCCTATTTTTGCTAAAATCATAAAATTACATTTTACTTCAAATTCAAAAAATCACATTTTCGGTTAAAACTGTAAAATTATGTTTTCTGCAAAAATCTAAAATCATGTTTTGTTCAAACAAAAATATGGTTTTCTACCAAAATCGTAAAATCATGTTTTTCTACCAAAACTACAAAATCACTTTTTTTGCCAAATCAAAAATCACATTTTTCTATCAAAATCGTAAAATCATGTTTTTCCGTTAAAATCACAAAATTATGTTTTCCGTCAAAATCACAAAATCACATGTTTTCCCCGCATAAACTAAAAAATCACATTTCCCTAAAAAAACTAAAATCATGTTTTTCGTCAAAAATAGCAAAGTTTGAGTTTTTCACCTAAATCGTAAAATTGTGTTTTCGTGTCAAAACCACAAAATCATGTTTTACGTCAAATCCAAAAATCACATTTCTCTGTCAAAATCGTAAAATCATGTTTTCCATAAACTACAAAATAATGTTTTCCATCAAAACTATAAAATCACATTTTTCCACCAAAACTATAAAAATCATATTTTCCATCAAATCCAAAAATTACATTTTTCCGTCGAATCACAGTTAGAACACAACTTTCAAAAATATTTTCTAATTGTTCAGTTCAGTTTAACATTCATGTCCATGCCTATAAAACTAACGGGGATTTGAATTCCTCCAAGCTACAACGATCGGAACATTTAAGTATTACAAACAACTTAAAAAGATACATATGACATGTATAGTGTAGTGGTTTATCTAGTGCATGTAGCATACATTTAAGTTTTTTTCTGTTAACAGTGGAATTTCGAGCCTTATGCCCATAATCTTCAGCATTTAGATATTCACCATACATTTTATCATCTGGATTAGGGCCTGTATGTTATGATGCACATAGTGTACAAAATGTTAAAAAAAATTAATAGAAGAAGTATAATTAGCCCACCTAGCTTTTATCATCACTATCGAGAGATCCCTTATTCTATGCAATACAAAAATAGTAACATTATTAAATAATCACTGACTTATCTTGTAGAAACTACTTTTTTAAGTGACTGAATAGCATCAGCTTATTTGTCACTGACGACTCTTGCTTAAACTATGTTTTTCTTTGGATTTGATGCCTTCACAAATCAATGGACTCCGGTTCGTATGCTTCATTTACGTTGCATATATAATATATTGTTTTCCATGTGCGAAGAGGACACGATGGTGGATGCTGATAATAGTGTCTTTAGTCTCAAGCTACATCTCAATCACTTACAGCGGTCCATCCTGCCAATATTCATTTATTATGTTTAATTATGCACATGCCCACGCCAACACATTTACGCAAGTGCTGAATATTTGCCTGCATAAGTAAAACTAATCACCGCTTATAAGAAATATAAAACCCGATACTTCTAAGCTACTTAATTTAATAAACCGATATAGTTATTACTTCGGAACGACAAAAATAAAAAGTTATTACTTATGTGATAGTTTTCATCAAGTTTTTAAGGAAACCCACAAATGTATTAAACTCATGATACATTTTGTAGTTGTTGTTTAAACTAGCTAGTGTTATAATATATGGACATGTCAATAATGTAAAAGCACACACGCGAATGCAAAGCAGACAATGATGAAAGTAATGTTCATATTAAAGATTAAAATTATGCCTAATAATATTATTAGAAGTTGGTCATCATTGACATCCCACGTATTTTTAGGTTCTTTGGCTCCCCACTAATTCATTTCGGTGCTCCAGACCAAACTTAGTTTTGACGAAAACAGGAAAACGAATTCACTAATTGATAATTTGGTTTCTTGACTTATCAAACTACTTCCTTTTCTTATTTTATGAGAGTTATTTTTAGACTATGTTGGTGTATACGAAAACTGCTTTTCACTTGACACAAGATAAGTACTTCACTTCAAATATTTCATATATTATACATACAAATAAATATACTTATACATTCATATATATTGGATTCATGGATATATTTTCAACCTTTGATTCATGGATATTCACTATGAGAAAACTTTCATATATTTGATAGTATCGTATACTTGATTCTCACCGATCTTTAATATTATTTTTGATATCATAATGCCCTTACAAATATTTCGCTATTTCTTTCATTTTCACTTTATGATATAATGATATATATAGCACCAAATCTCGATTGTGGTGATATACGATTTAGAGAAGATATATAGTTTCTAATTGTGAAAGTATAATTGTTTCAAATGTTGAAAAAATGGAATTATATCTAAAGATTTTTCACCGTAAGAAAAATAATCGATTATTGCAAGTTCGGGAATTATTCTAGTTAACTACTGACCTTGCATTACAGAGCCATATGATCATGGATTATCAAAAACTAAAATAATACTATCCAAAACTTAATAAAATTATTTGAAATACACAAAAGGATTTTAAAATATGAAACTTTAAATTAAAAAATTTAAATTGTGAAGTTTTGTACTTGTTTTTGAAATACGTACAATTTTATATTTGAAGTTGATTTCATATTTGCAGTTGGGTTTTTAAAGTTAATTTGACATCTGTTCTAAGAAATTTTTTTATTGTACTTGTTTTAAAACGTATAAAAAAGGATGACTCCATGTAAGAAGCAAAAAAATCTTATATCATTTCAAATCGTATTAAAATACTTGGGTCAAAGACATGCATGGTAGCTCAACAACTTTATTATTTTTATTGCCTTGTGCGAACACAAACAGTGAAAGATCCATTCTTTAGAAACTTGAAGAAAAATAAAGTATTTAGAGAATATATTTAGTGTTATAATACAGCTGCATCCCTAGCCACTTAAAAGGTAAAAACCAACAAAATAAAATGTCAGTACGTACAAACTCGACCATGCCTATAACAAACTAATGACGAATGATATTTTGTATCTACTTGCACGTATAGCGTAGCTTGCCCTCATATGGGATGGTATTGGAAATTAGCTAGAGATCACAGAAGCTCCGAACTTGGTTCCACCAAGTTGAAATAATTGCAGAAAAATACAATATTCTTAAAGTTAATAATATTTTTAAAAACAATTATCACACATATGTAAGTACACTGAATTGATTGCAGAAACTTACAATATGCTTAAGGTTCATAAAAATAATAATGTTTTTTGAAGGTAGCACACAGTTATATACTTTCTTAATAACAACAATCTTCTTAATAAGATTAATATTTTAGGATGCTTATGTAGACTTAATGTTGCGATCTAAAAGTATAAAAAAAAAAACACAAACCCATAATATGTCTCATTCAGAGAAAATTATACAGAAAGTATTACAACGACCAAGAGAAAAATATATGTATACTATATAGTAAATGGCTAAAGACGACAAATCAACGGCGACGGCGTGGAAGAAGCAGATGATCATATGAAGCAGCTTTTTCCGGTCCCGGTAGCTGAACAATGGACTCTGTAACTGAACAAGATCTTCGACAAGAACCGTAGAGATTCACTAACCCAAACCTGTTGCTGAAGCTGCCCTTTGCCAACACCTTTCTTGATCCACTCGAGTTTCCATCGTAGTCGTCACCTTTGGAACATTCTAACAACGCCGCCGCAAAGGGATCTTTCTCCGTCACCGGGAACCTATTCTTCTTAGTTGAGTTATTAGATTTATGGTTTTTACCGGTGACCGGAAAGGTGGTACTCCGGTGAGGAGGGAGAGGTAGTATAAGTGAAGATTCTCTATTTCCGCGGTGGTTATTGAGTCTATGAGAGTAGTCTTTGGGTTTTCCAGGAAGCTGTTCCCATGAGAATGGAACACCAAGGAGATGAAGAGGAGTGATCGGAGAATTTAAAGGAGAGTCGCCTGGAAACACAAGGGAGCTAGAGGAGCAAGAGGAGAAGGATGGGGAAGAAGATAAAGATCTCCGGGATGAAATGTTTTTCTTCACCGGATCAGATCGTCTGGTTACTATTAGGGTTCTTGAAGAATCCATTAGGAGGAAGAATAGAGATAGACAATGTGATACAGAGAGAAACTCTGTTTGTTAGTTTATTCTCTGATGAGATTTCTCAATTTAAACTGTTGGAAAATAAAGGACAGGATTGTCAAAAGTATTCTTAAAAGTCAGCTAAATATGATTACAATAATGGCAAGGAAAAATGATTGATATCTAACCGAACAATAGATCATTACATGATCACACATCCAAATAAAATAAAATAATGATTAAAACTTATACGAACTATATAAATCATATGACAACATTTTTTAAAGCAGTATGTGTTATATTTCTAACACCATCAATATAATTTTGATAATCATAAAAGTGTATTGAACTTGTATCACGACAATTTTTTCATGATGTTAATATCTTTTAATATGTTTAATTTGTTATCCCGTATTTGTGATGTACATTATTGCATTTTGAATAATTGATCTATATGTGTTTTTTTTTATTTAGATATGTGTTATAATTTGTTTCTAAAAAGAAAAATTCACTGGATAATATCAAATTCCAAATTCGACATATTTTTTTTTGGAATATCAAAATTATATTTATGGGGTTAACAACATAATACATGTTAGTTCAAAAATATTGTCATATGATTATATAATTCACCTAGCTTTTTCCATATGTATAATTATGTTGTGGTGTATTGTTTTTGTAGCTGGCAATTATTTTCTCACATGACAATACAAAGCAAAACATAATTATTACATCTAAGTATTACTTTTGTTTTGTTTATACTAGTTCTATAACTCTTTCGTAAAATTAATTTTTCTTTAAATTAATTGTGGAATAATAAAAAAAGTAGGTGGAGAAGTACAATACGCACTGGAACTTAAACATATAACTAGATGATGTTAGTAGATATGCTTGAATTGGTGGAAACAGCGAAAGGTCTAGTTTTATTTGGAGAATTAAAGTAGTGAAACTGCAAGTAACGATGAAATAGGATTGAGAGTGGCGACCCCATTGGATTGATGGTTTTGGCGTGATAGATGAAAACGACATTGGACATTAATTAGGGACATGAACTTTGAAGTTTCATAAATATAACATTTTTTAAATAATCTGTATGTATTCAATAGAGAAAGTTGTTACATTGATATGAAGAAAACGTATTGGTCAAATACATGTTAGTAATTCATTGCTGAAAACAGTAATATAAGACAATGATAGTTGCGAACTTACAAAATGGTATTGATCAGTCCATAACAGATATTGGTAATTTTCGTTTGTTCATCTGTCATTTCCATTTGACTGATCCATTTAGATGTTTAATCCAAATGATCCATTTAAAATCTCAGATGAATAATGATGTATCTAAATATTGTTTAAAATCGTTTTTATTTTCAGATAGTTCATCTAGATAAATCATATTTTGTTCGTTTGTTCATCTATATTTTAGTATAGATGAGTTTAATAAACAAATAATTTATATTTCTTATTTTGATTTAATATTATTTTTGACTTTTGCTATATTAACTTTTATTATTTATCTAAAATATAGTTATTACTAAATAATTTTTAAATTAGTATTTGATTTTGTGTTATGGCATAAAATATAATTTTATATATTTTAAAAATGTGAATTTTCAGTTTTACCAAAAAAACCTAATGTGGTGTTATTGTTTTAACGAAAAATATAATTTTATGGTTTTGACGAAAAATGTGATTTAACGGCTTTGGCGGGAAAATGTGATTTTGAAGTTTTGACTGAAAAATGTGTTTTGCAGGTTTGTCGAGACAAAATGTTTTTGTAATTTTAGCAGAAAATATTATTTGGTAGTTTTGGAGAGAAAATCTAATTCTGCGTTTGGCAAAAAATACAATTTTACGATTTTTATAGAAAAAATGTGTTTATACGGATTTGGTCGAAAAATGCATTTTTGTGGTCATGATAGAAAAAAATGTGATTTTTTAGTTTTAAGAGAAAAATGTAATTTGGCAGTTTTGGTAGGAATAAGTGTGTTTGCGGATTTAATAGGAAAAATACGTGTGATTTTGATGGAAAACTATGATTTTAATATATTGGAGGGAAATGTAGTTTTGCAACTTAGGAAAATATAATTATGCAATTTTGGGAAAATATAATTTTACTATTTTGGCAAAAATGTGGTTTTAGCGGAAAATGTGAATCACATAATGATTATTTGTTTGTCTAAAATTTGAGTTTAAATATTTTATTTAGATAATGGTAATTTGTCTTTTGTTATTTTGGATATGTATACCATAATTAGATTTATGAGTCATTTGAATTGATCATTTGGATGATACTCATTTCAACATAGAATGAATATCAATTCTCATTTTCATCGGGACGGTCTATTGACATGGATAAAGGAACATGCCTATTATTATCTGTGTCCTCCAACAAACTCAATAAATCACCATATACGAAGAGGATATGTTGACTCTTGTCAATTCTGCCCTAGGCTTTTTGTCTAACTTTTGCTCAGATGTTTAGAGTCAATGATGGTGAGAAACATTATGTTTTCTGGCAATTAATTTTGTTTCACTTCTTGAGGTTATATATAGATAACTACTATTTCAGATAAGCATTACTTCAGTGCGAGACAGAGTGCGTAGTAAAGATAGTCTCAAAAGTTTGAGAAATAATCTCCATCTTTTGGTATAATATGATAATTGTCGAAGGAATTGAAATATGCTGGTCTATCGTTGATACCAATCCTCAGCCCAAGGTTTAATGAGATCGATGTAAGTTTCATGGGCATCTAAGAAGATCTTATTGCCCATAATCAGAGCTGGCTAAAAGGGACTGAAGCCACACTTTGAACATCACAAATGTAACTTTAAGACCTTCTTCATGTTTAAAATTTCTTGCAAAGCCAGTGTGACCACCGAAATGTGTTTTGCTGAAATGCTCAGGTCGATTACAATTATCTAGAAGCAAAGTGAAGGACCATTGAGCTTTTGAGCGGTATATTATAGGATAGGAAGAAATACACCTGGGGTTATTAAATTTGATCTTCTGGGACAAGATCACATCAAAGAAAAGGCTGGTAGCTGAGATTATTTGAACAAAAAAGTTATGACAAAAAACCTAACCCGAATGGATATCCGAAGATAACTGAATATGTATAACTTTATATTTCTAGTTTATATTTTTCATTTATTTAAAATATTTATATTGATACTATGCATACTTTAAGTTCATATAATATACATATAATTATAAAGAAAATGATTTACTGCTTAATTAAAATGCACGTCAAGTTTTTTGTTTCAAGAATTGACAAAAGTTACATCTGAAATTTAAAAATAATAACCAAATTAGTGTCTTTTTTAGTTTTAAAATGTTATGTCTAAATCTATTAATTATTTAATCTATTAAGAAAAAAAATCAGTTAAGTGAAAGTTATATTTTAAATACAAGAAATTTGAAAAATAAATTTTTAATTTTTAATTTTTTTTTTCAAAATCTAAATATCTGGATCCAATCCGAAATAATCGAATCCGAGTTAAAAATACCTGAAACCGATCCTAAGTACAAAAATACCTGAACGGGTTCTACACCTCTATATCGAAATACCCAAAAATCCGAAATACCCGATCCTAACGGATACCCGAACGTCCACCCGTATCGTAAAGTAAGCTGGACCGAAATCTATATTTGTCAAATCCTAATTACGATTTAAATCGGTCAAGTTATCGCTATGAGGATATGGGTGAGGGTGCACGAGGTTTAATCACAAGACTTAGTTAAATTAAATTTGATAACTAAAATTTTAAATCTTCTTGTAAAATTTAAAACACATAAATATAGTTTACTAAGAAATGGAGGTGGTGATAGACGTCGAGGCTTCTTTTCAACGAATATTAAATTCAGAAATATGGTTTATATTTAGCAATGTTATAAAAATAGCTAGGTGGTGATTAGGTGCCTTATGCAAAATTATTGTTTAGGCAGGCGCAGCTTAGACCGATTTTAGAACATTGATATTTATGAAAGAAATTAACTAAAAAGACTAACATAGAAGAAATTAACTGTATGATAAAAGAGAAGAAGAATCCAAATTAATTTATATTGCCGTGACGTAATTGTCATACGATAAAGTGTAAAAAGAAAATGTGAGAAGGGGATGCTTGTTCGTTCCTTCGTCATGACTCACGGCCATAAGTGGTTCATGTGGTCCGTATTCTCTGTACACTTCTCAAATCTCTACTAATAAAAGAGACCTTTTGAGGCTCCATAGAGCGTCCACATCAGCAAAAAAATTCTCTCGAAAGATGACACGTGGCATAAAATATTACAAATTTTTGAAAATTATAAATAATATGTAAACATACAACACAAAAAATAGAAAAACTACATTAAACATATGTAAGATTACCATTTTTCACTTAAAAAAAAAGACGGATTATCTCCATAATATAACATTACCGTTTTATAAAAAAAACAAAAAACATTATATATAATTTCAAAAATAATAAATATATGTAAACATACAACATAAAAAAATAGAAATACTACATTAAACATATGTAAGATTACCATTTTACATTTTTATTTAAAAATAATAATATGTAAACATACAACATAAAAATGGAAAAACTACATTAATTAAACATATGTAAGATTACCATTTTTCACTAAAAAAACGGATTATCTCCATAATGTAATATTACTATTTTGTAAAAAAACATTATATATAATTTCGAAAATAATAAATAATATGTAAACATACAACATAAAAAATGGAAATACTACATTAAACATATGTAAGATTACCATTTTACATTTAAAAATAACAATAATATGTAAACACACAACATAAAAAAAAAATAGAAAAACTACATTAAACATATGTAAGCTTACAATTTTCACTAAAAAAACGGCTTATCTCCATAATGTAACATTACCATTATATAAAAAAAGAAAAAAAACATAAATATAACTATTTGACTATTTGTCCAAGTTCTTCTATTGAACATTGCCGCTTTACACTAAAAATGGAAAAATACATTAAGATTTAACCATCTATCTTAAAATATAAAATATATAAATTAACTAAATATAAAGTATAAGAAAGAGAAATACTCAATATATAGAAAAATAAATAATAAGTAAATATTATAAATATACAAATTATATATACAATAATAAGTAAATGCACAATTTATAAGAAATGGAAAGAGTATATTAAATATTAAACATCTATCTTAAAATGCAAAATATAGATATTAAGTAAATAGAAAGTATAAGAAAAAGAAATACACAACTTAAAAACAATGGAAAAAGTATATTAAGATTTAAGCATCCATCTTAAAATGTAAAATATAGATATTACGCAAATAGAAAGTATAATAAAAGGAAATACACAATTTAAAAAATGGACAAAGTACATTAGTATTTAAACATCTATCTTAAAATGTAAATCTATCTTAAAATATAAAATTATTAGTAAATAGAAAGTATAAGAAATAGAAATACACAATATAAAAAAATTAGTAAATATATAATATAAGTAAATACCCAATTAAAAAAATGGAAAATTACATTAAGTTTTAAAAATATATCTTAAAATTTAAAATATAGATATTACGTAAATAGAAAGTATAACAAATGAAAATATACAATGAAAAAAAAATGAAAAACGTACATTAAGATTTAAACATCTATATTAAAATGTAAAATAAAGATATTAAGTAAATAAAAAGTACAAGAAATAGAAATACATATACAGGAAAATAAATAATAAGTAAATAATAAGTAAATAATGTAAATATATAATATATGAATTATATATATAATAATAAGTAAATACACAACAAAATTTAAAAAATGGAAAAAGTTCATTAAGCATTAATCATTTATCTTAAAATGTAAAATATATAATATAAGGAAATACACAATTTAAAAAAATGGAAAAAGTACATTAAGATTTAAATATCTATTTTAAAATATAAAATATAGATATTACGTAAAAAAAAAAAGAAATGGAAATAAACATTTTAAAAAATGGAAAAAGTATATTAAGATTTAAACATCTCTCTTAAAATGTACATCTATCTTAAAATGGTAATAAATTATATAAAAATGGAAATACCACATTAAAAAAAAATATAGTTTTACATCAAGAAAGTCCCTATAAAACTCATTATACCATCAACATCAACCTCACACTATCAAGGAAAGCTTCAAAGCACTCGAGCAAAAAAATGGTTCCACCATTAACTCTTGCCGTCCCAAAAACTTTTAACGACCTTGAAGGAGATTTTTTATAAGAACGAACTTTTTATTAGGTGGATTCATTGTTGGGAACCCCGCAACTTCCAAAGGGCAAACTTATTCATGGGAATTGAATTGTTTTTCATAGACTCAAAGGTATTCTTACAAATTTAAATTAATCTAATCCATAATTTTATTGTTAATATTCATACTAACTCTTTCATGATCAAACCATTACAGTTAATATCCATTCAAGCGTTTATCACGGAACACTTCTTTCCTCGCCGAATCAGGTATTAGTTCATGTTGGTTTAGTATTGTTTTTGGTTTATTAACCGGTTTAGGATGGTCCTATTGTAAATATAATTTAAGTTGATTTAGCATATATTATGCTTAAAATAACTTAAATTAAATAATAGTAATTATGCTTAAAATATAATTGTAGAGAGTTTTCAAATATAGTTTACAGAACATTATAGGTGATGAATTTAATTTATTAAATTCATTTATTACTTCAAACTAAGTTTTTTTTAAGCATACTGAGTTATAAATATCAATGATGGATTGATGAGTATAACATGAAGACAAAAATATAATTATTTGATTTTCAAGATAAGAAATTCAGATTTTATTCAGTTACTCAATATATAACATCTTAAATTATTTTTTAAAACATACACATAATTCATATATATATATATATATATATATTAATCTTCCAAACTTAAACTATTATATTATATATGAATAATGTTTTTAAATAAAAATAATTTCTGATTTCAAAAAAAATAAAAACAACAAATGGTTATTTTTAAATAATGGATGTAATTTACATTATAGTATCATTTAACAAGTATTAGATACGTTTTGATATATCATTATTTTTTATTTCTAGAAAATAATAAATTGTTAAACATCAATATCATCTAGGTTAAGTATACGAACAAAACAAATTCAAACATCACAAAAAAATATTTACATAAACATTATAATACAATAATTTAATCAAAAAATACAATTCAAAAAGAGAATATCCAAAAGAATACTTATATACTTAATATTTGAAAATCAAAGATATTTTTGCTAAAATTGTACTTACCTGGCCAAGGAGATCGACCATCTTTTTACGGATCGATCGATTGTTGAGCATGTGATCGATCCAAAAATACTCTGCAGTTTAATTAAATATCTAAAACATTTATTCCAACACTCAACAGATAGTTTTGCTAAATATGATAATTAGATAGCCAACAAAATTACAAAAAAATATTTAAATAGTAAAAATATGTTAATTGAACGTGTTAAAATTTAAAATAAATTTTAATTATGACATACATCTTAAGATTTATAAAAAATATATATCATAACTTAAATATAAATAATTTAAAAACTTAAATTAGAAAAAAATAAAAATCCCGGGCGTAGCCCGGGTTAATCCCTAGTAAATAATAAATCATTCATTTACATTATCACGGCGAGTTTCACGCGCCGTCGTGGAAGGTGAGCAAGAACAAACCCATCTTCGAAGAAAGGAAAGTAATACTCCCTCCGTTTTTTTATATAAGTCGTTTTACAACTATGCACGTAGATTAAAAAAACCATCAATTTCTTATATTTTCTAAACAAAAACATCATTAATTATTTACCTAACCACAATTCAACCAATAGAAAAATAAAAAATATATTACCATTGGTCATACAACATTAATTACTAATAAATTTTACATAGAAAATTGAAAACGACATATAATTTGGAACAAAAACATTTTTCTACAACGACTTATATTAAAAAACGGAAGGAGTATAGCAGTGACACACACAACCAGTGGCGAATGACACAGAAATGGATCTGAGTTGAGAAGACAATATTGAGTGCGTCATCACGTGCGAGCAACACACGTCGCCGTCATCAGTTTTACCAATGGGACCCACCGTTTAAAGTTGAAACTTCGAAGTTCTTACAAACTGATCATGTGATTGTCTGTGCCCAAGTACTGTTACGATCCCGAGAAATCTTATCCTTTTTCTTCTTATGCGCCGTTTGACTTTAGAGTTTTGTTATGTACAATTACTGTCAAGGTCAACGCTTGTAAAAACTCAATCGGGGATATTTTCCATAGCAAAGAATATTGAGAACGGTCTTCGGAAACGGTGTCGTGATGGCTCTGATACATCCCTGTAAACGCACGTCTTCTTCATGAGATACATGCATAGAGAAATCATGGTCACACGAATAGATAGAACTTACAAGTATGCGCATTAGGCCATTAGCGCATACGATTTAGTTGTATTACAAAAAATGTAATTAGTATCAAATTTAGCCACAGCAGTATATTAAGGCAGCTATACTATATATGTTGGGTGCACATCTTTGTTCTTATCGAGTTGTGGTCTTCGTTATTGAGTCGATCTACCGGTTCTTAGGAACATTCGGCTATCTCTAAGCCATCGATAAGTTTCTTTTTTTTGTACTTTTTGACTTTTCCGATGTCTGTTTAAGTTTGACGTGTAATTTCGTGATGCGTTCATATTCGAATTTTGTTTCACTTATAGCACATTTTACAAAACTTGTTTATTTACATATATGGTCAAGTGCTATATTTTTAATCAATCAATAATCTTTGGATTACAGATAGCAAATGAGTTTCATTAGGAACATATACATGCTGTAGAGGCAAACTTATTTCATAACATCATTTTACAGCATCTACACTACACGCAAAAGTTAATGCAGCAATATTCCTTTTAATCAAAACATAAGTCTTATGTACCTTTGAATCTGTGCAGATATTAAAATCTTATTTTCTTTAACAGGTTAATGGAATAGCAAAAAAAAGAGTCATTTTGAAACATCTATAACATATAATACATTATACACTTAAGATCCACACATGTAAACTAATCGTGGACTTGACATACAGTTTTTCAGTTAAACTTAAATTTCATATTCTTAATCAACAAGCAATGGTCGGCCATGGTTTCCGACATCTCAAATTTGTTTTTACCTCGTGTTTGCAGAAGAGTTGTTAAACGATAGATACTATTGTCACTGCGCCTGGATTCACTGAGACCTCTTTCTACCTATTGTCCCATCGTGCGTTGTCTGCTGCTTTCGACTTAGCTCATACGGCTGATGGACTTTTTTCTTGATGAGCCAAAAACGCTCTTTAGTAGGTCTTTATGCAATTGGACTGAGCCAATTCGAGGGGGACGTAAGTCCCATCCCCAACAGTGTTATATAAATGACCATCCTGATTTTCTAATTACCGGTACTATACATTTATCTCCCTTCAATTTTATTTCATCATATAGATATAGATATAGATTTAATAGTAACCACTTAAATTTATCATTTGATTTTATATTATTCATTATTATAGCATTTTCATAATATAATATATTTTTATTTTACAATTTACTAATGAAAATAAGAAGCCAGCCGACACAAGCATTAACTTGAAAAAACATCCTGACACATGATGAATCGATCGTCGTCCAAATGTATCTTTTGCTTTAATTTTTAGAACAAAAAGAAACATCAGGTGGTTCTCAATTTGACAATTTAGAGTGGAAAACACTTAATTAAAATCTGTTCTGTAAAGTGAGAGGTATATTCGAAATGAAATAAATAAACACAATAACAACCCGAAAAAGAAAGGCATGAAAATAAAGAGATTTTGAAGTGACAAATTAAGGAAAAATAAAACCACTCTTTTCCAAGACCTAATTCCTTTCAGCAGTCGCCAGCTGGCATTATACTATATGACACGTGTCGTTTGTCAACAATCATCACTTTGCTGACGTGTCACCAACTTGCCATTCTCCTCTCCATAAATAGAGCTCTCAGCACCTCTCCCCCGAGCTTCAGCCTTCTCCATAACTCACCTCTCTCTCTAATTCCGTTTAAGTTTGCCATCAGAAAGTAGTAAATAAAAATAATGTCAGGTTTTGGCGGTGTTGAAAATCTAATCAACGTTCCAGATATAACAGCTTGTCTCCCTCAAGATCCTCGTGAGCCTCGCTCATTATTACCAATCACCCTCAAGGTAACACAAACACTCACTGAGTTCATGTCGTTGACGCGCTTTGACTCTGGTCTTAACTCTTACTTTTGTTTAGTTCGTTGATGTATGTTACCGAGTGAAACTCCATGGCGACTCCAGTAAGATCAAGAAGTTATTGGGACTAGAGCACAAACCGTCCGATGAGACTAGAACGACGGAGAGGACGATACTTAGTGGAGTCACCGGAATGGTGTCACCCGGCGAGTTTATGGCCGTTCTTGGACCATCAGGAAGCGGTAAATCTACGTTGCTTAACGCCGTCGCAGGGAGACTCCATGGACCAGGCCTCACCGGAAGTATACTAGCCAACGACGCTAAACCAACGAAGCAGACGTTAAAACGAACCGGGTTCGTGGCCCAGGACGATCTACTCTACCCTCACTTAACCGTACGCGAAACCCTAATTTTCGTCGCCTTGCTCCGTCTCCCTCGGAGTCTAACCAGAGAAGATAAAATAAAAGCGGCAGAGTCGGTGATATCGGAGCTAGGGCTTGAGAAATGCGAGAACACAGTCGTGGGGAACACTTTCATTAGAGGGATCTCGGGTGGTGAGAGGAAACGTGTGAGCATAGCTCACGAGGTACTCATCAACCCGAGCCTTTTGGTTCTTGACGAGCCCACGTCGGGGCTTGACGCGACGGCGGCTCTCCGGTTGGTTCAGACGCTAGCCGGGATGGCTCATGGGAAAGGGAAGACGGTGGTGACGTCTATTCACCAGCCGTCGAGCCGTGCGTTTCAGATGTTTGATACTGTGCTGCTTTTGAGTGAAGGGAGGTGTTTGTTCTACGGTAAAGGACGTGACGCCATGGCTTACTTCGACTCCGTCGGATTCTCGCCGGCGTTTCCGATGAATCCGGCTGACTTCCTTCTCGATCTTGCTAACGGTACGTACGTTCCCATTTAAGATCCCGTTTTTTTTTTTTTTTTTTGGTCGAACAGATCCCGTTTTTTTTTTTTAATTCAGCTTTTAATTAGTTAACATCATGACTTTCATGTATATAGTGTAACACTAACACGCATAATCACTTATTAACATTTATCATGATTAATTCTTTGATTTAATAGTATTATGATTAGATCAATTGACTGATGATAGGACAAAAAGAACTTTTGTATATGAAATCGTCCTTTGGAGTTTTGGGTGGTCCTATACGTGTATGTAATACGTATATGGTTCCTTGATTCCGCAACCATGCATAAATACTCATGTGAGGAGGTTTAGATATTTCATATTTGTATTGAAAAATACTACTGTGAAAATAGCAGCTCGACCCCAAAACAAGAGAGTAATAAATGCCATATATATTGTCGTCATCGCCGCCGTACGATGAGAACTATACAAGTCTAAGCTACGATGTTTTTTTTTCTCGTTGACTCTTACGTGATGGCTTTATACTAATATACTTGGTAATTTATTTGAAGCTTAAACAAAACGCTAGTCTACTAGTACATTAGTCTAGCGTTACATTAGTAATAAATGATATTAGTAGTAATATTACTTACATTTACATACCCTATTCTTTTATGGTAAAGGGAACTTATGTAGCATATTTTTCTAATAATTGTTTATTCTAAAGTTTATACTAATTGTTAAAGTAGAGTCGATAATGGAAGGGTGGCTTTTTGATGTTATGGGAAATTGGGATACGTGGTTGTCTTTCTTTTTCTCTTTTCGTGTATGCCACAGATTTTTGGGTTTCAACTTTGGCATATTATATCATCTGAATAAATGTTATTCCTTACTTTTATATAAAAACCTTATCGTATTACACATTTACACTACTAAAACGGTGCTTTTTCTTTATTTTTTTTCGGGAACATGCTTTATTTAAGAAACGAACCACCACGATTGTGTTTTATAAGATGACGTAATGGTTTTAAACCCTTTGGCATATTATATCATCTGAACATCTTATGAGTTTTATAAGATGACGTAATGGTTTTAAACCCTTGCTATTGTGTTTTTTTCGCACATATTAAAAATTATTTTAAATTATGGTTTACCATCTATTCATACAGTATTTTATACGCGTTTTCTGTTTTCCCAATAATTTGTATTGTATTCTCTTTTTCTTCTCAAGATCATCATTAACTTCAGTCTTTTAATATGAGCTTTTAGTTTTTCTTAGATTTTAACTAAGAAAAATTAAAAACTGTTTTTTAAATAAAAGATATAAGAATCGTCTCTTACTGAAAAATGTAAATATATATATATATATATATATATATATATATATATATCAAATCATAAATTAAGAATTTTGACTAATAAACCGAGGTTAATTATGTTCTAAAACAACTAATAAAGTTTCCTTATTGTTCAATGTTCAGTGTTTCAATCGAAGTAGACTTCTCACTCTCTTTAATTTTCTGTGGTTTTTGAAGCGCATGGTTTTGAATTGTCTGCAGTTCCTTGTTTCCAATACATCCTTGATTTAGGAAACTTTTACTTTAATGGTTAACCGCCTAAAAGGACCCAATCACACTCTCGCATCTATCCCTGGTTTTCAGTTTCCCTCTCTCGGTACTCATCGAAGCATTAAATACAAGTTCCTTGGGAATTGGAAATTCTTATTCTTAACTCCCTTTTAGGGCAACCCCAACGGGATTTTTTACACCGGCCGGTTTCGGATATTAAAAAATAAAAAAGTTGGAAACAGTGAAAACAAAGAAACCATCGGTTGCTAGTTCTAAACTTCAACAAAAAAAAAAGCTTAGAGCATCTCCAACCCTACTCTATTTTTTACTCTAAAATAAAGTTTAGAGTAAAAAATACTCCAATGGTACTCTATTTCTCACTCTATAATAGAGTAAAAAATAAGTTTACTCCAAATATAGAGTAATTTGTGTTTTTTTTGTTCATCACTCTATTTTCTACTCTAAAATAGAGTATCATTGGAGCAAACTCAAACTCTATTATAGAGTTACTCTATTTTAGAGTAAAAAATAGAGTAAGCCCATTGGAGATGGTCTTAGGACACTCTTCTTACCGGTGTTACTTTGGTCTGTACTGATTTTTAGTTTAAAACTTAGTAATTTTTATCTAATTTATATACAACTTATTAATTAAGATACCTTTGGAAAGACACTCACCGATAATCATACTCTTACAATATTTTTTTGAGTCTTATCGTGATTACAAGAGTTTGTCATGACTATGTAGTTTACATTTTCTTTCAAATAGAAAAATGAAAATGAAATCACAAGTCTTTTTTATCAAAAAAAAGAAAAGAAATCACAAGTCTTTAATGTAAGGAACCACATCCATGTATCGCGTTATTACTCCGTCCGTTTCAGTTAATTTATCGTTATAAAGTAAAATTTGTGTTTTAAAATAAATAGTATTGTTTTATAATTTTAATGCAAAATCTATTAATTTTATATTATAATCTATTTTTTATTGGTTGCAATATGGTTATAAACTGTATTAGTATTGATACTTTTATTTAATAAATATATAAAATTAAATAATTTTTTAATAGAAGTTTAAAACAATAATTAACATGAAACAAAAGGAGTATATTCTAATTTGTCTTTGCTTTATCCAAAACAAGTTAAGAAGTACCAACAAATAGTACGAATGTTTTGACGTTGCAAGGCATATCAAAAATGTAGACCGAACCTAGGTTCGTTTAATAATTCAGCAATTGATACTCGTGACAATTATTCACACATGGTCCATATATATATAGCGAGCTAGCTAGGGACATGCGTCACACATACACACGAATGATTGCTACATTGGAGTTAATGACTAACTGTGTAACCCAAGGCCAAACAAACTAACTGTGTAACCCAAGACCAAACAAAAACACATAAGGCTGTATTGGTCTTCGGCATTGACTTTTCATTTCTGTCTGGTGTTATTAATGATGACAAACATGAAACATATGTACGTACATCTGTATGTCTATATATATATATATGCACGCACATGATATGTCTAAATACTCTGGTGACGCCATAGGTAGGGTAAGAACACAATAATAATAAGGGATAAAAATGGCACATATAGAAATAGTTTGTGGCGCACGATGGCATATTATTTAGATCTAATACTAAATAATATGCCATCGTGCAGTAATTTCGAGCATAAGGTTAGTGGAGACAAAAGAAATTAATTTTGGTGGGCAGTAATTTCTTTTGTCTCCACTAACCCTTATGCTCGACATTCAAACGTTCTTTGTATTGTATCTTCGTGAAAAGTTCCATTTATTTGACTAACCGTCCACGTGATCATTCGATCTATTTCATCTATATATGCATATATATATATATATGTGTGTGTGCGCGTGTGTGTTTTGCATGTATGTGATTTTGCATGGCTGGAAAGTTTTTTTTTTTTGAACTCATGGTTGGAAAGTTGATAGTCAAGCATTTCCAATGTAATATTTCATTTTTTTTCTTTAAAATTGAGTAAAAATAAAAATGAAATAAAAATGCTTGAACTCTACTCCATTTTTCATTTCATATATAATGGAGTGATGAACTAACAAAAAATAAATTATTTTATTTATGAAATAAATTTTATTATGGAATGAGATTTGGAGTTGGGTTGGAGAAATCTTTATTCTATTTTCACTTTACTCTATTTTGGAGAAGAAAATGGAGTATAATTGGAGATGTCCTAAAAATATCGTTTGACCAGTTATTCGCTACTAAAAGCATTTGTTATATTTTCATCAGAAAATGTTAGATATTGGTTTCTACGTCAAAATACAACAAGAAACTCCACTTGCCCGAACTTATTGATCAATTTGAAAGAAAATAACAACATAAATTAAATTTTCAGCTCCAACATCATTTCTTTTTCAAAAGCTGGCTGTGACATTTGATGATTACACTTGTTGAGTAACTAGCTTGAATATGCATTGTTCATTTATTATTGACTTTCCCTGACTTTTCTTCCCCAAAATTCAATTTTATATTTCTGATAATCCTGTTGATAAGTAAAAAAAGTAAGCTTAACACGTGTTAGGGCATCTCCAACCCTACTCTATTTTCAACTCCAAACATCATTATGGAGTAAAATCTTCTCCAACCCCACTCCATTTTGGAGTTAAAAATGGAGTAATGGCTAGGGTTACTCCATTTATGGAGTAATCTTACCCATTACTCCATTTTGGAGTTGAACTTTTTTTATTTATAAAATGATCCTTTGAATCTTTAATGTTTCTATTTTTTACTTAAATAATATTTAAAATGATACAATAACATGAAATTGCAGAAGATGAAAATGAGCGTGAACTTGATGCACCAATTGAACTTGAAAGAGAAGCTCCACCTCCAGATATTGAAATTGCAGAAGATGAAAATGTCCGATTTCAAAATTTTCTTGCTCGATTTAGGAATATCAACAATAAAGAAGCTCATTTTTCATTACGAAATGCATTAGTTGATCATTTGTGGGAAAAATATTTTAATGCTCATTGTTGAACCTATATATATGTTGTCTTTTTTAATGATTTCTTGTACTTTTTAATAATAAATATTTAATTCAAATAATTTATATTTTAATTATTATCGTAAACATAAAATAATTGGGGTTAATAGGTAAATTTTTATAAGTATAAGATTTTATTTGCAATTATTAATAAAATAAAAATGAAATTATTTAAGAAATATTATTTTTGGAGTAGAAAATGGAGTAATACATTGGAGTAAAACCTTACTCCATTTTGGTGTTGCACCATTTTGGAGTAAAAAATGGGGTAATACATTGGAGATGCTCTTAGGAACTAAAACCTATTCGGCTTATTTTGTAGTATAAGCTTATCGGTCGTTTTTTTTTTTGAAAAAAGCTTATCGTATTAAAAGTTAAATTCAAGTACTATGTTTACTTGATTTTCAAGTTTTTCCATTTCTTAAAAATGGAATCAATGAAGTAGGTAACATTAAGAAGTAAGATCACCGTAGTGGCCACCTTATGCTTTTCTTGGGTGGAGTCTTCGGCCTCTCCACCTTGGTTGGGTCAGCTTTTCTGCAAATCCGACCTCCATTACTTATAAATGAGTCAATTTATTAATTTATAAAGATATTTACTTTAGTTAGATTAATAAACAAATGGGTCCAACATAGTTTCAAAACCTGTTTAAATATATTTGTTTGGTCGGTCAAAGAAGACGATTGGTTGAATCGCACTTCACCTCTATTCGGTTCAATGCCACATTGAATTGTCTTCTCCTTTTCATGTTTAGGTATTTAACTAATTATTCCATCGGCCAATTAACTTTCCCCTATTTGAATGATAATAACTTGAGCAGTCCAATTTCATTAATTTATAGTTTAAGAGATAAAAGTTAGACATTGATTGGTTGATTAATTAATTAACCACCCTGAATCTTTTGAATTACCAATTTATTAAATATCCGACTATAGCGAATCAGATATTTGCTATGCATTAGTGGTTAGACAGGAAACTATTCAGAAATATTGATTATTATACGCGATTTATCTAAAGCTGGTTGGGATTTTATAACTTGCATGTGCAGGTGTTTGTCAGATTGACGCTGCAACGGAACGGGAAAAACCAAACGTGAGACAAACCTTGGCAGTTGCCTACGATACATTGCTAGCCCCAAACGTTAAAACCTACATAGACGCGACACCTTCACGAGAGAACGTGCGTTTTCTGAAAACGGAGACAAACGTTCGTGGAATAATGTCTGGCTTCACAACATGGTTTAGCCAGCTTTGCATTCTCCTCCACAGGCTCATAAAAGAACGACGCCATGAATCCTTCGACGCACTTCGCGTTTTCCAAGTCGTCGCGGCTTCACTACTGGCGGGTCTCATGTGGTGGCATTCCGATTTTCGAGACGTACATGTAAGTATATAAAACATTATTAACCCAATATAACAACGAAAACAAACATTGTTGTTTAGTTTTGGCGTTTTTCTTAACGATAATGTTGTTATTACAGGACCGACTAGGACTACTCTTCTTCATATCCATTTTCTGGGGGGTACTTCCGTCATTTAACGCGGTTTTCACGTTTCCACAAGAGCGAGCAATTTTCACTCGAGAACGTGCGTCTGGTATGTACACACTCTCGTCTTACTTCATGGCTCACGTCATCGGATCACTCTCCATGGAACTGGTTCTTCCGGCAGCGTTCTTGACACTAACTTACTGGATGGTCGGTCTACGCCCAGGGCTAGTCCCTTTCCTCCTCACACTTTCTGTATTATTGCTATACGTTTTAGCTTCCCAGGGACTCGGACTTGCCTTAGGTGCAGCGATCATGGATGCTAAGAAAGCGTCCACGATCGTGACGGTGACCATGCTAGCGTTTGTTCTAACCGGCGGTTTCTACGTGAACAAAGTGCCATCTGGAATGGTGTGGATGAAATATGTTTCCACGACGTTTTATTGTTACCGTCTAATGATCGCAGTCCAGTATGGAAATGGTGAAGAGATATTGGGGATGTTTGGATGCGAATTAAAGAGAACGGAAGGAGCGGCTAGGACTGATGGGTGCCGATTTATGGAGGAGGAAGTGGTCGGAGATATTGAACTGTGGACCAGCGTTACCGTTTTGTTTTTCATGTTTGTTGGTTATAGAATGTTAGCGTACTTGGCTTTAAGGCGTATTAAACTTTAAAATAAGCTGAGAGGAAAAAAGTTAAATAAACAAATGACTAGGGGGTTTAGTTTGTTCGATTTTCGGGTGTTTTTGTTTTGTTTTTAAATGTGAAACTAAAATGACAAAAAGGCTTTTAGTTGATTATAATGAAATGTATATTTCCATCTACTACATTTCACTGGTTGTGTGTATATATATATCAAATGATAAATGTTTCTTATGGCTAAGTACAGCGAAGAAGCTGCAAAGAAAGCTCTCACACATGACCAAATAGCCAAGATATCCAGTACGTTTTCTTTTCTTTTCATACTTGTCCAATACTTGTAACTTAGAAAGCTTTTAATTGATAAATGCACAAGAAGAATTTTAGCCTCTCACAAGATACTTACCGATGTTTTATTTTTCTTGCTATATTTTATCTCATATGATATTATTTTGGGGGTGTTGCAGAGAACAACCAGGTGTGTGATTCAAGTTGTGCCTAGCCACCAGACCTACCAGTTGCACAAACCTGTTGGTGGTGGTTTCAAGTTGACCTAAGTTTGACTTTGTGTATCCAACTTCTGCTGAACTTAATCCGGTGTTTTACAGAGAGTAGTAGCTTCTTGTTATACTGCTCTGGCTTTGGGAACTAGTATCTAACTAAAATAATGTCGTGAGTTGTTGAGCATCCAGTTGATTCAATAATTGTTCTAAGATAAGTTTTATTTTCTATCTAGTTCATGTTTCATAAAAGATATAGCAAGAACTGATAATAATCAAAAATCAAATCTGTATCAGCAAGATATCTTGTGAAATGGGCAACAAAAATGTATTGATTCTGTACTCTCTTAATTATACTCACCAAAAAATAACTATAAGCGAATCAACATTGTTGTGTTCTGTATTCAGTTAAGAAATGTACTCTTGACTCTGTCAGGCTTTTATGGCATCCAAAAGTTAAGCCACCCTGTGTATTGTAAATATACTACTCCTTGGTTTACTCATATATCTTCTTTCTTTTCAGTATTGTTGGAAGTATGGAGATAAAACCGATGAGGAAAAGCACTGACAACGTCTTGAAATCATACAGATCCTTCACCGATTTGAGATCTCCAATAGCAAGGCCAGCCTGCAATACAAACACCAAATATTGAAGCTCTACTTAGATACAACAACAGGAGAGCTAAGGAGAGTTGGAGAAGGAGCAAAAGAGCTTTACCCTGACGGTTATATAAGCTGCGGGAATGAGACCGACCAATGTCGCCAAAAAGAAGACATGAAAAGGTACATCAACTATCGGAGACGCCAAATTGATGAACAGATTTGGCAGTGTTGGTGTTATCCTCAGAAACAACATATAGTTCAGAAGCTTATCTCTACGCTTACCAATCTGACAAACACACAAGCAATCATCAAAACCACCCACCAAATGAAAAATTCTTTATTGATTAAGCAAAAGAAGAGTTCTACCTCAGCCTGAAAGAATCTTAATTTGTCAGGCCATAGCCAAGTGATCAACGGCCTGCCGATCAACTTAGAGAGAAAGAAACAACAAGTAGCTCCAGCTGTTGCGTTGAAAACAACCAAGATAACACCTTTGATAACCCCGAAGAGAGCTCCAGCTAGAAGCGACATGAAGATAGTCCCTGGAATCATGAACGTCTGCATGAAAATGTAGGTGGCACAGTACCCTAAAACGAACTGCGCCGGGTACTCATTCGCGTAGTTTGCTAGATTGTCTCTGAAACCAAAACAAGATTACAACTTTCAAGATACCCTTAATCAAGTCTTGACATTGACACTATCAAGAACCTCAACATTAATCAAAACATCGATTATCCTATAACAAAGTCTGAGTCTTTACCACTTCTGAAACCAAAACAAGATTAAAACTTTATCAATACCCTTCTCAAGTTTTGACATTGACACTATCAAGAAGCTCAGAATTGATCAAAATATTGATTATCATATTAACAAAGTTTGAGTCTTTATCAGTTTACTTGAGCGAGCGGAGATCAGAGATGCTTCTTGGGAGCTTGAGCTTGCCGAATTCAGCAGCAGGCATGGTGATGTAGATGCAGAAGAGACCAGAGGAGAAGACGAGGAAGACGCCGAGAGAGACCGCGAGTTCCCATCGGCTGAGAGGGAACCGATCGAGCTTAGATCGTTTTCCAGATGGCGAATCGTCGTCGTCTGAGATCGCTCCGAGCTCTTCGTCTCTGATTAGGTTCCGTGTCGGAGCCATCACCGAATGCAACATCGGAAGTTTAACCGCGGGCTTAATCCATTGCAACGATTCGATTTTGTGGATTCAGATTTAGAAAGAAATCAATCAGCTTTTTTTTTTTTTTGGTTCTTCAGGTTAACGTAGACGAATGATCTTGAGACCTTCTCTATGATTCAGAGGGTCCTGACTAGTCCAAGATCTAAACCTCTGGATCTGTAAGAGGGTAAGGGGGTAAAATGATAAATAACCATTTCACTCTCCTATTCTAACCTTCTTCCATTTTTCACCAAACAAATTCATACTTACTCAGATCAACCCCCTCCCAAGTAGCAGAAGAAACAAGACTAACATTGAAAAAACTCCCAAATCCATATATGTTCTTAAAATTCAGGCCTCGAAAATTATTTGTTGCGAACCAATCAAACTACAAATGTAATTTTTTTTTCAGGCTATTATTTTTTTTTTCTAAACAAAAGCCCCGTAATTTATGAATTCTACATAAAAACCCCTCAATCTAAAGTTATCACGGTGAGATCACCGTGGATGAGTTTTCGCCGGTGATCTCTGAGACGAACTCCGAATAACAAGAATTTTCTTCAATACCCTCATCAACACCATCACGTTCGTACTCATCTTCATCTTTGTTGACGGTCTCTTCTTCGTTAACTTCATACCGCACCCCACGGCGGAACTCTCGTCGGGAAACAAAGACGATCTCTTATCTCCGCCGAGATCGATCCTAAGACTCTGGCTTCTCGGCGGCGGCGGCGGCGGTTCTTCGTTGAGTTCTTCCCACAACATATCCATTTTCTCCTCTGCATTAACGTTCCAAAGACTTCTCGTTTCCACACAAGAGAAGCTCTTCCTCTGACCGTCATCATCGTATCTTCCAATGATTAATCTCCCGTCGTCATATCTCCGGCGGGTTTTCTCCGGCGAGTGTTTCCACAATGGAGGTGAATCGGAGCCGGAAGTTTGGGAAGAATCTTGGGAAGCAAGCAATGGAAAACTAAATTCTTCCGAAGACTCACTGTTCAGAGCCATTCTCTAGGATCAAGAAAAGGGCAGAAGAGAGGAACAAGACAAGAAGACACACAGTTTGTGTGTTTGTTGGTGATGTTGGATTCGTTGCTCTGTTTTTTTTTGTCTTTTTTTTGTTTTTGTTTTTGTAGTTCAAGTGCTACAACAAGTCAACGGTAAGTTTCCAGTTTAAACGATTTTAACTCTCCATAGGCAACTGTATTTTCCAGTTTAGGTAGTGTATATGTATAGTCATCAATTCCCAGTAGTCATTCCAAATCGGATTACATATACATAAATGTGAAAACTTGAAAGTTTTTTTGTACACTGATTTATCATCTAATTACAAATTATAAAAAAATATTATATAAACCCCTTTACAACTGACAATTAGATTTCTTATGAAGATTCACATCTAACAATTTTATTATCACCATTTTGAGCTGTTTAATGAAAATCCACGTCTTACATCTAACGGTTTTATTTTCACCATTTTAAACTGTTTAATATATTTTTTTTCTTTATTAATTTGACACCATTTTTATAGGGCTCGAAATCCAGTATTTCTGATCTAATTAATTGCACTATGTTCACATTTTCACATTTCATAACAATCTAAGTTCCATTCATCTTAGTCAATTTTTCTCTATTCCATTTATTCCTTTTTCTAATTTACCAGTTACAGCTTAAAGTGATGATTAACTCTCTAAGTTATGAAACGTATAAAAAGAGTTACGAGAGTGACTTAACGCAGTTTCAATTTGACATCTCATCAACCAGCGGAGTGATTGATTGAGGATTGAGGAATAGATGACTATAAAACGTTGGCTCTATCTATTATCAACAACGTTATAACTCCACCTCACCAAGTTAGTCTTTCTTCAACAATTGACTAAACATGTGCTTTATAACTATCAGAGTCTCTATCTTCTTTTTTTCAAATGGTATTCACCAACCAAGGAAAAAATACTGTAGAAGACTAAATAAAATCAAACATAAGAGATGCAAATCTTGAATTGAAAACTTTCAGTATATGCTTGTAAGAAAACCAGTTTAGGCAAAACCGAGAATTGTTTATACAATCTTAAGAGGTCACAAAAGGGTTTATGCGTGGGATGCCCTACGTTTGATGAGCTTACAACATACTTACCTAGAAGAACATGATCTGGACTGAGATCTCGTCCTCTTTGCTCCTTTTTACTTTTCTCGATATTCTTGAACCAATCTGCATTTGTTAGGACAGAAGAACCTTGGTCCATGTTGTTGGTAGATTGAGACAAGGGGCAAAAAGTTGAGGCTTTGTGGCTTGCAGTTGTTAGAGTAGGCTAGAAAACAAGTTAATAACGCTTTTATGGTGACCGCAGAGACTCTTGACGTCTTAAGTGGAATGTCTTCTGATTCAAATCCATCCTTATCGGTATGCTTGCTTATACGCAATTAATGGTAATTTACCGGTGAACCTACAATAACATAGCCATAACAATCGGTTGCAAACTCTCAGAAACCGCATATGGATACAGACACTTGGTATTAAGATTATATGTACACAAGATATGGCGATCATGAATAGTTATGTTCCTACAATTCTAGCTAGTAGTGTTACATCTATATTCATTATGTATATCATCGTTCCTAATAGCCGTAAATGAAATAAAGTAGCGCACCCTCGACCATGTCCTTTGTTATATGGAGAAGAAAAGTGCCTGAAAGTATTTTAACAAAAACCACGTGAGACAATTTGAATACCATTTTGCCGATCCCAGTCCTGTTTAAAACCCACAAAAGGCAGTGATTTGATTCATGTACCAAAGCAACAATCTACATACAACGAGATATGTACAATTTGAGGCGGACGGATACCTTAAACATGATAACACTGGCCAATATAGTTAGTGATGTGAACATTACATAGTATATATATGACACCATAGATGTATTGAATGTATCAAGAGCCTGCAAACGCAAAGCAGAAACCGCAATTGGTTTAGTTATCAAGAAAACATCTTACTACAAAACGACTATCTCATTTAAGTAACACTTGTTTAAGTAGTTCAACTGGTTTGTCACACCGGTAAGTATGACCAATGTGAATACCTAAGTTTGAGGATAAAATAACTGATTCGTTCCTGAAAATGTCAGCTTTAGTGTTATTCCAAGTGCTTTTACACTCATTACCTGCCTGCATGTTTGAAAATGTTGATCTTGATTTTGTTTTCTTAAGAAAAAAAGGATTTACAGACTTGAAACATCCAAAACTACATACAGATAATGATCCCTCAAGCGAACAAATACCGATATAAGCCATTACATGTCTGGCCATATTGGGGAGAAAAACGGATGATATTAAACACAGCAGCACCATTGATCAGGCTCGCATAACACATGAATGCTGCAACAAACTAGAGCTATAAAAAATTAAAAATCATGAGATGGTTCATGTTACGATCACCCATACAATAGAGCATCAGAGTCTCATTCAAACAATGAACCTGGTTCTGTTGCAAGATTCCAAACTTCAAGCACAGAATCAATTTCTTGTTCTTGAGGGGCATGTAGGACGATTGTGGTGGAACCCACAACACATAACGCACAGACAACAACTCCAAAGATGTGTAGTTTCTCCCTTAATATATGAGCTAAGACAGCACTGTGATCCAACGCAAAAAAAAAATGTATAAGAAACAGCAAAACAGGTGAAGAGTGAGACATGAGTAGATTATCTTGCCTGATAATGATACTGAGTGCGCCTAACAAGTATAGCCGGTGCAAATGCATAAGCAGCGAAATTGACAATCTCACCAAGTAACACTGGAAGTAGCAGAAAACAAAAGAGTAAAGGGCTCGCTTGTTGTCATGCAGATCCACCAAAGAGGCTCGTAAAGATAAGAGCATATTTCCGGCGCCGCCATTCTTTTTTCTCTTAGTTAGAAACAAAATATTTACAATTTTGATTTATTCTATTTTAATACTATACCTAAATATATAAGCTTTTTCTTCTTTATATAGCATTATGTATAAGCTTGTAACAAAGGTTCGGTCTACATCGGATAAATTGCAGTCCACAACACACGCACACAAATAGCAAAACTAAAAAAAAAAAGAGTATGGTTTGGTATTAACTTCATTTGCTGTAATTTGGTTTGATGTCAAGTTTATGTGATTTACTCTGGCAAAATGTCTGAATGCTACATAAACGCTCTTAGCAGAAAAAAATTCGCCGTTTTTGATGAGTTAGCGATTAAATGTCGTGAATTACAAAGCTTATAACTTTTCAAAAAGTTAGTACTCTAATTTTGAAATTGTTTAAGCAGCACATCATTTTCCAAACTTAAAGCTAATGTTAGACACATATTGAGCAAGGTCTTAAAGGCCTGGCTCGGTATTTGGTATTTCAGGTTAACAGAATTACATGCATTTCCTGGGCTCCCGCTCTTGCTATTCAGATATATCCATAAATTTGTTTGGGTCCAGACATAATAGTCCGAGGGGAAAATGACAAGTATATGTAAATTTAATTTTCAACATTTGGCTTTACTTTTTTTTTTTGGGTATGTAAACTGTATAGATGTGGTTGTATCTATGAGCTATATATAATGCACTTGAAGAATATATACAACTACTAACTTGTGTAGAATATGATGTACACGCATACGCTTGAGTGCCAGCAATATTTTTCTTTTGTATCTGTTGTGGTATTGTCAATGTTAGGTGAACATGAAATAGACAAAACATGTCATGTTGCCTAGTTTGTTCATAAGAATATTTAAGGTTTATTATTTAATACTATTGCATATTTCAGTGTATTTGACGTCTTTTCAATGAGAAGAGTACTAATAATATTTTTGATAACCAATTACCTACATCATGCAAAATAGTCCAAGTAGTCAACTCTTTTTCATGTATTATACGATTGTCAGAAAGATTCACTTTTAATTTGGAAATTATTTCAGAAGTTGAATCTTTCTTTTATCAAAGTCACAGGCACAATAGTTTTTGACGGCAAAAAAAAATATATTTCAAATAGATAATCGGTAACAAAAACAATAAAAACTAAAAGAAAGGGTGAGATAGATAACCCAAGGTTATTAGATTTATCACTTTAAACATTCTTTTTGGTTATAAAGGTTTGCATATTTGCACAACAGTACTGTATTTGATGAGTTTCACAAGAAAATTAAACATAGAGTACACTAATGGAAGCCCATGGCTCCCGACTTCAAGGCAGGTGCATCTGGTGGCGGTGAAGGTAAAACGGTTAACGCTAATACTCCACTAATGGCCGCTGCGATTGCTCCGACCACAAATACCGGTAGGTTTCCACCACCGAAGAGGGTGTCAAAATATCCTCCTCCAAGTGATACTATCATTTGTGGTATCACAATTGCCAAATTTAAAACTCCTATCGAAAGTCCTGTAAACAAAACAAAAAGAAACACACACTTTAAAAGTCAAATTTAAAATTATGTTATAATGGGAAACTATTTTTATTTATGATAATACTGGATGAAATGAAACATACGAATTAGTAAAAAAATCTCACCCAACAAATGCTATGGATAAACTTATCGATATTGTCCACATGAGTTTTTGAAAAAGTAACAAAGGAAAGATTTAATCCTTTCTTTCTTGACAAAAATAGAAAAAGTTAACTCTTATTGATAATTTAACTGGAAACAAATATCTCTCACTCATTAATATATTCAAATCAAACGTTTGAATTTATTACATGGTAATTTGATTGGTCCCAAATTGTCAGACGATAAGATTTCTAAATTAACAGGAGAAGATAATAGATTTTATAAGTAAATTAAATTACAACAAAAGTTACCTTGGCCGGCGCCGGAGCTATTTGAAAATATGGAGGCTAGTGCAAATGGAATACTGAAAGTAATCTGCCAAAAAAATAATTTAGTTTAATACATTTAGCTAAAAATATAAAAATGTAATAAAACTCATATGAAGACAAAGAATGAAAATACTCACAGCTAATGGAATACCAAGAACAGCAAAGAGACTCAACGCTCCAGCTCTCACTCCAGACGACGGTCCGGCAAAATCACCGGCAGTTTTCCGGTGACCCTCCGCCTGTTTCGAAATTAGAACCGTCATGGCCAAGCCTATGGCAAGGATAAAGTTGACAATCCCCCAAAGCCGTTTAGCTCCTCCCACTTTCCGACCAATCCACTCAACACCAAGTGACATAAACAAAAGAACTATCGATTGAAGCATCAATCCCAATGCACCAGCGTGTACTCCTCTGTTGTATAGTTTCAACATTCTATCGTCTCCTACTGAATCTCCACCGTACACTTCACGACCCATCCAGTCAGTATCAAACAAAAGAAACGGGAACCATGCGATCCAGTTTAGGGCCGTGACAATAAGTAGCATCCACATGGGACGTTGCATGACTTTAAAAGCTCCAAGGATTTCTCCAAAGAACGGAACACTCGATGTCTTCTCGTCGCCGGAGTTTACCGCCGGAGACCATTGTTTGTCTTTAACGTACCAGAGAGACGAGACGGTGACGATAATGAGGAGTGTGATGGACAAGAAGAAACACGACTTGAGATTCGCGCAGTAGATATCGCAAGCTTTGGTCATTGCGAACGGGAACATCTTGTGGAGGTTAGTGTAAGAACCTGCCACGTAAGAATTTTAGTATTATATTTCCAAATTATACTTTCATACGAGATGCATTCATTCATTGTAAATTTTTTTTTGAAATGAGTAAAATTAATATTCATTTAAAAAACAAACCTGCGGCGTATCCCAAAACGTTTCCAACCGCCATAAAGAAGGAGAAAAACCCGTTTGCGACTCGCGTTCTTTTAGCGTCTCCGGCGGATAGGTCGGCGAGGAAAGCACGGCAAGGTCCTTGGAGGGTGTTGTTAGCGACGTCGAGGATCCAAAACCCGAAGGCGAAGATCCCGATGGCTCGGACCCTCGGGGATTTCTGCTCGAGTTTGTCTCCCATTTTGTGGCCGATATCCGCGGCGTATCCGATCAAAAACACGGCGACGGCGACCAGGGCGGCTCCGGCGGCGATGAAGGGACGACGGCGACCGAATCTTGAGGTGCATCTGTCACTGTGGTAACCGACGATTGGTTGAACAATCATGCCGGAGACGGGACCGCAGAGCCAGATGAGAGAGGACCATTTGTGAGGGATACCGAGAAGCTGAACGTAAGGAGTCAGGAGAGAGAGCTGTAGGGCCCACCCGAACTGTAAACCGGCGGCGATGGAAGCGACGGAGATGATTTTGCGGAGGGGAGATGGCTGGTCGAAGTCTTCCGAAGGTGGCTGTGTCTCTACAACCGCCGCATCTTTTGCGGTTTTTTCTGTTTCAAAAGCTCCCATTCTCTAAAAAACCAAGAATGTTTTTAAAAAGTTGTATTTCTTTTTTTTTTTCCTTTCTCTCTGTTTTTAATATACTGAAGATTGTACTTTCTTGTGATGTAAGAGATATGAGAGAATGGTGCTGTATTTATAGTGAAACGGGAGGAGTGATTATTATTTGGCTTAATTAGCTTAATATATAAAATATGAATGGAAATTAGGAGAATAGAAAAATCGGCAATTAATTAGGTAAATAGATGTAGACAATGGTGAAAAATGACAAACGTAACCTTCAAATCTGTAAAATTAATTAAACAAAAAAAGAAAAAAAGAAATATATAGGGTATAGGTGTCAGAAGTGATTATAGCTATAGCTAGGTATGCCAGCGAACATTAAATGTTTGAGATATCATGTAGATTTTGTGGTATACAGATACATGTGTAAGCATCTCTGGTTTTTTGCAGAGATAAGTTTATTGCAGAGAAAAAGTTCTATAAATTTAGAGAACTTGCATATACTTTTCATCATCACTTTCACACCGAAGAACAAAAAGTGTTGGTTTGGATTTCTGAAACATAAAGACAGGTAAGAAAGTGTATCAGTCGCCATTAATGATATCATAACTCATTCTTGCGTTGCACTTTACATAGAACAAACGTTTATGTTATTATAGCTTTATTAATTCTAAATTCTTTTTATTTTCTTTGCAGATGAGTCAACTACCACAATGGCTGATGGAGATCGACGGTCACAAAACACCACCACACAACATCATATCCACACCAGATGTGGAAAAGATGATGAGTGTGAGGAACCCCGAACTCACTTTGTATGTGACATCAGATCCACAAGGAGTTGCTATGCATCAATCCATTTGCAGATCTGATTTTCCTATTAATTTTGTGGACGATGTTGGTACTGATGAAGTTGAGCGACCTCCTAATGAAGATGACAATATAGACATTATTGAGGAAACCGATATTCTGGGTAAGCAATTATGTTTGTGGATATATAATCATTAACTGGTTATTTTTCTATATATCTAATATTAAATAAGGATCATTAACATATTTTTATGTTATTTAGAGTCCGGAGATGTTTTAGTAGTTGACAATATTTTTCAACCGGTTTCTGAATATGTCTAATATTGTTTACCCACTTTTTATATTATCGAACATATTACGGCTTATGCGTTTAATTTCACACAATCTCTTTTTTCTAATCATCTAAAATTGGTAAAAATGTAGGAGATATATCGAATAAAGCGAATGATTTGTACATGGGAATGATCTTTAAAGACCGCGTGGCTTTTAAGCAACATATGGCCTTGCATGCAATCAACAATAAGTTCCGGTTTCGAACTAGCAAGTCTGCACCTGGTGGGATGGTTCTCAATTGCATTAGTACGACATGCAGGTGGAGAGTGTATGCTGCGCGTCTTAAGAACTCAGATTTATTTGAAATACGAACGGGAGAGCTTGTGCACACTTGTTCGGTAGATGATCGTTCTGGCTACCAAAGACAAGCAACACATGCAGTTATTGGTGAGATGATGAGAACTAGATATGCTGGACCCGGAGGAGGCCCGCGACCGAATGAAATAATCCAGGTTATGCGAGGAGACCATGATGTTCATATCTCTTATTGGAAAGCTTGGCGAGCAAGAGAAGTGGCACTTGACTACGCGAAAGGAGCAGGGGCTTCTTACAATCTTTTACCTGACTATCTTAACAAGTTGGTGAGCGCTAACCCTGGTACTATTGCTGAAATTCATACAGATCACAATGAGAAATTGGGAAACCAATTCAAATACATGTTCCTGGCAATGGGGGCTTCCATCAAGGGGTATCAGTACATGCGGAAAGTAGTTGTCATTGACGGCACACATTTGAGAGGAAAATATGCTGGTAGCTTGTTGACAGCCTCTGCACAGGATGGGAATTTTCGGGTGTTCCCACTGGCTATTGGCATTGTGGACGGAGAGAATGATAAGGCATGGGAATGGTTTTTCAAAAAGCTGAAGGCAATTGTACCAAATAGCGAAGAAACTGTTTTTGTGTCGGACCGACATGCATCTATCTACTATGGGTTGGCCAAGGTATCATTTATTCTAATAATTTTTTTTTTAACTTAAAAGTACCATATAGTTCTTATTGTACAAGTAACCGATAATTTAGAACAAAACCATTATACGTATCTAAATCCGTCTATTAAATTGAGAAACCAGATATTTTTGTTAGCTCACGGTTTTCATAATATATAACACCGATAATTATTTAAAAATCTAGATATATTTTTTATTAACTAATGTCACACTTTTCATAATGTAATAATGTTGCAGGTGTTTCCAAATGCTAGACATTGTGCTTGCATCTTGCATTTGAAGAGGAATATACGAACAAATTTCAAGGATAAACATCTAGGATACTTGGTGGGTAAAGCAGCAAGGGCGTTCAAAGTTTCAGAGTTCTACTCAGTGTTCAATGAGATTAAAAGGATAAATGCATCATGTGCAGAATATCTTATAGGAATTGGATTTGAACATTGGACAAGGTCTCATTTTCAAGGAAATCGCTACAATATTATGACTAGTAATGTGGCAGAAACCTTGAATTCAGTGCTGCGAGAGGCGAGGGAATATCCAATTATGAAACTTGTGGAGTACATAAGGGCAAAACTAATGAGCTGGTTTGCAACTAGGCGGGCTGAGGGAACGAGTGGTCGGGAGAGTTTGACACCACGAGTTTTGGAGATACTATCTGTGAACTTTGAAAGTAGTGGAAGTTATGTTGTGAACCTGATCAATGCATCAGAGTACGATGTACGTGACAAATCAGGGGGCTCCTACCATGTTGATCTTGCCAAGAAAATTTGTAGTTGCTTCATATTTCAAATGTTAAAAATTCCTTGCTCACATGCAGTCGCTGCTGCAGTCCGTAACAACGTGCGGGTTGATTCTTTGGTGGCTGTTGAGTACAGTGTAGCAAGTATGGTTGCTGCTTATGAGAACAGTATTGCACCAGTAACAGCCGGAGAGTATATATCCGAACATGTTGCAGACATGTCAAGCATGAACATGGTTCCACCATCAAGTAGACGTCCTCCAGGTAGGCCAAGAAAGAATCGGTACTTCTCAAGGGGTGAGATAAGGGTAAGTGATAATTCATTACAAAACACCTTGATAATTTCTTAATATATAATAACTTTTCTTTTAATTTTTTGCTTCAAAGATGAAGACACCACGGAAGAGGACAATGTGCAGCCGCTGCAAAGGATGTGGCCACAATCGCGCAACATGTAAAATGGCTATCTAAAAAGATTAGCATATGAAAGGGATGTGTCGGTTGATGAAGGTGTAAGAAAAAAAGGTGGCAGCTGTTACTGGGCAGCAAAAATAAAAACTAGTTATGATGTGTGATAATTTAGTTTAATGTACCAGTTGTGGTTTGTGGTTTGAGGAAGATATGTATTATAAGACCGAGTATGAATAAATAATGAAATCCTTTTTCTATTAAATTGATGTTGAGTGAGCCTGAGCATATCTTGTATAAACATTATTTTTGATAATTCGTGTTTAGTTTGGTGTTACTATACTTGCAGTAATACTTATGAATGCATAGAATAACCAGGCGGATAATATATATAACCGGTAATATGACTGCAATTGCTTTAAAATGATTTTTCTAACTGTAATTTAAATGTTTAAGATAACCGGATAATGCATATTGGATTCACGTTGAGTTAATATAAGAGACAAAATAATATGTAGGCAAAGTCTTAACCGGATAATACAAAATTAATTCAGTTATTGTAAATGCTTGCAATATCTTTTTGTAAATGATTTATATCAAGGCGTGTTAAGAAGAACATTCACAGGAGATCAATATACTTTGTAAAGAACCATCGATTGAAAAAGTTTCAACTTTGACCTAGAATCTCGATCATCACCAAAGAAAGGTCTCAATCTGAGATTTAAATATGAACTAACAAAATCCCCAAAGTCTGATTACAAATCTGAGTCTAAACGGTCTTGGTTACCATATATAGTTGCTTTGTAATTGCAACACCGATTATGCCAATTTTCAAAGATGAATCTTCTGAGAAGAGCTTAAGAATCATTCTTATCGGCGGGATCGATATAGTTCTGGAAATACTAATTTATACTTGTTTCGAGACTAGTGTTAAGACAAAGATAGAAAGATGAAAACATAACTGTATCTTCAAATGAAAAGAATTTGAGAAATTAAAAAACATTTAAGAAAAGAAAAAAATAAAGAGTGAATTGGGTCAATATCCTAGAAGAAGTAACTAATTAAGAAAATACCTATAACACAAAAATTGTGGGCCTTCAAAATGATCTAGCAGAGCCGAAATGACAAAATTGTCCTTCTGTCAATAAGAGAGAGATCGACATTACGACCGGTGATAATAGGTTAGAAGTTAAAAGAAATATAAATGTAATCGAGGGAATATGACATGTTCGACAATGAGGTCAAATTGATTTGAGGTCATAAGACCCATATGCCCTCGCTCGAGCCGAGTATCGTGAGTACGAGCCACTCTCCACGCTCGCTGGAACAGCTAAACCAAACAAAAAGAGGACGATTATGCGCCGGCGAGACGCTTGGCGGTGGTGTGTCGTGGCTATTTCACCATAATCGGCAAGAAAATCGGAGCCAACAATTTGTTTTTATTTTTTCTAAGTTTTGAATGATCAAAATCGTGTGTTTAGTGATAGATTTATGTAATTGGAACATAAATAATACGAAATCGCATAAAAATTTGATGATATAAGAGAAAACAGAAACTGGCGGCCATGAAAACAGCTTAAGCTGTCGAAAACCCTAAAAAAAAATTTGGGGAAGAAGATAAACTATTTACATTTATGCCACTCATTAAAAGAAAAAAAAAATCAGTGTATAGTGCCACTCGAACCTGGGAAACGAGCTTGAGAGTAACAAGCTAAACCACCAGACCATTGTAACTTATTCAAATAAAGCTTTCAAACTCTATACTATAACCCTTTATACCCGAAAATGGTATTCAAGGAAATTTAGCGACATTTTAGATTGACCTTAGAAATAGTTTGGTGGTTTGTATTTAGCTAGTTAACAAAATCACGGGTTGGGTTAAAACAAAATTTATGTTGCTAAAGATAGTTGTGGAATTTGATTTAGGATTTTAGCATGTTTTATGATGTAATATACGCTAAACATATTAATTTAGAGCGTAGAAGATTTGTTTTAAAGCGAAAAACAGGTTAAATAATAAAACTCACAATTCTGTTTCAATGCTAGTCTGACATATTAAGAACGAATTTAGCCAAATCTTAAATCTTACATATTAAGAAGGGATTAAGGTGTTACTTGAATACTTATAACGAACCGCACGCTAATTGTTTGGTTGAATAATTTTTGTCTCCAATATATAGGAAACATGATAGATGACGACGTAGCAACCAAAATTAAGGTGAAACTGCAAGTTAATTGTCTGGTTAAATGCTACTTTTACGTGTTAAAACTAAAGTTAGCATGTATATTGATAAAGTAGCTATTAAAATTAAAGTTAGCATGTATATTGATAAAGTTGTGATCCGTTTACATAGATGCAGAAATCGATAAAAAAAACAACAGGTTAAGAAAACAAAAAGTAGCAACCAGAGTTATAAGTATCTGGTTATATCTAGAATTGATCAACCCCAAGGAGAGGCAAGGAACTGATCCTCTGCTCACGACCACCAACTCTGCTCACGACAAAATGAGTTCAAAACAGATTGAGAGAGAGGCAGAGAGGTCGAACTGTTGTGGTCGTGGTGTCGGACGACAATGGTGGTGACGATGGTGGTAAAAACAATAGAAAACTCCTAAAACTATTGAAAATTGAAAACAATCAAACACTTCTTTGCAGCCTCTGTTCCTGAAATGAACGTTGCCTTTTTGCCTTTTTCCCCCATTACTTCAGGCCTGGCCTGTAAAAGAACATAGTAGAAGCTTTGAGATACTGACCAACATAAAGACTTATATTCACATAAAAGAACCACAAGAAACCACAAATTATATAATCTGTCAGAAACTCACTTTGGTTCAGATCTTTCTCTATCTCTCAAAATAACAAGAATTTTCATATATCAGAACAACTGAAGCACAACTGAGGAAGCAAAGTTTCTATACGTTCATAACTAGTAGATAGAAAATCATAACTTGTAGAAAAGTACCTGCCATCAAACAGAGGATAATAAAACAAGACTAAGAGAACCAACATTTACGACACTGTAAAATAGAAACATAGAGGATAATAAAACAATTAGCAAGCAAACAAAAGAAGAGGCAGGCTATACATCTATTTGACAGACTAAGTCCAGTTGACATACGATTCAGATGCAAGCTTATCTGATAGTACAAACAAACGATTAGCAATACAAGCAGAGTCATTGTCTGTCTAGACATTGTAGATGACAGATAAAATTGAATGGTAGCAAGGTATTTACCAAGTGTATGTTGCTATATACGTACATAAGTTAAAAAAATAGAAAATTAGCTAGACTTGTGGCAAATGTGGATGGCTAACCCGGTCTTCTGCTTGTCCATGGTCATCTCCCAGGGAGAGAAAGGGTTGTTCTCGAGGTAAGCTTCTTGTGGACAAAGTCGAAGAGGTTGTCGTGGAGGTTCAGGGTCTGTAACCGGGTTAAACCGGAGAGATCGGGGTTCGGACCGGAGATTCGGTTCTGGAAAAGCTCCAGGACAATTAGCTCCGTGAGGGTTTGGAGTTTCGGAGGGAGGGTTCCTCAGATTCCTTTGGTTTTGAGTTGGATTCTCGTGACTCTGTTGCTTGTCTCGCATTGAACGGTTGGCCATTTACAAGGTTTGGGTTTGGACCAGTCTACGTCTTTACTGAGGTTTAGGCTCGATTTGAGGGCTTGCATAGTTCCGCGTCGACGCTGGTTGGAGAAGCTGCGAAGTTTAGTGAGGAGAGGAGGAAACAGAGGAAAAAAAGATGAGATTTTGACATTACGAAGTTAAAGGATGGAGCTTGCTTCCATGGTTTTATGGTGGAATTGAAGGAGGAGCAGAAAGGCTCTTTCTTTTACAGGGAAAGGGGAAAGTTAAGAGATGGAATCGGCGGAGATGGAGGGAGAGAGATAAGAGTATGGAATCATAAAAGCTAAAAAAAAAATTGATTTTTATTCTTCTGGAGAAAAAATGGATGAACCAGAGATACATATAGAGTGAATTGGCTGATCCTTGAGAATAAAGAGATGAATATATGTAATTGAAAGATTTGAGTTTGGAATTGGTTCTCGTAAATGTGGATGAAAGCTGAATATGAGACGGGGGATTCGAAAGAATTTTGAGATTCGCAATTTCTTAAGCTAATGAGAAAGTTTCGAAAAGGAAAAATTAAATCAATATATGTCTGTAACATCTCAAACAGGTAACCGGTTGTTCAGTTTCAAAAGGGAACAAGGATAAAAGGGTAATTGAATCGGCCGACATATGCGTTGGGAACATAAATTGTGTATACACCTAATTACCATATAAAGCTTATGTGTACAGCGCAAATACTCAAAAATAAAATGGGAGAGGAATGTTTGGATACGTAAGATCTTATGCTGTCAGATGTCTACATATTGGGAAGCATATAGAGTGATAGGGGTATTCTCGCCATATTAATTAATTAAACAGGACGATTTCCATTCTCCTAAATACTTTTCATGTTGTATATATCCACCACAAATTCCCTTATTATTTTTAATTAAATTAAATTTGGAGATGATAATTTTTTGGATAAGACAAGAGTAGGAAATTACAATTATGGTGAGCGTATGGTAAGGTGGAGCCACGGGGTCACTTATTAGATAATTTTTCTTTTTGATGGGAGTTCATTGTTTTTACCTACAAGTGACTTGGACATGATTCAGTATCAATAATTTCATTTGACTAAAGTTGCGTTCATGCTGTATATGCAGTATTTTGAACAGTGTAGTGTTAAATTGTCTGAAAATAGAACAATGTAGTTAAGTTTTTTCTTAACAATGAAGTCAACTGTTTGACTAAATATTTAGTTAAAGAAGTTTTCTTGGTCAAAGCCGAAATTTAAATTAATTCTGAATTACAAACCAGTTTAATATTTAACCAAAAATCTTAAATACAATATATGGTTTATTTATAAATATAAACATTGACCAAACCAAGATACTAAAGAATCTTAAAATACAATATATGGTTTTGTTTGGAAACAAATAAATGACTGTTTTGACCAAAAAAAACATATTAATCTTATTATTATATATCCACAATACTGAACTATTGAAAATACGTAAAAATATACTCCCTCCGTTTCAAAAATATGCATATTCTAGATAGAATTTGTTTCAAAAAGATACATATTTTATATTTTCAAAGTAATTTTTATCAGCTAATAGTGAGAAATTGTGAAGTTCAAAAATATTAATTGCATTTTTCAAAGTTTATTGGTTTAAAAATAAAATAAAAAATTATAAAAGCTAAGCATTTATAACTAAATTTTAATATGTTTTATCAAAAAATATGAAATTTTAAAACAATGTATTATTTTGAAACGGATGAAGTATTTACTTTAACGAGGTAGACCTCATATATCCAACTTTAGACCTGAAAATCAGGAGTTTAAGGCACATGATGCAACATATATTGTTCAAGGCGAATTTCACTTATGGCCCTTTTTGGATCACCAAGACATATTCAAATTCAGATCGTCCACCATCAAGGCTTGTCTTATGTAATGTACAAAGTGTCGTGGATCAAGCCTTAACATTTGGCTCCAATAACAGTCATAGATGAAGCATTGCCGAACATATCTCAGATCAATCAACTCTTATTCCAGACAATTTCATACTTGGGATCAAATCTCACTACAAGATTCAATCAGCCAAACACTTTCCAAAACCGATACACTCAAAATAGCCCCCAAAGATGGGATGTTCTCCTTGGCACCCAAGACATTAGACCAAATGCTTAGTTTCCGGTTTGTAAACATGTCTTAATATCCTGTCACCAGAGCCAGCCCAGGCATCAAGTGAATGAAGCAATTGCTTGAGGCAGTTTATTTTATCAATAAGTTTTGGCCTCATAATTCGTATATTCTCTTTAGTCTACTGGCAACGCTCACACATCTCACCTTCTTCAAGTCACGGGGACCATCAGTGGTTACAGTTCCGGACACATTGTTTTTTTTTTGCTTCTGGTCTTAAATATTCTAGGATCCGCTCTGCCTGTCACTGATTAGTTTTCACCTTCAACTTGTTTGTAACCCCAATTTATAAAATTTAGCATATGAATATTTCACATCAAAAGTTGAGAAGTTCAAGTTCTGTTGAATGAAAAAAATTTGAACACATAATTCGCCCTAAAACTTTGTATTGCAGTCACAATTACGATCGGAGAAGTCCATAATTGACTTTTCCTTAGAAGTTAGAACGGAGAAATCCATATAATTTTTTTTCCACTTTTCAACAGGCCAGGCAACTTGAAGAGAGCAAATAAAAATACTCGAAGAATATACTTGTTGAACTCTTGGATTCTAGTTGTCTGCGAACTAGTATCAAATAGACGCACTTGGCACTTATGTTTGTAGAATTAGATCACATGTATGTTAAACTCCTTACGCTGTCTTTTCTACCCTTACAGGTTCCAAGTACCAGTCTCCACTCTTATGTAAGTTAGATATGTTGCTAATCTTACTTGTTATACATCAATTTTTGAGTGCATAACGTCGTCAGTCTTGCGACATTATTTAGCAAACTTCATCAGTTCTTATGTTATACGACCTTAAAAACAACGTTCAAAACATGTATATATAGGCTTATATTGGTGGTACAAAGTATTTTTAATTATTCATGAGTCACTCATGAGTAATCAAAATTGCATCCACTAAATGAAATCAAATCTAGTAATTGTCTCCCGCAAAAACAAGGTGGACACTAGATCAATGCAATTCATTTGAGTTTTATGGACATGAAAAAACTATAAGGAAATGTTGAATAACCACTTAACTCAAAAGTTTTTTTAAATGCAAATCATTTGTTCCCCCCCTAAATTATAGGGTCGGGGATCGGGACCCCAAAAGAAGCTTATAATTTGTTAGCAACTAAAATGATCGTGGTTCGCTCCATCATTATGCACTCGTACTCGTAGTTGAATATGACTAGGCAATGAGTGTCTTTTGCTTAAGTTCCTTCGAAACTCAACTGTTTATTACATTATTCAATGCGACGAGTCAACATATTAATCACGGGGAGATCCAGTATCAATAATTTAGATCATTATAACTGTAAAAGAGGGCCATAACTAACGAAAATATTCCCAGTAAGGGAAAATAATAGTCGTCAGGAAAATTTGCTGGTCGAATTGTTTTTCAAAGTCAGACTTGAAGTTTAAAAACATTGGAGTATATGATACACACATATGTGTTTCAAAAAAAAAATATGATACACACATATACATATAGGTTCCTTCAAAATACTAGGTTACATCCATTTTCGATCGCTGCTGTATTATCAACTATTGCTGAACTAAAAGTTCCAAATCTCACTCTAAAAAGAGTATTGATGCTAAGAAAACTCTATAACAAACTATATGATTTATAAACTTTAGACTACACAACTCAAGAAATAGATCGCAATATTTCAAAATTGTCATCGTCGCACAACTATTGGGTACATCACTCTGCAATGCCGTAAGATCTCGTTGAATAAGTCTAATCAATATCTATGTTTTGCCTAGCTTCACATAAAATGTTTTAATGCTCAACAATTTTAATATTTTGAAGAAAAAAATAAAAATCTTTCACTGCGTCCACTTCACCTGGAATCAATGAATGAACCAGCCTAAATCATAGTAGAAAAAGGCGTTAACAAAATTATTGTAAGAATATTTGTCCACACATAAATGGAATTTACCAAAACCAGCACCTACATCTGAGAGTAATTTTGTAAAGTTTCTTATTTTCAATGAACGCTACAAAAGCCTACCAAAATAGTCACAAAAAAACATTGGAGTTCTGTCCAATCCCGATTCTGATTACGCCACGCCATATTCACAATCTTGAACCGTAATAACATGAATATAAAAGGAAGCAACATAAACATTGTTTATAATACTTCTACAAAAAAAAAACATTGTTTGTATTACAAATTTTATGATAAATATCTGATATAAAATATTATCCTTCTTACGAATAGAACGACTTAGTTTGCGCACAACTATAGTGAATTATTTACCATTCAAATCCTTAATAAGGTACAAATAGTAAAGTTAATTATAGGAAAAGACTTGTGGCTTACAATTTATTGGAGTTGTAGCGTACAATTAGTTCCAAAATAACCTAATTTGATTTTTAAAATCTAGTCATCAAAATATCGCCAACATAATTGGAGTTGAATTTGTATTCATACGCGTCTTAAATTTGATGTCTTCACTTATATGTTGACAGTTTGACATATCTCTTGGACTTGAGTTGTGTTTTCTGTTGTTTTCCTCTTGTTCTTTACTTCTACTTCAACTCTTAGTCTAAGATTCCCATATCTTTAGTCTTTTGCTGATATCAACAAAATAATATTCCATTGATTTTCTAACATTATTATCTGTTTAATTTAAACAGAAAACATCAATGATAACGTAAGTTAATTTTATTGGCAAAGAACGTGAGACTATTCTTGCTTAGGGTTTACAGACGTCCCAAAATAATAAACTGCAAATATCGTAACTTTTTTATATATTGGCCATAGCAATCTAAATTGGGGAGTGGCTAAGTTCTAGCATCTATTGGTTAGCTCATATTATTGGTTTGTTTACTCTGAAAAAATGTACCAGTTGAACTGTATTTCTTTGGCTTAACGTAAAAATTCCAATTCATAAAAAATAAATTATAAGATTCATTTAAAACTCTAGTTACTTAAACTTTAAATATTTATTAATTTTATTAAGAATATGTTATATTAAATTCTTAGATTTTTGCATATGATAATTTTCCGCATGTGTATGTATTATCCGATATATATATATATCCAAAGCAAAGTGATTATTCACATTTAATATTTTTTACCTTTTTAGTTTCTTTCATTTCTAACCTTTTTGTAACAATTTTGTTTCATTTCTAACAAATATTATTTTTGATATATGGTTTGCGTTATGATTTAATTAAGATAAATTTTTTGAATCCAAATTTTTAGATCGGATTAGTCAGAACGTACAGCAAATTAAACTAGCTATTATATACTCCATTTGTTTCAAAATAATATATGTTTTAAAATTTTCACACGTATTAATAAAATATATTAAAACTTAGTTATTGATGCATATTTTTAGTAATTTTACATTTCCTATATTTCTAAACTAATAGAACTTCAAGAAATGTAATTAATATTTTTGAAGTTCACAATTTTTCATTATTATTTGACAAAAAATACATTAGAAATATAAAATAGATATCATTTTGAATCAAAATATTTTTCAAGGAATACGTATATTTTAGAAACGAAGGGAGTGTACTTTTAGACCGAACTAACCGCACTTAATTTTTGTTTTTTTTTTGTCTCAGCTCTTTCTGATTTTTTATATGAATTTCTTCTTCCATCAAAATAGCGCTTCACCATTATTTTTTTTTACATGCAAAATAATTTAAATTGGATGGTTATATTAGATAAGGGAAACTAAACAAGAAGTTAGGTATTCATGACAGGTTGGAGATCAAATACAAAATTTGATCAAATACAATTACATAAAAATGGAATGGTCAGTAAGGATAAAAAAGTTTAATGAGAAGAAAACAAAAAGGAAACACCGTCACACATGACTATCTTGGAGGCAACTTGCTATTGACATGAGTAGAAACAAAGGAAAACGGTAGGTAATAGCCGACTGAAGGACCTACGTTGGTCTAGTTCTATTAATATTGTCTTAATTTGTTTTTGACTGAAGGCATTCAATATTGTCTTAATTTTCTACGATCTTTTAAATACCAAGTTACCAATATTTCCAGACATTATCACTTGAAATATTTGCTTTCTCCATTGATTCATGTATGGTATAGATTTTTGCTTTTATTGTCATAACTAAAAAATATAATGAGATTGTCTTTTTCTGAAATTATTATTTTATTTGCCAAAATGAAAATATGGGACCAAAGGGAGACTTGGTTGACTTTAAATAGGAAGGACAACGAAGGAGACAAAGCAACTCTCCATCACTCCATCAATGTCTATGAGAAGTTTTGTGTCTGAATCTGAAATAGCCAACTTGTTGTGTGGATTCGTCTTAGTTATTCCGCCGGACACTTTACCCATCTTCCCTTCCTCATCTCTGACTTTTCTTCTTCCCGTCTCATTTTGCTTTTAACAAATTCACATAATGTCATATAAACATACCCCATCTGTATATGGAATAGTCAAGACACTCTTGTTAAATTCTATTTATTGTCATTGCCCCCTTGGTTATTTTATGATGGATGCATGACATACTAATTCTCAAATCCAATTTATAATATGTAATTATAGTTTTTTTTGTAACATTCCAATTTTGTAATATGGTGATATATGCAAAATGTTTAAGAGAATTAATTTGACTATTTATATTACTAATATATGTTTACTTTCTGTCATTTGCTTAAAAAAATTTAGAATTCTCGTTGGAGTAATTTAAAAATAAATAAACGTTTTTAAACTAATAAAAAGTTACGATCGCAAGAAATATACGATTGAATCCAAAAATAAAAGTAGATGTGAAAATTTATAGATAGTGAAAGTTAAGTTCTTACTGTTAAATTTATGTTTATTATAAATTTTTAACCTAAAACTAATTGGTTTAACTATTGACGTCAGATTTTATTTATTAACACTCAAATATGGACAATTATGGGAACAACATCCATGGAGTAGTTTAATATAGATGACTCTCATACCATTTAAATTCAAGCTTATTATGAGGTTCCAACTTAAAATCAATTGGCGATAAATAGATTAACTTTAACTTTCTATATATTAGTGTTACTCCTTTTAAACTTCTGATGTGGGATGTCTTTTTAAACTTCCGATGTGGAATCTCAACACGCCTCCTCGAGAAGATAACTCTTATCGATTCATCTCAAAATAAATCTCACTTTAGGACAGGTAATACCCTTTTGGGCCACCTATTTAAGTTAACAAGCAATGTTTTGATATCATATTAAATTTGGACATATACTAGAATTCTAACTTAAAACCAATTAACGATAATTAGATTGACCATATCTTTTTATATATAAATTAATTATTTCTGCAACTACCGATGTGAAACTTCATTTATTAACACTTACATCTGATTGTAGTCGCTACATTTGTATGTGTTGATCAAGGGGCTAATGCATCTCGATACAATCTTAATTCGGTTTCCACATTGAGCAATTTTAACTTGTCATTTATCTATGATAAGAATTTTCAAAGAATGATGATATAAACAAAATAAATGAAAAACTAGAATATATCCAACTCTACACCTAGAGGCAAATTTATAAAAAAAAATCGTATAGTTTTCAAATGTGTAACAATAGAACACATGAACTGTAGCCATTCTATAGCTGCCTAAAGAAACAATACAATGCTGTTAACAACAGATATTAATTAAATTGGTGCCAACCAAAGTTATAGACTTAGAGTATGAATTATCTGTCTTATTTTGTCGCACTGTCGACCGAATCTGGATTGTGCTTTATTAATCAAGATTATCAAATTACAATACTTCAAATGTTTAAGACATGCTGTCACCATATTTTTATATTTTATATACGGCTTCATGAATTTTTTAAAAGCATGCTAGTAGATGAGAGAGATAAAGAAAAACACTTAGATTACCGGCGTTGCATGTTTTCAGTTAAGTTGGATTCTTATATATTATCCGAGGATAATAGTTAGTGTATCTAGGGTTTCAAAATATGACGTGAGTGGCAAATTGACTGATCGAAACGAGAATACGACTGATCGAAACGAGAATACGACGGTAAGATAATTAGAGATATAAAATAAATAAAATCACAAAAGAGACAAGAAGTTGTATTTAATTTATCAGCCACAACAAAACAAAGAGTAATAAAAAAAGGTCTCCAAACGATTTATTGAAGGACCATGTTCGGCGATCTTGGCTTCCAGTGATGGAATTACCAGCTCGCTAATAAGTAAATCACAAAATACATGCTAAAAATATAATATATAGATATTTTTATTGAATAAGAAACCAATATTTTTGAAACCTATTTCTGACAAAAATAATCTTGATATATCGATTACTATAAAATTTAGAGTGGCCTAAATACATACTAGCTATATGTTTTAAGAAAGAAAAGAAAATAGCTAGCTGTATGTAATCTGTTGTACAAGAAATACAATGGATAGATTCCTTAATATAACCACGTTTTAAAATTCAAAGTCGCATCTATATAACAACATCGTACATGTCGGGCAATTATTTTAGATTCATTTCATCTCAGTATGACGCACATAGTAACACATTAAATTTCAAAAGTACATATGGGTTCCACAGTCGTAGATTTCCAAAACTAACTAAAGGCCTGTTCGTTTACTAAACGCGCTGCGTCAACACTAGCGACTGAATTTAAAGGGAAAATGAGAGAACTTAACGAAGAGAGAAAAAAAAGAATGGAAGTGCATCCATGTTTTTTCAATCGGGGGGATCAGAAAGAAAAGATAAACAGTGACGTTAGTTATTTCAGCGGCACAAACATCACCGAATTCCATCGATCATTCTAACGCGCGTTCTTTTTTTTTCACCAGCGATCAGTGAAAAAGAAAATTACGAACAAATTTCAGCCGCTAGTGTTGACTCAGCGCGTTTAGTAAACGAACAGACCTTAAATAAATGAAATTGCAAAAAGCAATTGTTTTGTATTTATTATCTTACTAAAAATTACTCACATATATTGAAAAAAAATCAAGAAATTAAAATTAGACATTTTTGAAAAGATTTATATATTATAAAATTTGATAATATTTTATTAATCGCTACAGTAGATAAAATATATAAAATTATTTATAAAAGCGATAAAATTGGTTATAAAATTTCATAAATATTATATAAAAGATTATAAATGCATATAAAATCATTTATAAAGCCTCAGTAATCATTTATAAAATATATTAGAATCAGTTGTAAGAGTTAAAATAAAGAATAAAAATTTTCAAAAGTTTACAATGTTATTTATAAAAACTTTTAAACATGTATACAAGCTTCTAAAATATTCAGCAAGAGTTATAATGTTTTAGTAGAAGTTGTGAAGCTTTACAAAATCATTGCTAAAGTCTTATTAATCATTTGTAAAAATTTACTAATATATATATATATATATATGACCTTATAAATGAATTATAAAATTTATAATAATGTACAAGGATTATAAATTAATTTTAAAGGCTATAAATTGGTTATAAGAATTTTAAAACAATGTAGAAAGTGATTATTAATTACTTATAAACTTTTATCTATTTAGTGATTGTATAAACCCTTGTTTGATATTACAAATTAACTCTTATAAATTATTTTACAAGTTTATAATGAGAAATTCTTTCAACTGTAAATTTTTAAATGTTTATATCCAAAATAGACGAAGAATGACATATGTTAATGATTTACAAGATAATTGTTTATAACATTAAAAAAATAATTTTATAAATTATCTTTTGATTCAAAAATAATTTAAGGATTTTACACAGAAAACTTTTATAACAACAACAAAACATTTTCCCTTTGTTTTGAAAAAGGGTTATCTTATATTTTTTATTGTTTCACAAAAATCATCGTTTTAGAATTTCAATACATGTCTAGCTGAATATTAACTGTAAAATGCATTGATTTAATAAATAAATTTATTTATTAAAAATATTATATGTTAAATATATGTAATTAATCGAATAATATATTTTTACTATTTACTTAATATGTGTGAGAAGTGTTTACTGGCATTGGAAGAGTAGTATGAAAATTATTTGTAAAATATAATATTAGATATCAAAACATTCAACATTGCGAATATTCATAGACGTATATAAATATAATTGGTTGGATCACGTGGTTCTGCAAAAAGATCATTACATATTTTTAATTTTAGTACATGACAAATCAAATTTGGAGTCTTGTACTCCCAAGACAAGATTTTACAGATAGGCTACAGTAATGCGTTACAAATAATACCAAAATTTTACAGATAGGCTACTCCCATAATATTAAATGAAATACATAATGTGTTACAAATAATACCAAAATAAATAGAATTCTTCAAAATTAACCAACTTTTAAATCCGGCGATCATATACTCTATTGATTTCGTTAAAATGTGTCATTTTAACACATTTCACGCGAATTAGAAAAAAGATAAAAATATTAATGTACCAGCATTTAATGTATAATTATTTAAATAAAAATAATTTAAATAAAAATCTATTATTTATTTGATAGGATAAAAGGATATTTTATATGAAAAAACTGCATTGGAAATATAGAGTGACATATTTTTTAAATAACAAAAAATGATAAAATGACTCTTTTAAAAATAAGAGCATATCTTCAGAAACTAGCCAAGAATTAAAATAAAGGCAAAACTAAGTCAAGTGTTAACAATTTTAAAACTGGATTTACATAATTTCCAAACTCGGATAATATTAAAATATAGGCAAAACTAAGTCAACAATTTTAAAACTGGATTTACATAATTTCCTAAATCGAATAATATTAAAATAATATTAACATAAAATTTACTCAAAAACTGGTGATAAAATATATATTCAAATAGTCAAAATAAAATATTTTAAATACAAACAATTATATTAACTTTCACAAATGATTTTCAAAATCTTGTCCTATTTACTTTCACCAATATATTAGCAAAATATGTAAATTATAGCATATTTAATGAATATAAGTCCATTCTAATTATTGATAAAAGTAATTTAATATATCAAATGATGATTTTAGCATAGAAAAATGTTATACAAATATATTATTAGTTACAGATGATAAAGTAAATTAAGTATAAAATTATAAACAATTTTATATCAATAATATCGGAACAAGATATAAAAATATTGTTATTTAGTTAAAATTGTTAGCTGTAAATTCAAAATCTATACACAGAGACCGGACTGAAAAACATTAGCCCATACGCGAAAAAAATATTTTGGTTATTTTTTAAAAAAAATATTGTAAAAATACTACTTATACACAGTAATAATAAAGTTACCAGTAAAGCTATCTAATATTTCCGATTATATTTGACCCCATGAAATATATATTCTTTGACCCTGAAGCACATGATTTATTGAATTTTGTTAAGGCATGACCTTTTATACACATTTAAAAACAAAATAATTCTTTAAAATGTCATCTAATTAAAAATGGAGGAAATACTATTTAACTGTATGCGAACCTTTCGGTTGAACAGTTATCATGAACGCTTTGATGAAATTTTTTTTTATCCATGATTAGGTAAATATTTACGTTTTTGTTTTAATATTTACTAGATTTTGACCCGCACGTCCGTGCAGGTGTTTATTTTTTGTTAAGAATTGTTTCTAACCTTTGACAATGCCATAAACTTAATTTTTGATTTGATACTTTATTCAGTTTTGACATTCGTGTCTCATTTAATATGTTTAGCCTCCACTTCTAAATTATGAGATTATGTATTTTTTTTTGTGTATTGCCGACTTGTTTTGATAACGTAAATATTAAAATATAAAATATTAGAGTTTTAAGTATACTTGTAAATTTTATTAAATTATATTATATTTTTTTTGATTTAAAGTTGTATATAAAGTTCAAGTTTGATATTGAGATTTTTTAAAAAACAAATATATGTTTAGGTAGAAACATTCAAAACTAAGAATAGATTTTTTGAAAATTTTAATCATTTAATAATTTAAGTTATTGAGTTGGGCCATTTGGTTATGATTAAAATTTTGGTCCATACATACATAGTTTACAATATGAGAATATACGTATCTTCAAAATTTACCATAAAAATATCAAAATTGTTTTACACATTTTCAAAGAGAATATATGCATCTTGCAAATTTAACAGCTATTTCTTCAATTTCTCTAGTTAATAAATATTTGTTAGTTAATATAACAGATAAAAAAAATTATTTAAACGTTGTAAATATAGAATATTGAACAATAAATTTTCTATTCCTTTCGTCTATATAGATAATTATAATTGGTTCTTAAGATAAAAGATTTAAATATGTTACTACAAACTAGCTCAAGAAATTAGGATGTTGTTAGGAATATTCGTTAGTTGATTCAAACTTCACGTACACAGTTTTTAAATATAAAAAATATTATTTTTTTGTTTACTTAGGAGAGCAGTTAAGTTAATATGAAGTTTTGAATAGATTGCATTTGAAAAATTGAAAGGAGTTTTGATATAGTGTTAGTAAGATTGATATTTTTTGATTAATTTTATACCTAAAAAGAGGAATTGATTTTTTTGAATGTATTCTGTTATGAAACCTGTCATTATGGGGATTGTATATTAATAATTGTGGTTATATAAACTATGTTTCTTTATGTAATATGACATGATAATCTGTCATTTTATTTTGTGATATACATGAACAAAAAGTATTCACATGATAAATAGTTATTTGTTAGTTTTTATATTAGTATCTAATCCAATGAGTAAATAATTAATGATATGATTTTGTTAAATTTTCATTGACATGAATTTATGATTATATGTTTTCCGTACGTCTTTTTCTTACTTTTGTATTTTTTAATTATTTCCAGAATTATAATAGAGTTAGAATTGGTTTGAAGATGTAATAAATTGTTAATAGTTTAAATGAATTCTGGTTTTGGTAATGACATTAATAATGGTTTAAGTCAGTGATATGAGATTGTAATTATTGAAGAAAACTCAGGGTTAAATTTTTTTGTTTTTGGGTGTAAAATAAGGTGTTTTCACCTCTTTGCCGGGAACCCAAACATTGTAAATAGTCTCTCCTACCGTGAGTTGAACCCAAGTGGCGGAAGTTACAGCCGCAACCCCTTTACCACTAGGCCAATTCAACGTTGGTCACTCAGGGTTAAATTTTATCAGTAGTCATGTGTTTAATAGATTAGATGTTTTTCTAAAGGCAAAAAGGATAGTACTTTATATACTCTGTAAGTGAAAGAATATTTATATGAAAAAAAAAATCATAGTGTTTGGTAATTGGTATTTATAAATTTGGCACGCAATAACGAAAATCTAAAACCAAGCCCAACTGGTCTCTTTTGTGATTGGAAGAATTGGTTTATATGACGTTGACTCATACGGCGTACCTTTTCGTTGCGTCATGGGGTCATCAGTTCGGGCCGGTCACATTTGTCAAAATCAAAACTATTTTGTTCCTCAATATTTTATTTTGCCTTTCCCTCAAAAAGTAAAATTTTAGATCTGAGGATGTTGTAAATCAACGAACCAACACTTTTTCATTTTCTTTCTCCGAAAAGAAATCCACTCACCTATGAATTGTTTAAAATGACTCACTTACACGTCAGAAACTTATAAACACGGTTTCATTGTGGGCATAAAATATTAACTGAATACTAGTAAAGAGTATTACATATTAATTTTAGTACTGTATTGTATCAAATATTTAATAGTGTTCCATTATAAAAGCTGAGAAGTCTGCGTTAAGATAATTAATTTAGAAAGAAAAATTTCGAAACGCTAAAATGTAGTGCTTTCAGATTGATAGCTTATTAACATTTGCTCAAATGATGTATTTCCATTTACAATCATGAATCCTTTATCTACCAAAAAGAAAAGAAAAGGTTAAAGGATATAATATATTTACCTATCATATCTTAAATAAGCGTGTTTTATTGACTCTAAATGCACTCGTATAAAATAAAATAAAGTACATGTATATAATTTACGAATACAAATATCTTTATCCTTTTTTCATTAAGAATCTTAAATCTTTTAAAAATATCAGAATTTAATACTTTATTTTAAAATTTAATCGCAAAATGCTACTTTATCCGTTTCATTTTAATTGTCGTTTTAGAGTTGGACACACGAACTAAAAAAAATATTTAATTTTACATATTTCCAAAATAAAAACATCATTACCAAATACACCTAACCACATTTTAGCCAATAAAAAATAGATTGAAATATAAAGTCAATAAGTTTTACATTGAAATTATAAAACGATAATTATTTTGAAACGAAAATTTAAATTTACAACGACAATTAAATTGAAACGGAGGGAGTAGTAACTCTACGAAATATTTATGGAATGAAACTTTACATTATGCGCTCTGATATTATCGACATCAACTTCTTCTCTGGTCTCGTTTCTTTCAATATGTTCTCTACCATAGAAAAAAATTACATCGACATATGTTTCTAAATTTGTAAGAAAATTTTAAATTAATATTTACTAAATCGCCTTACATCCTCTAAAAGCTCAGAACCAGTCTTGGATGTGATCTACAGTTTTAGATCTGAAACCACAAATTGCAGCCCAGTTATTTGTTTTGGTATCACGCAGTTGAGTTACAATAAAAAAAATTGAATTTTTAGATCATGTTACTAAAAAACAACAATTAAAGTTTTTTTTTTTTTTTGGTAAAAAGCAATTAAAGTTTCAGTGGCTGCAATCTATGAATGATCACCGTAACTGACTGCAAAATACATTATACTTGACATTAAAACAACTGGTATTTGGTCGCTGTAGCAGATCGCATATTCCAAACAAACGAACAGAGCATGTTCTCGTTGTGTCATTATTTTGATCCACTCTCAGATAATGCATGATAGCGGATTAAATAACCTTACTATCATGTATACTACAGTAAATTTCCACTTACGATGACTATGAGTGGATATGTAGATATAACTTTCCACATGCATAACTTACATAGTAAAGTAGGTGGTGAACGTTAGGTAGGCCCAATGGCAATGTTTGTAGCACTAAGTGCGTTCTTTCCGGGATCTACGAATCAGCCGATAGAGTTTATCAAAAAAAAAATTAAGGAAGGCCCAATGGCAAGATCATGGTCTCAGAGAGCATGGAAATATAGAACATATATAGGGTCTATATAAAGTCGGCCATGTGAAGATCCTAAGGGATGCCATCTTTGATTCGAGTACCCCCCTCCCCCCCCCTCCCCTCCGGGAAGGCCTAATGGCAATGTTTGTAGCACTAAGTGCGTTCTTTCCGGGATCTACGGATCAGCCGATAGAGTTTATCAAAAAAAAAATTAGGAAGGCCCAATGGCAAGATCATGGTCTCAGAGAGCATGGAAATATCGAACATATATAGGGTCTATATAAAGTCGGCCATGTGAAGATCCTAAGGGATGCCATCTTTGATTCGAATACCCCCCTCCCCCCCCCCCCCCCCCTCAGAAAGCTATTTTTTAATTAAAAAAATCAACCTCAGCAAAATAAAATGAAGTTTTGTAATAATATCCGTTATGGAATTTTAGTTCCACTTTTGTTCTCAATTATTGTCCTCGTAAAAGAATGAAGAAGAAAAATGGCGAGCGTTAAAAAAAGACTAAGTGCACACACCATATTTCCACGTTCACACCATCTCAGCTCAGTAGTGATGTATTTTAAATTAGAGTTATTTTCACTTTAGGACACTTTTCATCTTTTTATTATATTCTAAGTCACTTCTTGCTACTGAGGTAGTTTTTGTGACTAAAAACCAAAACTAAGTTTACTTTTCTAACTAAATGGTCCCACAAACATAAAATCAGTTTTGAAACAACGAGAGACGCGACAGTAAAAATGAAAAAGACTCAACCGTTGCTGGACACAAGAGGAGCTTCGGTCTCGACACGAGCGGAACCACTACAGTTGAGTTGAAGGTGATAATGCATCGGCGGAAGGTTTACGGCGAGCCGCAGTGGTCATTTTGACATATTTGGAAAAAATGGATTCATCAAAATATCACTTTTTAGTTTGAAATCGATTATTTGCAAATATATTTACGAAATTGCAACCAAAACAACATGAAAACACACAAAAATTAGGTGATTTAGGAAGAAACCATGGTTGACGGCCGTTTAATACTTACAGAAACCTAAAACGAAGGGTAGAAGATGAGTTAATTACTATTTTGCCATTGATGAAAAATACACAAAAAATGACAAAACCGAGCGTCTGGGGATTCGAAGATGGGTTGCTAGTCCCTGCTATAACCACTGGGCCACGGTTAACTACTTAGTGTCTTAAGCGTGGACTATTAATATACGAAACAATTCATACAAATATTAATAAAAATTCAAAACTAATTTCTGAGTGTTCTCAGATTAATCACAAATTTCTACTAATTCATAGCTAAAAATGGATGCAAGATATCACATTTTATAATTAGTATGAGATGGCTTAGGAATTTGAGATTTTTGTTTTAAAAAAATTGAATTAAAAAGACTTTTTGGCAATGAAGCTACCGGTTCGAGTAAAAATCATAAATGTTACAATTTAAATATTGAAATAAATTATGTCACTCTAAAAAATTATTAGAGAGTCATTATAATCAAGATAAACATGTGTACAAGTTTATTTGTGTACAAAAACTATATGTGTACATGTGTACATATTCACATGTGTACACTCTAAATTATTAAAACAATGTATCATAAAATCACATTTTCATGTTAACCTAACAAACTTCTAGTTTTTCTTTTTGTCTGTTTTTGTTTTTAATTTCGAAAAAAGCTGACAAAAAAGAGTCAAAACATTCTTTATCATTGTGTACACATATATTTCGTTGTCCACGTGTACAACTGTTTTACAAAAATTTACATGTACATCGATTCGTTTGTACATTGCACAAGTATAATATCTGATTTGAGTGCATTTATATATGTAAACGAGTTTTCCTTCTAGTTTTCCTTTTTGTCTGTTTTTTTTTTAATTTCTAAAAAGCTGAAACCAAAAAAGAATCAAAATATTCTTCATTATTGTGTACACATATATTTCGTTGTCCACGTGTACAACTATTTTACAAAAATTTACATGTACACCGATTCGTTTGTATATTGCACAAATATGATATCTGATTTGAGTGCATTTATATATGTACACCAGTTCATTTGAGTATCTTGTTTGAGTTCATTTAGATCATTTTAAAATTAATTTAAGTGTATACATAGCATTTGTTTGTGTATTGCATATCACATGGGATAAAATGCAAATTTGGAAGTTATGATAAAAAATGAAATGATGCAAAAATTGAGGGACCTCATGTTTCAAAAACGCTAGTTCTCCATCAAAACATGGGCTGAGTTGCATATTGGAAAGTCTGGGATCAATTAAATTTAAGCTAATATTAAAATTTCTCGTTCTCATATTAAAACATTTCACAATGCAAAACATAACAAAAAATTCAGCGGCGCAGTGGTTAATGATCCCTCAGTATATTGCATGAGTAACAGGTTCGATACGCGTTAGTGCATGGTTTTAATTTATTTTATAAAGTAAAGGGTATAATCGTAATTATGTGATCTTCTTCTTCCTTGACCTAATTTTTTTCCCCTGCATTGCTACCACGAAAATTTTCACTCATTTCTCACACAATCTACCGATTTCTTTATAAAATTAACTCGATTTTTTTTATAGAACTCTAAATCAGGTTATAGATACACGTTTTTGACCCCAAAAACAACAAATCTGAGATTTTTTTTCTTTTCCGTGTGTTTTTTTATTTGGGTAAAATCCCCATGATTCATCACTGTTACTCGTGTAATCACCAAGTTAAAGACATCGGTGAGGTGGTATTGGTGGTCGTGGTGGTCGTGGTGAGTGTGGTAGGTTGTTCATATGTATGGATGGTGGATATGATGGTGAATACGGCTTAGTTAGAAGGAATTAGGAAAGTGAAAACAAAAAAATATAAATTTAATTTATTTAGTTAGGTGATTTTTAAAAAATGTAACCAAATTAGTTAGGAAGGAAGGTAAAGTTAAGAAAAGTGTCTCAAGAGTGAAAAATGTCTTAGAGTGTAATATAAAAGATGAAATGTGACTTAAAATGTAAATCTTTCTTTAAATTAATGTGTGAGGTAATTAACTAGAGATGAAAATCTAAAAAGCCTTTTTTGAGTACTCTCTCCGTTTCATATTAGTTACTGTTTTAGAATTAAAACTTTGTTTTATTTTAAGTGTCGTTTTATGTTTTCAATGCAAAATTTATTAATAATATTCTCATTGTTAAGTGTATAGGGAATTATGTTTTTACAAAATTAAATGTTTTTTTAATCTGTGTGCGTAAATTTAAAACGATAAATAAATTAAAACAAAATTCAGTCAGAAAGAAAATTAGACAAATGAGATAGAATCACTAAAGTTATGTGCTAATATGGGTGTACAAATAGTCAACAATAGTTGAAAAACTTATCCAAACTTTTTTTTTGACAAAACTTATCCAAACTTAATAAATATTAAGTAAAGTCATCAATTTACTCTGTTTACTTAATGGACACAAGTCGTCGACCTTTCCACGGAGAATCCAATCCTAAAATGATACTCCAAAAAGAGGAGAAATAAATGTGAGCAAGGCACTCATCCGAGTGGTTTTGAAGTTGCAGTACGAAACTGCACGAGCTGAAATGAAGATCATTGGTGGACCATTTCTTTTGTTTGTGTTGGACTTGAAGTAGCTGGTATACATACTCTTCCTTACCCTTCCTCGTAAATAGGGTGAACGATCTATTTCCCCACGAGAACTATCATATAGCATCAGATATCCACCAAACTATGACCTCGTTCTAGTTTTCCATGAATGTAAAGTTCTAAACTTATTTCTCTCCGAATCATAAGTTGTAAACTTATTTCTCTCCGAACCGATTATTCAAAACTTAATAACCCATAGACCATGGTTTTTATTGGTTTACTATTAACCAACCAATTGTAAACCAGTTAAATCAATAAAAACTCTAATTTTTATTTTAAGTTTTTGTTTTATCAAAAAAAAATTAATAAGCAAAAAAAAAGATTCTCAGAAAAGAATTGATTCATGAACATCCACTCCTTCGTTCTATCCCAAACAGACATCTCAATAACTTTACGTAAGCCATATAATTAATTGATCAAATATAATTTTCAGACAAATTTGTTTTCATTCTCGTCAAACCCATTAAGGCATTAACAGATATCCAGCACCAAGAGAGCAATCAAAGCAATATCCTTATTGATTTTACTATCACATTCAATCAAATTCTTCAATGTTAAATGGCATACGAACAAAACTCGACGAGTTTTATACCGGTTTTACCTCTCTCTCAAATCTCAATTCCGAATTCGACTCCTCTCTCACATCCCTAATCTCTGCCAATTCCGTCTCTCTCACAGACTGTTACGAACTCGGTTGGGTCTGGCAGCGGAAAGGAGATATGTGGGAAGAGTTGAGGTTGAAGGCGGTGTAGGAGTAGCGATTACGACTAGGTTGAGATTTTTCTCATTGCCTCATTGGTGACTGCGGAGGGAGGATGGAGAGAGTAGGCGTTAGAGATCGCGATACACACATGATGATTCAATTTTATTTTCTGGGAATCAAAAATAGTTTATTAATTTTTTTGATAAATCATTTTAAATAAAAATTAGAGTTTTGACTGGTTAAATTGGTTGGTTAATAGTAAACCGATAAAAAACAATGGCCTATGGGTTATTAAGTTTTGAATAATCGGTTCGGAGAGAAATAAGTTTACAATTTATGATTCGGGGAGAAATAAGTGTAGAACTTTAAATTCATGGAGAACTAGAACGAGGTCATAGTTTGGTGGACATCTGATTCTATATGATAGTTCTCGTGGGGAAATAGATCGTTCACCCTCGTAAATAAGAACATACGGGACAAGTGGAACATCGCCTGGTCTCTTATATATTTTTCATTAATGTAAACTTGAAAATAATTATGTATTCATATAAAAAGTTTACACCTATCATGAAATAACACTTATTCATTAAAGAAAATATTTCTAAAATAAATATATTTTGAAACAAAACAGTGTTTAACTGTAGATGTATTAGAAATTTGAGATTATATTGACGGTAAGACTTAAATGAAGTATATATACATAGCAAAAAAAATGCTATGATATTTGTGAAATAATTGTCATATTGTCCTTGACATGCACATATTTACGTTTGAATGATTTTTTTTCTTTTCTTACAAATAGTTCTCCTCTTCTATTTTAATTGCTTTCAGTTTCTGTAAAAACAGTTATTAAACTTTGTAGTTTACATAATAAAACATAATTTTTTACACATAATATGTTTTGAAACTTTCAAAACAAATATGTATATTTGTAAATTTTATATAATATTCATAATTACGATTTAAAATCTATACTATTTTACACATATATATAGTGTAGTTAGATTAGATATCCAAAATGAGACACAATACTGTTGTGTTCCATTCTATTTAGAAACATACAAGAGTACAATCTCTCTCTCTCTCTCTCTCTCTCTCTCTCTTCCTCCATCCATCCCTCCTTTTTTCTCCTCCCTCCTCCTCTACCGGCGGTGGCCACCACTTCTTCTTTCTTCTATGCTTGTTCCTTTGTGTACTTTTTCGCCAACTCTTCATCTTTCTCATTCTTATTTTTTCATCCTCTTCACGATGTGTTGTTGGTATAAATTAATTGATTTACACTATATATTTAACAAATATAGCATAGTACAAATTGTATTAACAAATTTTCATGCACGGAGAAAGAGAAACGGTGTTTACATTTATACCAAATTAACACAGATATCAATACATGGTTATATTCTTAATAAATGGAGCTGTTATGAATATTAAACAAAAATGACCCTAAATGTAATGCTTTGGCCGTATATAGCTAATAAACCTTCCACATCTGTTCATTTGGTATGTGGGCTCACTCGTACAACTGACGATGCAATCATTTTGTTTAAGTCTGAAAGATTTGTTTATTGTCTTTATAATTATCATTTGATTTTTCTGTGCGTTTAATCACGATATATCGTCCATCATCTTACTACTCTAATTTAACCACGCTTACATTCAAAACAATAAATACATTTCGTGGGTATAAATAAGTAGCCAAATAATTTTAAAGCCTTTCAACCTACACTACCATATAAAACAAATTGGAATGTTACAATCACACTCTCTCACCTAACACAGCATTCTCATTACATCTCAAGATCGTCATCCATGTTATTTTGAATCCACACAGGATTCTATATTCATCCATGTTCGGTTCAGATGCAACTTATAATGCTTGGACTGCTCATAATTAATGGATCTTCCACACTTGCTCACTCGGTTTAGTGCGTTAATATATAGAGGTTTTTAGAAAAATGTTTATTAATCTTGTGTTGATAGACATTTTTCGCTTAGATCTTACTCATTCAATATCTTGAATCAATTTCTGAAAGATCACTTATCATTTGATTATTTCAGTTTAATCACACTTAAATCTAGATTTTTCTGGATATATACCGAAATAAGTATAGCCAAATCAATTTTAAAATTTTTCAATATATACCACTATATATTATAAATGGGGATGTTACATTAAAATTCAAAGTGATGTCATTTTTAAAAGAGATGAATGGCGTAACTTTTAGAAGAGATGGAGGAAAACTGACGGTCACGATTAGCGTACGTGGAGACTAGTTTCTACAGCGTCATATTAAATCACACAAACATTATCTATCAAATCTAAAATATGTATAAACCGAAAATCTACTCTTTTTCTATCTTTCATTTGAAATCAAATAAAATATGTGTTTCAAGGAATCCAAGAGTCGACTGTTTTTAGTAGTCGCATGCGTGAAATCCACTAAACTGATGTGGTTCTAATTCTATCGACACCTACCTATTATATCCTTTCTGAATTTTTAAAAAATATATAATAACAAAAGTCTCCGCACATGTTGAAGAACCATAATTGTGAAATATATGTTGTCACAACCCAAAATCCTAGTTGACAACTTATATGTGTATTCTTTCCTTCTTTTTCTTCAATGGTCTCTTTCCAACGATTTTTCGTTTTTTATAAGAATATCAAAGCTAAAAGTAATAAAATGTAATTTGTAAAAATCCTAATATGTTTATTCTTCTCTTCTTATATGTAATTGGCTGTTAGTGACGTCTGTTCTGCATTTATTCAACTGTAAATCCGATGATAAATTTTAAACTGGTACAGTGAATTCTCACATTTGCAAAGTTAAAAAATAGGTTCCAAAATTCCAATGGAAGCATACTACGATAATGGGATACAATTTTTAATCGTCTCAGATTTTATTTTTGTTCATTTCCATAAAATAAGAAAATGTTACAATCGTCTAAGTACCTATCTTTCCATCAGATTCTTCCAAGAGATACAAACCCAAACAAGACTACTTACATAATACATTAATGTGAACATGCCTTGTGGCTGTTCTCTTACGGCCATTCACCGAAAATTCCTGAAGTATTCGTCTCCTCTGTGTTGAAATTGAAAGCTCGATCGTCATCATTTTCATTATAACATAACCTTAGTGCTTTTGTGCTCATTCTGAGTGTAAAACTCAGTTCTATATCTTTTAAAACTAAAAAAAAAAACTAGATTATCAAAATTCACTAGTACTAATCAGCTGAAAAAAATATCAGAGGAACTAAACTAGGGAGAGGAAAAAGCTTCTACTACTTGAAAGAAAAAAAGTACTTAGACTATAATATATACCAGATACATCTGCTTGTAAAAAGAATGAACTGGAGTGTAGCTCATCATATTGATAACAGTTTCCAACGGGCCTCTATTAGTCTGTCGATAACATTAATTAAGCCCCACCGTTAAAACGGGATACGTAAAAGCCCCATAGTGTAAAATCCAAACCCAAGAGGCAGTCAATGGTATATATTTGCCAAAAAGAAAAGATCGATAGTAAAATTTATTCCCTCTGTACTTTTGGTATAATATATATATATGATGTTTAAAATTACTCTTTTGTTTTCTTGTAAGGACTAATATTTCCTTTTGCTACAAGGCTATTGTTCAATGCTCTTTTAGACAAGCAAAGATGAGTGGGCTTCGTGTATGAATGACTCTTGTCTTGTCCATCTTTTGCCTGAATGTCTAAATTGTCGTCTGGTCTTCTGCATTGAAGGGGTAAAGAGGAAAATGCTTTAATTAACGCAAATGTAACTATCATCTCATTTTGTAGCTTTTTAAAAAAACTATCGTCTGGTAACCAGATTGTGGAGAAACCACTGTCGTGATATCTTGTAGTGTTTACTGTGTAAAGAGTCTTCAAGACTTGATTCCTGTAAATTTCCACATGCGATTAAGGTTCTTTTTAATAGCTTTTGCTGTGAAGATGCTGAGTAAAAGAAACAAATGAAACAACTGGATTTGAATTCAGATTACTTATAAATAAAATAAAGGTTTGATTAATTTTGCCGTTTTGCGGATAGTAATGATTGTTAATGTTTTACAACCATCACATAATAAAACATTGTAAATTGATGTATGCAATTCTAAATTCTTTTCTGAACTTAATTTAAATTAGAATAATTTTATATTATTATCTATAATTAATAAATTTAGAAATAATAATTAAATATTATAATTATAGATATATGCAAAAAAAAAAAATTCTAATTTGTGTCTACTAACCAGTATCATAATTTATATTTAAAAGAACTTTAAAACAAAATATTCTCAATAAAATTTTCATTAACCACTACTATATATCTACATATATAAAAATTCAAAGCGAATACTTTTCTAGATCATATTAGTCTTTATTAAAAATATTTTTTACTCAAATTAGAAATTTTATCTAAAAATAAAAAAAATAAAAATGTTATATTATTATTAATTATATTGATAACAATATTTTTATTATAATACTAGCAGTTTATATTTTTATAAATATACAATATGTTGATATTATTAATTTATTGTTAAATTATTGTTGCATAAGTTTGTTTGTCAACCAATAATAACTATTTTACATTTTTTAATCATTATGTTTGTCATAAGAAATGTTTAATAATGCGTAAAACTATAACGATCTACATTTGTAAATTTCTAGATCTATACAGTGTAACCGGTGTTTTTAAACCAAGCTTTTAGGGTTTGACTGATTTTGCCGTTACCATCCGCACAAGGTGCATTTACGATTGGTAGAAGTTTTTGGCATTTTATTAATCACAAATATGTTATAAACCGCTTCAAATTTCTCATCACTAAAAATTGATTCTAGTTAACGTGGTTGCATGCAGTTACACAAGGATAAATATTTTCTTAAAAAATGTATATAAAAATAAAGATATGTATAATTTTTAAAATTGAAATGATATAATTTATATGTTATAAGACTTCAAATAAAAAATATTGCTATAATATTTAGACACTAATATACATATATACACATATTTATATCCACAAATAGTTTTTTAAAATTTAATAGTATGATTTAGTATTTTATAATTATATAAAATATTAAATCATATTATTATAATAAATATAAAAATTATAGTTATAAAATCATACTATTTAATTTATAATTTATTATTTAAGTGTTGTTGCATTTGATAGTCTTGTAAACACACTACGAGGCTGTTCGTTTCTTCGTCTACCATTTCCATGTAGCTGCTCCATCTATGTGATCCATCCAAATGATCCATCCAGATTTTAGTAGCTGTTTGTTTCTCCATCCATATGAACCATCTAGATGAGTCATTTGGATGGATTTTATGTTTGTTTCTTTATGAATTTAATAAACAAATTACAAATATACTCATGTTTTGATTTAATCATATGTTTGATATTAATTTTAACTATATTAATTTTTATTATTCAGTATAAAATATAGGGCAATTGTCAATAATAGCACCTTTTGAGTTTTTGTCTCAAAAATAGCACTAGAAGGAGAAAGTCACAAAAATGACATTCATTAATGGATAAAATATCCCTAATACCCTTGGTTTAAAATTAAATAAACAAACAAAAATAAATAAAAATAAAAATAAATAAAAATGAAAAAAAGAAATTTTTTTTTAGTTTCAGATTATATGTTTTCAGATTCGAAATTTTTTATAATTTTTTTTTGAAATTTTTCTTTTTCGAAATTTTTTTTTTGATTTTCTTCTTATAATTTAAAAATACTTTTTAAAACTTTTTTTAAAATTTTTATTTTTAAATTTTTAGTATTTATTTTTTATTTTATAAAATTTTAAACCCTAATTCTAAAACCCCACCCCCCCCCTTGACTTTAAACCCTAAGGTTTGGATTAATTAACCCAAGGGGTATAAGTGTATATTTACCTCTTTAATGAAACCTATTTTTGTGACTTTGAGCTTTGAGGGCTAGTTGGGAACAAAAATTTGGTTTGGTGCTATCATAGTCTTTTTCTCTAAAATATATTTATACTGAAATTATTTTAAAATTAGCATTTCACATTTATAAATTTTTATTTCATATAAATTTATTTATTTTTATTTAAACTTGCATTAAAATTTAACTACAACTATAACTTTTAATAAAACTCAAAATAGAAACTAAAATTTAAAAGATGAAAGCAATGGTAAGAGCATCATGTACTCAAATATGTTTTCGTAGTTTTGGCGGGAAAATGCATTTTTGCAGTTTTGGTGAGAAAACACCTTTTGCGATTTTGGCAGTAAAATACTTTTTTGCAATTTTGGCGAGAAACCGCGTTTTACGGTTTTGGCGGGAAAACGCGCTATTGCGATTTTGGTGGAAAATGTGGTTTCGGCGAGAAATCGCGTTTTGTGGTTTTGGCGGAAAACACATTTTTGCAGTTTTGCCGGAAAAACGCATTTTTGCGGTTTTGGCGGGAAAACACGTTTTCGGTTTTGAAAAAAAAAAAAAATTTACGGTTTTAGCGGAAAACACGTTTTTACGGTTTTGGCTGGAAAGCACAATTTTACGGTTTTGGCCGGAAAGCACAATTTTATGATTTTGGTGGGAAAACACGTTTTGCGGTTTTGAAAAAAAAGCGTTTTTACGGTTTTAGCGGAAAACACGTTTTTACGGTTTTGGCTGGAAAGCACAATTTTACGGTTTTGGCCGGAAAGCGCAATTTTACGATTTTGGTGGGAAAACACGTTTTGCGGTTTTGAAAAAAAAAGCGTTTTTACGGTTTTAGCGGAAAACGTGTTTTTGCGGTTTTGGCGGGAGAACGCATTTTGCGGTTTTGTGGAAAAAATTGTTTTTGCAGTGTTTGTAGTTTTTGCGAGAAAACGTGTTTTGATGTGAAAGTGCATTTTTATGGTTTTGAAGAGAAAATTTATTTTGGCGGGCAAGTACATTTTACGAGAAAATTGCGATTTTGGGAAAATTTGTGTTTTGTGATTTTGCGAAAAAATGCGTTTTGTAGTTTTGGTATAAATTTTTTTTTGTGGTTTTGTTATTTTTCATGAATGACAAAATGATATTAGGTTTGGATTTGTAATTTGTACATGAGGATATAATAGACATTATACCATTTTGACATACTCATCTCTATCCAGATGATCTAATTTGGATTAACCACCAGATTTTCAAAATTAAGCCTAAAATTTTAAAACTCATTCAGATGAATCATCCAAATGATTTCTACTTTTAATGTCTAATCGAACAAAACTTTCATCTTCGGTCAGATGGTTCATCTGAATGGAGAAACGAACAGTTACTAACGGTTAGAAAAAAAAAACACTAACTGTATTAGTGGTATAAATCGTTTAATAACATTTATAAATTTCCGACCGTAACCGTTGCGTTTAGAGTCTTTAGACCAGTAAGATCGATAAGATTTAATCGAGTTTGTCGGGTAAATAATAAACGGAAGCGGGGTTAAAACTGGAGTAAAAAAAATGACGAGTTATCGTCCCTAGTGACGCGGGAAAACTCGCTTGTAGCGGCGCGTGTCGCAGTAAACTTATTATTAGCTATAATAATAAACAACCGGGCCGCGACTTTGAGCTTTTCTGGGTCTTCGCATCAAGTAAGGTTCTCATCGCCACGAGGCCTTCGTCTTCGAGAATCTCTCCAGGGTAAGCTTCGGGTCTCCAGATCTCAAGTCTCTCTCTCTATCTCATGCTTCCCGAATCATCCGTCTTTCTCTCTCTAACATGAAATTTGAATTGAATTCTTATGGATCTTTCCATTTATTATTCAAAATTCCTCACCAGTTGATGAGCGGAATGTTGTTGTATATCTACGAGGTTAAATTTGCTGTCTGTTTCGAAGTTGCCATCACCTTGTTGATGTTAGAGTGCTGCTTGTCATGGGTGGGTCTTGAGGAGTTTTGTTTTTTTTTTTGCTGACCGGCTAGCTTAGTTCTTGTTCTTTTCTGTGAAAGCTACTTTTGAAATTTCTTGTTCCATAGAAGTGGTGTTTTCTGAATCTATTTGGCTTTTTGTCAAGATGCAGGAGTCCTAAAAAAAACAAGTGCTCTTTCTTTTGAATCAAAGCCTCACACAAGAAGAAGAATGAGCTTTGCGTGCCTTGTGTGTCATAGTGTAGAGAGCCCGTCCCACTCCTTTAGAAGCTACTCCGTGTCTAGCTCAGACAATGAAGGAAGATGCTCTGTGATTGCTAGCTGCCTCACTAGGAAGTCACTTATTCAAGCTGCAAGGTCCAGCACTTTCCCTGCATCATCCTCAAAGGTAACCCCACAACCGAATTTCCAGGCAGGTGATCTGATGATAACACAAGGAGCCTCGCCACGGTTAGTGCGAAGCCGTGCAGGGAGAAGAGACTGGAACTTCAACGAAATCGAGGCAGAGCTTTAAAAGTTTAAATCCGACTCTCTTCTCTATAGACTAGTGTTAGTTTGTTCATCCTTCGGGTGATCTTAGCAGTGTATCTTCTGAGTTCTGTTCAAACGATCTTACATTCATCACTTGTCAAATTTTGTACTCTTCTCACTACTTCTTCATAAACCAATAAATCTATAAAATTATCCTTCATGTTTCCGACCGTTTAGTTTGGTCCAAATCATATGAGCCTGAGCTGGACATGTTAACAACATGTCATCTGTCAAGACCATCTATTCGGATTTGTGAAAGAATGAATGTGAATGTTTCTTTCTTTCAAATTTTTGATTATTGTTCAAAAGTAACCAAGATGAAGATACTAAAGATAAAGAAAGTGGATAGTTAAGTCTTACCAAAATCGCCTATAATATAAAAGTTACTTCATCCTTTTTAAAATGTATGTAAATGAAACAATACAGAGGAATAAGAGAGGTAACACACACTAATATCTTAAGATTACAATATTTGCAAGAAAGGATTAATCATGGTTAAATGTGCTACTTGATATTTGTATATTGATATAATGATATTTTGCATAGCAGCTAAACGAGAAACAAAACTATTGATAGTTGATAACTAGTATGTCTTCACTTTTCATCTTATCATATAATCACAAAAGCAAACTTCAATACTTACATTTTACACTATTTTTTGTAACAAAAGAATTTCTGGAAATATCATATGATCTGGATATATTAGCAACAAATCATTTTCAAGACCATCTACTCGGATGTGCGGAAGAAATCATGTGAAAGCTCTTTCTTTTAAGAAAGTAACCTAGATATTAAAGTTAAATAAAGTCGACAGTTAAGTCTTAACAAATTAACTTACTATATAAAAATAACATCTACGTGTGAATAATTAAACGTGAATAATAAAGAAAAGAAAAAAACGATTTTGTTTATTGATTTACTATATATACATCAAAATGTGAATAATTTTACTTTCATGAATAATTTTATGAATCTAGAAGACTTATTCATCTGATGACAAAAAAAAGAAAAAAAAAAGAAGACTTATTCATCTTCATACCTTTTACTAATATTATGATTACGTAACAATATATGCCATGTACAAATTTAGAATCCACTCTATCATCTTACCACATATAAAGCACATTTTATATTTAACTAATTGCTTTTTTTTTCTCAAATGAAGAATACGTGTTCGTGCTTACTTCATGTTTAAAATAGAAATCACTGAATTAACTAGCCATTAGCCTCACACTTATTTTACAATGAAGTGTATCTATATATTCATCTCATTGCATAATGTAAAACTTAAAACCACTACTAAACCAACAATTATACACACCCAAAAAAAGAAGAAAACACTTGTGTTGTTCTTTCAATGGAGCTCATAACCCTGATGAATCCTATCTTAGCACTGCTTGTTTTGCTCTTTGTTGTTCCCAAGATGTACAACGCTCTTATCATCCTTGTATGGCAGCCATTTGTCTTGACCAGAAGATTCAAGAAACAAGGAATCTCAGGACCAAAGTACAGATTCTTGTACGGAAACATCGACGAGATAAACAAGATAAAGAGAGAATCTCACGTTTCAGTTCTTGATCCAAACTCCAATGACATCTTTCCTCGTACTTTCCCTCATTACCAACAATGGATGACTCTATACGGTGCCGTTTTCTCCGTCTTAATCTTTCTACTCATGTTTTTTACTATGCGTGACACACACGTTTGTTTATGTTACTAGGAGAGACGTTTCTTTACTGGAACGGAACAGAGCCAATGCTATGCATCTCAGATCTTGAACTCGTCAAGCAAATCTTGTCAAACAAGTCAGGTCTCTTTGTTAAATCAAAGATAAGACCAGAGTTATTTAAACTTGTCGGCATGAAGGGACTTGTCTTTGTCGAAGGTGTTGATTGGGTTCGCCATAGGAGAATCTTGAACCCTGCTTTCTCCATCGATAGGCTCAAGGTCTTTTCATCCTTCTTTCTCAACAAGATTATGATAGTGACATATGTAGTAATATGTAATAACCTAATCTTTGATCAGATCATGACGAAAGTGATGGTGGAGTGCACTCTGAGGATTCTAGAAGAGTGGAGTGATGTTAAAAGAGAGCAGAAAATGGAGATGAACAGAGAGTTTCGGAGATTAACGGCTGATATTATAGCAACCGCTGCCTTTGGAAGCAGTTACAACGAAGGAATCGAAGTGTTTAGGACACAAGAAGAGCTTAAGAAGTGTTGTGTTCGCTGTCTTACTAACGTCTACATCCCTGGAACACGGTAAGTAAACCTCTCACTTCTTGTTTTTTTTTTGTTCTGGTCAGACAAGATTCTCAAGCTCTTGTTTCTTGTTCTCCAAGGTACCTTCCTACGCCTTCGAATATTAGGATATGGAAGCTGGATAGGAAGATGAAGAACTCAGTGAAGAAGGTTGTGGATTCTAGACTAGCATCAAAACAAGATTATGGAGACGATCTTCTTGGAATCATGTTGAAATCTTGCGAGTCAGAAAAGAAGGAAACGAAGCTGAGCATTGAAGAGATCATAGATGAATGCAAGACGTTTTTCTTCGGGGGATACGAAACTAACTCGAATCTATTGACATGGACAACGATGTTGCTGAGCTTGCACCAAGACTGGCAGGAGAAGCTAAGAGACGAAATCTTCCAAGAATGCGGTAAAGACAAAACGCCAGATTCAGATACTTTCTCCAAACTCAAACTGGTAATAAAACGTTTACTTGGGACTCAAGAAAAAGTTTTCTTTTAGTTGAAGAAACTTATTTATCTCTTGCAGATGAACATGGTGTTCTTGGAGTCGCTTCGCCTCTACGGTCCAGTATCATATTTCTCCAGAGACGCAACAAAAGATCTGACGCTAGGGCACCTAAAGATCCTTATGAAGATGCATAGCGACAAGGCCGTTTGGGGATCAGACGCTGATAAGTTCAACCCGCTGCGATTTGAAAACGGCGTTTCCAGAGCCGCTAAACACCCAAATGCTCTCCTCGCGTTCTCAATGGGACCAAGAGCTTGCATTGGCCAAAACTTTGCAATGATCGAAGCCAAGGTCGTGCTCACCATGATCCTTCAAAGGTTCAGGCTTAGCCTCTCAGGCGAGTATAAACACGCGCCGGTGGATCACCTCACTTTAACTCCTCAGTATGGCTTACCAGTAATGCTTCAGCCTCTGTGAGGCTTTATGAGCCAAAGAGTTATCAAATCCTATATCGTGCTTTAAGCCGGTTTAAATAAATAGTGATGCATAACTGATGTCAAAAAAAAAAAAAAAAATAGTGATGCATAACTAAACCTAAACTGCTATGTGCTAATTGATACTTCTTCAGTTCCATAATATAAGATGTCTTATAGAAGATCTTTTGCTACTTTCAAAACAATTTTAATTTTATTAAAAATTGGTCAATCAATATTTATGATTGATTAATTCATCTTAAATTTATATTATTAATGATATGTTTTTTTAAAAAAAGTAAATTTACTAATTCTTGTGATTTTAGCCAAAACATCTTTTTTTTTCTTAACGCTGATTTATTATGATCTTACAATCTCTATAATATTATTTGAGAAGTCAGTTTCCTATGTGTCGCTCTCACGTTAACTCTCACGATGGTTAATTACACTGATACCCTTAATGAATTAACTTACATTTAAAATACTATTATTTATTATTTTATTTAGTTTTCTTTTAAAAAAATTCTCTAAAATATACACATATAATAAAAAGGAAATTTTTTATAAAGTTAAAAAAAATAATTGAAAAACGAAAATATATGTATATATAATATGATTTCATAAAAAAGGAAAGTTCACAAAATAGTAATATTACATTTAAAAAATATTTTTAAATAACATAAAATATAATTTTGAACTAATAAAATACTTTCTTTATATCTATATTTTCTTAGATCAAAATATAAATTTCTATATAATGTAAGAGTTTCAAAAATTTCTATATAATGTATTTTCTTAGATCAAAATACTACTTATTTTTAAGAGTTTTATAAATTTAGTTGACTATAATATCTTTCAATTACAGCAAAAAAATATTGATAAATTATATTTTACTTATATAATATTATTTTTAAATACAATCACAATTTTTTACTGTTTATTTTTAAGAGTTTCATAATTTAGTTGACTGTAATATCTTTCAATTACAGCATACAAATATCGACAAATTATATTTTTTACTGCTTATTTTTAAGAGATATAAAAAAAAAAACTAAATTTTTTTAAAAAAAATAAACATCCTTAGATCAAATAGTTACAAAATAGTTTAATGAGACAGATATATTATATTTTATCATTATTAAAGTTATTTTTTCTTAATATTAAATATTCTTTTAAATTTTATGTTTGTGGAACTTAATAGAACAATAATCAAAATACCAAAACAAATCTGAATTCTCATTTTTAAGATTATTTAAAATAAATTTTAGTTTCCATTCAATAAATCAAAGGCATAAAGTTATTTAGAATTTTTAAAATATTTTAATTATTGTAAATATTGATATGTGCACATGAGCTATCAAAAATGCATCAGCTACTTACGCATGTAACTTCATATTGATCATCGTTTTATTTACTAATAAGTTTTTTAAAAACATCAACATATAATTTGATAAATATTATGAAAATACATGCACATTTAACTTAAATATAATAAAAATAATAATTATACTTCATTTTTAATTTGAAAGAATATATGTAACTCAACTCAAAACATATTAAAAATGAAAATATAATATTAACCAACTGTTACAATTTAGTTTTTTTTGTAAAATTTATATATATGCATGAGAATTCAGAATATTATCGTTTCGTTATATTAATTTATGTAATTTGGAATCAAACACTTTAGTTTATTTTTTTATTTCATTCTAAGCACAATATATCTTAAGTTATACATAATCTTCATAAAATATATTTACATATCTAAAATAACAACCACCTAAATGCAAATAAGAAATTAATCAAAATTTTAATATATAGAATAAAAAAATATTACAGTTGAATTCATATATGTAATCTAATTTACCCAAATGATAACTAAATCGGCTGAAAAACAACAAAACTGATTAGATATAACATATATAAAATTATATGTATAATTAAAATAATATAGTAGTATTAATATAAATGATGCATATAAATTATAAATTAATTTAAAATTAAAAGTAAGTAGCAATCAATTATTATAATTTATTTACTTTAGAAATATTTATATCCGTGCATGAGCACGGGAAAATCACCTAGTTATGAAGTATTTGCTTATCTGGTAGAGGAGAACAAAACTATCAAATATAATTGAAAAGTAGAATGTTTTACATCTTTATCAGATAAATCACATGTCCGAACAAATCACAAGAGGTAACAAATAACACTTATGTTAAGTGTTCTATCACTTGCCTATTCCATTTTATTTTGGAACTCAGATGTGTCATAGACACGAGCAGTGTGATCAACAGAGACCGATACAATGAACTCGGTGTTGGCGGAGACTGAGATGGACTGGACAGCATCTTGGTGGCCATGGTAGGTGTGGACGCAGTTTCCTAACAAGCTGTCCCAAACGCTCACTGTACCATCGGCGCAGCCGGTGGCTAAGTACTTTGAGGTTCCTATCCAAGTCACGCATGTCACACCTTCCTGTAACAAAACAAGAGAAGAAGGGCAGGGCTTAGAGTTTACATTCTAATCTCTGTTTTATATTCTATCTCATAAGAGAAAACAACAAGAGTAAGGATTATACCGCGTGTTCGCAGATGAACCTAGGAGTTGAGTGTTGAAGATCCCAGATTACAAGCTTCTTGTCCATCCCACCAGTTGCAGCCATAGGGATAGTTGCGGAGCTTGGTGAAAACTTCACGCATTCAACTGACTCTGTATGAGAACTCAGAGAGCTCACAACCTGTTGTTATGAAGTTAGAAGCACACTGACATACGCAGAGCATTTGATAATTGAGATGAAGCAATGAAACAAACCTTTCCAGTGACTATATTGACAATGTGAACAGAACCGTCTTTAGAGCCACTGATAGCAAGACTGGAGTTGGAGTTAATATCCAAGCATATCAGCCCTTCCGTATGATAAGGATGACCTACATGAAAACCAAAGGTTAGCATTCTACAGCAACATGTAAAAGCCAATAGAGGGAGTGAGTTTAACTTGCCTTTAACCACATGAATGCTTTCACAAGTCTTCGGGTTCCACACAATCAAACTAGCATCATCAGAGCCAGTACAGATTAGTTTACCGTCAGGAGTAAAGTCACCGCAAGTTACACTCTGATTGTGACCAGAAAACATATTGAGATAAGCCTCTTTATCAGCATTCCACATCCACATAGAACAATCTTCTGATCCAGCCAACACAATGTGTCCTCTCGGATGCCACTTCACCCACTGATTAAAAAATCAAATCACACGGTTAAGTACAATCTTCTTGACTTAATTGTTATCAAGTCACAAGTTTGTTTAATACCTCGATGCCACTACCAGGACCGTCTAAAACGCATTTCAAAGTCCCTGAGGATGCGTCAACGATCTGAACGACACCGTCCAACCCTCCAGAGGCAAGTAACTGTCCGTCATAGCTAAAAGCTAGAGAAGAGACAGAGTCTTTGTGGGCAGGGAGCTCAGCGGCCCAGTCTCCGTTGCCGATTTTCCAGAGGAAGGCTTTGTCATCTCCACCTCCGGTTGCTACAAGGGTGGGGTCTAGAGGGCTACATGCCAATGCATAAAGCTCGCCTGTGTGAAGAAAAACGTTCTTAGCAAATGTTTGAGTAATGATGGGATGATAAAAAGTGGTTTACCTTTGTGACCGGTGAATGTGTGAACTGAGTCGTCGTTTTCATCTACGAAGAAAAAGAAAAAGAAGGAACCATAAAGCTCAGAAACACAAAGTAAAACACAAGAGGTGGTGATTGAGTTAGTACCAAACACTTCATCCTCATTGTCGTTGTCATTATCATCCTCATCAAATGCGTCAGGAAGATCTGAATTCACACAACAAGAGTCATACACACATGTATAAGATTAAAAGGTTAAGACTTTAAGAAGGAGAGAGATGAATATGAAGAAACAAGAGGGGGAACCTTCTCCGTCGACGTCGATTTCATGGAGGACATCGGATTCACCGAGGAAGACGTCTCCCTCATCTTCTTCTTCCATTGCTGGATTATTCATATCCCTGTTACTCATCTTCTCCTCTGTTATCACAGAATCTTTTTACAACTAGCACGACAAAGAAGCAGCAGCGAAGAAGAAGACAGACGCGACGAGGCGGCGGTGGACGGAGAGGGAGGCGTGACGTGTCACGACGTTAGAGGAGGGCGGAGACAGAGAGTACAAAACAAAACCCTTATTTTGGCCTCTTTTTTTCTTACAAAACCCTTTATAAACCTTTTTTTTTCTTTATAAGAGAACAAACTACGTCGTTTCAGTTTCATTGATGAGATCATAAATCAACAGAGCCCAAGGAGAATATAAATGTGAAATGACGTCATAATTTGGGAAGTGTATGGGTCTTCAGCTTTTTCTCGTTTTTCGTTCCTCGTCTTTCTTGTGACTATCTTAGTCGAAACTGTGGTTCGTTTGATTCGTTTTTTGATCACTCTTTGCTTTGTAGCAGTGTTGGGTCTGCACGAGCTTTTTTGCTTCTCAGCCTTGTTCTAACGCCTTTCGAAATGGCACTGGTGCAACAGTTCAGTTTGAATCCCAATGTTTTGGTCTCTCCATCTAATATTAGTCTTTTCTTTTTCGTTTCAGTTGTTGATATCTTTTGTTTCACAAGTTTGTCAGTTTGTTAGAGAGTTTTGGTTTTTGCAAGGTTCTTTTTATGCTGAAAATTTCCTTATAAGGTTCTGAAACTTTAACACAGTTCCAGATGATTAAAAAAAAAACATGACACAATCTTACAAATCTTCAGCTTATGCTTCTTTTTTTCTTTCTTTTTATAGAACCGTAGCACAACTTACACAAAATCACATATCTTTCAATGTCAGTTACTCAGTTTCATTCAAAAAAACAAAAAAAAACTTACGGTGAAAAAAAGCTACCTACCCTTAGATAAAATATCATTTTGTTGTTTGTATGGGTTACCTGGGACCAGACAACTCAACAGCATGCAGATTATAAGTAGAATCAACGATCCAATCAGAGTGAAGATTAGTACTCAAATCAACATCTTCCCTCAATATCTCAACCTTCTGCCACTCATCCCACCTCTCCGCAAGCCCATCTCCTTCCAGCATCCTCACAACTTCAGACATCTTTGGTCTCTCCATCGGTGACCCTTGCGTGCAAAGCAACGCCACTTGTATCACCTGTTCCAGCTCCCTCTCCTCGTAGTTCGTCTGAAGATCAGGATCCACCAACATCTCTAGCTTCTTCTCCTTCAACAACCCTTTCACCTTAAACACACAAAACATAAAGTTAACACCTTCAACAATAAATGAACTTAAAATTACAAAACTTTTACCCAGTCAAGCAACATGACGTCATCATCGTTAGCCAGCCTAGCGAGATCAAAGGCTCTTTGTCCTGTGATGAGCTCCAGAAGCATGATACCGTAACCGAACACGTCTGTTTTCTCCGAGGACTTTCCGGTTGAGAGATACTCAGGAGCGATGTGACCTATCGTCCCACGGACAGCTGTTGTCACGTGAGTGTCTTTGTAGTCCATCAGCTTCGCTAGCCCGAAGTCGCCAACAACAGCTTCGAAGTCCTTGTCTAGTAGAATGTTCGCTGCTTTAACGTCGCGGTGGATGATCTTAGGGTCGCAGTGGTCGTGTAAGTAAGATAAACCGCGAGCTGAGCCTAGCGCTATTCTCTTACGCGTTGGCCAGTCTAGTGGAGGCTGTGACGGTGGCCTCTCTCTGAGACATGAAGCAACGCTTCCATTGGCCATGTAAGGATAGACGAGCAATCTCTCTGTTGGTGTCATGCAGAAACCTCGTAGTCTCAAGAGGTTTCGATGAACAGCCATGCTTATCATCTCTACTTCTGTTTGAAACTGAAGCTCCCCTCCTGGAGTTCGCTCTTCCTTTAGTCTTTTGACGGCAACGAGAGTTCCGTCTGCTAAACGGCCCTTGTAGACTTTCCCGAAGCCTCCTCTTCCTAGTATGTTCTTGTTGCTGAACCCGTCGCTTGCTACTTGTAGCTCCCGCAGAGAAAATCTCTTGAGCTGTCCTAGATGAACCTCTGGATCCTCTTCAGCTACATACACAGAGAGTTTACAGTTTTAGAAAGAGTTTGGAGATCACAAGACAATGAGTTCTCTATTAAACTCACCAGGCACGTCGAAGAAGATATCGTGTGGCTTTCTTCGACGCCACCAAGCAAAGGCTATTGCAGGAGCAGCGAATAGCAAAGCAGCACCTGCAGCAACTCCACCTGCTATTGCTCCTGTTATACCGTACCCACCTGTAAAATCAAAGATGGTTAATAATAGAGGCAAAGATCTCATCTTCTGTTTCCTATGATGTAAACTCAAGAAGAGACAACTTACTGGGTGTGGAAACTGGAGGAGGTGGAATAAAAGGCGGCGGAGGAGAGAACGGGGGAGATCCAGGACATGGGTGACTTGTAACAGGTCCACAGAGGTCTAAGTTATTAGCAAAACTGCATAAGCGAAATGAGAGTTTCAATTGCCAATACTACGTTCAACAAATAAAACCAGTAAAAGATAGGGAATATAACCTTATGGGTGTGAAGAGTGAAAAGGAGCCATTGTCAGGAACCGAACCAGAGAGTTGGTTATTAGATAGATCCCTGCCGTTGTATTATACATCAAAGTTATAAGCATTTAACTCCATACAAAACAATTAGGGCAGAGGCATAAATGAGAAAAACTCACAAGACTTGAAGGGTAGTGATATTGGTCAGTGACATGGGAATGGAGCCAGTGAGAGTGTTGTTGTTAAGCCGCCTATTCTCGCATAAAAATTATCAGAAAAGAGTTAGAAACTGTGACTACGCAAAGATTAAACAATACTGTGACTAAGCAGGTGAAGCAAGTGTACTCACAGAAACCTAAGCTTTGAAAGTTTCCCCAATGACTCTGGAATGGGACCGGTGAAGCTGTTTAAGTAGAGATCCAAGCTCACCAAGTTCGTCAGGTTGCCAAGATTACTAGGAATAGGGCCAGTTATGTTGTTACTGTAAAGCTCCCTGCAAGAAAGTGAGAGACTAGTTAAGTCTGACTTGATGAAAACAAGATGCCTAAGTGTGACTTACAAGTACTGCAGGTTCTTGAGCACACCAAGCTCTGGAACTAAATGGCCAGACAGCTCTGCATTCCCCAAATCTCTGTAAAAAGAAATAACAGTGTGAGAAAGCAAATTGAGAAGATTCAAAGGGAAAAGAGAGAGGGTTAGTAAGTAGGAAGCTTTTTTACACTCTAATGACGCTGTTCTCGTTGTTGCAAGTTACATGGAACCAAGTGCAAGGATTGACAAGGGTAGGATCCCAGCTCTGCAAGACATTGTTGGGATCAACTAAAGTGACCCTCAAAGTATGCAAGGCATCACCTGTAACAAGAACCACAAAAATCTACAAGATTAGCATCAAGAGAACTAACCGAACAGGTCTCTTTGAGAGTGTTAAACACTAATAATCACTACACAAATTTTGATATAAAATCAAAAACAAAGGAAGTCTAAATCATAGACTGTTCATAGTTTCAAAATCCAACCACCAGGGAACGATACAAAGCCTAAAGCTAATCAAAGTAGTCGCTAAAAGCCAAGTTTCACCGAACTTTTGCAGCACATGAACAAAGCTCACTCAGGCTTTCAGTTACAAACTTGGTATAGTTGATGTGAACAAGAAAAGCAATAGTGGATTCACTGTTAAACCCCACTAACTCTAAACATACAAAGAACAACATCATTTCACAATTAGAAAAAAACAATGAACAAAACTTTCCGAGCACACAAAAACTAATCCACAAACTCCTCATGTAATCCACAAAACTACAACAATTAAAACCATTTTCAAAAATCAAAATGCAGACCCTATGATAAGAGATTGACTCCAACATAACCAGTAGCTACAACAAACCTTCAAGATTAGCAGAGGCATGATTTGGTAGTAAGATGAGAGAAAGCAAGATAAAAGCCACATGAATCGTCTCCATTTATCTCTTCAGATCTAGCATCAACCCTAAAACCTCAACTCAAAATCAAATCTCTAATCAACCCATTAGCTGAAACACTGAGCATAAACCAAAAGTCCTAAACTTTCCGGCGTTCTTGTCGTCTCCACACTCGCACTCTATCTCTCTCTCTCTCTCTTTATCACTTCGAAACGAAAGTTTTGTTTTTTTAAGATAAAGTTCCAAAGAAAAAGATTTGAGCTTTTGGAGAAATAAAACGTGAAGTAATAATAAAAAGAGCCTTTTTGCTAGAAATGTTGTTAACACAAGCCTGCCAAAGAAACTATCATTAGTGTTCTTCGTCCTCTCCTTTTCAATCTATCTTCTTTTTCGATTAAAATAATTTTTTTTAATTTTTAATAAATAAATTCATTTGTTTTTATTTGAGTTTTGATCTCAACGGGCTTTATTTATGGAGGCATGCAGTGTGAGGAAGACGAGGAATATAGCTGCCCGGAACGGTGCTGCCCGTTCTGCCCTATTTGGCTAGTCAAAAAAATGTGTATGCGAGTGATCGTTGAAAACGACGTCACTTGGATTTTGGGCAGTAGTTGAAGCTCAGCTCTAGTTCTACTCAGCTCCTCACCCGTTGCTCCTGTCCTGGTCAAACCTCTGTGGGCCATTTTTTCTTTTTTCTTTTTTTTCTTAATTTTAAACCATTAACTTAAAAGAAAAACTTGAAAGCCTTGTTAATGATGAAATGAGTTTTTTTTAAATACTATATCTCAGCTTAATAACAACTAATTCAACTCTAGATTTCTAACAGAGTCTAAGACAGAACTCAGCTTTGTTTGACAACATACCAATAATTTTGTTTTTAGTGAAAAATAAATTAGAATTGAGAAATTTAAAGCATTATCCCAAATCAATTCTTACCACTTAATTAAAAAAATAAATATATACTCATATTTTTAAGCCCCTAAAGCTTCTTTTTGGGATTTAAAACCTTGAATTTTGGAAAAAGATCAAACAAACCATTGCTAATGAGTTAATGGTGAATAAAAAAATCAAATTTAAGAATTATATGCATAAAACATACAGAGAACGTTTACAATCTTTTTATATTTTATTTGTAAATAATATATTTTTCTTAATTTTTTTTTGAATTTTGTTATATATATAACTTATATTGACCCCGAAAATCAATATGAAAATTCAAAATTTGAGAGATCTGATTTTATTTTAGTTTGTGAATAGAATAGCACTGTAAGAATTCATAGAAGTGTAAAAAAACATATTTTCTAAAATTTCTAGAATTTTCTGTAAATGTTAGTATCCTAATTTCACAAAACTGACAAATAATAATTTTGAATTGGAAGACCCAGATTGCTTAATAGGTTTAGACGTAACTTAATTTTAGAAAAAAAAAAAAAAATTAAATGTTTCTTATATAAAAATCATCATTTCATTTTAGGTTTTGTTAGCATTAGCGTATGTATTTCTTTTACTTTTACTTTTTCTCAAAAGTTTGAGTGTTTTATTACCCCTTCAAATAGGTTAGAGGTTTCTAAATTAATGTTTTTAACAAAAGTGAGGGGTTTTATGCAGGTATAAAATGCGTAGAATCTCATACCTTCATTTTAAACCTTTTAGATTGGAAAGAGTTCTCAATTATGTGTAGAATCTCATACCTTCATTTCTACAATACTAATTGTTATATTCAAAGTTGTGTTTATGTGTTGGAAAAAAAAAGTACTTTAGGCAACGGTAAAATATAACTTATGATGACTATAACTACTTTAAAATTAAGTTTTTAATACTAAAATTTTCATTTGTAGTCAAAAATGGTTGATATACAAAATGAAATACAATGATGAAATACATAAACCGTTAAGTTCCAAATCATCATAGACAAATTAAAATAGAAGGAAACTAAAATCTCAAACACGGAAAAATTAAAAAAAAAAAACTGATTCTTACTAAAAGGGATACATAAGCAAAAAAAGATGCACTTAGAACGACTTAACACTAATATGTAAAAATGAAATAGAAAATATGTTTAAGGTCATGTTCGTTTCACCATCCATATAAATCATTTGAACGGAGATAAAATTGTAGTTCATTAGACTTCAAACTACAAATTATCTCAATGGCTCATCTGAAGAAGAGTCAAATTTTCGTCAATCTATCGATGAACGGAAGTACGATAATAAGATAACAAACAGCATTCTTCTGCATAACCGAAGCAAATAAAAACGCGAAACCTATACTTCATTCATGCATACATTAAATCACATGAGACACCAGAAGCTGAACCAAAAAGACGCAGCTAGGGAAGACAATACCATCTGATTTGAACGCTCAATACTAAACTGAGGAAAACCAGGCCCGTCTCAATAATATTATGGGCCCTGAGCTGAGACAAATTTGGGGCCTTTTTCTTAAAACAATTTTTTTTTTTTTAGAAAGGTCCTGATCTAAACTTAAAAAGTCCAAATATTGTGATGGGCCCTGTGCAAATGTGCCTCCAGCACATGCTCAGGGCCACATGCTCAGGGCCGGGCCTGAAGAAAACAACCCGAACTGGTCAGCACCAAAAAGAACAAACCCAACCTTATATTTAGTTATAAATTTTATAAGGTTAGTTTTCATCTATTTAAATCCGTGGCATTAAAACCATTTTTGTTCAAACATTTTTTGTAAACTATTTTGTATGGTATTTTTGAACCCTGAAGGAGCAATGATATTTAACACTAATGTTTTTAGCTTCTTTTAACCCTATCATTGTCTTAATCAACAACAGGCGACACAATTCAAAAATATAAGACATGTGTTAATCATCTGCCCTAGTAGATTAGAGGGGTTCCAAAATTTCGGGTTGTCCAAACACGTAGTATTAGCTATTTTGTCTTTTCAGACGTAACTTTCCCATAGGAGAAATTGAAAGAGGCCTTATATTTGAGGTTTGTCAACATTTTGGTGGAAAAAACTATAGAGACGGCATATACAAATTTGGCCAGGTTCCACTGTGCAGTAGAGTATGGCATATGATCTTGAAGACTATTCCACAATACATTTACATAAATTTGTCTTCTTATTGAGTTTGTGTTTTACATTCAATGAACACAATGAGTAGTGCATAAAGTAAATATATTTGTTACCCTGTAAATATCACACATTGTGCTTGTCCCATGTGGTGGACTCTTTATTCTCATTATGATGAAAAGGTTTCTAGAACAAAAATTAAAGTAAAAAAAAAAAGAATCAGTCATTTTAGAAACTTTTTCAAGATAATGCTTGCGTTTTATTAACTGTAACTTAACAATTCATTTAACAGCCATGATATCATTTAATATCAAAAAAGGAAAACTCTGTTTGAGTGCATCAGTCGTTATTAACGAACAATCAAATTCGAATAAAGAATACATTTTAAATGTAACAAAAAATGCAAAGAAATCTAAACCCAACCAAGAAAAAGAATTCAAATTTACGATGATAATGATCTAGAGTTTGCGTTGCCAACAAACGTTCCAGGCCAGAAGAGGTAAAAAGAATTGAGAGAGAACCAAAGAACATAGAATTAGCAAATTGAAAAGATATCATGCAAGAAAATAAAAGGAGACGGACGCAAACGTTATTCTAAATGCGTTTACGCCAGAGAGATCCTTTGGAAGCAGCTAAGCACTTGACTCTTGGGAATACAAAGCCTGTCTTCGGAGGATTACCATCTACCAGAGTGTTCTCATATATTTCTTTGCATTCTTGTACCACCTGCATCAATTTACAGATAACCAATTTCAATTCACACTGTTATTCTCTCTTTCCTACTCAAATCTCAGCACTGTGACATATATAATGTTTTCTTAGACTGCTAAACATAACATGTTCCTGAAAATAGAGTTTGGTGTTTACCTCTTTGGTGTCCTTCTTTGGTATGCCTTCACGAAGTCCAACAAGCTTCTCCACTACCTCGGCCTGACGATTTTGATTTATTATAAGAGTTTTATCATTTATGTATACATCGAGGAGAAATAATCTTTCAAAATCAATGAGTAGACTGTGATACATAAAAAAATTAAATGAGTAGACTTTGTTAATTTGATTTTTAATTTACCGGGCAGTCAGGCTGGTGCTCAAGAATGTTCGAGTACACGAGTGTAAATGCATCTAGACTCTCCGCAGATGCAAGTTCTCTCAGATCACTCATTATTCTGATTCTGCTCTCCACTTTCTGTAACACAATCCCAGTAGATATCGCAGGTTATGAAGTAGTACTAAATGAAATAAGATTATTACATGCTTAACCAACTTACAGATGCACTTATATACTCCCTAAAGAAATCCATGAGAACCTCCTCGTCCAGCCTCATCCGTTCAATAGTTTCCTCTTTGATGTAGTTTTTCTGGAATTACGGCACGTCAACACCAAGGTTCAGTACGTATGCATACTGATGATACATGAATGGTAAATACAGGAGAATAGATAGGGGGAACCTGTGTTAGGAGATGATCAACATAAACAACGACTGTTTCTTCTAGACAAGCTTCCACAAATCTTCTGAACGATCTTTCTTCCACATACCTGCATCACCATTCACCAACAAGACCTCATCAGAGTTGTAGTGTTACAAGTTATATTACACAAAAGGGAACACGACAAACTTACATTTTCACATCTGTGAAATAATCACTAAAAGTTGCCACGAGAAACTCGGTAACCTGTCCCTCGGCCCAGTCTGTAAAGTAAACAGCCAAGGTTAAGAACAAAACCACATGGACCAAAAGCCAAGAACACGTATCAAGTGTGTATGTCATCTCGCTGAGAAATAAGATGTCCATATTGTTGTTTTCGGAGGATGAAAGAGAGTCATTTGATTCTTAAATGATTTGTGTTATAAATAACAGATTTATAACATTGATTAACATATAGAAATAAGTCGAAACCAGAAACAAAAGTGACAATGAGAAAACTAAGCCTTAGCTGCCTCTTGTCTATTCACACATTAACAAATCCACAAAGATTAGTCCTGCAGAAAGGAAGATACCTTTCTGGTAAAGCTTAACAAGTAATTCCTGAACTCCTGGATCCTCAAAGATAACGCGAACTGTTTGATGCACTGCTTCCTGCGATCAAAAGACCAGATGGCAACTAACGTAAAAATCCAAAACAAATGTTTTATCTTTGAAGATTGTACAGATCAGGTTAATCTTTTTCATCTCAACAGCCATCTGGGAAACTACAAGGCCAGACGATACAAAGGTAAGAACTACACTTGGATATATAAAAATCTTTGACGTACCTTAGCCACCTCCAAGAAACCTTTGCAAGTGTCTTCAAAATTCACCTGACAGAAACATCACAGTTGAAAGGCATTTTCTTAGTATGCAAACAAGGTGCAGGAGTATTTAGACGTGGAGTATTAGAGGGGCTAAGAGTGAGATGATGCAGTGAGGAATATTGCAAAGAAACTAAGATCAGAAATGGCAGTAGGATACCTGCTCCGCATAGTTCTGTGGAAGAGCTTCTAAAGTGCTATTACTCAATTCCATGGCAAGGTCATAGCAGCGAAGGTTGTTGTTTATCTGAAGGAAGTATTAACAAATATAATTCTTTATCGAAAACGAGAGAATGATAGTAGTGCCATTTAAAGAGTCATATGGCTTGACATACCATAGCGCAAAGAGGTTCCAGACCAATGTCAGAAGCAGGTTCTCCAACTCTCTGCTTTTCAGCTGCTTGGAAATCGATCATAACCTGAAATAATCAACAATCTTAATCAAAACATAGAACATGCATACTGATGGAGCTGAAGCATTCTAGGGTTTGAGAATACTCTTCTCATTGCTTTATAAAAATCTCTTTAGAATTTGGAAATATTCTTTTTTATCCGTGCTATATAAACTATAAAACTTGTTTAGAAATCACTTATAGAAGCAACGACTAGATAAACACCAAATAATAAGATATAAACTTGAAAACCAGATAAAACCTATCTAAGACATAATTATCTTAATATTAAATAACTAAGATAATTACATAATAAAGATAATAGTTAAAATATAGATACATCATATTTATCTTGAATATGAGCTGCATCACATACGTATGCTACAAAACCTGAGTAGGAAAATGAATGATCTCCAATTGTAACCCATTTCAGTTCATAACCAAACAAAGAAATTGGGGAAAACCAAAATATGTATTTCCAACTCCTCTGACTTACCTGAATGATAGCTAACGCAATCCTGTATAGCATAACGTCGGTGCTATTATCTCTGACAATTTGCACTTGCTCTCCAAGTATTCTGAATAAATCTACAGCAGCCGGTGTGTATAATTTTCCTTCCTCTGTTTTCTTAGGTGGTTGCACCTTATCCGCCTCAAGGATATTCATGTACCATTTCTGCAATCAAAGAGGATTGACCGCTAAAGATACTATAACTGTAAGCCACAAAAACCAGAAGGGAACGTGCATGGCATTACCTTCGTCGTAGCTTGCATTCGTTCAACATATGCATTCATTAGAGGATCCATTGAACCACTCTCTGAACACACTTGAGCTAGTGAATCATCAACACCAAGCGCAATCAAGTTTTCTTGGTACTCTACCACCCAACCAGTAACCTAGCAAAATCCATAAGAGAAAGAGAATATACATCACTCTCTATAGGATACTGGATGCACAGAGACAAGGTAAAACGAATATGGCATATTGATGAACGCATTGTGTTAAGGCATGAATACAAACGTGAACAACTACTTATGTCAAATAATGGTGTTCCCTGTTAAATAACTCGCACTAGCTTGACAAGTCCTTGAATATCATGCATGGTTGGTTAAAAATGTCCTTCATACTCGGCCATGAAATACAGAGTAAACACACCGAAACAAAAAGTCTGAGTTACGATACAACAATGCAAGAACACTACAAAGAATCAAGCTTTACACACCTTTAATATCTCTATATTTGTCAGATCGGTTGCCCTATCACTGAGCGATCTGAGCATGTGAATGAATCTCTCGGTATACAGATTCACCATAAGCTGAAATATCTCGTATCTGCCAACAGAAAAGAATTGCCAAGATGGTAGTTTTTACTTTGGAGAAATTGAATTAGATTTTAAGCTGTAGCCATTGTTCTAGAAGAAAAAAAGGACGTTGATGTAGGAAAAAACCTCGGAGGAAAACAAGGAGCCACATAGTCATAAATATCGCCAAGTTCCTCTCCAATCTAGTTGTCAAACACAATAGCAAGAAAGTTAAAACCGCAGTTAACTTTAGAAAAAAAGATAATAGAAGAAAACGAGATTGGCATCAATCATTATAAGTGGAAGATAATACAATTAAACTGGGGATTGACGTCTATGGAACAGAAACATCAGTATAGATGGTGAGGTCTATTTGGAACCTTTGAAACAATACAAAACATGCTAGACCATCGACTATATTCATTAAAAACCATAAGAATAAGACTTCTAACTAATTCAGTCAACTAAAGGAGATCTGCTGAAAAGCCTAGTATAACCAAAATTAGTTGAGTAACAAGTTAGTAAACTTCAGAAAGGAAAAGAAAAGGAGACAATGATGAAGAAGAGTATGCAAGCAAGGGAATCAGTCTCACCATTCTAGCTTCCTCCAAAGCTGATTTTAGATCTTCAAATACAAGCTGGTCAATAATTCAGGGTTAGAACGACTTCACAAAAAATATACTTTTTAGCTATGCCACCAGATGAAAAATCTCAAAAAGATAGTCCCACCGTCAAAAGCCTATCGAATCGATCTTCCACTGACTTTCGAATCTGTTCGTAACATTTGTCCTTGTAGCCTTTGCCTTGGACTTTTAACTTCTGTTGTGCAAGACCCTTCGACGAAGCTGACATTGTAGTAGATTTCCTGGATTAAACACAACAAATATAAGACATGACACGAGTGATTATGGGATCTTCAACAAAATACCATTACTTTTCGGGTGACTAGATAAGTTCATAACTTATCTTAGTTATATGCACAGTGCACAAGCGAAGGAGACTCTGAGACAACATATCAAGAAGAAAATAAATAAAAACTTATTAGACTCACTTGCCAGGCCTCCGAGGATTTGCTACAGATGCCATCGCACCTTCTCCCTCAGCCTCTGCTGCTTCTTCAGCAAGTTGTTCGTCAAGAATTTCTTGCATTTCAACAACCCTTTGAAAGAAGGACCACTGTAAGTTAATACCAGCATCGGAGACATCATCCGATATTTAGAGGACTTCAAATGCCAGCATAAAATTCACAATTGCAATGTGTGTTGAATGATTTTCGAAAGAGACAATTTGCTTGTCCAAAAATGGTTGTTACGGTAACACAATAGCTTTAATGAACTACTTTACCAATTTGAACTGATCTTAATACTATCACCGGAAAACTTTATACACAATCTTCATTGCTTATTAAAATAGATTTTCTTGCAAGTTGCAACAGACTTACTGAAAAGTAAAATTATTGGTATATATATACTATAGACAAATAAGAAGAACGTCGTTGTGGGGAATCATACCTCAAAGCACGAACCAGCGTTTGTGGACTGTAGAACAAAGAGATACATCGGTAACAAGAGTAAAGTAGTTAATCATTACGTTTGAAATAAATCTAAAAATATGTAACATTTGATATCTTAGCAGAGTTATGAACTACCAAATGGGTATTTAAGCCCTAAGATCTGGCTGGCAATATAACAAAGAGAACATGTCATTACATAAACTGTGTTTTCACAGATACATATGCCCATATCTAGCCATCGAAAAATTGGTACAGTCCAACTATGTCTTCCTCATCTATTGACATTGCTTTCTTCCTTGATCACTTGTTATTAGCCTCATTCTTATGAAAGACCAGCAAGGATCATATACTAAAATGAGGCAGTAGGCTTAGAAAAATTTAAGTTAAACAGAGAGGTCTTTAGCATAAGTATACATTTATACAAAATACCTTTCTTTAGAAAGTTTGTGGAAGTTGGAAACATGGCCCCAGAGTGTCTTCTCGAATGTTTCCCATGTTCTATCAACGTCTTCAAAATACTCCCTGAACCCATCAAAACAACTCTTCAGAAATTGGTGGGGCGTGATACTGTATAAGGAAAAGATAGTCCAGACTCTAGAGGCGGGACCAAATCATCATAGGCACCATAAAGAAAACAACAGTTCCATATACTGCTTCATCTACTTAAGCATTCAGACCTAGTTTCCTTCATTTCCAGTCGTAATCAGTTACTGGAATTGAATCTTTCAGGCCCGCTTCACCTAAGTACGAAAAAGAAAAGTAAGGAAAAGGGTGTGGAGTAAATACAAACCTTAGCCTCCCAACCTCTTCTCCAGCAGCTGCTAAGGCAAATCTCCGTTTACCATCAAGTGCGGTTAGTCTCTATGGAGGACAAAAGGAATGTTATAATATCTTACACCAAAAAATGGGACGCAGTCAGAAATGCGTGGAATCCACAGGAAAAGAACTCATGCTACCTCGTAAGTGTTAACAATCTCCTTATCATCACTCAGAGAGTCCCTTGCGGCAGCAGCTTCAACAGAAATAGACATCATACCTTCTACATCCTAGAAAACAACAATGTGGTATAGAAAAATAAGTCGACATAAACTAGAAAGCATTTAAATAACAGTGACGACCATGCAGAGCTATAGGCTTTTCCAGCAATAGAAGCAGAGCTCGTTGGCGTAACTTACCTTTAGAGTCTTGTTAAGATTATTCCTGGCGTTACTCAGAAGCTTTATCTGGTCATGATTGTCAATCAAAGTTTGGCATTCCTGACAAAGCCTGTGGCACAAACGACAGTGAGGTTAGAGGGGGACAATTGAAAACTCCGTTTCTCAAAATCTCTAGCATATAAACATACTTGTCTATAGAGATGAAGTTATCCCGCAGCTCATTGATGGTTTTCTCAGATGCGGAAAGCGCCTCAAGCCCAGCCTCAGCTTGCTCAACCTACAGTTCGTCAAACAACAATTATACAACAAGAGAATAAGGAATATTCGATAAAAAAAGCTTCACCTGCTCAGCAACCATGGTACTAAGCTGTGCATCATTCGCCTGAGGAATTCAAAATAAAATATCATGATGATTAGGAATCTAACGATAACTGATACTCGGTGGAATCTAAGCCAATTCAGCTCAAACCTGTTGACGAGCGATGTAATCGGCTTTGATTGAAGAAATCGATTGCAGAAGCTCGGGTAAGGGTAAGAGCTTGGCGACCTCACGTACAGCAGCCTCCTTGGCCTCCACACCGAGATCCTCGACCATCATCTTCGCTAGATTAGCTTATCTAACAACTCCGATCCTAATTTTGAAGATCGTCTCTTCTCTTCTCTGCAAAACAAAATAATCAGTAATGACGCAGAGGAGAATCAAGAGAGATCTGAAAGAGGAGAACGTAAGGGAGGAGTTAGTTAAGAAAATTCGGAGAGTTATTTACTTCGTCAGCTCTGTATCGTTTGAAGCTGGTTTGTGAAAGATCGTTTGAAGAGAGATGAGGTGGAAGAGGAGAGCAACTGCAAACGATTTTGAACGAGTCTCTCCACTCGCGCGGGTCTAATGGAACTTTCCGAAACGCCGAAATCCTCACCTTGACCGCTTCTTATTTATCCTTTTTTTTTTTATGCCAGGATACGATGTTTATTCTATATATCGTATATTTCTCTATTATTAAAAGAGAAGTACCCATTAAAAAATACCCCTAAATTTTCTAACTTATTTACACTTCCATGCCACAGAGAATTTAATTAAACTACATATTTTAATGCTTGTTTTTTTCAGTTAAATTAATGAGTTTTTTTAATCAAATTTAAACTTATTGTCATTAAATAAACCTACATATTTTAATGCTTGTCTTTTCCAGTTAAATTAATAAGTTTTCCTTAATCAAATTTAAACTTAATGTCATTAAATGAACCTAAAAATACATCATATTTAACGTAGCTTATTACGTACGAGTACGGTCCAATAATGAACTTGAATTTTATTTTTACGAAAACGTGAATCACTTGACTTATGTAATATTTAAAATATATTAACTACAATATAACAAATGCATATAACCTACCTATACTTTAGTTTGAAATGATCATGTTCAAGTTTTATATAGTCAACTTACATCATGCATCGATCGATGTACAATATTCAAACCATCTATAGTTTTCGTTTTCTTTATAGGATGTATCAACCAACCAATCATCCCATTGATTTTCTAAGCTTTATAAAAAAACAAATCAATAAATACAAACTCAAAATCCAATATCTTCTATTAATCAAAACATAATATCTTCAATGTTGTATCTTTAATGTACCTATTAAATATAGAAACTGTAACCATAATTACACTAATTATAAGAATAGATTTGATTCCAACCAATTGATCTATTACTTCGGTAATTGATTTGCTTGCAGAAGAGGAAACAATAAATTTAAAATTTATAAGAATATAAAGATATAGAAATTTCAACCAATTGCATATATTTGCGTATGATTTCCGCATAATAAGCTTCAAATTGAACATTGAAAAAGATAGAGAAATTGTTTTTAATCTTTTACCGACACAAACTTAAACAAAACGAAGAGTTAAATGTAATTTTTTTTAGTTACACTTCCCGGAAAAAAACGGTTACAACATGGGCTTTCATAATATGGCATTTTAACATATTAATGTTATGGACATTTAATAATTATCTTGATGAAAAACAAAGACTATAAATAATTTATTATTAATAAACTTATGAAATTATTTACAATTTGATGACTAATTCATCGCCTTTTTTATATGTTAAATTTTTCATAGAAGTTTAAAAATCATTTTATTTTTTTTAAACATGTATAACTAATTTATAATCTTTTATGCCATACTAAGTCATAATATAATACTTCTTCATATTTTACATTAATAACATTGTTTTTATATATCGTCTACAATTCTCTAATTACGTCTATTTGTTCACTTTTTTATATGATATTGAATATTCATCGTAAATAGATGGTTTAAGATGCCAAAAAAATTATTTACTTGGTGAATATAATATATCAAATATTACAAACACATTATTTAGTTAAATAAATAACCAAAAACCCAAAATTCAAATCCGCGCTGGCGCGCGGGTCAGGGTCTAGTTAAATGTTAATATTCTAGTTTAGATCTACCCTAATGAGAAAAAGAAATGTCGTAGTTGTATTATGTTAAACATGTGAGGATGAATAAACCAAGCAATTACAGAATATTTTAGAGAAATTACGTAGGATATCCTTTTTAGTTTTTTTTTTCAGACGTCCATCTAAAATCTAAACTAGATCATGTATTTCGGCTTGACTGTCAGAGTAGAGGGGCATATGATGATAATGTTTGAAACAATTGCCTCCTACCTCTGCATGTGTTTTCCAAGGTGCAATTTCCAGAGAAATTTCGCAATATAAACTTCCATGATCTGCTTGGTGACAGAGGAAACACTATGTACTAACAGAACACTCGTGCTATACAATTTTATTGGCTGAAGGATATTAGAAAGAGCTCTACCTACACTCCCAAATAAGTACCTTCAAAGGTAGACACGTTTGATCAATGCTTCAACGAGAAATCAACTTGTATCTTTTTTTATTTCCCTTACTGGTAAGCTTTGGTGAAATAAAATGTTTAATCACTGAAGTTCTGACCAGTGGCTACATGATAATGAAGGATGGTTTACTTAAAGCAACAAAAAAAGGAGATAAGAGAGAGAGGACACAGTTGTTCTGAGACTTTTTGACTTGTAACTTTCTCTTTTATATTATTGATGGCTCGATATTTTCTTCTATGACTATAAAGACAAACTCAGCACAAATAAATGCTACACTAATAGTACAATCACCCACCAGTTCAGGTAAAAGAGAATCCTTCTTCTTTCTATGGTAATCTGTGTGCCAAAAACCTTTTCATCTCTGCAAGTTTAGTTTCAATCAAATCAAACCAACCAACCAACCTGTGGGACAGAAAAAAGAGGAACCGAATGAGAATTAGATCAAATATCACCGAGAAAAAACAAGGCTGCTCTGAAAGAAAAACGAGATTCATGGCATATAAGACAACAACCTCAATGCTATGAATGCTGCGTCATGTTGTCTTGCTTGAGCGCTTGTTGCAGCTTTCTGACTTCTTGCTGTTGCTCTGGAGTCAGCAACCTCAGCTGTTCCGGTGTCAGGTTCATTACTTGCTGGAGCAACGTTGCCTGGACATCCGGGGAGATCTGTGTCTGTAAAGAAAGATAATCAATCAATCATTGGGGGAGTTTGTGAAAGATTTTGCTTATCCAATTAACTTTCCAAATGATGTGAACTGATTATACCTGATGCGCTCTCTCTTGTACTTGTACAGGATTTGGAAGCATTGAGTTAGACGCATGACCTTCACTGAATGAAGCAGTTCTCCTTTCATCCACTCTCATCATCTTCGATGGTCTGTTAATTGATTCATGAGGTCCCTCGTTTATTCTTTTGCCATAGTTTAGTGATACCATATGTCCACCTTGCTGTAAAGTATGTAAATACAAACGTTAACTTCATAGAAAATCTAAAAAACAAATAAGAGAAAGAAAGTAATGAAAAGGATCATATAGTCCACTAAACGTTCTTCATACTCACTAGATATACATTTGAACTTCGACTATTAACTTGAAAAGTAAAAAACAAACGTGAATCTCTTTCCCTTTGCAACTCATATTCAACTATCAATAAACTCTCCCTGTCAGATATGGTAACTAGAACAGAGCAGTCCTTTGGTGTAACACCGAATGTTGACATTTGAAAACTATAGTGCTAAACTATGTTAATAATTTTGAGCTAAATTTATATCTCAATAGTTTAATTCTCTGAAAAGATAAGATATTGTGGAAACTCACCTGCATAACAGAGTTTGTTAGTTGTGGCCGAGGTACTTGAGATGGCTGGATAGCACTATTCGGAACTGAAGTCTGAACACTATAACCCATGCTGATGGAACTTGGAACCAATTGTTTTTGGCGTTGGAATGGAGCGGTTTCACTCAGACCTTGAACTTGGGCATTCATAGAAGAAGGGCCTGGTTGGGCTACTAGTTGTGGAATCTGACTAAATGGTTGTTTAGAAGACTGTTGAATGGGAAACTGACTGTGGGTAGGTCGACTTAGCTGCTGTGACCTTTGTGCCAGTGGCGGTAATAGGTTCTGAGTAGATACTTGACCAGATAGTTGTGTGTCCTGAATGGACGACCCTGACATATGATTTGGGGCCTGAACAATATTTGGCGTCTGCAACTGCACAATTCAAGAATGGAAATAGCCCTCTTAAGACAGAACCATATATATACAGAAGGAAAACGCACAAAATAAATACTCAGTGAGATGGAAACTTACGACTTGTGGACTCACAATCCCAAGCATTATCTGTGCCTACAACAGTAAACAGGGTATAGGTTCACAAAAAGGTGTAATAACAACTATTTGGTCAATAAGGATGGGTAAGTACCAGGAAAACAGCTTTTAGCAACTGAGGTCTCGAAACCAGCAACTGTCGAGCTTGTTCCTTGTTCTGCGTAGCCATTAACTGAGACAACCACAATCACACCACTCGGTTACAGTTATTCAACAATGCGTCAGAAGATAAGCAAGGAAACAATCCATGTTGATAGATTCACACCTTAACGGACGATATAATTTCGGAGAGCTGACTCCTAGACATCTTAGCAAGATGAAGAGTCAGGGGATCACTAGCTGGAGCCTGCAGTGTACTTTGTGTACCAACTTGAGGACCACCAAGTGCACCGGCCATAACAGATGCAGCTGATATAGCAAGGTTGAGACCAACCGGCTGATGCATATTCGTATCTACAGACCCTCCAACCTGCTTTTGAGATTCTGACACAAAGAGAGAAAAACAACAAGGATAAGTTATGTTTCTCTAAAGACAATCGTGGTCAGTAACTGAAACAAAACATACCAGTAGCAGTAGGCAAAGCAGGACCTCCTTGACCCTAAAACCCAAAATTACAAAACTACTTTAGTTATATAACTTATTTAGTTAAGACCGTCCAACATTTTAAGACCATTAGAGAGGAGTAGAACCTGATCTCGGGTTTTGTCGGTTCCTTTGTCATTCTCAGCGAAATCAACTCTTAATTGACGGCCATTAATCTCATAACTCTGAAGATTACGACGAGCACTCAACGCGGTCTCTTCGTCCTTATACTCGCAAAAGCCATAGCCTTTAGGTTTACCCGTTTCTCTATCGGTAACTAATCTGAATCATGAAGAAAAAAGGTGCGTTCTTTATCAAAACCCTAAAACGCAATTAAGCCTAATTGAAGAATGACGATACTACTGACCTAAAGGAGACAACGGGTCCAACCTCTCCACAAATGTCTCTGAGTTGTTCCTCGGTAACGTCGTAAGGAATGTTCCCAACTAAAAACAGACGGTGAAGATTGACAATTGAAAACCAGAAGAATGAAAATCGAAAAGGAGGTGGAAGGGGAGAGTGTGTACCGAAAACGCAGCGTCGTTGGGAAGATGAAGCCATATTGAATCAACAGAAACAGAAGAAGGTGAAGCTCGGCTTCATCTTCTTCCTCCAAGAATTCGAATTCGAACTCGAGCCAGTTCAATTCGAATTCTTTTCGAATTCGTCAATGAGGGATGTGTCTTTTGTGTTTTTGCTCTCAGTATTAAGGAAAGACGAACGAAATTAATGTGAAGCGAATTAGATTCAAGGATATTTATGTCAACTAAACAAAAATGGAAACTTTATTCAGAAATGGAAATTTATATGGGCACATAATATTTGTTTCTGCCTTATAGGCCCATAATAAAGCCCAACTACTACTTCCCTGATACGAAACGGCGTCGTTACAGAGAGTAACTTTTTTTCTTTTGATAAACAGAAGAAAACCTTTTAATCGGAACAGCGAATCGTTAGCCATGTCGATAGAAACGATGCCGGAGAACGCGGAGGAGAGAGATCCACAACAAGAGATTGAAGAGACTACACCGCTGCTCGACGACTCTCAACAACCCGACGGTGAATCGAGGTCAAGGAACGCGACGGCAAAGGTCCCGGAGGTGGAGATCCATCTGTACCGGTGTGGAAAAGGTCCGGTCGACGTGTTCAAGTCGAACCTCGGCGGCTGGGAGCAGGATCAGCTCGAAGTTCGATATATCCTTGAGAAATACGGATTGAAATCCATCTTCGCTTTCAACGCCGAGAAAGGCCGTGCCGTCCCGATCCGATTTAACCCTAGGAATGGCCGGTCTGTGCTGACTTACAGGGATGGTGCCGTCGTTTTTATCGACGGTGAGCCTCAGGTAATAATTTATATCCTTCCGATGGAGTCCTCTTGACTGTTGGAATCGATTTGTTTCGAGTTATTTTGGTTTAAATTACGATGGTCTCGGTTACTTTCGGTCAAATTTGGTTAGTTTAACTAGTTCGGTTCGGAATTTGGTTAACTTTTTTCTAAAATGAACCGATAACCGATTTTTTAAAAGACTTACCGAATTGAACCGAATTATTTTTAATACTTGCCGAATTGAATCGAATTTATAACCGAACCTGGACCAGAAACCAATTTTTTGGTTTGGGTCAAAATCCCGGTCCTAGTTATTTTGGTCAAGTAAAATCACACCAAAGAATCTCAAAGGTAAACAAAAGACAAATGTAGAAACTAGAAAGGAAGCCACAGTACTCTCAATATCTTTGGATTATTGGATACTATTGTAATAAGAAGAAAAACGTTTAAAAGTTGCAATATCCATTGTCTTTTTCAGGATTCTCTGCTCAAACCCATTACAAGAATCGTGCTTGGGGTCGCGATTGTTATGCTGCTAATAACGTTTCTATTGAAAGACCCTCCAGCGTGGATCAAGAACAATATCTCCATGGGGAACTTTCCTCCGTGGGTGCTCGCTTGCATAGTAATAGTATTCACCCGAGCGAGGAAGAGGACCAGAGACTTCTTCAAGAAGTTTGGCTGGTGATATCACAGTCCCTAACATCTTGTCTCTTTGTCTTTGGAAATGTGGTGGAAATTGTAATCCTTCATCGATCATGTAATATAGAGATTCTCTAATCTTAAACCCAACAAGTTCCCTTCCTACTTGTTGTCTTTGTTAAGCCTTGAGGCGCCAAATTGCTTGCTTTCAGAACCAAGAGGGCAATCATTTTCTCCATTTGCATTTGTTGAACTTTATAGTTTTATGCATTTTCTTGTGTATGCGATGTGGAAATAGATAATTTAATCTTCTGGAAACCCAAAAGTTTGGTAAAAGTAACAAGCATGTTCATGTTATATTTTCTTTTGTATTATTCCTGCTGAAAATCTTACAGTCAGAAAAAATAAAAATCTACAACCGGTCACTAGTTTATGTTATGCACAATTTTTTTTAAAAAAATGGTAGACAATGATTGGGAAATATCTAAAATTATTTGACTTTATGTATGAATTTTTTTGCACGAACTTTGTATTTTGAATGTTTATTAACCTTTTGAACAAATTGATAGAGTATATTGGTCAACACGTTTTTAACCAAATAATCTTTCCCAGAAAAAAAGTTATCAAGAAACTATTGAATGAATTCATCTACGAAAGTAGGTATGGATGTACAAACTGAAATAGCAAAAAAATGTAAAACACAATTTGACTTGAATTTATGAGATAGTTGCCTGCTACTTTTCAGTTTTCACATATTTAGGAGCCATATCCACATTGGATGTTAGAAGAAGTTATTAACTCACGTTGAAGAACTCATCACAGAGAGCATCTTCGATTTTAAAACATAAACAATTGAACACAATATTATACGATATAATTTTGACCTAATTTTTCCTATGTACTATCCTCTTCTATCTGTACTTTCCCGCATGTAAAGTGGTCAGGTCAAATCATAAGAAACGCAGAAGTAGAAGATATATGGTTAAATTGAATATCCACGTTACTCTTGCAGATGCACAATAAAAGGCGACAAAAAAACAAAATAAAGACGGACACGTGGCAGATGTTATACATTATTTGTTAAGTTATGGGCCCACAAAACTCGGTCAATGAAAAGACACATCAGTTCGAACTGAGATCCGTACGGACCGATTCGTTAGTTAGCGAATGTATAAATACACAACAGCACATCTACCACACTCTTATCGTTTCTCCGAAGTTATCAAAAAAGGAAAAAAATCAAAATCAAAATATCAAATAAATAAAAATCTCGCAAAATATTCTCCAAAAGATTTAAAAGATCGCAAAACACACAAACTTAATCTCTCTCGCTGTCTAAACAAAAACCCTAAATATCAGAGCAGTATAGCGGCGGCGGTTGCATCTGGAATTTCCCCGACAACAGCGATGGTTGATCAAGTCATCCCCAATCAACCAGCGGTTACAGTTGCTTCTCCTCCTCACGCGACTCAGGTAGCTGCCGTTGCGGCTGCGGCGGCCGAGGCGTTTGTAACGCACCCTAACTCGTCTCTCTATGTGGGAGATTTGGACCAAACTGTCAACGAAGCACATCTGTTGGATCTCTTCAACCAAGTGGCTCCTGTCCAAACAGTTAGGGTTTGTCGCGACTTGACTCGTCGCTCACTTGGATACGCTTACGTCAACTTCGCGAATCCCGATGATGGTACTTTAAAATCATCTTCGAATTAATTATTATTATAATCAATGTTGAAAAAATGGTTATGAATAAAGTAGGTTTAACAGAGGATTAGTGCCTATACGGAATTTGTTTAGAATAATCTTTTGTTAAGCAAGGATAGACCAAATTTTAGAACATTGATTATTATGGATTATTAAAAATTGTTATTTAATTGTAACAGCCATGCGAGCAATGGACATCCTCAACTACACTCCGATCAAAGACAGACCCATAAGGATCATGCGTTCGAACCGTGACCCGAGCACTAGACTCAGCGGAAAAGGCAATGTTTTCATCAAAAACCTGGACTTAACCATCGATAACAAAGCACTGTACGACACCTTCTCGAGTTTCGGGACCATCCTCTCATGCAAGGTAGCCATGGACAGTACGGGAAAGTCAAGGGGTCACGGCTTCGTTCAGTACGAGAAGGAAGAAACCGCTCAAGCCGCTATCGACAAGCTTAACGGGATGCTTCTCAACGACAAGCAAGTCTATGTGGGACCCTTTGTCCGTCGTCAGGACAGGACTCGTGAGAGCGGTGCGGTCCCGCGTTTCACCAATGTCTACGTGAAGAATCTGCCTAAGGAGATTACTGATGATGAGCTTAAGAAGACGTTTGGGAAGTACGGAGAGATCTCTAGTGCGGTTGTGGTGAAAGACGAGAGTGGGAACTCGAGGTGTTTCGGGTTTGTGAACTTCGAGAGCCCTGAGGCGGCGGCGGTTGCGGTTGAGAAGATGAATGGGATTAGTCTTGGGGAGGATGTGTTGTACGTTGGGAGGGCGCAGAAGAAGGCTGAGAGGGGTGAGGAGCTGAGGAGGAAGTATGAGCAAGAGAGGTTGGAGAAGTCGTACGGAACCAATTTGTATGTGAAGAATTTTGATGATGGTGTGAATGATGAGAAGCTTAAGGAGATGTTTGCTGAGTATGGTGATGTGACCTCAAGCAAGGTTTGGTTCTTGATTTAAAAACACATGTCTTAAAGGTTACTGCATAGGTTGGAGCTAAAATGTTTTGTTTGTAATCATTGTTAGGTTATGACGAATCCAGAAGGTTTGAGCAGAGGGTTTGGTTTTGTTGCGTACTCTAGTCCTGAAGAAGCTTTAAAAGCTGTAAGCTTGCAACCATATTCACAATCTGATTATATATTTATTTATTTATATATTTTTAAATTGTACTCATGTAAATTTGAGATGATTATTTTTATATTCAGATGAATGAAATGAATGGGAAGATGATAGGAAGGAAACCTCTTTACGTTTCTTTTGCTCAACGCAAGGAAGAGAGGAAGACTCGTCTTCAGGTTTCTTATCCCTCTGTCTCTGTGAACTGTATTACTTGCGTTTTGAAACTTGTTCTCACATCTTATTTATGTTTTATTCAGACTATGTTTTCTATGAGACCAAATGCACCATTGGCTGGGTACCCAACAGGAGGGCCAGCTGCAGGGCCACACCATCAAATGTACATGGGCCAGAACGGTCAAGGTATGGTGCCGTCACAGCCTATGGGGTATGGGTACCAACTTCAGTTCATGCCTGGTGTGCGTCCGGGTGCTGGCCCGGCCAACTTCATGATGCCTTACCCTCTTCAGAGGCCAAATCAACCTGGTCCTCGTTTTGGGTTCAGGCGTGGTGCTCCTAACATGCAGCAGCACTTCCAGCAACAACCACAAGTATGTAAATCTTTATCCTTATCATCTCTATGACTATTAGCAAGGTTGTTTATTATCTTCAACTTTGTGTGGGATGTTTTTATTTTGAACTAACAGATGATGCAGCACAATGCAAACTCTGGAATGAGATACATGGGAGGTCCGGGTAACAGGATGAACGTAGTGGAAGCAGCTGCCCCACAAGGCATCATGGATGCATCTGCAATCTCTCACAATGCTTCTCAAAACCCACAGAGGCCACCTCTCCTCCCCATTTCTAAGCTCACTTCTGCCTTGGCATTGGCTAGCCCTGCCAATCACTCACAGGTTGGTCTCTCTTGTGTAATTCTCGTACCACATATGAGCCATGTACTAGATAATATTTGTTGAATAACTTGTTTTAATGATGATAGATTCTTGGGGAGCAGCTATACCCACTTGTGGAAAAGCAGGAGCCAGTCCATGTAGCCAAGGTTACAGGAATGTTGCTAGAGATGGACCAAGCGGAGATCTTGCACCTTCTTGAGTCACCTGAAGCTCTTAAGGCCAAAGTGTCTATGGCTTTGGATGTCCTCAGACTCTCTGCTAATCCGTCAGCTGTGTCATCCGTTGATGACCAGTTTGCTCCCTCCTCAACGGAGTGAAATGAGTATTTACCCATAAAAAAGACTAATGTTTCTTCTGGCTTTATTAGACAAAATGCGCTTTGAAAACTTTTAGGACGTCTTGAATCTTCCCGTTTGCAACTTTAGTTTACATTTGGTTTTCTTTTCTTTTAAGACTAGTTTTTGTTTTGAGTCTATCTAATGATATAACTCTTTGGACCTCCTCTAATTTCTTTTGCAATCTTTGTTCTTTAGTATTATGTTATATATTAGACTGCATATTATGAGTGACAAAATATCTCTAATTCATCACACGTGGATGGAAATGGGCATCTGCTAACTATGATTAATTGAAAACCGAATGTGCCTCATCATCTACATCTCCATTGACACATTTTTGATATCATTATGCTTGAAAGCATGTTTTCAATCAACTCGTGCTGCTGCTTACTGTTGACATGTTCATCTACCAAGTAAACGACATATTTGTGAGTAGGCGTAGGAGCTCTTACTGTCACTAGAGTTATATGTTTTGTATCCTTCTTTCTCGTCGTTACTGCATCTGCACATTCAAACGACGTAAGGAACCCCTATCGTCGTTAAACAATAGTTAAAGCGGCTATATATGCAAACTACATTCGGCAAGTTTCTGGCCTAGCTATGTAGCTAAAAAAAAAATGAATTAAAATCAGAGAAGTAGTAATAATGTAAGCATAAATCATGTTACATGCAAGAAAATCGGCCTCTTTGATGCTGCATCTGGAGAAGTAAAGCTACCGTCTATCTTCCATCTGTCTCCTCTAACTGACTGGTGATGATCCAGCAGCATTAGAATATTTGTTCAGCTTAGTGCTTTTGAACATGTTATTTGACATCTCAGTCACAATCCTTAGTTCTGAAACTAAATTTTATCTACTGGTTTATCCAAATGCGAACATACACTGTTGATACCGCGCCATACAGACAATACACACAACTGCCAAATTAAGCATCTGAAAATTAAAAAAAAAATATATCTCTTTCAGTGTGTACCCAACACGACAAGCCATCGAGACGACATGTTCATTTTAAGGTGAGTGGAAGAAGAATATTGTACAGGGGTTTTTAAGTAAGCTATTACTTCTCGCTCCCCTTTCAAATTTGTATATCGTTATGCGTTTGTCTTAGGGCTAAATGGAGTAAATGGTTCAGTATTATATGATTTTCTTTAGAGAATAGGTGAGTTCCTAGCTTGTTCCTCTTTGTTCAGTTTGTGTGATGTTATGCCTATGCTTGTCTAATCCATTGTTAACCGAGGTATACTGCATGTGATGAACATGTGTTGCACCTTCTATATTTGTTCAGCGCCCATATGACTGTCGTGGGCTATGGCATGAACTTTTCAGAAAAGTACCGCAACCTATCTTACAATGGCGTATGAAGTCTCAATATTTATGTTACTATATAACATGAAGTGAAGTCAGCTCATTCTATTGTTCGCAGAGGCGTGCCTACAGTGTATTGAAAAAGGCATTCGCCTTAGGCCCCCGAATAATATTACGTTTTTAGGGCCCCAAAATTTAAAATAATTTCTAGTTTAGTTGGTTAAATTTATTTCTAAAAAAAACTTTCCATGAGAATCGAATAACTCAATTTTTAAATCCATATACTTTTTTCTTATAGGACATAACATAGCATATTTACGTAATAAACTTATTTTTGTAAGTGTTAAACTTATGTATTTCGTGAAGGTGATATATCGTATTAGAAATTTTTTTTTTTATAGTTGTATATAATTTTTTTTTTTAAACTTGCTTTAGGCCCATAAAACCTTTCGCACGGCACTGATTGTTCGAAAAGGTAAAGCTATACTACACTTCGTAGGTGATTTTGATGCAAAAGCTAATGCATTGTGACGTGTGTTTCTGAAGAACTTCACACAATACAGTATATTCAAAGAAATCAGCACAAACAAACAAATTGTGCCCTCGGACTATAAGGTTTATCCATTCTTAAGGAACTATATATAGTCTTTCTTTCCTTTGCTACTTCCAGGTGGGCCACTCATCAGCATGCATGCTCGGGTCTCCATTGTATGTCTCATAAACATCACCATTGTTCATTACCATCATGCTCATGTCATTCAGTTTGTGCCACTCAATCTTAACAATTTTAACAATAAATTAAATCTCTGAAGCTTTATTAGTGGATCTAATTTATATAATTTTACGTAATTTACGTGGAGTTCATTACGATCAATCTAAACTCACTTGACCCTGAACTTTTTTCAATAAGTATCAGTTTATGCCACTCAATCTTAAAAAATTTAACAATAAATTAAATCTCTGAAGCTTTATTAGTGGATCTGGGGGAAGCCCATTAGCAAGTTGATGATGAATAATAATTATCTTGGCCCAAAAATGATTATATCATCATTACTAGGCATGCACATTCGGGGTCCCAATCGAGTTTCAGTTTATTCCAATCAGATTTCGAGTTTTCAGATTTATCAAAATCAACCCCATTTGGATTATATGAAAATTCTGTTCGAGACCGGTTCGGGTTCTATCGGGTTCGGGTTGGGATTCGTAAATCTTCAAAGAACCGGTACAACCTGATGTACTTTCGGAGTCAGGTCCCAATCGGTTTTTCGGTTTAAATGTACATGATTTATATCTACTTTGTAACCAAAAAAATAAGTAAAATTGGTTCTTCGGTTTTAAAATACATGATTTGTACCTATTTTGTAGCCAAAACATAAATAAAATCGGTTCAAAAGAAAGAAAGGAACCAAGTGAAAGGTAAACATAGTTATTGATCGAAAGAAAACCAAATAAACGAAAACATAAAACGAAAACTAAGTTCTCTTGAAATGCAAAATATTATTCAATGAAAACAAAACCAAAATCTAAAAACTTCAACTTTTAACCGCCACCTTCAACCATCAATCTTCATATAATAGATAATTATTTTAGATGTTCAATATATTTTGAATATATATTAGGAATTGAGATCATGTTTGGTACAAGTTCTTTTTGACAATTTTGAATATTCGGGGTTTATCGAATATACATTTAGGTTCGGGTTCAGTTCGAATAATACCCATAACCCGAAATACCATAAAACAAGATGTATTCGGTATTTATGCCGGGTTCAGATCGGTTCAGATTCATTTTTATCAGATCGGGTTTGGTTCGGATTTTTGGGTTTGGTTTATTTGCCCAGCCCTAATCAATACTATTAAAATCAATACTATTAAAATATAATTATTTTTTTATCTATTTACAAATAGTCTATGTTGGACTGTAACATTTATTTAAACTTTCTATTTTTTCTCTTTAACTAACATAATTATAATTAAATATGTATCATATCTAACTTATTATATTAATATTTTCAAAATAAGATATCTAATTAATATTCTTAAGTATCTTTTTCTAAGATTCCATTGTAATAATATGTTTTAATGGGTTTTTCTTTAAAAAATATATATATATATATTTATTTATTTTTAATATTTAATTTCAATAATAAAATACATAATTAATATCAACTATAATTATAAAAAATTTCTAATTCATTCTTGGTTTATAGAGTAAGAAATAACAATCCTGTAATATTTATATTCATAATTAAATTACTACACCAATTAACAAATATAAAGTAACTTAATTCATGTCTTAAGTCTTAATTATTTTATAAATAATAAAATTAAAGAATAACATATATTCATGAATTTACAACATACTTCAACCAATTAAAATAAAATATTAAAGTAAGATATATTAACTAATAAATAATTTCATACTTTAATATATGTTATTTAATAAATAATTTAAATGAGATATATTTAATTTATATAATAATAAAATAAATTTTGACCAATATAAGAAATTAAAAAATATTGTACTATAATTGAAAGCTTTAAAATATTAGTAAACTTTAATACAGGTGGATTATATAAATGAATTATCTTATTTCATAAAATTATATTCATGTAAATTTAAATTTAATTATCTATACGGGTGGATTATATAAATGAATTGATTCTGCACTTTTAAAGAGCGGGTCTAAATCTAGTAATTTGATTTGAAAACGTATAATTCGAAAACATAAAAAAAAATTACGTTTTTTTTATTTTTTTTTTATTTTTTATTTTTTATTTAAATAAAGATTTATTATATATATAAATAACAAGGGTATAAGAGTCTTTTGCCACTTAATGAAGAATGTATTTTTGAAAATGTCTCATTAGTGGTGGTAAAAATAAAAAGTGGTATCATGAAAGTGGTAAACATGTAATTTTCCCAACACATTATTACTCTTTCATAGTTTCAACAATTAGTTACCATAAATAATTATTTCTAAAATTATGTAGATTATTTGGAAAGTGGTAATTGAATTATCCTTTCCTTTTAGATGTAATTATAATAAATAAAATTAAAAATCATCGGCCAATCAAATTATAACAATTTGAAGAGTTCATTTATGATCGACACGTAATAAAAAATAATTTATATGACTTCTCAATCAATATTTAGTAGGTTTATATTTTTATATAAGTAATTTATAATAGTTTATAAATTATTTTAAAATTCTGATAAATTTATTCTTTAAACAATGATAAATAATTTAAAAATAATATTAATAAACATGTTTGGATTTTGTAATATTGAAAATAGTAATTATATAATTGTATTCGAATACAATTCATCAAGTAGAGTATAAAACTATTGTAATTATCTTATATAAAATTTTGTTCATTTTATTTTATAGTTTATAAATATTAAAAGAAATAAATAAAACATTGGTAATATTTCTATAATTTCGAGAATTAGTTTCCATGAATTGTTATTTGTAATATTCTTTAGATTATATGGCAAGTGATGTTAAATGATTTTAGACTTACTTTAAATTTTTAGATCTAAATTAAATAAATAAAAATTAAAAACAATCGGCCAATCAAATTAGAACAATTTTGTTGAAACTTCTTCTATGAGCGACAAGTCACCATAAATCACTAAAGTGACTTCTCATTTAATATATATAGGGGGATATGTAGTTTAAAATTTTCATGATTTAATATTTGAAATTCATGGTCTATGTCACTTTCTGGTATTTTAAATATAATCAGTATGTTTACAAATGAATTTTGATATTTATCAACTTTGAATAATTGGGGGTGATTGGTTGGGATTTAGCAAGTGACTTTAGCTTTAATTTTTATCTACAGCTTTAAAATCACCAATCATGCTTTACATTACTTTTTAAAGCTACAACCAAAAAATTAAAGCTACAGCCAAAAAACAAAAAAAACTAGCTATAAAAGTCTTATTTTCTAAAGCTCCATCTTTTTGGCTGTAGGAAATTTTAAAGGTACAGCTCTTAAAGCTAAATCAAAAAATCCTACAGACAAAATTCTAAAGTAAATTTCTAAAGTTACAACTCAACCAATCACCCCCAATGTTTCAGATGATCTACTATGATTAAAATACTTTTCGCTTTCATGTTTATATTATATATAGTTTTTTTATATTATTATTATATATAGTTAATCTAGTAAAGTTTATATTGCTTGAATCATGCAAATTTGGATTGCGTAATTTGATCGCTAAACGTTTTGTCACTACCTGTTTAGCATCTACCTTTACTTGAACCTTATTTTAATTTTCCTTAAAACCCAGAGATCATTTTGATAAGTAAATAAACTTATTCTGAACCTGAATGAACATACTAATTTGTGGCTTAAAAAATCGTTTGCGACGGCCAATAAAGTTCACACTACATTTTTTATTTTTTAAATGGAGTTTCATTTTTTAATAAATGAACGATTAGTTAAAGTAACACATACAGACAATTGATTAGAAAAACTTCATGATTTCCAATCGTAAATTATTAGTACAAAGATGAAGATGAGATGATACTCGCTCATATGATGATCAAGTTCTGGCCTGACAACAACCCAACATCACGCAAAATAATAACTCAGTTTAATTTACATAATTGTCATGATCATTAAAAATTATACATTGAACTCACCGATCCATTATGATTAATCATCGCTTTGCCACCTATCCGAATTGAATGTTTTAATTAATCAATGAGTCATAGCCAATCATTTAAAAACAACTTTTATATTTCAATGCTCACTGATTTTCAGTTTGTCGAAAATGATCACTGATTAGCATCAGAAAATATTTATTAGTACTCCCTCGTAGTATAATGTTGTTAAATACATTCCTAGATTGAGATCAGTGGTTATAGACAGGACCAAGAGAGTATTTAGTCTGTATTCGATTGAGATTAGTGGTTATAGACAGGACAAAATGGGTATTAAGGTAGGCTTGCATGATGTTAAGTTTTATTTCTAAACGTAATATCATAACAAATACATCACACTCAGATTCGAGTTTTAATTTAGTAGGTACAAATTTAATTATTTTGGACGTTCCATCAGTTTTGACAAATATTTACACTTGTCTCGTCACCCGTGATAGATGCATGTAATAATGATCTACAAAATAAAATAATAACGAGGCGTTATTATCGCTGTACAGATAAGTTAGAAAATGAGATCTGATGTAAGACAAGTCTCTGCTTTTGCCGATCCTTCTCTTCTTATAATATTTTCTTTTTGTTGCAAAATTACGTAAGGAGTTTAGGTTTTGCAGTTTATACTAATCACAGATCATATATACATATGACACGTACGGTAAAGACGACAAAACTTAACAACGGATCAAAAGTGTACTCTGATTTCGAAGTCAAATGACATGTGCCAAGATGTACTAATACAGCTGGGGTTACAGAAACTTATAATGTCGAACCGGTTTACATTGGTTTTTCGTTTCCCTCGCTAGTTTAAGATTAATCTCATGAGGATCGGAGTAGACGTGGCGGAAAGGTGTAAACTGAAAGAAATCTATAATATATAGTACAAAAATGATATAATATGTGCTTGATATACACGGACACAAATATAAATGGAGAAGCAAAAGTAGGGGAAGAAATTAAAAGTTTGTTTCGACCTTCCCAAACGTAAAAAGCTCACTTCACACCTCGAAAAGACCCAAAGAAAAACTAATTTCATCTGCCCTTTTTCTTCTTCTTCTTCGTCTTCAAGCCATTACCTCCTCACAGACCAAGGTACTTTAATCAACTTGGGCAACAAATAAGTGTACTTTGATCTGATGCGTTTTATATTTTAGACTTTCTTTTGTTTATTTACTATTTAGTTGTCAAACAATGTTCTCGTTTGGATAGGTTTAATCTGAACACAAAATTAATTAACAAGAATGATCATGAGAAGAATTGTTCCATTTGACATCCAATTTCTTCTCACACTGTCTTCTCCGTATCCAATAAACATTACCAATCTGGTTATATCTTCATAACTCCCTTTTTTATAAAGAGAAAGTAATTTTAAAATTTCAATACAATTTATTCTTATTTTAAACTCGATAATAATTACAGAATGTATTAATTTTATAAATAATTTTATTTATCTTAAATATTTTTAGTTAAATATGAATAATTAATAAGAACATATATACATTTTAATCATTTTTTACAATCTGTGTAAAAAAAGATAAAGTGATATTCATTGCAAAACAAAAAGAGTAAGTACCGAGCAAACAGAAGATCAGTGAGTTATTGTGTTACTTACCATTAGAGCATGATTAATAAAAGTTCTTAGGAATGGAGTTCTTAGCATAATTTAAAAATTAGTTTTTAATTTTAATAAAAAAAAAGATTAAGAACTGGTTCTTAAATAAATTTTCTTTGTTAAAATTAAAAACCAATTCTTAAATTACGCTAAGAATCACACTCCTAAAAACTTTCATTAATCATAATTTTAGAATATCATTGGTGAAAGGTTCTCAGCAAGGTTTTCACACATATAATAATAAAAAATAATTAGAAAGAAAAAGAAAGACAGATAAATAGTAAAATTGAGGAAAGAGAAGTCTCTTCTCCCAGAGATTAAAAGCTTTTGGCAAAAAACTAGTATTTTGCAAGGTGTCATATTATTACGGATTTTATTTTATAATTAACTAAAACTTAACTATTATGAAAAATTATATTGGTATTTAATGATGAGAAATTTTATTTAAGAGCTTTGTTGTTGCATAGAGTTGTCAAACGGGTTGACCCGCGTCCATATGGACAGACCCGCAGCGGTTCAGTCAGTTCATCAGCCCGTGCGGGTTGGCCCGTGGCGGGTTGCGGCCAGAAATGTCTTGTCCAAGCCCGTCCAGCTTAGTTTACTTTTTTTGCGGGTCGACCCGCGGGTTACCTACAAAAGAAAACGTGTTATGACCTTTGTTCAATGTCTAATAATACTAATACTAATAGGGTCTCTGTTTTGACCTTTGCTCATATCTATCTTGGTTAATTTATAATTGTGCTTTTGTGTTTCCTACGTGAGGTAGGAAAAATTCAAACTCAGAAAAAAACTACACATATTCTCACGTGGACTCAGTCCACCTAACGCACATGCTTATTTCAGAAGACAAAGTCTAAATTTTGTCAACTCGTAAGAAAGAAGCGCACCTGTTTATTCTCCTTATAACATTTGATTTGCAGGTTAAAAAACATGTTAGTTCTCTAAACATAAATCCAATAAATCAACGTAAAGAACATGAAAGCAACAAACTGTAGTAGTTCAAAAGCAACACCAAATAAATTCCAGTGAACAAACTTAAAATTTTAAATGGAAATATGAAAACCAACAAGCTAAACTGAAACACTAATAAAACGATTCTCCTCAAGCGTCATCTTCTTCATCGATAATGGATTCAAAGGATGGTAATGTCTCATCATCAACATATTCTTCATCTTCCTCTACATATTTGAACCAAAATGAGTTAGCTAACTATAATGAAGACCAAGAAGCATTATAGTAGACATAATTAGCTGTTATAATAAAAAAAATATTACCATTTTCGTAAGCTTCAAATCCCTTTAACCAATTTCGACTACATATCAGTGCTTGAACATGTTTTGGTAGCAGACGACTTCTGTATTTGTTCAAAACTCGGGACCCAATGCTGAAAGACGATTCAGAAGCTACGGTTGTGATAGGTATGCTAAGAAGGTCACGCGCCACTAAAGCCAATGCACCAAAACGTTTCGAGTTATCTTTCCAATAGTCCAGGATATCCAAACTCGCAAACACCTTTCCGTCTATAGGTGGTTCTTCGAGGTATATCTCCAGTGGTGATTTTCCACTAACAACAACATTTGCTTTGCAGAATGAAAAGAAGTCCTGAAAATCAAGTATTATATGTTCTTAAGGTGTTGTTTAAATCACTATTTAAGAGAGAGTTAAAAAAATAGGAGTCAAAAGCAAACTCACATCATAATTGCTGAAATTTCCACTTTCTTCATCCCCTGCAACTTGGTCTGGACCAGCTTCATGTGTTTCTGCAGAAGGAGAATTCGATGTTTCCTTCTTCTCATAGGCGCTAAGCAAGGTCTGCAGTTTTTCACGCAAATGTTTCATCTTTCTTTCCAGAGAGTTCTTGTCAACTTTACCAAAACAAAACTCTGCAAGTTTTAGTTTCAGACGTGGATCTAAAACTGTAGCCATAGCAAAGATGTCGCTGACTTCTTCCCAATATTTTTGAAACTTCTCCTTCATCGGTATAACCATTCTTCGGACAACATCATCTCTACTTGTTTCATTCTGTGTCAGCCAGTTTTGAATTCTCCACACTTGCATGAAATACAAGTTGGAAGTAGGATATGTCGATCCTGACATGAGGCGAGTAATCTCATCAAAGGGCTTCAGGAAATCACACATCTCCTTCAATCTTCTCCACTCATCCTCGCTTGGGTGAAACTTGTAACTCCTCTCAATAAGTTTGAGATGACCAAACGCTGCTTGATACTTCAGGGCCATATCAATCATTTTATATGTTGAATTCCATCTTGTGGTAACATCCAAAAGCAACCCAGCCTTCTCTTTATTACGTACAGATTCAACACATTTAGCAAAGAGCAGCTCACGAGATTCAGATGCTTTGACAAACTTGATACTCTCTCTGATCTTATGCAAGGAATTGCCGATTACTTTGAGTCCATCTTGAACAATAAGGTTGAGGATATGCGCAGAACATCTAACATGAAAGAATTCTCCATCACAGACCAAATCATTTTGCAGCACAAGCTGAGATTTCAAGATATCTTGCATAGAATCATTGTTTGTAGCATTGTCAAGTGTGACTGAAAACACTTTTTTATCAATACCCCATTCTTCCAGTTCGTTAAGAATCTTCATAGCTAGCTGAAAACCTGTATGTGGAGGCGGTAGAGCACAAAACGAAAGAATCTTGTTCTTCAATTTCCAGTCTCTGTCTACGTAGTGTGCTGTCAAACACATATAACCTTCATGTGTGATTGCCGTCCACAGATCAGAAGTAAAGCTAATCCTTCCAGGAAGAGTAGCCAATTCTTTTTTCAGAATATCTGTCTCACTCTGATAGAACTTGTAAACATCTTTTGCAGCTGTGTTGCGACTGATAAACTTTACATCTGCATTCAAGTATGTCCAAACAGATCTGACCCTCTCATATTCAACGTATGAAAATGGTAAATCATGCAGAATGATACACTTTGCTACCATCTGACGAAAAACAGTGTGATCATACTTCTTTGCTTGCAGTTTCGCTTCTGCATTGAGCACCATCTGACGAACATCACCAGTCGTAGCCTTAAGATTACACTTCAGTAGATGTCGTCTCATAACATTAGTCCCATTGTTGTGAGAGTCATGTGCGTATTCAATTTTGCAGTGCTTGCATTGTGCTTTTTCAGAGCCATCTTTCTTAGTAACCACTACAAAATCTTGCCACACAGGTGAGTATTGTCTCCTCTGTTTCTGAGCCGGTGACTTTCCGTTATCATGATCACCTGACTCGTCTTCAGAATCAGCAGTCTTTTGTTTCTTCTTTTGCGGTTTCCCTTTGCCACCATGATCACCCTTTCCCTTATGCATCTTTCTCTGTTGCGCCTTAGATGACATCCCTTTGTCATTATCACCCTCAGCCTGAACCTGCTGTTTCTTTCTCTTATTTAGATATCCATCAGCATTGGCAGAAACCCTCTCTTTTACCGGTTCATAATCATCTTCCATGGCATCATCATCTGATTCATCTTCAACATCAATGATTCTCCTTCTACGAGATTGAGATGGCTGAGATCCATCATATCTGGTACGTTCTGCTTCAGCGTTTGCAGCGTCAAGAACTCCCTGTGTCTCAAAATCTATTGACATCAAGTTTGAGAAACCCCCAGAATCCATAGCTCCCTTCTGAATCAGCCTTTGAGATCGCCTTGCAGTCAAAACTCAAGGGCAGTTTTTTGCTTTTAGACTTCAGGAAACGTGGTTAGTGGTTACGTAACTATTAGGTTAAAAAAAAGGCTGCAGACATTTAGGTTTTTAGTTAATTAATGAATTAATGATTCATTAATTTATTAATCATTAGACATTAGTAAATACTAATCAGTCCAACCTCTAGTTACGACAGAACTACAGAAGCTTTCAAGTTTCAAGAGAATCAAGACTAGAAGTATTGAATTCATATTTATAATAGCTAGACATCGTATATAAATTATTACAAAAACTTTACATTCAGAAAAAATTCTTACTAAGAACCAAGCCAAAGCAAACTTATTCTAACATGATCACCAAAATCTATACAAGCCAATAACTAAGAATCATCACTGTGAGTAAAATCAAAGTTGTAACCTGGTACGTGAGGTAGAAGTATGGATGGTTGACCTTAAACAAATGCTCAACAAGCTCACTGACAAGAAGGGCATCACCTATATCCATTTCATTTTTCTAAATAAAACAACCAGATCGTCTCCAGTCTCGGTCAATAAGAGCTGCAGAACCCAAAAAAAAAAGAAAATAAATAAAAGATCTCTAACTCAATAGAAGAAAACAAAGATAATCTTTCACTTTGCAACAGTTTAACTAGCTCCAACCATAACCATAATCAAAATCTTGAACTATTGAACAAAGTTTCAAGAAAGAAAGTGTATGTACCCGAGTAAGTTCTGAAACTGGAGCTACAGTTTTTCTTTTCAATGAATTGCCAACACTCTGTAATCTCATGAAGATGCACAGACTCTATGCAAGAAAATTCTAGACTTTATGAGACATCTCAACTCATAAACCTCACCATCACATTCTCTTCAAAGCTTCTTAATGCCTTCCTGACTATCCTCTGTGTCATATTCAGAGTAGCAGCTCTTGCACCACAAACACCCACAGTTAAGGCAAGAGTAACCATCGCAGGTTATCAAAGTGTTTTGAATAAGAATTGCCCAAATATGAATCGCTTGTATCAGAACTTATTACCTTGATATTGTATTCAGTAACAGAACAACAATAGCAGAATAAAGCTCATCCGGTGGTATTTGTTGAGCAAAAAGTCTGAAAAATAAAAGAAAAAAAATTAATGATCAAGGAAAAATAACTCAAACTTAAGGAATTATTGTCTAAGAAAGATGAACCTGCTATGAGCGAGCGTTGAAGAAGACATAGTCTCCATCGAAGGCTTGACAATTTAAAGCTTGTGAGGGAAGAATAAGGCAGAGGAAACACTAACTCTCTAATCTCTGCAGGAGACGGACGTAATCTCCATCGAAGGCTTGCAATCACTGATCTTATCGAATCTCTTGCATGCAATAGCTCAAACATGAAATCTGTTGAAGGCGATCAAAGTTGGAATCGGTTTGATGCATCTAGTAAGAGAAGACGAAGAACTGACCCATTAATTTGCGGACAACCCGCGAACCCGCTAACCCGTGACGGGTTATGACCCGGCCACCCGCAAACCCGCTTGGGTTAGACCCGCTAAACCCGCAAATTCCTGGACATCAAACGACTTGTCCAAGCCCGCCCCGTGATGGGTTTACATGGGCCGAACCCGCGGGTCACGGGTTGGGCTGACATCTCTTATTATATTCACATGGGCAGATGCTCTTATTATATTCACAAATAATGGTATACCATTATTCAAAAAAATTCTCTACTTGATAGTTTAATATATAGTATTAGTATTTTAATAAAAACTAATTATTTGATTAAAAATTAATATTAAAAAACCACTCACATAACAACATATGATAAAAATGTTTTTAGAGTATTTATAAGCTTGTCTTTTGAGAAATTCCTTTTCTCTATTTTATATTTTTCTGTTGTTGATGAGATATCTATTCTCTATCAATGGAAGAGTTCCTAGGCACTTGTTTGTTCTGTTTAGTTGTCTACACAATATCTAATACTAGAATATAACTTGGTAGATGAGATTTCTGTGTCATCGCTATTTGCTAGCTTTTATGTCATTTAATTCCTAAAGATGTTTTTTCGTCTTTGTCCATTATCATATATAACAAATCTGAAGCCTTTCAATTGTTCATGACATGTTTAAGCGAGTTTATATGTTTCAAAACATCTTTCTTAAGCAGATATGGAGTTAAAACCTTTAAAAATATATATCCAGTTAAATTTTGGAAGTCACTACGAGGACAGTAGCTAATCTTTCATGTCATTTTCAACATGGCTGGGTTCGAGTTCACCGAAAGCTGCGTTTGAAGTGGTATATCCGCTCCCACTAGGACTGAAAAGACAAATATGTCGTGATATTAAAAAAACAATTAAAATATTCATTTTTTATTTTATTTGTGGCGGTATTATGTTTATTAAACTTAAAAAGTCAGTAAAATAAATAAATAAATAAAAATGGTGTTTCTAAAATTTAATTTGGTGCAGATTATATATGTAGGAAATATTCTATAAGAGAACAAAATATATCTAATAAAAAGTCTGAAATTTTAAGTTTTCTTTTTAGGTTGACTTCAGTTTGGTTTGCTGGTTTGAAAAAAAATAAAATAATTGATTAACATAAATTGGTTGGATTGGTTGGCCACTATATAATACATATTACTTTGAATCTAAATTATTTCTACGAGAACTAATCAGTCAGGTAAAATATTACTTTTTCATATATAGACTATAGATTTTTATTATGATATTATTATTTACATTATTTTTCTTTCCTCTTTTCCACTCCTTTATTTTCCTCTTTTTCTGAATTTAATTATACTCTTTCAGTTTTCTCTTTTTTTATTCTGTTTATACTACATCTGTTCTTTAAAAATAGATATTTTGATATTTTTACATATTAGAAAAAACACATTAGTTATGCATCGTTTTTTGAAATTATCAAATTCCAATACTTTTTAAATAATAATCTTTCAATAAATTCAATTAATATTATTGAAATTTGCAATTTTTGTATAAAAAACATAAATAAATTATTTTTGTGAAACAAATAGTTTTTAAAAAAATTATCTTAATGAAACAAAAGGAGTATTTGACTACAAATACCTATCAGATATATATAAATAAAGTTTTATATCTGACCACAAATACCTATCGGATATACAATTAAAAATTAATATGAACAGAAATAGCCAAATGTCTGCCCTAAAAGTTGGCTGTCGACCAATATTGTCTATATCGTGGATGTGTGGTCAGGACTGCTGTGATCCCAAAGGGACCAAACATGCTTTCGTTTTCTCATTATCTGTTTATCTCCATTTTCTCATCTGTTTTTCCTTATCTTCTTTTTTTAGACTCTTTTAATTCCTTCGTTGTTTATTTCAGCTGATCATCCTCGTCGATAGGATTTTGAATGCACATAGTTTAGAATATATACATATATATATATATTGTTTATTTCTGGCTTTATTCTGGGTTTCAACAAACAAAACAAACAAAAAAAAACAGTTTCGGTGGCAATTTTTGGGGGTTTTAAATTAATATAAACTTGGATTACAAGTAAATCACTATAACACAGTTTCGAATGTCACCGGCCATAAAAAACAAGAAAGAAAGACAATTAATATATATCAATAACAACTTCATTTTGTTTTAGAAAAAAATCACCGATTATGAAGTGAATCAAGCATGGAGCTTCATGTGACTTGTCTTTGAATCAAAGGCATATCACATGAATCTCCATACTTTATTCAGTTCATCATCGGTGATGTTTTCTAAAACAAAATGAAATTTTATGTGGCTTGCACCCTTATATCTCCAAGACTCTAACAATTAGGCATGTGATATTTTTGGACGTCTGTAATCTGGTTTCAACAAATCATATCATCATTCGAACCACTTTTATGGTGGTACAGAAGACATTCAGGAAATTTTGTGCACCCAGTTATAAAAATGTATTACTGATTTTTCTCTTTTAACTTCATTTTATCTCAGCTGACGGTGATACAATCAGGATACTACTAGCTAGATGCTAAAAGGTGACTTCCCCTCCTTAGTTTGTTTTTTACCCATTGAAGACATTGATCTATTTCCACATATAAAGTCATTATTCTATATAGCAGTATAATATTTTTTTTTTTTTGAGAAAAGGCTTAACAATATAATTTTTTAACATTGAGTTAACGATTTTTAGAATTTATGACAAAAAATATCAATCAATTTAAGTATTTGTAGAAAATATATTAATTTTTGTGTCTGCAATTTATTTTGGTGGGATGCAAATTGGATGTCTTATATAATTTTTAAAAGTACACTGTAATTCATTTCATGACACAAATAATTTTACAAATACTTCAATATTCGACTGAACCTAATTTTTATATAATATATATTGGTCAAATATTACCAAACGGTACATCTTTAGAAACATTACGACCTCCAAATACAGTAAAACATGCCTAGAATAACAAATTTATATATACACGTCAAAAAAATGAAATATTTCTGGATTCAAATATCACTAAAGTTATGAGTGAATAACAATTTTTAAAATTTAATATATTAAGTTTGAAAAAATATGTAAAAGCAAAAAGAAAAATGATGTTGATGTATCGAAATTTGGATGGATCGACCTAATATCTTTACAAAATTAATTGAAAAACAAACTTATGGCCTCAAATTATACAGAAATATATCAAGTATTATAAATTTATAACCGTTCATATCCTATTTATTTACCACAAAGGTTGATGCAACAGTACAAGTGTACAACACACTGGTTGAATCGGAGACTAACTCTAGTTAAAGGTAGGTGGACCCAAAGGATTAGAACTCTGTGTATGCTGCTTTCTGTGGTCCGTGTATGTCGTGGGTCCCATACCGCACCTCACGACCCGAACACCTTATCCACAACCGGGCTCTAACCGGAAATCGAGACCCGATCTCCTATAGATTGCTTTTTTTTTGTTCACCCCATCGACTAATTTGGCGGCGCCATGTACTTTGCGTTTCATGTCTCATTTTTCTGGTATTCCAGAATTAATCTTTGCTTTTCGTGACTTACCACGTCAATATTGTGATTTGTGAGGATAAGCGGTGTATTATTAGTTATAGAAACAGTTGAGTTACGGTCCAAAAGTTAAAGTCCAACTGGGACCACTCAGGTTAAAAAGTAGATCCAATGGGAGCTGTAAGACCAAAGTCCCTACCAATATGTACCGCGTGTGCATATTCATACAGTACTAATTCATTTTATATTTGTAAACTTACTTTTAATTGGTTGATGAAAAATACATTCATACAAAATCTATGAATAGCCATAAATAAAGTAACAATTTGATATACTCTGGGCCAATTTTTGAAAGGTTCACCTTATAAGTTTAGCTAGAGACAATTATTCAAGTTACTACTATATCGTAATTTTAATCTTATATAGTGTGGGCCTTTTTCTATAAGTGACTCGTGACACTAATAGTGATTTTAGTAATAAATTACCTATTACTTAGGGAAAAAAATATATTTATGTCATTATCAATTTTATTAACCTTACATAAATGTAGAAGAAAATTGCATAAAATGAAATAAAAAAACGAGGACGGACTCACGCGTCTCGAACTCTCTTATGGATTTTATGGTCTGACACGAAAAGAAAAAATAAAGATTTACAAATGTGTCAGCACTTTCCTTTATTTATTAAAGAATATCACTTTTGTGAAAATTCAATTTTGATGTCTTCAGTTGCTGAACCTGCCGGGATGATGAGGAAGAGCTTCCGTCGTCAGAAATCTCAGGTAATATTTGTTGTGTGTCCTTACAGATCACGATGTCTTAAATAAAAATGATTGGTTCTAAACAAAAATGTTGTATGATTTACACAGAGATTATGGGCGAAGGTTGTTATGAGGAAGTGGTTGAACATAAGTGCTAGAGATCTTGAGTATGGTGCTGATACTGAAGACGAATCCGAAAACGAGGACGTTGTAGAGGAAAACCAAGACTCTAGCTCCGACGAAGGTTCTTGTTTCTTCTTTCTCTCTCTCTCTCCAGAATCATTCATCAGTTCTTCTTTTCCGTTTATCTAAGCCGTTTAAACCGGTTTAACAGATAATGAAGAATCGAGCACGCGAAGGAGAGGATCTACTCAATCGTGGGTTAGTGAGATCTCGGAGGATCCTATAACCGTCGCTGAAGCAGCCGCGGAGTTTACTAGCAATGGTAATGCCGAATTGCATAGGTTGTTTATGAGATTCACTGTGCTGTGGTTTCTAAGTTTTTCAGTTCATTCTCTTTGCTGGAATTCAGAAATTTTATTAAAAATAAAAACCATATTAAAATATTGGTGGTCTGGTGGTATTTTAGTAGTTCGGATTCAAACTATCTTTGATACTTAATTCTTTAAATTAAGAAAAAAAAAACTGACTTCAGATACTTAGGAGATTATAGACTTAAGATCCAAGATTCCTATGTAGTTAACAAAATTAAACTGGAGAAACAATTTTTTTTTGGATATATTTTAAACTATTTTTGATGAAATCAGATGCTCCGTTGAAGTTAAGGAGAAGGAATTCAGAAACATTGAGGGCACAGTACATTAACAACAAAGAAATAAGGTATAACATTTGATGTTTATTTTTTTTTTAAACATTTGATGTTTTTTTTTTTAAAACATTTCATGTTTCTTTCGCTTTTTTTTTTATATATATATTAATTTTGATCGTAGTCGTACTATATAGATTCCGAAGTTTGTTGGGTGATAACTGATAAGGAGACCTACCATGTCGGAATTATAATAGCGAAAACTTGTCGTGTGCAGAGTATGTGTTGGTACGTGGAACGTAGGAGGAGTATCACCACCTTCTGATCTTGACATCGATGACTGGATCGACATTAATCATTCTGCTGATATCTACGTTCTTGGGTAAACCAAAAATAAAAATATTATTTATTTTTCCTCAACGACATAGACAAAACTAACTCTGTTCAATATGTTCATGTTCTTGTTTTGTCTGAAGTTTGCAAGAGGTTGTACCTTTGAATGCTGGAAACATACTTGGAGCTGAAGATAACCGGCCCGTTGCGAAATGGGAAGAAGTGATCAGAGAAGCATTGAACCGAGTCCGACCGAAAAACTCTGGGGTTAAGAGTTACAGTGATCCACCAACTCCGGGGATATTCAAACCATTTGACGAAACACACGATGTTATAGAGGAAGAGGTAGATTACGAGAGCGATAGCGACGCTGGCGTCGAGATTCACCCCATCAACGAGGAAGAAGAAGAAAGCCTCGGGGAGCTAAAGCATGACGGTGGAGTTGTAGGTGAAGTCAACACTCTCGTTGATCCTAACTCCGGTGTGCCGGTTGTTGAGATTAAAAGACAGTTCTCTTCTCCTAAGAAGCTAGACAGACAAATCTGTTTACGTGTTGATAGCTTTGACAAGAGGAAGAAGGATGAGGATTCCCCTGGAACCGGTATGAAAACGCTAAACCGGATGTTAAGTGGGAAAGAAAGGATCGGTTTAAGCTGGCCTGAGCCTCCTTTGAGCATGTTAGGACCTTCTTGCGTTCTAGATAGACAGCCTTCCATGAAGTCAACAGCGTCCTTAAAAACAACAAAGTCTTTCAAGGCTTACAATTCGTTTAAGTATGTAGCCGGAAGCAACATTGGGGTTGCGCCGGAGGTATTGGCTCTAGCGTCCATGGACCTGACGTCGCTGATGGAGAGGAAACGAAGACCGGCTTATGTGAGGCTAGTGAGTAAACAAATGGTTGGGATTCTTTTAACCATTTGGGTTAAACGAAGCATGCGGAAACACATTCAAAACGTACGAGTCTCTACCGTTGGAGTTGGCATCATGGGTTATATTGGTAACAAGGTATATAAAGATTATATATTTCAAGAATTTTATTTTAATTTATAGCTGATCAGTCAGCCTGGTAGGAACGTAATTAGTGCTACAGTGTGTGGACATTTCTCCGGAGACCATCCACTGCCTGACCCGAGTCAGAAATGATTTCTAACTCATTAATTTTTATGTTATATTGTTTCAGAATCGTTTTATAAAGTGATATGTGGTATGCAGGGAGCTGTGTCTGTGAGTATGTCGATATACCAGACGTTCTTCTGTTTCATATGCACTCATTTGACGGCAGGAGAAAGAGAAGTTGATCAGATCAAGAGGAACGCTGATGTTCACGAGATACATAAAAGAACAGTGTTTCACTCTGTCTCAGCTCTTGGACTTCCCAAGCTTATATATGATCACGAGTCTGTCATTTTGTACTCTCTTCTAGTTACTTTTTACTAGTTTTTATTTCTACAAATTAACTCTCTTTTGACATCTTTGCAGAAGAATAATCTGGTTAGGAGATCTTAACTATCGGCTTAATCTATCGTATGAGAAAACCAAAGACCTTATTTCCAAGAAAGACTGGTCTAAGTTACTTGAATATGATCAGGTAAGCTTAACTATTGATCTTTCATAAAGGTTAAGCTCAACTTTACTTATTTTGTTTTCTTTCCTAAGAATGAATATTTATATTGCAGCTGGTAAAAGAATACAAGAAAGGTCGAGCGTTTGACGGATGGTCAGAAGGAACTCTACAATTTGCACCGACCTACAAGTACCAAGCGCATTTGGATGAGTACACCGGGAGCGATGGAAAAGCAACGAGGAGAACACCAGCTTGGTGTGACAGAATATTATCTTACGGCAAAGGAATGAGGCTGGTTCAATACCGGCGTACCGAAAATAAATTCTCAGATCATCGTCCGGTTGTAGCAATATACATGGCTGAAGTCGAGGTGTTTTCCGCGAGGAAGCTTCAGCGAGCTTTGACATTTACAGATGCAGAGATTGAAGACGAGGGACTTGTGGCCGTAGTCGTTTAAGAGAATAAGAAGAAAAGAAGAGATTAAGATTTGATGCTTATTGTTTGTTTGATCTTGCATATGAAGTATTGGCGAAAGAGACATTCTCTTTCTACGGATAGTTTTAATCTTATGTCGTTACTGATGCATCACACTGGAAAACGTTCCTAGTGTTATACTTCTATCTTGAAATTAGTCATTCGCATTCGTGTCTTTTCTGAATAAGAATCGATAGAGTTCGATAATTCTTTGGAACTGTTATTACTTTAGAATCTGCTTCGAGATAGTTTCCGCGAACTAGTTTTTGACTTTGAGTTTCAGCTTATCCAACTCTAATTGTTGTTTGCTCGTACTTGTTCTATGATATATATTTCAAGGAGAATCCGCCAATTTTTTGACCCAAAATCCGAAAGCAAACCTTATTAAAAAATGTGAATCTTAATCCAATGCAATCTATAAAAATATTTGAATATATATATATATATATATATTATGTTTGAGGAAATTCGTAGCGAGTCGAATAAAATCTTATCTAAAATTAATCTGAACATATCTAAAATTAAATAAACATTACTTTAATATATATATATATTTCTTTATAGATTTTTATTAATTTTGTTTGTTTTTAATTATTGGAAGCTTAGTTCATTTCAGATATTATTTTTCATGAGTTTAAAAGCATTCATAAATGAAGTAGTAGTATAAGATTTCTTAAGTTTTGTAATCCACTTTTTTTAAATATAGTTTTGAGTTTTAATAATTATCATTTAGTTGAAGGCAAAAACAAACAAACAAAAGCTTGTAGTTCGGTCAACGTTTGAGTTTATCAAGGTTTTAAAATTTTCCAATTTTCCAAAGATATTAGAAACGCTGCCGACAAAAAGTGAAGGAGTAAAAAAGAAAGAGAAAAGGAAGTTAATAATAATCCTTATTTGTTTTGGAAAAATAACCATAAAGTTGTATATATAAAATAATAGCGACCTCGGTTACAATCAATCAGATCTAAAGATGAGTTGTGTTGAGTCGAGGATGTCCAATTACGGGTCGGAAGAGTCACCACCGCAGAAGAAAAGAAGGAATGAGAAGGCATCTCCGAGGTGGTGGTGGTCGTTGCCAGACGCGGTGGCTCTGAGCATCGTGGCTCGGCTCACGAGATTAGACCACGCGGCCTTATCTCTAGTCTCCAAGAGACACCGCTCTCTAGTAGCTTCCCCTGAGCTCTGCCGCGCACGGTCGCTGATAGGTTGCACGGAGGCATCTCTCTACGTATGCCTGAACATCATGCCTGACCCAAACCCAAGCTGGTTCGTCCTGACACGTAATCGGCAGCTGAGGCAAATCCCATCGAACCCTTACCAGCCTCTAAGATCATCGTCATCTTCTTTCCTAGTGGTGGATTGGGGCATTTATGTAATTGGTGGAATCGTAAACGGCAACCCGACTCGGGATGTCTGGTTCCTTGATTGTTATTCTCACACGTGGCACCCAGTCCCGTCGATGAAGATAGCACGGAAACAGAAATGACTGGTGTGCCATTGGGGATTTATTATTTTGTCGTGGAACTCGAGGGAGAATACTGTGGTGTGAGCCAGATGAATTGGATTGGAAGGAAGTGAAGGGCTTGGAAGAGCTGCAAGAGTCTTTCTTCTGTGGCTTGAGACACGTCATGGATTATGGTAAAAAAGTTTATGAACCCTGTAAACCAACCGAGAGAAAGGTCAAATATGATATTAGCAAACTCAGCTGCAACTCTTCCGGGAACATTGTCATCTTTTGGAACACCCAACTTGAATATCCTGAGGGTTTGGAGCTTAAGTCTGCTGAGATTTCCTTGGAAAGGCACCAGGAAAGCGAGATTTGGGGCAAGATTGAGTGGTCTGGTGTTATATTGAGAGATGATCCTCTCTCACACTCATATAGCCTTAACGTCTTGTTTTCTGCTCCTGTCTATTGCTGAAATTTCCAAGTTTTTTGTTTATTCTATTTTATATATACATTTTTCTCAAACTGTTTTTCGGTATCAAGCTAATCAATCTTGAGCATCTCTATTGATCTAATTATTAACTAATTGTCTGATGGTACCATGTTAATAATATATCTTGCAGTTTCTTTTTAAGGACAAAAAAAAAAAATGTTGCACTTATTTCTTTGAACTGGTCGTGGTATACTCTGTTCTTGAGATATATATGTAGTTTTGTTCATATTCTTTCTAGCCTCAACTTATAATTTTTGGTTGCACTCTGACATTAACTCCAACTCCAGTCTCGCCATCAGTGGCTCAAAAGACGGTTCTGTCCACATTGAGAATATAGTCACTGGAAAGGTTTGTTTTATTGGTTTATGATCTGTATCATCTAAATTGCCAAATGTTGTGCTTTTAACCTTTTGCATAACCATACCAAACAGTTGTGAGCTCTCTGACTTCTCATACAGAGTCAGTTGAATGCGTGAAGTTTTCACCAAGCTCCGCAACTATCCTTATGGCTGCAACCCGTGGAATGGACAAGAAGCTTGTAATCTGGGATCTTCAACATTCAACTCCTAGGTTCATCTGCGACCACGCGGTATAACCCTCTTGTAGTTACCCTTACGAGATAGAATACAAAGAAGGTTTTTGTTTCTTCTATCTCTCTCTCCAGAATCATTCATCAGTTCTTCTTTTCCGTTTATCTAATTAAGCCGTTTAAACCGGTTTAACATGTAATACCAAAATGCTTTTGTTTTTGTTTTGTCAGGTTCCTTCTGTGTGGTCTGAATCGGTGCCAGTGTTCAACAACCTCAAATCATTAGCTGTTAAGAGTGACAAGGATAGAGGATGGCCAGCAATTCCAGCTCTTCTAAGGAACTGTCCACATTTACAAACTCTAGTCGTTAAGGTATTAAAGATTTGAAACTCTGTCCACAACTAACATGTACACTTAATATTTGAATTATTAATAGTCTTTTTTTGTGCCTGCCTCTAGGGTCTCGTGCACCATGTGACAGATAAGTGTGGGGATGTTTGTGACTGCATCTCTCGGGAGGACAAAGGATTTTCACTCACACGTTGTCCAGTAAAAGTGGTGAAGATTCATGGGTTTCAAGGAACAATGAAAGAGGTGGCAACGATACAGCATTTTTTTGGAGTATTTTCCATCTCTGGAGGAGATGGTGGTGGTCTATTGTGTGAAGAATAATCCTACACAGCTACGAAACCGTCTCAAACTGAACCGATCTCAAGACTGTAGATTCTTCTTCTTGCTTGTTTTCTACTATTTACCATCGATGGCTAGTTTTTATTTGATCAGTTATACTTATGGTTCGAGTTGATAGCCACATTAAAGTGTCATTCTATAGTTCTCCGAGTAAATGTGCCTTGTGTTAAATAGTGTGATGAACGTTTGTCTTAAGAATCTAATCGTGTACAGTGAGTAACTTTGATCAATGGGTCAAAACTAAACCGAAACAGACCATGAGATTTGAATCCTTAACCAAACGGTCCACACCAACCAATCACGTGCATGAGCTAAAAACGAAGTTTTATATGAACCAACGTTCTTATTTATCACAGTCTTAAGCATCCCACAAACCACAAGTGTGTGAACACTAAAACAAAGTTAAAGAAAAGAAGAGTCGAGATCTTATGGTTTTATTTAGATCATGGAAAGAGCTTCCTCGAGTATGCCTTCTTCCAAAACAGACATGAAACTTCCCGTGTTTCTCGCGGAACAGTTTGAACGAATCTCTCCTTGTGACCCCGTCAAGACACTCATCTGACCCATCTTGATCATAGCCACTGCGAAATGATCAAAAAACAGCCTTTGATCAATCGCAAAGCTCTCCACAATACCACGTGTCCTCTTGTCCACGAACAGATCCTGGTCAGAAGTGAACAACCCTTGTCGGTTCATGAGATCAACGTAGTACTTGTTGTCGAAAACATCGGGACTTCTTATGTCATTCACTTGTGTGTTGCTCGAGTTAGCGGTGGGACACGTTCGTTTGAGGCTGTTGGCGAAGAACTTGTTCATGGTTGGGTCTTGGTTCGGGTAGAGCCGGCCTGTGAACGAGGGACAATGCGCAATTCCGATGGTGTGGCCACCTGAAAGTGCAACTAAGTCGGTGATGTTGAGGTTTCTATTGGCGAAGTCGGTTATGAGCTGGCTCGCTTTGGCGAATGGTGGCGGCAGGTTATTTAACGTCGTGTTCTGGCTCGCGAACGCTAGTGAGTCGCGTCGGCCAAGTGGCACATCATAGTCTGGTCCTCCTGACTACATTAATTTATACAAAAAATGTAATTATCAGTTAAGTAGTTAGTAACTACACCAATATGTAGTTTGAGAGTTCTGATTGAAGAGAGAGTTGGTTACTAGGACGACAGAGTCACGTGCGGCTAGAGCGAGGATGTCAGAGCAAGAGACGACTTGGCCGCACTGCTTGTGTACGAGGGCACGAAGGTTATTGATGACTACAAAGGCGGCTTGACGCAGTGTCAGATTAGGGATCGATGATTGTTCTCCTGGTCCACTCGCTGATCCATCTAGCAGCACTGAACCTTCACATCCCTGTTTTCGTTTTTTTTTTAAATTATTAATTCTCGTAAGGAAAGCCATAAATGACAAATTACATTCAAGATTTTCTTATGAAATTATTTGTCTGATCAAAGTACTCCACACTTCAATATATGTGTGTTGCAAGTAACACCACAAATATCCGGATTGTCTAGATGAATTAATATATTTTATAAATCAGTTAAATACATCAGTATATATATAAAAATTATTGATTCTTGTAGCATCTCCCTATTTGTAGCTGTGCCATTGGTTCAATATTTATTTCTTAATTAAGATATTATTGACGTTCATTAAAAGAGACTCAACTAACCCTAGAAAAGCGGGTGAAAGTATTAATGCGACAACACAACTCGATAATATCTTCGACATTTAATTAGTGTTACTTTCAATTTAAAAACAAATCAGTGTTAACACTTTACACGAAGAAAATTTGTTCTTATTCATGAGAATTTCGAGACGGTTTAATGTCTTTCTTAAGGTTATTTTGGTCTGATTTACTTTAACACGTGACAGCATTTTTTTAAGAATACTCAAACCTGTTTATTTCTTAAAATTTTCATTTTCATATATTTAGAAAACACAACGATATTCCTATTTTTGTGCGTGGGTATTGATTCATATGGTTCCTTAGCTATCTAACATACTATGTTGCTTAAAACCAACAAAAAAATGAGAAAAGATGAATAAAGATAGACCTGAACGAAGCAGTCATGGAAATGTATACGAAGGATGGCTGCGGCTAAACCAATGTCTCTCTTGAATACTTTCTTGAGCTCTTTCCTGATGATTTTTTCCACTTTCGGACATGCTTTCTGGTAAAAGCTCCATGAGAGACCTTTCACTATAGGAACATCTCTCCTTGGCTTCTTCTTATTCTGAGCCTCTACGTTGGCTAGAAGGTTCAGTGCCAGCGCTACTAACGAGATCAACATCAGAAACGTGAAGATACGTTTAGATAAACCCTTAGCCATTTTTTCTCTCTCTTTTTTTTTTCTTGACCGAAGCTTTTTTTCTTCTCTATCTCTTCTTGTTGTTCTTTGGAGGAGGAATTCATTTTATAGCCAAATGTGGTCCTTGTGTTGTTTTAACTTTTAAGTAGATATTTTAATAAGGAAAATAAAATACTAAAGAATTTTACTTATTTTGTTTGTTTAATGGAATTTCTTTTTAAAGAATGATTTTTTTTTATTTAGAAGAGAAATCTTAAAGCAACGATATTACTAGTTTTCTTTCGTTTTGCTTAAAACTATATTACTAGTTCAATGGCTATCTTATCTAAAAATAATAAAATGAAAGAGAAAAATAAGGTACATTTTGTAAGAAACTCCTTAAATACTTTGATAATAAGTGTGGCTATATATATATATATATATATATATATAAATGAAATATTTTTAAAATATCGATAACAAGATAATGAAATAATTCAGATTCTGGTACATTTTAAATTTTAATTAGAGTTTTTATATTAGGCTAATCCTTGATATCGATAATAATACTTAACAACCATTGTTTGTTAATAAATTCTCCAAAAAAGAACCCAAACGTCTTCTCTTTGTCTCTCGTACACCATCCTCATCATCTGAATTTTCCATTGCCACAAGATTTGGGACTGCACAACTGTAAGAAAAAGTAAATATCGTGATTTACTGATTCTCTTTAACCACAAGATTTGATAAACAATATTAATATATTATTCTTTTGCTCTTGCCTACGATTTATTTTTAGCTAATGGAGAGGAACGGTTCAGTGAATGAACCAAATTAAGGCATACGCAGTGGCGGAGCCAGAAATTTTTTGTACAGGGGTCGGAAAAAAATCAAAAAATATAATTTATATACCACAAAAAACTACATATACTTTAGGCACACTCCATTGTCTGTCGAATGTAAAAATTTATTCAAACAAAAAAACGTTTGTACAATGACCGCTTCTTTGTTTAGAGTGTTCTGTATTTTTAAAGTTTTTAAGAAAAAAATAGCAACAATGAATAAAAAATAAAGCTCTATCTCTATCTCTAAAATATACATGATTATTGCAGTTTTACTCTACGTACACTCATAGCTTGAAACTTTTTTATGGCAGTTTTCTTGGCTAAAAAAAACCAACCTAAAATTTAACTAAAAAATAATTATAGAGCACGAGTTAGGAGTCCGCCGTCATCTTCTGTTCCCTAGAAAGAGGAACATATTTTATTTTCTTTTTTATGTTTACTTGTTTTATAATATTTCTACATTGTAAATTAGTTGGACCTAACACAATTTGGGATTAAACTAACATATTACTAAAGATTAGAATAACAAAACATGTTTAGGGATTTTATATTTTTGGATAATTATCAAAAAAATGAGGTTAAAACTAATATAACTCCAAAGTTTCAATGATATAAAGTATAATTTTTTAATTGTATAATTAAATTTTAGCTTCAGTGTTTAGTAATTATTTTTGTGGGGTCAAAATTATTTTTTTAGTGGGGTCAACACAAATTTTGCTTAAAACAAAACAATATTTTTTTAAAAGTAGTGGGGTCAGCTGACCCCCTTCCTCATATGCTGACTCCGCCCCTGGGCATACGTTCAGTTCGTCGTAAAAGTGACATAGTTTGGAGATATGTAGTAGAACGCACTGAGCAGAATGGGAAGAAAACTTTGATTCGTGACTTTTGTTGGAAAGAGAGCAGAGGTGGATGCATTAACAGAATGATACTATTTTCATTTAGTTCATTAATATGTATTCAAGATTCAGTTATTATTTTTTATTTTATGATACTATTTCTAGTTATAGATATGACGGGATGAATATTATATATAAATTATTTTTAAATATTATATATTTTTTACATATTATGAAATAATATATATATATTGAATAATTAAAAATTTAGTAACTATTACGTATATAATTAAATTGGTATAAATACTTAAATAAATTTCATTTATCCAGACAAACACTTGTTTTCTATTTTATATGTTATAAAATTAAGTTTAAATGATATTAACATAGATATATAGTACATTTTTAATATTGATATCTGTTAAAAAATATTTTATACTCATATTATTTTTGATCGTTTGTATTTCTTTATAACAAAAATTTTAAATCAATGATAACAATAAAAAATTTGTGGGATGTTTAATAGTTTTAGTAATTTATAATTTTAAAAACATTCAATGCAAAGTTTAAAATCTAAATATTAAGTTGTCAATAATTGTTCAAAATGTTTATAAAAAAATTTCAAAGCAAATTCGAAATTAAAATACTATGTATTTTATATGGTATAATTTATTTTAAAAAAAATATTAATTTTCATATATATAATATTTATTAAATGAGACTTCCTTCTTATGTAATTTCGTAATCATTTGTATCTTGTTATAACATAAATTTTAAACTATGGATCACAAAAATTTCAATGTGAGATTTTTAACAACTTTAGTCATTTATATTCGTTTTTTAAAATGCAAAATATAATATATACGAAAAATCTAAATTTTTATTATATAGTTAATTTGGTTGTTTAATTTATTTTAAAATGAATTAAAAATGATAGAGAATATACTGATTTTATCAAATATTTATTATTCAAAATCATTAATTGTCATATATACTGTAGTCACATTAGGTAATTACGTAATTTTTATTTAAGGAAACAATGAAGAACATTTTATGATTAATTTATTGTTAGTTTAATAAAAAACTTATTATATATTTATATGGACCAATATATTTTTCTAAAGATTCTAAGAATGATTTGTGTGATGACATGTGGCTACAAAAATATATTGTAATGCTTCTCTTTTAATATATAGGGAATTATATATATATTTATAATAAATAAAAACCTTATTCGTTAAATCGGTCCGACCAGTCAACCAGTGAGTACCCCGAGTCGGTATCAAGTTCAGTTTTTAAACATTGGTGAAAACCGTATTTATTTTCTTCAAATGGCGTTCAAGTTCGTGACACTGTCCACCTATCTATAATAGAAGTTTCCTAATATATCAAGTTCACTATTGACAATGAAATTATTACAAAAAACTATTGAAAATGGATATATAAATCTTTTAATTATATAATATTACTCAGTCACGTGAAAATGTTATAAATAATAATGTATGTGCACCTAATCGGTTAGAAGGGTCCTGTTTCAGCCAGTGGCCCAGCATCAGATTTAAGAGAGTTCAATATATTACCTAGAAAAAAATATAATGTGTACTGGTGTCAAGGAGGGATCAAACACAGATTTTTGGGGTGTCAATAGGCTAGATCAACCATCAGACATATAAGCCCAAATAAAGTTTTCTTAACATTTATGGGGTGTCATATTACACCTCTCATTCTTTATTGGATCCGCCACTGATTTCAGCACCATTTAACCTAAATTCAAATCATATGCATGTGCTATGTTTAACAAAATCTAACTATTTCACTTTTAAAACTAGACTGGTTTATTTAATTTAATTTATATGAATATATATAAATTGGTTTTATCTTAGGTTATTAATCAAGGTTAATCACATGTTTAAAATCCTTAGGTTAATCACATGATTGACTATTATAAGTCTATTAGCATTAGGGTATCAACTAATTAATTGGGGTGGACAACCACACGTGTGGTTCGTTGCTTCGGACTTTCACTTTAGGGTAGGAACGCAGCCTAAAAATTGACATTTCGGTAGGAACGTAGCCTAAAAATCATCTGTTCTTTTAAATTTTTTTTTTTTAACAATTTATCAAAATAATATTAATGAAATAAAACATCAATAGTAAACATAACAGATGCACAGTAATAATATACTTCCGGTATAATAAAATTACTTTGGAGGTAGTTATTCGCATTGCCCTTCAAAGCTAATTGTATAAAGTATATGTCACGATTATTTTGTGGGAAAAGAAAGTATTTTTTTTGTTTGAATTTTAGTTTTTCCCAAATATGGCATATGTCCCAAAATAACAGTGTAGAATCATAGAACATTGTTAATAAAATAGAGTGGAACAAGAAAATCAATTGCGTGCATATATCTCATTTAACTAAATCAACTTGGAGGTTTTTAAACATCAACTTGATGTACGTGTTATTCTATTAGCTGTGAAACCATAGTGTGGATGGCTGGTTGCTCCACTGCATCCCATTTCGCATCATTAACAATTATTATAACATTAATGAAAATCTTACATGTTTTAGATTGTCTATGTTCCAAATAGCTAGATGCTTTTAACTCTAGAAGTAATTATTGCCATCTTATTGATTTATCCATATAATATTTATTACTCAAAGATAAAAATTAACTAACATAAATAAAAGCAAGATTAGAACACACGTTTTAAAAAAATTGTATAAATGTTAAGTATGTGTGAAAATGATATACTTTTTTTTTGAAACACTTGTTAATGTTAATATACATACTCTATATATTAATAAATATAGAGAAACATTTAAAAAGTTATAACTTGTAATTTGTACTAATTAAAAAAGAGTCATGCTGAGTTGTCACGTAATTGGAATGCTAATTTTGCTTACGTGGCGGTTTGAGAATAAATTGATAATTTTGTTAATCCAAAATTAAATTGCTAGAAAATGATATATTATATAGCATGTCCATTATGGACCATTCATTTATCAAATTGAAATTATTATATATTCTTTCTTTAAATAAAACCTACGGAATTATCTAATATGATTAAAATATATATGAGAACTAATGAGTTTAAATAATAAAGATTTGCTAACAATATGCATACTTTCTATTATTTTTGGTTAATTATTTATTATTAAAATAAATTACACAATTACATTAATCATATAATAAAAATTTAGATTTTTTTTGTATATGTTGTATTTTGAATTTTTCAAAACGAGTATAAATTACTAAAATTATTAAAAGTCTCACATAAACTTTTGTGATCAAGGTTTAAATTTTTTTCTATAATAAGATACAATGATTATAAAATCATATGAATAAGTAATTTTATTTTAATAGGTGTTTATGTTAATATATATTGTTTAAATTAAACTATACATCGTATGAAAATACATACTTATATTTTGATACCTACGTTGAACATATATTGAAAAATTAATATTTTTATTTTTAAATCTTCATTTTTTAAATGATTATAAATTATTAAAACCACTAAACATTTCACATTAAAAAAAATCATTGGTGAAAATTTTTTATTACACAAATATGCAAATAATCATCAAATCATATGAGTATAAATCTCATTTTTAATAAATATTCATATTAAAAGTATATTATATTTCTATGGTAATATCATTTAAATTTAATTATATATCATATATGATAAATAAGATTGATTGTTTTGATTTATTTACCTTAAAATAATTGAGAATAAACAAGAGCAGTTGTTTAATTTATATACGCATGGTAATTTATTACATAATAGTAATTGATTTCTTAGTTATTTAATATAATTATATTTCTTAGTAAATAATTATATCAACACCCTTACAAATCTTCATTTAAAAAGAATTAATAAATCCTTGTTAATTTTTATGTTGATTACAATCTTTGATATTTACACCTAACAGTTTATCAACGTTTTATCTTTGGTATAACTTTTAAATTGCAACAATAGCATTTTTGATATCAACATTACAATGATTCCACCAAAATAGATTTATTTTAACAACTAGTGCATAATTAATTAAGGATAAGTAAGAGTATAAAGGGCAACCTTAATTATCCTAAGGCATCTAGTCCTTTCTTTCAAGATTCAATGTCGATCGAAGGAACATAAGTTTAGTGCTTCTTGCAGATTTGGATATTTATAATATCTGAGTTGTTTTTATCTGCCTTCTTTGGCTTCCTTGATAGTTTAAATTATTATCCCGCCCACACATGACACACCCATCAAATATGCATAACATATGTATTAACTTTCAGATTTAATTACGATATCATTGACTCAAGTGTATAATGATTTGTTCGAGCGTCTAAGAGCATCTCCAACCCCACTCCATATTTTACTCCAAAATGGAAAAAATGGAGTGGGAAATGGAGTGATGAACAAAAAAATAAAAGCATTACTCTATAAATGGAGTAATCCTTTTATTTTTTTGTTCATTACTCCATTTCCCACTCCATTTTCTCAAATTTAGAGTAAAATATGGAGTGGGGTTGGAGATGCCCTAACAAGCACTCATATCGATTCTAGCATCGTAGACGTAAAATGTTCTGATATGTTTTAGGGTCACTGATTTGCAGGTCTAAAACGAGATTCGTTTCTCTTAGGTTTTGTATGATTTAAAATTACTTTGGATCGTGTTCGAAGACATAATTGGTTCGAATGTCTAATAATACTACTTAATCTATCCCATATTGTGTTAATGCATATATTAAAGTTACCTGAAGAAAGCCACTATCGCAGATCGCATTGTACATATAAGCTCATACTAAAACTGAAAGCATGCATTGGGATAAGTTATTACAAATAAATTCATAAATTTAGGAGTGGAGAATCAAAATAAGCTTTATGCTCCTACAAGACAAGAAAAACAATCCATGTGTCAATCATAGATACGATCTTGAGAGCCAATGAGCGCAAAGATGCGAGGCAAAAGAAGCAACAGATCGAACACACACTTTCTTGGTTTTGCAGTTTGATGCATTTTTCTTTGTAAACTAAGTTTGATGCATTTTTATTTGACAAAGATTCTTTACTTTGCTTCCTTCTTGCTTACTTAACCTGCTCTATCAATCCATCATCTCCTTAAAGAGAGACATGTCCCGTCTTTATCATTCTTTTAAGAATAATTCTAACCATAATGGAAAGTTTAATGTTGAAATAAGACAAAATTAATTTTTACGTTCTATTTTATTTTAATTTTGAACACCAAATTTTACACTTAAAATAATATTTCTATTAATATATTATTGATTTTAGTTTATTAATTAATAGTTATTTGTAATTAATCAATTATCATTTACAAATAAAAAGAAAATTGAAAATTTTAGAAAGGAAATGATTATTTAAAATTTTTATATCCTAAAAATGATTTTAGCATATTATATTATTAAAAAAAAAATTATTTTTAGTTATAAATATAAAATTTACCTATATTATTAAATGAAAAATCCATCATACTTGAATATTAACTATCGTGAAAATAAAATATAAATGGTGTAATATATTTATTATTATAAGATTTAACCTAATTAATAGCACTAATTCAACTTTTTTTTGCACAAGCTTTTAACTATATTATTATTAAATACAAATCTATTATCTAAATGTTTTGTGTGATGTATAATGTTACAAAATTGGAGTAATACTATTTACAAAACACCAAATTGAATGAAATGAAGTTACTTTTGGAGTTCCGTTAGAATTAAGTTACAAAAAATCTGGTATTTTGGGGTTCATTGAAGTTGGCCGTAGAAATAAATTGTTTCAGATTTTAAAAATCCGAGATTAAAGTTTCGAGTATTGAAATAATTATGTAGTGTTGTAAATACATTATTCTGACCATGAAATAGTTTAACAAGATCACGACCTATTTAGAACGTTGCTTTGCACACCATTTTATGTGGTAATGGCAAATTTATATCATTTTGTAGCCTCATTCTATTAATACTTTTAATATTAACACTGACTGACAAAAATATGTTAATTGGATACATCACCACCAAATTAACTATTATATACTTAATTACCGACTGTCTAAAGATGAAAAAAAATTAATTAAAGAGAATATAATCTTATATTAGCTAAATAAAAATAAAAAGATTTAAGTGGCTAAAGCCATTTAGTCCATAGAAGACGATTCTACATTCCATTGATTAAATCTAACCTCTTTTTCAACATAATATGCATAAAAAGCATAAGGGCATACAACATTGGTCGAAAGATAATTGAGCTTAACAAAAGCTCCATCATTCAAATTATTCTGGTATACTATGTAAAGATAAAATAAAACATCTAATGCATATTTCTTTCGAACGTTAATTGCAGAGTTTTGAGAAATAGTCTTCCTGGAAAAGATTTTTCTCATATTCCAAGAAGAAAAAGTGAGTTGAAACTTGAAAACCGCGTACTGCTGAAGAAGAAAAAGATTCAGGAGTTTGTCACGTAGACGAAGGGAAAACTAAAGATGGCCAAAAAATATATAGATAATGGGAAAATAATTAACTTAATCAATAAATAAATACAGTTAACAAAAGCTACTACTGGAACCTAACATGGTCCGGTCGTTGGTTCTCCACCACGGTAATTTGCACATGATACTTCTTTAAATATTGACTAGTTGTGTTCAATCGTTAATTAACATTGGGTTTTGCTATATTATCAAACAGCCATTTCCCGATCTACAAATATGTACGGGCTCTGTGTTCATTTTTGGTACTCCAATAATTAATTAAAAGTTTATTTGGCTGATAAAAGGACTTAATCTGTTAAATTGGAGAGCTCCCTTCGTCTAATAGGATGCTAAATATACACACACGTTAAGATAAATGGTTTTCCTATTCCATAAATGACTTACCTATAAAAAGACTAATTAATTTGGATAAATTTTAAATTTTAATTACATGCATGCAGACTTTAGATGTCAATATAAATTAATTGACTGACTACTAAAAACTAAGAGTAATGTTTGAATAAAGTCATCTGGAACATTCTAGTTATCATTTGGTGGAAAGGGTAGTTAAGACTGGACATTTGATCCGTCAAATTTGATTTGATTTGTTATTTGTTTTCATCCGATCTAAAAAAAATTGAATATCAGCAAACTTTGAAGCAAAGCAAATAGTAGAAATAGATATCGGTTAAATTTTAAACAAATCACATATACTATACTAAAATTTTGAAAAGCAAATATCTGCTCTGATCCAGAATATGTATAAATACATGTATATCTTGAATAAATTTAGAGTTTTAAGCGTATAAATTATTTATAATTATCATTCTAACATATAGTTTAATAATTTCTATTCACATTATTACTTATGAAAGTATTAAATCAGAAAACCTTGTATGACTATTATAAGATTTTCTTAAGTTTTATCTTATTATTATTGTTAACTAAGTTTAAAAATTTACAAAACATGTACTTTCACTATTTTTTAATTTTTATTCTATATATCATGTAAAATAAATAATTTAAAGAACAAATTTATATCAAATTTTCTAAATTCTATGTATTAAGTAAAAAAATATTTGATAGCAGTAAGTATTCGCAAATATCCATATATTTTTTGGATATCTATATTTTTTGAAACAAAACAAATCGAAAAATTAAATATCTATAAAATATGAAGCAAATCACAAATACTGAAAATTCTCGTAGTATTTGCTTTGTGCCCACGCTTAGCTATAAAGCCATTTGGGAATTCAAATTTTGTTACTTTATGTCCCCATATCATACGTTCAATATCCTATATCTTGTGTCAAAGTAGTTCTGGTGCACAGAAAGACAAAATTGCATATTGATTTTTCTTTCCATCTCACAAGCTTTGAATGTCTCTTTTCTGTCTTCTCAGTTTACTTTATTCAACATACTTAAAAATTACCTATTGAAATAGGAATATATTTTGATACAGTATTATACCTAATAAAAATTGTAAAATAGAGTTGGATTTTGTTACAACTAGTGCATGTCAGGTCATAAGTCACATCATACGTAGGCTTAATAAATCAAGTATAATCTAGGATTTAATTTTGTACAAGTTAGAGAAGAAATGGCTAGTACATTAATACAAACCCCAAAAACAACAAACAATGCTTTAGTGGCTTTCGTATGTAAAGCTATGTGCTTTGTATGAATGCTAGATGAATACTTAACATATAACGTATAAAAGCACATACATATATTATATATAAGAGAAAAGGAGGCTTGTGTGGAGAAAAGGTGCTTTAGAAATTCGAAGCAGAGAAGGGAGTGGGAGAATCTGATAATGAAGATTATATATAAAGAGAAGAAGGTGGCATGAGTTTGGTCATAACTTTCACAGTTTTCTCCCAAGAAAAACAGAAACCAAACAGTAAGTGGGGAACCTCGAAGCTAGTTCAAACTAGTGGGAGGTTGATCCACGTTCGAACTTCAAATCCAAATTTAAACACAAATGAACGATTAATCACTTTTCTTTTTACAGAATTTTATAAAAAAAAAAGTAAGTCTTCTCTCTCCTCAAAAACTTTCTCCTCCATCTCTCTACTAGTCAAGGTTCCGGCGGTTCTCTTCTCCGGTGGTCGCTGCCGCGTCCTTAGCGCGGCCGCCGGAGCCCTCTCCTTTCCGTTGTTGTCTCTCTCTTCTCTGTCTTCTCTCTGTGTTTCTCTGCGGCGGGTATAACTCTTTCTCGGCGTAGATCCGGTTTTTCAGATCTGTCTGCTCTGGAGCTTCTTTAGCCGTGTGTCAGGAGGTGGCACCGCTTGAGGACGACGGTTGCTCCTTCTCGTCTCCGGCGACTGGTTTGTTCTAGGGTTTTCTGTCCGGAGATTTTCATCTGCTGAGGTCGAGTTTCTGTGCGAGTGGAGACGAATGTGGCGTCGATGAGGCTTTCCTGGTGCTTGCGTTCCTTTTCCGGCGTGATTGTACGGCGGCGGTGCGTAAAGCTTCGGTGTTGGTTCAGATCTACGATTTCGCGAGTTTAGGGTCTTTCCCCTTTTGCTCCACTGGTGATCTGTAGTGGAGGCACGTGGAGTTCTATGGAGGTCGCGTTCTGCTCGATCTTCCAGTGTTCTCCGGTGACAGCGTGTGGTTCTAGAGGCGGCGCGTGGTGGCGGCGCGTTAAGGTCCGGCGACACGTGGTGGTGGCGCGTGTTGCTGTTTTTGCTTCATTTGCTCAGTCTGTGAGCAGTATTCCGGTGTACCCGGTTTCCTCGCCTCTACCTTGGGGCTCTCGGCGGTGAGGCCATTCGTCTTCCTCGTTCTGCCTATTTATGTGGGTGACTTTGTCTTGTTTTCCTGTGGTTGTGGTGATTATTCTCTAGTCTCTATGCGGCAGTTGGGCACTCGGGTTTGCTGCTTCTCTTGTAGGTTCACTTCCGGAGGGTTAGCTATTGTGCGGTCCGCTCTCTCTATATGAGATTTCGGTTCAAGGGGTGTATACGGTCACGAAAGGTCGGGTTTGGAGACGGCAATTTTCAGGCCTGCTTTTCGAACGACGGCATCGTCGCGTGAAGGCTCTCTCTCGTGCCGTCGGTGGTGCGTCTGTCTGGTTTGGTAGTAAGTTCGTGCTTTGATTCTTCGAGTTGGTTTGTGTTGGGATGGTTGGTTGGAAGCTGCAGGAGCCGTAGCTTCTAGGTTTGAGGGCGCCTATCTCTCGGTAGCTCGTGGCAACCAGCTTCTTGTTTTCGACCTTCCGGCTCCGCTTGGTCTTAGCCTGTCTCGTTGTTTAGCTAGTTAATAGGTTTGTTCACTCTTCTTCGGTTGCATTTCAATGTTGCTTTTAGTCCGTCTGTTTAGTTTCGATTATGCATTCTGCTACTAGTTTCTTTGTAAATTCTGTCACAAATTGAAAATTGGTATAATACTTAACATTTTACCAAAAAAAAAAAAAAAAATTTAAACACAAATTCAAACGTTTGATCATTACACAATGGCTCGTGGAAAGATTCAGCTGAAGAGGATCGAGAACCCGGTTCACAGACAAGTGACGTTTTGCAAGAGGAGAACCGGTCTCCTCAAGAAGGCTAAGGAGCTCTCTGTGCTCTGCGACGCTGAGGTCGGCGTTATGATTTTCTCTCCCCAGGGCAAGCTATTTGAGCTCGCTACTAAAGGGTACTATCATATATATATATTTTTCATAGCGTGCATATTTATACTTGTACTTAGAAGTGATTAAAGAGTGCCTACTATGTATGGGAATGTGATTAAAAATTAGAACAATGGAAGGAATGATTGATAAGTACATGAAGTGTACTGGTGGTGGTGGTCGTGGTTCTTCTTCTGCTACTTTTACTGCTCAAGAACAACTTCAACCTCCAACTCTTGTACGTCTATTTTCTCAATCTTTTTTCATTTCAGTATCCAATTTGTTTCTTTGACTTCTTAGATTGACTGTGGAATGTGTCAGTTAGTGACATTTTGGGGTTAATTAAAACTAGTCGATGCTCAAAGTGTAGCATATATTTGGACATGTTAATCAATTCCTTATATTTTTTTTTTTCCGTAAAATATTACTAACATTTATAATGCAAATTGGTTACACGTGTTGACATGCAAATCGCAACTCTTTTGGGCAGCGTTGTCTCGATTGATTTGAAAGTAAAATACTCAGTAAGTTAGGTAAGGCACCTGATTCCGATTCTACGTGAAATTACAACAGTTATTAAAGTATACTACATTCAATGCACCTAGCCCTCCCTTTTAATTTGTCGACTAGTGTGGGAAACTCACGTAGGTTATTAGAACGTTGAACTTAAGTGTAAATAGTAAAAAATACAGGTCAATAGTTACTTAGACTTACTGTTAAAGTAAAAGATGCTTGCGACAACAACACCCATATTACGATTTTAAATATTGTATCCTTAGCCATTTCATCACTTTTGTATTTCGAACAAAGTTAGGATTATTGGTCTCAGCAACCTTTTGATAAAGTTGTCCTGAGCACTTTAAAAAGGTTACCCTAGCACTATAAACTATTGTCACCGCTCTGAACTAGTATTAATTATTTAGTTGATGCTTTATGCTTATATGTATTTTATGTACGGACATTTTAATTTTAGTGTCACCAAATGGAACTCTACAGCTAGTTAAAAGTTCTATTCGGTTTACAATATTATTTACAAATAATATAAACATTGAAACGGAAGTTGATTTTCTAGGATCCAAAAGATCAGGTCAATGAGCTTAAGCAAGAGATTGATATGCTTCAGAAAGGAATAAGGTATATACACACACACACTAGCTATTTCCTTACTAAGTTGTTTATAAGGGGCGATGAATTCATACACATGTAAATATAACAAAATGGATTTTCAGGTATATGTTTGGAGGAGGAGATGGGACGATGAATCTTCAAGAACTTCTTTTGCTTGAGAAGCATCTTGAGTATTGGATTTCCCATATTCGCTCTGCTAAGGTATACATGCGTTCATATATATATATATATAATAATATTCAGGCATAGGTTGGAAAGTCAAAGTAAAATACTGATGACTAGAAAAGTTTATATGTTTCTATCTCTAAATATCAAAACTAATTAATATGTAAAATTTGTAGATGGACATTATGCTTCAAGAAATTCAGTCCTTAAGGAACACGGTAAGCACATAAACATCATTGTATATTTAGCTTTATAACAATTAATATGAGCTAAGGTTTGGTTTACTAAAAAAGAATACAAAATCTAATACTATTTTCTAACGGTTTTGTTTTTGGTATTATGAAGGAAGGGGTCCTCAAAAATGCCAATAAGTACCTCCTCGAAAAGGTAAAACAAAATGACTACATTCTTATCATACAATCTATGAAATATTTTCTTTTGCTAAACTTTGCCGCAAACATTTTCTGAAAATGATATATAGCGGAAGTATATCTAAATGTACTTAGTAACACTGTTCCGACAATATTTACACTGTTTTGCCCTAATGAATTGTTTTGTTGTTTTGTTGGTGAATTAATGCAGATTGAGGAGAACAACAATAGCGTATTAGATGCTAACTTCGCAACTGTGGAGACTAACTATTCTTATCCGCTAACAATGCCAAGTGAAATATTTGAGTTCTAGATCATACGGTATTTGAAGACTAGTCTTGCGATATCAAATGATCTTGGTAAGTATAATCAGTGTTGTTAAATCACACATAATTATAATAAAGCATGTGGAACATGCTATGCTGTTGAAATTTCTGTGTGTTTTTTCCCTCTTATTTCTACTTTGCTGGTGTGAGCAATATAATGACTACAAGTATGGTGTGTACTTAAAGTCTTTCTAATTCTATGTATGATTGAATTTGTGGACTATCGTTGCGTTGAGGATACCTAGCCTCTTTTGTTTCAGTGTATTACATTATTATCCATGACGAAAAGTCTAACCTCGGAAAATGATAGTCCAAGGAAAATAGAAAATAGAAAATTATTTGACCTTTTTCAAAGCTGATAGTGTCATCACTGTCATGAAATTTGAAACAAATCAGATGAGGAAACTTTTTAAGTGTCTAGCATAGGATCGATTGGACTACCATTTATGGCAAAGAAGAGATACACAATCTTAGAAGTCAAAACACTAAAAGTCAACCCTAAAGTAAATAGACGCTAAAACCTACAACCACCATTACACCATTTTGAAATAGCAGACTTATTTGATGCTTTTTCTGCTCTCTTCTTCGACATAATTGGTCTTCACGATTGTCTGACCTTGAAAGCGTAAATGTCGTTGAGAATATCGACGATTGTAAATGCAACTCTCCTCTTCTTATTTGCCCTTTTTATTTGTTTTCTACTACATGAGTTTCTTAATAAATGTCATTTTGATATTTTTCACACATATTAAAAAAGTGGCAGAAATATATATAAGTTGTTATTAATTACACATCTCTGACTAATAATATTTTAGATAAATAAAATTATTTATAAAATCAATGCAAGTTGCAATTAATTTTCAACTGAAAGTAACTACTCCTTATGTTTTTAAAAGATGCATATTCTAGAGTTTTCATATATATTAAGAAAACTAATTAAATATGCATTGTTTTTTGTGAATAACAATTTTTCATAATTTTTAGCCAATAGAAATTCAATAAACACCATTAATTTTTTTTTGAAACTTACAATTTTTCATAAAATCATACATTGAAAAAGTAAAAATGTATCGCTGTCAAAAAAAAAGAAGTAAAAATGTATCTTTTTGAAACTATTTTTTTCTCCAGAATATACATCTTTTAAGAACGGAGGGAATATAATTTGTATTGAAATTGTAAAGTAACATTTTTTGTATAACAAGAAAAAAATGTTACAATGACACTTATTATGAAATAGCGAAAAATGGAATAAAATGCTTCTTCTTGGGTATATACTATATTATGTCAAGGCACATTTATCGAAGAACCGAACTGAAAAGTTAGGTTCATGTCGGGTCCAGAACATACTATCAATTATATTAGTGGATCATATATCTCCAGAACCAAAACTGAACCATAATCGAATCGAGAACGAATGGATATCCGAATTTCTATATAATGTATAGTTTATCTATTTATAGATATTAACTATATTCAATTTAAAATAGTTAAATAATTCAAAAATATTATCTATAAGTCGAAATACCCAAAAAATCAAATTACTAGAATACTTTCTATCTAAAAATATTTAAAATTATCTGAGTTATCCAAATTTTTATCTGAAAATCTAAAAAATCTGATATTTAATCCGAAAACTCGATATGTTTTTTAACTCGAATTAACCGAAAAACCAGAACCGAACTGAATCGAAATCGAACCGAGAACTGAGTGGCCATGGGTATACTATATAGACATGCATTAAGAAACAATTTCATGTATATACAGATAATAAAAATGATTTTATAGACATGCATGAAGAAACAATACATGTATGCTACATAACTCACATATTGTAATTATCGTGAGTGGCTGTTATTACTGTGTGGTAGATTACGGATACACGCATTTACTTCCCTTCACCAAACCCCTCTCTCTCCCTCTATAAATATCTAAAATTCCATTTTCCTCACCAAAGAATCAACCCTACAAACTTAACTTTCAAGCTCAAACAACTTTACACTATGGCTTTCCACTTCCGGCGACTTTGCATGTCCTCTGCTCTTCTGGTGGTAGTTCTCCAAATCCTGCATGGCGTATCCGGCCAACTTGTTGTGGTTGAGGACCCTGTTTCTGCTTCTCCGCCACCATTGGTCGAACAAGACGGCAGTGATGGCATTGTGCCCGCACTGTTTGTGTTTGGTGACTCTCTCATAGACAATGGGAACAACAATAACATCCCTTCCTTTGCTAAAGCTAATTACTTTCCTTATGGCATCGATTTCAATGGAGGTCCTACCGGTAGGTTCTGCAATGGCTTGACCATGGTCGATGGTATTGGTAAGTTTTCTGCATAAAAAAAAGTTTCAAAAAAAAAAAGTTTTTCTGCATGTTTCAAGTAGGGCCTAGTAAGTATGTGCTGGTTTAAATCTTATTTATTTTCTCTACAAAGCATGTATTTTCCAACTATAAAAGGTTTAAAAAATAAATAAAGTATAGATGGGCTGATGGATGAAGTAATTTGATGCATGCATGCACTTATCATATAGCCCAACTATTGGGGTTGCCGTTGATTCCGGCGTACTCGGAAGCTACCGGAGATCAAGTGCTACGTGGTGTCAACTACGCTTCCGCAGCAGCGGGGATTCTTCCTGACACCGGAGGAAACTTTGTAAGTAGCATGTAATTTAATTTATGTTGTAAGAACTAAAAAAAGTAAATATGTAAGTTATCCAAACATATATACATATTACGTTTACCTAATAACCAGTATTTATTTAGTAGTAGTACACAACGATTCTTAGAAATGGTTTTGTATTTATATTTTAGAACAAGTACATATAATTTTTACTTGCAAAATTTTCAAATATAAGAGCTTTTGAAAACAGTTGAACAAAAAGAACGTTGGAAAACCAATATATTGCCTTTGTAAAAAAAAACACTATATTGCCTCAAATTTATTCGCTGTGTTTCTTGAAGGATTTGTTAATTCTCATGTACCATGTATTTTTCTAAAAAGTACTTGTATACACCAAATGTTAGTTTATATGTAAATCATGAAGTAAAATGATAACATAGTTTTAGAAATAATCATTGTAATTTTATAGTTCATTTAAAATATGAAATGAAAATCTCAAAAAATATAGTTTCTAAGCGCTAGCATGGTGGTCACATGAGTATATTTCTTAATAAATATTGAAAAAATGTATATATGATCCGATGGTCAGGTGGGGCGAATACCGTTCGACCAGCAGATTCATAACTTTGAGACAACGTTAAATCAGGTGGCTAGTAAGTCCGGTGGTGCAGTGACAATTGCAGACTCGGTGGCTCGAAGCTTGTTCTTCATTGGAATGGGAAGCAACGACTATCTCAACAATTACTTGATGCCCAACTTCCCTACCCGTAACCAATACAACGCTCAACAATTCGGTGACCTCTTGGTTCAGCAATATACCAATCAACTCACCGTAATACATGAGAAAAAACAAATTAATAGTACTAATTAAACAAGAAGCTAAAATATAATCATAAACGTGTTCTTGTTTTTTTGGTAATACAGAGATTGTATAATCTAGGTGGTAGGAAATTTATAGTGTCCGGACTTGGAAGAATGGGGTGCATTCCTAGTATTCTAGCTCAAGGAAGCGACGGTAAATGCTCGGAAGAAGTTAACCAACTTGTTCTTCCTTTCAACACAAACGTCAAGACAATGATCACTAATCTCAACCAGAATCTTCCTGATGCTAAATTCATTTACCTCGATACCGCTAATATGGTCCAAGACATCACCACTAACCCAGCCGTCTATGGTAATTAACAATTGTTAGACCAACTTCTTAGTCTCGATGGCTAATATAATGGTGTTTTGATTTTGTAGGGTTTACTACTTTGGACAAGGGATGTTGTGGGATAGGACGGAACAGAGGGCAGATCACTTGTCTTCCCTTTGAAACTCCTTGTCCTAACAGAGAACAGTACCTGTTTTGGGATGCTTTTCATCCCACGGAGAAAGTTAATCTCATAATGGCCAAGAAAGCGTTTGCTGGTGACCGCACTGTCGCGTTTCCTATCAACATTCAGGAACTGGCTAGTCTCAATTAGAGACCATCTTCTTATTCAAGAAAAAAGGTTAAAGAACTTCGTGTTCTGTCCTTGTAGTTTGTTCTTGTAACGTTTTGAGTTTGTTTCATATAAAAAAACTTGAGCCACATCCTTTTGCCTCTTTCAGTGCATTGTGAAACATATATGAGAACATTAGCACTGTGTCCTGTTACGTTTTTAAGGTTGGTGAATACACATTTGATATAAACTCAACAGCGAAAAAGAAAAGCTAAATCTCATTATTCAGATGTTTTATTACAATCCAAAACAAAAAGCTTTGCATTCTACACAGCCATTTAGGCTTTTAAGTGCAGCAAAATATCTATAGACTTCACAGCAAAAGAGCAAAATACTAAAAGTCTGCAAGTTCAGAGCCACCGGTTTTAGCAGGGAAAAGTCTATAAATCTTATGTTATGAGAAAACTTGCAAAAAAAAAAATATGCATTGAATTTATAAATTTATACTTTTTAATTTTCATAAATTGATTTTGTACTTTGTAGAAAGAGAAATAAATAAGAGATTGTGCAAACTAAATGTGCATTTTTCAACATTAATGTATAGTTATATTCAATCCGAATACCCGGTCTATCCAACCCATATGTTTCGGATTAGTTGTTGTAGGTCTCTGAAAGAGACATCACATACCCTAGCTAGTAACTAAACCGAGATGGATAGTTCTACAAAATGAATACACTGGTTGGGTTGTGATGAGGACATAGGTTGCTACACACATGTTTGCTTGACTCAGCTCAATATAGACCTTGTGTGTCTGTACAACAATATAGTGTGGCAATCTTGTTGGCCTAAGAAACAAAATGAACTATACATTGCATCAATCCCTGGCTTCATGCACAGAAGGGGCAAAGAACAAAAACGCTTATGAGTTTCTATGGCTTGATGAATCCTCAAAACTTGTGTTATTGTTGTTTAAATTTCTTCTTCCTGTTCATTTCTCTCTCTCTCTTTTAGTTACCGATCATTTCTTCGGTGTAACGCTCCTGCTGCTGCCGCTACCTTGCTAATGCTTGGTTCTTCTTTTATCCATACTTTTCGACACGGGCTTTACGGACAGCTTGTTGGATCTGCTTCTCGTGCTCTTTGAGCATTTCTTCAAGATTCCCACCAGGAGGCATCAGTGGTCCTGAGTAAATGATTCTGTTTTTCATTGGCGCGTTTCCCTGACCACAGCACAAACCAACTCAACAGTTACATACCAAAACGTTATGCGGTACATATAAAGGAAAAAGAGAGGCTTACGGTTGAGTAATCTCTATTGGAACCACCAGACAAGTTTCCTGTCTGTACTATCCTAGACTTCATATCTGCATTAGTTTGCCTCTTAATGCTTCCTCCTCTGTTCCATTCTGTATCAGCAACACTTGGGTGAACCACTGAAGAAGCCTGAGCGTAGCCATTCTGCTGGGACCCCCCTCTTCTAGGTGGTTCAATCCTAAACCCGGTGCCACCTTCTTCGTCTGTTTTGAACTTATGGCTTATGCACGTGACCTTGGACTGCCCTGCGGCCATAAGCTCAGGTGTCTGAGCAGTTTTAACATCTTTTGGTTGTCCTCTTGTCACAGTCTCTCCCCTTCTTCTCTTCTTATCCTCCGCCCTTAGTCTGCAACCAAAAAAAAAAATTAATAAGAAAAGCTCCACAAGAGAGGAGTAGTGAAGTTAAGTGATGATGCCTTACTTTCTTGCTTCTTCGTTGCGAAGCTTAGCGTCAAGTTCCTTGCTTGGTTGGTATCTAGGTAAGTTTGAAGGATCAGCAGGGAGCGGCTCCGTGGTGAAGAACTGCATAGAAGAAGGTTAGTAAATGATCATTAGAAAGTTTAGTGCTTTTTAAAGGAATATTACTTCGCTCCTCAAGGCAGAAGCAGCTGAGCCACGTTTCTCAGGTTCTATTGCAAGTAACTTATTGATGAGGGTCAGAGCTGACGCAGGGAAGTGACTGAAGGTTTCCGCAAGAACAGGCTTGTAAGGGTGACTAGGTTTAAAGCTTGTTGCAAGTGGCAGAGTTGCTCTCTTCCAGTAATCTTCCGAGGGTGAACCACATAGCTTAAAGATCTTGTGCATCTGCTCAACCTGAGAAGCAAAAAAAAAGTGATTATAATCTCGCCAGCAGTGCGATACAAGAAACTACATAAAGTTACTTGAGAGTTTCATTACTTCTGTGCGTCCTGGCATAATAGGCTTTCCGGCGAAGAGCTCAGTGAGAATACAGCCTGCGCTCCAAAGGTCTATGGCTGGTCCATACTCAGTAGCACCGAGTAACAGCTCAGGCGCTCTGTACCATAAGGTTACAACGCGGCTAGTCAGCTGCAAGTCTCCATCACCTCGGTAAAAATTCGCCAAACCGAAATCACCAATCTTCAAAACACCTTCGTTGTTAATCAAGAGGTTTGATCCCTTGATGTCACGGTGGAGGATGCCTCGTCTGTGGCAATGTTCCAGACCACGGAACAGCTGTTGCATGTAGCACTTGATCTGAAAACATTGTAAGACTTGAATGTTCCAAAATTTTAAAGTCCATAGGGAAACAAAAGATGTAATACCTACCTGAGTTTCAGAGAATTTGATTCCAGGAGTTGCGGCTAGACCCGCGAGGTCATGTTCCATGTACTCAAAAACAAGGTAGAGACTACCCGAGAGTCTAGAGGTGACTAGACCTTCAAGCTTCATAACGTTAGGGTGATCAAGCTTGCGAAGAATGAGAATCTCCCTGGCCATAAACTTAACACTCTCTGGATCCATATTCACAAACCGAACTTTCTTCATCGCCACAACCTTTCCCGTTTCAAGGTCTCTTGCTTTGTACACGCTGCTGTAAGTCCCCTGTCCAATCTAATAACAATACACAAAACATAAGTTGCAGTTTAAGGTCACAAAGAGAGATTCAAAGATAACCTAACTTTGTCTAACTTCTCATATGAGTCTGCGTAGCGAGGAACCCATCCCTTAATGGCTTCTCCAGCAACAGAAGCTAGCCAAGATGGCCATTCTGGAGTCAAACGCCCTGACTGTTGCACCACGGGCATAGCCGTGACTCTTCTGGAGTGGTTCCTGCTCCGAGCTCCCACAATGACCACTGGCTTGTTACCGTTTCGATCGGATGACGTGGAGGGACGACGCGCCACTGGATAGCCATTGGCCACGACGGTGATGGAAGCTGCAGAGCTGGGACGTGAGAAAGAACCTTCCTTTTTGGATAAAGAAGAGGAAGACGATGGAGGATGAGAGATGAGATGAAGGGTGGACTTGCTGGAGTCTAAGAGCTCGTTGTTGGCTACGGCGGCGGTTGGAGTACGGGCGGTGGCGCAAATGCATCCCATTACAAAACTAAAAGACCATTCAATAAGGTCCTAAATGAAGCAAGAAGCTTGAGTTTATCTACTTGTCTACTCTGGAGATATGGTCGGCGATCAGAAAACTCTTATTTTCTTTGTTTGGATAAAAAAAAAGTGGAACGTGCGTGCCACTCAATGTCTTTTTGTCAACTCAACAACAGCTTTGTTTTTCTTTCCTCCGGTCGTAACTATGTCTCATGGGTTTCGGTCAATAGGCCCATTTTCATCTGCAAAGCCCGACAATCATTGTGTCGACATTCATGTATAATCAAACAACACCTGAAGCTAAATCAGACAGGAACCAAAGCCTATACCTTTGGAAGTAACTCAAACCATGCTTGACGATTACTCGGTCAAGCATTTTCACAAACACCTTATAGACGAATGTGGAGAGACTTGTTTAAGCTTAGGGTTAATTAAGAAGTCTCTCGTTGTAAGCTCTTTCCGCCGGAGAACGATTCTCAACAGCAAACACATCGTTCTTATACCAAAAGCAGCAACATCGACCTTCACCGTTTCGGAATCGCCGATCACGGCACTCAGCTCCTTCTAGTGCTGCAACCGAAGTAAACCGAACCGAATTATTTGGTTTTGGTTTGACACGTGACTGAAGCTGTGAAATGATTGGCGAATTTACTAACCTCAATAGGCTTTAAAGCATTTTGGGCCGACATGGACCTTTTGCTGAAAAGCCCATCACTTTTAAGCCAGTAGTAATGAATGCTAACAAGCAAGTTTTCTATGGAGTCCTTTCGTCACCCACTGCGTTTCTCGCGCGGCTTCTTCTAGTTTGCTTATCCCTTTCAAACCTCTATCTCTATTCCATGATAAATCTCAAATCATTATCTCTAGATTTTGCTATGGATATAACCCAGGTCCTTCAAGTGTGTGTATGGTATGTTTAGCACACCACGTGTTCGATGCTATGCCTCACTGAACTTTCCTCAAGCCTGATCCTTCTGATTTGATTTCAAGATTCTTTGAATATTTTCATTCTAGTGTTCGGATCAGTTGTGATTATATGCCACGTATGATGTTACGACATACTGATATTTTCTTTTCCTTCCCTACATACTGACACTGTGATACTGTCATATTTATCAATGCTGATTGAGAGTCTTTTCAAATCTCTCGGACATTACGTCAGCCACGGTCGTTTACATGACGCCTTCAAGGCATTTTCTCTCATTCGTCTTCAGTCTTCTTCAAGTGATCTCCTTTTGCAATCCGCAGCTTCTCTTTTATCCGCCTGCGTCGATGTTCGTTCATTTTCCTCAGGGCTGCAGATTCACGCTCACTGTGTCTCCTCTGGTGTTGAATATGACTCTGCTTTAGTCCCAAAGCTGGTTGCTTTTTACTCTTCCTTTAACCTCCACAGTGAAGCTCAGTCAATTAACGAGAACTCAGGCATTTTGCTTCCCTTGCCTTGGAATGTACTTATCGTTTCGTATGCCAAGAACGAGCTTTTCGAGGAGGCTATTGCCGCTTACAAGAGAATGATGAGAAAGGGAATCCGACCCGATGCCTTCACTTATCCCTCTGTTCTTAAGGCATGTGGTGAGACGCTAGATTTTGAATCTGGAAGGGTGGTTCATGGATCTATCGAGGTTAGCTCTCACAAGGGTAGCGTGTATGTCTGCAATGCGTTGATCTCTATGTATAAAAGGTTTGGAAACGTGGGTGTTGCTAGGAGGTTGTTTGATATGATGTATGAAAGAGATGCTGTCTCGTGGAACGCAGTGATAAGCTGTTATGCCTCGGAAGGCATGTGGAGTGAAGCGTTTGAGCTTTTCGATCAGATGTGGTTTTCAGGCGTAGAAGTCAGTGTCATAACTTGGAATATTGTTTCTGGAGGCTGTTTGCAAACAGGAAACTATCAAGGAGCTTTGGGTTTGGTCTCTAGGATGAGAAGTTTCCCCACGGGGTTAGATCACGTGGCTGTGATTATTGGCTTGAAGGCTTGCTCGCTTTTAGGAGCAAGACAGTTGGGGAAAGAGATTCACTGTCTTGCAATTCGCTGTTCTTACGATGGGATTGACAACGTTCGTAACACGTTGATCACAATGTACTCGAAATGCGACGATCTAAGGCACGCCTTTATAGTGTTTCAACAGAGTGAGGACAAGAGTTTGAGTACTTGGAACTCTATCATTGCCGGCTATGCGCAAGCGAATAGATCAGAAGAAGCTTCTTACCTTTTCAGGGAGATGATGCTCCACGGCCTGCATCCAAATTCCGTTACGCTTGCAAGCATTCTCCCTCTTTCTGCTCGGGTTGCAAACCTGCAACACGGGAGAGAGTTCCACTGCTACATCCTGAGGCGCGAGTGCTTCAAGGACTACACAATGCTATGGAACTCTCTCGTAGATGTTTATGCAAAATCAGGAGAAATTGTAGCTGCACAGCGAGTATCTGATTCGATGAAGGAAAGAGACGAGGTAACATACACTTCCTTGATAGATGGATATGGAAATCAAGGTGAAGGGAGAGTTGCATTGGCCCTGTTCAACGAGATGACCACATCCGGTATTAAACCTGACCATGTAACCATGGTTGCTGTTCTGTCTGCATGCAGTCATTCCAAGTTGGTCCATGAAGGCCAGAGGCTGTTTACGAAGATGCAGCGTGAGTATGGCATACGTCCTTGTCTTCAACACTTTTCTTGTATGGTTGATCTCTATGGTAGAGCGGGTCTCCTGGGAGAAGCCAGGGATGTGATTCAAAGAATGCCGTGTGAGCCGCCCAGTGCTATGTGGGCTACTTTGCTAAACGCTTGCCACATCCACGGGAACACAGAGATTGGTGAATGGGCGGCGGAAAAGCTCCTGGAGATGAAGCCTGAGAATCCGGGGTACTATGTGTTGCTTGCGAATATGTACGCAGCTGCTGGCTCTTGGAGCAAGCTTGCTGAAGTGAGGATTTTTATGAGGGACTTGGGTGTGAAAAAGGCTCCTGGGAGTGCTTGGATTGACACAGGTTCTGGGTTTATACTGTTCTCAGTGGGGGGACGCATCAAGCCCTCGAGCGTGTGAGACATATCCTCTGTTAGATGGTCTGAATCAGCTGATGAAAGACGTTGCTGGTTGTGCCATCAATGACGAGCAGAGTTCAGATGAAGAACTTCTTCAAGAAGTAGGATGAAAATGATGGAGGATAAATCATGGACATTAATGGTGGCGTTGAGTTGGAGACTGCTTCAGACGCTAATGTCAGAGCCGTTTTGGACACAATCTCCTTGGCCGTCTCCAACGCACCAGCTGCCTTTGCAGACGATTTACGTACAAGATGGGAACAGTTGCCACCGTGAACGAGTGACTGTTGTTGGCTTGAAGACTTTGTTTCCGGGGAGGAGGAAGATCGTGGGCGGGACGAGTAACGGAGACACCAAAGAAGAGATGATAGAAGCAGTGAAGCTTAACATGGTTTGTCTTCGTTTTTGTGGCTCATTTGGGTTTGATTTTGTGTGTTTTCTGTTCTCTCAACACTAACACTTTGAGCAAGCATAGAATGTTATGACCAAAACTCTACACGAACACTAGTTTTACATGTTGATAACTTTCGTAGTAAGCTAAATCGACCATCAATGTTGCTCACTCTTCTAATTTATTTATTTATTATTTTTTTTTTTTTTTGAATTATACAGAGGTATCCTGGTCCCACGTGTCGGTCCTCTGTTCCTGACGATGCCGAAATGTTAATTCCCCAGTGGCCGGGATTCAAACTCAGGTGGCGGTACTCACAGCTGTAAGTCCTTTACCACTAGAGCTAGAAGCCCCGGTTCACTCTTCTAATTTATTTAAGTTGTTTTCGTTTACAGTTACATTTAAATTTGTGCATGGCACAAGTACTACGTACCAACTTAATGGTATGTAAAAGAAAATTGTAGATGAAGATCAAGCAAGATTATAGTCGTTCGTAATATTTATTTTGTAAGAATTTATTAAGCAAGCCGCATCATAATTCCATCAGAAACGATCAGCAATTTGAGGAAATTTCCTGAGCAGCCAGGCAACTCCTTTGACAGCAGCCTAACACACAAAAAGCAAAAGATGTTTGAATCTATATCAACTCATTTTCAAATGCATCAAGCAATTTGAAATTAATAGTAGTAGCTCATATTACAATAACACTTTCTCCGGGTTTAATTGCAGGCTCGACGCAGTCCCTTACATATCTGCAACACACAACCCCACAAGAAAAAAATGACATAACTACTGTCATTTGGTTGTGATGTAGTAGCAAAGTTATGTTAAAAAAGAGTGTGCTTACACAATTTGTTTCTTGCCATCAATAACCTCTAACCGGTAAAAGCTGCAACTTTTGCTAAATGGAAAATTTTTTCCCTTCCATTCTGTCAAAAAATTGCATCTTATGATTGTAAGAATAGTATGATCTTTTAAATCACATTTGATCATCATTTAAAGCCATAAATAGTTTAAAATTTTATAAGGAATGAAGTAGAATTTACTATTTCTATTCATTTATTTGGTCACCATTTTAAAGACCGTGGGTATCCTAAAAAATTTGATGTAAAACAAAATTTCCCTAGAAACAACGCCTTAAAGGAAACAACCACGAAATCAACATAAATAATTGGACTTAATGGGGATTACATTAACAGTCTAAAGTTGCAAGTTTTTGTCATTTCTGGATCCTAAAAATGAGATTTTGTCGCCCAAGGTTCAACGATAACATATTGACGTGTTAATTAGTTTTAAATATACTTTTTCCTACAACTGAATTTCAAATTAAGCCTTGTAGCCTATGATGAACTTTTTACGGGTGAGTTTTGGAAGCTCACCAAGATGCCACGAAACTCCAACAGCTGAGGAGTCTTCTTTCGAAATGTCATCTATCACAAACTGCATGTCCGTACTAGTTGCATCTATGAACTTTCCGAAAAACTCTAGAATTGCCTGTAATGGTTTGATCAAGAACAACATTAGCTTTAAGTAACGTTTTCGAAAGAAAGACAAAAAGTAAAAAGAATATACAAACCGTTCGGCCAACGAAGGGAGATGAGAAAATGAGATCTTCGTAGACGCAGTCCTGGGCAATGAGGTCCCTAGCAGAGGATAAATCATTGCTGTTAATGGCGGTGTAGAAGCTGGAGACGATCTCATACGCAGGCGTTTTGGGAACAACGTTGTTGGCCCGCGACGGCAATGCAGCTTTGGTAGCAGGAACATAGGATGTGGACAATAGCCGCCGTGAAAGAACAACGCTTCTTGGTGTGACCACTTTGGTTCCGAGGAGAGAGGAAGACCTCAAAGAAGAGATGAGAGAAGTAGTGACGCTCATCGTTGTTTACTTGATGTCTTCGTTTTGGTGGTCATTCTCATCATATATATATATATATATATTAAGAGCTCAGTGATATTCAGTATTTGCTTATTCATTTCAATGCATCTAAAAATCAACATAAGGCGGCTTAAATTATGGAGAATCGTGGAATTTTCCTATAACAAAATTGAATTGTATTCGTACACACGGGAAAATAGTTGTACATATATTTTTTTGAGTAATTGCATCCTCTATACACGTTAGAAAGATAATTTAGGTAATTGGAAAAGTTGATATCTGCTCCTGTTTATAATAGACGTATGCCCAAAACTAACCCTATATGTATGTCCAAAACGTCGCTTTCATCAGAGTTCCCTGACACAACGTGATTTGATTGATATTCGACGTCGGGGACAAAATGGTAAGTTTCCCACCACGCCTTTATCACCATATCCAAATAAAAAGTTAACAGCTATGAAACCTAAATATCTTTCGTTCCTTGTATTTTCAGCGAAATGGCCCTTTTTTTTTAGTAATTTTCTACTACTAGTTCTTTATGTCTATTCATATCTTTGGAGAATTAATTGTTGAATTTTTTTATAATAATTTTGAATAATGTGTATAATAAAAAGTTTCTACGAAGTTATAGAGAGATGTTGAATTTTCTTATAACAATTTTGATTTGTTACGTTGAAGTTTTAGTAATCAATACTATTTTTTTATAGAAATTTTAACTATTAATGAAATTTAAGGTTTAGATTTTAGTGTTTATAGTTTGAGGTTTTGGATTCAAAGTGTAATTGGAATCACACTAAAGTAATTAGACGAAAATTATAAAGAATAAAAGAGGAAAAAATTGAAACTAGAATAAATAAATAAAATGAAAATATATAAAATATTCACTTATTTATATATTTTTACTCTGAGTTTAATTTTAACTAAGAGTATAAAAAAATTTACTCCCCCCAATCAATAAAAAAAAAGAAGACTTGAAATAAAACAGAGACCCATGGCACGTTGTTGATAATTGTATCCTGCAAACCATAGTCTTTCGCTCGCCACAAGACATGATCCAGGTTAATAAGTATCGATGTGCACGGGAATAAGCCCGGAAAGTGGGGTATGTCGGCCAGAGCCCACGCTTGCACCGTAGGCGGGCATTCGAAGAGCAGGTGGTTGCGCGTTTCTTCCTCCGCTCCGCATCTCGGGCATGAACGCTCATTTCTGCAGTGCCGATCTGCGAGTGAACTGCAGACTGGTATACAATTGGATAGCGCCTGCCAAATGAATTGTTTTATTTTTTTCGAGGTTTTGAGTGTCCAAACTCGGGCCTGCAGGGCCATGGCGCTTGGTTCCAGGACAGGAGCAGGTTCGGAAGCATCCATTGTTTCCATGGCCAGAGCATACCCAGTTTTTACAGAGTAGACTCCTGACTTGGTGTGGCTCCAGCAGTACCTTGTTCCACGAGAGGATCACGTAGGTTTAAGACTCTGGATGAGGGGGATATCCTCGGGGGCCACTAGTTCGCGCAGGAGGTCTAGCTTCCAAGCTCCCGAGTTTGGCTCCAGCAAGTCGACAACTCGGAGTGCGGGGTTGAAAGAAGGGCCGCAAGGAATGGCTGGGCGCGCCGGTTTTGTGGGAATCCAAGGGTCTGCCCAAACCAGAGTGCTATGGAAAGCTCGGAACGACAAAGCCTTCAATGGCAAAGATATCTCTCCGCTGGAGACTATCCAGACCGCCAAAGCCGAGGCTGAAAGCTGGCGTGTAGCACAAGCCATAGAAGAAATCCACGATGAAGATGATGATGGAATCACCCCGGCCAGCACCATCACGACCACACACGCTCGCCCTGTATGTTCCATTGACGCCTCCTGGCACAAAGAAGACAAATGTTTTGGTGGAGGAATGGTCCTGACGACCGAGGATGGGATGACGACTTCTGGTTCATTTGCTAGTAACCAAGTCTTAATCCCCCTGCACGCGGAGTTCCAAGCTCTGCTGTGGGCCATGAAATCCTCTATCCAGTTAGACCATAGCTCAATGACCTTCGAGACGGACTGCCTTCGACTGGTCAATCTACTCGAAGAAGATGAAGAAGACAACTGGCCATCTTTGTTGGCTGAATTTGATGACTTCCATCTTATTCGTTCTGTGTTTACTTTTTGCTCTATATCTTTTATTCCTCGTACTATGAACTTCCGAGCCGACCACCTTGCTAAGGGAGCTCGGTCTCGAGGCTTTTGCTTCTCCCATGTAAACTCTCAACTCCCAAGCTGGATGGCTCCAGAGGCCACCCTCTTGGCAGTTTCTTAATAAAATATGGAGCTTTCGATGTCAAAAAAAAAAAAATAAAATAAAATAAAACAGAGACATTATTTTTTCTGTTTCATGTCCAAAAATTAACTGAATGGAAGGAAAACACTTTTACTCTATTAATTTTACTATAATTCAACTGAACAATCACGTCCTTAATCTATATAATATTTATTTATATTAAATTTTTTGTTAGAGGTAATTTTGTATGTATATCTTATCAAATTATAAATGTGATTTTGTTGATTTTCAATTATTTTGTGATAAATTGTTTTTTTTTTTGGAAGTCAGTGCAGCCAGTACCAGGGTAACTGCTAACGAGTAACGACCTTAGCTTAATCAAGTGGTGACTGGTGAGTGTCAGTCACCATGTAAGCAGTGTCGTCTCGATTCCTACGTCTCTTCCAGTGACGTCGAGCTCCAACCACCGTCCTCATCTCCCCTCAAAGCAGAGCTCCGGCGAAATCTCCGGCTAAACCTAGCAGAAGTAGACGCCCTTCACCTTTTCCAGCCAAAAAGCCCAAACCTTTCAGGGAGAGAGATGCTTTTCCCTTCTTCTCTTCCGCTTGTCTCCCGTACATGTTCATATCCGCATCAATGGGTTAGAGAAAAACGACTTCTTTGGGTCAAAACTCGTTCTTTTGTACACTTCGCGCGGTTTGATAAGACGCACAGAAGGTGTTCGACGAAACTACTAACTGAAATGTTTACAACAGTTCTTCCTGTTTGTTCAGAGCTGAGGGATATAAAGCAGGGAAAAGAGATTAATTGTTATGCTTTAAGGAATCTTTTCTTGCCAAATGTATGATTAGTCACTTCCTTGATGGTGATGTACTCAAAGTGCGGTGTTCCGGAGTATCCTGTCAGACTGTTTGACAGGTTGGTTGGAGCGGAGTAATGTTAAAGCATGAACCGCCATGATTGACTGCTATGTGGAAAACAAACAGGCCAGATTCTGTTACAATGGGTAGGGTTTTGACTATCTGCAGTGATTTAAAGCTTTGAAGCTGGGGAATGAGATTCATGTGCGCATTCTGTAAAAGGATTTCGAGTCGATCCCTTTTGTTTCTTCAAGAATCATCAAATATGTATGGACAATGTGGAGATCTCAGAAGTGTTAATCTCTCTTTCGGTACTGTTGTTGGGCTCTCTGACATGGACCGCCATTATATGTCAAAAGCATCAAGTAAGTTGCTTGAAGAATGCTTAAAAGTATATTCTGTTTTCTTGTCTGCAATAGCTTGCATTTATAGGATATACTGGTTTTGGTTCCTGAAAAATGGAAGATCTACATTGAACTCGATCAACTTGTAAAGAATCTTGCTCTATAAAATGTAGATTTACCTAAATATTAGTCAATGGTTTGTTTAGGAAAGAAAGTCAAGAGAAGGCAAAAGGCTTGTTAAAATTTTTAAAAAAATCTTATAGTTTTCATATGGAATTACATAAGCAGATGAGGTTACAAACAATAGGAAAAAAAATAAAAAATAAGTCACACCTCGCAATTTCTTACACAGCTTGTAAAATAGAGGAAGCCTAAAATAGAAGCTGTGTGTCTTTTTTTTTTTCACCAAATTTTGTTATATTAAGATTGGGGCCCAAAGCCCAAATACCCAACAACAACCAGCCACAAAAAACATTGGGCTCCAAACGAAAAGGCCGAAGCCCAAATACATTAAACGGGCTCGAAGGCCCAAAATCCAAACACCGCAACCCGAAAGCCCAAGAGAGAAAGACTGATGTCGGCCGCCTTCTCGCGATCCGCACCATCGTCTCCATCTCAACTACCACCGGAGAATCACCCACCGATTCACCGCGCCACACCGGAGCTCTTAGACTCCTCGCCTTCTTCACCGCGACCGCCAAACCTCCCAGGACCACCTAATCTCGGAGAGGATTAATCGTGACAGAGATCTCATCCGCCATAGTTCAATACGAGGACCCAGAAGGAGGCTTCGCTCAAGCAACAACCTTTACTCCGGATAGCTTCCATCGTCCTCCGACGAGAAACTCATCCAACAAACCCTAGTAATTAAGCATTCTAGGCCATTGACTTAACTGGTATTATATTATGACTTTGGCATTAGGGGTCCCAAAGAGAGTCAGTCTGGTATGCATCCCACACATCATTGTCAAACCCCATTGGGTCATCATATGATGAATGCATCAACATGGTAGGAGATCCCAAAGTTGACTCGTTGATCGCTTGAATTTCTCTGGGCGAGAGTCTCACCATCGTTGTACCTACGTTGGAGGAGCTTGAGGTGTCCACTTGCATGGCTGACTCTGCTGGCTCTGTTCTGAGGTAGAGTGCTGCCTGATGAGCTGCCATGCGAACGCTGTCTGCGCTAGAGTCTGCAGGACGTGGCAGGCTGTTGACGAGCTCGGGGAAGTTGAGACGAGCCCCTTGTCCCCTGAAATGGAATGCTGCAACGTCATAGGCGGTTGCAGCCATTTCAGGAGTCTCGAAGCTTCCTAACCAGATACGGTTCGTGGTCCCCGGTTCGCGGATTTCAGACACCCATTTGCCCCATTTTCTCTTCCGAACTCCTCTGTAGGCAGATGGTATACCACCTTGACCATCATTTCGCGCATTGTTACTACGACCAGACATGAGCAAACGCAAACCTACACAAGGTTTTTCTTAAAATGTTTGCTGTTTTAGTGTTTTGTCTGCTTTGGATTCTGATGTTGGAATGTTAACAATGGCTTGCAGTTATTTATAGGTGTGTATTAGTGTCTTAAACAGCAGATAAAAGCATGTAGACGTTTAATAATAATGTCAAAAGCTTCAAAAGTGTAGCTTCCAGGAAACTTCAAAGGTGGGTTGTGGGTTTAACAAGTGTTATATCTCAGATGGAGAACTGTAGATTCACTTATTATTGTGATTATAATAATGAGAATTGAGAATATAAAGGAAGGAGGCCGAATCTGGATTTTGTTTTAAAACTGAAAAGAAGTGTAGTGAAGAAATGGAAGTAGTAGAAGGAAGCAGAGAGAGTGGATGGGTTTGGATTCTGATGTTGAAGACGCGGTTTTGTTGCATTAGCTCTGTTCTTTTACAAGACGCTGCGTCAGCGGTTTGCGGCCAAATGTATAACCTTTTTTTTGTTCACGCATCTGGAGAGCAACACCGGTGGCGGTGCTTTTGCCTATCAAAAATAATCGCAGCGACTATCTAACTGCCGCTACTTTTAACAGCGTCACAAACGACACCGGAAACCTTCGCAAAAATAATCGCAGCGTCAGCTTCATTGATTTTCCACCATTTTTTTGTTTATTTTGATGCTCAGTTTTTGGCCGCAAGCCGCTGCGTCCGCGTCTTGTAAAAGAACAGAGCTATTATCTGTGGACCCATTTGTGATCCATTCCATAACTTTGTAATTGCTAAAGCTTGATGGAGAAAGTGAATTTTCCTCAAACGAATGTCAAAGATCATTGGATCATGTACTCTTTGGGAGTCAATTCAAATAGAATAAAAAATTAATTGGCAATTCATTTCTCTTTTGTAACAAATAAATTCCCAAACACTTTCCGGAGTCAACTAAGAAACTTGAAATATCAATTATAATCCTTTTTTGTATTGTAGCAGAGTATATTTCATATTTCATGTCAGAATATTGGTTTTAAAAATTCATAGCCAATTTATTTATTAATAAGGTATGGTACATTTTACACAGAACTGATAAAATTCACATGAATTTCTTTTTGAAATATTTTTTGAAAAATCTTCTATTAATCAGTTTTATACACATCACTAATATATTTTCATCTTATCTAAAAAATTTGATGTAGTATTTACATTGATATCACAATACGTCTCTCTTCAAATGATCACACAAATTATGGGATTCTTCAACTTCTAGCAACACATGTAATCCATCCTGTACTGACATATTCAACCTAAGAACTTCTTATCTAACCATTGTTGCACTATGAGAAATTCTTCACCTAACCCTTACAACAACATTCGACATATGTCACTGTCATCTTTATTTGCAAAGTTATCTTGAAGGCCACTCCCTTCACAAGAGAACATACATAGTCTTTGCACAGGATTACCGAACTTGAGAGACTTTTTAATTATCTTACAGATTTTTACCCTTGTGATTCTAATACCATTTGTAGGCTTTTAAATTCATGTTCAACTCTATACATTATTATGATATTGCTCGCTTTGGTCGATTTCATAAAATTCGCAAAAATTTGTTTTCGGGTTCTTTTCAAAATCTCGTATGCTAATTATAGTTGAATACTATTTATCTGATATAATATTTGTCTAAATTCCTAATATAAGATTGGAATTAATATTCCAACAAAATATAGAAATTGTAGTATTTCCTCCGATAAGATTATAAGAACTAGATCCTTTCTCCGCGCTACGCGCGGATAATATATTTAAATTTGCTACATTTATTATTTTTATTTGTATGTGAATTTTTGTATATTAAATTATATATAACTAATTTTTAAATTTAATTTTTTATATATTTTTGGTTTGAAGTAATTATTTCTATTATATGTAACATAATTAACTAATAAAATATTTAGAATCAAGTCCAAGATTTTTATAGTTATGTACAAAAATATAATTATTTGAAAAATAATGAATTATTAAACAAAATAATTCAAATTTTTAACATTTGAAAGATAATGAAATATATGAATTCATAACTCAACTATTTTAATAGTAAAATTAGGGCTACATAAAATATCCAGACTCGAAGATCCGACCTAAATCAACCCAGAAATCAGGCTTCCGAACTCGATCAGATATGTGGTAAATAACCGAATGGGTCCTAAATTGATGTATCCGAAGATCCGGAACCCAATATGGTCTAAACCAAGAATCAAATGAGTAACCGAAGATATCCAAATTTTTTATATATATCTAAAAATATTAGTTACAATTGTACATATAAGTATTTTAATAATATAATTTAAAATCACAAGTTAATTATATTAGGTAATTTCAATATTTTGTGTGTTTTCGGTTAAAATAGGATAGCGTGAATAAAAATGCTCAAAAAGTGTATATAATGAATTTTTTTGGTTATTATTGATACATTTGGATAGTTTGGATACAAAATAATTGAATTAAATTGGGTAATATGGCTACTTTTAGTACGAATATCTGAACTTGTTTAAGATACATTGCTATTCGGTTATTTTCAGGGGAAAAAACATTTTATAATTTTGTATAAAATTTTATATATTTTGAATTTGTTAAATTTTTTATTTTTTACTTCTATGTATTTTTTTATCGTTTTACATTGTATTCAAATTAATTTTAAATAAATAAATTTTATAATATAATAGCTGAATTTACTTGACTGGAAATTATTTTTTTTAGTTAAACCGAAATGAATATTTTTTTTTTCTTTTTAGAAAGTCTCGTTTAACAACAACTTTTGGTTTTATAGTTTCTAGATTTGTTAAGTCAAATTGTTAAAATTTTCAATCTTGGAATATGATCTCCCACTATATTTTTCTTATTCAAGTATGATCAGGAATTATATAAGTGCTAAATAACATTCATAGATAGCTTTGACGATACTCTCCCGATTCCGACTGCCGATACATGAAGCCATGTAGCCCAAGTATGAGAAACATCTACATGATTCTTAGGAGATAACTTGATAACTTCCTCATTCCATCATAACTATACATAAGACACATAGATATTTACCTCAATCAAACCAACAGAGATGAGTTTTACAATGGCTGAAAAGCAATATTTACCCCTAAACTTTCAGAATTGCTAAAAAGCAAATTGGGTAGCATTAACATGTAACCAAACCTTGCAATGACATTTACAATTTAGCAACAAAAAAAAAACAGAGATGAGTTTTGGTCACAACACTCTCTATTAAGGTTCATCTCTTTTAGTGTATTTTTTTTTTCCTTTTTAGAGCATCCACAAGGCCTGGAAATGGAAGGAGGATGAAAAAGAATGTCTATCCACAAATATATTATTAAATAATTAAAAATATAAAAAAAAAAGAGTATCTTAAACCACAGTTTTTAGAATCTATACTGAACCTCTACTGCCTACATGTCTTTTTTTTATTGATTTCATTTTTCTTTTCTAATTAAAACTTAATTACTTAATATAATCATAATAAAATAATAATAATAAATGAGCCAAATACTCAAATTCAGATACTGGCAGATGGTCATGCTCTTATGTTTAGATTCTTTATATGATAAAATGATTATGTTGTTATATTTAACAAAAATTAAATTGTTTTTACTCGTTAAGATGAGGAAGGCAGGGGCTAAGCAAGATGATCAGTAATGGTGAGCATTGAGGATTATGGTGATTATTTGCATGCACGATTAGCTTAGTAGGAGGTTGACACAACACCTACAAACTTTTTGACCTATAACATATTCTATGTGGAATAAACATATATGAATATGTGTTTTTTTTTTGTCGTAATAATATATGTTTTTAGCGAGTTACATATCATTCATCTAAGTAGTAAAAAGAATGCCAAAATTTGAGAAACTATGTAAGCACATAGTTTTGTTATGTTTTGTTATGTTTGTATCAACCAGACAATTTGAAGATAATAGACGTAAGAAAAAAGTGTGGTTTTACACCAAACATAACAAAAAAAATTATGTGGCACATTAGCTTTTGACGTACACATTGTTTTGGGTCTATACCATGGAGCTTCGAGTTACGATTTCAGAATCTTGTAGCCAGAGATTACTCAGAAGAAGCATATAAAAATGGTTCCATCAAGGTTTTGCCGATGAGGTATCTCAACTCGATCTCACCGGAGAATCTTGTTCTTTTAATGTAAAGAACACATACAAAGAAGAAAATTTGGATTGTATTAGCTTTACTAAGTTTAACACTGATACGTTTGGTATTTGGCACAATAGCAGCACAGAAATTCATCCGACACTGTAAGAGAACTGACCAATTCCCAATTGCTGATATCTTCAGAGGTCCATGAGCTTTCATAAATGACTGCAGGAAGTCATCGAGAAGCCAACTTGATTTGTCATGTGCGATTCCAATTATGTGAAAGATACATTCACCTCCGACCAACAACTCCCATCGGAGCAACTGGCAGAAGCTTAGTAGACGGCTGAACAACTTCACAATCTTAGCCAGAAGGCTTTTCAGCGCTAGTGGCGGGTTATGGGTATATCACGTCTAACAAAGGAAAACCCATCCCTATCATCTTATTCAAGGTTACTGCCCCTTTAATCTAAATAAGATAAAGAAAATGAACCTATAAGAATGTACATATCCTGCAGGAGTACGTATCAGTGTAACAGTTACATGCCCCAAACTTATGGAGAGTTTTCCTATGTACGATTTTAGAGACAATGATGGTTCTTGAACTACTCCTTCTCAAGTGTGGTTGGATATCAGGTGGAAGGTCGAGGACGTCAAGTCCTTTTCTACACGCCAGATCACACACAGTTTGTGTTCTATTGTGCCTGCACACAGTTACACCAAGTCGTTACAATCGGTGAAAGTCACTGACACATGGCTTTTAGAAATGGTCACTGAAACATCAAAAAATACAGGGCATTGTTGCCGTTTCTGGATAAGATTTGGGATGATGCTTATACCAGTCTTATCAAAAAAAAAAATCGCTTTAAACATGAGTCCTGCTTTAGTTTCCATTTGCTAATCAACTGCAATTGTTTATTATATGGTTAACTGAAACAGTTTAGATGATGCAGAGATACAAAGTAAAAGATAAATAATTTTTTTTTGATGAATGCTGGCCTTACAGATTTTTAAGATGAGACCAGTTGCCAATACACTCTGAGATGGTTCCTAGAAGTGATTGTCACTTACCCTTCTGCAGTTGAAAACACAAAAAACAGTTTAGGACTATTAAATTTACCTTCTTGGACTACTTATAGGTTTTTTTGACGACCTCGTCATTAACTGAGGTGAGAATTCATAAGTTTCAAAGAAGTTCATACTACAGAAAAACAAAGTATACATAAGGTCAGGAAGAATTCAGCAGGAAAGCTTAAAAGTTAAAACCAAAAAAAAAGGTTTAGCTCAAACTAATATATTACAACTCTAAATACTACTCCACTGCATCCAATCAAGAAAAAATATTCAAATTTACACACACAGAATCAATATTCTTATGAGGGGGAGAGATGAGAGCCACCTTGATCCAGAGTTGATGACATTGGCATGACCGGGGAAATATAGATTCTACGTCGTAGTTCTTCTTCTCCTCGGCAAAATTGGATGTGAAGAGGTAGATTATATAGTGATTGCACTAACGTGAAGTGAAGCATATCTTACCCAATCTGAGTCTTGCCAATACCAGGTCTCCACCTGCAGAGAATAAACAAAGATTAAAACTATAACTTGTTGCTACCAAACTCTTTAAGGGAGATGGGGATTACCAATCTCTGTGACATCCTTACAGCTTATTCCACCTCCAATGGAGATGAAGTCCCAGCGCAAGCTACTTCAATACTATCATTCAAGGATTTCTCACCCGAAGCTACTTGAATGCTATCACCTGAAGCATATTTAACAGTGGTGTATTCGGCAACAGTCTCACCATTTCTTTGTGCCCCAGACTCATTCTCAAAGCAATCCTTATCCGCTCCTTCACGTTTCCCAGCCTCTTGTTCTGTTTCCATACCAGCTGATACATCAACATTTTCCTCCTTGTTTTCCTCTTCAGTACCATCATTCCTTGTTTCCTCGATCACTTCAGCCACCAGCTGTTTCTTCTCAGGAGAGATGATTCCATTTTCAGGAAAAGAACATGTAACTTTCTCGTTCGCATTCTCTGCACCTGATTCCCCTTCGTCACCATTCATTTTGGAAGTCACAAAACCTGGTGCAGCCTCTCCCTCAGTTATATGTTGCAGGTTTGCCTCACCATGGGTCTCTCCACTAACCTTGGAATCTTTCACTTCCTTGTCATTGCTATTCTCTTCTTCCAGATCATCCGTGGAATGTTCAGGAGTTGACTTTGAAGGTAAATCCTCGTGCAACCCATCATCGGCTTGGAAACCGTCAATAGCTTCCACAAAGACAACATCAGAAACCAGTAATATATTGTTCTCTACTTGGTCATGGATGATTCTATTGTCTCCAAGCTTCTTCTCTTCCTTCTCTGACCTGCTCAGAAGCATAACCAAAACGAAATCACCAATCATTGCACCAATCAAACAAAAAGACTTAAGGTTTGATATAAATTCCAACAACCCTAACAATAAAATAGAGTAGAAACAAAACAATAGCTCAGGATTATCACCACAAACTATAGAGTACTCGTCTATTTTCAAAGATATACATAGAAGAAGAATTCATTGAAAATGAAACCATAAAAGCTTACCCGAAAGAGAGGAGAACAGCTTTCTTCTCAGGGGAGACGATTCCATTTTCAGAAAAATAAAGTGTAGCTGTCTCGCTGACATTCCCTGCACCTGCTTCCCCTTCATCACCATTCATTTGGGAAGTCACAAAACCTGGTACAGCCTCTCCCGTAGTTATATGTTGCAGGTTTGCCTCACCATGGCTCTCTCCATTAACCTCTGGCACTTTCACTTCCTCTGAAGGCAAATCCTCGTGTAACCCATCATCGGCTTGGAAAGATTCAGGCTTCGAACTGTCGATAGCTTCCTCAAAGACCTCATCTTCGGTATCCCTCGCATCAACATCAGAAACCATCAATTCAATTCTCTTTACTTGCTCTTCGCTGACTCTATCTGCAAGCTTCTTCTCTCCCATAGCTGACCTGTTCACAACCATCAAAAAGAAAATCCTTCAGTGAACCAAACGCCACCAAGAGCTCCAAGTGATTCATCACAACCTCTGTCTGAGAACCAGACAACCAGATTCCTTCTGATCTCCTCTTCCTTCTGACGTTCCTGAAGACGTCATGCATCGTATCGGCCGATCCTTCATTCCCTTAGAACTCGTGCAGATACCACGGCTCAGTTCTGTGAATCTCACGATCTTCTCGTTTCTCCTTTGTTCCTCCGCCGAGGTTCTCTGGTTCTCAGACGGAGGTTGAGCCGGCGACGGCAAGGTTTTCTGCGGCAAGCCTCCATCGCTGCGTTTAGATCTCCTCGGAATCCTTCGAGATAGAATAACACTTCTTTTAGGATCACCGGATAACGTGGATTAAGAGAGGAAAAGCAAAGGGTTTCACGATTCGATCTAGCAAAACAGAATCTGGAAAAATGAAAAAGGGAAACGTCGAACCTCTTGGATCGCAAAAGGCGTGAAGAAGAACCAAAGCACGGAGCTGGGCTTGATGACATGTCAAAAAGAAATCTCTTGATTGGCTGATTTAATTGTCCTACGTGGACAGCTTCTCTGATGCTCATATAACCCTTTTAGTATAGGTTAGATTGTAAGTGTTTCTAGGCATTTGGACACTTCAGTAAAAAAAAACATATTGCCGAACTATCTATAATCAATAATCAAACTCTCGACGTTCTAAATCTATAGCGACTAACAATTGGACACTTATTTTATGTTTTATTTTGTACTGAATTGGGGTTTCTTACCCCCAATGCTCTGAAAAAAATGTTAGATTTTTTTTTTTGGCTCCTAGAAGATTTTGTTTCTTTTGATGTTTAAGTTTTAGTCACAAATGATATATTTTTATATGTGTGTAGTTTAGTTATGCGAAACGGGATATATTCAAGTCGCAATCTTTGCTTTACAAGAATTGTCTTGGTCTGAAAAGAAGAAACGTTGTTGTTTTCTTTGTCGGGAAAGACAGCAGATAAAAGTTCAGGTGAAAGGAGACAGAAACAAAGGGATTTCAATAACAAGAGGAGAAAAAGAACTACTGTAGCTGAAACATGTGTGACTGTTACCTTTATCAAACAAAAAACTATTCAATTTTAGTAAAAATCTGTGACAGAGAGTTTAGAAAGTTAGAATCAGAAGCACACGAAAAGTTTATTTATACCACCGACTTAATTTTTTATCTTATATTCCCTGTATACTAAAATGATGTTTTAGAAATTTTAAATAGGAAGAAATATATATTTGATTTGGTAAAATGATTCCTACTTGTAAATAACAATGAAATGTGTTATTACATATTTGAATAGAGACTGAAGCTTTATTTTTAGATTCATTAAAATAATAAAAACACAAAATATATTTTCTCTGTTTTACAAAGAATGTCAATTTGATACTATAATCTCTTTCAGAAACAATAGTTGCATTCATTGTAAAAAAGTTTTTTGAGGTGAATAAATTTAAAATTCATTCAAAGAAAGAAGAATGTTGTTTTGACATTTTCACACATAGTAAGAAATGATTGAAATTTATTTATGTTTTTAGTAATTACGCATATTTAACCAAAAATATTTAGATAAATGAAATTATTTTTAAAATCAATGCATTTTGCGAATAATATTAAGTTTGAAGTAGATATAAATTGCATTATAATTATAATTATAAAATGACATGGTTTGAGTAATAAGATAAAAATGTGTATGTTCTTTTTGTAAAACATAGTGAGTATATAAAACTATCAAATTCAAAAGCCACTGACAGTAAAATTTCCGGCTAACTACCATTGTCAAATCATATTAGATTTATGGTATATCAACAAAAAAACAAAAAATCCTTGTGAATACTTCTTCTTTCCATTTTGTTATTTGTATTGTACTTTTGGGTTTCCTCAGTGTAAGCACTGAAATGGGTCTAACGCGTCAAGGAAAACAATGAATCGAACCCCATATAACTCATTTCCCAGTAAAAGATACAATGATGTATGGATATAACAATGCGCTGATTCATTATATATAAAATACATTAAACACTCACAAGACTAGTGTTTAAAGAGCTTATTCAGGAGCTTAATTAAATAATTTAATAGAAAAGTGTGGTTTCCAACAATGGAAGATGTTCATTGGGTCTCATATAGTATTGATGATGAACATCGAGAGAAAGAGAGATGAATATGTGCTTGAATGCGAAAGAAGTAGTGGTGAATTGCAGCTGGATTCCTATTTTGGGGACTTATTAATACAAAGGGTGGTGAGTTGCAGCTGGATTCCTGTTTTTGGATGTACATAATTAGTCTTAATTATTAGTTTAATACAAAAAACTGAAAAACATAAGTACATTCCTTTTGTCCGAAGGAGGCAACATAGTACGACTTCTTGAGATCCTTTAAGTTGACGACTATACGTAATGTCGGCGTGAGGATCGTTGACTCCTTTGTTATATGGGCCTCTTCCCAACCGTTAAGTGGCTAAATTTCTTATTTTACTGTTATGAAGGATTTAATAAGCTCAATAAGTTTCCGCTCACCTTCGTGGGAAGCCGATCATTACATCTCGTGTGAAAGACAGTGTCCAAATATTCTTGGTGTTTGGTTCACAGCCATCTCAACTGGACTTAATGTGACCAAGGCTCTAATTGTGACTACTTGGTGTTTGGTCGTGTAGTGAATATTGACATATACACATGAGAATAAACATCTCCTGGATTAGCTTCTTCCCTTCAAGTTGTTTCTCTCTTTCTCAAATTGTGTAAATTTTGTTCTGTTTTCTTACTTCCACCATATTATATTATTTTGACAGCTGTTATGCTATTTTCATATATACGTTTTTTTTTCTCTTAACGGTTGCTGAATCCTTCATAAATATAAAGCTGAGTTATTTGTTAAATGTTGGAATCTCTCCAATTTTCTTTTAGGATTCGGATGAGTAACTTATGTGACCCTAAAAATTAATAATATGTCATGACAATACCAAGAATCCGAGGATCATACAATAAGTTGAAGATTTGAGTAGGAAGAAGTTCTCGCATACATTTTTAACCAAAGACACGAAAGAGGTCTTTCTACTATTACAAATCCCATCAAAATACAAAACACATAAAAAATTAGAACAAATGCTTAGAGCTACTGCAACAAAGATGAAGATATCAATCACTTATGGTGACTCTGAGTTTTCTTCGACCAACTTTTATGATAGCATGAAGTAAAGATATGTCCGATCACCAATCCACAAAACAGACCAGGTCCGTAGGCTATTGCAGCTGCTACCCAGTTAAACAATTGTTCCTCTGAATCCAACACTTCCTCTGGTTGCTGTGTTGCAGGAAGCGAGCCATGATTTTTTCCACAGATTTCTTCGAGACCAAAGAGTCTAGAGTTGTCGGAGAATGAAGAACAGCTTTGTCTTTGAAACTGTGTGCCTCGTGGCACTGGACCTTCAAGAAAGTTACTAGAGAAGTTCATGTATGACAGAGAAGAGAGCTCGCCAAGAGTTTGAGGGATTTGACCTGACAACTTATTACACGACAGGTCCAACGTCTCGAGCTTTGTCAGATTCGCCAAGGATCGTGGGATATCCCTTGTGAAACCGTTACCTGACAAGTTGAGAAGATGCAACTCCTTCAAATAACACAAAGATTCAGGGATCTCGCCGTAAATCATGTTTCCGGAAAAATCAATGGCTCTGAAGTCTTGTTGGATCCGCTCAAAGCTCGTCTCTACTCCTTTAATCACCATAACCATCGTATTACGGTAAAAGACAGAATCGTTAATGATATCAGCCATGTAAGGGTCATCTTCCTCCCTCATTTTGGTCATCTCACGCCAGTTGGAGAACCAGTGAGGTGGCAGAGTTCCTGTGAAGCCATTGTGTGAAATATCGATGACTCTTAAACTCTGAAACCCAACGGAAACGTTGAGATGATACAACGGCCCGTAGAACTCGTTTGATCTTAGGATGAGAACGTGTAATGATGGCAGTGATCCCAACCATGACGGAAACACGTCTTTGCTTTCCACGTTTACAAGTTGAATAGCTTTGCAGTTGATCAACGACTTTGGAAGAATGCCCTCAAGCTGGTTTCGACTCACGTCGAATGATCGTAACTCGGTAGCATTAGCAAACATATCTGGAAGAGTTCCACTGAAACTGTTGTTACGCAGAATCAAGTCCGTAAGAGAATCAATGGAGTTCCTTAAACATGGAGGAAACGAGCCGTTGAAGAGATTGTTGGACAAATCCAAGAAGCTCAACCCTCTAGTCTTGCAGATCCAAGAAGGGAATGGTCCGCGAAATGAGTTTGAGTTCAGATCCAACGCTTGGATGAGTGTTTCTTGTAAAGGGTTTTCAAAGCTGCTGAAAAAATTGCGAGAAAGCGTCACTGTTGTCAATCTCCATAAGCAAGAGGGTACTTCACCTTCCAACATGTTGTTAGAAAGATCAAGTACATAGAGGTTGGCTAGCTTTGATATAGACCTAGGGATTGTCCCAGTGAAATTGTTGTTTTGAAGATATAATGTTTGGAGGTTGAGAAACTTAGATATGGATTGTGGGATTAGGCCATCAAATTTGTTACTAGCAAGGAATAAATCCTCTAGCTTAGCCAAAGATGGAGAAAAAGATGTATTAGGAAACTCTATAGGTCCTGTGAAATGGTTAGTTTCCAAAGAAACAGTTTGTAAGGAAGAAATAGAGAATAAGGATTTAGGGAAAGGTCCAAAAAATGAGTTATTACTAACATCAAAATGCTCCAAGCTGTGAAATCCACTCATGTCAGATGGAAGCGTGGATGTGAAGTTATTAGAGCGGAGGCTGATATGATAAAGCTTGGTTAAGTTGGTGAATGAAATAGGAATAGTGCCGTTTAAGTTGTTTTGGCCAAGTGACATGACTTGTAGTTTGTTAAGGTTTCCGATGGAAGCCGGAACTTGACCTACCAAACTATTAGTGGAAAGTTGAAGGTAGAAGAGATAAGAAAGGTTTCCTATTGAGGAAGGAATCTCTCCTATGAGCTGGTTGATCCCAAGGCTAAGGTATCTGAGCTCGTTTAGATTGCCTATTGAACTTGGGATTGTTCCACTAAGAGTGTTACCCCCAAGGTTAACGTGTCTTAGCCTCTTTAGATTGCCTATTGAAACAGGAATATCACCTACCAGATCATTGTGAGAAAGGTCAACTAGTGTGAGACGAGATAGGTTTCCTAGTGAAGAAGGAATCTCTCCTTGGAGGTAGGAATAACTAAAGTTTAAGTGTCGAAGGTATTGGAGTCTAAAAAGGCTACTGTTGGTTTTCAGAGATCCGTTGAGCAAGGTATCAAAGAGGTTAAGTGATATAACCTGGCCAGATCTATCATCGCACGTGACACCCTTCCAAAAACAGCAATCAGTACTACTGCTCTTGTTCCATGGAATTGGGTCAGACTCATCAGTAGGAAACTCGTCTTTGAATTCCAAAAGAGCATCTCTCTGGTCTGGTAGGCAAAAGTGGAGTGGAGGAGAAGCAAGAGTGTGGATTAGGAGGGAGATTATAATACCAGAAAAGCAATAACAGTGGCTTCGAGTCATGATATCTCTCCTTTTTTTTCAGTTTGTGTTGTAAGTAATGTGTTATGTTGTATGATTCACTGCCTCTCTTTAAGAAGAGGAAACACTAAAGGTGGGGCCGTGGGGGCGCTATGACTTGAATTCGGTTGGTTTCGCATAAATGAATTGTACTATTTGTCCTTAACACTTTCCACATAAATTCCAATGGACCATTCGATTTGAAATACATGCATCCACAAAATGTTTTGAGACTTTTAGAGTAAAAATGCATGGACCATAGTCAACTTTTATTCCAAAAAGCAAAATATGTTATCTCCATCAGAAAAAAAAAACATTATTTGGAAAATCAAATTATTTTTATGAAATTAGCTATTACTTAGCATAACCTGTAAGGGAACATCTCGGCTATAGAAACCGAGTTTTTTAGCAACAGTTGACTAAATAGTTGAAAGTTCAAACGTTAAATTACATATGCTGGAGAAGAATGACTTTGAGCTCATTACACTTCAGAAGATACCTTATACTGCTGCTTGTAAAAGCTTATTACAAATTTAGATTCGCTGCTCTTCGTTCTTTTTTGGATCCAGTTTATATTTTCTTGCGACTGCTACGCTAATTTTTCCCGTACAATATATATTTTAAGCAAGTGTGGATTCTTCATAAGATATAAGGTATAGAGTCTGATCGCTCTTAAAGAAGGAAAATAAGCTTGATAACATCTAGGTAGAACCTAACAAACTTGTTACAAATGATATTGATGTACCTTGTCTAACTGTGACGAACAATTATGGATTGATGTTTGCGTTCACGCAGTTTGCATTCATGTAATGTAACGTAATTATTCAAAAGAAAATGAAAAAAAAAAGAATCACATTTTCAGCTTTGCATTATGCATCTAGGCATTCGGTTTCAATTAGTTTTGTTCACTTAAAATTGTGCCAAATTGAACATTCAACAAATTTGGTTCTACATTGCCTAATTTAACCGAAATTATTGGTTTCCGTTACATATTTGGTTTAGTTTGATTTAAACTCAAATATTTTTGGATTTTTGTTAGTTTAGTTGAAATTTCGATTAGTTTGGTTTAAAATTTGGTATTGTTTGATTTTTTTTTTTTAAACGAACTAACCGAGTGCTGAACTTAATCGATAACCAATTTTAAAAGTTTCTGAACGCTAAACCGCACTCTAAACTGAACATGAACAAGAATATTAATGATAGAGTTATTGAGAGATAGTTTGAAACATTCTTTAAAGATAAATTTAAAGTTATTGAGAGATAAATTTAACATTCTTTCAAAAAAAAAAAGAGTTATTGAGAGATAAACTTTAAAGATTTCCAGTCTCTCTGATCTGTGAATTTTGTTATGTTTTTTTTCTCACAGTTGCTTACCTGGTCATACATCATTATTATCTTTTTACGGGTGTTGATATGTGGGAATCTCTCTACTGTTTTAGAAATCTAAATCGTTACGGGCAAGGATGAATAGTATGATTGACGTGTGGGAGAAGAAAGCGTGTTGTAGAAAGTGTGAAAAGAAGAAGAAAACCATGCAATAGAAAATTAGAAACAAACACAAATGAGTCTTTTGGAGAAGACACTTGGAAAATTCAGTACAACACGAACAAAAGTATATGCTTCACATATGCGGTATTAATACGGAGACTGCACGAGATGAGCCTAGCCACCACCTACAGTGACTCTGAATTTTCTTAGACCAAACTTTGCAATGAACCACTCTTGACTGTGTGAAGTGAAGAAGATATGTCCGACCACCAATCCACAGAACACACCAGGTCCATAGGCTATTGCAGCTGCTACCCAGCTGAACATCCGTTCTTCTGATTCTGACGATTCCTTGCGTTGCCGTGATGTAGGATTCGAGCTATGGCTTTCTTGACATATATCTTCGAGACCATAGAGTCCAGGGTTTCCCAAGAATGAAGAACATTCCTGCCTTTGAAACTGAGTGCCACGAGGCAATGGACCTTGGAGAAGGTTGTGAGAGAAGTTCATGTATGACAAAAACGAGAGTTCACCAAGATCTTGTGGGATTTCACCTGACAGTTTATTACTCGAGAGGTCTAGTGCCTCTAACTTTGTCAAATTTGCCAAAAATCGCGGGATATTGTTTGAGAAGGCGTTACCTGACAAGTTGAGAAGACGCAATTCCTTCAATAAGCACAAAGATTCAGGGATTTTGCCATATATTCTGTTTCCAGAAAAATCAATAGCTCTGAAGTCTCTTCGGATTCGCTGAAACCTTGTATCTACTCCTTTATTCACCATTTCCATTGACCGATAGTTTAACAGGTCGCTTGAATAATAACGCAGTAAGTTTGCCATGTAGGCTCCTTCGGTGAATATGGACATTTCACGCCAGGTAGAAAAATAGTGAGGTGCGAGAGTTCCAGTGAAGTCGTTATGTGAAACATCGATAACTCTTAAACTCTGAAACCCCATGGTCATGTGGCGATGATACAGCGGCCCATAGAACTCGTTTGACTTGAGGATGAGAACATGTAAAAATGGTAGAGACCCTAACCATGATGGAAACTTGTCCTTGATTTTATTGCTTTCCATATTCACAAATTGCAGAGCTGTGCAATTAATCAAGGACTTTGGAAACTTTCCATGCAGCTGGTTGTGGCTAACATCCAATGACTCTAACTTGGTAGCATCGCCAAATATATGTGGAACAGTTCCACTGAAACTATTGTTACTCAGATTCAGCTCCGTAAGAGAAACAATAGAATTCCTTAAACATGGAGGGATTGACCCGTTGAAAAGATTGTTGGACAAATCTAATAGGCTTAACCTCTTAAGCTTGCAGATCCACTGGGGAAATGGACCTTCGAATGAATTTGAACTCAGATCCAACATTTGGATCAGAGTCTCTTGAGAAGAGTTTTCAAAACTGCTGAATAAGTTGTGAGAAAGAATCATTGTCGAGAATCTCCAGACAAAACTTGGTACTTCACCTTTCAACTTGTTGTTGGAAAGTTTTAAATCTGTGAGGCTGGTTAACTTTGATATTGATTTAGGGAGTGACCCAGTGAAGTTGTTGTAGGTAAGATCTAACTCAACAAGGTTGAGAAACACAGATATAGATTCTGGGATCGGGCCATCGAATCCATTACGGGAAAGACCTAGATACTGAAGCTCAGATGAAGATGTATTTGCAAACTCTATAGGTCCTGTGAAGTGGTTTCCTTCCAAATCAACCAATTGCAACGAAGGACTCGAGAACAAGGATTTAGGGAAAGGTCCGTGAAGTGAGTTTTCACTAACTAGGAAATACTCCAAGTAGTGAAATCCACTCATGTCAGATGGAAGGGTAGATGAGAAGTTATTATAGTAGAGACTAATATCAGAAAGCTTGGTTAAATTGGCTAATAAAATAGGAATGTTGCCACTCAGGGTGTTTTGGTAGAGCTGCATGACTCTTAGCTCGTTCAGGTTTCCTATGGACGGGGGAACTTCACCCACCAAATGATTATGCCCAAGTTCAAGTTCTAAGAGACGAGAAAGGTTTCCTAGTGAAGAGGGAATCTCTCCTATGAGATGGTTACCCCCAAGGTGAAGCTCTCTTAGATTTTTTATATAACCTATTGAAGTTGGAATCTCACCAACCAATTCATTAGAAGAAAGATCAAGAAATGTGAGACTGGAAAGGTTTCCTAGTGAAGAAGGAATCATTTCTGTGAGATGGTTATACTCAACGCTAAAGTATCTTAGATGGTCAAGATTTTCTATTGAAGCTGAGATTTCACCTACCAGTTCATTAAAAGAAAGGTCGACAACAGTAAGATGAGAAAGGTTTCCTAGTGAAGAAGGAATTTTTCCTTGGAGGTTGCAACTGCTAAGGTTTAGGTGACGAAGATATTGGAGTCTAAAAAGACTACTGTTAATTTTCAACGAGCTGTTAAGAAAAGTGTCATGAAGGTCGAGTGATATCACCTGACCATATTTATCATCGCACTTGACATGTTTCCACAAACAGCAATCGCTGCTTTTATTCCACCGACTTGGGTCAAACTCATCAATCACAAACTCATCCCTGAATTCCAAAAGAGCATCCCTCTGGTCGTGCTGGCAAAGATTGAGCGGAGCAGAAGCAAGAGTGTGGATTAAGAGTGAGAAATAGATGGTAAAAATACCATAAAAGCAATAGCAATGGCTACGAGTCATCATATCTCTTTTTAAGTTTGTGTCGTAAGTAATGGGTTATTGTTGTATGTTTCGTTCACTGGTTCTTTATAGGAAGAAGGAGAAAAACTCCCTTATTGGGGCTGTGACTTAGCAAGACTTGCGTCAATGCGTCGGTTTTGGTACACTTAAATCTTCGTCAATCAACTGTGCCACTTGCTAAAAAAAATTCCACAAAACCCGTGAGCTCATTCAATCTTTTCCACAAGATTTCTTCAACGTTTTATTAAGTTCTTAGTTTTTTGCCGTACCTTTTAGGTTCACTGAAATTTTTAGATTTGTTATTATATAATACAAAACAGGATTAATCCGTAATGAAACCTCAAGAGTTACAAACATATAATTTCAGCAAAATCCAAATCTTCAGAGACGTGTCTCCAAATGGGAAGAAGTTTGCAAAGGACAGAAAAAACGAATACACAAATATGTAACTATTAACATCCCACATCGTGTGGGTGTTGGGTCCTTGGGCATTATATAAGTGTGTGGGCAATCCTCCACTCTTGAGCTAGTTTTTGGGTGTGAGTTAGGCCCATCACTAATATGGTATCAGAGCCAATGGTTAAGCCCAGCAGATGATTTCCCATATAAATAGTTGTCTACCTATGTAGCCTATAAAAATGGTCCATCTTGCTGTGGTATTTCCGAGATGTTGGACTTAGGCTGTTTCCGATTGGACCGTTTCCCATCCACATCTCGAGAGGGGCTATTAACATCCCACATCGTGTGGGTGTTGGGTCCTTGGGCATTATATAAGTGTGTGGGCAATCCTCCACTCTTGAGTTAGCTTTTGGGTGTGAGTTAGGCCCATCACTAATAGTAATGAACCGTCCGCCACGGCTAATGGTCACCCACGCCACTCACTCGGTCCGTGGGCTCCATTCCGTTCTAACGGTCAATCCGTTAATTTTTCAATGAAATCATTGTTTACTGATCTTGTAATCACTCCGTGTTTTGGTCCCACTCGCACGGTATTGCGAATCACTTCCGGATAGTTTACCTATCTTTCTAGTACTCCAGTTCAAGCATACTTAACTTTGAAGTTTTAAACGGATATATGACGAAAAATATAAGTCAACTTTGATGACATAGATAACCAAACCAAACATTTTAAGTTTTTCTATATGTCACAACTCGGAATGTTACCGAATGTTAATAGGACTGAGCATAAAATTTGGATCTGAAATCCTGACTGGAACGGATCAGTTAAATCCAAATTCGAATCCGATTAGATGATTTTGATGGCCTACTGAACACGAAATATTACCAAGTACCTACCAATTTATTATAAGAAAGGTAAACTAAACAAGTGAGAGACGACAAATATTTCCAACCAATATCTCCAAGGCTAAGCTTTTAGGTGAGAGATATTGGAGTCTAAAAAGGCTAGTGCTACCTTAGTAGCTTTGAAAGAGGTGTTGAGAACGGTGTAATGAAGATCGAGTGATATCACCTGGCCATATATATCATCTCACTTAGCACCCTTCCAAAAATAGCAATCACTGCTCTTACAGTAATCTGCTGTCTTAATGTCTTTCCACTCCAGTGATCTGCTCGTATATCTTGGACCAGAAAAATCGAGGCAAAAGAGGATAGTTACTTGAGAGGAATGGTTTAATCACACTAATAGGTTAAACCGATCAGAATTTAGAACCGAACCGAACCATTACATTAATTTATAGTCAACTAGCTATCAGCCTATCATCAATACAGGATCTAGAGATCGTACGGTTCTCGTTCGCTCTCATGAATCACATCTATAAACTAACGGCCTGGATCACAAGAGTTGCTCGCGAAGAAGAAGAACACAATTGAATCTGAGCTCTCTCCTCTCCGTAACTCGAATCAATCGACGAAACCGCTAACCTCCAATGATGGATCTCTCCTCTCGCTTCACATCGATCCTCGTCATCTTCCTCACCATCACCACATCCTTCGCCGAGATCCGCAAATCCGAGATCCGATCCGATGACCGGCCCATCATCCCCTTGGACGAGTTCGGATTCACACACACAGGCCGCCTCGAGCTCGACGCCTCCAAGATCTCCCTCTCCAACACCAACCCCGACCTCGATCTCTCCAAGGTCGGCTTCTTCCTCTGCACGCGCGACGCCTGGGTGCACGTGATCCAACAGCTCGAGGAAGAGGAGATCACGTGCGCTCTCCAATCAGATCTCGTCAAGCACGTGTTCACCTTCAACAAACTCAACAAGAACAGCTCCTTCTCCACCGTGTTCACCGAGAACGACGCCGATCAGTACTCCCTCGTCTTCGCCAACTGCCTCCAGCAGGTGAAAGTCTCCATGGACGTCAGATCCGCCATGTACAACCTCGAAGGGAAGAGCGGAGGCCGCGATTACCTCTCCGCGGGAAGAACCGTCCTTCCGAAAGTCTATTTCCTCTTCTCCGTCATCTACTTCTCCCTAGCCGCCACGTGGATCTACGTTTTATTCAAGAAACGACGCACCGTCTTCGCGATCCACTTCTTCATGCTCGGCGTCGTCGTTTTGAAAGCTTTGAACTTATTGTGTGAGGCTGAGGATAAGTCCTACATTAAGAAAACCGGATCCGGTCATGGATGGGATGTGTTGTTCTACATCTTCAGTTTCCTTAAAGGAATCACTCTCTTCACATTGATCGTCTTGATAGGGACGGGATGGTCTTTCTTGAAGCCTTACTTGCAGGACAAGGAAAAGAAAGTGTTGATGATAGTCATACCACTCCAGGTTGTTGCTAACTTCGCGCAGGTGGTTATCGACGAGACGGGGCCTTACGGGCAAGACTGGGTCACGTGGAAACAGATCTTTTTGCTCGTTGATGTGGTTTGTTGTTGCGCTGTTTTGTTTCCCATTGTTTGGTCGATCAAGAACTTGCGTGAGGCGGCGAAGACTGACGGGAAAGCTGCTGTGAATTTGGTTAAGTTGACTCTGTTTAGGCATTACTACATTGTGGTTATCTGCTATATCTACTTTACGCGTGTTGTCGTGTATGCGTTGGAGACCATTACCTCTTACAAGTATATGTGGACTAGTGTTGTGGCTAGCGAGTTGGCTACTTTGGCGTTCTATCTGTTTACTGGGTACAAGTTTAGGCCAGAGGTGCATAACCCTTACTTTGTTGTTGATGATGATGAGGAAGAGGCGGCAGCTGAGGCCCTGAAGCTTGAAGACGAGTTTGAGTTGTAAGTGATTCACGAGAGAAGGATACTTTTGTTTGACAGGATGATTGAGAGTAAATTGAATCATTATCAAAATTTATCTGGTAAACCAGCTTTTCTTTTGTTTATTTGAGTTGTTAGGACACTTACTCGTATGAATGTCTTGTCTTATCCATTTCATAGTATTATTGTGTATTAATGGTAAATAAAACGCTTGGTGCTTTATACTTATGCCGAGTCTCTGCTTATTTTATGATCGACAAAATGGCTTGATTAGAAATGTCGGTTAAGCAAACAAGTAGCTTGAAAGTAGGCAAAACATGCCTTCACACTTTTGTTGAATCTGTTGTATATATATCTTTGTCCAAAGTGACAGCTCAGTGAATTGGTAGAGTGTATGGTTGGTCGGAGAATTGAGATGGAAGAGATTTCATTGAATGGCTGAAGGGCATACACTTGATTTCCCTTTCAAAAGAAAATAGCACTGAATCTAGACTCTTGTCTCAAATGTCTTTCACGTTATGATCCATCCTTAGAAAATATTTAATCAACTAAGCTTTCATTATATATAATATAGGAAAAGGTTTGAGAGAGGAAGAACAACAAAGATAGTGAGTTTATTAAATCACACAGAAAATAGGCTCCCCACCAAACACCAACATAACAAACTAATTAAATGAAAGCAAGAGGAAGAAGAATTGTGTAAATTTTGTAATGTTTTCTTTCTTGCTCTCAACGTTGCTTCATTGGTCATATTATGTTTTTTTTTTTATGGCTGTTACGCTGTTTTCATGTATACGTTTTTTTTGTGATCCTTCATATATGTTTGCCTCATCTTTATAATTTTGGTACCTCTCCTTTTGTTTGTGTGGGAGAAGAAGAAAAACCCAATAATTCAATTTACTAAGTATGAAACACAAGTGGACAGTAAATTAAAGCAAGACTTTTCACTAGATTACCACAAGTTGAAGATATGATGAGTGGGGAGGATGTTTCCGTGTGCACTCTCAGGCCAAGATATTGAAAAACATCATATAGAAAGTTACAAAGAAAATACAAACAAGCCCAAACGGGTCTTTTGAAGAACACAACACACACGGCAAATTCTGTACAAAACATGAACAAGACTTTGAACAACATATGCTTAAAATGCTTATTGGAGAGACTGCAAGAGATGGGATTAACGAGCAATTGTGGTGACTTTGAGATTTCTTCGACCAAAATTTTCTGCGAACCATTCTTGATTGTGTGAAGTGAAGATGCATCCAATCACCAATCCACATAACAAATCAGGTCCATACGCTATTCCAGCTGCTATCCAGTTGAACATTTGTTCCTCTGACTCTGACACTTCCTCTGGTTGTTTTGGTGTAGGATTTGGGACATGGCTTCTTCCACAGATATCTTCGAAACCGTAGAGTCCAGGGTTGTCTAGGAATGAAGAACATTTCTGCCTTTGAAACTGTGTGCTACGTGGTACTGGACATTGGAGAAGGTTATGAGAGAAGTTCATGCATGACAAAAAGGAGAGATCACCAAGATCTTGTGGGATTTGACCAGACAGCTTGTTACACGAGAGGTCTAACGTCTCAAGATTTATCAAATTTGCCAAGGATAGTGGGGTAATTCCTTCAAAATACCAATGGAATCAGGGAGTTTACCATAAATTTTGTTTCCAGAAAAATCTATGGCTCTGAAGTCTTTTCGGATATGAGCAAACCTTGTCACAACTCCTTTATGCACCATTTCCACTGAGTTATAATAGACAACATAATGAGAGAATCCACCATGTTTTACTCGTCTTTTTCTTTGGTTAGTGTGTTCATTTCCCGCCAATTGGAAAAATACTTAGATGGAAGGTTTCCAATAAAATCATTGTGGGATGTATCAATGACTCTTAAACTCTGAAAACCAATGGACATGTGGCGATGATACAACGGTCCATAGGACTCATTTGATCTCAGGATGAGAACATGTAATGATGGCAGCGACCCTAACCATGATGAAAACCTGTCTTTGAGTTTGTCTGCAGATGTTTGCAATTGATCAAGGACTTTGGAAACTTTCCCTCCAGCTGGTTGTTACTAATGTCCAATGACCGTAACTTGGTAGCATTGGCAAATATATCTGGAATAACTCCACTGAAACTATTGTTAAAGCAGAACCAGCTCTTTAAGATCACCAATGGAACTCCTTAGACATTGAGGAATCGAACTGCCGAAGAGATTGTTAGCCAAAAATAATAAGTGTATTTAAGCTTTCATTCTCTGTTGTCAAGTTGGATTATCTAATCTATTAGGTTCATAAACATTGCTCTATCTTGTTTTTTCCTTCTTTTTGCCAAGGTAAAGTAGCTCTTAGATTAACTTATTGTAAATCTGAACATCATTAATATGATATTAGCATTCTTAGCAAAAAAAAAAACAAAAAGGTAAAGATTAACCAATAAATACAATATATAAAAACATTTAGATTTGAATAATACATAAAATAAATAATTTGTTGTAGATATTTTTTAATATTTATAATTTTAAAATGATTATCGTATTTTGCCACCCCAAATGATATTGTGTTTGTGGATGAGCAGTTTTTGGTGTTTTACAAAGTCACAAAATATTTTGTAAACCGATTTACAACGTTTCAAACATTTCAAAATCAAAATCTGATTTCAGTTAGCATTTGCGGTTGCGGATGATTATAAGAGAATAAATAAAATAAAATATATTTTTAAACTAAATATATATATAAAATATAAAATATAATTACTTTTTAAATTTAAGATTATAAAATACACCGATATTAATATATAGGGGTTTCTTAAAAACCTCAGTGTAGAATTTTTTTTGCAACTTTATTCGTAATTTCAAAAACTCACCGATCAAACATCAACTGTTGGTCAACCTGTAATATAACTCTCGACGGTGTATATGTATATATCTTTGTGTATAATTTTAACCGATGCCGAATACTACGTCCGTTTGACTGTATTCGTTGATTAAAAATTTGCTAAGATGAGATCGAACCGCTTACCATTTGACTAACTCACCCAAAACACTATCAATTGATAGTTAGAACCAGTTTTAAATTGAACCGTTTACTATTTGACAATAAAATATTTTATATCTATATTTATATAGTTTAAAAAATATTTTATTTTGATTTAGTTTTTTGTAACCGCAAATCATAACTGGAACTAACTTTTGATTCAGAATAGTTTGGAGTGGTGTAAAACTGTTTATAACATCTATTGTGATTATTGTACAACACCACAAATCACTATCACTCGTAAACTAGTGTTTTCGGATAATAGCAAGAAAATCAGTCAAACTCTTATAAGTTCAATTTATTTAATAGATATTTTGTAAGGAATGTAATCCATGTACAATATCTACCGTTTAATAGTTTTCTAATTTGAATACATTTATTTCATTAGAATTTTACTAGACCAGGCATTTTATTATAGTAATGTACTTTTCTTTGGTATGTACAATTGGATCATATATCTGGAATTTTTTTATATACGGTTGGATTTGAAATTTTAGATATCCGTGAAAAGTTAAAATTTAATAATAATATATGGTTTTCTTTTTTGGATATCCAAATTTTAATTAACCATAATATTTTGTTGTTGTTGTTGTTTGTTTATTAAAATCCCAAAAAGGGTTTAACAGTATTGTGAGATTTGACTACCGAAATGATATCTATTCATTCAAGAAATGAAATCTGAATTTCAAATATTCATGCATGGGCGGATTTATTCAAAGATTTGAAATATGAAAAAATCCAAATGAAAATATTCTCCTAAAGAAAACGTACAGATAAGGACGCTATTTCTGTTTAAATTTTTCTTTTAAAAAAAAAATTCTGGTTACAGCTAAGCACATCATTTGATTAAAAAGGTAAAGTATAAACTAAATACATTGTTCCTAAGTCATTTCTATACTCATTTTCTCTTCTGTCAATTGTTATCGACTTATTTATATTTCTTTTTTCTTTTTAATTGTGTACAGCCTAGCACATAATGTGATTAGAAGGTAAGGTAAACAAAATATTAAAGAAAACTTATAACTAAAAAGAAACTAATAAATTGCAAGATTCAAAAAGTGTTGACCCGGTACCATTTTACATACACTCAATTAGACCGCTCCTAAGTCTTTTCTATATACCTATCTTTCTCTCTTCTGTCAGTTTTCCTCGCTGATCAGTGCTTGACAAGGTTTGTTAAAGAAGAAGAAGCTTTCCGAGTCTCCCTCCTTTTGGTTTGTCTTTTTCAATCAGCGTAGAAACAGAGTTTCATTCTCTCTTAGGTAATGTCTCACTCGACTACTTCCCAGTAAACTTCGTATGTCGTTGTCTTCTTCTTCTCGGTTTTGTTTAGCTTCTTGAAATCACTTGGGGGATATGTACATGATATGCTAGTTTCCTTCGTGCTTTTTTCATCTTGCTTGAATCTGAAACAGAGCCGGTCATGGCATGAAACATTTGCATGGGGTCCCTTAATTGATTAAGAAAAATATATGTTTTGATTATTTAGTAATTGTTACAAGTCATATAAACAGGCCATGTCTGTAAATCTTTACTTGGCTGTGGTACTTATATAACTCACTTTATTTGTGTTGCTGATACACATCTCTAATCACAGGTGGGCACTATTCATTTAGTATTTCGTTTAGTGATCTGATAATTCTCGAGTGGATGTGAAATGCAAAGATCACGGAGAGCTCTTCTGCTTAGAAGAAGTGTTTCTGAGGATGCTTCTAAAGGAAGGAACCGTCTCTACAAAGTTTCGTTGTCTCTCGTTTTTCTCGTATGGGGGCTTCTCTTGTTATCTACTTTGTGGATCAGTCATGGAAATGATCACAAAGGTAAACTTTAAGCTCATTGACTTAATGGTAATTGTAGTTTGGGTCTGACATTTTAAAATTTTCATAATGGCCCACGCTATAAATAAAAGTTTGTGTCCTTTTTCTTCATAAAATTGTGATGCCCTGAGCGACCAGTTCTTTTGCCTATGCTATGGACCGGGGTTAACATATGCTTTTAGAAAAACAATAATCATGAATTTGTATATACACTTACTATTGTTCTTTTCATCTTTGTCTTAAGCTTATTAAAAGCTTACTTTTGGGTATTTTCAGGGAATTCTCTAGCCGGTTCGGTACAAAATGGTGATCAAGATGATGTTAGTGCAGATGATACATATGAACCTGTTGATGCACCATCGCTAAAGTCTACTTCTGTTCATATACCTACAGCAGAAGAAATCAAAAACACAGTTGATGGGAATGTTACAGAAAGCAAAGAAGACATTAGGCTTGTGAAGCAAAGTGAGATGGTTAATAGCAACACAGGTCTAGACAATGATACAGAGACCAATGCTTCAAAGCTTGACCAGCTATCTCGTGATGTTCCACTTGGCTTCGATGAGTTCAAGAGCAGAGTGCCAACCACTAAAGACGAATCTTTAGCAAACCAAGTCAGCAGTGTGATTCACAGGATAGAGCCTGGTGGGAAAGAGTACAACTACGCAGCCACTTCAAAAGGAGCAAAGGTCTTATCTTCTAACAAGGAAGCAAAAGGAGCCACAAGCATCATAAGCTCGGACAATGACAAGTACCTTCGAAACCCATGTTCCACTGAAGAGAAGTTCGTTGTCATAGAACTTTCAGAAGAAACACTGGTGAACACAATCAAGATTGCAAACTTTGAGCATTACTCTTCTAATCTGAAGGAGTTTGAGATTCTTGGAAGCTTAGTTTATCCTAGTGATACATGGGTTCATCTTGGGAACTTCACAGCTTTAAACATGAAGAATGAGCAGAACTTTACATTAGTGGATCCTCAATGGGTGAGATATCTAAAGCTAAACTTCCTAAGTCATTACGGTTCAGAGTTTTATTGCACTTTGAGTTTACTAGAAGTTTACGGAGTGGACGCTGTGGAACGTATGCTAGAGGACTTGATATCTATCCAAGACAAAAACATAGTGAGACTTCAAGAAGGAGACAGTGAGAAGCCAGTACAAGTGATAGAGGAACGGAGTAAACAGAAAGAGAAGGAACAAGAGACATCACCAGAGAGTGTGGTTGTGAAAGCTGAAGTATCAATTGAGAGAAAGAAGCTGATGGATACAGTGGAAGAGGTAAAACATTATCAACCGGGAAGCAGGATGCCAGGGGACACAGTGCTGAAGATACTGATGCAGAAGATAAGGTCGTTGGACTTGAGTTTATCAGTGCTGGAGAGTTACTTGGAGGAACTGAGTTCAAGATACATGATGATATTCAAGGAGATGGATCTTGAGGCGATCAAAAGAGACAAGGAAGTGGTGGCGATGAGAATAGAGTTAGATGGAATGAAAGAGAGTCAGGAGAAGATGAAGGAGGAGGCCATGGAGATGAGAGAGTGGCGGAGAAGAGTAGAGACAGAGCTTGAGAGGACTTGTTATGAGAAGGAGAAAGTGATGGAAAGGTTGGAGCAAGTAGTGGAAAAGATGGAGTGGATGGAGAAGAAAGGTGTGGCTGTGTTCACCATCTGTGTTGGGTTTGGAGCTTTGGCGGTTGTAGCTGTGATTCTTGGGAAGTTGATAGGTTTAGCAGAGAAGCCAGCTGACTTGGCTTGGCTTCTGTTGTTGATAAGCTCTATATTTGTTATGTTCGTTTTGTCTCTTTGATTGACAAGAACCTCAGTTTTGGCCTGCCTTTATTTTTTTTTTTGAACTGTAGAGGCAGTTGAGTCTTTTATACATAATAAACATTCTAGTTGAAATGAAGATCAATTTTAACCACCTTCAGTATTATAGAGAAGAAGCAGAATAATCTTACCCCATAGCTGAACTTAGCGGATGAAGTTTCTTCTAATGAAGCTAATACTGAGAAGCAGAATAATCTCACCCCTAAAGATGTAGATGCCCTTCTTGACCAAAGTCTTTTGCAAGCATTACATACAACACTAAAGGAGAAGGGTCCTCCCTTCCGTGGAAGCACTCTATGGTAAGAACACCATTCAGATACTTGAGTTACTTACTTTTTAGGATTGGGTTGTTTTATTACGCTCAGTCCGCTGAGTCTTTTTTTTTTTTTTTGGTCAAGTCCGCTGAGTCTTCTCGAGAGCGGTTCACAGCACAAGCTCAGTCAGAGAAAATGCTTAAAATCATAGAGGTCTATAAACCAAGTAGACACAACAGTGCAATATTTACATCAGTTGGTCTATAAACCAAGTATACAAAGTTTGTGTGGTAGTACTTACAGATAATAAAAATATTGTTACAAAGAATTAGTTTATCAAAAGACATAGCAATTATGTTTATTAGCTCCTAATGTATGTGTCTTGATAACCAATTTTTATAGTCTTGAATACATTTATCTGGAACCTAACCATATCGGATCGAAACTGAAATCAAATCGGATTTCATAAATATATATGGATCCTATATCTTTTGAGTGGGAAAATAATGGATATCCGAATATTTAAAATATAATCTAAATATCTAAAAATATTAATTATTTAGTTTTGAAATAACAAAATATTCTAAAAAATACTATCTATAAACCCAATTAGCCAAAAAAAACTGAATTATCCGATTGTTATTTGTCTGGAATATTAAAATTTAAAATCATCTGAATTGTTTTATATTTTATCTGAAAAAACTGAATTATCTAGACATAAAATTGACTCAAATTAACCGAAAATTGGAACTGGACTAGAACCAAACTGGATCCATAATTTTCGGATATTAGTCGAATATCCAAAACAAACTGAAAACCGAACTAATCAGACCAAAAACAAATTGAATTTCATAAATATCCAAATAGATCATATATCTCTAGAACCGAAGCAAAAGCGAGTTAACCGAACAAAACTGAAATGCTTAGAGCTACCTCTTTGACTTGAGCTCCTAAACATAGTGGGTTTAGGTAGTGTAATGGATATGGGTTTGATTCTGACCAAGCCCAACGAGAGAGTTCCCATGTCCCCGGATCTATCAATGTTCTTCATCGCCCTGATCACACAGGCAAGGTCAAGTGTCGGGGAAGTTGGAGATCCGAGTGGGTGATTCGTTACGTCAAAGTGACGTTGCATTCCACCGAACCCAATAAAATAAAGGAAACTTGCTCTCACCAACCACAAATCAGTGTCCTGAGCACACACAACAACACAGCACAGAGACACAGAGGATAGAGAGAGAAACGATGGCGCTGGCTCTTCGCAGACTCTCCTCTTCCCTCAAGAAGCCCATCTTCTCCAATGGCGGTTCCTTCCGTTCTATGGTTATATTTCTGATTTTTCAGGCTTTTATCTTTTGTATCCTCCTTTGTTAGATTCTGATCCCTTTAGCTTCTCAGTCGTCTACGCCAGCCTCGGAGAGATCTCGTTCCACTGTAAAGATCTCATCTTTTTACTTTTTATATCACATTGAATCAGATGCTTTATAAAATGATCAACATTTATCTTTTTCTTTGATCAGTGGATAAGACAACTCAATGCACCTCTTGAAGAAATCGATCCTGAAATCGCAGATATCATCGAGCTCGAGAAGGCTAGGCAATGGAAGGTTATTATATTCATTATTCACGTTGAAGGGTGTTGAAAGGTGGAAGCTTTATTATACTGATTTGGTTTTCAGGGATTTGAGCTTATACCGTCAGAGAACTTCACCTCTGCCTCGGTGATGGAAGCTGTGGGCTCTGTTATGACTAACAAGTATAGTGAAGGTTACCCTGGTGCTAGATACTATGGAGGCAATGAGTATGTACAACATTCGTCTTTGTTTTGCTTTGTTTCTTGAAAACTTAGTCTCTGTGATCATCAAGATTGTTTTTTCATCTTGTCAAAATAGGTACATTGACATGGCTGAGTCTTTATGTCAAAAACGCGCACTTGAAGCTTTTCACTTAGATCCTTCCAAATGGGGAGGTATTACTAGTTTCTGCAGTTGACATACTTAAACATATCCTATTAGAAAGCAAGCTATACTAATGGCGACGCTTGTGACATGAGCTACTCTCTTTTTTTTTTTGTAGTCAATGTGCAGTCTTTATCAGGATCACCAGCTAACTTCCAAGTTTACACTGCATTGCTGAAGCCTCACGAAAGAATCATGGCACTTGACTTGCCTCATGGTGGCCATCTTTCTCATGGTTATCAGGTACTTGGAACATAATCTCTTTAGCATAGTGTCAGTTTTAGGCTTCCTTTCTCATCTCCATGTGGAAATTGATATTGTATCCTTTTTCCCTCTCTTTTTCATTGTGCAGACTGACACGAAGAAAATATCTGCTGTGTCCATCTTTTTTGAGACAATGCCATACAGATTGGATGAGAACACTGGTTACATTGATTATGATCAGGTTTGATTGTTAATAACCATCTTAGCTTAATGCTTAATGGTATAATCGTTACCAAATATACCACTGAGACATGTTGGTATCATATATTCTGCAGCTAGAAAAGAGTGCCGTGCTTTTCAGACCCAAACTTATCGTTGCAGGTGCAAGTGCTTATGCTCGTCTATACGACTATGCACGTATTCGTAAGGTAAAATATTTGAGTGTGAAATATAAGCACCAATGTTACATGTTAAATTAATGTGGATTGTACATTTCAAGATTATTTATTACACAATTGCAGGTCTGTGACAAGCAAAAGGCGGTTATGCTTGCTGACATGGCTCATATTAGTGGGTTGGTTGCTGCTGGTGTGATACCTTCTCCTTTCGAGTATGCAGATGTTGTTACCACTACAACTCACAAATCGCTTCGAGGTCCCAGAGGGGCTATGATATTCTTTAGGAAGGGGTTGAAAGAGGTTAACAAACAAGGAAAAGAGGTGCATTTCAAGTTCATATTGTATTAAATAAATTGGTTAATAACCCTGCTGACTAATTTTCGTTGTGTTTGTGTAAATGGCAGGTCATGTATGACTATGAGGACAGAATTAACGCAGCTGTTTTTCCTGGACTGCAAGGTGGTCCGCATAATCACACAATCACAGGTCTTGCAGTTGCTTTGAAGCAGGTTTGATCATTAAACTCTTTTAACTGAAAATATGTTCTCTTTGTCTAATATGAACTCATTTCACTTTCTAAATAAGGTCTAATATAGGATTTTCTTGTTATCTTCTTTCATGATATTTTTGACTTGTTGATTTACTTACAGGTGAAAACACCTGAGTATAAGGCCTACCAGGATCAAGTTCTCCGTAATTGTTCAAAGTTTGCAGAGGTGAGACGTGTTTGCTGATTGTCATATTCTTAGTTGATATGCCTCTAATGTTTGAGAACACCCGAGTATAAGCTTATTGTAATCATCTCATTTTTTTTTGTTTGTGAAATGGCTTGTAATTACAGACTTTGCTATCAAAAGGATATGACTTAGTGTCTGGAGGCACTGAGAATCATTTAGTTTTGGTGAATTTGAAAAACAAGGTACTTCTCATTTTATCCTTTGTTGTATGAAGACCCTTTAATGTCTAGATGGAAATGCTTGCTTTAGACTTATATGTTTGCGTAAGAAGTTGGTTAATCGCATCGGTTTTAGTGAACATAACTTAAACTCATAACTTGGTTTTAGTATGAGAAACTGAAACAAGTATGGTTTCTTGCTTCTCATATTTATTGTGTGATTTCGTTTTTTTACTGACCACATGTAGCAAATCAAGTCTCAATGTTTTATTTCTGTACTGTGAACCTCATTAAACAGTGCCTAGGTGTCGCTAATTTTCTCTGCTACTTGAATTGTGCAGGGAATAGATGGATCAAGAGTGGAAAAAGTATTAGAATCAGTACATATTGCAGCAAACAAGAACACTGTTCCCGGTGATGTTTCTGCTATGGTTCCTGGTGGCATCCGTATGGGTAAGGCTCTTAAAAGAACACTGAAAGAAGTACATGTGTTAGTATGTCAAAAAAGTAGTACATGTTCATGCAAGCACTTACTAGTTTTGAAGTTCCATCATAGAGTCCTTGTGATCACTGAAATAATACGTATATGTCCCCATCTGTTCTTCTTACAGGAACACCAGCTCTCACATCAAGAGGATTCATTGAGGAAGATTTTGCGAAAGTAGCTGAATACTTCGATTTAGCCGTCAAAATAGCCTTAAAGATCAAGGCAGAATCTCAAGGTATATAAAAGTTCTTCGGTTTTATTTATTTTATGTGCAGCTCTCTGAAAATTTGGGGGATCTATAATGGTGTAATGCAGGAACGAAGCTGAAGGACTTTGTAGCAACAATGCAATCAAATGAGAAGTTACAGTCAGAGATGGCAAAGCTGCGTGAGATGGTTGAAGAATATGCTAAACAGTTCCCAACCATTGGGTTCGAGAAAGAGACGATGAGATACAAAGAGTAGTTTCATATTTCAAGTGTTCCCAAAGAGAGTTACATTCACACGTTCTGATAAGACACAGAATCATGTGCTATCTCCTTTTCTTCTTTTTCATTTTGTGTTGAGAATAAAAGGGTATTGAGATGAACATGCAGTTTTAATACGATTCACAGAACTCATGCATTCTTGTATGGTAAACACACTTAACCAATAAGAAGTTTGTGATTAAGATTTATTTTGGTTTATATAAATAAATCAGTAAAGACTTCCGATTCTTGGAGTTCTTGGAAAGAGAATCAGTTTCCTAGTTTAGAACTTGTAAATTGTAATACAATTATGACTCGGCTGTAACATGTTTCAGACCTTGATCTAGATCTAGTGCATTATGGGCATGACCATGACCAGGAAGCAAAACTCTGAACACTGCATAATGGTGATTTAAACTCTTTTCTCCTTGAAGCCTATAAACACTCCCGAGACCGCCTGCCGTGGGGTTTGGAAAAGCATAGAATATTCGTTTTATTCTTTGATGCACAAGCGCCATAGCACACCTTATATACACATGAACATAATTCAAAACTTCATCAGATTCTCAAAAATTTGCTGTTGATACAAGAGTAAATGCATATATGTATGGAGAAACTCACATTGTACAAGGCTCCCAAAGCAAGAAAATGTCATAACCAGTGCAGAGGTAGGGCTTTTCCATTGAAGGATCTCTAAGAGCTGCTTCCCTGCTGTCATTTTGGACCTATTGTTGGTGAGACACAAGGATGTAAGAGAGAAAGCTTTACTTCTAGTCAAAGCACTTGAAGAACATTTAAAAATGTTGGTTTGGAATACACTTACGCCTGGACTGTTAATGCTTGTTTTCTGCTTCTTAGCTGGAGAATCAGCACTTGAAGGTTGCGAATGATCCATACCAAAACTCTCGGATGAATTGGGAAACAGATACCTATCTCTTGCAGCAGAAGATTCAATGGCAACTATGGAAGCATGCCTTAGAGGGTGCCATTGGCTACACTTGTCACCATCATGTGGCTGCAAACTCCACTGCCAAGGATTCAGACAAGCAACAGCAGACGATGAACCTTTCAGTTTTTCAAGTAGGCCGTTTAAGCATATCTCCGAACTAGCGTTAGCCTCTCTGTTGACACTCTGACAGTGAGTAGATTCCCCTGTTTCATTGAAGGGAATGGTCTCTGAGGTAGTCATGTCGCAAGGAGCAGATGATGGATATACTTGATCAGTTTCACTAGCTATTACCCGCCTAACTGAAGGATCAACTATCACTGCAGCATTTACAAGCTGAAAAAACACATTAAAAGCTTAGCAATTTGATCAATTAAGATCATGGTAAGTCTTAATACTAAGAGAAAACGGATCAAGGCGAGAAAAAGGGAATGATATGAGAAAAATGAAAATAGATTAATAGGAGAGAGCCTGGTCTGTTGTCCAAAACTTCATAATCAACATTATGTAGATAAAGGGAAGAAGAAAAATACTTACTGGCTTATGACTAGAAACTGCCAAGTTAATGGCAACACTCATGAACTTGCAGATTGATTGTTTGTCCTCTTCACTGAATCCACCTATGCCATCTATATTGCTATCATTGCCAAAATGCAAAAGAAAACAGTCAGTGAGAGCAGCATTATAAACAAAGACATGTTATTGCTATCATAACGAAGACCTGTGTTTTAAAAAGCGCTAGGCGCACTAAGGCGATATGCTCCTAGCTTTGCGCCTTGCGCCATGGCGCATTAAATCGCTCGCCTTTGGGACGTTTCTCAGTTCCAGAAAGTTGTTTCAATTGGTTCTAAATTGGTTTAAAAAACTTTCATACTTGGTTCAATAAACCTTTTTCTTCGTTGGTTAGTTTATTAATTGAGTTGGTTCATTAAAATAACTTGAAAATGCACATGGTTTAGTGAATTAAACCGGGCTGAGTTATTATTAGAGTTAATTAGGTTACAGTTAGTCGTCTTCTTCACTTAGAGCATGTAACAGAACGGCAGCCATGTCACGATTAGAACATAGGACATGAATAAAGTTAGGTCAAAACATTATGTTTTGATAGGAATCTACAAGGCGCGCCTTTCAAGCGCTTTTAGTGCCTTAGATGCGTTAGATTTTAGCTAAAAGCGCACCATGGCGCACGCCTTAGGGACCATACCCTCGCCTGGGAGGTGCATGGCGATGGGGCTGTCGCCTGAGTGCGCCTTGCGCCTTGGCGCAAAAGGCGCTCGCCTTTTAAAACACAGACGAAGACAAGAGCACAAATACAAACCATAAAAAAGTTGGATTATTCTAAAAGGACGAAGGGTAAGATAAACCTTTTGGTTACAATATGATTCAAGAAATCATAATCTGAAAAAAAAAAAAAAAAGGCATGGAGCTTACTAGGTTGGAGGATGAAATGAGGTTGGCCATATCTTACATTGTTCTTCCCACTCCTCTTTCGACACGGCAGCATATTTGCATACCTATCATAGTTATAGCAGAAATATAAATCAATGAGCAAAAAAATATTTGGACACGGATTCTAAATGTACAGAAAGCCTTGAAGAAAAGTGTTGTGAGACGAAAGAAAAAGCAAGCACCCACTTCGGTAATAAAAGGACTCAACTCATAGGGACCGATGAGTTTCTGTACATCGGGTGGCATATCGTTCAAATGATCGTTGTGCTCAGGTGCTAGACATAAGATAACAGTCAACTGAGGTTCCCCTGTACAAGAAGCTTGCAATCACGACCTCAGCGAACCAAAAAAAAAAAGCAAACAAAGGAGGATACCATTATCCGGAAGAATCTTCCTCCGCACCCTTTTAACATGACGAAGATCTTCCAGAGGAGCAATCTTACATAACTGCCTATTATATAGCAAAGTCAAAAACTCTCTAGTTATAGCTCAGAGTCGTAAGAAACTGAGCATGAGATTACAGCAATGAATCAGAGTGGAAACAACATAACAAACCTCACAATGGTATTGGCAAACTTGGGTTTGATTACACTGGCATACACCTTCACTGTGAACAAAGAACACAAAAGCAGAAAGTCTGAGAGATCAATCCAAATTCCAAAATGAGAAAGAAACCACTCTTAAGAGAATGAAAGCATACAAGTGGGCTGATGCTCAGGTGAGAATGCAGGCTTATCAGGTATATGTATGATTTCCCATGCACCTGAATCCATTCCTTAACCTCAGCCTTATCTGCAGATAGGTTCATAGCACAAAGAATTGGTTTAGAGAACTTAAAGGTTCTAACTTTATAACAGATGTAACCATAATAACAAGAAGAAGGGGTTAGTAATCATTAGAGAGAATTAGATTACCTCACGCTGGAGCTTAGAGGACAGCACGGGACACAGACGCGTGACCTAGAGAGAGAGACGAGAACGGAGAAGAACACTTGCAACGACGACGTTTGCTCCCTTGCATTAATTAAGCCTAATAATTTAAAATTAATTAAACGATTAATACGTGGAAATAAATTCTAATCACAAGACATCTAAACCGTTTGCAACGACGCCGTTTTACAACAAGACATCTAAAACCCTAAAGCAGAGCACTTTCTCCGGCGAAAGAAATGGCGGCGAGTCTAGGGTTACGTCTCAGGGCGGCTACATCGACGTTGAGGAGCGGAGCAGCTGCTACTCTTCTTCCAAGGACTTGGTCGTGTCGCGGATTGTGCTCAGAAGCAGAGAACGATGTTCCAACATCAGGAATCGGGAGACCTCTGGCGAAGATACTCAAGGAGCTCAACAAAAAGGTTCCAGATTCCGCCATCAAGACCCGCGTCGAAGATGGCTTCTCCATGAAATACATTCCTTGGCATACTGTGAATCGGATTATGAACCTGCATGCTCCAGAATGGTCAGGTGAAGTTCGGAGTGTTACTTACTCTCCTGATGGTAACACCGTCACTGTTGCTTATCGTGTCACTCTCTACGGCACTGATGCTGAGGTATGGCCAGTCTTTTTTTAGCTTATATCCTTTAACTTGATAATGTCTGTACGTTTGATGTTTTGTCCAATGTATGAGACCCGTTAAGACAAACACAGCTCAGTGAGAGTATGTTGATTGTTGGGAAACACCAACTCTGGGTTTAGGGAGTTTGGTTTCTTACTCACTGTCTTGAGCGCATTACGTGTTTATTGTATTGCATTTTTAGCTGGAATCATTTGTTGCTAAAGTTGACAATTGTTTTTTGTGTTGTGAAGATTTACAGGGAATCAACGGGGACCACTTCTGTAAATGACAAAGGCTATGGCGATCCTGTGCAAAAGGCTGAAGCAATGGCGTTTCGACGTGCCTGTGCCAGACTTGGATTGGGGCTTCATCTCTATCACGAGGATGCTCTGTAAAATCTCGCTTTTTTTTAACCATGTGAACAAACTATATTCTGGGTGTTACCACTGCTTTGGTAGCAGTAGTCGGTAGAACGTAAGGAAGTCAAAGTTTTGTATCTATTGATTGTTGCCCTTAGGATTTGAAATCGGTTAATGCTATGAGCCTTGGATGACTTTTGCTTATATTAAGCAGCTCTTGTTGCGCATATTTTTAAGGTTGCAGCTTAAAACCCCGGTATTGATTTCACTTTGCAGCAATGGCTACTGAATTGTAGGATCCAACACACTCAGGTCAAGCAAAAACCATGACTAAAATGGCTAACCGGTAGTAGAAAACGTTTTGGAAAGATAAAAACATTTTCACATATGTTATTGTGCGGTTTTAAACATTTTGGTTTCAGCTTTATACACAAGTTATCATAACATACAAACTTTAAAAACCGAAAATCACACATTAAAAAAACTAGTGAAGGAGAGTCATCTGTTGGATATTGACAGGATATGCGTCGATAGGTGGTCCATAGAAAGCTCTTCTAGCCAGAACAGAGAGAGCAGTCTGAGTAGGATGAAACGCATCCCAAAACAGATACTGTGACCTGTTAGGACAAGGGTTCTGCATCGGCAAACATGTGATTTGTCCTTGGTTCCTCCCAACCCCACAACAAGCCCTGTCCACTACGCTGATTCCTGTACCATTCATATATATATATATAAACCTCGTTTGATCAAGCATGGAAGTAACTCATTTTAGCAGCCATGTAATCTAAGACTATACCAAAAGCAGCTGGGTTGTTTAACATGTCACCAAAGGCGCCATATGTGTTTCCGTACACATAGATAGCTCCAGGTAACCTTTGGTTCAGCTGGTCAACAATTGATTTTATCCCTTGGTTAAACGTGCCTAGTATCTGGTTCACTGCGTCAACGCATCTCTCTGGTGGTCCAACGCTCCTAGCTCTTTGGTATGGTACGCAGCCTAGTGGTGCTACTCCAGTTATGTATATTTTCCTTAGACCTAGGCTGTATAGAGTCTGCACACATGGATTCAAAATGGTTATTAGAAGATTCATTCAAGGATAATAATACTATTATCAAATGTTATCATACAAGAAGTTGTCTAGCGTATTGACTGAGAAGTAAGTTGGCGAACTCAGGCGGTCTGTATCTGAGGCTGGAGGAGTAGAGACTAGGCATAAGGTAGTTGTTGATATAGTCATTGCTTCCAAAAACAAGTATCACAAGCGATCTTGCCAAGTAATCTGTGAAGTTTTGGGGACTCATCATTGTTCTTAACTGGCTCAGCGTCGTCCCTAGGTTCACCACTTGCCGGTTCATGGTAAATCTATCTCCCTGCACATTACATCCATCAGTATCACCACCCTCTTATCTAGAAACTAAAAGTGTATGACACAAAAAGCTTAGAGGTTACATAGTTTTGGCCTGATTCATCAAGGATGCCAGCAGCTGCAGATGCAAAGTTAACTCCACCGAGGATTCTATTGCCTGATGTGGTTGGATCCGCAAAGGGAGGAGGCGAGGAGATTCCTAACAACTGAGCTGTTTTTACAGAACAGTTTTTTCAGTTAAGACAAAACTGATTTTTGACCGAGACTTTTGTTAAAAAAGTGTATAAAGCCTTACCAAGCAGATCAATGAAGTTCATGCCGTTGCTAAACCTGCCAGTAGGACGGAGGTTCAAGTCTATACCATAAGGCAAGTAATTGGCTCTAGCTATGGTTGCTAGAAAGTTGTTGTTCCCAACATCGACCAGTGAGTCTCCGAGCACAAACATGGCAGGAACTCTAGCTTGTCCGGCCACCAACTCAGGCTGCTGTATTGCAACATACGCCACCACTGCAACTATAATAAACGCATATCCTCTCATCATTTTTTTTTTCTCGTTGGTGTTTGTTTGAATTTAGAATGTGTTTATGGAAGGTTGTTATATAAAGGTTCTAAGGAAACACATGGAGCATGTGACACATAGGAGTTATCTTCCGGATTCTCTGTTTCAATTTTTGTAACGGCTCTCTTTTCATTTCGGCTGCTTGCATGTAAACGAGTAAATAAGGTTGCATCATGTTTGAAAATTCATAAGATGAAGCTAGAATTGCATATGCAAGAGACAAGACCATGACGCCTTCTTCAGATAAAGATCAAGAAAATAATGAGCTTAAGATTATCTTAAAGAATGAAGGGCTTAACTGTTAAAGGGCTTAACTGGAAATTTAGTTATTCATGAGATACAGAGAGATTTTGATAAACTAACATCTATAGGGCTCTGTACTTATCATATACATTTACCAAACAAGAAAATCATTTTTAACTACATTTGATATTTGTACTTCCTAGGATTGCATTTCTTGAGCAACTCCTGTATCTAATACATGCAAGGGACAATCACTTGAACGGTTGCAATAGAGAGAAAAATCAGTGCTACTTCAGTAGTTACCTGACATGAGATTTCAAGTCGTGTAACCAAGTTATATAACAACACATGCTAGATACATGTCAAGACCACTATCAATGGCAAACAAATCACATGATTCTTTCCCCTATTCCTAAATCACTAGATAGCAGCGAGAAGAAAGTGTTGCAAAAGAAACACAACTGGCTGAAAATGAAAATACATTTTGACACCAAAAGAAGTATTCAGTGGGAATGTGGTGGACATTTCTACAGCAAAAGAATAGTTCAATGAAATGATAAATGCGCTAAGATAATAGAATCTAAAGGATATTCTGTTTCTCATCCTTTTTCAATAGCACAGTTGATGTGTTTCTGCAGAATGATAAGCTGCCTTGCCATACACTGTTCTTTTAAAGTATTCACACAAGAAATATGAGATGCAGCACCATGCTTTGTTATATATCCTCATGGAGAGCCTTAGCCTTCTGCTCCATCTCAAGTTCTCAACCTACAAAGAGGTTCTCACCTCAATGGAGGTGAACATACACAGAGATCTGGATTGCGTTTTAATAACTTACAACAGCTGGCTGTCTCGAAAGGCCAGTCATCACCTTTTGCATCAAATCTTCAATCTTATCCTCCTGACGGAGAACAAAAAAAATATACTGATACGAGTACGTACCTGTTTGTGTTAATCTTTTTCTACAATAAGAAACAGTGACCCTTAAAAACAGAATATACATTAAGCTGTGCCACTTTTGAGTGTAGATTACATAATATGCTTACTACTGCTACAAATAAACTATAAATATTACAGGGCCAGAGTACGCTTCGTCACTTCCATTTTGGTGAGAAGCCCTCTCATCTCTTCCTCCATTCTCATCTTCATCTCATAAAACTCTCTCTGCCCTCTCTCCATTGCCACCAACTCCTCCAGCTTCCTCCTCTTCCTCTCCTCTACCTCCTCCACACTCAGCTTCCCCATTCTCCTCTTGTACTCTTCCTCAATCTTCTCCTTTTTCGCTATAGCTATTCGTTTCAGACCCTCTGCTTCTCTTCTTGCATCATCCGCTCGCCCTTGGAACATCGCCGCCTCTGCTTGCTTCATTCTCACTATGCTCTCTAGCTCTTCAAAACGAGGTTCCGTTTGAGTTTCCCTTTTCGAACCTGTCTCGACTCCAAATATTTCGCCTTGTCTCTCTATGTGGAATCCATCAACTACGCCTGCTGATCTTTTCGGCTGGTGATGCGGTTTCTCTGAACACACCGATCTCAGCCATGCCGTGTCCTGACTAGGGCTTCCCCTCTCGTGCCTTGGTTTTGGCTGCTCGTATCTCAACGGCGCACAAGCTTCGCCGGGTGTGGAGGAATCAAAGTCTGCCATTACCAAGCAAAGTGATGATGATCAGCAATGACAATTTTTATAAGTAATTTGAAAAAAAAAACAGATAAAGACAGTTAGGCACACCTGAAATGAAACCCAATATCTTATTGCATGCTTCAGGAAGGTCTATCAATTTACTTGTCAAACTTGCCAGCATCGCGTCAACCGCTTGTCTAAGCTGTTTCCCTCTAAAGTCTTTGCTTGATGAGAATATCTTACTGACATATTCCAGTTCCTTGCAAAACCTCTCAGATTTCCATTCCCTTGCAAAATTCAGAAACACTTCTTTGACAAAGCCAAACATCTCCGAGGGATGGTTACATGCGACGCAGTGGAACTGCATCTCGGTCGTTCCTCGAGCAGCAGAAGCACTGATCCCATTCCGGATGTAAGATTCTCGTATCCCACATTCCGTGTGACACCAGTGAAGACACACGTCACACCCAACCCAGCTACAGGTGTTGGATGCCATATCAAAGTTTGAGCACAAAAGACACATGCAAGCACTACAGAACCCATCCTTACTTGAACAAACCTTGCAATCACATTCATCCACAGGCACCAAAACCCTGCATGAAAGGTTTTTACATCTCATGTTCATGTAGATCTCAGCTAAGTGTGTAGAGGAGATACTCTCGTCCAGCTCAAGGAAATCAGAACGTTCTGTTTTCAGAGAGACCAAGATCTCCAACTGAGCACGATGTGATTTTGTAAGCATTTCCAGTGTAATATCAGTCCTGTTCCGCAGAGCATCTTGAAAAACACCAAGCCGTGCATTCTTATCCTTGTTCATCATCATCTGCCGGATGTATTCCTTCAAGCTAGCTATGTATCGCGTGGTCATCTCTTGAAACCTCTTGGTCATCACATGCATCGAATCGGAGAGAATGTATCTCATTACAATCTCAAAAGATTCATCCCCACCAGCGTTAATGCCACTTATTCCGGAGATACTGCCACCAAAAAAGTCCATGGCTTTTTTCTTCTCAGCATGGTGCTTAGAACCGTTTTCGAGAGAGCCAGCTGATCTAAGATCAACACTTTTCTGGAAACTCAACTGTTTCTCAAGCCTATCTACTGCCTTAGAGCTCCCATCGGTCAATCTAAGATGCTCTTCATCAGCTTGACCCGGAATTAAAATTCCTTTCATTGACTGAGGAGGAGCTGAACCATTTCCATTTTCCATCAGTTTCTGATAGACTGTATTCTCGTTGTACCTTGGATCATTATGAGACAGTGCCTGCCAATCTATACCTTGAAATATAGGTCGGCTATGAACTGACTGCTCATTATCTCCAATATTGTGATTCAACGAACAGCTTGGGTTGTGATTAAACGAACGTGAACCTGAAAAGGACATAGACATGGTGAAGCCCTCGGAATCAGTACGAAACGTGTCTGTCATAGAACGAACACTTCCAGAACGGACTGGTGAACCAATAGGCTGATTGGTATCCTGACCACCAATCGGCAACAACACATCTGGTAGACTAAGTGAAAGATCCAGTGGCTCCAATAACTTCTCATCCTTCGGCTTACTGACACCTGACTGCTCAGTTTTTCTGACCGGAGACCTAGAAAACAGTTCAAACCCTCTGGTACTTGGTCCACCGAAGTTGTCATCTTCATCTCTATCCCTGTCAGTAAGATCCTCAGGCTTTCTTTCAGAAAAGACAGCATTTTCATGTAAATCATCGAACGGTACATCCAAATTTTTTCCTTTATCCTCGCTTTTGTGGACGGAGCTATCTGATACAAACGGTGTATTCCCTAGAGCATTTTCCTCAACACGTTTTGGGGATTCAACTTCTGCTGCGTTGGCGTTACCATCACTACCATTCACTCGATTAAGCTCCTCTGCCTGAGACTGTTCAGGAACAACAGCAGGATAAAGACTTTCTTCCAACTTCACTTCATGCTCCTCCTGGTATTCCTCTTCTTTATCATCGACCACATCTGTAACCTCATTGACAACAGCAGTGTTTCTGTCATCGCTAACCTCATGTTCACTAGCCAAAGCTGTAGAACTATCATTCACATTGTTTTGAGAAGTATGCATGCTCTCTGTCGCATGCTCAGCTACATTTTCCTCTTTCTCAACACTCTCAGCTGTTTTCATTTCCCTATCATTATCATCAAAGTCAGCGTTTTTCTTCATCTCCTGGAAGCTACTATCAATCCTTTCATTGTTCTGATCACCAGATACAGTCTCTGGTTGAGACTGTGGCTCAGGCTCAGGCTCCAGCTCTCCTTCCTCCATCTCGCTACCACTCTTACCCCCATACACCTCCTCGCTTTTCTTGCCAACACTCTTAGACTGCTCACTCCCAGAGTCTTTAGACCAAGTCGGAGAAGCTAAAGACTTAGATCTAGACCTCGAATTCCTCGAATCCACCTTCACTCTCACCTGCTCGTTACTCTCGTCTCTCGACCAAGAAGGAGACTTAACAACACTCCTCTCCCTCTCCCTCTCACCATCCCAATGACCTCGCCTATCTCTCCCAAAATCATTCCCAGGACCACCAAACCTCCTCCACGAAGACGACACGCTAGCTTCCCTGTTAGGCCTCTCTCTCTCCGAGCGAAACCCCTTCGGAAACGCCCTCCTCGAAGAAGCGCTCTCAGATCGATGGAGAAGCCTGTCGTCTCTGCCGAATCGCGCATCCGGATCCTTAATCCTCCGATTGCTACTACCACCGTCGAACTCGAGATTGGATCGCCTCCGGGATAACGACCTCGAGAATCCAGCGGCGGGATCGTCGCCGCGGTCGCGGTCGTATCGAGAAGGGGATAACGGCCCCCTGCGACCCCAGCGGTGGGAGGAGGCGGAGAGAGGTCGGTCCGAGGAGGAGTTGAACGGAGGATCTCCTTCCACGTTGGTGTGATTATCGTTGTAGGAGTCGAGATCGCTGCTGGATCTTAGTCGCTTCATCTTCTTTTTTTTTGAAAGAGAGATTAGGGTTAGGGAGACGTATCGGAAATAGAGACGTAGAAGAGGAGAAGAGAGACGTATCCTCCAGTCAACGATTCTCAGCGACACATCTTTTTGATCTCCGGTTTGGAACAGTGATAGCATCCCCCCCACGTTCTTCCACCACTCGATTCTTTTAGCGCGTGTGATTACAGGATGCTTCGTTTAAAATGATCATCGCATGAGATAGCTGGGTGATTGCACGCGCTAGTTTGTGCGAGTAGGATGTAAAAGTGAATGGGGTTGTTAACCGGTCCGAGGCGATTTACTTTTGATTTATTACAATATATCAATCAGTGGATCTTGACTAGGGGTGTCAACCCGTTTGACTAGTTTCCTTTTCTTTTCCTTTTTTCAAAAATTATGTCATAATATCACCTAATCCCAAATAAAATTGTGATCGAATGGATTGTTCGCGGATCCAAATAATAAATTAGATTATAATCTGTCCACAAACATTTTCTGTGTATATATTGATGATTTTTTTCCAAAATATTTTCAAGTTGAAGTTTTCTAGACTCTGTAACATTGCCAAAACAGAAATGTTATATGTACTAAGGATTAACCCGGGTTACGCCCAGGATTTTTATTTTTTTCTAATTTAAGTTGTTAAATTATTTATATTTAGGTTATGATATATATTTATATAAATGTTAAGATGCATGCCATAATTAAAATTTATTTTTAAATTTTAACACGTTAAATTAACATATTTTTTACTATTTAAATATTTTTTTGTAATTTTGCTGGCTATCTAGTTATCATATTTAGCAAAACTATATGTTGAGTGTTGGAATAAATGTTTTAGATATAACTGCAGAGTATTTTCGGATCGACCACATGCTCAACAATCGATCGATCCGTAAAAAAATGGTCGATCTCCTTGGCCAGGTAAGTACAATTTTAGCAAAAATATCTTTGATTTTCAAATATTAAGTATATAACTATTCTTCTAAATATTGTTTTTTTGAATTGTATTTTTTGATTAAATTATTGTATTATAATGTTTATGTAAATATTTTTTGTGATATTTGAATTTGTGATCGAATGGATTGTCCGCGGATCGAAATAATAAATGAGATTATATTAAATGGGTTGCCTAATAATTATCTGTCTACATAAACATTTTCTGTGTATTGATGATGTTTCCCAAAATATTTTCCAGTTGAGGTTATTTAGACTGTATAACAATGCCAAATGTTATATGTATGTTTTCAAGCAAAAAAATGTTTATTAAATCATAACAGTGTCGAATTTTATTATCATTTGCAAATTGCAAAAGTAGTGAAACTTAATCATAACTATACTGAGATTATTCTTTTGCACAAGGTTGATCTACTTCACACAATGTAGAGCCTATCTAGTTTAGAACATTGCAAAAATGCAAACTACAGTTGATTCTTCACTCTCCCAGGATAGTTTTGCTGAGAGGTGTTTTTGAAACTGGTACTTCTCCTCTCCGCATTTACAGTTCTGCCTTAGATTCCAGGTCTTGTTCTGAATCTTCAGAGACGTCGCTTGAAGGAGAAGGGTTAGGATTTTCTGTCGCAGCAGCAGCTACAGGCTCGTTGAGTTCCATATCTTCACCCAAGATCTTTTCTGTGAATTTTTGTACCCCGAGATCAAGATCGGGACATTCAGTTACTATTCTTCTAGCACCCTGCAGAAGAACACACAACATTTAAGAAACGCTTAATCCTTCTAGTCGATATGGAGCATCTAGATTAGTGCAAGCCATCCGTTACCTGAAGCTTTGATTCCTTTGTCATGGGATTATTGCAAAGATCGATAGTTCTGGCCATGGATTTTGTGGCGTTTCCACACCAGGATTCACACCACAGCCACTCTTGAGGAAGTGAAAATATAGGAACAGTGTGTTGAGTGTAATTAGGAAGATCCTGAAACAAGATAATGCCATGCCTATCAACAAGTTTGAAAATAGAAGTCAAGTGCTTAGATACAAGACCCATTTCGAAACTGTGTTATGAAAAAATCAGACATTGGTTTCGACCGTGCCTGCCACTTAGCCTTAGCCGCTACTTGAACGTTCTTGGGTCTTTGATTCTGCTGAGCGTTGACGGAGAATAAGACGGGTCACTTTCGTAAAATCATATCAAAATCCACTAGTAATTTACCATTTTACCCTTTGTTGTAATCCTGAGAGCAATCGCAATTCACCTCAAAACGGCTTTTTATGATAACGACGAGCCCAAAAGAAAAGTCAGTGAACCAAATTTAGGAAGAGTCAAACGCTCTGAATCTCTCATCATCAGAAGAAGGAAGACGATGAAGAAGAGGACGATATACTCATGGGGAGCAGCGACTGTAATCTTCCTCGTTCTGATGATCGTCACTCCCACCATCCCTCAGTCTCAGGCCTATCACGATTTCGCCGATCAACGAACCTTCTTTGGTAACTTCTCCCCTCTTTCTCTCATCATCATCATCTTCTTCTAGGGTTTTATCTTACGATCCGTCAATCTCAGGGATCCCGAATGCTCTCAACGTCATCTCCAACTTCCCTTTCCTCATCATCGGCCTCATCGGTCTCGTCCTCTGCTTTTACCCAGATGATTACTTCAGATTCAGGCGAGTAAACAGATTAGTGAACAAACAGATTTAAAAAAAAAAATTGAATCTTTGTTTGTATGGAGACAGTTTGCGAGGTGAGAAGTTGGGATGGACTTGCTTTTTCGTTGGTGTGGCTGCTGTTGCTTTCGGTTCTTCTTACTACCATCTCCACCCTGATGATGCTCGCCTCGTCTGGGATCGCCTTCCTGTATGATGGCTCTTTCCTCTTCTATGTCTCTCTTTATCGCTCTCTCTCTCTCTCTCTCTCACTGGTGTTTGCTTTGGTTTTTGGAGTAGATGACTATCGCATTCACATCCATCATGGCTATATTTGTGATCGAGAGGATTGATGAGCACAAGGGCACTTACTCCATCGTCCCTTTGCTTCTCGTTGGCCTTGTTAGCATTCTCTATTGGAGGCAAGTCCTAAACTTTTGAGTGCTTTTCCAGTGAGACAGTTCAAAAGCAACAGTCTTTAGATTGGTTACTAACTTGTGAGGCTGTAATTTGCAGGTTTTTCGATGATCTACGTCCATATGCTTTGGTCCAGTTTGTTCCCTGCATTGTCATTCCACTTATGGCTATTCTCTTGCCTCCAATGTACACACATTCCACGTATTGGCTCTGGGCTGCAGGTTTGTGCTCTCTCAGTGTTGTTGAGGCTGATATCTTCTTCAGATTGAAAGCTGTTCTTATTATAGATTCGATTGGGTTTCAGGATTCTATCTCTTAGCCAAGGTGGAAGAGGCTGCAGATAAGCCGATATATAGCTGGACGCATCATATTCTTAGTGGTCATTCTATAAAACATGTGTGCGCTGCTATGGTCCCCGTCTTCCTTACCCTCATGCTCGCTAAAAGAAGCGTTCAAACCGAGAGGTATACATATGAAATGACCAGACCTGTATTTTGGACGTCATGCTTTAACCCCTTTTTTGCTGAACGCAGGATTAGCTTGTATAAGACATGGAAGATATCATGGACGAGGAGTAGAGGGAAAGGAACAGAGGAAGAGAGCTTCGAGTGTACCTACACCAACGTAGCAGTCGAAGAGGCTCGGTAGGTTATGTTGGTGGTTAATGTAAGATCCATCTGTTTGTGTTTAAGATCATTGCCAAATGGAACTAGTTATAGCCGAGTATAGGAGGGGGGTGAAGGTTGATAATTCAGTTTGAAACTCATAAGCTTTGTAATTCAGTTTTATAGTGCTAACAACACTTTGATGTTATTATGATACCAAACTTCAACTAAAATTGGAATGCAAGTTTGCCTAATGAAATCATCAACACTTACAGAAGTGTCAAGTAGTGTTTATTATCAGGAGGAAGTACCGGTAAGTCTCCCAATAAACACCTTGAATACCCCTAACTTCCAATCTCCATTCCAGTGAACAACTGTTGCTCAGAGCAGTCCATGGCATCGCCTCTCCTCTCCTCAAGATTCTCACTTCTTAAGAGTCAAGTCTTATGCACTGCTTTGAGAAGGAGAAACGTTGAAAGTAAGAAACAATCTCCCCAGTTTTCTATAATTTAATATGAAACACCCAGTGCCTTTGGTGAGAGAGAAAGAGACAGTGATTGAGCTTAGCAACAGAGACAGTCTTCTCAACAGACACGTAATGTTCATTTCCCGTAATGTTTGGTCACGAGAACTCAGTTTCATCCTTGTTTTAGTCCCTCTTCACATGCTTACCCTGTGATGCAACAAACTTAGGTGCCTTGTTCCTATAATCCACATTTGCCACAAAAACAAGTTTCTGTTTTCACCATCTCTCTTCTCTCTTTCCCAGTTTAGACCAACCTGGCGACATGGGACTGAGTTTTCGTTTCATCGATCAAGTTCTCCTTATCTCCCAGACCTTACTGAGCTTTCCACACCTCCTGGTAATATCAGCCTGCCTCCTCATAGCAGTCTTTTCTTACCATTCCTTCAAACCAACACATATATACCTCATTGACTTCTCATGTTACCAACCTCCAGACTTCTTACGATCTCCAATCGCCAATTTCATTGAGCATCTAAACCTATCAGGTATATTCGACAGAGAATGCCTTGATCTCCAGCAGAAGATTCTAGAACGGTCAGGAATCGGAGATGACGCGTGCGTCCCCGTAACAGTCCATGAGATTCCACCACACTCTTCTCTCTCAGCAGCTAGAGAAGAAACTCATGACATCCTCTTCACTGTTGTCCAAGACCTTTTCTCAAAGCACAAGATAGATCCAAAGAGTATTGACATCCTCGTCTCTAACTGCAGCCTGTTTTGTCCTTCTCCATCCATAACCTCCATCATCATAAACCGGTTCGGCATGAGGAGCAACGTAAAGAGCTTCAGCTTGAGCGGAATGGGCTGCAGCGCGGGACTTCTATCGATAAACCTGGTCAAAGATCTTATGAAGATTCATGGTGGCTCTTTGGCGTTAGTGTTGAGCATGGAAGCAGTGAGTCCAAATGGTTACAAAGGGAAGTGCAAGTCAATGCTCATCGCTAACACAATCTTCAGAATGGGTGGAGCAGCGATTCTCCTCTCCAACAGAGATCAAGACAAGGACAAGGCCAAGTATAAACTCCAGCATCTCATCAGAACTCATCTCGGATCAGACGATGAATCATATGAGAGTGTGATGCAGGAGGTTGATGAGGAAGGACTAGTGGGAGTAGCTTTGTCTAAGCAGCTTGTGAAGGTAGCATCAAAGGCCTTGAAGATCAACGTGGTGGAGTTAGGCCCTAGGGTGTTACCTTACTCGGAGCAGCTCAAGTACATAATCTCATTCATCAAAAGAAAATGGGGAAAGCAGAATGAGATGTACACACCAAACTTCAAGAAAGCTTTTGAGCATTTCTGTATACATGCTGGAGGAAGAGCGATAATAGAGGGTGTAGAGAAGCATCTGAAGCTGGGGAAAGAAGATGGAGAAGCGTCAAGGACAACGTTGTACCGTTATGGGAACACATCTTCGTCTTCTTTGTGGTATGAGATGCAGTACTTGGAAGCTAAAGGTAGAATGAAGAAAGGAGATAGAGTATGGCAGATTGGGTTTGGAAGTGGGTTTAAGGCTAATAGTGCTGTTTGGAAATGCATTACAAAGATTGATTCAAGAGACAAGAATGCATGGTCTGATAGAATCCATTTGTATCCTGTTTGTGGAGATGCATCAGGTTAGAACAACTCTCTTGTTTTAGTCAACTTTACACAAATGTCATTTGATTAATGATCATTAACCTCTTATTTTATCATTTGTCACAAAAAAGAAGATACCAAAACTCATTGTGCACATTCAAACCTAATAACAACACAACATTAAATGATTCAACGTTTTTGATATTAGCTGATCAGCTCTACACGTTCTTCTTCATTATCTTTCTCCTCTTCAAACTCCTCACCCATCACTCTCTCTCTCGCCTTTTTGGCCTGTTCATATGATTCATTGGATGTTAACATAGACAATCACTTTCACTTACTTTAAAGAATGAAAACAAGATATGAAGAAGGAAATGACATTCACCTGTTGTTTCCAGTTGGTGAGGCTGACTATAAGACCGAGAAGAACGGTTTGTACAAATGACCCAACTGTAATACCAATCCAGAGTCCTCTTCCTCTCATGTCAAACTTAAAAGCTAATATAACAGCAGTTGGTATCCCAAAGAGATAGTAGGCAGCTAGGTTTACATATGCTCCAATATCTTGCCTCCCTGATCCTCTTGCCACACCTGTTTCAACGCCTCACCTATCAGCACATGTTTAGTACTCACTAAATGACTTTAAGGATCAGAATCTAACCTGAAAGAACTGCGTGAAGGGCGTCGAATATGACTGATAAAGAAACCAGAGGCGCTATTGATCTTACGTAATCCACAACTTCGGTTTCAGAGCTGAAGAGGTAACCAAATACGTTTCTTGCAGCAAAGACTATTGCACCCACCATTACTGATTCTACTCCTGTCATAACCATCACTGTGTACACCGCCATTCGAGCTTTTTTCGGGTTTCCAGCTCCTAACTCATTTGCAACTCTTGTACTACAACCAACCAAGAAACAAAGAGAGTGAGACTTAGGCTTTTAGATATCTTTCTTTTTTGCGAAAATCGAAGAGTATATAAGGAGAAAGAACCTTGCTGCTGCGCCTAGACTCTCTGGTATTTGGTATAAGGTGAAGATTGTTGATAGACTGTTCAACAAGGAAGCAAGTAAGTGAGATTATATAAATGACATTTCATTCCAAGTCTGTTAGAAGATAATCTGTTAGAAGATAAGGGAACATACCACACTGAGAGAACAGAAGCTTCTAGCTTCGGGTTCGGTAAGATCCCAGAGAGCATGACAAGAAACTCAAATGACCACCACTCTAGGCTGATTCAACAACCAAGAAGCAAATGTAACTAAACTACTTGTTTAACCAAAACCAAAAGGAGGCAAATAGAATGTTCATAATCATACCAAATCATGGATGCAGATGGGACACCAAACTGGAAAAACTCTCTCATCCCTTCAAACACACTCATGGAGATCTTCCCACGGCTCTTGCTACACGTGGAAGAAAACGCCATGTACAATCCGAGCACAACCACGTTCAACCAGTAAGAAACACTAATAGCAATAGCTGCACCGATGCTTCCAAGCCCGAACTTGAAAACCAAACTCCAGCAGAGAACAACATGGCAACACACAGCAGAGACAGAGCTTATCATCAAAGGCAGAATCAAACTCTGCGCTTGGAAAAACTTAACAAGCGGCTGCATCGTCGCGTAGCCAAAGAGAGCTGGTATGAGCCACGTCGCAAACTTCCCCGCTTCTTGAGAAACCTGAGGATCTTGTCCAATGAAAGAGAGTATCTCACCCATGAAGCTCCACAGAACAGACAAAGGGATGCAAACTAAGAACAGAGCTAACATCCCTGTGTAAGTATGTTCTCCAAGCTTCTCGAACTGCTTAGCTCCATAAGCTTGACCACACAAAGTCTCCAACGCACTAGCCAAACCAAACTGTGAAAGAAAGATCACATTTAAAGAAAGACAAAGAACCTTCAAGAACGGAGGATAAAGAGAAAGAGAACATACGACGAGGCTGAAGCCAGTGACGCTGCAGAAAGAAACGGCGATGGCTGTGCTTGAGAGGTAAAGCTCACCGAGATGACCAACCATCATTATCGATATCACTTGGAGAAAGTACATGGACGAGTTCACCGCGACCATTGGACCTGCGATGTAGCTGAGCCTACCCATCTCCTGGAGTAACACATCCTTCGTGCTGACTTCTTCTTCTTCTCCGCGGACGAGCAAACCCTGCTCCGCAGAATCCATTTCTTGTTTCTCCGGAGATTTCGAGACTAATTTGTTGGAACCTTTTAATAAAAATCTTTCTACTTTTATAATGTAATGTATTTTTTTTTGGGGAATCGTCGTCTCCAATGCATTGTCAGAAATATAATTTAATAATGTGCATGTTTGTCATGTGAAATGTGAACCAATCATGTATAAGAAGATTTGTTTGTTACTTTGACTTTCATAATCATGGACTAAATCAAAAGGAAGATTTTGTTTTGTATTTTAAACTTAACATGTGTTTCATCACCTTTTGTTTTTGTTAAGTTATGTTTCATCACTTCTTGTTTAACCTTTCTACGTGTTTCATCACTCCTTATCTAGTAACTATTCTTCAGATATGTGGAGAGCTGTTTAGTCTCTTAAGTGTGCATCACTTTAAGGGGTTTGTTTTTTGGGGAACTTAAGCGGCGTGCATTGCCGTATACTTCTCCTGAAAACAAGGCGTTGACTAGGGCCGCCTGAAGTCTTCGCAGGTTAGTAGAAAATATGATAAAATAATCACTAATGACAGCTTTTATGTATTTCTTATCTAATCACGAGGTATGAACGTGTATAGTTTAGGGAAGCTATCAATCAGTCCTGCTATCAATACATAAATTTAATGTATGGGAGTTTATGGTGCCGATGTGGTACACAACTTATTATTTTGTTTTACAAAAAAAAAAAAAAATCTGGTTCAATCGAGCACGACCGTTTTTCTATATTCTATATTAAGTATATAAATATTTTCCAAATTTTTAAGTGTATACAGTTGTCCAAAATTATGTGGTTGTCACAGTATTATTCTTTTTGCTTTTGAGAGTAAAATTTAAATTCAGAGTAAAGTTTTACTCTAACAAATACACTCAGTCAAAGCCGATATGTTTCGAGTAGACAATTTACTCGTTTCAAGAAGTTCGGTTTTCTCAAAGTTCATTTACAAATAAGAGTAACTATATACAACTACATTTATAAGAACTAGACTAGAAGTATAGTGATGGATCTAATTTGATTAGCTTTTTACATTAGAAACGATATTTTAATTTTATTGTTGCTCCAGTAGTTCTTTTTATAGTGTTTGATTAGTAACATTTGGTATACTCACTTCACCCAAAATCATTTTGGATTTGGCTTGGTTGGTTGGTTTTGGTAACGTCTAAACCCGAATTATAAAACCACTTAACGTATCTATCTTTTTCAAGGGCTTCAAATTTCGTCAATGGGACAAATATATACAGTGACGACAACAAAGTTTCAGACAAGGGACATGATGAGATCAGGAAATTTAACAAGTACAAGATTAATTTACACTACGACAGAAGAGAGAGACCCTTCTTACTAATTTAACACGAAACCAACGCGCTTCACGCGCCACGAGCAACGGCGGATGCTCCGTCCACCATCTTGACCTCATGATTCTCCGCCGGGAAACTGAAATTGGTAGGCGCGTGAGGACCAATCATCTGAACCGCGGCGTTATCATAAGCGAGAGCGGCTTCTTCGGCGGTGTCGAAAGTTCCGAGCCAAAGACGGTCACGTCGTGCCTTGAGAGCTCGACCGCACCTGATCTCAGCCGCCCATTTCCCCCACGGTCTCTGCCTCACTCCACGGAACTTCTTCTTGTTCTTCTTCTCCGCCGTCGCCGCCTTGAGAAACTCCGGTGGAATCCTGATCTTGAACCGCGTCTTGCAGACATCTAGTTTGTTGTCGGAATCGGAAGAGTCGATTACGATCTCTTTGACGAGGCGTTTCCCACGGCGGCGAGCCTGGGATGGTTCAGAAAGCTGCTCCGCCTCTTCTTCGCTGCTAGAAGAATCGGTGGCTTCGGCGTCGGTGAATGAAATTCTGACAATACGCTTCATCTGAGAGTGAGAGTGAGGTTTGGATTGCGAATTTTGAAAATTGGGGTTGGGTGACACCCTAAAAAGAAGGGAGAGGCTTTTGATGCTTCAGAATATGTTTTTATCCTATGAGAATCTCCTTTTCCTGATGCTTCTTTCATACATTTGAATTTTTTATTTATTTTATAACCAATCATCTGCAGATTTTTTTCGGGAGATGAATGACGACATGGGAAGTAATAGTTTTGTCATAAAATCGATACTTGTAGTTTGCCAGGCCCATACGGTCCATTTAAAATTTTGAGATTAATACTTGTTTGTTTTTCTTTTCCAACAGAAAAATAGTATTATTTGGTTTGTTTACTTATGATTACTATAGCTTAGTTTTTTCTGCCATCTATTGGATTAATATTCAAACTTAACCGAGAATTAGACCAACCCAGCAAAAGGTTAAACACCTTTCCGGAACCAACATCCAGCATAATACACATTACTATCCGGATTCAAAGAAGAAAAACAAAAAAAAAACATATAACAAACCTAACAAAAGAAATGAACAAATACCACAAAGTACTTCAGAAGCTGAGAATTCGACAAGGAAAGGCGGATTGAGCGAGAATGCGTTGAAAGTCTTGATTATTGGGGTGATAGAATAGCTCTAAAAGATATTCCATCAAAGGAACCATCACCAGTAACTCAAAAACAAGCTTTAACAGAGGAAAGTCACGAAAACAAGGATTTTCACCCTAGCAGTCGATGAAGAAGACAGTTGATAATCAAACTATTCAAAAACTAAATGTGATTTGAGTTAAAACTCTATATAGTCTCTTACCAAAAAATTCCGAAATATCCGTCAGTTAAAAACCAAGGAATGGCGCAACTTCACAACACGGATGCTTCACATTGAATAATAGACAAGAACCACAAAGGTCAGGCAAACCCACATCATAGACAAATTCTGATAAGCGAAAAGACACCATAGAGGAACCATAGACTATGGTTTGTTTAATTACAGTATGATATAAAATAATACCATTAATTAACAAGCTAGGTGGCATGGATATTAGCGTAGAAAAAACTACAGACCAAATGATCAAATGGAAACCGACTCAAATTACTATATTAAATGCCAAACTGAACTGGACACAACACAAATTAATATTAAATGCATTCTAAATTACTATATCTAAAGAATTATACCAAATTATATCTAAAGAACTATACCAAAGTATATCTAAAATACTTCGGGATGGATTTTAGACATTCGTGGGTTCATTATCCTTTTTGGTTTTAGTGATATCGGATCTTCATACTGGATATAAAGTGTGGTGAAATCCGTCTCCAACACTCGATCTAAAATAGTTTAAACCAGGAAGTAAGATGTCATGTAATTTGCAAGTGCACGGTTCATGCCACTTTTGGTACAAATGCTTACATTACATTGTTAGTAGGAGTTTTCAAGCGGGTCACCTAGTTCACCAACAAACAAATTAAGATCCATCAATTGTTTACAAGAAAGATTTACCTTTTTCCTAAGATTTATGGCATCCTTTGAACATTGTCGACAGTGAACTTGAAGAAGATGACAGCGTAGTGCGTAAGAGACAAAAGCGAAAACGTGCTACTAAAACAGAAGTGCTGATCAAGCTTTTCTGACCGCATAACCTCTTAGACTCGTGATGAATCCAAGTAAAGTGGCAATTGGAGTCGCATACTGTAAAAGAAGCACAAACTTGAACATTGGATCTAAGGAAATGAGATTTTGTTTGAAGAGATTGCATCGGATGTCAAGCAACCGCAACACCTAAATATGCTCAATGATTTCATGTTGATCGACTTCCCAAATCCCCAAAAGTGACCACAAGTTTGCTTCCAGATGTGCATATGAGTCTTCCAATTATCTTTTGAATAGTCTTTTTTTTTTTCTCAAATATTAGTTACTTCCCATGAATGGACAAACTTGATTTTGAACAGGCGGTTATCCATTTGGTTAATTTTTTGATGGTATAATGTATGACTTCTACTGGTTTAAGCTCTCAAATTTTGTAATATCTCCAGGTTGAAGTGGAAAGAAACGAAAATGGGAAGCTAGAAAACTCAGGTTAGCAGCTTGCTCCAGCGATATTCTCACATAATTTAGCATTTCAGATTATAGAATGAAAAAAAAAACTTACCAGAACAGACACACACAAAAAAAAAACTTAAGCTGTTGTGTCTGAACAAAATTTGCTTTGAAGATCAAAAATGGTAAACTTTACTTGCTAAGAATGAACTAGCACATTACAAATGATATCGTCCAACCACTAATTCAGGAGAGTTGAGAGGGACATCACCTCCAATGCCCACCCTCCTTATCGGTCAATCTTTGAAGGACATGAAACAAAAAGGAAAAAATATAAAATGGCAAATTGCTGGAATTTACAGTTAACCCTAAGGAAGGTAAACTATTTACGGGTTTTACCAAGTTTAACCGGAGAGAAAACCGAATCGAATTGAAATACGAACCAAAGATCATAAATTAGACTTAACCGTTCCCAATCCAACTTAAACCCTCCGATCCAATCTCGATTTTAACCATCTCGAACCCGAATCCAAATAACCACTCAATTTCGATTTAAACCAAGTCTCCCCTTTATTTCCATTTCCCCTCTCTCTCGGGATCCCCTCTCTCTCAACGGTTTCCCCCAAATTCGAAAACGTAACCCTAGAACATCCCACTCCCCTTCGATTCCTTCGATTTCCCTTCGATTATTCACCGAAAACGTGTGAATCATGGTTGAAACTAGGCTGGGTAAGAGAAAGGATAGGCCTCCTCCAACGGCTCCTCCTCCGCAAAAGAGCGGGACCTCGAAGAACTCGAAGAAGAACAAACCGAAGAAGAGTTCCAAGAAGAGAAAAACGACGGATGAGGAATCACCGGCGGTTGATTTTGTTGGAACCGTGGGAGTTGCGGAGGAGAATGAAGTAGAAGAACCGGCTAAGGATGTAGAAGATCGGGAGAAAGAGAAAGAAGAATCGGAGAAGGAGAAAGAAAGGGAAGAAGAAAATGGAGACGAAGATGAAGAGGAAGAAGAAAATAGCGATGAATCTCAAGAAGAGAAAGACGAAAATGGAGACAAAGATGAAGAGGAAGAAGGAAATAGCGATGAATCTCAAGAAGAGAAAGACGAAAATGGAGACAAAGATGAAGAGGAAGAAGGAAATAGCGATGAAGAAGTAGAGAACAAAGATGAAGAAAAAATCCAAGAGGAGGAAGACACCGGAGAAGAAGAGAACGGGACTCCCGAAGAGAACAGAGGTCAAAATGAAAATGAAAATCAAGAACAAGGAGAACCCCCATTGGAAGCGGAATTAGGAAATGTTGATGGTGATGGTGAAGGGGTTCTCGGGCAAGGAGAAGAGGTAATAAGTGTGGAACTTGAATAGGGTTTAACTAGATATACTAGGAAAGGCTCGGATAACTTAGGAGAACTATGTTTTAGTACTTGCATAACTGATGTAGAACACAATGTTACTTGCAGGAATTAGAGGCAACCGAGGCAATCAAACCGTTGAGGATGTACTTCTATGAGTCGGAGTACAAGAAACAAATAAAGCTAGCGACCAAATGTTTCGTCAAAGACGTTATGGTTACATTTGACAATCTGGAACCGCCGATGAGTGATACTGAGAGGAAGTGGTTTGAGAAGCATCCACAATTCTGTCACGTGTTCCACCTGGAGAAAGACTCAAACCACATGGTCCAAGGAATGTGGATGTTGCTATTGCGGACAGTGGATAGCTCGAAGAGGAAGGAAGTGTGGTTCATTGTGAATGGTGTTCCCATCCGCTATGGCCTGAGAGAACACGCTTTGATCTCAGGTCTTAGCTGCCGCAACTATCCACTTGGGTATAAGGAGTTTGGTGATAGAAAGTTCGTGAAGCGCCATTTCAAGAAGGGAGAATCAATAAGGCTTGAGGATGTCAAAGCGAAGCTGTTGGCTATGGGAGAACACAGAGACCGGCTGAAGATGATGGTTTTGTTCTTTTTAGGAAGTGTTATCTGTGCGCAAACGAAAGTAGGAAAAGGCGCCAGAGATGTTTTGGAATTCTTCCAAAGAGCTGTGGACGATCTCGAGTTCTGCGAAAACTTTCCATGGGGGAGGTACTCGTTTGATTACATGGTTAAGGAGATATCGCACACCATAGATCATTTTGGAGGCCGGGTTAGAGAGAAGACTTTATGGCCACTTCCAGGTTTCTGTCTGCCACTGGAGGTAAGCAATTGAAGATAATCACCTTATCATTTGTTAATTTTATTGTGTTAAGTGTTTGTACATGATTGGTATGTAGTTGCTTGCTTTTGAGGCAATTCCCAAGTTGGGATTGAAGTTCAGAAAAGAGGTTGAAGACGTCGATGTAGACTGTCCTAGGATGTGCAGATCAGTCTTTAAATCAGCAGGGATGAAAGGGTTTTCACTTTCAAAATTGAATCGGGAACTGGACAAACTGGACAAAATAACGGTATGTTTCTTCCCCTACAAACTTTGAAAATGTTGTAGCATTATACTAACATAAGATTATTTTTTGGTTTTAATTTTTTGGTATCAGTCACGGGATATCCACAGCATCCTTCCTACCAAGACAGAAGAAGAAGTAGCTCTTTTGGAAGAGATGACTGAAGAGGAGGACGACGTTGATGTCGATGATATTTCTGTTGACAGTTGGATAAAGCGTCTTGCGGAAGGACATTCAGTCTTTTTTGAAGAGATGTATGATGTAGACGTTGCTGCGCGTGATCCAAATGCACAAGAGGCTGTCGACGAAGATCAGGATGACGAAGAAGGTGGAGAGGAAGGAGGCGCAAGCCAGAAGAAGATGATGGAGGAGTTGATCAAACAAGTGAAAATGTTTGGCACTCAGCTAAAGAGAGTTAAGAAGACAATGGACAAGTTTGAGGAAAGGATGGTGGTTCCGTTTGAGGCGTTTATGAAGAAAGCTATGGATGAAGGGCAAGGAAGCAGGGAGTGAAGAACTCGGTTATGTATTTTGTAAACTCGGTTATGTATTTTGTGGGAAGTTGGACCCATTATTTTGTTGTTGTGTGGATGTTGGAAACCTATTGACTTATTAGGTATGTTGGATGGAACTTGTTCTTGTTATCATGGATGTTGCAATCTTGTTATCATGGAAGTTATGATTATTTTTTGAATGTGCCTCTTAAGGAAAACTAAGAAAAGTAGGATAACTTAATGAAAACTAGGACAACTAGGAGAACTTGTAGAACTTAATGAAAACTAGGAAAACTAGAAATACTAGGAAAACTAATTCTTCAACACCACACTTAAACTAAGCATACAATTCTTCAAACTTCCTAACAATGTCATCTTCTTCATTTTCGTCATTCCCGCCCCCGCCCTTCCCTGTCTTCTTCTTCTCCAAGTGACTTTTCATTTCAGAAATGGTCTTCTGTAATTGCTCAATCACTTTATCCTTCTCCTGGATTTCATCACGGGCTTGAAGCAATGCTCTCCTTTGCCATTCTGTACCAACCTCTTCATCGAACCAAGAGAAGTAATTGCATTCATTTCCAAGCTGCAATAAGGTCAAAATTCAAACCCAATTCAAATTCAGATTCCATTATATCCAGATTCCATCATATATTCATACCTTAAAACGCGGACAGCCATAAAAGTGTCGACCAGGATTTTTCTCAGTCCAAGCTTGCCTTATTTTCGCCGGCAAGCCACAGTGACACAACCTCAGACAAGAAAATCGGCGGCGGCTCCTTTGCGATAAAGACGAACCCGAACCCGAACCCACTTCCATCTTCACTTTTTCCATCTCACTTGCTCGGCGAGGGGGGAAGAGAATTCGATTCTCAAAATAGAGAAGAGAGACGAGAGAGGGAGAGAGACACGGGAGAGAGGGGGGGAAGAGGAAATGGGGGGAGAAATAGAGAGAAAGAGAGAGGGAGAGATGAAAAAGGGATAAAAAGTCAAACTGAAAGTACTTGAAAGGCTTTGGGAGGGGAGTAAATTTGTGTGGTTGAGATAATTGCCCAAAAAAAATTTGTTCATAGTTATACCCAAGATACTAGTATTCCCAACTTTGGTCATAGTTATATTTTTGTCGGTTTCTAATTTATTTAGTGTTACTAATCTATTAAAATTGGTTATCTAGTTTTACCTTCAATATTACTAGTTTAAATTGTTATATATATAGTTCCGTGCAATTATATTTAGCGAATAGATATAACTCGAAAGTTTCGTTTGTAAGATGTCTTTGGCCAACAAAGTGTTATTGGAATTACAAGGTCTCGTAAGGGATACATGAGAGTTTTTTTCCTAAATTTCAGAAATTGATAACCGAGTTTTATTATAAATATATGTTAGAGTTGCGAAAACAAATATAAAACAATGATATTCAGGTTTTGATAGAGAAAAAACTATGAGATTCGAGTTTTGATATAGATAATACTAATGTCATTACAAAACAAAGTAGATTTCAAGTTTACGCAGTTTTCCAAGTCATACAACACGATACAACACGAAATGAAACAAAGTTCAAGAGCCACAAAATCAAGTACCCAAATGCATTACTCGAAATATGCATTACTCCAAATTCATCCAAATTTAAACTCTTTTCCTTCCTTGCCGCTTGATGCGATATGGAGGTATGATCTTCACCTCCTTGATCTGATCTGGTACATTCCAAGAAGCCATGTCGGGCACAACATTAAGTGTTCTGGAATACGCCAAATGCCACATTTCCGTCCAGTAGTATTTTGAGCACAACTCATGGATATCAAGGCGCCTGCCATCAACATTCCTAGCGAAATAGATATAAGCTGCCAGTCCATGCAGACAAGGGAAGTTTTCATAGTCCCACACCTTGCAAGTACAAGTTTTTCCAACCAAGGTCGCCCAAAACACCTTTCCTGCAGTGTCAGTGATCTCGTACTTAAGCTCGTAACTATCAAGTTCCCGCACAGGTAACTTATGTGCAACAGCCCATAGATCGTGCAAGTAGTTCTCAACCCGAGGCACCAGTCTTGTATTCATTGATCTAGAAACAACATCCTTCCGTTGAGTGAACCAATCAGAGAATTTCCTTATGATACAATCCAGCATTGGTATTAAGGCCCACCTTGTTGCCTCTTTAAACACGTTCTTCATTGATCCCAGAGTGTTGCTTGTATCCAAGTTGTACCTATCACGTGGGAAAAAAACCCTTGCCCATTTGTCCTTTTCAATACCACATTCCTCCACATACTTGTACGCAGCTGGACATCTTATCTTAAATGAGTCGTAAGCAGAATTGAAGTCATCAACCGTGTAATATCTGCCCAACTCCATAAGTTTTTGCCCGACTATATTCTTGTTGACGTTACAAGCATGTAATTTCACCTTTTCCTTCAAATGCCATAAACAATGACCATGGTGAGCCTGTGGAAATACGTTTCCTATGGCGAAAATCAAGCTCTGATGAAGAGTACTAATGAAAACCAGTTCAGAAGAGTCTGGTATAACACTTTTAAGCATCTCGAAAAACCAAGTCCAACTAGCAAGATTCTCACCATCTACTACTGCAAACGCAAGTGGATAACTCTGACCATTAGGATCCTGAGCTTTCGCGAAAACTAAAACACCACCGTTCTTCAGACGTATCCCCTCCACAGCTATCACCTTCCTCATAACTGCAAACCCTTCAATGCAAGCTCCCAAAGCTATGAAAAGGTACTCAAATTTACTTCTATCATCCAATTTCAAACAGGTTTTTGTCCCCGGATTCACTTGCTCTAACATGTACAAATAGCTATACAACATCTTGTAGCTCTCTTTCGGACTACCAGGTATATCTCTGACGTGATTGCTCATTGTGTCCTGCCAAAAGGAACCAAACAAAAGAAACTCACTACAATTTCCCCTACTATTATCCTGCTACAGTTTTACCAGTTATTCGAATTTTTCCTGTTTTCCTAATTCTACCAGTTGTACCCAGTTATTCAGTTTTACTACAATTTATCAAGAACAATTGAATAATCTAGGGTTTATCCCTATCCCTCAACTCCAATTCACCTACCGAAATTCATTATACCGAAATTTACCCCGAAACTAAACAAAACTTGTCACAATTACAAATCTATTAAAACCCCCAAAACCTACTTCCGAAATAATGCTCGAACAGAGCATAACTTACCGGCAGCGTTCGAGAAGCTGAGAGAGAGAGGAGTGGAGGAGGAGTGGAGGAGGAGTGGAGGAGGGGGAGAGTGGAGGAGGAGCTGCAGGAGGAGCTGTAGGTTGGGTGGTCTGGGGGGAGGGGAGCTCGGGGAGAATCGGGATTCACTTTTTTCTTTTTTTTTAGACCAAACCAACAAACATAAGAACCACTTTTAATTTTTTTTACAGACCAATCCAATTCAGATCCGACCAAACCCGAGTTATGTTGGATGCCGATTTTGGTTTGGGACATTCTTGGTTCCAATTAAAATATGTCCTTTTGGTCTTTTCACATATTCATTAATGCTTGATGGGTATAGTATATTTTATGGTGCATAGGAGATTGATTGAGGAGGAGATTGGGCATTGGAGGTGATGTCCCGAGTTGAGACATAAAAAATCCAGAATCTAATGTGTAATTAAAGCAATCCACTCTTCAATTAATTACTTAATTAAAGTAAACCTCCTCGAAGCAGGTTAACCACCCAACCCACTTTCAACTCCCACTCTCTCCACCCTACGCGTAAAAACCACGCAGATATCTCATGCGAAGATCTTCATCGTACATGTGTAGATGAAGATTCGTGGACCACACACGCTGGTGGAAGAACGTGTACCATTACTCTTAACATTCGCGTTAAAAATATATAAAAAAAAGTTGAGAACCGACCGACCGGAGATCGAAGATGTGTACCTGAGAGAATCCTTGTCTTCTTCATACAAACCCTCCAACTCTCTCTCCGGCAAGATCTCAATCTCGCTCGATCTACGCATGAGCTTTCTGATTTTGATCGATGGGAGCTGAGAAGAAATGGCTATTCACTCTCTTCTCCGTAGTATTCATCTCCGTCTTCCTCCTCCTCTTACTCTACTCCATCTCCGCCTTCACCTCCAACCCTTTCCCTTCCCCTCTCCGCCACGGCCCCCACTACCCGCCCTCTTTCGCTTACTACATAACCGGCGGTCGTGGAGACAAAGACCGGATCTTTCGGTTACTCCTCGCGGTTTACCACCCTAGGAACCGGTACCTTCTCCATCTCGGCGGCGCTGAAGCTACTGAAGCCGAGCGGGTGGCTCTTCTCTCCGACGTGAAGTCTGTTCCCGCTGTGAGCGCCTTCGGGAACGTTGATGTGTTGGGGAAGGTTGATCGGTTGTCTGAGAATGGCGCTTCGAAAACGGCGAATACTCTCCACGCTGTGTCTATCTTGTTGAAGCTTGATGGCTCTTGGAGTTGGTTCGTTGAGCTTAGTGCCTTTGATTATCCCCTCATCACTCAAGACGGTATGTTTTGTTTTGGCAAAAGATTTGCTTTTTGATATTTATTGCATCTACTCAGTTGTTCTGTTTGTCTTCTTGTTTTTTTTTTTCAGACCTGTCTCATGTGTTTGCCTCGGTGAATAGAAGCCTCAACTTCATTGACCACACCAGTGACCTTGCTTGGAAAGAGTAAGTAGATGTTTTTATGAATCTGTTACTTTTACATTTTTGGTGGAGATTATGAATAATGTGATCTCTCTGTAGATCTCAGAGAATCAAGCCTATTGTTGTGGATCCAGCACTTTACTTAGCTAGAAGAACACAGCTCTTCACTGCTACTGAGAAACGACCAACACCAGATGCTTTCAAAGTCTTCACAGGTTTAAAACATTCAGTACCTAAATAATACTCTCTGTGGCTACATGGCCGGTCCTGGGCAAAGCCGAATGAAACATTCACCATTCAAATTATTGAAATTTTTACTAAACCGTCTACAGTCTACAGGCCCCATGCGTAGCTACTACATCCCTAATGTTGCTGCTTTGTTAAATCACGCAGGCTCGCCGTGGACAGTACTAAGCAGGTCTTTTCTTGAATACTGCATCTTCGGCTGGGAGAACTTACCGAGAATCCTCCTCATGTATTTCAACAACGTCATCCTCTCTGAAGAATGCTACTTCCACACGGTGATCTGCAACGCCCCTGAGTTCAGTAACACGACGGTTAACGGAGACTTGCGTTACATGATATGGGACAGTCCGCCGAAGATGGAGCCGCACTTCCTTACCGTATCCGACTTCGGACAGATGGCTCAGAGCGGAGCAGCTTTCGCCAGGCAGTTCAAGAAAGATGATCCGGTTCTTGACATGGTTGATAGAGAGATTCTGAAACGGGGGCGGTACAGGGTCACTCCTGGAGCTTGGTGCGCGAGCCGTGGTAGCTGGTGGAACGATCCTTGCTCGGAGTGGGGTGATGTTAACGTGGTGAAAGCTGGACCTCAGGCTAAGAAGCTTGATGAGACGATAGTGAATTTTCTTGATGATTTGAATTCGCAAACTAATCAATGCAAGTGAAGTAGAAGGGTGGGAAGCATTATATACACGGGACATGACACGAGATTTACATTTGTGTTCTGTCTGTAAGGTTCATTCTTTGGGCAATAGTGGCGCTGTTTTTATACGAGGAGAAGAGAAAAGGAGATATCGTTTTTTTTTTCTCTTCTCCCAAATTTTGTAATTCCTGACAGAACCACGGTTTCACTATTCGATGAACTTTTGTTCTTGTACTAGTAGGAGCTTGTTGCTGGTCATAGAGAATGGAAGACGCATTCAAGGTCCTGGAAGAGATTAAATTAGAAGGGACTGGGCCAAATGCTAGAACTTATGTGATCATGGTGAGGATGTTCGTGTCATCAAATAATAGAATTGGGTCTTCGGGCCTAAAACTTCTTAGTTATTCAGAAAAAAAAAAGAGAGAGTTGGATATGGCAATCAAAATTGGGTTTAGATAAACGAAAAAATTGTTCTTTAAGGAATCCACATGTTCTCAAGTTCGATACCAGTTCTGTGCCATGAGGACAAACCAGACAAGGCTTGTGAGTATTTTCAACGAGATGTTAAATGTGGGTATCAAAACACCAGTTCACTCATATGTTTAGCTCTTAAACAAGCCATACCCGATGAAGGCCGGGAATATAAAGTGGCGGATTCGGCTGTGAAGATATGATGGATAGGCTGAGAAACACCCAACTTACAATTATGTCATGTGTAGGTTTACAAAAGAAAAAAAAATCTTTTGAAAAATACTCCATCCGTTCCGAAAGTAAGATTTGCTAGAGTTTATTCTTGTTTTATACAAATAGATTTTCTAAATTTTTAAGGTACTTTTATATACTTTTAAGAAATATTACTTGTAAATATTTGATTGATTAAATTTTATTGGTGGATAGCTATTAAAAAGTGTATTGAAAAATAAATTGTAAATATTTATTTTAAAAAGACGGTAAACCGCTCTCCGGTGAAAGAATGTTAAATCACCGGTGGCCACGTGTTAGGAATATATAAGTGTAGTCGGATTCAAATTCAGCTCATTTAACGACGCTGGAACGTCATGCTACCATCCGACCACTAGCAGCACATGATTTGTAAATATTTATTATATTTTTAATAAACGTGAAAATTCTAGAAAATATTAATTTCGAGGAACAGGGGAAAGTTTACATTAATCATTATGTGAACTGAACTTTAATAATGACGTAGCATACAAACCACTAGACTATAGTTCATGGTCATTGGTCGATCTCAAAATCTTCATAGTTTTGAGTTTCTGTCTAATTTTATCACCGAGAGTTTTCAGCAAAGGGTTTCAGGTTTTCTAGTAAGTAGTTCTAGAGACCAAGTGCTAATGAGATTCTAAGTGTACTAAGATCACACTGGTCTTGTGAAATGGTAAGAGGCTAAAGATTTCACGGTTACAAATCAAAAGTGTTGTTTGATCATATGCACTGTATAATTACAGTTCCGTAAAACTTTTTTACTTGGTGAGTTTCTAATAGTCCCGTTTTTTTTTTGTGAATCTACTGTTTCATGTATTGATCCATCATCTTTGCATAGAGGTTCTCACTTCTCATATTTGAGTTTATGACTTCCAGACTACTGCTACTATCATTATGTTCCACTCGGCCTCTGTTCCAACTAGATCCGGAAGAATATAAGACCCAACTATAAATGGAAATCAAACTATATAAAAAACTGATAATATTTTCATATGATGATATTTCAACACATAGGATGTGCCTAGATGATCATTCAACCGTTTCTTCTGACTGTACAGTATATGTGGATCGAACATTTTAAATGTGGCAGGGTTAAACCACGTCATCCCCACTCCATGTTTTCTGCCAAAAGTTTATTTACTACCTCTCCTTTTTCATAATATATTTTGTTTTTGTCGAAAAATTATTTTTATTTTATTTTTAAAAACGGATATTACAGATTTATAGAACAACGGATATTACAGATATTAATTAAAATTCAATAAATTATAAAAAGTAGCCACTAATATTCAATAAAGATAAAAAATTACATTAAAATATAATAATAATTTTCACTTATTTGACTAAAGTTTCATTGATATTTCTACACTTACGTGGTGTTATTCACTCATGTATTTTAATAGAGTTTAAATCTAAACAAAATCTACTGTTATTCGAATGATGATTAAAAATTTTATTTTAAAATCTAGTATTATTCAATGAATAATTTAAATCCAGTTTTTAAAATATAGTGTTATTCAATTTTTAAAGATTTTAAAATTCTTTGTATTTTGGATTGATTGCAAATCATTTTTTATGGAGTCTCGTGAATAAATGATTGATCTCAAAATCTAATGCATACTGCATAGATTTTAAAATTCATCAACTTAAATTATTTCAAAATATTAAAATTTGATATATTACAAAACATTAATAATTAACTTTAAATCAGTAATTGAATAACACTCCTAAAAAATTTTGGGATCAAAAATGCAAATTACACATATTCTGGAAAAAAAAAATAGTTACAAGAAATCTTCGACATGGTGCAGAACATACCATTCGAACATAAATTTCATAGGGCAGCTCGGTATGGCAACAATCAACTGAAGAATCATTTACTTATCGTAATATTTCATAATTAATTGGACGTTAAAAAAGCTATATATACTATTATTTGCGAAGTAAACTTTTGCAATGAAGCTCTCACGTTGAAAGTTAGAGTGGTTAATATCGTTTATACCTTGAATGAATAAAGTATAAATAAATTAAAAAATAAAAACGAAATTTTAATTGATTTTGATTAGATAATTGATTATTATGAAGAATAGTAAGAATTATCCAAAATCTGAAAATATAATTTAAAAAAGAGATAACTTATGTATATATTGTATTGTTATCTCAAAAAAGTCTTTAAGTAAAAAGTTAAAAACATAAATTCTATAACTAAATATTAATTAAATAAAATTATTAATTATATAATTAAAAAAAGAAATGTTGAATTATCCAAAATCTAAAAATATAATTTTAAAAAATAATTTCTATATATATATTGTATTGTTATCTGAAAAAGTATTTTAGTAAAACGTTAAAAACATAAATTATCTAATTAAATATCAATCAAACAATTTTTTTAATTATATAATTTAAAACTATTATTTGCGAAGTAAATTTTCGCAATAGAGTTCTTACATTGAAAGTTAGAGTGGTTAATATCGTTTAACCCTTAATGAATAAAATGTATAAATAAATTAAAAAATAAGAACGAAATTTTAATTGATTTTGATTAGATAATTGATCAATATTAAGAATAGTAAGAATTATCCAAAATCTGAAAATATAATTTTTTTTAAAAAGATAACTTTTGTATATATTGTATTGTTATCTGAAAAAATCTTTAAGTAAAAAGTTAAAAACATAAATTCTATAACTAAATATTAATTATATAATTAAAAATAGAATATTGAATTATCCAAAATCTAAAAATTATAATAAAAAAGGTAATTTATATATATATATATATTGTATTATTATATGAAAAAAGTATTTTAGTAAAACTTTAAAAACGTAAATTATATAATTAAATATTAATCAAATAATTTTTTTAATTATATAATTAAAAATATAATATTGAGTTATTTTAAGATCTATTTTAGTAATGAATATATATATATGTATATATATATATATATATATATATATATATATATATATATATATATATATATATATATATATGTTTGCCTCTATCCTAAGCTATCCATGTGGAAAGTTACTCTCTGACAAACCGACACGTGTATGTGAATTTTATTTCTTTGGCTAGATTTGAGTTTAACTTTAGGCTTATACTATGAACAATTGAAAGGACTTTTTTACTCTTTAATATTATTGAATGTGTTAATTATTTCTTAATACATAGTAGATAAAACAAAAAAAACACAGATTTGAGTTTAACTTTACCATATGTACCTCATCGTGTGATAATTTATAAAGTAGCAACGAATCTATAAGTTCAGCAAATTTGCAATTGCCTACTTCAGAATTTTAAATATATAAACAGTCAACAGTAATGTGTTGAATATTATATTCATATGATTTAAAAACCTTTAAAAAATTTTATTTATAAACATACACCAAAAACTTAATGAAAGTAAATATTCATTCAGGTTCTCAACCACTTCAAATACTATCAATGCCAAAAAAAAATTAATCAAGAGCACGAAAACTATAATATATTTAAAACTACAATAAATACATTAGTTAATGAAAAATCCTTTTAAAAAAATATTATGCATGCATACATAAATATTAAGAGAAATATATAAAATGAAATAAAAGTAACAATAACTTAAAGAACAAATTGTATAATACTAAGAATATTTATGATTTGTGCTCTAAGATATATTCAACTTATTGTCACAAAAAACTTAATAAAAAATACATACTTTGTTTTAAGAACATTAAAAATCACTTTAAAAATTTTAACATTTTAAGAAAAATTATGAATCAATAATATTAATATAAAATTTTATTCGAAAAACTCAACACTAAATGCATAAACAAAAAAACAAACAAACCCTAAACCCTATAATCCTAAGCATTATTATAAACCAAACCTTAAACCCAATCTAAACCAAACACTAACCTTTCCTACTACATAAACCCTAAATCCTACCTGACCCTAAATCATACCTAAACCTAGACCTTAACCCTATCTAACCCTAAACCCTACATAAACAAAACCATAATCACTAAACCCTTCATACTACCTAAACCCTAAACCTATCAAATCGTAAACTAACCCTAAACGTAAACCCTACCTAACCCTAAACCCTATTTAACCCTAAACCCTACTAACCCTAAACCCTTCCTAACCCTAAAACCCTTCCTAACCCTAAAACCCTACCTAACCCTAAACCCTACTAACCCTAAACCCTACCTAACCCTAACCCTACATAACTCTAAACCCTACTAACCCTACATAACCTAAACCCTACCTAACCTAAAACCTTTCTAACCCTAAACCCTACTAACCCTAAACCCTACTAACCTTAAACCCTACTAACCCTAAACCCTACCTAACCCTAAACCCTACCTACCCTAAACCCTTTCTAACCCTAAACCCTACCTAACCCTAAACCTCTTCTAACCCTAAACCCTACCTAACCCTAAACCCTTTCTAGCCCTAATTCCTACTAACCCTAAACCCTTCTAACCCTAAACCATGCTAACCCTAAACCCTACCTAATTCTAAACCCTACCTAACCCTAACCCTACATAACCCTAAACCCTACTAACCCTAAACCCTACCTAACCGAAACGCTACCTAACCCTAAAACCATTCTAACCCTAAACCCTTTCTAACCCTAAACCATTCTAACCCTAAACCCTTTCTAACCCTAAACCCTACTAACTCTAAACCCTACTAACCCTAAACCCTATTAACCCTAAACCCGACATAACCCTAAACCCTACTAACCCTAAAACCTACCCAATTCTAAACCCTACCTAACCCTAAACCCCATGTAACCCTAAAACCTACCTAACCCTAAACCCTACTGAACCCTAAACCCTACCTAACCCTAAACCCTACCAACCCTAAACCCTACTTAACCCAAAACCCTACTAACCCTAAACCCTACCTATCCTAAACCCTTTTTAACCCTAAACCCTACCTAACCCTAAACTCTTTCTAACCCTAAACCCTTCCTAACCCTAAATCCTGCCTAACCCTAAAACCGTACCTAACCCTAAACCCGTTCTAACCCTAAACCCTACCTAACCCTAAACCATGCTAACCCTAAACCCTGCCTAAACCTAACCCTAAAACCCTACATAAACCTAACCATAAATCCCATCTAACGCTAAAACTCTACCAACCCTAAACACTAAAAAATAATCTCAAAACTTAAAGCTAAAAAGACCTAAACTCTACCGCTATGTAAGTTGTTGTTATATTCAAATAACAAATTACATAGCGGATTTTAAATCTTACATCCATTATTTTAATTGTCAAAATATTTTAAAAGTTGTATCTTATGAATAAAAAAGGGAAATTATATTTTAATAACGTTAAATTTTGTTAAAATAGAATGAAAAACTATTATCATAAATAAATAAAGAATTTTGATGAAATTTGAAAATCTTCGAATCAATAACAATTAATTAGTAATATTTCAAAAACCCTTAAACTATTATAGCAGTGGAATCTCAAAAAAAAAATTAAAGTTCTCAAACTTTTATTTGCTAATAGCCATCCTTAAATATTTGCTCATTCACAAAAAAAAAAATATTCTTTACATAAATTGGAAACAAGTTTTATTTTTTAACTAGAGACCCAAGTTTAAATTATAACACTAAAATATTTTAATATTTAATTGTTCAGAAATAACAAGTTAATGTTCTTAAAACAATAACCATCCTTAAATCTTTGCTCATTCAAAAAAATAATATTCTTTACATAAATTGGAAACAAGTTTTGTTTTTTGACTAGAGACCCAATTTTAAAATATACCACTAAAATATTTTAATATTTAATTGTTCAGAAATATATATATTTATATATTCGAGAGTAGACAATGCATAGATGATACTAAATTGATCGCAAGAATTCTTTTTGGAAAACACAATATAACTAGAATAGTATACAAAGAACTTTTCAAAATTTTATGAAAATGTTTAAGTTCGCGTCGCGGGTAAAACACCTAGTTTTATACTAAAAGCAAAAGGAATATAAATATTGGTGAGATGGTTATGAGATCCAAGTAAGTAAGAATTATTCTCGTTGACGAAAAAAAAAAAAAAATCTTCTCGAGTTCATAAAGTACGTTCGAAAATCAGATTCCCAAGTATGGGCCAGATTATGCATTTTATGAGGGTTTTGATTTGAATATACTTACTCTGGGTCTGGGCCGTATAATTTGATGTCAAATTTGGATAAAAAAATGAAGTGTTCTTTCCTTGGTAACCTAGTGGGTATTACTCTTAAAAATGGATGCATGGTTGAAGTTATTGTTCACCAAAAGGATTTGCAGTAAAGTGTTGTGACATCTAGATATGTATCTTAAATTTCAGTGCACCAATTAAATTTTAGCATTCGCTGGACTGTAAATCTAAATAAATATGTATTTGTAAAGGAGAAAACAGCCATTAAAATCCCGAACTTTCAAATTAAAGCCAAAAAAACCTTCAATTCATGTTTAAGCCAAAATAATCACCAACTTTCAAATATTGGTCATTTTAAACTTTATATTTTGTTGACTCGGTCATTTAAGAGCTCCGAATAGTCAACCATTAAATTTGATTAAAAATAAATGCATGTTAACTCTCTAAACGACATCATTTTAAAAATCGATTAAAACATTGATTAACCGAGGTTTTGTTTTCTTCTGAAACACTTAAAACATCTCTTTCGCGAGACCAAAGTGAAGAAGATGAAGTTGATTTGGGGCTCTAGTTTTGCAAAAGAGGTGATTTGAGTGTTTCCAGAAGCAAAAAGACGTCATTTAATCAATGTTTTAATCAGTTTTATAAAAATAATATTGTTTAGATAGATGATAGACGTTTAGTTTTAATTGATTTTAACAGTTGACTATTCGGGTTTCTTAAACGGCCGAGTCAACAAAATATGAAGTTTAAAATGACCAATATTTGAAACTTGATGATTTTTTTGGTTCAAACATAAGTTGAAGGTTTTTTTGGCTTTAATTTGAAAGTTCAAGGTTTTAATGGCTGTTTTCTCATTTGTAAAGGAAAAAAGAAATCAAATGTTGAGACTGTTGTAAATATAGATCTAAAAAATTATAAAGTTATTCATCACATAATAATATGCAAATTTCAAAAAGGTATTTGCCTCAATATGTTTTGCTTGCTTTGCTTTTTTCTAATTTGATTGCGTTTACTCACAACAAATATGTTCTCGTTCCATCTTATTTTTTTTGTGCGGAGATGTTATCTCACTTAAGAAGGTTTAATAGAACTTTTTATGATATGAATTAAGATACCATATAGTTATTTCTCTTGCATGGTTGTGGTTAAGTGGTAGTCGAAATTTGAAAATGTAATGCACCACTTCTTTTAGATCCAAATCTCTTTTAAAGCAAAATGACAATTACGTGGAATGTTTAGATTTGGGCATCTATCTATGTTGTGTACATAGTAGTCTGGCAACAGATGAATGACTGCCTTTTGATATCAGTCAGAAAATATTTCTAACTCGGATCAAGTAATATAGTAACCAATTCAATTCATTCCATAATATTAAGGGTATTTTTCACAGGGTCGACCAGTTTAAACTATATAAGGCCACTTCCAACAAGGGTTTCTAGTGGGCTGTGTAACATATTTTTTAAAAAATATTGTAAATATAGGAAATAGAAACATAAGAGTTTCTTAAACAGAACTTTAACGAAAAAAAAAAAAACATTATAATTGATGATACAATTTAAAAAATATTTCCCGTTAAGTATTAACTTCTAGAAAGTAAAAACGGCGATGCAAAAGGCGATTCAGTGATCTAGGGTTTCGATGCTTCAAAGGGATTGGGATCCGGGGATTGGAGAGGTATTATCGGATCATTGGGATTCAGAGAGTCGATTTGGAGATGGGATTCTCCATGATCGGAATGTTGCAGATGGAAGATTGGATTTTCCTTCTGATTTTAGAACGGCTGGCTTGATCGAGGGTGAAACAATGATTGAGATTTGGATCTGGCGAAAACAAGGAAGTATGAAGTTTGGGTCCTTGATTTTTATTTCGATCATCTTTAAGACGAAATTGAATCAAGGAAGAGGTATATCCTTTCTTTCCTTTCGCTGGTTTTTTCAGAGATGTGGAGATATGGAGAAATTCTGCAAAGGGTTTCATATGGAAAGTTCGATGATATTTGTACAAGACAAGCGGGATTACCGAATAAGTTTGTGGTTAATGGGATTATTATGGGCATTTGATTTTGTTATCACGAATCAAATCAGAATTAGGGAAATTAAGGAAATTATTGGGATTTTGGTTCAGTATAAATGGACGAAAGGGTTCTTTCCTTGGATCATAGACCTTGCAACTTTCTCTCTTGCAATTGATAAAGTTCACAGCTTTATTTTTCTTCTTTTCGCTATGTCACAGAGTCAACTTTTGGGAAATGGGGGGGAGGTGAAGAACGGAGAAGGAGTTCGCAAACGTCTGAAGATATCAGTGGCCCACTTTGATAATTCGGCTCTCATCAAGAACTTTTCCAAGACCCTTCTCGGGAGATGTATGAATCCGGAGAAGCAGGAGATGCCGGCTCTAATTTCGAATCTCCCGAAGATATGGAAACTGGAAGAGAGGGTTGTTGGTACGGATTTGGGGTTTGGGAAGTTCCAGTTTGATTTCGAAACGGTGGAAGATATGGAAGGGGTTCTCAAGAATCAACCTTTTCATTTTGATTACTGGATGTTGGCTTTGGCGCGGTGGCAACCAAAAAAGTCCCTGCTCTATCCATCGGAAATACCTTTTTGGGTTCGAATCATTGGAGTCCCGGTGGAGTTCAAAACGGAAGCCACTTTTGAGAGCATTGGAGACGCCATAGGAAGAACGGTGACCGTAGATTTGGATCACTCTCGAGTGCAAGTGGTGGTTGATGCGTTTAAAGAATTGTGCTTTGAAACCACGATAGATTTCAATGGTGGGGAGTTCTATGATGGTGAGGAAGCTCCGGTATCACTGCGGTATGAGAAGCTGTTTGGATATTGTCAAGTGTGCGGGAGTCTTTGCCACAAGGACGACGTCTGTCCCCTAGATGTGAAGAACACTAAGAAGAGTCCAGAAAAGAAACGTGAGGGAAGAGAAGGTAATGGGGTTTGGCATGATGGAGCGAAGTACGATGATCGTGCAAGGAGTTATAAAGGTGTAGTCATTAATGGAAATGCGAATCAACAGCAAAAAGAAAGAGAGGGCCGTGAGTATTATGGCAAAGGTAAAGGCAAAATGGGGGAAGAAACCGATTCAAAATGGATGAAGGTGCCAGAGAGAGGAAATAAGAGAGCCAACAACAACCGTGGAACTTATAGAGGAGATGGGGAGGCTTCTCGATACAGACCTGCCAGGCGAGAGGACTCAAGGTCTGGTGTTCAGAGTGGGCATCTTCGACACTCTTCAGAACAGACTAAGCAACCGTTTCAACAAGAGGTTCGTGAGGAAGTTCGAGAGGAGGGTGAGATTAGGTCCGTTGCGGAGGCTCGCATAATGCCACCCTCTCAGGCGTTTCAAGTGGAACTGGCCAATACTCAGGCTGAGGGAACAACAGTCATCTCGGATCCTACTGACGTGGACCGTGGATTGGCAGAGGTACATGGTATGCAGGAGGATCAAGTTGACTTAGAAGATGAGGATGTGATGGACATGGATGAGATTAAGGCTCATCTACTTGAGAATGGGATTGATATGGATGCAGAGGATTTTTTAGAAGAGACAGCAGAGGAAGAAACTGAGGAAGTGATCAAGGAACAGGCAGAAGATAACAATGCTCATGTTACAGATGGGGGGACTGTGGAAGAGGAGCAAGGCCCGGTTGCTGGAAATGCGGAGAAGAAACCAGGACTACGTAAGAGGCTGTTCAAGGCATCGACCGGTACTGCGGGTAGTAGTAAATTGAGAGCATTTAATGCGCTTGCGTCCCCACGCAAGCGAGCTGCAGCGAAGCCAGGAGTGCGTCCGGGAGATACCATCAAGCAAGCGGAGAGTAAGGGTGCTTCAAACCTGAAACTTGGGACACAGAAGATTTGATTTATGGTTAGTAGATGTTCTAAAGGTTTCTCAAGCAGGCTGGGCTTGTCTTATGTTTTACTTTGTTTTCTGGTTTTAATAAGCTCTATGAGCAAGTGCGTTTTCTCTGTTTCGAAGTGTTGTAAGAGACTGGTTTTATTTGTGGTTTCCTTGGGGGAGAAGCAACGATTTAATACAACAGTCTTTTGTTATTGGCTTTGTAATCGTATTGGCTATTTTGATGGATATTGGATTAGAATAGAGTTCGTTGGGTTGGAATGGAAGCAGTTAAGTAGTAGTTTTATGGGTGAATGGTGTTTAATAAGTCTATCAAATAATCGGAAATGGCTGGTGAGGTTGTTAGTTTGTCAATGGTGGCGCTTGAAGTTAGGGATTTTAGATTGCGTTTCTTTGGCATTGGAAATTTTGAATCAGGTACAAGTTGGATGGAGAGGATCGTATTATGAAGCACATGTCAAGCGAATTGATGGTTCTTTTTCAAACCAAGAAGAAAGCGGGTTTGGTTTTTTTGGTGAAAGGAAAATTTTTCACGTGGGGGTAGATGGCTTTGCATATATATTGCATGTCTTTGGTGGATCGAAAAGTTATAGTTTTTATTTTATTTATGGAAGCAGAGTTATATCATTATGGAGGCTACGTGGTAGAATTTGGATTATGTTAGCGGTCTCTTTCCCGATCATTATGGAATGGTCCAGACCACAACGAACGGTTAACAATTGGAGTGTGGAAATCGGGTATCATTACACCCATAGACTCAGCTCTCAAGAGCAATTTAAAATGTTTTTTAAATGCGGGTTTTAAGTTGGAATTGTCGAGGAATGGGAAGTAAGTGGACGCTAAGCTATTTAAAGGAGATAAGGTATAAACATAAACCGGATTTTTTGTTTTTATCAGAGACAAAGCAAGATTCAGAGTTTGTCCAAAAATGGCAAGCTCATTTGGGGTTTGATAATATCGTTACTATAGACCCGGTGGGGAGAAGTGGAGGATTAGCGCTTTTCTATAATAATGAGTATCAAGTTAAGGTATTATTCTCTAGTAATCGAATGATAGATGTGGAAGCGGAAGCCCTGGGTAAAACGGTCTATCTTACCTTTGTATATGGGGATCCAGTTCAAAAATTGCGAGAACAGGTATGGGAACGGTTAACTAGGTATGGACTGGCGAGATCCGATCCCTGGTTTATTATTGGAGATCTTAATGAGATTACTGGTAATCATGAAAAAGATGGTGGGGCTATTAGGAGTGCAGATTCTTTTATTCCTTTCAATAATATGATAAGAAATAGTGGTCTGCTAGAATTTCCAGCTAGGGGAAATAAAATGTCATGGCAAGGGAGAAGAGGAAAAGGGAAAGGGGCTGTGTTGGTTCGATGTCGGTTGGACCGTGCGCTAGCAAATGAAGAATGGCATACCCTATTCCCGTGTTCTTTTACAGAGTATCTTGGGATGGTGGCCTCTGATCACCGTCCTGTGGTAGCTTATATGGAAGATAAAGTTCCCAAACGGAGAGGACAGTTTCGGTTTGATAAAAGGTGGATTGGGCAAGAAGGTCTCTTAGAATCAATCTCCATGGGTTGGATAGATTCTAATGAGGAGCGGGCAGGAGGGGGCGCCGCAGGTATAGTGGCAAAAATTAGTAATTGTCGACATGAAATTGCTAGATGGCGGAAAAATAATCCACCTTATGGAAAGGAAAAAATAAATGAACTGCAACAGGCACTTGAAGAGGTGCAAACAGATAACTCTAGGTCACAAGAGGATATTCTGGAAGTGTCGAGGAAGTTACAAGAAGCATATAAGGATGAAGAAGATTATTGGCACCAAAAAAGCAGGAACATGTGGTATTCATCTGGGGATCTTAATACGAAATTTTATCATGCTTTAACTAGGCAGCGGAGAGTTCGCAATAGAATTGTTGGATTACACGATGCTAATGGGAATTGGATTACAGATGATAATGGTGTGGAGAAGGTGGCCGTGGACTATTTTGAGGATTTATTTACTACTACTTCCCCAGCGGAGTTTGACAGTTTTTTGGCAGAGATTACACCGAGCATTACTTCCCAGATGAATCAACGTCTGGTGAGGTTAGCGACGGAGGAAGAGGTTAAAGAGGCTTTGTTTATGATGCATCCAGAAAAGGCACCAGGGCCGGATGGCATGACAGCACTTTTTTTTCAACATTCTTGGCATCTTATAAAGAATGATTTGGTAGAAATGGTTAACCATTTCTTGGTTTCGGGGACTTTGGATGCACGTTTAAATATTACCAATATTTGTATGATACCAAAAACGGAGAGACCTACACGGATGACGGAATTGAGGCCAATCAGTCTTTGTAATGTTGGATATAAAATCATCTCAAAAGTCTTGTGTCAGCGCTTAAAAAGCTGTCTTCCTTCACTTATTTCCGAAACTCAATCGGCATTTGTGGCGGGAAGATTGATATCTGATAATATTCTTATTGCACAGGAAATGTTTCACGGATTGAGAACCAACAAGGCTTGTAAAGGAAAGTATATGGCAATTAAAACGGATATGAGTAAAGCATATGATAGGGTGGAATGGGGTTTTATTGAGGTTTTATTGGAAAAAATGGGGTTTGACCTTCACTGGATTAAGTTGATGATGGAATGTATTTCTTCGGTTCAATATAGGGTTCTTATCAATGGTCAACCACGTGGCCTTATTGTGCCACATAGGGGCTTACGTCAAGGAGATCCATTATCACCTTATTTATTTATTCTTTGCACTGAGGCTTTAATTGCAAATATAAAAAAGGCGGAGAGAGAACAACAAATTACAGGAATGAAGGTAGCTCGGGCTTGTCCATCGATTTCTCATCTGCTTTTTGCGGATGATAGTCTTTTCTTTTGTAGAGCCCAAAAAGAAGAGTGTCAAACAATTCTTAGGATTCTAAAGGAATATGAGGCAGTTTCAGGGCAACTCATAAATTTTGATAAGTCTTCTATCCAATTTGGATATAAGATTGAAGAATCTGTTAGACAGGAGTTAAGGGATATCTTGGGTATTCAGAATCTTGGAGGAATGGGATCATATCTTGGCTTACCAGAAAATCTAGGCGGATCCAAGATCCAGGTTTTCAGTTTTGTACAAGAGCGTTTAAATAATAGAGTCAATGGGTGGACTTTCAAGTTTTTCACAAAAGGGGGGAAAGAAGTGGTTATTAAGTCGGTGGTTACGGCATTACCAAATCATACGATGTCATGTTATCGTTTGCCTAAAGCAACGGTGAAAAAGCTGACAAGTGCGGTATCACAATTTTGGTGGAGTCCAGGGGGAAGTACGAGAGGTATGCACTGGAAATCATGGGACAAGGTATGTCTTGATAAGGAAGAAGGAGGGTTGGGTTTTAAAGATATCACTGATTTCAACACGGCAATGCTTGGTAAACAGTTATGGCGTCTGATAGAGAAGCCAAATACCTTATTTTCTCGAGTTTTCAAAGGTCGGTATTTTAGGAATGCTTCACCCTTGGAACCGATTCGTTCATATGCCCCGTCATACGGCTGGCGGAGTATTGTTTCTGCTAGATCTCTGGTTAGCAAAGGACTAATCAAAAGGGTGGGATCAGGGTCTTCCATATCTGTATGGAATGATCCATGGCTCCCAACCACTCGCCCGAGACCAGCAAATAAAAATCAACACAATTTATACCCGGACCTTACAGTAGAGTCTCTCATTGACTCTACCTCGCGAACATGGAATTTAGGGGCAATTCGGACTTTGGTGGATCCTCAGGATGCAAAACTAATAGAAAGTATCCCACTAAGTAGGATTCAACAGGTGGATAAAGATGGATGGCACTTTACGAAAAATGGTAAATATTCGGTTAAATCAGGATATCAAGTGGAACGGATTTATCCTGACAGAGAAAGGCCACCTTTACTGATTGGGCCAACGGTTGATGTCTTGAAGGCTTACTGCTGGAAAATAAGGTGTCCACCAAAGCTAAAACATTTCTTATGGCAATTGGTGACAGGGTGCATAGCGGTTCGGAAAAATTTACATGCAAGAGGAATGCAAGGGGATATTGGTTGTGTACGATGTGGAGCTCCCGAGGAATCTATAAACCATGTGTTTTTTGAATGCCCTCCAGCTGTTCAAGTTTGGGCCCTTTCGAAAATACCATCAAATCCAGATGTTTTTCCAACGAGCGCCCTCTTTACAAACATCGATCATCTATTCTGGAGAGTTTTTCCGCAGATGGAAGATCATCAGTTTGCATGGATACTTTGGTACATTTGGAAAGGTAGAAATAATAAGGTTTTCAGTAATTTGGACATGGATCCTATGGACACGCTAAAATTGGCTGAAACAGAATCCACATTGTGGGCTGAGGCACAAGTAAAGAATGATCAGAGGATACCATTACCATCAGCAGCTACGGTACTGCCGGCGATCCCAGGAAGATGGTGTTTTACGGATGGCTCGTGGAAGGAGGGTTTTAATTTTTCAGGACAAGGTTGGTTCAGTACTCTGGAAGGTTTTGATGGTTTGTTGGGGGCTCGAAATGTGAGGGCTACTCTCTCGCCTCTCCATGCAGAAATGGAAGCATTATTATGGGCAATGGAATGTATGAAGAACTTGCGTCAATCTCAAGTGACGTTTGCAACGGATTGTTCTCAACTGGTGAAGATGGTTTCGGAACCAGAGGAATGGCCAGCTTTTGCAAATTATTTGGAAGATATCAAGATCCTGAGGGAGAGCTTCACCCGATCAGAGCTCATCTATGTACCACGGACGCACAATTCAAAGGCGGATAGTCTAGCACGCAGTGCTCGAAATCAATCGTCTTTCGTCGTTCACATGGATGCAGATCACCCAGTTTGGTTCACAGAGTCAGTATGAGTCTGTATTTTGATGACAAAAAAAAAAAAAAAAAAAAAAAAACAGAACTTTAACGAAATCTATCCGAACCTGTGAACATGGATGTATGTTTTTGATTGGGCAGTTTATATATAGGAAAAAAGTAAAATTTAAATAAAATTTAAAATATTTCTTTTTAAATAAATTTTGAGTAAAATTTTAAAATTTAAAATATATATTAAAATTTTAAAATATTTATAAAACATAATGATATCTTAGCACCCAAAATCTCAAGGTATCCACACCGTTGAGGTTGCTCTAACGTATTAAAAAAATACTTTATCGGGTTGGGTTTGCATGACGTGAAGCACATATTTGATAGCTTATGTTGACGTGTCTACCATGGTCTGGCATATAAAATTCTTCAATCGTAGTTTCTTCCATGCAAGTTTCACATCCGTACGAAATGACATTAAGTGTTTGGTGTGAATTGCTAAAATCAACTCAAATATATTTATATCAAATGGATGATTTTTTGTTTTGGTCGAAATGTAAATAATGGATGATAGGGATATCAAAGGGATGATTTTCATTTTTGGTCGAAATGTATATTATGGATGATAGAGATATCCAATGGATGACTATCTTGAAAATAAGTGAAGGGAACCAAAGATAACGCGAGGAAAAAAATAGCCAAAGAACATGAAATCAAACAAGAAAGCACATCAAACCAAACCAATGCCGGGATACACTTGTATTTGCCTTTACATGCCTTTTATTTTTCCTTTTAAACTTTCCACTTCTTTCTTATTCCTTTCTAATTCTCTTTTTAAATACCAGAAATCGTACACTCCTTTATTTTGACAACAATTAATCATATAACAGCCGACCATTAAAAAATAGGGCTTATTTAGGGAATAACCAAAAAAAAAAGAGAAATTAGATTTTTAGAGAGAGAGAAGAGAGAGATAGGAAGAGAAAAGAGGAGAGAGGATGGGATTTTAGTTAGATAGTGAATTTTGGTTTTTGTCTTAGTTATTGGGTGCAATTTCTCTAAAAAAATATACATTTTATTGTGACAAGAGCAATATGACAACTTGTATTTTCGAATTTCGATATTTTTGAAAGTGTGTCGAGACACCAAAAAAACGATAAAAGTCATCACCGATGCTAAAAGAACCATAAGGTAATTAGATATATTTCAGGGCAATTGTCAATAATAGCACATTTTGAAGTTTATGTCTCAAAAATAGCACTAGAAGGAGAAAGTCACAAAAATGACATTCATTAAAGGGTAAAATATCCCTAATACCCTTGGTTTAAAATTAAATAAACAAACAAAAATAAATAAAAATAAATAAAAAAAATAAAAAATAAAAATAAAAATAAAAATAAAAAAAAAATTTTTTTTTATAGTTTCAGATTATATGTTTTCAGATTCGAAATTTTTATAATTTTTTTTAAAAAATTTTTTTTTGAAATTTTTTTTTATTTTTTTTTTCAAATTTTCTTTTTATAGTTTAAAAATAATTTTTGAAACTGTTTTAAAAATTTTTATTTTTTATTTTAGTATTTATTTTTTATAAAATTTTAAACTCTAATGCCAAAACCCCACCCCCTTAACTCTAAACCCTAAGGTTTGGATTAATTAACCCAAGGGGTATAAATGTATATTTACCTCTTTAATGAAACATATTTTTGTGACTTTGAACCTTGAGTGCTACTTTGGGAACAAAAACTTGGTTTGGTGCTATCCTAGTCTTTTTCTCTATATTTCATCATCAAAAGAAAAGGAAAAAAAAACACTTAAGCTAAAACTCCTATATTATTTGTGGTTAACGAAAATAAGAGTTGGAGCTGGCATGGGCGTGTAGAGAGAGTATGAATGGTCCCCAGCCGCAAAGCTTACTTTTTTTCTTTAGACTCCGACCGGTGTCCGTGGTTCGGCCGACACCCATCTTCATCTGTCCTTCTCTCTCTCAATCTATTCACGTTTCTTTTCTTTTTTTATTCTCTTTTTGCCTTCTTAATAATTTATAAATACATTGGAATGCAATTATTAGTAATGTGGTGGTATGCCCACGAGAATGCGCGCAGTCACGCACACGAGGACGCCACCATATCCTCTCATAACTTTCCCGATCATGATGATCTTTCAGTCTCTCATTTTACCTTATTCACGTAAAAACACTTGTCGGAAGTAGAAACTGATAGTTACTCGCCGAATCTGTATGAAGATTTAGTTAAACAAAATGAAATACGATGTCGACGTATGAACCTTAATATATCCTCCCCCTGTTCCTTAATATTACAATTCTAGAAAAAAAAATTGTTTTAAAAATATCTATTTTTTACATTTTCAAGACATATTTTATTAACTAATTGTAAATTTCAAAAAATTTAATTGCACTTACTGAATTTCTATTGGCTTAAAATTATGGAACAAAGATAAACACAAAAAAATATGCAAATTTAATGTGTTTTATTAAAATGTGTGAAAAAACTTGAATATATAACATTAAGAAACAGAGGGAGTAATATATCTTTCTACCGTAAACTGTAGATGTACAATACTTTTTTTGGGAAAATTGGCAAAATATGCCATACTGAGAATGTATTAATTGGTCAGTTTTAGACATAATTAGCCTTATAATAACCAAAATAATTATTAAAAATTAAATATAAATCAGGAAAATATGAAAAAACAATACCATCATGAGAATATTTTACATATTTTGATATACAAAAATTGAATTTCAGAAATATTTTGGGTATATTGATCTAAATTTGTTAGAGTATATATTATAACTTTTTTACAAGAATAAAAAAGATATTCTAGCTTATCTTATATGTTTTAAAAAATAATAAACCAAATATTTTTGTTATTTATAAAGTACAATATATATTGTACGCTTTTTAATTCATTGTCAAAATTTTAGAAAACATTAAACTGTGTTCTATCTTTTACTCTATTATATACCGTAGATAAAATAATGAGTTCTTATCTGTATGTTGTGTTCTAAACAAAGTATAATTTACTATATTCTAACATTTTATCTACGTTATATTGTTTTTATAATATGCGTTCTATATTTTCGTATATTCTATGTTTTTAAATCTGAGAAAATATATGAAGCAATCCAACTTATCTTGTTATTGACATTGAGTTACACTGAATCATGTTGAATTTATTTTATTTAACGATCGTCTTCCTTTTACCTCTTCCATATCTCTTTTCCATCAAATCAAATGGTTTATATCTATGTAATATGAAGTTTTTGATGACGGAATGTGAAGAATGAGTGGAGATTCATTTTTGATAATGAGAAACGAGGCAGATTACTCACTTTAGAATTGAGTAAACCATGAACAGAAATATTATTAATATTTCCGGTTATTTAATGAAATTACGTTATTTGTTAATTATAGGTTACTTTCGTATTTAGAAAAGCAAATGTATGTTGGGAAAAACAACAACTCAAAGGTATAAAAAGACAAATCATTTCTCAATATGACCCATTTAGCCAATTTTTCCTTTTTTGACATCATATGACTATTATATCACACAAATTTGAGATAATCTAATAATCTAACCAAAATTTTGAAAAAGTTAACGAATTACAATAAAGATTTATGACCGTAGAGTATTCTGCCCTAGATACTAGGGGTCAACATTTCAGTTGAAATTTGGGTTCATTTTGAATTTGGTTCGGTTTGGTTTATTTTGGTCTAAGAATACTTTAACCAAAATCAATTAAAATTGGTTTGGTTTGGTTTGTGGCTGGTTTGATTTGTGTTCAGGTCAATGGAATTAGTTTTTAGTTTTGTTCTATTTTGGTTAAAAAAATATAATTTATAAAACATAAATCAAATCATCTTTTGATATTAAATTATCAATTTTCATATTTAAACTTAAATCCACATATCACAATAAAATGTAAAAGATATAATCCAATACTTTTGTAATAATTTTTTTTGAATCTAATATAAATATCATAGGTAATTTTTTGCTTTTGATGATAGGGTTGAGATTCATATTCTTTTATTCTATTGTTAGTTGTTTTTCCTCTTTGAAAAGTAAAATGTATATTTTCATACGATGTTAGAGTTTTAAGCTTTGAGTTTTTTTACAAATAAGTTTATTAGTGATAGACCAGAAATAGCAAACAATATTTTATTATTATTGTTGTTCGTTTGTCAATAGCGATAGCTATCAAATTATTTTGTCCTTTGAACATGTAATGCAAGTATCTATCTTATCTTATTAAAATAGAAGTACAAATAAGAAATATCCCTAAAATTTCTAACTTATTTACAAAGCAATGCCACTGAAATAATAAATAATCTTAACTTTAATTAATTCATGTCATTTCCAATTTTACATCATTTCCTAAAATAATTATAACTGACAAAAATTGTTTGCCAACAAAACTAACATAATATCCTCACTTTTATTTTTTCCTAACATTTTGGTAACTATACATAATTTCATTAGTAAAGAGATTAATGTAATTAATGGACACCACATAAATTTATACTATAATTTATTTATCCTCACCTTTTCAACAAAACAATTCTCAATGATATATCTATATTATTAAAATTGAAGTACAAATTGGGATTGTTTGGCAATATAGATAGTAGTTAAAAAAATAGTTCTGTTTGTAAACATTGATAGCAGTAAGTTAGAAAAAAAATAATGGGTTCATGCTACTAAAAAAATTAAAAGTCCATTACATTGTATTACACAAGTAATGGGTCTATGTTACTTGATATATATATTCAAATCCAAATAATAATTTAAAATTGATTTATATCAAAAATTTATTCAAAAATATACATATATTCAAAATTTGATTTTTACTAACATATTTTCCAATAACTATTATAAAAATATTTTCAATATATATAATAAAAATACAATACAAAGCCCAATTTCAAACACCAACTTAAATTATGGCTTTTATATTTCACATTAAATTTTAAAATATAATATATGTGATTATTTATATGATTGTACGTATAAAATATTATTAATTATAAAAAAACTTATTTGATGGTGCGTATAAAATATGATTAATTATATGATAACACATATCTTGTGACCTATGATGACACATATAGGATATATATAAAATAATGATTAGGTGTGGGAGTTCGGGTTCGTTTTCGAGTCTTTTTGGATTTCGTGTTCAGATCTTTGAGGATTTGGTTCGGATTTGGATAACCAATTTAAATAGGTTTGGTTTAAATATTTGGATAGAGAATTATTAATTATTTAAGTATTTTTGGAGTTTTGAGTATTTTTAATTATTTAAGATATTTACGTTTAATTATTTGTATTTATTTTCAAGCATTTATGCGAACTTAAAGTATCATATATATTCTGGATGTTTCAATTTATATATATTAAATCTAAAAATAATTAATATATATATAAATATATAAATCTATTTTGGATACCCAAAATACTTCGGTTCAGATTGGATTAGGTTTCAGTTCTTCAAATACCAAAATTTTGAATACTTCATATATTTAATCAATTCTGGTTTGGATTTAGTACTACTTATTCGGATTGGGTTCGGTTTGATTCTTTGAATTCGAGTTTTTTGTCCAACCCTAAATAGTGACATAAAAAGCAAATAGCATTATATTTTTTTAAAAAAAATACATCCGCACGGGCGTGCGGGTCAAAATCTAGTTAATGTTTAAAACCAGGGTATTCCCTTTATGATGTATCTAAATCTCATCATACCTAATCAAAATATTTTCAATATTATTACACTTGAGAAACGATTTCGTGTTAAAAGAAGTATTATTCGAACATATCAATGCGTCAATATTTATCGAAGGTTTAGTACGTGTCCATGGATCAATATTTTTTTACACCATGTAAACTATTTAATTTTTATGTTTACAAACTTTTTAAAATATGCTAAATCTTTAAAATATTAACCAATAAAAATTTAAATAGTAAAGTAAAAAATAGATACCCGCACGACCGTGCGGATCAAGCTCTACTTAGATTTAAAATAAAAGTTACAGCAATAACTTAGATTTTTTAAAATAAAAATTTGTCAAGAGTTATAATAAAATAACAAAGATATAAGAATCACAGAATCCACATACTTTTATTTATACGTTTTATATACTTTAAGGGAAAATAAAATATATATTATATTATAAATTAATAAGAAAAAATAACGTGGACCCTTTTTACTGTTTTTTTCTTTGTAACCTACTGTTTTTCTTCTTCCAGAATAACAGGTGACCTTTGTAATGTTGGTCATAGCCTTAAAACGCTCAAAATTTGGCAACCATAAATTATAATCACTGATCGCTGGATTCAGTCGCTGGTTTAGCGATGGTTAAACAAAAATGGATTTATTGTTGCGATCGTTAACAAGCAGCGAACGAACAGATTTTGTGTATGGCTTTATTCAGGTTTTGATGATTTTGTTAAATAAAGATTCAAAAAAGTGACATCAAATCTTTTCTCTAGTACTCAAGCGTCTAGGGTCCAGACTAACAGTTTATTATCCCTTCCGATCCATCAACATATATCATATTATTCTAACAATAAATAATTAGTATGCACATTTGATCTAAAACGAAACTGCACATTTATGGTAAGGGAGTTGGGATGGTTAGTTCCAAAAGTGTAGGGACAGAGAAACGATTTGGCTCTCCGTTCGCAAATTGTGATCCACATATTTTTCTTCGACAGGTATAATGTGACTCGAACCATTATCTTCAACATAACTGGGACAACTAAGTCACAGTTGTTCTTTTCCTTCTTCTATTGGGTCCATTCCCTTGTTACTTCAATTCAAATGTCTTTGCATTCAATTGGATAGTACACAGACCCTTATCTGTTCCACGTCCATGTTTCACTCTAGTTTCATTAATCATCTTCAAAGGTTTGCTCGTTCAATGAACGAGTCGTGCGTTCGTGTTTCACGTCCCTACCTTACGCTTTGTCCATCGTGTTGTAGGCCGGATGGTCCGCAAAACCCTTTGACATGGCATAATTTGATCAAATCATTGAAAGCAATGTTATAACGAGAAAACTCCAATGGATATAAACGTAACAGAAGGTGCCAATGAGGGGAATTCGTGAGCACATGAGAGGAGTGGGCATAGTTAATAATAGTATAGAGACAGCCCAGGCGAATAGAAGAGAAAGCAAACAAGGAAGAAGCATACATATTTTAAGAAGTGATCGATTCACTTTTGTCGAAATGTACACTAATTATTTTTTTCCATTTTAAAACCACTAACCATGATTACTGAGCATATGTGTGCACATTAGCGCATTATCGAAAACAATATATTTAAAAAGACATTATAAAGTTTTTTTTATCTAACGCATGAAATATATTTAGAAGAGAAAAATCAAGAGCAGAGATGATTTATTTTGTAATTTCAAACAAAAGATTAACTTATAAATACATATAAATATTAAAATAAACAAAGTATTTATAATAAGCAAATACAATTTTATCTACCTTTGACTACATTTAGGTAAATTAGAATAAGTTAAACACACAAATATAGATATATGTTTAACTTCAAATATGGCTTTACTACATAATTTTATTAACTTGATTGATTTACAGTTATATATTTTTTTATTACCAAAATTAAGAGAATAAATGATTGGTTTAAAATTTTCCAAAAATAAATTTATAGATTAAAATAAACAGATTGATTTTTGTTTATCTTTGATTACATTTAGATAAGTAAGAATATATATATATATATATATATATATATATATATATATGATTTTAAGTTCAAGTTTGGATATACAAGATAGCATTATTATATTAGGCGAATTTTGAATCTCTGCACAATTACAGACTGCGACGAGGCTGTTAGACAACCTTGACATTTAAAAGGCCAGTGGGGAGCAAACCGGAACATTCGCAAGAACGAAGATGATCAAGAACATTTTAAAAATCGGCAAGTTGTCTTTACGAGGATACTCCAACATGTGTAAGTCGGAACTAAAACTAATGACTGGTTGGAAAATACGAAAATGAAACATAATGTTACGGGTTAAGCTTTGAACCAAAATGAAAATGATCTACTTTCGTTGGTGTATTTTTCAAAACTCTTAGATTATCTAATAGGTGTGTAAGAGGTCATATGTTCAATTAACTCTGGTTGGAAGGTTTTTTTTAAAAAGAAAAGTGAATTTAAAATTGTTTAAGCGCCTTAGGGAAATATATAGATCTACGGATCTAGAATTTCCTAGTCATTCAACAAAACATTCACATTTAGCTATAAATCTAGGAGTGATTCAAATGTAAGAAGCTGTGAACAAAAGTAGAAAGAGTATTTGAAACCTTTGAGATGTTTAGAGTGAAGAAATTGATCAGAATACTTTTTTTTAAATCAGAATACTATTTAAATATAGTGTGTAGATGCAAGCAAGAGCTTGTAAATGTTAATAGTATGCTTCAAAGTATACGGTGACGTAGTCACTGACGTAGAAAACGTGTGAAGTGGTGAAGACCATGTGAAATCAAAATATTGAATTAGAGTAGTATAGATTTGGAGAGTAGGCGTGTATTTTGAGAAAAAAAACAAGAGGAATAAACTTGGAAAAAAAATTTATGTCTTAAGAAAAAAATCATAAATGCAATTACAAGAAAATAAAAGCTACATTTATTGCTATGAAAAATGTCTATAATGATAGGTTCTTTGGACAAAGGGTTTTGGAAAGGTAAAGATAGCTATAAAATAGCTATGAGTCGTATGTATTTGACATAGACACATAGGCTGATTTTATAGAGAGAGATAAAATATCTTAAAAGTGTTTTTGACCGTGTTGAAGCAGACGCTAAAATATGTGACGTAATAGAGACAAGATAGGGTAGATTATAAGCTTTTTAGTAGTGTGTGTTATGATGTTAACACGTGTAAAAAATCATTAAGTAGATTTTGTAATAAATATTTAAAACGATTTCTAATAAAACATAGGTGTTTGCTTGTTTAGTCTCACGATTTATTTTCTACATTACTTAATTTCGGTTGCATCCTGCACTTGTGTGTATATATCAGATATATTTGTATATATCTTTTCCCTGGGTGTAACATAAAAGTCTTCGGATCGGAGAAATTATTTGACGTGTGGGTTCCTGTGATAGGTCTCCAGATCCTTGAATCGAATTGGCCGTTGTAGACTATGGTTGATGACATTTGTTGTTGACATGTCCGAGTCTCCGAGACTTGTCTGCAGGTGAACGTATGTGGATGCACAAAATACGTATATTTGAGTAGGCTGGGCGCATTTTGTGATGGTGGCATGGCCATATAATCGCATTAATTATAGGAGAGTTACTGATCAAAGGTTAGCTTTACCGGCCGGAGATGCGTTAGATATAATTGTAGAGGAGATTATACCACCACGATAATTATGGAATGTTGTAAAAATGTTATATGTTTCCTGGTATTTTATTTTATTCATATTTTCCATTCGTTATATATTTAATGTTAGCATATTTAAATTGTGATATGTGAAAAAGGGATTCTAGTGATTCTGTATGCATTTACCGATAAATGTTTCTAGTCCCGTGGCAAATTTTCTATAATATCAAGAAATACTATAGGCTAAAAGTGAAGGATTTAATATTGTACAAATTTATTGAAATGGGGGTGCCCGAGTCCATTACAGCTTTTGAGCGACGCATGTTTGTCTAGTTAGACTATTGAATGGGTAATAGTAATCAATTTAAGTTTACATTGGCCGACTAATTTTATAAGCCGTGACGGTGGATTAACTGCTCATAGACGTCTTTCGATTTGCGTCCCTTATGTTCCCATCCCATGCGACAACACATTTAACTATACTCGGAATCCAATCAACGTTTTTCCCACTAATTATTTACTTAATCACATATTAATCCATGTCTAGTGATTACTGACATCGTGTTCACGTTTGGATTAAGTGTAAAGTGCATGAACACCATTGATTATGAAACACTTATAGTATTAGGTTTTTGAATGAAATGCAAGTTGAAAATTATTAAATTTGAAGTTTCGATTAGTGACATATAATAATACTAGAATTTCCATTAGTGCATGTAGGATTAGAATTTCGATTGATGACATATAGTCTGCAGTAAAAAAAATATGTGGAAAATATAATTTATATAGTGAATTTGCTGTAAAATGATTTTTTTTTTAATAATTGATTAGTAATTTTTTATAACTTATAATATATAACATTTAACATAAACTGTAAATATCAATAAATATAACATTTCCTACAAAAATAATAAGCAAATTTGAGAAAAACTAAAATTTAATAAATTAAAATTTAATGAATTGAAAGATACTTAAAGATATATATGTATAATGATAATAAAAATCTACTATTAACATATAGCTTTATATTGGGTTGTGGTTTCACACATTTCAAAAAAAATATTAATTGATGTATTTTTTGCCAGTTTCGTTATCAAACATATTAAAAAAAAAATAAAAAATCAAGGCCGATGAATTAACATGTAGTGTTTTTTTTTTTTGAAAAAAAAATTAACATGTGTAGTGTTCGAAGTTGTCTAACAGCTATAAAATTGCTGAGAATATTTTATTAATTAACAAAAGTAAACATTTGACAACTATCATATTTCAAAAATTGTTTAAAAATTACAAAAGCAAACGTGGAAAACTAATCTACTAATAATAGCAATCCCAATTAATTCCAAAGGTTGTGAGTCCACTTATGTTGAAAGGTTGTGTCATTTGAAAAAGAAGTGTCAAGGGTTGTGTCTTTTCTAAAAGTTCTATGTTGGAAGGTTGTGTCTTTTCCAATTAATTTCTAAGGTTGTGAATCCACTTATGTTGAAAGGTTGTGTCTTTTGAAAAAGAAGTGTAAAGAGTTGTGTCTTTTGAAAAAGTAGTGTAAAGGGTTGTGTCTTTTCTAAAAGTTCTATGTTGTAAGATTGTGTCTTTTCTAATTAATTCATAAGGTTGTGAACTTCAATTATGTTGAAAAGTTGTGTCTTTTGAAAAATATGTGTAGAGGGTTGTGTCTTTTCTAAAAGTTATATGTTGTAAGGTTGTGTCCTTTTAAAAATAGTCTAAAAGTTGTGACTATTCACTAGTATCTTTTAAAAAATGAGAAGTTGTGAGTATTAGAAGAATGCGACTATTCATATTGAAGGGTTGTGACTTTCAAATAGGCTTTAAAAAATCTATAAATAGTCTCTCCCATGCATTTTTCAAATCAAATTTTCACTAATCTACTAATAATAAAATGGTGAAAAAAATAATGTCAAAGTTGTAACTTTTCATCTAAACAAAGTGTTTTTCATCTCAAAGTGGGATTGCTTTAAAAAATATTGGTTTTATTTAAGTAATGTGTTAGTTTATATAATAAGTGTTGGTATTTTATAAGAACTCTCCCAAAAATTAAAAAAAAATATTATAAATGAGACGGTCATATTAACGTAAATCAATATATATTTATTACAATATTCAATTTTCTGAATATTTATTTTCAATAAATAAAGCAGGTAGATAAATATACAAAATAACAATTACCAACATATAAATTATAATTGTTTAAAATTATAAACTAATAATTTTAATATTATGTCTTAAATAGGAAAAAAAATTATATATCATGCAAAAAAATTGCATTTTGTTCAAAAAGTGGTTGAAGATAACTATCATGTGAAAAATGTATGAAAAAACTTAAAAAGGATGAAGACACAATTGTATGCAATATGTGTTTTGATAAAAAATTAAAGAGAACATTAAGGTTTATAAAATGTATATATATATATATATATATATATATATATATATATATTTGAATACTTTGTAAATCATATTTTAATCATCAAAATTAAATTTAATTATTTATATGATTTAATTTTTTTATCAGGCATATAAAATTATAGATTATAATATATTCTTTATAAAATGAGTTCCCGTGCGATATCGCACGGGCTCTTTGCCTAGTACAAACAATAAAATATTAGTTCAAGTTAACTCAAATTTTAACATGCAATTTTTTGATGTTGGTTTATTATTTGATTTATTAATTCACAAAGAAGACAAATCAAAATTATAATTCATTTCTAACACATTATAACAAAAAACAAATTCAAAAAGTTAAAAATAATTGTAACAATTTTGATTAATGCACATAACTCAAACTAAATCAATTGTAAATTATGTTACCAATGAAGCCTAAATACAAGCAAAAAAATTTCTTGAAGGTCAATCTTAACACTGTAGATATTATTTTAAATCATATACCATTGTCTTATCTGAAAGTACTTAAACTGTATTTCCATTCTTAAGTATTGCAAGTTGCAAGTTTGTAAGTTGCTTTATAATCGTGATGGTAGACTAATCTTTTTAGGTTTTAGATGGTGTTTCAATATATCATCCAAAATCCAAAGTGCAAACGTCATATATATTTTAAAATTAGAGAACACATATTTTATTAAAAAGAAAATATAGTCGATGTTATTAAAATAAAATAAAAAATCAAAAGAAAAAGGAACAAAAATAAATAAAGAAAAGAGAAGGCAGCTTTTATTAAACTTTTGCATAAGCTTTTGACTTTTAGTGATCTTTCTTCAATTGCTTTACATTTTCAATAATTTTTCATCATCCCTACACACTACATGGACAATAATTATATCACCATCAGCTTAAACTAATGATAACACGAATTGCTTTCAGTGCCAAAGCGTACAATTCATTTCTTCCACTACCATTCTCATTATCACAGCAGACAAGGATCAGTAAATCCATTTACTTTGTTACAAAACTTATTAAAATCTCAGCAATTTAAGACGAATAAATACTGCTTTAAAAGCGTTATTTAATTTGCTTACCTGAAAACTTGAACTAGAAAGATTCAAAACCACACTTTTCTTCGCTAATTAAAAAAAAACTCACAGTAATCAATCAATTCATAAGTTACCCAAAATCTAATCAAAGAACACATCAAAACAGGATTTTGCTCGTCACAAAAAATTACAAAAATAATAAGTTGTCTTCTTTCTCGATTTTTTATTCATCTTTGTTGTCTCGTTGCCCCATGTTTTGCTCCTCCTTATATGCGTCCCACTGTCTCACTCTTATTCTATTCCCCAATATTCTATATGTTAAATATGGAGAAGAAAGGGTTTCTTGGTTTGTGATGTACGCATCATCATCCTTAAATCATGCTACTCTCTAGTTTTACTTATATGCTCTAAGCTTTTAGTTTGTTCCACCCACAAGTTGAAACACTCTCTTGTGTTATTTACTTCGTTCTCGCTACAATTGATCCATTTTAAGCGTTCACGTAATCAAAAGCTTATAACCCGAGCAGAATATAGTAAACCAGCGTGATAGGAAGCGCTATAAGCATTCCGAATATTACCCTGCAAAATCATTCGGTTATATTATAATAATTTTTTTTTCAAATAGCATTAGTAATCGTATGAATATTAACCATAATAATCCATGACTTACCCTGTACTTAAAATAGCAGGATGAACATTGTACTCTTTTGCAAACACAAACGGTACAATCCCTTGAGGCAATGCGGCCTAAAAAGTCGTACAAAAACATTTAGATGATCTTTTGGTAACGACGCACAACATTTAGTAGCAAATCACATTTTAACGTTCTCAATATTGCGTTATTAAAACGTAGATATATTTTACCTGAACAATGGCGACACGCAGTAAATCACCACGCAATCCAATAGCTATAGAGGCAACTGCCATCACGGCCGGACCTGTGAGGAACCTAACCGCCATCGCAAATGTTGCCACTGAGTTCCCACAAGCGATTAATTTGGGTTGCAACGCCATGAACAACCCTTCACGATTTTTTCACATACAGTTTATAATTTCAAAATCAGTCGATAAATAAATTAAATATATATTTTTTGTGCATACAATAAACTATAAATATATATGTATATATTTTTAAGAAAATCCAATCAACTCCCATATAAAGGGGGACCATGAGGACTATCAACAACACGAGACCATGTCGTCCACCATTACCATTTATCTAATACGACACTCACACCATTGCCCCACCTGTCGGATGGTCCATCCCTAATTTTTTAATCTAATTTTTTATTTCAACTCATATAAATTTATTGACTAAAATTTTAGTTCTTTTACGAAACGTGTAAACGGGTTAATACGTTAACGAAAATATGCAAAAATAAGGAATGTCCTAGGATATAATCTGATTTAATCATTTTAAATAGCTTTAAAAACAAAATTAAAAGAAGGAATAAAACAGAGAGTATGAAGATGACTAACCCAAACTGAACATTGCCATTCCAAGACCAGCATCAGATAGAATGGAGATAGATTGCTGTATAATTTTGGGCATTGCCACATGCCACCTTCATATTGATAACCGGAATCAATTTCCCGATAACCGGTCGGTTCAAGCTCAAGAATACATAATTTGAATTTTGATTTAGTTACTAACCGGAAAGCAACCAGAGCCCAGATGAGGCCAATGAGGCTAGAGTAAGTGTTTGGGTTTCTGATTAGCTTCCTCCACACCATGATCAGTATCAGCCTCGTCATCACGCTCGCAGGCGGCATATGTTTCCCTTGACTTGCTTCACCTCCAGGGACGGCTCCGAGTCCTGTCTTCGACTGTAGCAGCGCATTAGGTATAGGTTTGTTCAGTCCATTCTCAGCGTCTTTTGCTCGCTCTCCTTCTTCTCTTCCGGCGATACTAAGTGGTTCACCTCCGAAGTCACCACTCGCCGGACGAGCCAGAGCTATAAACACCACCACACAAAAACCGTTAACGAACTTCAGAACATTTCAAAGTGAAACTTGTCGGAAAGTCGAGAAGGATTTTTCTTACCTTTGTTTTCGCTGTTCTGAGATTGGTCGGGGACTAACATCCGGATCTCTTTGGCACCTTGGTCAGATCTTCCACCCTGTTCATTGTTTGATCCCGAATCAGGGGCGTTAAGACCCGCTCGGTCTGAAACTGGTGACCCGTTGGAGCTCCACACGAACATGTGTAGTTCCTTGGAGCTAGCGTCATGATTGTTTGACTTACCGTCCGTGTGAAGATTCGTGTGCTGATTTGTGTTGGTCTCTTTAGGAGTTTTATTGACGACTTTGTTGGCTGTAGATGTTGAAGAGAACTCAGGATTTGGAGCCGGGTAAGACCCGCCTCCTCCTCCTGGGTGATACCCAAATTTCGGGGAGGATGCCATGGCGCAGTTCTCCTCGAAATTTGAAGGTCTTGGAGTGGGGCCCCTTGAAGACTGCATGGAGTACATGTCCGCCGGACCGAAGTTGGAGAGACGGCCGCCAGGGAAGCCCATCATCGAATAGAAGTCTGACTGGTTGAAGTTTGAGCCTCTAGGAGTGGTGCTTAAGCTGTAAATCTCAGCTCCAGTGAGATTAGACGGCCGCGGAGTCATGTTCGGCCCGCAGAACGAACGACGGGAAGCGTTTGATTTCCTCACGGTGACGTGAAGCTTCCCGTCGTTACCGATCTCCGCGTCCGTCTCAAGAAAGTCATGGCCGTCGAGGGAAACCACGTCGGATTCAACCTTGAACGAAACGATAGAAGCAGCCGTCTCAGGGAACTGCTCCATGATGAGCATCTTGGCGCCGCGAAACTCGAAGAGGAAGAGGAGAAGCGTGTACCAGATGATACACTGGAGGACGACGACTTGGACCATGAGCGAACCAGCGTATTCGCCGTACATGGCGATCAAGAGAGGGATCCCCATGACGAGTGTGTTGGGAAGTGTGGAGAGGGAGAAGATTGTGATGCTCCACTCGAGGCTACCGGAGCGGGTGAAGTTAGCCCAGAGGACTAAGAGGGCGAGCATGAGGATTTTCTGGAGAGTATCGGCTGCGATGAAACGGAGGTTCATGGCGTATGGATTGTTGGTGGAGATGAAGTGGAAGGAGAGGAGAGGGACGGCGAATATGGCCACGAAGCGGTTGATTCCGGAGCATTGATCGGGAGAGAAGATTTTCCACCACCTTACAGAGCCGTAGGCGAGGATCATAGCGACGTAGAGAGGTATCACGGCCGTGAGGACCGTGTAGAGGTCGTGCCAGGAGATCATATTCTTTCTGGTTGATTAGAGAGAAAAACGTTAAGCAATGGTGTGGAGGTATGAAAGGAGACTGAAGAAGAAGAAGAAGGTGGGGACTTGGAGCATGTGTGGAAGGAGTGAGCAACTTTGGCTCTGAGGATATAATTTAAGGAGTGATAGCCACTTTACACCTCTTTTTATACAGCAAATACTTGACAACCCAAAGTTTCTTTTTACTTATTTATTTTCTTACTTTTGAAAATTTATTATCGTTTTTAACATAATTGTTCCTCTCGTAGAATAACCATACAGTGTATTGGGTCAATTTGCTAAGTAACTATAGTGTTCAAAATTATTTGGTTAAATTGCCCAATGGTTAATTTGTAAATAAATGGAATATTTTTAGTGTATTCTTGTAATTTATTATACAATAATAATTTAGCATCAAAATAAACTTGTCGATGAAAATGTATTTGGAGAACACTTGTGTAGAATAGAAGTTGTAGTCTGCAACAGTTTTACATGTGCAAAAATAGCATTCTAAGTTAGATCTTTAGAAGAAGGTCTACATGTGGCATCGCAGACACCTTTTTCTCTTCTGTCCCCTCCTCTTTGCTTTGGTATAAGTTTCACATCACCTTTCTTTCACATTCTCTAACTAATCCATTTTCATATAATGATTAAATAACGAATTTCAGTATATATATAAGTGCCCTAGACAATAATAAAAATAATAATTCAATATCGAAAATAAGATCCCAAATTTTTCATATAAAAAGGAAAAAGCTAACAAAGTAATCGCTCAAAATTTGTGGAGACAAGATGGGCTGGAGACAAAGAAGATCCACCAAGGAGTTGGATGGCTCAAATGGAATTTGGCTAATGGCGTCGAGTGTCTCTATATGTTATTGTTAGGTTTACTCATTTGTCCCGTGAAGTAGGCAACAATCAATTACTCCTTAGAGGAGCATATACTTTAGTCTAGTCTCATCATTAAGCTAATGTCTTTTGCTAGGCTTCATGATATACGTTGCTTCTCAATTATTTGTTCAGATAAATTCAAATCTCAATTTACTTAGTATAAAGATTACCGTGCATGTTATATTACTTTCTATTATATGAAGAAAATATATTATGTTAACTTTCTATTCCAGTGAACTTTTTTATGTACGGGTAAAACTACCTTTTAAGTTTTAAGAACAAAGTAAGTTTTCTTATGAATAAATGGTTGAGAGACAGAGAATGTCGTGACCTTCTTGTGACTTTAGTGTGTCTGTATCTTTCTGCCTGCATAACTCATCACTGGACACAACTTCCACGAATAAGTCCAAACACGATTAATTGCGAATTAGATATATAAAAAATCTGTCGTCCTTGCGTTAATTATTACAGTTTTTTCTTCTCATCGCGAATCAAATAATACATATATTAATAAAGAGTAAATGGCTTCAGTAAACCAAATATATAAATCCTAAATATGGGCATAAGATTAGGGAACTTTTGGAAGCACTTCATAGGTCAGCGTAACCATTTTCTTTAACAAGAAATTTATTCAGTCTCTCTAGTTAGTACAAGAATATCTACGGGAAACACGGTAGTATCAAATATATAATTACGGAAAATGGCATAGTACCTACTATATATTACTAGAAGCAATTTTTCGGCTACCAGTAGAGCTGCACGAGTAACTCAGTAAGTCCAAGAACGATTCCAGATATGGTGAAAATAGCGTCTATGACTTCTCTCAAAACTCTAAAAGAAATGTATCACACGTGTGTATCTACAATCAGGTTAAATTACAAGTCAAACTTTAACATAGTGTTCGTCCTTGATATACGGAATTGCGGGAACGATAACGAAATTTAAACTAATATAAGACTTTACGCTTCCAAATATCTTTGAGTACTTATCAACTGTTATAGGTCAAAAAGAAGGACACACGATCAACTACACAGATTAGGGGGAAAAAAGAACGGTGTTGGTGGAGATATAGCGATCATATTTAAATTAAGATTTGATGATATGTTTGGAGTATTGACTAAATGATGGACTTGACGACCTAAATGTTGGACAATCAAACGAATGCAATGATAAACAATCCAAACCGAGCTTAGTTGATGCTTACTACCGGTGTTCAACTCCTTAATTAGACTACTTCAGTTGCAAGTCGTGTTTTGCATTTTTGCAAAAAAGTAACATAATTATTTTCTTAGTATTATAAAAAAATCGGTATAGAAGTATTTTTCGTAGATATTTTCGTTTTAAATGTTCAATGTAGTAATACCAACTTAACTTTTTTTTTTTGTTTTGAATTTTACCAACTATACTTCTGTAAGGAGGATAATTGATATAGTCCTCTTGGGAAGATGATATTGTATTAACAAAAAAGAAAAAAAAAGAGAAATTCTAATAATGTGAGAATTCTTAAAAACAAAACGTAATTCGAAGACAATTTACAAAAACATAAATAGACACACAAATAAGCAATTCGTATGAAATAAACACAATTAATGATTTAGCATTTAAATACAAATCACAAAACAAATTATTAATTCCATGAATTTTCATAGAAATCAATGAAGTTAAAAACAAAACAAATGATACGTTCATCTATGTAATGCAGTGAGGTCCTTTAGTTCTACTTACTACACAGTACACTATTTGACGCATCTAACTTTTTTTTGTTATTCTTGTTCTTCATCAGCAATGCAACAAGTATAATCTCTGACCAATGAGACGAGTCCACATGGACGTTGTCAGAAAACAGAGTAAAAGTGGCGTCAATTCCATTGTCCATAATGAAAGCACGCGAGACTCAACATGGGCAATCTTCCTAATGCGAACACACATTCCTCTGTCAGTCACTCTGAGTTGTCTCAGAAAACAAACTTTGGATATTGCATACGTATTCTTATTTCAAAATTTGCTCCCATTCTAAATGTGGGAATAACTTCTTCATATATCTTTCAATACAAACTTTTATATAATAACGAATACCAGTTACAAAAAAAAAGATTTTTTTTTATATAATATATTTTAGAAAATAAATGAAAGAATAGGGAATGGGCCAATGACATATCTTAGTGTCTAGCCAGTCCCGAGTCAGTGTACGTGGTTCGTTTATTGAGTTCTCCCAGCCAGAAACTGTAAGATCTCATAAAAGTACGTTAAAGAAACTGTAATATAACTGTACCTAATATACTTTGCCAGTGAAAAGAATTTAAGTGTTCATAACTCATATTATATTAAGGATCCTATTGTGAATATTTCATTTCAGGTTTGATAGAACAGAAATGGCTAGCTTTTCAAATTCCCAATCGGAATCAAGTTGCGTGTATTAAGCTATCCAGCCCATTTGAGTTGATTTTAAAATATCAAATTGTTCTTTGGGCGATAAAGCCCAAATCCGTTGTTCGACGACGTTGTTCTAAAGATGCTCGTTTTAGTTAAAATTTTAAAACTACAGAATTTTCAAAAACCAATAATCAAAATAAAATTAATTTTAGTTATAAAACCAAAAGGAAGCGAAAGTTCAAGAAAAAAAAAAGCAGAGGAGAAAAGAGAGCAAAGTTAGAATATCAGAGCTACCTGCTGCCAATAAGTAAGTATATCTGAGCAGAGATTTAACAACTGCGAAAATGAAAGTAACGACGTGCATTATGTGATTGTTGAATAGATCAGTTTATAAACAATACAAAAAGTAATATAAAACAATACGGCAGGTGTAAAATCATAATGATGGGGATGAGGTTCACAACAAATCATGAGATTATTTTAATGATTTCCTCATCAACAGTTACTCAACTATCCCACTACAAATATGGACTAAAGAGGTCACTAGAGAGCTCACTCCTCTCTCATATCCCAACTTTTTTCTCAAGATAAGCAATATCAGAGGTATAAAAAATGGCTGAGGCGGCAACAACCAAGGCGTCTACTTTGGTCGGGAAGCTTGAGACAGACGTGGAGATCAAAGCTTCCGCTGGAAAGTTTCATCACATGTTCGCCGGGAGACCACACCATGTCTCCAAGGCATCTCCAGGCAAAATTAAAGCTTGTGATCTTCATGAAGGTGACTGGGGAAAAGTCGGTTCTATCGTCTACTGGAACTACGTTCATGGCAAGTATACTTAATTCATACACTTTTTGCTCTTCTAATCATTGGACTCTAATTCAACCAAGATTAATTAGGTCTAATAATATGAGGTATGCCACCGTCGTCTAGGTCCTTCAGTGGCAATATTAAAGAGTTCTCTAATTAGCCTAAACGGCGATGACCAATATAATTAATACTACCACTTGAATATATGTCCTAATAATAATTTTTTTAACTAACATTCAAGTTATTCTCAAAGTTAAACCTATATAATATATACATTATTAAATAATTTGATGCAGATGGAGAGGCAAAGGTGGCAAAGGAGAGGATCGAGGCAGTGGAGCCGGAAAAGAACTTGATCACGTTCAGGGTTATAGAAGGTGATCTGATGAAAGAGTACAAAAGCTTCTTGATCACGATCCAGGTGACCCCTAAGCATGGGGGGCCAGGGAGTATTGTGCACTGGCACCTTGAGTATGAGAAGATTAGCGACGAGGTTGCTCATCCCGAGACTCTCCTCCAGTTCTGTGTTGAAGTCTCTAAAGAGATCGACGAACATCTCTTGTCTGAGGAATAGAGGAGAGTACTCCTCATGTGACGTATATCCTATCAGTACTTGTGTGTGTGTGCATGGTTGAAGCATGTTGGTTTCAGTAATTAAAAATTCAATAAATAATGATTGTAGAATATATTGAGTGACATATGAAATGGAAGTGATGTATTATACATATATGTATTCTACTTTCTTGTTTGTTTAAGTGTGTTATTTTTGTCTTTAATAAAACTATAAAGCATGTGATATATGTTTGGATCAATAAGCCTCATTTTTCTACTTTCATATAATCTTTTAACAGTAACAAATAAATATCCTGGTTTGAATTTTGGTAATAACATCGTGATGAACTAGCACAAACAACTAAGCTACATATCATGGTTTTTGTTTTCATATATAGAGTTACGATTTAAGAACTCTAGATTTGTATTGCACAGTATGGAGTTGTAATAAGCACATTCTACGAAAACAATATTTGTAATGACGCAAAGAAACATAATTCACCTTTTCTAACTGTAAGTGGTGAAATTGTGACATCGTCTCAGTCCCATGGAACATCTTATCAGTCCCAAAAACAATTTGGAGATGGATTTTCTCATAGAACTATTTTTGGTAATGGTCTTGCGCTTGAAAGTATGAATGATATCTACAAGGAGCTTGCTACCCTATAGTCTTTTGGATGGATCTGAGTAATTTTCTCCATAGTCAGTCCCTTTTAAATTTTAATAAAAATCATCATACAGACCGTAACTGGTAATTTTTTTGTTTGGTAAATCGGTTTTCCCTGACGTTCCTTTTTCTTTTTTACGGAAAACACTTTAGTTTTTCATCATTATTGGTTAAGCATAGCAAATACATGTCTTCCTCCTACTTGTCTACATTAATCCCAGAAAATGCGTTATTAATGTCTTATGCTGATTCTTATAAAAGTAACATACGCCTCAATTAGTGAATGTATCTGAAACTAAATCACAAAGCGAACCTTTCAAGACCTCTTTATACCAACAAAGGCCAATCATTCCAAAACCTCTCCCTTTCTTGTTCATAGTGAATGTATTCTTTTTCTTTAAAACTCAGCGGTTGCCCTGAATTCACTTTATAAAAATAAATGCCTTTTAAGAACTTACGAGTAATTAATTCATGCTTGACAGTTTTTTATTTATATTTTGGATTCGAGGTTTTAAAATAAAAAGTATGAAAGCTCTTTTTGTTGTTATCAAGTATAACTTGAAATTGGATGGGTAGAGTGATGACTGGTGCGCATATTGAATTTCAGAAACTGTAGTCTTACTTTGACATAGTTTCATAATTACATTCACAGCTGTGCTGATCGAACGATGCTTCACTCGAATGTTAAATAAAATGCATGAGAAAGATGAGTTTACTTGGAACACAATAAACGTACGTTGCATACTCTCGTTCGAGGAAACTGGCTGATGCTAAACAAATGATTAATTTTGGAAAGTAAATATAGACTGGAGCCTGCTGTCCTTTCAGTTTTCATTTGGAGTTTTTTTTTTGAAAATTATAGCTAAATTTTGATCTAATGTTTTCAATATTTGTATAGGAATGGTGATGCAAGAAACTCTATTTGATTTTAATCCTTTTTAATCCCAAAAAAAACTCTATTTATATTAACTACTAATTGATTTGTTTCCCTTATTCCAAATATATTTCTTTCCCTGTATTTAAATATATATTAACTACTAACTGGTCTGTTTCCCTATTTCAAAATATATTTCTTTCCATGTATCCAAAATATATATTAACTACTAGTTTATTCGTTTCCCTTAGGGACCCTTTCCCTTAATCCGAAGTATCTATTACTACTTATTCATTTGTTTCCGTGTATCCAAAATATTAACTACTAACTGATTTGTTTCCCTATTTTATTTCATTCCATATACCATTTTTGTAAATATATATATATATATATACCTAACTCTATAAATATAATATGTGTGTACACTACCATTACCCATTATATTGCTTTATTCTTTAAGAAAATTCTCTCCAAACTGTATCGTCAAAAATGACTAAAGCCTCTATTGTTGCTTTCTTCATGATCATCTTCCTTCTAGGTTTGTTTACATTTACCATCTTCTAATCATATAAAAAATTCTGTATTTTGAAAATAGTAACTATTCATATTTTCAACCATTTACTTATTTATCTTATTATATTTATAACTAAAATTTGAACTGATGTTTATAATCTTTGTATAGGAATATCAATGCAGGAAACTCAAGGACAGCAAATGTGTCACGATCTTGCAATAAAATCGAACTGTAATGATGGCGCATGTACCAATCTGTGTAAGCTGAAATGGAATGGAAGCGGCTCGTGCTTTCAAAACCAACAAGTTTTCAGTTGTTTATGCAATTTTATTTGCAAATTTTAAATTTATTTATTTTTACCTACATGTTGCAATTTATAATTTATCTATTTAAATTTATAGTTAAGAGTAATAATATTTTATTTTGGCGTTTATTTAATTTTATATGGTTCCGTTTTCTAGCGGGAACGAAAAGGGTTTCTGTTGAAATCAATTAAATAAAAAGACAAATAATTCCATTACAAAAGCATGAGTAAGCGCACTCTGTTTTGCTTATATTATAACTTTTAGCTTACATAACGAAGCTATTATTACATACATACTACCACATAGAACCATTAAGATGCTTATTCAAAGTCGCCTACCACCTGGAATCTTAATCCATTCAAGCTGAATCTCGACTTCACCGCACTCGACATTCCTCACTCAACACAAGAATCATGTCCTGAACGATCTTGCCATTATGATGGAAGTTTCTGCTCTCTTCAGACAAGCAGTTTCTCTGGTGGGCAGGACTCTCTTGATCTCTGTTCCACCTTGAAGTTCTTGCAAACCTCTAGTTTATGAACCTCTAGGAACGGCTTGATAATGATCTGCGCATCTCCCATCTTATCGTGCGATGTAAATGTATCTTTACCATACACTATCTGCACTCATAATAAATCATTTAGAAACACTGTTAGACAGTATAATACCTTGGAACTTGAGATGGATCTTGGTTATTTTTTCTGACAATGTAGAAAAGCTAACATCGTTGACCTATCTTTGCGTTTGTTGGTGCAACGCTATGCATTTCTTGTTGTTGCCATTGTATTTCTCTGTTTCTTGTTCCCATTATATTGCTGTCCAAAACTGAAAAATTGATAATAATATCTGTACATTTTTACCAAAATAAAAAAGAACGCTATGCATTTTCATTACACTTCAAAAAAGCAATCCTGCAAAAAGTTTGTGTAGATATACAAATACAAATTCATCTATCAAGATCCATATATTTTGAAATTCGATGTGGATCACGAGCTAACTCTCATGTAGGCTTAGGTATTTTGGGTAATATTTCAGTTAGAGTCGGTTATTTCGAGTATTTCGGTTTGGATATTTTTGGATTATCGTCAGTTCGGATAATAAAACTAGGAACCGGCTAATACCTGGAAAAAAATCAGATATCCTTAGGTTCTGGCTCGGTTATTTCGGGTAATTAGGATATAATATTGGATATTTTGAGTAAAATATCGCGTAATCCAGATTATTCAGATAAAATATCGGATAATTCAGATTATTTTAATTAAAATTACCTTGATACTTTTGAATCATTTTAGATAGTTCGGATAAATTTTTCTTTCAAATATTTTTCGATTTAGTAGATTTCAAATTATATAGATATAAATTTGTTCGGGTTATGGTTCAGTTTCAATTTGGTATAGATATTTCGGATAAATAAACATATGAATCTCTTGTATATTTAAAATTTTCAATCCAGTTCTGGTTTCAGTTATTTTGTTTTGATTAAGCTCTTAGTAAAATGGCACACCTACTCTTAGGACTTAATTGGTTGGTGTTATAGCTTTAAGTTTTTTGCTTTAGTGTTTCGGTTGTAGATTTTGGAAGTGATTTTAATTTTTTCTTGTTGATATTTATTTCCAAAGATATTCAAATCAATAAATAAAATCAAATGAATCAAGTAGTATAACTAAAAAGCGCTAAAACTGTAGCTTTATGTGATGGTTGCGAGTGTTCTACACAGTCTGAGTTCTCTACGACAATAATAGCAAAACAATCAAGTTTTAGTACAAAAATCTAAAGCTATAGCCTAACTTTTTTTAAAAAAAATATTGGCTCTAGAAATCAAAGTTTTATAGCTTTATGGGCTTGATTAGTTGGTGCCGTGGTCTTAGTTCTTTCTTTAGAATTTAGGCGGTAGATACTTTGACTGTGACTTTATATGTTTTTTGCGGTGATTTATTTTCAAAGACATTAAGCACTAAATACAAGTTTTAGAAAAAATAAATCATAACTGTTTCACAAAATATTTTTACACAATTTTTACGGCTCTTTCCAATCACCCTATATTTATTGATTTTAAAACTTTGAAATAATTCTACATCAGTAAAATCGAAAGTTGCAGCGATAAAATCTACTGTTTAGAGTTTAAAGTAAAAAATTTGAAGCTACACTCTCTGCCAATCAAATCTTTAAATTAAGGATTTGTTTTATTTCTTTAAGAGTAAAAAAAGATATATATATATATATATATACATATATATATATATTAAGGATTTAGGGTCATATTCAACGTGTACAACTACCAAAGCAGCTTCTTTTAAAAAAAAAAAAAAATCTGATGAGACAAATACAAACTCGTCTTTCCATAAACATAAGAAGAAAAAGACCACCACATCTTTAACGTCTCTCTTTATCATGTCTGCATCTTAGTCCAATTGTTTTGTTTGCGTCCAAGACCACTGAAGCGTGGACCAGTAGTCAACTTAAGCATGATCTCTATTTCCCCACACTCCATATTCCTTGACCTAAGAATCATGTCTTGTATGATCTTCCCATTGCTCCAAGTGATGCTGCTCTCTTCAGCCAAACAGTTGGTCCTCCCTGGACGGATCCTCTTGATTGCACAACCATTGGGGAGCTTCTGCAAGTCCAACTCCATCTGATGCGCTTCCACGAACGGCCTCAGGTCTATTTCCGCATTACCCATTTTGTCATCTCCCGAGAATCTGTCTTTATCATACACCGTCTGCATAAACAGAAGCATGATATGAGCCAAAGGTCATGGAACATTCCTTTTGTGGGGAAAAATTCTAAAAGAAATGCATCAACAATGTGACGCTAGTAGCTTAGGCTAGCAATGGAGTCAACCCACAGAAACATATTGCCTGTAAATTATAAAACCGTTGTAATAGCATTACCATACGGATTGGATCAGTCACATCTTTGATGGTAAGGGCCAGTTGTTCGTCCCACACTGGATTACATTACTATTTATCACACGAGTCTTCAGTTTCTGAAGAAATGACATAAAATGGATTTAACCAAATGAATTACATGGTAGAAATGGTGATAGAGAGAAGCAAACACAAAGACACAATCATCTGAGCCAAGTCAATCATGCCCCTTTTCAAATTTCTTAAAACTCAGATGACATTTATCTATTTGATACCGTTAACTAGCTCACTCGCCACTAGATGACCCTTCAACAGGACTACGTAATAGAAATCCTCATGCACCAATTACGATAAGACTAATGTTTATTAGCTTTGGGAGATTATGGCCCTTCAACAAGAGTATGCATGAGCCTAGACATCAGTCATTTCCAAAAACCAATGGTATTAGTTTTGGGAGATTGACCTGACCCTTCAACAAGATAGTCGACTAAACGTTGTTACGGATTTCAATGTAATAAAAAAAAACAAATGCGATCAGTTTAACAAGATTGACCCGACATCCAGATTGTATACCGTAAAAGTAAATATAGTTTGTCATTTAACAAAGAAGACATCAAAACGAAGATCAAACTGATATCTTTGTCACTTAGTGGACGCCAAAACTGTCACATGGTAAATCAATCAGTCTCACAGAACTATTTTTGGTAACGGTTTTGTATATGAAAGTATGAATGATATCTACAAGGAGCTTGTTACCCTATAATCTCTTGGATGAATATGAGTAATTTTCTCTATAAGCCATCCCATTTTATTTGTAATGAAAATCATCATGCAGGCCGTAGGCTTATCCGTCAAATCCAATTCGACACCAAGTTCCTTGTGATCTATATTTTTATACTTTGTATGTGCTACAACTATCCAAAATATATTTTTCAAATTAATTGTCGTTATTAACATATGTTAAACTTTATTTACACCAATTAGTTCCTTGTGATCCTTAAATTTTTTTGCTACAACTATCCAAAGTATCAAATTTTTGAGCTGCAACTCTGACTAAATTTTGATACTAATTGATTTATTTCCAGTATCCATAATATATATACTAGAGTTTGACATGCACGTTCGCATAGGTACTTTTCATTTTATAAATGTATAACTTTGATATTATCATAACAGTTTTAAAAACATGATTTATATTTCAGGGTTCTATATTATGTAATTCTTTAATCTTATTGTTTATGTTTATTATTTGACATTATTAAAATATAATAATTTTTTATACATTTTACTGTTTTATTAATTGTTATTATATTTTTGAGTTCGATACAATAAATTCATAATCTGAAATAATCAAATAGAAAATATTTTTCAAAATAATATATTGCTGTGAGTTTCAAATAAATAAAAAGATAAATATATATTTGTATATATAAAAGTTTATCATATGTTAATAATTTTATTTTTGTATAAGAATATTACATAGTTTACAAAGTTTAAACCGTTTTAACAATGAATTAAAATTATTTAAATGAAAGTATTTTTCAAAAATAAAATAGGTTAATTTATTAATTTAATATAATCTTTTCGTATTTGATTCTTATAATATTTCTATTTAAAATAATAATAAAGACTATAAATATAAATTAATAAAAAAAATACTATATAAGTTTTATTTATTTTAGTTTTATAATAAAATTTTAATTACCATTAATTTATAATAATACTATATTACTAATTGCAAAATTAATTAGTGTATTATTTAATACAAATATATAAAAAAATTCAGTAGGATTTTTTTATATTTTATCTTAACAGATTTTGTTATAACTAATGATAACATTCAAATATATTGTTAAAATTAATTTATTATTAATATATTTATTGATTATTAAGATTTCCTAGAGATGTTATATATTTGATTGATTAATACAAATAATCAAATATATATCATATTAAGTAATTAATTCAATGATCCTATTATGACTTCTCAATGGTAGATAAAAATAGTGACTCTATTTTAATAGAATAGATTTTTTTCAAAAAGATCCATAATATATATTGACTACTAACTGATTTTTTTTATCTATTTCCTTATTGCATACCATATACCATTATTGTAAATATATATGTATATATATGTATGCATCTAACTCTATAAATATAATATTTATGTACACTACCATTATAAACGTTGCTTTGTTCTTTCAGAAATTCTCTCCAAACTGTAACGCCAAAAATGACTAAAGTCTCTATTTTTGCTTTCTTCATGATCATCTTCGTTTTAGGTTTGTTTACCTTTACCATTTTCTAAGCATATTAAAAATATATTTATTTTGAAAATAATCACTACTCATAATTTCCACTATGTACCTATTTATCTAATTATATTTATAATTTTAAAATTTGGATTAATATTTTTATAGGAATGGTGATTCAAGAAACTCAAGGACAAATGTGTCATGCTCTTGGAATGAAATCAAACTGTAATGATGGCGCATGTGCCAATCTGTGTAAGCTGAAATGGAAGGGAAGCGGCTCGTGCTTCTCAAACCAACATGTTTACAGTTGTATATGCAATTTTCCTTGCAAAATTTAAATTTATCTATCTTTATAGAGTTATTCTTGGGTCCACCCCATAGATAGGTTCACCAACCAATAGGATTTCATTATTTCAAATTCGATATCTTTTAGAAAAGGAAACAAAATATTGTCAAGATATATTATGTTTTTAAAATAAAAAGGTTAAAAAAATTAGAAAAAAATAATAGTTAGAGAAAAACGAATTAAAAAAAAAAATTTACCGTTGGCAGCAAAACACTATACCCTAAATCCTAATCCCTAAACCCTAAATCATAAACCCTATAAACCCTTGGGCAAACTCCAAACCCTTGGATAATTCACACTCTAAATCAAAAACACTGAATCTTAAAACCCTAAACCCCTGAGTGTTTAGTGTTTTTGATTTGAAGTTTAGGATTTATCCAAGGATTTAAGGTTTACCCAATGGTTTAGGATTTAGGGTTTAGGGATTAGGGATTAGGATTTAGGGTTTAGTATTTTGCTGAGAATGTTAAAAATATATTTTTTTAATTACTACTTTTTAATTTATTTATTTTAACCTTTTTATTTTAAAAATATAATATAACTATAGCTTGAGAAAATATTTTGTTTCCTTTTTTAAAAGATTTTTAATATAAAATAAAACAATCCTATTGGTTGGTGAACCTAGAGGTTCACCCTAGGGAGTGAACCCAAGAATAAGTCATGTTTATATAGATGTCATAATTAAATGATTTTGCTATCTTTTCTAATTTTATATGGTTTGGTTTTCTCGCGGGAAAGAAACGGTATCGGTTGAAATCTATAAAAGAATAAACATTTCCATTACAAAAGCAGAGGAGTATTCTGTTTTGATTATATCGTAACTTGTGGCTTACGTAACGAAGCTATTATTGCACACATACTACATAGAGAACCATTAACATGCTTATTCAAAGTCTCCCACCACCTGGAATCTCAATCCGTCCAAGCTGAATCTCGACTTCACCGCATTCAACATTACTCAACACAAGAATCATGTACTGAACGATCTTTCCATTATAGTAGACGATTCTGCTCGCAAGTGTCAGTTCCTGGTTCCACTCTGGGTTACCGTCTTTTCCACATTACGACTCTTCAGCTTCTTGTGAAGTTTCACGAATTTAAACATCGATAAGAAGGCATGCAAGATATAAACCCTAAAATGAAAAAAGAATTCATATACTAAAGCTATTTATTTTTTCATCTCTATAGGCTAAAATTTAAATATCTTAAAATGATTATAAATTGATATCGATCATGTTTCTTAAGGGATTCTTGGATCCTTATACGAAGAGTATAAACAGCGATATATATCAAGAACTATAGACATGAACATTCAACAGATCAAAATCAAGAAACCAAGAAAGACCAAAACGGATGAGAATCAGAGAGAGAATGAGACTTGCATTTCCATGGTTATAAATATAATGACATCATAGCTAAGCGAGTCTCGTCTAGCGAGATTGATCCCTTCACTCGAATTCTCATAAGATGGTGGAACTTGCAGGTGTGTGTTGGTGAAACGCTATACATTTTCATTACATTTCAACAAAGCAACCCTGCATATATATTTGGGTAGATACTACAAATATAAATTCATGTTACTTGAACAAAAGAAGAAACTTGAAGAGGTTCTAGAAATTCAGGGTTTGCTTTATTTCTTCAATAGTAAAAACATATGCAAATATATAGTAAGGGTTTATGGTTATATTCAACATGTACAACTAAAGACCGAAGCAGAGACTTTTTACAAAACCAAAAAAAAAATCTGATGAGACAAAGACGAACTAGTCTTTGCATGAACAGAAGGAAAAAAAACAACAACCACATCTTCAATGTCTCTGTTCATCATTTCTGCATCTTAGTCCAATTGTTTTGTTTGCATCCATGATGTCTTCTTCGATCCTAAGAGAACAAAATGCTCGCATTTAAATCACAAAGAAAAAACAACTTAAAAAAAACAAAGGATTGTTATTATTAACATACCTTCTCGTCCAAGACCCTTGCAGCCTGGACCATCAGCCAACTCAAGCATTATCTCCAATTCACCACACTCCACATTCCTTAATCTAAGAATCATGTCTTGTATGATCTTCCCATTGCTCCAAGTGATGCTGCTCTCTTCAGCCAAACAGTTGGTCCTCCCTGGACGGATCCTCTTGATTGCACAACCATTGGGGAGCTTTTGGAAGTCCAACTCCATCTGGTGCGCTTCTAGGAACGGCCTCATGTCTATTTCCGCATCACCCATCTTGTCATCTCCAGAGAATCTGTCTTTATCATACACCGTCTGCGTAAACAGAAGCATTATATGAGCCGAAAGGCAAGGGCAATCTGCTCTTGTGGTGAAAGATTTCCAAAAGAAAAACATGAGAGCTTACCATACGAATTGGATCAGTCACATCTTTGATGGTAAGGGCCAGTTGTTCGTCCCACACTGGATTACAGTTACTATTGATCACACGCGTCTTCACTTTCTGAAGAAATGACATAAAAAAGGATTTAAATAAAATGACTTACACGGTAAAAATGGAGACAGAAAAAGCAAAACATAAAGACAAAATCATCTGAACGAAGTCAATCATGTCCGTTTTCAACTATCTTAAAACTCTCAGATGACTTGGAGAGATGACCCTTCAACAGCATTATATGTAATAAAAATGTTCATGTGCCATTTACAATAATTAATTAAGACCAATGTTTTTTAGCGTTGGGAGATGATATGGTCCTTCAAAAAGATTATGCATGAGCGTAGACATCTACCATTTCCAAGAAAACCAATGCTATTAGTTTTGAGAGATTTGACCCTTCAACAAGATAGTCGACTAGACATGTACCGGTTTCAATTTTTTTTTTAAACTAATGTTATTAGTCTAACAAGATTGACCCTTCACCCAGATTGTGTACCTCAAAAGTAAATGTAGTTTGTTGCGTAGCAAAGATGACATAAAACAAACATCAAAATGAGATCTTTGTCACATGGCAGGAACCATAACCATCACATGGTGAATCAGTCCGTCACATTGTGTCTCCTCCATGTGTCTAACAAGTCTATATGATCTATAACTCTTTCAAATTTACTCTAAAGCAATAAGATTTGCTAAGGTTAACACAATTTGCTATAATCTTTAGATAGCTTAAGAGATTTTATCCAATGCAAAAAAATATGTCAAGGTTTCACATTTACTACAAAAGCAATAAGCTTTGTTCAGTAAAGAATCAAACCCAAAAACAAATGAACCCCAAAACAAAACAAACCTGATTAGCCAATGTGACAACAACATAAGGATCACTGGTCGTGGAATCACGAATCGCGAGATTAATCCCTCTTTTCACATGAACTCTCATAACCCCTAGCTGTTTATCCTCCATTGCTGCATATTCCACCCAGAAACAAACAAAAAGGTTTAAATCTTTTTTTTTTCAAATCAAGCGAGACCCACATGAGATATTGAAGAAGGACACAAACCCTAACCTGGATTTGATATAATTTATAAAACTGGACGTTGTTGCTAGAAAGATAAGAGAGTTTTACAAGAAACATCGACGTTGATTCGATGAGGACTTCCAAAAACAATATCGACAGATCCATCCGTTGTTTTCGGATGACCGATTTCATCGCTGCTCCTTTGCTTTCTTTAGGATTCTTCCTTCCTTCGCATTTCTCACACATGACGTATCCTTCCTTCTTCATATTTTTTTTGTTTTATGTTTTAGTCCCTATATTTTCTATTGATTTACATTTTTAACCAGAAACTATTGCTTGCGATATTTTGACTAAAAGCTAAGAACCAAACTAAAAAAAAGAAATAATGAATTAAGAACTACTCGAATCAAACCAAATGAGTTTTATGGTTCTTATAAATTCATAATATATCAATTCTATTAGAATTATTCAATACCAGAAATAACCGATGTTTAACCTAATCGGAATATTCGAATGCTGAGGTCTAGTCAACAACTTCTTTATATATTTCAAATTTACATATGAGTTATTGTATGTGGCTAAATTAGTACAAGTCACTTTGTTATAAACTTTCAGATTGGTGTGTTTCATGTGTTTTTATCGTACTATATATTAAAAACAAATTATAAATAATTGAGAACGACTGGAAACCCAGGATTGTTATTATTATTTTTCTGTGAACTGATAATACCTATAAGCGAATCTTAGATATGCGACTGACATTTTTGTATATAAGATATTGTATAGTATTATGTAGAGGAATGGTACGATATAGTCTAATATGACAAAAATAACGTGTGGCATGTTGAAACGAATGGACTTACGTAACTTTGAATCTAGAAGAGTTGGGGTTGGCGTATGATTGAAATCAGTGGACATGATGAACTTGGGGGAATCTGGCTAGTGACTAATTGAACAGACAGAGTGGCTGGACAATAATTAAAGAGAAGCCGTTTCCAATTTTATTTCGTTTTGTTGTATTCTTCCTAATCGTACGTCTGAAATTAATATCATAAGCTGTCACATTATATATTATTATTTTCTATGGATGATATTAACTTCGAATTAGCTCTTCAATCTCTAAATGACCAGCTGTTTAGTCATATAAAGGAATATACTATATGCCCACTCCTTGTCTTTGACTTAAAGTAAATCTAAAAGTTGGCCGTTTCTTCGTGTATGATGTTTAAATATCTATTAACGTACAATTTATTTTTAACTTACATGTAGTTTTTTTTTTCTGGTCATCAAGGCTCTAATATAATGGTCACAAGGCCACTATCATAGCTTTCATATAGGAGGTTGGACTCCAGGTAAATTAGGAATGACATGGAAGATTTTGAGCTACTTCGCCATCTACTCCTACCATGTATTAAATGTAGATCTTTTGTTTTCTTTTTTTTTTGGTGAAAGTGATTGTATAATATTGTAATGAAACAAAAATATTTTCATAACCCACAAAAGATATAACTAACATGAATTTACTTATAAGTGTATAAATCTTGCATCCAGTTGCTAGTTTAGATGCATATATAAAACCACTTTTATCAACTAAAAATGTTACAATGGACAAACTAGAAAACAAAAACAGAAAATTTGAAAAGTATATCAAATCAACAAACACTTGAAACTTGAGTTTATTACCGTCATATATCATTAATATAAGCACTAAATTGTCGGTTTAGTTAGCAGGGTCTTTGTGTTACAAAAGAAAAAGTTAGCAGGGTCTTTATAAAATGTTATCTTGTCTACAGAATAAATATTAGCATAACAAAAATGAGTTTGATATGAATGATATGAGTAAAGATCATTCATTGTGGGCATGGTAAACTGTATTAAATTCAACAAAGACTGCTGAATCAAAAAGATGGATATATATATATATATATAAATAAATCAAAATAAATTTGTGAACTGTTTATCGGTTATATACTAACACAACACACGCACATATATATATGACATATCAAAAATATCTTTCTCGAGGTAATCAAGATTTTGCTTCTTTTTCACGACGGTACTTGAATGTTGGAACTCGTTTTTTGACAAAGTGGTGTGGACCATTTTCCGATGGGTTTTTCGACGGAGACGTCTGTCGGAAAGACTGGAATTTGGGCACGATGTAATCGCCACCATGAACACTATGAGTTAGTGTATTTGATTGTTAAAATCCAAGTTATTTTGAATGAGAAATGGAGGTCCAAAAATAAATATATAAAAAGCTTATAAAGCATTTTATTTGGCTAAATTTAGCATATGTTTTATTTTGGATATTTGGGTTTGAATTTGGATTTGAATTTGTTGATTGAACAATATATCAATTAACTTATTCTTTCAAATTTATTAGTGATAATCTTTTATGTTTTATTAAAGCATAAAAATGCAAACCCACAAAAGTAATTCATTGGCTTTGAATTGATTTGGTCAAAAAAGCAATAATTACTTTGTCAACGTAAGTGAGTCATGGAGAATCAATTTCCATTACTGCACTACAATATAAACGTTGGTTGACTCCATAATATGTAACGTAGCTTTAACTTTTGAAGTTAAATATCAAACGTGTAAGGCTCATTCTGACACGAATAGAAAAAACAAATCCCTCACATTATTTTTTTTTTCTCTCTTCTTTCTCTTTGATATTTTCTTTGAGTCTGAGAGTATACACAAAACTAGTTTCGCCAGGCTTCTGATAGAGTGACGCAAATCAGAAGATTTTTGCAGTTGTATCTTGGGACTCATTACGTTATCAAACCGTCGCACTACGGGACGTATTTTGAGTTAAGGAAAGAGATAATATCTCGCCTCTGCAGTTGTATCATCCTTTTCTTAATCTTTGGTATACTTTTATCAATTTTATTCTTTACAATATTTAGCTCTCCGTAGTTTATATAATACGGTTCTATCAGTCTTAACTCAAAATATCCGTTTATTGCTTTGCACTAACCGGACTGATTATTGTATAAGTTTTTTGTTTAAGAACAGGTTGATTGATATTTCTTAAAAAAGTGTTGGAATCGGAATTGGGCTCCGATTGCTCTTGGTGTCAGCGTTAAAGTCATATTCTTGCTCTAACGTTTTTTTTTTTTTATTTTACAGGATCTATTGGATTATTTTTATATATTTCTGCAATTTACGCTTCTGCATTGATATTTCTAAACGGGATTTCATTCAGATTTGGTTAAAAGTCTTTAAAAAATATATAAATCGTTGTTTTCAACCTCGTCGCTTTCTTTTGTTTTAACGTCAAGAGTAAAAGGATAAAAAAAAATATATATATTGCCGTCTTTTATTTGTCAAAGGTTGATTTCTGTAGTGGTTCAATTATTTGGTTTATGTTCCTGGTTTAATTTAATTTCCAACCAGCAATCAATCGTTTCTTTGGTTATTAATATTTTCATTTCATTTGGTTACTTGTGGTAACGTAAGATTGATTATTTTATCATTTGACCAGCTGATACTTTCTGTCCTGACGTTTGCTTTAGAAATTAATCCGGTATAATTCTTTGACATTGCGTTTCATAGAGTCGCACCGTTAAAGATTCAGATTTTATATTTTCTGATTTTTGTTTATTAGATCATTATTTGTGTTGGGTATTTGAAATATACTAATCTTTTGTTGGATTTTGTGAGCAGATTCAAAATTCAAGTATGTCTTATAACACAAATTTATCGATCTTTGATAGATCAAATGGTGTGATCGGCAATGGATTGAATGAGTTGACGCCTCAAATTAAGTTTGAGAGTGGTCTGCCATTTATGATTCCATTTGCTATGAAAACTGAGATGTCTGCTGAAATTAATCAGAGTATTCAGATTGAAAATGACATGTGTGCTATGGTCACAGAAGTCAATACGTTTGAAAATAATTCAAAAGACTGGTGGTATGACACAGGTGCCACCACTCACATATGCATTGATAAGAACATGTTTTGTACTTATCAAAAATGCAATGATGAGGAGCGGTTGTTAATGAATAACACCGACTCGTCTATTATTGAAGGTTGTGGCGAAGTGAAACTTGCGCTAACTTTTGGACAAGAGATAATTCTCAAAAATGTGAAATATGTCCGAGATATGCGAAAGAATCTTATTTCCGGTTCGCTATTAAGCAAAGCTGGATTTGTAGTAACTTTCGAGTCTGATAAACTTGTCCTAAAGAAAAATGATATTTTCTTGGGCAAAGGATTTGTTGAGGATGGACTGGTCAAAATGTGTATTAAGACAGTCTTATTCGCAGATGAACCAAATGCTTATTTGGTTGAACCGTTCAAAGTTTGGCATGAAAGATTGGGGCATGTAAATTATAAATCTGTTCAAAGATTGATTAATTTAAACCTAATTCCGAAATGCAAATTGAGCAAAGAGAAATGTGAAGTATGCGTACAAGCAAAACTCACAAAAACTCCATTCCCTCATGTTGAGAGAACAACTGAGCCTCTTGGTTTAATTCATACAGATTTGTGTGATTTAAAATTTGTTCAAACTCGAAATGGAAAAAAATATTTTGTGACTTTCATAGATGATTGTACAAAATATTGTTATGTCTATTTGCTAAGAAGCAAAGATGAAGCCTTGGAAAAATTCAAGGAATATAAACTCGAGGTTGAAAACCAACTCGGTAGAACTATAAAGATAGTTCGAAGTGATAGAGGAGGTGAATATGATGGACCATTTGATGTGTTCTGTAAAGAGCATGGCATTATTCATCAAACCACCGCTCCCTATTCACCTCAATCTAACGGAGTTGCGGAGCGTAAAAACCGAACTCTTAAAGAGATGATGAATGCAATGTTGCAGGAATCTGGGTTAGCCCAGAACATGTGGGGGGAAGCTTTGCTTTCTACAAATTATATCCTCAACAAAATACCAAACAAAGTCACTGGTAAAACACCATATGAACTTTGGAAAGGTGTTGTACCTTCGTACAAATACTTGAAAGTGTGGGGGTGCCTTGCAAAAGTAGCAGTACCACCTCCCAAGAAGGTTTCAATCGGACCTAAAACCGTGGATTGTATTTTCATCGGATATGCCCATAAAACCGTGGATTGTATTTTCACCGTGGATTAATTAGAGTCATTTCTATTCATGTGGGGGATTGTTGGAACTCGTTTTTTGACAAAGTGGTGTGGACCATTTTCCGATGGGTTTTTCGACGGAGACGTCTGTCGGAAAGACTGGAATTTGGGCACGATGTAATCGCCACCATGAACACTATGAGTTAGTGTATTTGATTGTTAAAATCCAAGTTATTTTGAATGAGAAATGGAGGTCCAAAAATAAATATATAAAAAGCTTATAAAGCATTTTATTTGGCTAAATTTAGCATATGTTTTATTTTGGATATTTGGGTTTGAATTTGGATTTGAATTTGTTGATTGAACAATATATCAATTAACTTATTCTTTCAAATTTATTAGTGATAATCTTTTATGTTTTATTAAAGCATAAAAATGCAAACCCACAAAAGTAATTCATTGGCTTTGAATTGATTTGGTCAAAAAAGCAATAATTACTTTGTCAACGTAAGTGAGTCATGGAGAATCAATTTCCATTACTGCACTACAATATAAACGTTGGTTGACTCCATAATATGTAACGTAGCTTTAACTTTTGAAGTTAAATATCAAACGTGTAAGGCTCATTCTGACACGAATAGAAAAAACAAATCCCTCACATTATTTTTTTTTCTCTCTTCTTTCTCTTTGATATTTTCTTTGAGTCTGAGAGTATACACAAAACTAGTTTCGCCAGGCTTCTGATAGAGTGACGCAAATCAGAAGATTTTTGCAGTTGTATCTTGGGACTCATTACGTTATCAAACCGTCGCACTACGGGACGTATTTTGAGTTAAGGAAAGAGATAATATCTCGCCTCTGCAGTTATATCATCCTTTTCTTAATCTTTGGTATACTTTTATCAATTTTATTCTTTACAATATTTAGCTCTCCGTAGTTTATATAATACGGTTCTATCATTGAATTCAGAACTGGATCAGGAATTACTTCTTTTATTTCGAGGATACTAACACGTTATAATTGGGACACATAGCTACACGATAAATCATACAAGATGTTAATTTACCGGACAAATTTAGTGGGACACTGAGCGGCTCAGGATAAGACATGGAAGATATGATGATGATAAGAGGTGATATAGATCAAGAGATCATAGTGCATGGAGATGAGATTGATAGCTGTCTGAAACTTACGACATCTGTATCTGTGCTTCGTTGGTTTTGGTTCTATCCGTCATGTGCTCTCTCTAACATTTAGCTTGGCTCTGCACCATTCAAGATCATGGCCCATATGATGCTCTCTGCACTTGATTCTGATTTCATATTTATTCCATTTACCTACACATATAGTTTAACAATACTATGAGAAAATTGATTGTACTTTTCATAGTATAAGATATTGATGCAAAGGATTCGATATCTTTATAGATTGTATCTATTGATGCAAAGGATTCAACATCTTTATAGAGTATATCTTCCGCCGTTCCTAGTTAATGTGTTTGTCCGGAAATATTTTAGATTCGACTAACCCAAATTAATTAAGTTTTTAATTAACAAGGTTCTGTTATATTCTGATCACTTATATAACCAAGTCCTTACACAAAGATGTATTTAGGTATATGCCACAAATCAAAGCAAAGCTGTCGCGAGAGTGCAATTTAACCATGTTAGATGTTGCGTGTATCTCAGAAATATCACTAGCGCAACTAAAAGATGAGTTTTGGTACAACTCTCCTCGAACTTCTTGCTTCGTACTCTGAAATAATATAATATAAAGTATTATTCCACAGAGACGAGGTTTCTAAGATTTGTAAAATATTTTTCTAAAATAGAAGAAACGTGCAACTTCTCAAGTTTAAAATGGGCAGATTTGTATCGGTGGAACCTTAAAGCAGCAAGGATCAGAGCAATGGTCCAACGCATGACACGTTATGCTCTTTCTCTAACGCCGCCTCATGTTGCTCAACTTCGATAACGACCGTTTACCAGATTTATCAACCACACTAGCTAGTAGTATTCCGTGATGTGGGCAGGAAGAAATACTTGGGTAAATTAAATGTTTCGATTCAATTTTCCGTTTTTCGGTTAATACAAACTTTTTACCTTATTAAAATTATATTTACTTTTTTGTTCTATTTATATATTATCGGTTTTTAGCTTATAAAAATATACTTTAATTTAATTTATACTATTTTACCAACAGTAATGTATTTTATTATTATTATATATAGATATATATAAATTACAACACACGTTATAAAAATAACAAACATATGAATTAACGAATTAGTTATATTTTAGTGAGTGATAATGTAGTAGAAGTTTTTACGACTTCTTTTCAGTTGTAGAAGTCTTTTTTGATGATGATGTTTCATGGAGCTCTTTCGATATAAATATTTTGATGATCATGTTTTATCGAGTTCATGTTTAAACTTTTTCGATGATGTTGTTTTATCGAGTTTATGTTGATGATAATAAATATTTTAGAGTTTCAATCGCAAGGTAATAACACGTTAGATAGATAGTAAAAACTGTAATAAATGTTTTTACATTAAATGTAAACTTGGTTAAAAAAGTTTTCTGCAAACATCACGTCAGCAGTCTAATGTTTAAATAATTGTAAGGCTGACACATCACAATATCAATATATTACAAATATGAAAATACTAGGGCTGGTCCGCCCTACGGGCGGGATTTTTTTTCTTTGTTTTTTTTTGTTATTTTGGTTTGTATAATTGTTATTTGATCTTGTTGTTGTGCGTGTGTGAAGATGGTGAGTAGGAGGGGTATCTCTACGAAAACGATTTATATTTTGAAGTATGCTAGAGATCGATGGTTTGATTGGAAGATGGATTGTATGTAGGATGACTTATTAACTTTATTCATGGTGGTTGTATCTATACTATAATGTTCGTTTTAAAAAAAAGTTATTTTTTACTCATAATTGGAGGAATTACTTGTTGTTTATATGATTTTGGCCTTGAAGGATTGGTTTGTGTTTTTTTCTTCTAAAAAATCTTTTTGTAGATCTTTCATAGTTAATTAGTTATCTTGTTCAAGTGAATTTAGTTGTTTAATTGTTTTACATGTATTCAAAATTTGTTTTATATTGATTATGATATTAGGTAGACTGATGGTGATTGGGTGTAGCACACAAACCATGTATTATTGTTGATTGAGTTGCAAAACATGTATATTATTTCTTGAATGTTTTCAAGATTCGTAGTACTTTTATTTTTATGTTGTTTATTTTAGGGGTGTTCAATCCGGATATCGGTTCGGTTTTTTCGGTTTTTGGTATTTCGGTTAGTAAAATATAACTACCATTTTAAATCTATATTTACTTCGGTTCGGTTCGGTTTATATACTGTCGTTTTTTGGTTTATTCAGGTTTTTGGTTTATTCAGTTTTATACCAAAAAACATAATTATTTAGTTTGAGATCATATTATGAATTTTAGAGTCATATTGTCAACACATTCATTTATTAAAAAAATATTACATGTTCAAATAAATGAACAAAAAAGTAAAAATGCTTCTACCATCAAATAAAATAATCAAATCTATAACTAAAATGAATACTTGAAAATTTGAAAATAAAAATATGAAACAAAACAGAAACATCAAAGAAAAGTTTTTCTACTCTTCCATATTTAGTGTTCATTAAAGTTATGCTTTTTCAATTGAACACGAAAATCTGTTTGTTTACAGATAAGAAAAAAATTGTGAAAATTTTCCATTATTTATTGTCCATCAAATTTATAATCATCATATTAATTTAGTGAAGACTAAAATAAAGCAAAAAGATCAAAAAAGACTTCGAAAATAAGATGTCTAAATTGCAGTGTATTGTTATTTAATTATAGTTCAAGTGTTTTACAAATTAAGGTTCTTTATTACTATAAAATTATGGTAATAGTTATTAACACAAATTTAACTTATGTATTAGACCAAAAAAAAAAAAAAAATTTAACTTATGTAACAAATAGATTTTCATGTATTGTTATAAAATAGATACATATTTACATGTTTCTTCTTTTAATCGGTTTAGTTCGGTTTATTCGGTTTAATCGGTTATATACCAAACCATATCCAAATCCTATGGTTGTTATAAAATTATATCCATTTGGTTTATATGGTATATACCAAAACCAAACCATATTATCTATTTCGGTTCGGTTTGGTTCGGTACGGTTCGGTTTTACCATATATAACAGCCCTAGTTTATTTTTCCGAAAATAGTAGTTTAGATACTGTGTAAATGAATTTATTTTAAAACTAAAAGTACTATTATTCGTTTTTGTGAAATAGAAAAATATCTAAATTAAGTAAACACCACAAAAACCTAATATTGAGTGGTACTTTTCTTTTGCTGTTATCATTTAAAACGTACACCACTAAATATTTTATATGTTATAACATTTAATACTAAACTAGATTTTGACCCGCGCTTTGAAAGCGCGAGTTTCTTTGAGTTATAAATATGAATTACGTTAAAAAGTTTCATACAAAAATGGAGAATTTTATGTTTTGTCACTTTCTTGGTATCACTATTCATGTTTACCACCACAAAACAAACATTTTCAAAAATACATTCTTTATTAAGTAGCAAAAAACTTTTATACTCTTAATTTTATATATATATAATAAATAAATAAAAAGAAAATAAAAAATAATTTTTATGCTTTTCAATTATACTTTTTAAAATTTGAAGTTCTTATAAAGAAAAGTTTGAATTTTTTTTCGAAAATTGTTTTTTTGCTATTTTGTTTTTTTTTTTAAATTTCTTTTTGAGAATCGAAAATTATTTTTGAAACTATTTTTAAAATTTTTTAAGTATTTATTAGAATCCTAAATTTCACATTTCAAAAACTCTAAACCCCACCATTCGACTCTAAACCCTAAGTATAGATTAGTTAACCTTAGGGTTATAAATGTCTTTTAGCATTCATTAAATGTGAGAGTAAAAGTAGTTAGTGTAAATATGAAAGTGATACGATGAATATTGTATTTTTGACAATTTTCCTACAAAAATTATAATCATGAATTAGTTTATTTAAGATTTTATATGTACACTCTTATGTCGAGTATTTAGGTATATATAGGAAATGAATGGAATATAGAATGCCTTGGGAATTAGGGTTTTTTATAAATTCAAAATATATTATCTTTGGATCCTGCCAATATTTTAGGATTGTCTTTTGAGAATATACTTTGAGAATATTAACTTGATTGTTATTGTGTGAAGATATATTGGCGAGAACAATGCAAGATATTAAGCCAACTAATTAATGAATTAATGACGTATGTTGCGTCAGTGTCTGAGAGAATATGCTTAGAAATTTTTGAATTGTTATTGTGTTGATAGATTTTAGATAACCGATTAGAAATAATTAGAAGTGGACAAAATAAGTTTATATATATAACCCATAAAATGTGGAACATAATAATATCTTTATTATATTTGATAATTAATATGTAGTGGCAATCTGCTGTAAATATTTACAAAGTCCAAGGAGATGTCAAAAAAAGGGCTGCTGTTTTAATTGTATTGATAATCATGTTATCCGAATAACCCATTAAAGATTTTAAATAGTAGGGATTGTTAATATATATATTTAACATTAGTTTTCTTATATTTGATTAATTAATTATATATTTAACAAAGCGTATCATAGTTTTCATTGACCTTGTTTTTTTCGTTGACTTTGTTATACGTTAAAAAATCATAAGCAGATATCACTATTTTTCTGCTTATTATTTTTAACTATTTATAGAAAAAATATATATATATATATATTATGAGTTATATTATTCCATGAATTTCATTTTTTCTTGAGTCAAAAAGTCAGCTCACATTATCTTTCTTTTCATCAGACAAAATGTTCTTCTCCTTATTTACATTTACAGATTACAGTCTTGAACTCAAATTCCAATCGGGATGACTCATGACTCGGTAGAACAACTCACACCACCCCACCTTTTAACCGCCATCTCCTTCTCCTTCGTAGCCTCGTGTCTAGTTCGTCTCAGTGCGTTATCTCAACAGCTGATTCAAGCCCACCAATATATTTTAATATTATAGATAATTAACACCACTCAAATTGATATAAAATTTGTCTTATTCCTTCATATAGAGATCAAACTCGTTCCGAGTCAAACCTGGGCAGAAATCATCCAAGCCAAAACTCTTCACCGTCGATCATATAAATATCACCAGACAACTTTCTTGATACACCCTGAAGCAACGACTGTAGGTATTTCCACGCTTTAAGTGATCTTCGTAACGGGCTACACGGTTTGAAGAAATGAAACGCTGGACAACACAACCTGTAGTAGAATAGTTTAAGCGAAATTGAATATTAACGAACACAATTCTCGTTACAGAGAAAATCGAATATTTGTTCATCAATAAGAAGCAGATCCAGTTCTATTAGGAAGCCACCTTTTGTTGTTTTCCTTGCTTCCCAGAACATATTTCAATCAAAAGCGTAGCTCAGACGGTCCCAAACCAGCATAACATCACTGAAGAACAGAGGTTTAAGTACATTTCCGGGAGATTTTGCCGATCTGGTTTCCATCGTTTCCTCTGATAATTTGCTTAGCGTGATTCGGTAAGGTGAGAAGCAACAATGAATGATTGATATATATAGGGTGGAGGTGATGTCATTGAAATAAATTCATGTCGTTGGATTGTTGCAGTAAATAGATAAACTTTATGACTCTTTAGAGGTGGGAAGTAGTTGACGCATAAGAGAATCGGAATCGGTAGCAACACCGAGAAGTTAGAGGTAGACGAAGGCCGTAGGTAGTTGGCGAAAAGATAGGGTTTACAACTATAGATTGATGGTTAGTGAAGGAGGCCACCTCAAACAAAATAAACGAATGAAGCAATGTTTATTACGGACCATTAACCCTTTTGAAGTTCGTAACGGGTTAGAGAAGAAGAAACTCATACTAAACGTCACAAAATCTGCTCGATCCAGAGAGTCGCCATAAAGATTCATTTCGCAGAAATCTCCTGGGTACTCCAATGGCGGTTTAGATAACGAAGAAGAAAGAATACAGTGAACCCCTAAAATTTGATGCGACCCGGATTGAGAGGCTTAGGTTTCTCGCGATCGGCTAAGTTGATTAAGCAACAAATGAAGCCCACAAACCAAATTAAGCCCTGTCATATCATGCAACAATTAATGAAACGCAGCGTATTTAGGAGAGGGACACATGGCAGCTCCAGGATGCACGAATTAGTGAGGTGGAATCATAGGTGGACACCCTAGGAGGGATTCAAACCCTTTTATATATATAAAGATTTATTACAAATGCTTACTTTTTAATATATATATATTTATATTTTATATATATATAAATAAAGATATACTCCGCCCAGATATGATAATTGTTTACATGTTGTCAAAAAAAATGGTTCACACTCAGCTCAAATGTTTTCACTACTGAAATTGTCTGAGAAATCTTCGACCGGTTCATATTAAGATAACTGCACGAAATATCGTTTAAATATTCTATTTATGTATATCAGATTATCAATGGATTATAACGTTGAAAACAAAAATAACTGAAGTAACTGACAAATATTATATGAGGATCCCTCAAAATTAATACTCTGTTCACAAAGATATTTTGTACTAAATTTAGATTAGGGCTAATTTATATTTATCAAATCCAAATTATATAAAGAATAATAACATATCAATCTCTATATATACATGATATTATCTAATAAATTTAACCAACATAGATAATTCCATCAGCTATAATACTACTGTACAATTCATCCATAAACTTATTCAAATATCTAATTTTATTTACCCATCTACAATTTCACATAAAAACCGAACTTCTATATAAAAATGCGCCAATACATTGAACCGAACCGACTCGGTTGAGACAATCCTCAATTCCCAAAAGTACCCCTTACCCTAACCACCTATTTAAATATCTCTTCTCCCTTCAGCTCAACAGATCACATTCATTCTCTGTTCCTCTGCTTCGCGAAAACCAAAAGCGCCTTCTTTCTTCTCCGTTTTCGATCTTAACTCTCTCTCTGTGGAATCGTTTGTGAATGGTGGAAACGAATCCGACCGGTGGTAATTCTACGCTCTCCCTTCCCATCGAAAGGGCGAGCCTTCTCTCTGCATCCTCTGTTTTCGCTTTCGGCTCCTGCAAAGAAGGCTGGTACTTTCGCTGCTTCGGCATCGACCCGTGAATCCAATCTCGATCTGAGATCCGCTGCCTTTTGTTTTTTTTGTTTTTGTTTTAAAAGATGTTGCTTTACAACAAGCAGAAGAAGAACCAGAACGCTAAAGGAAACAGAATCCTTATCAGCGTTACGGTTCTTGGTAGCGCCGGTCCGATCCGGTTCGTTGCTTACGAGGAAGATCTAGTTGCTTCTGTTATCGATACTGCTCTTAAATGCTACGCTCGTGAAGGTCGTCTTCCTCTTCTCGGTTCCGATTTCAATGATTTTCTTCTCTACTGTCCAATGGTTGGACCTGAAGGTAAACCGAATTGATTTTTCTCGATTCGAATTGAATTGGTTAGCTGAACCGGGTTTTGGTTTTGTTGTGATAGCTTTGAGCGCGTGGAGTGCAATTGGATCGCTTGGTGCAAGGAACTTTACTCTGTGTAGGAAACCAGAGGAGAAGAAAGTGGTCAAGGAAGGAGAAGGTGAGGGAAGATCTAATTCCATTAATGGGGCGAGGAAAGGAGGAAGCTTGAAGGCTTGGATCAACAAGTCATTTAACCTCAAAGTCTCCAGCCATTGAAGTTCTTTTCTTTCAGACAAGACATACTTTATGTTTCTTTTTTTTTTTGTTGCTTATGTTTTGTTTCCAAACTCTGTCTGAAGCTTCTATTGACTTTGATGAAGCCTTTCTCTTTTACATCTCTCATTCTCCGGTAATAAAAAGTTTTTTTAAAAAAATATTTTGTCGTGAAGTGTCATGTGGTAGAGAGGAGAAACGTCATTGTCGAATCCAAAATAAAAGTGATCAAATCTGTTTTTGATTAAAAAGGGAAAAAGAAAAGAAACTTTGCTTCGGAAGAAACAAGAAAAGTACAAATGAATGATGAATACATAAAAGATTCTGTACCTACTTGTACTCTTCTCTACCTCTTCGTGTGTTCTACAGTTTTGCCGTGCTTCACTTCTTCTTCATATAACGCGACACGTACGTGTTTTATTTCGTCTTTCCACCTTTCCTTATCCAACAAGGAGATTTCCAGATACTTCTACGAGAATTGAAACGACACGATAGTTTTTATCTCGCTGCTACTGGCCAACCAAGGATGCACATACGATAACTATGAGAGATTCTACATGACATGTGTACTACTATCATGGTAAGGTTTGAGATAAAAGTAAACTAGTATGACTTAGCTCTCGGTTACACAATACAATTTACTCGACAAAAAGTAAAAATAGTCTATCCGTTTCTTTCTCTTTCGTCATAACATATTCTAGTTGTTAATATATGTTGTGAATTGGTATTTCAATATGCATACGTAAAGTTGGAGAGTATTAGCACAACTTCGGTGCGAAAACTAAAACGACTAAAGTAATTAGATTATTGGGATTTAATGAGCCATGAGTTAACAGCTAGTATTAAAATCGATATAAGCTACGTTTTTGGTCGGAACAAAGTCTATGATTAGGTTTGTAAAGCTGGTGTCTTTAATCAAACAGGTTCCGTCAAGTCATGTTCCTGAACCAGTCAACAAAACATCAGTCGATTGGATCAACCAACGTCCAATAGAAGCTCTTGGAGCATTTGCGTTGTGGGCGTTTGACTGTATTCTCACAGACTTGGCTGCACAATAAGGAGGTGGTAAAGGTGGGAAGAAGGGTGCACAACATACTTCTTCTAAATCTCAGGTAATGATTCTGATCTTTGTTCATGCTACTCATCAGTTTAATAACTCCACTATGTGTCTTTAGGTAGCAGTATTTGTTGCATTAGCAATGGTCTTGCGTAGGAAACCTGATGCTTTAAGTAATGTATTGCCGACTTGCCCGACTCTGAGGGAAAAACCTGAGTATCAAGGACAGGACAAGCTTCCGGTTATAGTTTGGATGATGGCTCAGGTTTGTTTGTTTCCTTGTGTGAGTTAGGACCGAAAGTGACGGAAATTGTGTTTCCTGTGATCTGTATTGTGATGTTTTGTGAAATGTGGAACTAAACCTTGGATACTTGTGTCTTCTCCATATGTATGTATTTCTAATGTGTTTAGGTTGTTATAGGTAATCCTGTTTTAGCCAAGGAGGCTACATCACTCGCTGTGACAGAAAACATTGATTGCTGCAAGCACTGGGAGAATGTCTACAAGGAGATTTTAGACGCTAGTGTGTTGCTGTTCTTAAAAGGCTTGTAGGCGAATGGAAGGAGCACTCTGTCAAGATATCATCATCACCGAGTAATGCTCTCACTCTCAACGGAACTATGAAGAGCTTCAGGCTAAAGGTAATGCCATGAAAGTAACTAATTTCACTTTCTTGCTCATCTCTGACCTTGACATGTGATATTTTTAGAACGAGGATGCCATCACTGAAGGAACAGCCAATGGTTCTCTTCACAGAGAAGCAGACAAGTCCTGCAAAGTGATATCGGGAAGACTCTTCCGCGGAAGTGTCTGCCTCAAAGGAAGAGCCATTATTTTTGTGGTTCTAGCTGCTGCTGCTGTTCTATATTCCAATCATGAGGCTACAACTGAGCTGAAGAACCTGGTGGACTCCCAGCAAAAATCCTTTTTTCTATGCAGTTGAAAAGAATCATGTATATTACCGGTGGCCACGTGTTAGGGATATCTGAGTATATTCGAATTCAGGTGGCTTAGCGGCGCTAGAACGCCGTGCTACCACCCGACCACTAGCACATGGTTATGACTTGGTGTGAAGTATTATTATATATCCTGTCGACTCTTTCAAAGTCTCCTCTACAATTATATCCATTAGCAAAAAAACAAGCGCATCCTTACAATTTCCTTTTGAATCAGTGGAAATGCTAAATACTCACAAACCGGGAAAAAGCTATATGTGAAATATAAAACGAAATATGGAATTATCTCTTAGGCTTCGTTCAGAAGTTTTGAACCGGACTTCGGCGATATTGTTCCTCTGAAAGATTAGTTGGGTCTAGATCTTAACATCCAATTATTAAAAACAGAAGAAAAAATACGATATGCAAATAACAACATGTACAAATAACTAAGGACTTAATTAATTCTTCCATATTCTAAATCGAAACATGAGTCGATTTTACCTATTCATCAGTAAGATTGAACCTATGATCCAGACTAAATATATGAGTTTCCAAATGTTTCTGTCACTGCTCACTTAGCTATTTACCTTCCTTTGACAATCATGGCCATCGAAGCTTCTAATATCATAGAAAAATGTTTATTAATTGTTATAAATCATAATAGATGTAGGATGCAAGCTAAGATTTTCTTTCATGTCTAGGATTTGCCGTTGACCGGAGATGGGTTCCAAAGGGGAGACGCGTTAGTCCACGAAACACAATTTTTGTAGAAAGGCTATAATTTGTACTCTTCTTTTTTTTTACTTTCGTCTAGTTAGACTAGTTTGCATTAAATATTTTACTAATTTAGGGTATATTCAGGTACGGACGAGAAAAGGTATCAGCCAAACGTATCTGATCAACTTTCGTAAGAGATTATACTATTTTGACAGATCATTACTTCATTAGCAGTCCCAAATAAAGAAAAAAAAAGACGTACTTCTGTTTCTTTACTGATAACCAGAAGATTATATACTCAGACATGAATTAACATTTACAGTAAATATGTAACTCCAAATGCTGTGTTTACACTTTAAAACTCCAAATCTATGACTATATGGTTGAATTAAGGGCATTAAATCATGCGTAACAATTTGGAGTTAGTTTTTAATGTCAAAATGTAGACAAAGACATCTAATAAATGCCGCGTAACATTTTAATAAATGCCGCGTAGTTCGTAAGTAATATTTAATGGTTTTCATTGACAATGTTTGCAACTTCTTTTGGTCGATAGTTCGATACATAAAAACCTTTCCACGACCTATTTTTTATTGTGTGCTTTTTTTCATTGACCCGGTGTACATTAAATTTTAAATTTTAAGTACATAACACACCGATTATAAATAGGATCGTACGATAGCTGACTACCGGAACATAAACTGATATACTTGCTAGGGCCTATTACTTGTCCACCGTTCCCTCAAAAGTTTTCAATACTATAAGAACTAGATTTTAAAAAATTTATTATTTGTTTAAAAAAATTATAAGAAACAAAAATTTGATAATTATAAAACTGTGTGTTTAAAGTTTGTAACTTAATACATACATTTATTGTTGTGCTGACCTGACCTGTATCTATGTTAATCGTTAAATCCGGTGATCCGTATATAAACCACAACTATTTAAGAATCCGATAAATCTTGGTAAAATTTTAAAACCCGCTATTAACCTAAAATCGCAGCTGATAGTAACAAAAATATTTATAACTATGTATTTATGTCCCAAAATGTTTGAGGCGGTTGAAGTGATCCACTATGTGGAACCAGAAAATGTCTTCATTCATCTTGATTTATTATGTGTAAACGCCACCTATAAAAACAGTAAGTATGGTACAAATATATCACTATTTATAGGTGAAATGCACTAACATAGATAAAAAGGTAAAATGGTGTGTTTTGTTTTACTGTTAGAGAACTCTTTGTTAAGAAATAAACATTTTGGTTAATATTACGCAAAATATGAAAATATTAACTATATCTCTGTAATAGCACATTGAAATTTCCTATTATATTCAAAACATATGCATATTCAACAATTTTTTTTTATAGTTTTGTGATTTATAAATTTTGTATAAGCTTGAACTACATATATTTAACATAAAAACATTTAGAAACAAAAATTTAAAATCTTTTGATCAATTTTTAAAATTTACCCAAAAATATTTTCAACTTTCATAAATAAAATTTTCAAATACAACTATATATCCTATTTTTTTAGGCTTGCAAAATAACAAAATCGTTAAAACGATAACATAATTAGAATTTGATGATACAATATTCAGAATGAATAAATATATATATATAGAAAATATTTTTATATATTAAATAGAAACTTGTTTAAATTATATTAATCACTGAATTTTAATTTTTAAAATATAAATATAGTATATGTTTTCCGCAATTACACTATTCATTATACATTTAAAAAAAACTAGTGCAATTATAATTATTTTAATAAAAACAATTGGCTATAAATCTCAGTAATAGCATATTTAATTTAATATATTTTTTCAAAAAATTTTGAAATTATATTAATATTACTGATTTTTGGTTTGTAAAATATAAATATATTATATGTATTCTGCAGTTATACTATTCACTATATATGTCACCATTCATACTTTGTTTTGAACCGTTTATTTTAAACAAACGCAGCAAGCGTTTCACTTATACAAACCACAGCTAAACCGTACCACAGTATATAATCCACTTATTCTGCACCGCTCAATCCACTATTATTATTCGGAGCCTATATATTTTTGTTACTATTAGAATTACACCGTATTTGTTTTGTAGTTGTTCTGCATATTGCTATTTGGACACTAGACTGTATTTAAATATTAATAATACTAGGGTCTTTGCCCGGGCTACGCCCGGGTAAATTTCTTCTTATAATTTTTAATTAATTTTAGTTTGTTTATTTTTTATAAAAGCATGTATATATATTATTTAAAATTGACTAACAAAAATATAAGTAATAATATGCAAGTTAATTTATTATGTTATCCAACGAATTTGAAATGAATAAACTGAGGGGTTGATTGGTAATGGTGGTAAATGTTTTAAACATCCAATTTTTTCTAAAATTGTTTTTTTTAAAACAATCATATTTTAGCTTTTAAAATTAAAGATACAGTATAAACTATTTTTTCAAAAAAATAATATATTAGTTTTCAAAATCAACTTTTCTAAAGATTTTATTTAGTGCTTTAAAAATAAATATATAGCAAAACAATTCACAGCTTATTTTCTAAAGTAAAAACAAAAACTACAGAACAACCAATCAATCCCTCACTCTTTGTTGTTTATTTATTATTAAAATTAACGGAAAGTGATGAATAGTCAATATTCTTAAGTTTCAGCTAATCCAACTAACACAAACCAAACTAATCCACATTTTTTTAAACACCACCCAAAAATTAGACTTTAAATCATATAAACCGGACCATCACTCTGTAGATTTGGAAACGCTACATAAAATTTAGAGTATAATATAAGATTGGCGATGCCTTGCAAGTGTGTATAATTATGCAATGAGTATGCAAAAGCATGTTAAAAAGCCAATATTATCTTAAAAACAAACTCTTGTTAGTGTGAATAGCTCGGTCGGTATATGCTTTCATCTTCTCGTAATGAAAATTATGTCTCAACCTCTATGCCACTCTTCAAGTTGAAAACTATGTTTATCTTAACTGGTCTTGATTAAAATTGCATGAAAAAAAAAAACAGAGTAGACATGGTAGTCTCTTAGTGGATCTACATTTATTCTTGTAGTATCCATCCTCTCCAACTATGCAAGTTGTGTTGGTGTGCTCTCTTTTTTTTCTGTTTTTTTTTTTTTTTGAGCTCAGTTTTAATTGTATATTTTCTTTTAAATATCTATTATGCAAGCTGCGTTGATGTGCTCTCTCTTTTAGATTGTGTTTTTCTTTCGTGGTTTTGAAATATGATAATTGTGACTATTTGGATGATCGCATCACCCAGACTTTATGGGTGACAAACTATATGTGTATTAATAAGGAAATATAATTCACCCATACTATAATTTTTGACTGTCATGACTACATGATTATATATGCTTGAGACATCAACTAAGATTCAAATTCACATGTTTAAGTGCATTTGCGAGAAAATGATTGGGATTGGCATTCGTATATTTCCATTGTGTATTTTATGTTCGTTTTTGCAAGAGCAGTATATTTTGAGGTTTATGGTCTATAATATTAGAAGTTGTAAGAGTTATGTTTGAGGTGTATGTGGGGTTTTTATAGTATTTTTTATATAATTAGTAATCCTTAATATGTTGGTTAATTATAAGTTGCTCTAATCTATGGGTCTTAAGTGTATGGGCATGTATATTCAGCACTCGGCTTAACCCCTTTTTGCATGTGAAAATATTAGCCATAGACTGAACACCTATAAACTTATATGAAGTATCTTAGGTTAGAAGTGAAGTTTGCATTATAATTTGGTAGGTATTTTTATGATAAAATGAAGAAAACACATGATTTTTATGAATAAATAAACTTATAATAGTAACTGTACTTTAAAATGTTTAATTAATTTTAATTAAAAATCACATTTATTTTCATAAATATTTCACAATTATTCTAACTAATTATTTTAATATTTATTTTAGAAATTATATGATGTCGAGTCATTATAATAATTTTGAATTATAAATATTTAGTTTACGGTTTTTTTTTAAATTCAGTGGTGTTATAAATAATAAGTAAAATAAAGTTATTTCGGTCTCATTTATATATTTTTTCATAAAATAATTTATTTTTTCTTTTTTGTTATACAATTTTCCTTAAAATTAATGTTTTATACGATATAAAAGAATAACTTATTCATTATAACTAAAAATATTTTAAAATATATAATCTGAAACAATAACTGTATAGTCTGATTTGTTTGCATCAGGCAGTTCGATGAGCTGGTTTTCATCAGTCTTAACGTATGGTTGATAATACGTAAGGAAATACAGTCAGACATTACAACAACAGGATATGCATAAATCTCATAGTTTGATATCATGTTCAACTTTGCGGCTCATATTATACGGGTTTTAACTATTAAGTTTAGTAGATGGCATTATAGCTTTTAACGATGATAACATGTATTATAAGGTAAATTAACGATTGTATAAAACATGAGCCCTAATAATTAAACTTTATACTTTTAATATTTACTTGTTATCATACTATTCAGGCTCCAATCAAGATTAAGGTTTATAATAAAACCAATGCATTAATGCGATAAAAATAAAATAATCATTAACTATACTCCAACACCAATAAATAATAATTTTAAAATTTAATGGTTTAAATAAATACAATATTTTTAAAACCAAGCCGGACACTAACTCGGCATTATATCTGGGTCAATGGTCGGACCGATTCAACCGGGATTTAAAAATTTAATTTACTTTTAAATTAAGTAACTAAATATATAGCATAATACATAATTATTTTTATAAATGAAAATAAAATGTAAAGATAATGTAAACTAATTTATTTAGACAGATATTAAAATATAATATGAAGTTTTATGATTTTTTTCTTAAGAAATTACAATTTTTTTTTTATTATAAACTTAAATTTGAGAAAACTGGGTTTTAGTATTGAACCGGATCACCGGTTTTAGCGAGTTTGGTGCCGGTTCAACTTAAATCCGGTTCTTAGCCAAACTCGGAACCGGTTAGAAGAGTGAATCACGGTCCAACCAGTTCAACCGGCCGGTCCGGTTTTTAAAACACTGATAAACATATAATTTTTTTAAAAAAATAACATGTTAGCTAATAAATCTAATCTGGGAAATTTTAACAAAAAAATATTATTTTCTCACATTTTGAATCAAAAGGTTTAAAACAAATGTATAAGTAAAAATAAATTTGTAGTGGAAAGTTAATAGGTAGATAACTCATATTAGGAAGATTGTATGACAAATATAGTACCCAAAAATTGGAGAAAGACAAAAACATAGTTAACCAATACGCGAAAGGAAATGAAGATGCATAAGCATTATTTAAATTTTGAGTAGTGTGTTTATAGTTCTTTCTAGTCTATCTCAAGCCACACACGTCTTCTTAACCACCTCAGAAGATGAGTTGGCCGTCTTCTTCTGCACACACCAACTGGATCTGTATCAGCATTGAACGCTGCCTCACCACTGCTCCCTCCAGTTTCCACCTTAACAGGAATTGGATTGCCATCTGGCATGTCGTCCCCATCATCATTACCTATCTGTTCCAACCAGATGGTCATACATACATTTAAATGTAAATAGCGAAACAACATAATACTCATTATACTTACGTTGTCGACAACGTCAGGGACTGGCACACGGTCACGTTCATCGAGAATGAGCGTGATGGTGAATGTCTGATTGCTGTGAAGTTAGATGTACTAACACTGAATTGGAAAGTGTATGTCTTTGCTTCTATATGGGTAGTAAATGGAGGCATCTTAAAGTCCTCAGGGTTTACTCCTTCAGCCTATTTGGCACAGGAAGTTTTGTAGATGTGTTAGTACTTGGTAGATGATAAACACATAAGGAGACAGACGTGTATCTTACCAGCATTTGACCAGCTTCACTTGCTCTGAGGCTATGTAATTTCGTCACTACACCATCAAAACGAAAGAATGTACCTTCAGCAGTACCATCAGCAATGGCCGTCTCCACGCGATAGCTAAGGAAAAAGCATAACAAAGGCAAAGACAAAGTATTGACACGCATGAGTATACGTACGGAGAGAAATATTTATAAACTGTAGGCGTACCGGAAAGTCCCGACAGCATGAGCATTGTCGCATTGCACAAACGCAATAGCGGAGACAGTGTGCTGCAGTTTTACTGCATTTGGAGCATGCAGCATAACACCACCCTTTGTCCATGTCAACGCGAGCAACTCTCCCGGTACATATGATGTCAATGTCCTACATGTTGGATATCAGAATCAAACAGAGCCATACCATTAACATCTACAAATTAAGACAGCTAGTTATTTTACCTGGGATGGAGCAGTGATAATAAATAATTGAGCTCAGCTATTGTCAGAGGCTCAACCTTTGCATATGCTTTCAGCAGTGTTGCTGCCAATGGAAGATCAGTGTCTCTAGCGACCAACCTATATAAATATACAGTGTTCAGATAGCTTAAGTATATGAATGCATGAACACACATACAATAACCAATTAACTTACTCGTAGAATCAGTGTCCCCCTGCATTTGTGATATAAACTGCTTCATATATTTGGAAGGGGGATAGCTATAAAACCAAAAAGGGGATCTAAAAGATACATGATCTGTTTTCCTGCAAAGAAAAGGAAATACCTTTGAGTACAACATTTTGTCACGCTCCTTCATGTCTGCATCCTTCTTCTGGAGCTCTTTGAGCTGAGAATATAAAGCACTAACAGCTGTCTATGGAGAGAACAACAAACCATAATCATCAGCAAGATCATACTATCAATAAAACCAATACGAAAAAAACTCCTAATGTTCAATTATACACTCAGGAAGCTGAATGCAAATTCAAATTCAAATCCAAACATTCTCACCATCACGACCAAATCCATTCTCCAATCAGATCAATTTTAATAAAATTTACTCTATGCAAATAAAGTTAGACTCCTGTACATTGCCTCCGTCATTACAATTATTTGAAAGTACTTTTCTAAAGCTTTGCAGCCTCCTTTCTTCCTACTGATTGGAAAAAAAACAGATTGAAGGCTCTAGATAAAGAGCTACTTCTCATCATATCAACAAACCCCTATAACATTATCTTCTGGAGCTTCCACCACCGTTAACAAAGGTAAAAATGCCAACGACCCTTAGCCACCTCCACGAAGCGTCTCATCCTCCTCTTTAACCACAAATGATTTCATGGAAAATCAATTAAATCATCACAAAGACTCGAAGAAAATTAAAATATATACCAAAGAACCAGAAGATATGTACTTGGATTTGAAGAAATCCATAGAAAAGATGGTTGAGCACGGGATTCATCATGAGCCGGAGGGGATCGGTACATCCGTGTCGAAGTAGAGCACGGTGATGTGGTTGTCCTTACCTTGAACATGGAGATGAAGTGAAGGCGGAGGAGGTCGGTTCCTCCGTGTCGAATGACAATCACAATAATCAAGGGAATTTAGAAGGATGTGTTGAACCTCGTTGAGCTTTAATGAAGGTGAGGAGTTGAAAGAAAAAAATTGTGTTTGCAGACAAAGTTGAGAGAGACAACGATGTAGAAGAAGAGGCAAAGAACGAAAACCAACAAAACCCTAACTAATTAAAAGACAAAAGACGCAGAGATTGGTTAGATAACCAAATTTCTTTTATAACCAAACCAATAAAACCGAGCAACATAACTTCAATCATCATTGATTGAGAAGGAAACGGAAGAAGATGAAAGGGCTCGGAGGGAGATCACAGTCTTGCGCGAGAGAGAAGAAGGTAGGGTTATGGATGGATCGATGCGTCTCTCTCGTTTCTCTAAAGCTACGGGCTTACGGGCCAAGCATAACGAAAAAAAAATAAGCTAGCCCATCAGCCCATCAGACGTGGAATAAAAAAGGTGACGTGGAAGCATGAGAGGAGCCCTTATTCTCCTTTTAGTATTGTATTGATTTTGTATATACAAATATTTGATATTTAAGATTGTTCACACATATTAAAAATAATATTTACTTTGTCTATTACTTTCAGTTAGTTTAAAATTTTCTCAATAAAATTTAATCACTTGCATTTTTACATTTTAGTTTATCTTTTACTTTTAAAACAAAATACATTAATAAACTAGACATCAACTCTCGACACACTTATCACTTTATGACTACTTTAGCATCTTAAAATTGTAAATTAAAATTCAACTATTAATATCGTTTGTTAGCCAATTAAATGTGGTTTATGATTTATGAGTAAAGCCATCTTGTTTACCGTATATATATATAAGAAACTATAGTTTTTCCATTTATTCTATTTTAAATCGCTATTCTTTCAACCAGCGTTTACCAACCATTTGAAAGAAATGCTTTTCACTTCTCCACGGTTGCACGTCTTTTCTTTACAATCAAATACATTTATATAATCCAATTGGTTTGCACGCGAAGGTAACACCAACTACTATTAAGTATATACAGAGTAGTTGAAAAATCATTTGGTTTTGAATCGGAATAAGTTATACAGTGAGTCAATGATACCACTAGCAACCATAACAGTGCAATTTAGTATATTATAAATAAAAAAATAAACCATTTCAAAATCATATGAATATGATCCATAGTGGGTTGCCCGGGACTCGAAGTATAAATAAAAAATATATATATTTCTAAAGAAGCTATTTCAGCTCCTAAAATTTGAATCATGCTATATATAGTATAAGACTAATTTACATACTTAATTCTCATAATAAGTTAACAACAACAAATCTACAACCTTTAGTAATGAATAAAATTTCACCATTGACAAAAATTATTACAAATTACAAAATGATAAAATAAACTGCAAAAGTGGAAGGAAGACTTGACTTGACTTTTATTCATTTCCTTGAGAGAGATTTAAAAAAAAAACACGAATTCATTTTGACTTATTCTCCTGTCTTTTCCGCCCATTAAAACCAAAAAAACGAATTTACACGAGAACACGCTTCTCCCTTCTTCTTCTTCTTCGTTCAACCACCCACAATCTGAGATTCCGAGACTACCGCCGGCGAAACCCAATCGACCGTAAACCCACTTCCCCTTTTCGATTCCGCTTCCATTTCTCTTCTCAGTTCCTAACCTTTCTGTGTACTCTTTCCATGGGATGGTCACAAAGAACTCTCAAAGGAGCAATCTTGGCGTGACCAAGTCCATGAACTTCTTTCAAAAAATCATCAAACCTTTCAAACGCAGCTCCAATCGAGGTAATTCCCCTCCTTCGATTCAACCCTTCTTCCGCTTTCAGATGTTTCCTAAATTGACTCACTTCTTCTTCTTCTTCCTTAACCTAAAGGTCTAGAAGACGATATCGATAGAATCTCTGCTCAGGAACAGAAAGTTTTCACCTTTCAGTCCCTAGTCTCCGCTACCAAAGATTTCAACCCGACCCACAAACTCGGCGAAGGTGGGTTCGGACCGGTCTTCAAGGTAAACTCAGTTCAATAGACGCCCAAAGGTTGAAACTTTATTTAGGGTTTTGGCTGATGAGGTTTAAACCCTCTGTGTAATAGGGAAGGTTACCTGACGGGAGAGAGATAGCAGTGAAGAAGCTATCTCAGGCTTCAAAGCAAGGGGACAACGAGTTTGTCAACGAGGCTAAGTTGTTAGCTAAAGTCCAGCATCGGAATGTCGTTAATCTCTGGGGTTATTGCACACATGGAGAGGACAAACTCTTGGTTTACGAGTATGTCGCAAACGAGAGTCTTGACAAGGTCCTCTTCAGTAAGTTTCCTTCTCATTCTCTCATTGTTGCTTTGATCTAGTGTCAAGATTGGTTTTAACACGTAGTGGTTGTTTCATTTGGATGCAGAATCCAACAGAAGATCAGAGATAGCCTGGAAGCTGAGGTTTGAGATCATAACTGGCATTGCTAGAGGACTTCTCTATCTCCATGAAGACGCCCCAGACTGCATCATCCATAGGGACATCAAGGCTGGCAACATTCTGCTTGATGATAAATGGGTTCCTAAGATTGCTGATTTTGGGATGGCTAGACTCTATCAGGAAGACGCTACACACGTCAACACTCGCATTGCAGGAACCAAGTATGCTATCTATCACTACTAATCCATTGGTTACAAAAATGTCATTTAGTAGAATGGTTATTAACGTTCACTGCCTCTTTTAGTGGTTACATGGCGCCGGAGTATGTAATGCAAGGTGTTCTCTCGGTAAAAGCAGACGTATTCAGCTTTGGAGTTGTGGTTCTTGAGCTCATCAGTGGCCAGAAGAACTCTAGTTTTAGTATGAGACACGCTGACCAGACTCTTCTTGAATGGGTATATAAGTTATACAAGAAAGGCAGGACCATGGAGATACTAGACTCGGAGATATCAGCTTCTGCTGATCCGGAACAAGTCAGACTCTGCGTTCAGATCGGTCTGCTCTGTGTTCAAGGTGATCCTCGCAAGAGACCAACTATGAGACGGGTGTCTTTGCTTCTCTCGAGAAAGCCAGGGCATCTAGAGGAACCAGAGCATCCTGGTGTCCCGGGGTCTAGACACCGCCGTCGAACTCATCGTCCTACAGGAGCATCCTCGGTTGGAACGCTTTCGACCACTGGATCGAGGACAGACTCGTTTGGTTCGAACTTGAACACACACACTGGAGGATCTAACACAGGAACAGGTAAAGCTACTCCAGTGTCTTCTAGGACTCCGACTCCTACGAGGACTCACGCTACTAGAAGTGTAGGTGCTGCCAGCTCTAGCTCAGACCCTCATGGGAAACGTCATATGAGTTATTAAGTACATTAATCATGTTAAATATTTGATTGTAAATGACTATTGACTAAATACTAATATTAGCGAGGTTTTTTTGGTTTGCAAAGTAAATTATTATTTTTGAACTCTGGTTGTGGCTTTACTTGTTCGACAGGGTTTATAGTACTGTATGATATTCATATAAATTATTTGTTACAATAATATCCTTATATTCTCTACTCGTTCAACTAACGATAACGTTTTGAAGGGAAGTTTATAACGCCTTAAATTAAGCCTAGACACTTTATCCAAAAAACCCGATCCCCAATCTGATCCAATCTATAAAATATCCGAATATGTATTGAATTAAAGGAGATCCGATACCCAAATCCGATTGGATAACACCTGATATATCCGAAAATATATATAGTAATCTTAAATCCATAATAATTTAGATTTATTCATTTTTTCATCATATTTTACTCTAGATCTAAGAGCATCTCTAAAATACACTCTATAACTTCAAATATAAAGTTTTTTGTTCTCTAAAAAAAACTTCAAAACTTCAAATTAGTAGTGAAACTTCAAATATAGAGCGTTACTATTTAAAACTTCAAATTTGAAGTTTTATATTTTTATTTACATTTTGGTTCTTATAATTATATATTACATTTATGATTCTTAAATATTTTATTGTTTTATCTTTTTAATCCTTCAAAATTTTATAACTCATAAATATTTCAAATTTGCCTTATAATTTTAATTTTACGCATAAAATTAAATAAATTTTTCAAAATAAGTTTTTTTTTTCAAAACTAGATTTAGATAACAATAATATTACATTTGAAACTTAATAAATGCACTAATTGATTATATTTGGGAGTATTAGGAAAATAGTTCTATATAAAATTTTATATTTTATAGCACTTTATTAATTAATATTGCTATAATATTTTTATATATTTGTTATTTATTTATAAAGTTATATGAACTTAAGTATCATTAATATAAGGATCATAATATAAAATATAAATACTTTTGAAGTTAAGTTTAGAGTTTTGCTTTTCGAGACCTACCTTTAAACTTCAAATATAAAAATTTGTAAACTTTAAAATATAGTATCTTTTTGGAGATGCTCTAATCCAGTCTTCGCCGTGAATAATTTAGACTTATTGGAAAATACACACTTTTTTCATGTTCCTTTAATGAAGTATTGATTTTCATAGTTGACTATTTGATGCTCCACTCTTTAATTAACAACATATTTTGTTGTTTTTTCTTAATACTATATTGTTTTATTTTACAATATACACATTACTATTTGATTCAGTTTTTTTTGTTTTAATTCATAAACTATTTTTTTATCCCGTTCTTGTTTTAAATAAATTTAAATAACCGAACTGATCTGAATTATCCATATCCAAACTACAAATATTCATACTCAACCCAAAGTATAAAAATACCCATGCGGATTTTGTATCTTTATACCGAAATACATAAAAATATCTGAAATACCCAATACGAATCCCAACGGTTCGAACGTCCACCCTAACTTAAATAATAGTAATACAAAAAGTTAAAGTAAATTACTTACATGACCTACAATTATAAATATCTAAGAAAATATTCATATTTTTATTAGTCAAATACAGAGGCGGGCCTACATAGAAGAATGGGGTTGCAATTGACACAGGTTAAAAATACATTTTTAATTTGTAAGCCTACTTTAGTATTGGATACTGGCTCAGTTGGTTACAGATTGAACCCAATGAACCCCCATTCACGAGTTCAAACTTCAGGTTGTACACATTATAGTCTTTTTTTTCTTTTGATATAAAATCATTATTTACTTTATTTGGGCTTAATGTATGAATGAATTTGAGCCATGACCCAGGTAAAAAATATTCTTGGGTCCGCCACTGGTCAAATAACCTATTTATAACTTAGTTTTTATGATATCCAATTTTTATTAGGGAAATTTTTTTTTTTAAAGTATATTTACTTTTCCATTCCATGATTACAAAAACAATGTATTAGTGATGTGTTCTAGGCATGTGTATTTTCGTTTTCATGTTTGATAAAAAGCTGAGTAAGGTTCACGGGTTTTTAATTTGTATTATTAGACAAAAAGGCGAGAGAGGTTATCATTACAAGCCAAACGCTCCTCCCAGTTTAGGCATCCTCCATTTGTTCTTTAATTTGGACATATTTTGTCTTTTACAAGGCTTTTGCCTCAACGAAGACTAATAATTCTTTTTAGCTAACCATCAATTTCTTATGTACATAAAATCAATGGGTTAGGATGTAGCTTTCTCTAATATATGTTCACATTTGACTGTTTCTCTTGGTTCGATATTCAAATCAATGGGTTATTTTAATTTTATTGATAAACACAAACTTCAACCGAATTCTCATAAACAATTTTATAACCAATATATCTATCCCAAAAATCTTGGTATACGTAAAACTTCAGATCAAAACAAATAGCAAAATGTGATATCTATAAAAACAAAGCAATCCACAAATATTATTGTTTGGAAATCTGGATATCCGTATATTTATAGATATGTAATGTAATTGTATATAGAAATTATTATATATAAAATATTTATGATATAATTTGGTTAATTTTTCTATGTTAAGTTGTTTTTTCAAATTTTTGTTTTGGATTATTTCATATCCAATTTAAATTTTATAGTGAGTCAAATGTGAACATATGGTTTTTTATAAGGCTTGTTACTATTGAATTTTGATTTATAGTTTATGTTAAAATGTTAGTTTGTTAGTATGATATTATTATTATTTTTATTTTATTTTGATATTTAAAAAAAAATTGTATTTAATAATGTTATATTTTTTATTTTTTAATATAATTAGCGTATCAGATCGAATAATCTGCGAATATTTAAAATAATTTTGGATATTCAGAATTTTTCAAACCGAAACAAATCACTAACGTAAATATTCGTCTACAATGGAGTAGATCACAGATACTGCAAATTTTTCAGATATCCGTTCCGTGGACAGCCTAGTGATAGTGCTAGAGACTAAAGGCACGTATGTATGTATGTGTAATTTTATTTTCATAGTTTTTGTAAAAAGATGAATTAAGGTTCACGGGTTCTAAATTTTTTTTTAAATAAAAAAAAGACAATAGAGGTTATCATTACGATCCAAACACTCCTCCCAGTTTAAGCATCCTTCCTTTGTTCTTTTTGCATATTTTGTCCTTTACTAGGCTTTTGCCTCCACCAAGACTAATGATTTTAGCTAACCATCAATTTCTTGTACATAAAATCAATGGATAGGCCCTAGCTTTCTAATATATATGTACACATTTGACTGTTTCTCTTGGTTCGATATTCAAAGTTTAGAGTTAGTGTAAAATCTGCAGTTGATATAAATTCTACAACGATTTTATATTTGTACTTTTGTGGATCTAGTGTGAAATCGGCAGTTGATATAAATTCTGGAACGATTTCATATATGTACTTTTGTGCATCTTTTGGTGAAATTACATCTCTGTTTTAGAAATTTTCTGTTTCTGGAAGAAAAATAGAAGTGGATTAAACAATAACATTACAAAAGAAAAAATATATATTTTAATGATCATATTATGAACGTAGACTTCTTGGTACGTATATTCGTTCTATGGAGTTGACTCAATCTTAGACGTTAACTAGTAATTTGTTTTTGAAATTCAAGGCTTTTAGATTCATAATTTCTCCCAGTTCTTAAAGTTTTTGGAAATTTCATTTTATAAAATGGCCTTTCATATAAAAAAACTTTGAACAATGAACCTGAGATATAAAGAAATCAACTCTTTTGTACTGCCACTAAATCACTAACACGTTTGTATCAAACTAGTACTTGTTGTAGATTTGCAGTTGGATGTGGTTCAAAGCATGGACTTTTGCATACCAAAATTGTTGGATAATAGATGTCGAAAGATAAGACTACTATGCAAACTTCAGACGAAGTAAACATAAGAACTTTAATTGTTGTGATATATCATAAATTAGTGACTATATAAAATTGCATTTGACAGTATGTATATATATAGTAAAACTGCGATAAGTTTCAAATTCTGTTTTTTAACATGAGAGAAACTCAAACTGAGTTTGCTCTTTTTATGATTTTTTTATTTCCCTCGTTTATCTAGTCTTTAAATTATACTTGGATAGTGATAGCTCGTCAACCGAAATATATGGTATCTTGAAAACTAATTATAATAGATTTATAGTATTTTATTGTTTATTATGTATAGTCTATATCCAGGTGAATGAATATGCTTTTTCTATTTCGTAATAAAAATTATCTAAACCCCATTGAAAATTCGGTATTTGGTTCATTTCATACAAAATTTTTACTACAATCCATTAAGGAGAAGTGAAAAACACATTTTCATTTCTGGCTTTATGGAAAATCACATCAGTAGTAGGTATACCAAACATTATATAATGCTAGTCATCTTGAATGAATATATTTTGAAGAGACGTTTGAATTATTTTTTCTGGATATGTTTTAGTAGAGAAAAATGGTATGTGCTTAACTTTAGCCTTTTTTAAAAGGTTCTTGGACTGTAATTAAATTGGTGTGTTCTTCTTGATTATGTTTTCATATTCGTTGAAGTTTCTTACTTTTTGAAATCTTTGAGAGCGATAATCGAGCGTGTTCAATAGTACAACGAATGCAAGATTCACAAACATATCTGAAACCAGGTATTCTCATATAAACTAACTAAGTGGTAATGGAGTCACAGCGCATGCATGGTAATGATACCAAATTATCAATTATACATCTTTTCTTTTATCAACAGACAACATATCGTTTCAATTATTTATTTTATCACGTTCTCTAAACGAGTTTATGGATTTATATTCTAAATAATATAAGAAAATCCTAAAACGACAACGTATGTAAGAAGAACTAGACTATAACTGATTCCTTTTACACACTCGTTTTATATTGTTTAGAACGACTGAAATGATTTTAGTAAATAATAATTTCGACACGAAAACATATTATACAGCTAAGAAAAACTCAGATATACTACATTTAAATTTGATGTAAATAAATTCATTTTTCAAGAAAAAAGAAAACTTGATCGATGAATGATTAAGGTAATATAGCCTTGTCGGCGTAGCGATTGACTAAAGCAAGCGCATTGCTAGTCAGCTTCTTGATGTCTTCCACTCGTGAACATACGTCATCTTTGATGGAGCCATCATCGTGGAAGTCCTCGAACCCAATCGTACAAGTGTACTCGTTAGTGAGAGCTGCGCTGAGCCAAGTCTTGACATTACTCATCTGGAATTTAAACGACTGGACCGAGCCCGTGGAGACAAGCTCCTTCATCTGTTTCATCGACCCTCTCATATCATCGACCGCATCCTTAAGATTCTCTAAGCAGTCCTTTAGGGCAGAAGTCGTTGAGTTGTGGGGTCCACCACCACAACCGTGGTCAACGCAGTTGCTGTAAGCGTTTTGGAAGTAAGAGACAAGGTGGAGAGTGTTGGAAAGAGTGAGATAGATGGCTACGCGTGCGAGGCGGTTCCAGTCATTGTGGATGGAGTTGGCGAAAGTGGAGAGAGAGGAGAAGCATAGATCGGAGTATAGTGTGGTGTTGCAGATCGTACGGATGAAATCAGACCCGTCGGTTGATGGGAGTGGGGGATCAACAGTGAGGATTGGTGGAATAAGGGAGGAGATGATAAGTAGAAGAAAAGGTATTGTTATTGTTTCTACTACCATTATGATATGTTTGGACTTTGGATTGTTGAGCTTTCCTTAAGAGTATTATTTATAGGGTTTTGAAGTGACTTTATTATGAGTAAATTAAAAATATACTGTGTTTGGAACTTCAAACAACATATACAATGAAACAAAGAAAATATTTTAAAAAAATGGTAAATCATTTCCGATAGCCACAGGTTGTGGAAATCTGGTGTGGTGCAGATTCGAGCTTGGATTCCATCTTGACTATCCCAACCACATACGCGTGGTTACAAAGAAAATATAAGTTACGCATTACCGATAAAAAACGTGTTACTAACCAGTTTCATTTCATATTTATTTTATTCTTTTCTATCAAGATTTTATAGATTTAACATGATAAATCCATGAGAGGTTCCAATTAAAAAAATCATCTCACACTCGATATTATGCACTTCAATCTTTTTTTTTTTTGGTCAAAATACTTCAATCTATATGTCTCTTGATTCGAACACCAACCGAACAACTCCATTATTGCATTAATAAATACTTAGGCTTCGAATATGTTGGTATAAGATAAGGAATAAATGTGGGCTTTGTAATGTTGGGGGCAGCTTGTAAGGAATAAATATATTAGTCACACCAAATGTGGGCTTTGTAATGTTGAGGCGGCTTGTAGCAATTTTGTAGGGGAAACAACAATTGTCCTTGAATATCCATAAACTTGTTGAAACAATTTTGTACCAAAACAAATACTAGCGAATACTTACATTTTTTTTTTTTTTTGATTAACCTGGGGGTATCCCAGGCCCATGGAGAGGCCCAGACTAATCCCCAAGGGGAGGTGCAGCCCACGGATAGACCCTCTCTCCGGGTATTCAAATGGGCCCTAAAGCATGGGCCCATATCCGTGTTGGGTGACCAGGATAATTGTGACTTAGTTTCGCGCAACAGGTGAATCGAACCTGAAACATGTTGGTGTCTCAGCCCCGTCTCCTTACCACTCGACCACAATCACCCGGTCAATACTTACATTTTTTACCATGTCGGTTTTGAAGAACTGTGTCCTTTATCTAAGTTATCTCCAAGTGTGCTTAAGTTAAGACTCCAGGAAAAGGAGGGGGTTTTCAGCTTTTGTTTTTTTGAGAAGATTCTCAGCTGGTTTTGGCTGGACCCAAATCATACGTGTTATACTTAACTTGTGTGAGGCTTTCCTTAGGTAAACCACTAATACAGATCTAGTCGTATATTTCCTTATTCTTGGTCTAATCATGATCTTGGGTGATACGAGTTGTAAACAGACAAGAATGAACACCATTGTAAAGAGGTATCAAGAGCTCAATGAGTTGTTCAAGTGGATTACTCGGATAACCAGCTCCGGTGAGTATAGTTTTCTTTCATCTTGCTTACAAACTAATTTGATTCGAATAACAAGGATCGAGGTTCGTATAATCTAAGTTTAGATACCTTTGTACAATTAAATGCTAGATTATCCACAGGCCCCTAGGAATGCGCAGCCACCCAAATCGACTTCCGTTGTGTAACCAAATAGAAATTTGTTGGTTGATAATAAACGCATTGATTGTCTACGGTAATATGACCCCAGTGATATTTAATCAATCGGCCTATGTTCGTGGCGGATTTAAAGACATCACCGTATCACGATCTCCTCTATTTTTTTTTTTTTTTTTTTGTAACATACGATCTCCTCTATTTACTTTTGTTTTTCTTTCTTTGTTCTTTTCTTGGTCGTCCATTTTCTTTGCATCTTTTCATTTGTCGAAATAATTTTGATTCCAAGAAGAAAATTAATTTTGATGAGAACAATTAAAAAATGCTTTAAATTAAGGTGGCGCTAAACAGCGAAGATGATCACATGCGTCAGCTCAATAGAACAATCATTTTGGGTATATTAGTCAACCCGGCCATTATTGTTCATACACATTAGATTTAATATTGGGATTTCAAGTTTAATCAAACAACCAGTTTTTAAAAAATATTTGATCTTTTTAAATATATACATATTTTTATCTACTAATAATAGCAATCCCAATTAATTCCAAAGGTTGTGAATCCACTTATGTTGAAAGATTGTGTCTTTTGAAAAGAAGTGTAAATGGTTGTGTCTTTTCTAAAAGTTCTATGTTGTAAGGTTGTGTCTTTTCAAATTAATTCCTAAGGTTGTGTCTTTTCCAATTAATTCCTAAGGTTGTGAACTTCACTTATGTTGAAAGGTTGTATCTTTTGAAAAAGATGTGTAGAGGGTTGTGTCTTTTCTAAAAATTATATGTTGTAAGGTTGTGTCCTTCTAAAAATTGTCTAAAACTTGTGACTATTCATAAGTATTTTTTAAAAAGTGAAAAGTTGTGAGTATTAGAAGAATGCGACTATTCAGATTGAAGGGTTGTGACTATTCAAATAGATTTTAAAAAATCTATAAATAGTCTCTCCCATGCATTTTTCAAATTTAAATTTTCACTAATCTACTAATAATAATAAAATGATGGAAAAAAAGTTCTAAACAGTTACATGGATACAGATTTTTAAAACACATTCAAATGAAACGTTATAAACAAAAAATATTAGAAAGAGTTTTACGTGTTTGGATAGCTAAAAATCCAAAACGAAATAATAAAATCATTAGTCTTAACTTTTTTATACTAGATGAAAATGTTTGTTTTCCACACATACAAATTTGTTTATATCCATTCATGTTATTGCGTGATTTTCCTGATATTGTTGCTATTGTTAAACCAATCACAATTTGATATTAAGACGTACGAAACTTTAAATATCAGGAAAATATTGTACATGTTGGTGATTGTAGTATTTACAAATGAACTATTACAACTATGATAAATAATTGTAACTATTCATAATGGTAAACTTTGGTGATGAACCATTGCAACTTTTGGTGTGGTTTACTAATCATTGCAACCTTTTACTCTTTATATAAAGGGTTGTGAAATTGTGTGTATTGCCAAATCATAATTAAAAATCTTGAAGAAACAAATCAAACACAAAATTTTATTTGTTATTCATGTATCTCTTAATTAGCAAACCGGCTTTTTTTTGTTAACCGTTGATGTTATCATTTTATATAGGAAAAAATTGCATCTAATTGTGAGGCTTGATTAAATTCTACAATCAAACGGACAAGATTTAGTTTTCTATAAGAAAATGACGTCTTCGTTTATTAAAGCAAAGAACATCTTTTATCATTCCCGAACCAACTCCTTCCCTCGAATAACAATGGCACCTCTCTTTTTTTTAACGAATATAATCGTGATTCAAAAACTAATAATCTTGGTTCAAAAAGACTTTGCCATCGTGATTCAATGTTTGATGTCCTCAATTTCAGAAAATATGTATATTTTGTAAAAGCATCCAATCCAGATTTTTGAGTTTATATCTCTACATAATCGTGATTCAAAACTAATAATCCATGTCGCTCTATCTCCACATCTAAAAGGTACTTTTCTAAATTGTATTTTCATCCATATTAAGAGAGAGACACTGGGTATCATTTACAACTTTGAAAATTGTTTCATTCAGCAAAAATTACAAGCGAAGGGTATCATTTTTTTAACAATAATTTTATATATAAAGTGTAACATTATATGTATTCGCTTCTTACTAATTTTACTTCTGATGAATAGATTTCTCACTACATTCACCTTAAACCTTGTCATAAGAATGTGTTTTTTTAGTGCACCAAGAATGTGTCTTTTATCATAATTTTTGTAGAAGTTATCTTTTTTTTTTATCTAAAAAGATGTGTTTTTTTACATTTTAAAAACTGCATAATTTTTTTTAACGATCCTCAAAATGTAGTGGAAGTATTTTAAATTTGACACATTATTCTTATATAGCAGTTAAAAAAAAAGACATATTACTCTTATATAATATGTTAAATTAATAAATATTATATATAAATGTGTCCCAATACGTATGGAACATTAAACTACGTAAAACCATACATGCAATGCAATTCAGTACATCACCGCCTAATACCTTTATAATTTTTAACTACTAAAATCAAAAGGTTTAGTGCATTCATTCGAGCATGGAAACGTTTACTTACATGGTGACAACAAAACTGCACTTGTTATTTATGCACATGAACTTTTTTATTTTTTGTGTCAACATGCACATGCAGTTTAATATGTGAAAGCTTACTTTCACAACTTTTCGTTGGTAACCGTCAATCCAGAAAAATTAAAGACATGCAGTACAAAAACAATTTCAAGTACACGCTTGATCTTCTTTAAACAAAACATGATTATCTATGATTTTAATCACCTTAATGTAACAAGAGTTTCACTTTTACAGATTTATTCACAATAAAACCATTCATGTAAATCCACTCACGCTAGCTTATACATTTATTAAATTCTCATGCCAAAAGATAATTGTTTTCAGAAAACATGCATGTGAAATATAAAACATGTAAGGTTGTGTCTTTTCAACATAAAACTACTGAAATTATAAAATTTTGTTTAAATATATCTTTTCATCATAAAAATGTATATTTAAATCCTTAAGATGTGTTTATAATTATTTAAAAGTAATCCCAATTAATATTAAAATTGTGTCTTTTCAATACGTAACTATTGAAAAGAATTGTAAAAAATGTTTAGATTATTCGTCATAAGAACCTTTCCCCACATCCAAAGGTTATGTGTTTTTCATTATTTAAAATTTAGGGTAAAGAATCAAGTCTTTTCATTGTAATTTGTATATGTTTTAAGTAGGTTTTCATAAAACATTATGGTGCTTTTTTAATGATGTGTCTATTTAAAATATATTGTAAATGTACCATTTTAAAATAATTACTTATAATCTGAAAAGTTATGACTATTCATATAGATTTTTTTAAAAAATATAAATAGTTCATGTCCATGAGTTTTTATGATTGAATATAGTTATAGATGAACATTGGTTTTTAAGAATTGCATTACTTTTTAAAAAGTTGTTAAAATGTTTAAAATACGTCTTTTTTTTTGGTTAAAGGCTTATAATTAATAAGGATATGATTCATCATAAAAAATTGCATTTCTTAAAAAATAATTGTCACAATGTCTAAAATGTATATTTTCTCTAAATAATGTCAAAGTTGCAACTTTTCATCTAAACAAGGTGTCTTTTCATCTCAAAGTGGGATTGCTTTAAAAATATTGGTTTTATTTAAGTAATGTGTTAGTTTATATAATAAGTGTTGGTATTTTATAAGAACTCTCCCAAAAATTAAAAAAAAATATTATAAATGAGACGGGTCATATTAACGTAAATCAACATATATTTATTACAATATTCAATTTTCTGAATATTCATTTTCAATAAATAAAGCAGGTAGATAAATATACAAAATAACAATTACCAACATATAAATTATAATTGTTTAAAATTATAAACTAATAATTTTAATATTATGTCTTAAATAGGAAAAAAAATTATATATCATGCAAAAAAAAATGCATTTTGTTCAAAAAGTGGTTGAAGATAACTATCATGTGAAAAATGTATGAAAAAACTTAAAAAGGATGAAGACACAATTGTATGCAATATGTCTTTTGATAAAAAATTAAAGGGAACATTAATGTTTATAAAATATATATATATATATATATATATATGAATACTTTGTAAATTATATTTTAATCATCAAAATTAAATTTAATTATTTATATAATTTAATTTTTTTATCAGACATATAAAATTATAAATTATAGATTATAATATATTTTTTATAAAATGAGTTCCCGTGCGATATCGCACGGGCTTTTTGCCTAGTAAGATTAATATAGCTCTCTTCATTCAGAACAAGAAGAAGAAGATAAAACCTAGCAGTGAAAAATTAACTTTTGTTTTCACATTAGCTTTAGGAAAACGTTTCTCATAAAACCATAAGTAAAAGATAATAGTTCCCATGGGCTAGGGTGGTCGTTTTTGTAGTCTTATTGCTACTCCCTTCGAGCCGGCGACTGATAAGGGTAGTACATCGCGTGTTTGTTTGCGAACATAATTTCATTGGAACATCATATCGTCGCGTGTTGAAGCGTACTATCCGGACATCTGAATTGGATAAAGATAATTCATTCAGTAATATGTCCGTACATATGTCGCATTGCTATTCATTTCAATTAAATGTTTTTCTTTCATTCGTTGATAATGCATGTTAATGATTCTAAAATATCCAGCTATCCATTAATTATTAGCACATTTAATTCGTAGTTGTTAACAATTGTATTACATAATGATTAAGAGTTTCATGTGCCATGCACGAGGCTGTTTCTTTCTTTGTTTGTTTCAATATTTTCTCATCATAATTTCTCAAAATAAACATATCTCTGATTTAATTATGTTTCAGGTAATTCTCTCATCACTCAGAAGAAAAAAATATCATCAAAACTCACAGTTCACCTCTTACTCTTTATTTTTATGCGGTAAGTCATGTAATCAATATCAAACATATTGGCCTAGTTCATCTACATGTTGATGCAACCAATAACTGAAATATTGTTCTTTTGTGTCTTGCAATATCTTACAAATATGTATCGACCAATCATATTACTAGAAATTCAAATAATTTAAAAAATGTATCAGTAAAATTAAAGCTGTATAGCCACTCTCAGTACAACGAACAACTAGAGACAAATCGTAAATCACATCGACATGCAGATAAACAGAGCTATTTTTAACAAAAGGTTCCCAAAACAAAGGTAAAATGTTACCATACTTCCACACTTATGTTCCTATATGATTGACTATTTTGTAATGGTTACCATCAATCCTAAAGTAACAATGCTGCTCTGTCTTGTACTTACAATGGAAATAAACTTTTTATTTAACGTTCTGAACAATAATCAACAAATTGCAAGGTTTTCTTAAAAGAATTTTAATACAACCATGCAGAGAGAATAAAACTAAAATATATACAAATTAACTAAATGGCCTTTCTAGAAAAATGACAAAGAATACAATAATAAACTTATAAAAAAATACTATATAATAATTCCACCTCCGGATCAACTAAATGCTAGATGTCTTGTTCAAATACACATCACATGAGTAAAGTGGATTCCAGCAAATGGAAGGAAGTTGGATGTTAGCTGAAATTTATTACATTACTATATACAACGAGTTTTAAGATGTTCGTAATCACAAATTCACAAGCACGAGTTTTCTTCAACATTGCTGTTCGAATCGACTAATAAAACAAATAATAAGAACACCTAATTGAGATCACAACACGTGTCGCACGACAATAGGGCGGTGGATCACATGGTTAAATCTCTTTTATCATTATTCATTTCACAGATTTCCACTTTATTTGGATTCTCTCACCGTACCAACGGCGTACACACCCGTCTTCATTAACTAACACCCAAACCCAAGACCCGGATATTTTAACCCGACCCGTTAAAGCCGGTTCTTACCCGGTCAAGCGAACTTAGCCTCGGAATCCTAAAACCCCCATACCCAATCCAACATGGATCTGCCTCCAGTTATAAATTTCCACGTGGCATCCATTCATTGGCTCTTTATCTGGAACCCAAGAAGACCTTTTTAGTATAAAGAGCCCTTCGTCGGTCCTATTATCAACACTCCCTCCTCACTGTCTTCTCTCTCTCTCCCTCTAATAACAGAACAAAGAGTAAAATATGGCGCCAAGTCTCTCCCTGGTTCTGCTCATCGTGCTTCTCTCTTCACCAGCGATTTACGCCGGCCATGATTACCGCGACGCGCTCCGCAAAAGCATAATGTTCTTCGAAGGTCAGCGTTCCGGCAAGCTTCCTCCTGATCAACGTCTCAGATGGCGCCGTGACTCAGCCTTACGCGACGGTTCTTCCGCCGGCGTGAGTCTACATTTCAACATTTTCTCTTTTTAACTTCTTGTGACATTGTCACCATTCTGTTTTTTTTATTATTAATCTCAGGTGGATTTGTCGGGAGGTTACTACGACGCGGGAGACAACGTCAAGTTCGGTTTCCCGATGGCGTTCACGACGACAATGCTGTCATGGAGCATTATCGACTTCGGGAGAACAATGGGACCTGAGCTTAAAAACGCCGTGAAGGCCGTCAAGTGGGGAACTGATTATCTCCTGAAAGCGACGGCGATTCCCGGCGTTGTTTTCGTTCAGGTGGGAGACGCTTACTCCGACCATAACTGCTGGGAAAGGCCAGAAGACATGGACACGCTTCGCACTGTCTACAAAATAGACAGAGCTCATCCTGGATCAGACGTTGCAGGAGAAACCGCCGCCGCGTTGGCCGCGTCTTCGATCGTTTTCAGGAGACGTGATCCTGCTTACTCCAGACGGCTGCTTGACCGGGCCACAAGGGTACGTTACTATCACCAAACTATCGCTTTCTTTTGGTTATGACTTTAGCCGCGTGTGCTGTTTACTCTGTTACTAACTTACTACCATTAACTCTTGTCTGTGTGTTAGTTAAATGCTTTTCATTGACTGTGGTTATTATTTTAAAAATATTCTGATTTTGTTGGCTATTTATTTAACTGTTTTATGCTTGTTTTTTTTTTAATTATAAAATGTTTAAATAGTCAAAAGTTTTGAATTCATCAATGATTCTTTGCTTGTGAGATAAGAGATTCTCTCCACATGCTTCCTAATAATTATTCTTTACAGTACTTTTTTTTCTTGCTCATTTCTGTGATTCGTTTTCTTTTATTTATAAATATTCACTATAAATAAATGATTTGACTTTTTGAGTAATTTTCTTACGTATGTGTACGGTTGAATGAATAATTTCTGACGTTAAAGAAGATATATCAGTTGACAAAAAAGAAGATTTATAAAAAAAAAATCTATGGGTTTGGATTGAGAAAATAAAGTTGACAACACACTTAACGTGGCGCAGGTATTTGCGTTTGCTAATAGGTATCGTGGTGCGTACAGTAACAGTCTTTACCACGCGGTGTGTCCTTTTTACTGTGACTTCAACGGTTACCAGGTGAGGAAAAAACAGTTAAACCGTCAGTCAAACTTGGTATTTTACTATTTTAGTATCAGCGGTTGGATGGGTTACTATGATTTGACTTGTTTTTATCATCTGGACGGTTGTGCAGGACGAGTTACTGTGGGGTGCGGCATGGCTGCACAAAGCCTCGAGGAAACGAGCGTACAGAGAATTCATTGTGAAAAACGAGGTGATTCTCAGGGCTGGAGATACCATCAATGAGTTTGGTTGGGATAATAAGCATGCTGGGATTAATGTCTTAATCTCCAAGGTAACCAAATCTAAATTATTCATTTGTTTGTTATCTCGTTCCTATCAACACCATTAGTTGTAGATCAAGAAACCAAGATTAGTGTGAGAATAGTGTTTCTTGTTTGTTTGGTTGCAAGGAGACTGACTACTAATGTATAAGAATTAAATTAACATAGGTAGAGAGATAGATGGTGTTGTCTGGTTATCACGTGTTGATGGCACGACTTTCGATCATATAATTGGAAGTGGGGTTCACATTACAATTATGGGTCCTACGATCCTATCATCCTATCTAGCTAGTTTGGTATTCCATATGTGTGTTCATTAAAAGCTTTTTATCTTAGAACAAAACCAGCATAGATGTGTGAACCAATATCAGCATACTAGGGTCGTGCTAATATAGACAAGTAATATGGAATATTTAAACTATAGAATATAAGATGAAACATGGGATATAACCAATTAGAAATGGTCATGTGACATGGAAGCTAAATCTTAAGGGAAGACATACCTCATGGGACATTCCCCTTTTTCTGCCCAGTGTATATGCTCCTAGATTTGGCATCATATAGTTTTAATAATATAACGTTGCCTTATGGAAGCTAGTCCTCACATGGCCCCTGGCCCCATGAACCATGACTAGTGAGTGGATAAAAAGTGTGAATTTATATAAATCTAGATATAATATTAGACACTTGATTATCCATTGTAGGTAGGTTAAATGTATGCAGTATATGACTTTGTGGCCTTTCCTGTTGGAAGGAGTTTGCATGTGGTGTATCACATGAGTATATCTCCTACTTGTGGTTTTGCCTTTGGATATAGGTTTTCATTACATATGCATCTAGTTACACCAACATTATTATTAGTAGTATCCAGGCTTCAGGCCTATAGACTGCAAGTGGGGACAATAAAAAGAGAAAAGGGTAGAGAAGTCTTTGGTTACTGCTACAAAGCATGTGGCACAAAGACTGAGAAAAGTGTTATGTCCTTACCAGTTCCCATTCTGCTGCAAAAGCCTTAGTGGGTTTTTCGTTTTGTCATTTCTCAACAGTCTTTTCTGCTTAAGAAAAGGGATTTGTCAAGTCCCCTTTCATTATCTTAGTTTGACATGGCGCTCTCTGTTTTTTTTTATAAATTATCCACTGCCCATTCCACATCTCAAAACCTTATTTTATGCATGGGTTTAATATAAGTGTTTTTGTCATGTTTTGGTAACAGGAAGTGCTAATGGGAAAAGCAGAGTATTTTGAGTCTTTCAAGCAAAACGCCGATGGATTTATCTGTTCTATATTGCCTGGAGTATCTCACCCCCAAGTCCAATACTCTCGAGGTAAACAATCCATCATTTGTATTTTCATTTTTTTCTCATTATCAAAGTACTTTTCCCATTTCACGTGATTTACTTTTGTCTTTTCATTCAAAAAAAAAATGTTTTAAAGTTATATTAATCAAATAGTAGTAAATCTATATTTTGTCTTACACAGGAGGTCTGCTTGTGAAAACTGGAGGGAGTAACATGCAACATGTAACATCACTATCTTTCCTCCTATTGGCTTACTCTAACTATCTGAGCCATGCCAAAAAGGTTGTGCCTTGTGGCGAATTAACTGCCTCCCCATCTCTCCTCCGCCAAGTCGCCAAGCGTCAGGTAAGAGACAAAACTCATGGTCCCAAACTTTCTCACATTTTGGACCAAAAACAAAACACATAGCCGTTTTGCTTTGGGACCAAACCTTAGAAATAAGCCGTTTTGGGAAATTTGTTTGATCTTTTTTTTTGTTGTGACGCATGAACAGGTGGATTACATTTTAGGTGACAACCCGTTGGGAATGTCTTACATGGTTGGGTACGGTCGACGGTTTCCACGTAGGATTCACCACCGTGGCAGCTCGGTTCCTTCAGTCTCGGCCCATCCAGCACGTATAGGCTGCAAGGAAGGCTCTCGCTATTTCCTCAGCCCAAATCCTAACCCAAACCTTCTCGTTGGTGCTGTTGTTGGTGGGCCTAATGTCACTGATGCTTTTCCTGACTCGAGACCTTACTTCGTGCAGTCAGAGCCCACGACTTACATCAACGCACCACTCGTTGGACTTCTTGGTTACTTCTCGACCCATTCTTCTTGGCGATGAGGATGGTCTCTAGTAGTTACACTCCCTCTCTCCTTAGAGGTGTGCTGGGAACTTTAGGCCACCCTAAACCCTTTAATTATTTTTATGTTATTTCCACTCTTTTATTTTCTACTTAACCAATTGTATTGTACGCCCGTAATTAGTGAAGAAGATTAAAGAGTTGTACCGGTGTGAAAATAACTCACCTTTGCACTTTTTTGAGTCGTTACTTAAATTAGCTTACATAATCTAAGATACTAGACAAGTGAAAACTGGCTAGAAAACTTGACTGGATCATCTAACCGACACTACTACGAGATCTACTAAATTTGTTATCTTCCTTATGTTTTCGTGTTTAAGATTTTGGGAAACTTTAATATTTTCATAATTATTTGATTATTTTCATAAATCTCTGTGCGCCAATAAAATTTCATGTCTTTTAAATTTAGGAAAATTAATTTTTCTATGATAAATATGTATTAAGAAAAAAAATCTGAGTTTTGAAGCTGTTATAAATAAGGGTTTAGAGGATTGTAAAATTATTCATTCACGTAATAATATACAACCTCTAAACAAGCCTCAATATGTTTTTTTTAAGTTCCTTGCTTTCTTGAGATTTGATTCGCATTTTTTCTCAACAGTTACATTACAAATTACCATTGTAACAACCTCGAAGAGATAAAAGAAAAACCAAAGAAGAAAGAAGGTGGTTTTAGGTATGAGAAGCAGAAGAGTAATTCATTCCACATGATTCTCCTGTCAACAAATCAAGAAGCATCTTCTTGTATGGCATTGCATTCATGAGCCTGCAACAACAACAACTCTTTTAGATTATTTTTCTAATTAAATCAAGGAACCCTATAACGAATATATGAATCACACCTCTCTCTGCGCTTCTCCAGGAACCGAGCCAACGATGCTTTACGAGCTTGAGGAACTGAATTTTTTTAGCAATTGTTGTGTTAAGAGATATAATTTGTTGAATAAATTAACCTTGAATATAATTGTTTTTTTTTTCATAGATATACCTGAAGGCATCATATAGCCAGGATCTACGTTGAACGATTCGATCATGCTCATTGCATTAGTCGCATCAACGGGTCTGTCTCCACACCTAGAGAAATTATCACAGTAAGTGGCAGAGCTTGATGATGCAGCAGCAGTAGCAGCGTTATGGAATTGTTTTCCATAGACTCTTTCAGTTTCTATAAGAGGTTTCTTCAATCTGCTCTCTCCAGTGTCTATTTTCAAACCATTCCCGGCACATATCATAATGGCTTGAGCCTAATCACAGGTGACAGGTCAGTACATGCTAAGTGTAATTGTGAACTGTATGAATCTATACCTTATCCGGAGATATGTCATTAAAGACGCTAACGGTTCCAGCATAGAAGATAGTCAGCTGAGGATTCGCGTTTTGAAACGCGCCGCTATACTGGCTTCTGCGGTGAATGCTGGCCGCAGATTCTGGGCCCCACTGTCTAGCTGCTTTCGTGCTGGAACCTACAGCATCCATGTTTATTATCCAATCCTCACTTTTATGCATAACTTGATGTAAATATTATTTTCTTTTTGGTCAAAGATGTAAATATTATTATTATTATTGATTTTTTTATAACAAAAGAAGTTTTGACGATAATAAACCTGCTTTATACGGCTATATTATTACTGAATTAATCTCCTAACTTTTAGTTTCTCTTAAACCCTCAAGCGTACAAGTAGCGAGACAAGAACACAAACCTCGTTCTCCGACACGATCATCTTTAACGTTATTCAAGTACTGCTTGTCGCTGAAGCCCAGAAAATCTCTTTCCATCTCAAACCAAATCGAAAAAATACTAACACAAAACAAATTACTCCTCTATTTCTGCCCAAACAGATTTTTAAAAAGAAGAAAAACAAAACAAGGTAGTGGAAGGTTTCCTTTTGGTAATGGTTCAGACACGCTTTGCTTTCCTGTTTTTAAAGGCATGTTTGATTAAACCATGTGGGGATATTTTTCACCGGGGAGAAACGGTTGGTACTACTGGCTAGACCGGTTAGTTCTCACGTGTTTTTTATGTTTCTCTTTTGGATGGTAGACATCGGTCGGTGGATATGATTTCATTCAAATTTTTAGTAGAGAATAATAAGAGGTTAGCAACTTAACTGGCTATTGAATCTTTTGTTCGTTAACTCGCGCACATGTGAAATGTGTGGGTTTGATATTTAGCACATCCTTTCTCTTTCTAAAGACACAGTAACTTTCATTTGCTTCTCCAAGGCCTATAAGTATGTTATCGGCCCAACATACAAACATTGTGACAGGAGGTCTTCTTTCGAATTTTGACAAGGTCTTTTTTGCACACCAAAAATTACTATCTTAATGATGTTATCGCTTTTAATCTAATCGTTTAAATTCTTTCTCACTCAAATAAACTTCGATGTCAAATTAGGAATTTAAGTGGATTCAAAGTTCAAACTAATAGTCTTTGAGTGAGTTAAGAATTTGACTGAATTAGAAAAACATAGGAGTTCAAATTACTATCTTAATGATGTTATCGCTTATGGAACAACAATATTGATGCTACTTGTATTCTTTGTAAGGCGACACAAAAAAGTTGGTCTTTACATGTATGAAGGTCTGGAACGGGTTTTCTCAAGTACATAGAGAGAGAGATCAGTAATTCAAGAAGACATTGAGAGATACCACAAGACGAGATCTGATTGGAAGTTTATTGACAAGATTGTCAAGAACATATTATGCTCTTTGCAGGAAGTAGGTTACATGGCTGGGAGCAAGGATGCAAGTATTAACCAAGTACTGTTAGTTTAGTGGTAGAAGAATTCGAATATAGTATAAAGTCATTTGTTTTGGGTTTGATTTCTGTTGCGAATAAAGTTGTTGATAGTTGGTTAGTTTGGGCTTGGATTTCGGTTCATACAGTTTACAAGGTAGTTACTTTGACATTAATTAGTTTAAATCCTAATCTAGACTAAAAAATAGAATAATAAAAAATATAAATATATTACTCCATCAATTTAAATGAAATAGGATTAAAGCATTTTTTACCTCAAATTTCATTTTGGAGTAAAAACTGGAGTGAAGTTGGAATGTTAAAACATACATTAGAAACATTGGATTACAGTAAATTAAATTTATCCATACAATGTCACAGTAAAAGTTAAATTCCGAACACTTCTATCAGTTGAACCAAAACCATGTACTTACCTGAATGGCGTTACTATACTTTAGTGATCAAGAAACAATCCATAGAGATTGAGCCATGTTTGCCTTTAATTTGAATGAATTGTCCCAAAATATACAAGTACGTACACAATGAATAAAAAACTATAGTTTTAACAAAGAAAATCCATTGAAATCTTCACGCTTGTTCAAGATAACATTGATGTAACAAAAGTTTTTAACAAATAAAACAGATTCACAAAGCATATAAGAGTTTGTTTATGGATGCTTCTTAGAAGCTGTTTGTTTCTCGAGTTGTTCGAAAAGAGAACCATCGTACGCAGCTCTCACTGTCTCTTTGTGCAACAGACCGTTCTTGTCTTTACACAAATAATGCAGCATCTTCCACTCCGTGTATCCAGCAATCCTGCATTTTTTAACTCTAAATATTATTGATCGCGTTTCCGGTTATGATGTAAACTAAACCGGTTGGGATACTTACGCTCCTTTGCGATCATTAGGCTCTTTGTTTGCGTTGAGGAGTTGTTTGAGTTCCTCCCCCGTCAAAGCATCGGGATGTGTCTTTGAATGCTTCGCGAATATCTCCTCGAACTTTGATGCCACAAACCTCCAAAAAAATTATAGAAAAACAAATACAGTAGTATTAAGTAAAATGTACAAAATTATCAAAATTTGCGTCATTAATATATACTACACGCAAGTTATCAGATACCTGCCATCCTTATCGTAAACGCCTGAATCGCTGCCATGTTTGGCAAGGTGAATATTCTTAACCTCTATGGGAAATGAGAAGGAGAAACCTTTACCCTGCAGATCAAAACACATATCACTGATTCCTTTTGTCATAAGCTATGAAATTAACACTACCAATATTTAACTTTTTAATTGTGCTAATAGTTCAGTTTTCAAGTTACCGGACGAGTTTTGCTGCTTAGACCCATGTTGATGAACAGAGAAGCAAATGCCGACAAGAGATAGCCACATCCGATTGCTCTAAACCCTGTTCTTGTTTCGGCATGATCCGACCGTAACATCAGTCAGAGAATATAAAAAAAAATATGTACTTTTACTACAGAATCCATAAGTCCACGCACTATACAGAAAACAAAAGATCCCTAAGGCAAATCTAATTTTAGAGATTATAAGATTCATAGACTTCCTGGTTTAACTAAAGAGTTATTCTTTTTTCAGACCGTACCTTGATATGTCTCCGATGGATAAACGATGCCATCTTTGTTCCGGTCAAAGAAGGCCACATGTCTCTGCAAGAAGTTATCCTCTTCGGGCACAAATTTCACTCCTAGAAAAAACCCAAAACGTTTCAAGATCGATTTTATCATGGTACATATTGAATAAGAACGATAGAAAAGTACCAGGTGATGCAGAGGAAGCCATGATCAGAGAGAGACAAGGAAAAAGGAAACGGTTGGAAAGAGAGAAGTCACAGAAAAAGTGAAAAGAAAATAGCGAAACACTCTTCTTTTATATTTACTTTTTTTTTTGTATCTTTAGATTTAAGAAAAAGAGAACTGTTCGTCATCTTATTCTATTGATGATAATGTAATTAAAGATTCGATTCGATCTGTAATTTGTTCTTTTATGATTCTTTTAACGAAAACGATAAATTGAATGGGAAGCGTCAGGCATTTATTATTGGTTTCATTCATGCACCACGTTGCTTTCGCTGGTTTTTATTTGTCTTCCCTTTTTTCCTCCTCTACCTTAATATTTCGCACTTTTATATGTATTTCACAATTCTAAAAAATAATGTATAATATTGTATTATATTATTTAAAGAATATAAAATAAGACTACATAACATAAATATATTTTTTATTTTTTCTTTGTGAAAATCATTATGTTGTTTGATTGTTGTACTTAATTCACATTTTTGCATAGATATTTGTGATAGATGAATAACTATATTTTTATTATCAATAAATAATATATATTTATTATATAATATAAGAAAAATGAAATTATTTACTTTTTAACAAACTTGTCTCATGTTGGGGACTCGGTTATAGACATATCATATTCGAATGAAACATTTTTACACTTATCAATCTTCTTAACAATTAAGAAACAAATCTGAATATCAAAACAATATCTCATACGATCTCTTTGTGAAATAACTGCTCTGAAGAAATTGAATTTATGCATAAAAAAAGACTGGAAATGGATGTGCATATGTGTTATCTAAGTCAGCTTTAAAAAAAACTATTTATAGTTCATATATCATTTATGTTCATCCTATTTTTTTGTCCATCATTTCTTAAACATCTTGAAATAAGTAATGCTAATTAATAATAAACTTTTTTCTCACAAAATAAAAATCAAATTTTGTTTAATTATCGCTTAATTTGTCTAACTGATATATGTATTTCTCAATTCTAAAAAAATAATGTATAATATTGTATTACATTATTTAAAGAATATAAAATATGACTACATAACATAAATATACTTTTTAAATTTTCTTTATGAAAATCATTATGTTGTTTGATTGTTGTACTTGATTCACATATTTGCATAGATATTTGTGATAGAAGAATAACTATATTTTTATTATCAGTAAATAATATATATATTGATTATATAATATAAGAAAAATAAAATTATTTACTTTTTAAACAAACTTGTCTCATGTTGGGGACTCGGTTATAGACATATCATATTCGAAGGAGACATTTTTACAGTTATCAATCTTCTTAACATTGAAAAAACAAATCTACATATCAAAACAATATCTCATATGATCTATTTATGGAATAACTACTCTGAAGAAATTGAATTTAGACATCAAAAAGGACTGGAAATGGATATGCAGATATGTTATCTAAGTCTGCTTCACAAAGTACTATTCATAGTTCATATATCATTAATGTACATCCTATTTTTTTGTCCACCATTTCTTAAACATCTTGAAATAACTGATGCTAATTAATAATAAACTTTTGCTGGAAAAAAAATCAAATTTGTCTTATTATCACTTAAATATTTTATTAATATGGTCTAAGAAACTTTTAAGTGATATCATAGTTTAATTTATTAGTTTTTTTGTTACTTTTTAGAGGTTTTTGTATTTAAGATCTTTTTTCATATTAAGCTTCTATTTCTTTCACATAATTGATATATATATATATATATATATATCATAAAAATTACCATCAAATCAGTTTTACTTATTTATTATTTTGTTTTAACGAAAATACACTTTTTAAATAATTTAATTTAAAATAAAATTATATATTAATTTGCTGTATTTTAACAATTTCATTGATTTAATTAATTTGTTTTGGTGGATAACTTAAAAAGTTTTCATATGAATCGGAGAAAGCAAGCTTATGTTGTTATATTATATTTATTTTATGTATATAGAATCTATATATAATGTTAGTTTAATAAAGAAAGAACATTATTTTTTTTTGTAACTTCAAAAACATACATTATTACAATTTGAAATGAATCAAAATTGAATAAAATGGTAATTAAATATTTGTAAATCTAATTGTTTAGTTGGATTCTCATGAAAAAAAAATCGATTGGTTAAACAAATGTTTCAAAAAAATTTGTGGTATTTTTTTGTCTATAAATTATAAAATTTATTGAATTAATATATTTAATTATTGCATCCTTAAATAATATTTTATTAAGACATTAGAAAAATATGTTTTGAGTTGTTTTGTCAAATTGTACAAAAATCTATGCTTTTTCATATTTGTAACTTCAAAAGATACATTATGACAATTTGAAATTAATCAAAATTGAATAAAATGGTAATTAAATATTTGTAAATCTAATTATTTTTTTTATCTTGTTTAGTTGGATTCTCATGAAAAAAATCGATAGGTTAAACAAATGTTTCAAAATTTGTTGTGTTATTGTTTTGTCTATAAATTACAAAATTTATTGAATTAATATATTTAATTATTACACCCTTAAATAATATTTTATTAAGACATTAGAGAAGTATGTTTTGAGTTGTTTTGTCAAAATTTTACAAAAATCTATGCTTTTTCATATTTGTCACGAAAATTTATATGTTAAACTTACTTTTACAAAATTCTTAACTTTGTCACGAAAAAAAAATCTATGCTTTTTCATATTTGTCAACGTTCTCACACTTTCTAAGAATATATTAGCTTAGTCACTTACTTATTTTTTTTTTACAAAACAAAGTATCGGAGTCTTGAAAGTTGAATTTATATTATTGTAAATGTACATAAGAGTTTGTGATTATATACTTAGTGGTTCTTGTATATGTGTCCAAGAATGTTTCAATGGCTTAGTGGTAACTGTCCTATATATATCATACTAACCCGGGTTCGATTCTCACCTTCGCGTAAAATATTTATTAAATTAAGTTTCAAAAATATGTTTAAAATTATAAATTATTTATTGTTGTATTTAAAACATTTTACTGAAATATTTTGGAATCTAGTGTATTAATTTTTGTATTTAAAAATAAATCTAGCTATTATTATTTTTTGTATTTAAATATTTTACTAAATCATTTTTAAATTTATGGTCATTCAATTTAGAAAATCAGATACAAAAATTAAATCTTATGTTATTCATGTTTGATAGATTCATACACTTCATTTAAAAAGAGTTTAAATTTAATTTAATTTGTAAACTATTGTAACAAATTTTATTATTATCTTCAAATTTTATAATTATTTTATGAATAATAAAATCCACAACAGACTTGTAGCCATCTTCACTTTTGCCCAAAACTATCGTCACATTTTTGAATTTTTTTCTCAAAACAAAACATTTTTGAATTTAATGTATGTTGACGTTAATTAATACAACTTTTTTTTGGTAATTTCTTACTAGTTTTTTTTTTAACTTAGCTTTCAGTTTTCGTTCTCTTGTGGCACCCCCTAAATACTTTTTTAATCCATCGCTTTTAAAATTGTACTTTTCATGTGTTTGTTAATTGCAAGGTTCCAGATTTTGTCCGTCTTGCATAGCCGACATCATTTATAAATGATTGCCACACAGTGTTTGAGTGTATACATTTCTTCGGCTTCATAAAAAAGATTTCTACACAAGTTAAAAGAAAAAGACTAAATTGTTTACTATATTATTGCAAAATTAAGGCAAATAAAATATATTTTTTTTTGCTAAAGATGTGAATATTATTACTAGAATGAAATTTGACTACAGATTGACTGAACCAAAATCTGCTAATTAAAGCTATTATGTTCATAAGATTTAGGTCCAGAGCAAATCACTAATACAGTAAGCAATGAAGCTAGTTTGAAACTTGAACAAGAGACAACATATATTATCCCTAACAAACCGCTTCCTAAAAAAAAAAAAAAAAAAAAACAAACAAACAAACCGCTTCCTGATCACCTAAGGCGACCAAGAGAATAGCTTCAAAGAGCAGTCTGGACTAACACACACCCGAAGGTGGCTCCATACTGTTTCGACGGAGGTGACTGGCTACGGCTCCGAAACACCACATGAGGAGAATGCCTAGCAAACAGACTCGCAACTAACAGAGTGGAAAGACTTAGTGTCCCGACATTCCAACCGTTGGAGGTAGAGAGTAAAGTCAAGGCAAATGCAGACGGTAAATTAACCTTCAACCAGCCACGAACCTACAAGATACGGTGGAGACATCGAGGGAAAACACAAAAGCTTCTACCGGAGGCAGATAAAATATTTATTTGTTTAAAATTAGTAAATTTATAAAAAGACAATTAAAAACAATAGTATTAGTTTAACATGATATTTATTTAAAAACGAAAAATGTAATACTTAAGTTAGAAGGTTTGTATTGGTGACACAAGATACTAAGGTTTGTATTTAACCAAAAAAATTGGTCTAATTAGCTTAGACTACAAGAAAACAAAAATCGTGATGTACATTGTTATCGGAGGAGATAATCAAACTGATGATAATGCAACTATGGTGGAAAGATATATTTATTAAATTGATGAATTAACAAATTGCTTTTATAAATGAAAATTAATAAGGGTAATATTATTAAAGGTATACCAAATGTGTGTTTTCTAAGGGTAATATTATTTCTTTTTAGTCGCTTTCTATTCGAGTTATTGACAAACATGGATGACTGACTAAGCTTCGCGTTGTATGCGGACAAGTAAAGACTACAGCTACGAAAACTTAACCCTATTATATCAATGACTTGTGTTTCATATTTACTTAAAAATATGACAACATACACGTACAGGTAATCAAATCACAGTTTTAGCATTGGTATTGGTATTGGACGGTATCAACGTATTAATGAAAACGGAAAACTAACAAGAGATTGTTTTCTGATCTAATTGACTAATTTATGTTGGCGCATCGATAGATTTATAACTGTTAGTATCTGATATAGACTATATCGTAAAGCATATAGATTATAAAATGTAAGTTATATGATTAAAATAACATAATAAACTGAGTTTTACTAGTTTAAATACACATGTAATTTCACATAATTTTATTGTTACAATGTACTAATAGTTTAACGAAATCTGGAGTACATTTTGTAACTAGAACTTATAAATGTAGATTAGATGTGTGGTTTGCCTGGGGTATCAAAAATCCTGTCTTCCCATCTTTTTGATGATATCAGATGTTACCCAAACTTGAAAAGTTGCATTAGAAAGCGTCTACACTTGCAAGACTTTTAACAAACATCTTTCATGAGTCTCAATTAGGGAAAAAAAAAACTACGGTCTAATGCCTGAAACCTTCCAAGCGTTGAGATAACTTTTGCGGTTCTGCAGTGACATCAATTCTCTGAATCAGTAAATCCTCTCATTGTGTATCGTCTTCTCCAGTTGGTTCAACCTGATGGTTCTGATTTGACCCTGCTTGTTTATCACCCACCACTCATGTTGTTGTTCAAGGTTACCACTCCATTTTTAAGGTTAAAGCAAGACACATGTTCATTGGAACTCATCAATGGGTTCACGCTTTCCCCAAGAAAGGGTTGTTTAATAGCAGAAGTTGCTCTTCATAGTCATCCACAAGGACCACAACAGAATCATCCGCAAGTCGAAACAATAGAGAGTTCATGTTTCAGTTATGTCAAAGAAAATGATTCATTTTGAGAAGTATATATAAAATTCAAACGTCAGAGCAAATTAAGTATTACAATACATAAAAACGAAAAGGGTGCAAAAAACTGGAAGGCCTTCAACACTTTAACACTGTCAAGAAGAAAGCTTTCCTCTTCTCTTGTCCCTCAGCAATACAACAAAACAAAAACAAACTACACTTTCTTCTGCAAAAAGCTTTAAGTTTTTTGGGATCTAAGCTCAGCTTGCGGTTTTCAGGGTTCGCATCACGTCTCCATCTTCTTGCTCCATCTGAAAGAGATAAGACAGGCACATAAGAAGATATAGACAACACAAAGTAACTCAACAATTCAACACAAAGTGTGAAATCTCACCTCAACAACTACTCTCTTCTTCTTCTTCTTTGATTTTCCAAGATCATCAGACTTTCTTGAATCTCTCTTTCCTTTTTTATGAATCACAACTTGCTCCTCACCATCATCGTTGTCTTCCTCCTCATCAGCTGAATCTATATTAGAAAAAATTGTGGCTTTGTAAATAATCCACCATGAGAAAGAAAGACCTTACCTGACTAAAAAACTCACAAGAGATGCAAATTTTGTATAATGAGTTTTACCATGTTCATCATCGTTGAAGTTAGACATCTTAGAGGGAAAACCAGAGAAATCTTCCATATCTTCCTCTTCTTCAAGCTCTTCATATCCTTCAACATATTCAATCTCTGGCTCCTGATAGTTCATTCAACAAAGAACATTTTAAACAAAGTGGAGTGCGGTTCTATGTCAACAAAACAGAGAAAATAACTCAATATCAATTTTTCCTGTACACGGTTAGATAAAAGTACCTCCTCTTCTTCCTCCTCCTCAACACCTTCTGCCAATTTCTTTTCTTCATCAAGAACCTTGTTCCACTCAAGCTCCGGGTAGTTGTATATGTCACCATAAATACCCTTCTTCAAACGCTCTAGCAACTCGGTCTCGATAGCCTGATCAGTCGAGAGAAATCATCTTATGAAGGAACAAAACAGAGACAAAAGCAAACAGACAATACACAAAAAGCGAAAATAGATAGGTGACCTTATCCAAGACTGCTGCTTTAACAGCCTTCTCCTCTCTTCTTAATTCTCTCTTGATATCCCTCCTTGGTGTCGTCATTATCTTCTCCCTATGAACCAAAACCAACACCATCAAACAATCAAAACCCAACAGAACTAGGAAGCTGCATATTACCAAAACAAGGACCAAACCTTGTCTTGAGAGCAAGTTTCCTCATACGAATACGCATCTGAGTCATTTTGGTCAGTCTTTGTTTGATCTTGTGCTGTAATAACTTAGGCCAATACAACTACAACAAAAATAAAACAGAATAAAAACCTCTACTCTTGTTGCATCAAGATATAATCAAATTTAAGCTCCAATTACCAAGTGCTTGTCAATGGTTTCAAGAGCCTTCTCGTAGTTTCTAGGCAACTTCACCCTCTCCCACAAGTTCTTAGGCATGTGGGCTCTCTCTATTGTCTTCATATACAAATAAAACACACCTAGACACACAAAAAATCAAAAGTTAATAGATTCAATCCAAATCAGACAAAACACGAAGTTAAACAAGGAAATGTCAAGTAGTAGTACCATCGTGGTCTCTAATGGTGGCGTAACGGCTGTTAGCAAGAGGACAAGAGCTTCGGTTGCAAATACCCGTTACGTTGTAAGGGTTTCTACAGAAGATTCCTGTTTCGATTCTACGAAGGTGGAGCAAGATATCTCAATCAGTACGAGAGTTCACAGAGGAAGTAGAAGTGAAGAGAAGAGCTTACTTGGCCATGTAACTGCAGTGCTTGTGTCTGATGACTTGCCATATGACCTCGTCGTGCTGCATCTTTCACGGTGGAGTTTTGAAATCCGGCGACGCAGGGATGGGATATTCGGACAAGAGAGGGGTTTTGCGAACTAGGGTTTCAAAATGAGGAGCTTTTTTTATTTTGTGTTCTGTAAGGAGTCTGTTTTCGCGAAGATGGGAAAATTGGAGGGTTATGCTGCAAATTTGAATAATTGTGATAGAGGCATCGTTTGGGCCTTCGATATAGCCCAAGCCCTTTTCTTTTGGGTATTTAGCAGTCATAAGATGCCATCATAGAATGAAGGTGTAAGCTGAGGATAACACAGAGGTAGTAAACAAAAGAGAACAGAGTTTCGTTAGGTAAACTGCGGGTCGTTTCAGTGTTTTAGACGGCAAGTAGTTTACACTAATTATAAGGAAACGGCATGTATTGCGTGAACCAGTAGTATGAACTATGATGTTAAGAATGATTTATAGTTGTTGCACCTTTTTACACAATTTTCTATCATTACATTTCTTCATGACCATCAAAAACATACTCATGACACTATTTTATGAACTGTATTGCATCTGTAAGCTTAGATGATGATCAATCATACAACAGCATCGGCTTGTCTCTTAGTCAATCTCGCGTATAACCCATCTTTGCTCATAAGCTCTTCGTGATTGCCCATCTGTTGTGCACACAAAACATAACAGTTAAAATTACAGAGATCAATGGTTTCAATGAACTGAACAAAATCAGTTACCTCAACGACTCGTCCACTGTCCATAGCCACTATTCTATCCGCAGCTTTAATTGTAGAAAGTCTGAAGGAACATAATGTTGAAGATGTCATTAAACCAATCATCAAAACATGTCGGTGTAAGAAAAAGATACCTGTGTGCTATCACTATGACACTTCTCTTTGTTGCTGTGTCGCTTCCGATAGAACGAAGTACTCCCTGGAAGAGACAAAGGGTTGAGACTTCATGCATTTTAACTAATGTTTCTTTTAGGCACTAGAGTGGATTTTACCTTAACGTTGTGTTCGCTCTCTGCATCAAGTGCACTTGTGGCTTCATCTAGGATGAGTATTTTAGGATCTCTAAGGATGGCACGAGCAATGGCAATCCGCTGTTTCTGCCCTCCACTGAGTAAATCATCATCAACAATTGTGTTGTACCCATTGGGAAGCGCTGTGATGAAGTCATGTGCATAGGCTTGTTTTGCAGCCCATACTATATCTTCTTGCGTTACATTCCGATCACATCCGTACTTGATGTTGGAACCGATGTCTGTGCGGAAGAGTTTTGGTTCCTGCCCCACGTATCCGATTCTTTGCCTTAGCCACTTGACATCCAAATCTTGCAAAGGAACCCCATCCAGTAGAATCTGGAATTCAAAGAGGAAGCCTTAAGGAAGGAAACGCTTAAAAAGGTTGTTTTACAGTTAGTTTGAATAACCTACCTGACCGCTTTTTGGTTCGTACAGTTGCAGCAAAAGACTAACCACTGTGCTTTTGCCACTGCCACTTAGACCAACCTGAACACAACAGATTTGTAAACAAATCACTTCCGATACATTCTAAGTAAATCATCAGTGCCAACGTCGGACTACTTTTGAGATAAATACTTACGATTGCTACCACTTCCCCAGGACGCACGGAAATGCTCAAGTTTTGAAGCACTGCCACCTGAGATATTTACATATGATATGATTTGTTTAGACACTGAAAATTTGGTTCAAGGATATCCACACAAAAGCGGAAAGTTAGAGGTAACAGGTTAGACTGCAAAAGTTTCAACATAAATGCAGTCACACCTCTTCTCTTGAAGGGTAGGAGAACGACACATTTACAAACTCGATATGTCCTGTCAGTCTCTGCAGTCTCGTTCCTGCAAAAAGTTGATAAATAAAAATACATTACATGGTCAAGGCAGGAAAAGAAGTCCAAAGTGATCTACTCGGTGGTTCATCATTGAAGAGGTTTGACTCTTAAGGGTTATCAACGGATTACAACCAAACTCAAGCTCCCATCAATCTCAAAAATGGTCAACATATTTATAAAATATACTGCTCTTTGCCAAAAAAAAAACGGAACCTTACCTTTGGATATGAATTGATCACTTGGCCTGAGATCCATCATTTGGAAGACCTTTTCACTCGCTCCAACTGATTGCATCAAATTCGATAAATTATCTCCTACCCACCATGTTGCATAGATTAACCATTCACTATATAACAGAAACTTTGTCAGCTTTTCTGCTGTTATTTGACCGGCTAAGATAGACACTCCTCCAACCAATACAGCAATAATCTATAAAAGAAACAAATGATGGATCTTGTCACATTCTTAGCATGAGCATCATCAAGGGTGAATGTACTTATGCAAAACAGGGTTATATGCGAGGAACCTGAGTGGCGTGGTATAAAGTGTTGAAGCTCCAATTCCAAATACCATATGCAGCACTCTGTCTCAAACTTACATCGGCCATTTTCTGAAGCCAGTGATTATACCTTTCAACAACAGAAGGAGATAAAATTTATGTCAGGACGTAAACAGAACCTGTTCTTGAAACAGAATGGGCCTACGCAAAATTTCACCAGAAACAAAAGATCAAGAGACTTTCAAGGGTTTCATGGTATCACATTGCACCTTTTAAGCTCTTGCTTCTCAGTCCCATATACACGAACAGTTCTCATCAAAGAGTATGTCTCTTGAGCGACCTTGCAGATCCAGAGAGCAGTTATAAGCAAAGAATTAATTGCATAAGACACATATCAGGATAATACATCTTGACAAAAAATGAAGATAAAGAGTTTCAAAGCAATCTACTTCATTTGCAGAAGCTGTGATCTCCTGAATTAGCTTCGCTGTCTTCTTTTGGTACCTACAACATTAGCAGATGCCACTTTATTTTCCTACTATGCATACGTATCAGTTGAGCAGCCAGGTGAATCATCTAATAAAAAAAAAACAAAGTAATAGCAGAAACTCACATCCCGTAAACAAACATAACCGCTGCCAAAGTACAACAAATCACCAATGTGCAGACACCAAGGGGCCAGGACAGGATCAACAAATAAACTAAAGCCCCTGTACCCTAAAAGAAAGAAGGTAAACATACAGATACATGTCAATCATGCACCAAGCACGCTTTAGGCGAGATGTAACTTATTATTGATAAGAAGAAGACCTGAAGAACATTGCGAAATATCATGTTCAGATCATTTCCAATGACCCTCGAGACTTGCTGACAGTCCGACCCTAGTCTGCTTGTTAAGTCACCAACAGTTTGAGAGTCGAAAAAGGATATATCCTGTTCAATGCTCAGTTAAGTTAGCAAGAGTAATTTAAAATATTAAAGGTAAACCAAGTTTTAAGAATTATAGAACAGCAAAGAACTTTCACGACCTGGAGGAGAAGAGTGGAGTATAGCGTTTCCCTCATTCGTTTCACCTACAGAGTAGAACGAGACCCATCACTCTTGAGGAGATTAAAACCACAAATAGAAAGGGAAGTGCGAACTAAACTCACAAGTATCATGTTAGCAATCCCAAAGAAGCATCCTCGTATGCCACTAGAATCAAGAATTGAACAAAGAGTTGCGTGAGGAGGTCCACAATATCAAAAGGTAGAACATTTTGTAAAAGACTCTCAAAAAGAGGAAACTGATAAGACAGCAAGAACAACCCTCTAAAAAAAAAAAAAAAAACAGGGACAAGCATTTGACCATACAAGATGTTGACCTGCAAATGCCTGAAGTAACACAAAGCACAATCAAGAGCTTGACATTCCGATGAAACACAGTGATATCACCACTTTGAGCCGAGAATATCGAAGCCGTCAAGAAATGTGGAATAGATATCTCTGAAAGCTGAAACAGGCAGAGAGTAAAACAAAGATAAGGCAAGGAAAGATTCTAATTCTGATTCTGAATATAACACATGGCCGTTCCTGAAACTTAGGGGGTCTAGACACAATTATCGACTGGAAGTAAATTATCTATCAATATTTTAAAATTAATTCGGTAGACTAATGAATGATCTATATACATATAAGCTAAATCATTTTGTGAGTCCAAGCGAATGTTTCATTCTGCTTGTAGCTTTCTTCTCTACAACTACACATATATATATAGTTATATACTCAGCTTAACCAGTTTCAATCCTACAAAGCTAGTCTCAATGCACTCCACGAGAGGAGCTAAAGTCAACGAAGCAACATGAATAAGGAAGAAGCCAGCCACGCACCGCAGCTACGATGAGAGTGGAAAACGCAGCGAAGATAACCCAACGATCCTCAGCCACAAGCTCCCAGATCCGAGTTAGCGCACGCCACACAGTCACCGGCTCGGCTACGAACCTACTATCGACTTCTTCCGAGAATCTCCACCAGCTTCCGCCTGGCAATATCGACCGGAGGAAGCCAACAAAGTGCCGGATTCTCTCCGGAAACGAAACGGAGTCTCCTTCTCCTTGGTAATACTCCGAGCTTCCCACTGCTGCTCCATTCACCGTCGAGCAGTTAACCGGAGATAACCGGTGGTTTCTAATGGAGAATTGAAGAGAAAATGATTGTTTCGGTTTGAATCGGAGATTCTTCCTTTTGATGTCACTGGTGGCGATAATGGAGCACCGTCGGTGGAGGGAGATGTGGATGGGGCGGCGACTCGTGCAGCCGAGTACCTGAAGAGCCATGAAACGACGTCGTGAGACGAAGAAAGCTCCACGACTTGGAGGAGAAGACAGAAATGAAACGCGTCGTTTTGGGAAATTGAACAAGGACGTAACGCAAGGAAGCTACGTATCATCCAAGACGATCCACAAAACCCGCGGTGGGGCCCATGGAGATCCACCACCGAGTTCATCAGCCACAAGGGGAGCCGGCGCGTGACAAATGGCGCGTGGAGATTCAATCATGTGGTGTTGATCTCTTCGTCTTTGAACGAACGTCGTTTCAAGAGCACGTTTGAAAATGAAGGGATATTATTATTGGGCTCATATCTTATTAGGCCCATACCACTTGAAAGCCCAGGTAAAATATGTAAATCCTAGCTGAAGTGAACTTTCCTATTCGAACGACGTCGTTTCAATAGCAAAGTTGAAAATGAAAAAGAGATATTATTATTGGGCTTATATCATATTAGGCCCAGCTAAAAGACCTAAACCCTACGAAAGCTGAAGAGAGTGAGTCACTTTATAACTCTACTCTTCTTGAAACCCTAGCCGCAGGAGAAAACCTCGAGAGGAGTCACTGATCGGCGGAAATGACGACGAGATTCAAGAAGAACAGGAAGAAGCGCGGCCACGTCAGCGCCGGACACGGTCGTATCGGAAAGCATCGCAAGCATCCCGGAGGTCGCGGTAACGCCGGAGGTATGCACCACCACAGGATCCTCTTCGACAAGTACCATCCCGGTTACTTCGGTAAGGTCGGTATGCGGTACTTCCACAAGCTCCGCAACAAGTTCTACTGCCCGATCGTAAACCTCGACAGGCTGTGGTCGCTCGTCCCTGAGGACGTGAAGGCGAAGTCGACGAAGGATAAGGTGCCGTTGATCGACGTGACGCAGCACGGGTTCTTCAAGGTGTTGGGGAAAGGTCATTTGCCTGAGAACAAGCCTTTTGTTGTGAAGGCGAAGCTTATCTCGAAGACGGCGGAGAAGAAGATTAAGGAAGCTGGTGGTGCTGTTGTGCTCACTGCTTAGGTTTTATCGAAATTTTATCTTTCCGTTTTTATTTTATTGTTGGATGTTTTTAGTAATGAATCTTTGTCGGAATTTTTTAAGTGGTTTTATGACATTGAGATATGCATGTTTTGAACATGTTTGGGTGTTACCTGCATTTCTGTTGCATATTGTGAATTTGCTTCGGACATATGTTCGTTATAATGGCTGTCTAGATTGAATTTTGATCGGTTACGCGTGGTGTGATTAGTTGTGGAGTCGCATTAGCTGCTAGAGTATTAAACTGTGTTCATTGTCAAGAGCATGGAACTCTGAAGCCATAGGGAGACGCAATTTTGAAATATGGCCAAATACTACTCTATGAGCGTAGTGAATCTTGTGATGGAGACTCAGCGAATAGCTTGTAATGCACGCCACTTATTAGCTTTGGTGCAGAAAGCTAATCGCCTAGTTTCAACAGTTACACTCTTAACTCGCATAAATCTAAAATCGAAATCAAACTTTATTGCATAAATCCTTTTGTTTCTTTTCTTGTCGATTACTCTAACATGGTCTACATATGGAAAAAATAGAAACTTTGGTAGAATTAAGAAAATAGAGATAGAACTCTTAATAAGTTAGAGCTTTACTCTGGCCGTGAAAAGCTGCTCGTTTCATCTGTTTCTTGCTAGGTTATGGTTTTGAGATAATCCTTCTCCCACCAAGTAATAGGGCGTGATGTTTTTCATTACTCTTACATTTCCGCCTTCTGCTGCTGCCTTTAAGTACCATTTATTCTGACAAACATAGCATCATCAGTTTCCGTTACTTTCCATTGAATGTGTACAGCCATAAATATCAGCAGAGCCGGTGACAAAGTTGTTGTTATATGTATTACTTAAGCCAATGGTCAAAGGGAATGAATTCATTGATTTATTGTCTATGAGATATAAAGTTCAATGAATTCAAAGGGAATCAAACAAATTAACAGACATACTTGCCACTCAAGGCATCCCAGCAAACTTATCCTTCTTATTCAATTCGTATGTGCCTAGTGTAATAAACAATGCAATCATTGCTAGTTGTGACTATACTTGTCCAGCAATATACTTCCGTTGGAGAAATTAAAAAAAGAAAAGACATTAAGGTTAACTATGCTGACAAAAAAAACTATTGATAGATATTTAGAATTATGTGGATTTTGCTTTTTAATTAACTATGCAACTTGTAATTGTATAATTATCAGCGTTTTAAAAATTAATTATACAAATTAAGGGTAACTCTGTCAAAATAATGATATCTTTACTCCTAATGTATTTTTAATTATGAGTTTTGGGAAAATTTTAAAAGAGGGAACCTATAAATATCTTCTTTTCTGATTTTTCCTCTGCAAATCCCTTCTGCTGTCTTCCTTGTTCGATTTGAGTTTCAATAGGTATATATCGTCCCCACCACCTTCCTTTGCTGGATTAATTCTTCGGATAAATGTTTCGACTTGCTTGTTGAGTGTTTGGCATTCTGAATAAAGTCTATGTGGATCTTTGTGAATTTTCTTTTCTAGGGTTTTCAGACAGATCAGATGGCTTCAGGTTCAGAGAAAACTCTTCCTTGTCCAGGTACTTTTGTTGTCTTGATCTAAAGCGTACTAGTCACATGCGATTATTGTGTAGTAAGATTCGGTGGTTTTGTTTCTTCTTCTCGGCAGATTCGAGTAAAATTACCTCGCCTGCCCTTAAATTCGATGCTTTGGATTTCCCAGCCATGAAGGCTATGGAAGATTTCGAGGTAACTTCTCTTTTCTTTTCATTCTTACATGTTTTGTTTTGGGTTATTGAAAGGTTTCATTCTTTGATGGTTTATTGTGTCTACTTGGCTTAAAACACCAGACTTGTGCGAGAGAACATGGTGAGAAAATGCGTGAGGATCCTGCATATATCCTGGAGCTTAGCAGATGTAATCCAGGCGCTAAGTTTGATCAAGAACAGTTGAGCAACATGGGGCAAATGTTTCAGCGCCTTCAGGATCACGCGCGGCAGGTACTAGTGCATTATTATAAGCTCGACGATGATGATGATGATCCGGATGATAATTTCGTTTTCTTTGTCTCAGGATCCTCGTGCGTCTTTCGAGAATCTCGGGAAACCTGGAGCACTGGAGGAATTTGCTGAGCGTGTTGCCCAAATTAGAAAAGATCCTGAAGTTGAACCCATTCTAGCTGAGTTAGACGCTTGTCCTGCTGCTCTCTTGAAGTTTGTGGATGACAAACAAGTGTTGAAAAAGCTTGGAAAATCAATGCTTAGGTCTCAGGTAAAAGACCTCTCTGTCTTGTCCTTTCGTTTGGCATTATTGCTCAAAGCTTTTAACTCACTACCCTTCCAACAGGGTCTGAACTATGATGATGATGATGAAGAACTTGTCTCTGAGGGAAGAAAAGCCCTCAAGATTGCTTTTGGGTATGCCAAGGTACCTCTCTCGATAAACTTTTTCATGTCTTTACAAACTTTGACATATTAACTAGGAGGCTGATAATCACTATTAATCTTAATCTATCGTCAATTACATGTCTTTTTAATCACAGATGAAATGCTTCAAAGTTCTTCTGGATGCTGAAAGGAAAAAGGCCAATAAGGTTGAGAGGAAAAAGAAGACAACATCTCATCATGCTTCTAGAAAAGGAAAGACAAAGCGTTCAAACATTCTTTCAAACAAGGGTGATGATGTGTAAGCTTGCAACAAACCAAAAAAACTCTGTTTTAGATATGGTTATGTGTTCTGTATATTCATGTATCATTTTTGTTTTTGTTTTTGTTTTTGTTTTTGTAGGGCACTAAAAAACTCAGAAAGTCAAATTCCGACCACTGAGCTGGATGATTCCAGCTCCATGTGTTGAAGCTGATTCAGATGGACCATTGCGCTTAAGGGATGGATCTAGAGTACTATTACTAGGATTTGTTAATTTCATTTTTTAAACTGCTTAGAACATTGTTAGATTTTTCTTAAAAACTTGACAGTTTTAGAAACTTATTGGTGGTTATTTCATCAAGAGGTAGTGGATTAGTGAGAAGTATATCTAAATTTCTTTGACATACCGCACCTGTAGACTCAATTGCTACATTCTCGAATTTTGTTGAAAGCTTCCTAATCCATCTTGCCAAATTCTGATATAAAAATTATGATCACCTGTGTCAAATGCATCAAAATTGAGATGTCAACCAATAATAGTGTGTAAATTAACTGAGGGTTATGTGTGATCCACGATAATGTGAATATTAATAGAGGGTAACGTGTGAGCCACGACAATGTCCTATAAGGTATAGGAAGTGAACACTATTAGAGAGCTCAAATGGTTGAGGGCAGAGTTTAATCTCGTTTGGTTTTTGTTAGCGAATTTGTGTCTTGAGCCTTGTAGACAGTGTTTAGACAATGCTTTTGCTTCCATGATTATGGGATCAAGACATTCAACAAAACATTCTTATCTCATTCAAAACAAGAGATACATTCTTTAATTGACCAGAGCAACGATCCAATAGAAAAAGCAAGAAAAGTGTTTAAGTGGGTGTTATTGATACATGCAGTGAAATCGAACGGTGAAAAAGAAAAGTTGGAGAAAGCTGAAGACTGAAGTACAAGTCTGCAGGCTTTAAAAAATAAAAACCTTTAAATGTCCCTCCCATACTACATTTACAAAAGGATTTTGTCCCATTTTCCATTTTAGATGAAGATACTAGAAGATATGAAGCTACTATAAAAAAAAACCTTTTGACTTTTTTCCAATAATAATAAACTATAAACGACAAGTCTCCTGTTTCTTTTTCAATCATTCACACAAGAAACTCATCTCTTGTTTCTTTCTCTTTCTGGCAACATCAATGACAATAGTCGTTGTTGAGGTCACCCGAGTCATCCCCGCCGCTGACTCGGTCCCAAACTCGCCCAACTCGCTCAAATTTCCGTTGACTTTCTTCGATCTACCATGGCTACGATTCAACCCAGTCAAACGAGTCTTCTTCTACAGTCTCGCCGAGTCAACTCGTGAGAATTTCCACTCCTTCATCCTCCCCAAGCTCAAACTCTCCCTTTCCCTCGTCCTCGCCAGCTACCTCCCTCTCTCCGGCCGCATCACCTGGGACCCAAACGACCCCGCACCGAGCATCGTCGTCTCTTCAAACGACGCCGTGTCGTTGACCGTCGCCGAGAGCGAAGCTGATTTTTCCTTTCTTTCCGGCTATGGTCAACGTCCAGTGACCGAGTTACACACCTTGGTGCCCGAGTTAACCTTTTCTGATGACTCAGCAACGGTTTACTCTCTGCAGATCACGTTGTTCCCTAACCACGGATTCTCCATCGGCTTCGCAGCACACCATGCAGTTTTCGACGGAAAAACGGCAACCATGTTCGTTAAAGCTTGGGCCCACTTGTGCAAACAACACTTAGAAAAAGAGAACAAAGTCAACTCTCTTCTTCCGGAGAATCTAACTCCATCTCTTGACCGGTCGTGGCTCAACGGTCTAACCGAAGTCAACGAGAAGATGGTCGAGGTTGTTACAACTATGAAAGGGAGAAGCCTATGTCCGATTCCCGCCAAGGAACTCGAAGACGACGTCGTTCTATCCACGCTCGTGCTGTCTCGTGATGACGTGGAGAGACTCCGGGAGAGAGTCAAAAGTCAATATCAGAAGCTCCACTTGTCTACTTTTGTCATCGCGTACGCCTACGTGTGGACATGCCTTGTGAAGGCGCGTGGAGGAGACATGGAGAGATACGTGACGTTCTTGTTTATGGGAGACTTCAGAGAGCGGTTGGACCCACCGCTTCCGGCGACCTACTTTGGGAACTGCGTGTTTCCGGCGGGTAGCTACAAACGCAAGGCGGCGGAATTTGGGGAGGAGAGAGGGTTTTTGACGGCGGTGGAGATCCTCTGTGAACTGGTGAAAGGCTTGAGTTCACGGAAGATAGAAACGATTGTGGAGGAGTTTAGGGCTATATTCAGTTGCAAGGGCGAGAGCTCACAGTTCGGGACGGTAGCTGGATCGACCCGGTTGGGAGTATACGAGTCGGATTTCGGGTGGGGAAGACCGGTTAAGAGTGATGTTATCTCTATCGAAGGAGAGAAAATCTCAATGGGAGAGAGACGTGACGGATCAGGTGGCGTCGAGATTGGAGTGTGTCTGAAGAAGTCTGAAATGGACAAGGTCATTGCTCTGTTCAACAATGGTTTACAAAACTAAACGCCTTTCTTTGTTCCTACAAAGTTTCAATAAGGCAAGATCATTGAGTTGTGAGCTTTTGGTCTCCAAGCTTTCAATAAGGCAAGATTACCTTCTGTATCGGTTTGGTCTCCAAGTATTCTCGTCTCTTCGGATTTGATCTTCACATACTCTCGTCGAAGCTTGTCTTCGTACCTGGAATATATCAAAAACTCGTGTGATCTCTCTATGCATACCAAAAACTTCACCTAATGTAGTATTGATAACAAAAAAAAACTAAGAAGGTATATAGTTAAATCCCTTACCAAAGCTTCTCTGCAAGGTTGTTCCTAATTAACAAAAACAATAGCGTTAAATCTTATGTTATAACATAAATATATTAGCGAAGCAAATCTTTACTTGGGTCGGAAAGGGTATGGAACAGCTATCTCAGCCTTGTACAGAAAATACTTAGGAAAGAGTAGTTTCTTGTATTGTAGCGCCTGCAATAAAAAGATTTTAATCCGCAATCTTACTTTCATAAGTATAAAAACTCTTGTGATTTCTCCATGTATAAAAAAACTAATAGCGTTAATCGTCACACAATGTAGTAAAAAAAAAACTCAAGAGGTAAAAACTTAAATCCCCAAAAAAAAAAAAAAAAAAAAAAACTTAAATCCCTTACCAAACCCTTATGATATATGCAATACCTAATCAACGAAAAATAATAACCTTAATCTTTGTAATAGCATCAAAACTCTAGCAATAAGTTACAACCAGTGTTTCATAAACAAATCTCTTAAACATAAATCAATTTACTTGAGTGGATTTAGTGGAAGGTATGTAACTCCCCTATCACTCTATCAGCCACATCAAGATATATCTCACAGTCGTGCAAATACTCGCCGTTCTTCTCTTGCAGCGCCTACATGATAATAGATTTAATCATTAGAAAATTAATATACTATATCATCTTAATACTTTACTCAATCCAGGCCAAAATTAGACTATACCAAACCGTAATCAGATTGCTTACTCCTGTCTATGGAATCTTCTTCTTTTTTTTAATCAACAAAAAGCTCTAAAAGAAGTTATACTAAAAAAAAAGATACATTGATAATGACATGGCAACTTCCTACTGGTAGGACAGCATCAATGAATAAAGTTTCGTTTCGTAGCACATAAGGAAGAAGCTACTGCTGACGTGTCAAATACTGATTGGCTTGACTGCATGAGCACATGACGAAGTCAAACACCTGCACTCGGTCATGGAAGAATCAAATGGCGTACTTTTGTAAATCAAACGTTATTTTCCCCTTATAAAAGTCCTCTCTTAAAGCCTTTTATCTCTTTCAAACTTGTTCTTCGGCGTTATCCCCTTGTGATGTAGATAGATATTTAGAATAAATATCTTAATTATTTAGTGTTTTATTTATTATTTGAATAATTATCTTTATTGTTTTAGGGTTTTATGGTTTTCTTATATATATCCGTTTAGGCTTAAGATTGTATTCAGTTTATGATTTGATTAATAAAATTGAGAATTCTCTCTTTGTTGTTCCTTGATTTCGGTGGATCATTGGTGATCTCAACGAATTTAAGAAGACATTGATCTTAGGCATTCTTAGACTAAATAAGATCTTTGTGATTATCCTAGTTTTCCGGGTATTCTAAGAATCAACGGATCTCTAATTCTATCTTATAAAGCTTCCGCTACATCAGGTGGTATCAGAGCTGCGTCTCTTTGGTTTTTCAATCGAAGAACGATTCTGGATGTCATGGTGAGTATAAGCATTTATTCTATCCTGGACGAAAGTCCTTTTGTTGTGAAAGAAGAGAACCATGAGATCTATCGAGAGATCTATGGTGATCCAATCTATGATATATATGAAGACGATGTCCTTCATATTGACTTTATTTTCAAAGAGGGTTCCATTGAAATTTCGCGTGCAAAGTTAGGGCAAAATCGTATTTGTGAAGATTTTCTGCAGAATCTTAATTATCTGTCAAGTGCAAATTTTGTGCGAAAACGGATTTGTGAATATTCAAGTTACAAACAGATCAGTGCAAAAATCGTGCAAAACATGCTATTGAAGATTCGAGGAAGAGTTTTTCTTGGAAAACGTTTTGGATTCGAAGACTACGATCAAGATTCGAGGACGAATCTTTTCCAACCCGGAGAGAATGATGTAGATAGATATTTAGAATAAATATCTTAATTATTTAGTGTTTTATTTATTATTTGAATAATTATCTTTATTGTTTTAGGGTTTTATGGTTTTCTTATATATAGCCGTTTAGGCTTAAGATTGTATTCAGTTTATGATTTGATTAATAAAATTGAGAATTCTCTCTTTGTTGTTCCTTGATTTCGGTAGATCATTGGTGATCTCAACGAATTTAAGAAGACATTGATCTTAGGCATTCTTAGACTAAATAAGATCTTTGTGATTATCCTAGTTTTCCGGGTATTCTAAGAATCAACGGATCTCTAATTCTATCTTATAAAGCTTCCGCTACATCACCTTGTTCTACAGAGGTACTTTATTGTTGGCTCGTCGTTAAGAGAGATCATCAAGTGTTGGCAGGCTATAACCTCTGTGTTTGGATAAGTTTTTAAGACTCTTTCAACGTCTCCTAGTGGGTTGTGCGGTAAAGCAAGATGGGTATGGGTTTTGCCAAGCTTGTTAGCAGTCTCTTTGCAAAGAAGGAGATGCGACTACTGATGGTTGGTCTTGATGCTGCTGGTAAGACCACTATTCTTTACAAGCTCAAGCTCGGAGAGATTGTCACCACCATCCCCACTATTGGTATAAGCTAGTTTTTTATTTAATTTGTGATTATGAGTATAATAAAATTTAGGATTAAACCAATAACTATCTATATTCTTCCAGGTTTCAACGTGGAAACTGTGGAGTACAGGAACATCAGTTTCACAGTGTGGGATGTCGGGGGTCAAGACAAGGTATGATCGCCACTTCTGTTGATTCTTGTCTGATTGTTGTGTATAAGTAAATCTCTTTTGTTTGTTTTCAGATCCGTCCCTTGTGGAAGTACTACTTCCGGAACACTCAGGGTCTGATCTTTGTTGTGGACAGCAACGACAGAGACAGAATTGGGGAGGCTAGAGATGAACTGCATAGGATGCTCAATGAGGTCCATATCGAATCTTCTTTTTTTCATCATACCCCATTTAGAAAGTCTTACCAACTCTAGTCCTGGTTTCTTTTTTTATAGGACGAGCTGCGTGATGCTGTGTTGCTTGTGTTTGCCAACAAGCAAGATCTTCCAATTGCGATGAATGCAGCTGAAATCACAGATAAGCTTGGCCTTCACACCTTGCGTCAGCGTCACTGGTAAATAAACATCTCAACAAGTCTCTGAAAATCAAAACATTTCAATTGTCTTAATATTTTATGTCTTTGTTTGCGTTTGCAATCTACAAGGTACATTCAGAGCACATGCGCCACTTCAGGTGAAGGACTGTACGAAGGTCTCGAATGGCTGTCCAATAACATCCGTGGCAAGGTAACATAAGTTTTGAAAACACAATCAGTTGCTTTTTTTTTTCTTATTCTCTGATCCTCTATGTTCCTCTAACGCAGGCGTAATGAAGAAAAAACTGCATTGCATCGAGATGCTTCTTCCTGCTGTGTGTGTGTGTGTTGGGGTAATATCTGGATGCAAGAGAAGATTGTAGATATTATTATATGAACCGTTTTTATATTGGGTATGTGAATGGTCTGATTGTACAAGTACATGTCTTGTATGGTTATTGCTTTCGTTGTACTTAAATAAAACATGGATTGATGATTGAATGTTACTGCTTTCTTGTTACTGCACAAGTATTTTCGCTGTCACCTTTGATGCGACCTTCCCTTTACCTACAGTGCACAGGTCATACTCCTCCAAGTGATTTCGGTTTCAAACGATCACACATATGTTGCTCCACAAACAAATGCTCAACTGTCCAGATTCCTTCGAAATTCGTGAACCCGCTCTTCACTAGGTTGTATCTCATCTACAAAAAAAACAAAACAAAAACAAATTCCCCTTCATAAACACTTAAAACAATCTTAAGACTTTTGTTGTGGTCTTACCGAGTGGTCTGCTCGGTTTTGTTCCACCAAGACATGAACTGGGATAGTTAGTGACCACTATAGAAACCTCCACAAAGCTGCTTGTTCTACCTCCACTGCTTGCTTTAACCCTTCATCTACTACTATTTTCAGCGATAGTACTTCCTGCAAATGTGATCACAATCTCGGTATTTTTTAGGCTGATGAATCTCGAGTGGAGAAGAAGGTAATATACACAAGTAACTACAGAAGCATTGTTGATGACAAACAATAAAAAAACAAACCCACATTACTTTTCTATCAAAGAAAACAATAGACAAACGGATATTTTCCACAAAAGCAAGTAATATGTAATTATGTATCTTGAATTTTTTTTTAAATAACACTATGTCTTGCATAAACGTTATTTATAGAGAATCATCGTAGAGAAGAGTGATAGAGCTATTAATTCATAGGCCAAAAACACTCTTAAATATCACAGAGCTCCCAAAAGCACAATCAAAGCCAAACCCACCAAACAAAATATGGCAGATCAACAACAACAGTTCCAGCAACCTCTTGTTGTGTATCCATCTTCCTCTTCCTCTTCTTCTTCATCATCATCATCATCCTCTTATGCACCTCCCTCGTCCTCTGGTTCAAGTGTCTCATTCGGTACTGCGTTCATAGTTCTAGCTGCAATCCTTGTCTTAGCAGCACTGGCTTGTGTGTTTGGAAGGCTATGCAACCGCGGACGCAAGGATCACAAAAACAACAACAAACCTTCAAAGCATGAGAAACCGTCGTCAAAGAAGAGCCGTGAGATCAGACCTGTGGAACGTGAGCCGAGAGAGGGACGTGATGATTTGGAGTTTGGGTTTGATATAAAGCGTCCCGGTCCAATGAGCAAACCCTCTGGTCGAAACGGAGGAGATATTGAGCTTGGGTTTGATAACAAGAGAATTGAAGAGGAGGAGGAAAGAAAGGACCACCTCCGGTTAATAAACATAGAGCAAGGTTCAAGTGATGGGAAAAATATATTTTGACCTCAGAGACGGTGGCTCCGACATTAATCTCCGGTCAGGACAAATGATCTACATAAGACAAGTGACTTACTCAAGCTTTTTTTTTTTTTTTTGAGCAACACTCAAGCTTGTTTAACTTTGTCTTTTTCTTCTTTGTTTATGAATTATGGTTTATGTTTTTTTTTTTCTGTCGATTGGTATATTGTTTCGTATGGGTATGGCCGTATGGCACTTTAAAATTAGATCAAGTTATATATGAAAAGCAAATGGAAAAAAATTAGATGACAAGTAATACTACAGGCCCAATCTAAAAAAAAAAGATGTTGCATATCAGAACACAAGCAAGATTAAAATCACTCCTTTAGAACTGCTATGAGTTTTTTTTTTTTTTCTTGTTCTGAGATATAATAAGTCTTTTGAGCCAAACGGCCATGGAGCAAAACTAAAGGTAACTAAATATGATGATTTTGTTTTACCCACATAATAATTAGACCATACTTTAAAAATACCAATAAAAATAGTTAGGCGTGTGTCAATATTATTGGACATATTTCAAAATTGACGTAGTCTATAACCAATAACATGTATTTCATATAAAAAATTCTTGGTAAATATAATAAAAACATGATACAATCGAGTGAAATGAGTTAGAGTTGCGTCGAAAATAATGTGATCTCTTCACACAATACATGAATTATGTTTTTTAATTGATTTCGCGAATTTTATTTTCCTTTAAAACTTTTTTGAGTTCTGATTCTTCTAACAATCTGATTATGTTTCTAATTCTTGGTTTGATACGAAAACTCTATAAAAAATAATATTTTTTTAAAATAAAGATCCAACTTTATGTGTAGCGTTTTTCACCTGAATTTCTTTAATTCATAACCAATCACCATTATTTGTTTCTTTCGTATGCATAAACCTCAATCATGGTCAAGTTCGGCAAGGTACAAAACTTTTAATTTCTCAAAACATTATAATTCTGACATTTTAGTTGATGTGAATCTTAATGATTTTGCAATTTATCTCTTTTAACATGATATTATTCTGTACTTGGCAAGAGAGAACTTCAATTCACTTATACAACATGTAAAAATGGAGAAACTAAAAATGGGTTGATTAAAAAAATTAGTGTGTGAACACATTAAATTGATGCGATAAATTTAAAAAAATTAGTGTGTGAACACCTTAATTGTTAAATGATTACGAGACTGACACATAAACATTCTAAAGTTGAAATGATTGTGAAGCTGACAAGTGTCAATGTATGTGTGAACACATTTTTTGTAAATGTTTCTCTATTAATATACCGGGATAAATTGTATTCCAATATTTGAGCTTATAAAGTTACGTGAGCTACAAGTTAGTTGTGCCTTCATCATTCGATGGTTTCTAGAAGATTTAATAAAGGAGGGAGAATTATCTTCTTATTGTAGGCTTTTGGATATTTCTTTGAACAAACAAAGATCTGAAGTAGAAAACTATCTCTAAGAACTCTTAACTAGGTGGACAGCGGCCTGCTTGATCACCAGGTTCCGTATTATCTCACTTACCTACGATGTTCCAAAAAATTGCATTTCTTGAGCTTTTGTGTAGGTTTTATAGATTTTTTTCTTGGGTCTTTATAGACGAATCACCTATTTCAAATCCAGAACAAACTCCCGAGTCTAGAGGAAAAATATGACTCCTTCCAAAGATATTTCCTTTCACATCTTCATTAGCTAACAAAACTGATTTGGGAGAGTTGAGAAATTTACGACAGCTGGAAGAGGACCAAATGGTGAAGCTTTTATAATAGGAGTAGAAGTGCTAGACACATTTCTGATCAAATCAGTTTCGGTTGGGACAGCCATTTCCAAGACTGCTGTTGGTGGAGAATTTATGGCGTTTACTAACGCAATAGGATGGTTTATATTGATTTTTATGGAAGTTGGCGGTTGATGATTATGCATCCCCACACGGTGAAACCAAAATGACCATGGCTGCTACCAACATCAGTGGCAGAGGCATTGAATCGATGAATCCTTGTTTTATCAACATCAGTGGCAGAGTGTTTCAATTATCTTTTTGGATCGATGAATTCTTGTTTTATCATAGCTTCCATTACATTGTTCAAAGCCATTGATATACTTTTAATAAGTTTTTTGGACAGCATTTAACACTTAATCTTATAATCGATGGCCTTTTTCATATAGTCACATGCAGTTTATTCACAAATGTGGAAAGACGGACCAAATAAAGGCATGTACCATTATCTCCCACTACTAAAAAGACCTTCGCATGAGTTACACATTTTTATTATAAATTACTTTTTCTGCAAATTTTATTATAAATACTTTATAAGAAGAAAGAAGGATAACAAATAAAGTGGCAAGGCAATAAGACTTACATGGTGGTGTCCTATAACCGATAAAATCATATAAGCCATTGGATGCATCCACATTGCACATGCAAGATCACAAACTAAGAAACATACAAGCCACATTAATGTTGTACACTGTACTATTGAGATGTGACATCACGTTATATATACACTTAGGCTCCGAATGGTAACATCCGTTCCGCACCGCACCACACTTAACAATAACAAAAATCTCTACATATACCATATATCTATACGTTTTTATAACTGTTAAAATCGCACTGCAGTCAAACCGCTTGTCCTGCACCGCTCAATCCGTTATTACTATTCAGAGCCTTAATTTTCATATACGTACATACTTATATTAGCATGGATTTTCCCTTTTAAATATTTAGAAGTAACACGTTACAGTTCACATATCAATTATGCCATGAACTATCTCATGATATACTATGTAAGAATGAATTCTTGTAGGAACATTGACGGGTAAATACATTTTAGCTTACAAAAAAAAAACATTGACGGGTAAAATTGGAGCTGCAGTAAAAAAAAAAAGAATTCGATAAAAAAGGAGAAGAAACGAAAAAGAAAAAGCTAACATCTAAAGGCAAAGAGGCCTTTGGCTCAAAACTCATTACTATAAAGACTTGGGACAGACCACGTTTACGAGGGGACCTTCATCATTTCATGTACAATTCACTCATTTATAAATGTTTCACTGTAATGATGTAAGAAGCTTTTTTGATAGTTAGGGTGAATTTGAGTTTTCTTTTCAGAGAATTCGAGGAACTGAACTTAAATTTTAGTTAATCTGGAGTTTAATTCGTTGTTTAAATTGTATTGAGTTAGTAGAATTTTAATTTCAATTATTGTTAATGCGTTGTCTTCGAATAACTAGAGCCATACAAAATACTAACGTTGAATTTCATTCCAAAGTTTGTTGGATTTCGGAATCACCTACATCAACATGTAAAACAGACATATAATAGAAAACAAAGCAAAAATAAAAATGTATGTAGACATCACAATCATTTTGAATGTCTGTAGACATCACAATAATTTTGAATGTCTTTATGATAAAATTTGAGTTTTTTTCTATATTTTAATCTTTTTGCTATTCATAAATGCTTTTAATAGCAATGTTTTTTTATTTTTATGAATTTGAACTATTATATAAATTTTGATTTGGAACTTCTCCGGTTAATATTTCTTCCGTTCTCGTCTTGGTTTTTCAAATTCTTATTGTTGTCAAATCGGGTCTCAGATAGTATAATTTAGATACTTGCAAGTATAAAATAAGTAACAAGTATGAAAAATACGTTACTTGGCTTATATTACTCGTTACTTGTCAATAGAAGACATTTTGTTGTTATAAAAAGCAAAACATATCTTATATCGAGAGATTTGTGTTTTTGATCATTTATTTTGTTTGGAATGTGCACAAATATTTGAATTACCATACTCCCCGTATTTTCTTCTAGCTGAATAAACAAAATAAAATTTTATGCCTATTGTTAGTAGAATAGTATATCCCATATATATATTAATAGAGAAACATTTAAAAAGTTATAACATGTAGTTTGTATTAATTAAAAAGTATTAGGCTGAGTTGTCACGTAATTGGAATGCTAATTTTTCTTACGTGACGGCTTGAGAATCAGTTAAGAATTTTGTTAGTCTAAAATTAAATTGATAGTGAATGTTATATTATATAGTATGTCCATTATAGACCATTTATTTATCAAATTAAAATTATTATATATTTTTTCCTTAAATGAAACGTACAAAATTACCTAATGTAATTAAGATATATATGGTAATTAATGATTATAAATAATAAATATTTGCTAACAATCTTTAGACTTTCTATCATTTTTGTTTAGTTATTTATTAGTAAAATAAATTACACAATTACATTAATCATATAATAAAAATTTAGATTTTTTTTGTATATATTGTATTTTGGATTTTTCAAAACAAGTATAAAGTACTAAAACTGTTAAAAGTCTCACATAAACTTTTGAATTGTATAAGAGTGGATGGCATGTTCAAGTTATGTTTCTTCACTCATAAAAACAACATACCAATTACAGTGAAGATACTCTTAAATTGATCTTGACCGACAAAATTATAAAGTAAAATAACATTTCTAAATATATATTTTCAATATCAAAGTTTATGTATATTAATTCAATTGTTCTAATATCGTTTGTATGGTGTAAAAATACACTGCTGTGAAACAGTGTATATCACTAATGATGTAAAAATAAAATTTCTATATACAAATGAAAACAAACATCCGCGTGGTTGCTCGGATCAAAATATACTATATAATATAATACCAAAGAAACTAAAATTATTAATACCGTGAGATATACGTCTCAACAAGAAATGCAATAATCAACAAGTATTGTATAATATTGGACAAACCAAGATTGTGTCATTATTTATGATTGGCCGGGAATCTTTTGTGAAGAAGAATGATTAATCATAAATACAAACACATAGTTATTATTTTTTTGACCAAAGTTTTTTCAAAGCCCATATAATTATTAATTGACACTAACAAGTTGCTTGCAATTTTAAAGCAAACTAAACCGTCCCCGTCCCCGTCGCATAATGCATTTCTTTTTTCACGCATGTTGTGCTTATTTTTATATTGTCCTCACATGATCGACATATGGTTCTCGCTAGTGTTTGTTAATTTGATTGAGAACTGTTGGGGATAGATAGTACATCAATATCGTTTTAAAGACATTTGTGTCAGTCGAGAATGTCTTACTAATTTCCTTATGATCATTAGTTAGACTCGGTCATTAGTTTTTTCATCGACTATCAACACAACTTGTACACGCACATAGATGCGAAACATGCATCTTGGTCTCGACTCTCGCACATATATATATATATATATATATGTGTGTGTGTATTTTATGGACGTATCACTCATAGAATATGTCTGTCTTATAGCATTGAATCACATTTCAACGAGTGCAAGATTTGCCTTATTGTATACTCCTACTCCTTAATTGACTGTATTTAATACATGTGTTGCTTCTTTATAAAAACAAAAATGGGATATGTAGATGGTGGTCACCTTGTCCAGTTAGTAAGGCCACGATATGGTTTTTAGCTATGATATCTTTTTGAACTAATTAGCTATGATATCTTCTTTATAGAAATGATAAGTTCAACCGGAACTTCTAGCTCTAGTGGTAAAGGACTTACATCTGTGAATACCGTCACTTGGGTTCGAATCCCAGCCACTGAAAAATTAACATTTCGGCATCGCCAGAGACAAAGGACCGACACGTGGCAACACGTGACTAATCTGGATCACTTATGTGAAGCCAAGATACCTTTGTATAGTTCAAGAAGAAAAAGAAATGATAAGTTCTGTCATTTTTATGGAATTAAGAAAGAGAGGATGGAGATTTAAAAAAAGAAAAAAGAAATGATAAAATTTATGCTTTAACCGGTAACCATTAGAGAAATATGAAGAATAACCATTTAAAATAATTATTTAATTAATAAAATAAAAAAATTAATAAATAATTATTTAATTAATAAATAAACAAAAAAATAATAAATTTTCAGAAATTAAATATATATTTTAAAAATTAAATAAAAATAACTAAAAATTCAATAATAAATAAGATTAAATTAAAATACAGAATAACTAAATAAAAATCCATAAATTTCAAAAAAAATTAGAAAATTCAAAATATTTTTTTTTCTAATTACAAGATTTTTTTTAAAAAATATATCATATTATCGTTGACAATAACATTTTCAAATATATCACTAGTGATGATGATGGTTTCTCACATAACCCTTAACAATGACGATTTTGGTATATTTTCAATGATAGTTTCCGACACCATCTTTGAAAATGGCAAAAACAAAATTTGAACCTTTGAATTTTCAATTTTTTTTCGAAACTTATGAATTTTTTTTTCTGTATTTTATTTTGTTCTCATTTATTTTTGAACATTTAATAAATTTTAAATTTTCTAATATTTAATTAATTTTCAGATTTTTATTTGATTTACAGGTTTTTATTTATTTTATTAATTAAATAATTAATTTTGAAAAAAAATGACACATCATTCAACAGGTCAACATTTTACTTTAGAAGTTTTTTACGATACAAATTTCACTTTGAAGGTTAAAAGTGTTAGTGGAATTTTTTTTAAATTTAAAGTGTTAATAAATGACATAAGGTTTTTTATGCGATTTTCTCTTTTTCTAAAATCACTTTATTATCTAGATATAGTAGAGTGTATCAACAACTTGGCAAACTTATGTTTAAGTACTTGTCTTAACTAAAAATGTTGTCTTCTCTTTCTACCGGATGCACATATATGTATGTCATAGAACTTACATTTCAGTTACATGCCGTGCGATTATTTGGTAAGAATATTTAAGATAACTACCAAGCTGTTTGAGCCTGAGACCAAATAAAAAATTTACAGTTTTTATTGCTACTTATTATATAAACTTTTTGATAAATAAAATATTTATTTATACAAATACAACACACATATAAATAAAATTGTTTGTTGCAACAATTAAATAGATTACTAAAAATGTTAAAAAGCCTAAATACTCTGGGATATAAATAAAATTGTTTGGGACATAACGAGAATTGTGGATCCAAGAGTTTGGTGGCATAATGGGATATGGTTTTCAGGAACAACACCAAAATACTCTGTTTTATCATGGATTGCGATTAATCGCTTAGCAACATGTGATAGACTGATTCAGTGGAACCCGCATGACACATCGTCATGCTCACTCTGTTATAGTGTAGCAGAAACAGGAAACCATCTATTTTTTAGTTGCAGTTTCTCGACAGAGGTTTGGAGTAATCTCACCGGAAAGCTTCTTGGCCGGAGACACACGAACAATTGAACTACAGTGCTGGAGCTACTGGTGGACACAAACATTGATAAGGAAACTATTTTCTTTTACGTTATGTCTTCCAGGCATCACTACGTAACTTATGGTGTGAGAGAAATGATCGCAGACATGGGAAACAAGCTCAAAGCCCGATGCAGATCATTAGATTTCTGGACAAACTGGTGCGAAATGGAATCTCATCACTCAAAGAAAGAGGTGGGAAACGTTTTGACAAAGCAATGGTGACATGGTTTGGATCAAGAGCATAAAAGCATACTCTATTTTCTGATTTTCATGTAAAAGTAGGTTGAGTATCAAACCAAACAAAAGTTACGTACATTATACAAGTGTTTTCGAGATGAATAATTTAATATTATTTCAAAAAAAAAAAAGTTAAAAAGCAGTAACTAAATTAATATTTTGATATTAAAATTTTAAAACTAAATGTATTATGGCATTATCAGTGGTAAAATGTATTTTGGAGTACCTAATGAATAAAATATTAATTTTAATTTTGTTAAATTTTGTGATTAAATTTTTAAATTAAAATAATTATTTTACCAATTATATACTGACGAGTACATTCAGAGTCTCTTGCAACTTTTTGAGAATATGTTCATAAATAAACATTCTTTCTTTCTTACTTTTATTTTTTAATATTTTTAATATTTTAATAGTAAGAAAACTAGCAAAAGACCTGCGTTTTGGATGGCCTTATGATAAAATTCTTAATATATATATATATATAGATAACTTTATCAAGTTAAGTGCTCTAGGGGCCTAAAAACATCAGGAGTGGTAACAAAAAGTTAAAGTCTGTCAGCATGATTAATACTAAAAATTTAAATATATGTAAAATGTTAAAAACGTTAAAAACGCGTTACTAAATCATTATATTGGAAAAAAGAGAGTCCCAGTTCACTTGTTATTTTTATGTTTCTAAAATCTACTGATGTCACTCTCCTTCTGCTGTCCCTTTTTCACTCCACTCTTTTAGTCTTACTTTATTTTCTTCCATTATCCTATGTATTCTTTTTCATCAAAATTAAAGAAATTACAAAACAGGTGAAAGATAGTTTTTCTAGTAGTGAAGCCGGCGAACAACAGATCATTCCCAGAAACATTTAAGACAACCCTAATCTAATCCTAAACCAGAGATTTAACTAGAAAATTTAAAGAAGTCACTTATCTAATCCTGAAAATCACACCACTACCAAAAGAATATTGAGCTTCTAGAGATCACTTTACCAAAACAACTCACCGAAGAAGCACAAAGATGCACAAACTGTTCTTAACATTAGAGCCCCATTCATCAGTATTCAGTATATCTAAATTTGGTCAACTTTTCTTCCTAATCTAATGTCATCATGTAATTGGCAGACAACCACATGCAACTTCGGATAGTCTTCCGAATATATTTATGTGTAATCTTTTTAATAATTGTAACATCTTAATAAATCAATGTTAAAAAAAAACTGGCCTTGATTGTTAAAACATTAGCATTAGCATTAGCATTATGTTCTACATTATCTAATCAACAATTGTTAGAAAATCAGTTAGAAAATCAGTTACTAAATGCTAATGCTATCTGGCCAATGATCTCATATGAAGTTTTTATAAGAGCATTTGCATTTATAATTTATAAAATTTTAAAAATATATATAATTAATTCATTTATTTTATTTAATATTTTTATATCCAGAAAATAAAATTTTGATTTCTAAAATTAATTTGCAATAAAAATATTTTTTTTGTAAATAGTGTTTCATATTTAAAATATAATTTAATTTATATAATTTAATTTGTTTTGAATGTGAAATATTATTTTTAAAAATAGATATTTTAATCATAAATTTTCTTTAAAAATAATAATTTTCGATATAAGCATACATTTAAAATTATTAAATAAAATAAATTAATTATATATCATTTTAATTTTATATGTTAATATATTTATATACATTAGAAATATATTCATTAAAATAAATATATTATATATTATTTTTATAATAACTTTAAATAACATATTCATACTGCTCTACCAATCATCCTATTAAATAATTTATCAAAAGCATACAGTCCCTGCAACATACTGTTTCTATATCATACTTTTTTACTACTGATGCTAACTTGTAATAAATATCAGAATAAATTAGAAAACTCAATTATTTTGATTGATATTTAAATTTATTTGCATAGGTTTTGGTGGTTGTCGAACAAAATATAATTCTGTAGGCTTTTTGGCTTCTCTATAAATGTGTATGTCCGGCTCTCAAAAACAACAAGCCCACCAATCTCTTCTCTGCTTCACACTAAGAACCAAACATGCTCAAACCGTTGCTTCTTCTCCAATCCTTATTCTTCTGTCTCTTCAATGTAAGCAAACTCTTTGAATCTTTATAACTACTGTTTTGTTCTGCTCTGATTTCTTGTTGTCGGGGCAATGCAGGTTGTTTTCGTCGGAGGACGGTTAATTGGCGGCGGTTTCTCGGCAGAGGAGAATCCATTCACTCCAAAAGCATCTCTAGTTCGTTACTGGAACAAAGAGATCAGTGCCGACAAATCGCTCAGATCAGAGTTCCTAATCTCCAAGGCGTCACCGCTTAACGCCGTAGACTCAGCCACTTTCGCCAAACTCGCCGCCCAAAACTCACTCCCAACCCGTCTCCCCGACTTCTGCTCCGCCGCGAACCTCTTCTGCTTCCCGGACCTGACCCCGAGCCTCGAGAAGCACGACGACAACGTCAAGTTCTCCGTCTACGACCAGAAAAACTTCACCAGCTACGGCAACGCACGTGCCGCCGGCGCCGACTCGTTCAAAACCTACTCAAAAGGCAACAACGGCGCCTTCGACTCTTTCCGGAGATACAGCCGCAACGCGGCGGGTCACGAGGATAAGTTCACCGTCTACGGCGAGAGAGGCAACGTTGACGAGAAGGACTTCAACTCCTACGGAACCTTCGCCGCCGGCGGCGCCGGCGACTTCACCAACTACCAAAACGACGTTAACGACCCGATGAGTCGGTTCACGGCGTACTCCGACGGCGGAACCGGAAGGTCTCAGACTTTCAAAACCTACACGCACGACGCCAACGCCGGCAATGGCCAGTCGTTCACGAGCTACAGCAAAAAGGGAAACACGTCTCCGAACGAGTTCTCCTCGTACGGCGACTCATCCAACGTGATCGGCTCTGATTTCAAGAACTACGGCGAGGAAGAAAACGCCGCCAAAGATACCTTCACCAGCTACGCGAGCGGCGGGAACGTACCGCTTAACAACTTCAAAAACTACGGCGAGTCCGTAAACGCCGCCAACGATTCCTTCACAAACTACGGAGGCGACGGCGGGAATGTACCGCAGAACAACTTCAAAAGCTACGGCGTCTCCGGTAACGACGCCGTCGACACTTTCGCGAACTACAGAGATAAAGCCAACGTCGGCGATGACTCGTTCTCCGGTTACGCGAAAGATTCGAATGCCGGTACGGTTAAATTCACAAATTACGGTCAGTCTTATAATCCCGGTTCGGAATCATTCACCGGTTATGGCAAAGGAAGCGAAGGACACAAGATCAGTTTCAAAACGTACACACCCAACTCCACTTTCAAAGACTACGCTAAAAACGGCGTCGCTTTCGCCAAGTATAATGTGTCAACCATCGGGGATGGCAAAACCGTGAATAAGTGGATAGAGCCGGGTAAATTCTTTAGAGAGTCAACGCTTAAAGAAGGCACAGTGATTCCTATGCCTGACATCAAGGATAAAATGCCTAAAAGGTCGTTTTTGCCCCGGAGCATCGTCTCTAAGCTACCCTTCTCCACCTCCAAGCTCGCCGAGGTTAAGACGATCTTCCACGCCGGAGATAACTCGTCGATGGAGAAGATCATCTCCGACGCGGTGACGGAATGCGAGAGGCCACCGAGCGCGGGAGAGACGAAGCGGTGTGTTGGATCAGCGGAGGATATGATCGATTTCGCCACGTCGGTGCTTGGTCGTAGCGTGGTGCTAAGAACGACGGAGAATGTGGCGGGGTCAAAGCAAAAGGTGGTGATCGGGAAAGTCAACGGAATCAACGGTGGGAAGTTGACGAAAGCTGTTTCGTGTCACCAGAGTTTGTACCCGTATCTGTTGTATTACTGCCACTCGGTTCCTAAGGTTCGGGTCTACGAAGCGGATCTTCTTGAGTTGAATAGTAAGACTAAGATCAATCATGGGATTGCCATTTGTCATATTGACACGTCATCATGGAGTCCCACACATGGAGCTTTCTTAGCTCTCGGGTCGAAACCGGGTCGGATTGAAGTTTGTCATTGGATATTTGAGAACGACATGAACTGGGCTATCGCCGATTAGAACCGGTTCGGTTCCAAAGTCTTATCGCCGAGATTTGAATAGAGGAATGTTAATTTTCAGTAACCGTAAAAAGCTTGTTACTGATTTGTTTGTGGTGGTAAGAATAATAATAATATTTGAAAACCTATTTCAATACTATTGTTAATAACAATAATCTTTATTATAAAAAAATAAAATAATATTTATTATAATCATTGAAGGGAATGTTTGTTGACGCAATATATGATTATGGCTGGTTGGATTCGCTGACTGGGTATTTATTTTATCTACAAATTAAGGGATCATGGATTGATATGGATATATTATTATCATGTGTATATATTATGATGAAAACAATATAAGAAGATGGGATGTTTCAATACATGTCCCAAGTTATATACAGTATGTCCACATGATGTAGGCGTGTATAAAGATGAGGTGGACTTTATGTGCCACCCAAATATTTTCATAAACATTAAACATCGATCTTAGTATAAAATACTGTGAAAACGAAAAGATACGGAGAAAGGGAAAGTAACGAGCTGCCTATATATCAATGGGACATATGCGTGATGAGGGTAGTACACTTGGCGCTTTGGCTGCTGAGGATTATTATATGAAACTTTTCGTGTTTGTTTTCATTTTGTTGGGACCTTTCGGGAGCCGACATTACATTTAAACTTGTCTCGTGAGATTAATTTGTTTGAGTACTTGCATTACTGAATCCGTGATTCTCTTTTCGAAACATTCGATAACAGAAAACACTTGTGAATCCTGACAGTTCTAGTTGTGTGTTTGCTAGTGTGAACATGCAAAACGATAATTCTCAAATTATATTTGGTATTGTGAATTAGTTGATTTAGACAAATATAAATTTTGAATTTGGTAGCAAAAGACTGCAAAGGATAATTTTTTTGTTAACTTCTAAAGTGTTTTTCAGTCTCTCGTCGGTGTTAGAAAGCATTGTGATCACAAGTAATTTGCACGAAAAACATGTAATTCATAATCTTTTATAAAAGTTCAGATCATGATCTTTTGTCAAAAAGTAACGCCAAATCGTCACAATTTTCCAAAAATAAAGAACGGTGTGTCTTTAGTTACATGAAATCCCGGAGAAACAAAACACACCAAACTTGTACGTCTAGATATGTTAAGACTATGTGTCTCTAGCATGAACATGTATCATTAAATCGATGGAGTATGAATCCTGTTTGCAGTTAGACCTAATGCGATTAGTTGTATCCTTTTAAGACGTAACATAATTTCCACGTAAACAAAAGTGTTGCAGACATAACATCATGTGGATCGACTTAATTTTCTCCCTAATCATCGATAGAAATAATGGATTAACATAATCATTTGTTTTTTTTTTGTAAAAAATACGCAACCATTTGTTCAAAGACCTATTCTTTATAACTCCAATATATTTTCATGTTTTTAATATAATTATAAATCTTCTTTCAAAAATGATATAACTATAAATGACACTCGATGCTTTGTTTTTGATATCATTACATTGAATTTCTTTACATATACATCACGTGGTTATCATTAAAATAGTAGTTGGTATCTATCATTCATCTATCATTGTACGAATGCAAACGGGAAGTCAGTGAGGTGGGACACTGATGTTCAGAACCAGAAATTAACGAGGTTTGTTGTAATGGAATCACAAAGAACATAATAACGTCTTCTTGTGTTGGTTAATGTGAATATGTGATACGCATTCACAAGTTCACGGTTTTATCAAAGATGTTATGACAGCGTATCAGAGAGAGTAAAGAGTTTTGACCTCTGCTGTGATCAGAGAGACCCACACATCCTCTCTTCCACATTGAAGTCTACCTGTTTCGACTAACTTATAGTGTAAGTCCATTATAAGGAATAGGAATGATGTTTTATGACAATAAAGTTTTGTAAAATATATATGTGGTCTACAAAAGCATTCAACTGAGTTTCTGTGTGTTGGTTGTCCTTTGCAGAATTTTCACTTCATTCACTTTGTATCTCGCTACTAAATGTGATAAAATTCTGTTTCTGGTTGGTTGATATAATAAACTAAATGCCAATTCCCATGTCAATCTCAATCTGTTTCACCAGCTCATGAATACACTCCATAGATTATTATTCCAGGTCTACATGCATGATAATTCCACATGGGCAAAACCCAATTTAAATCTCATTATTGAAAGTATTGAGAAAATGATGTTACAGGTTTTCTTGTTGTATTAGAAAGAATGTTTTAAATTTTAATAATGCATTTTAATTTTAAATTAAAACATAAATTAAAATAATAAAAATGAATGATAATTTTATTGAGAACCAAATAAAAAATTAAATCATCTAACCCCCCCCCCCCCCCCCCCCACAAAAGTAAATATTTAATATTTTTATTTATAAACAATTTTTAAATGTTATTAACCAATTAATGGTAGTCTAGTGGTAATTTCCTAGGGTTTAGTGAATATCCACGCCAGTTATGAGTTGATTCTCGTAAGGTACTTAATTATCGATGTTTGATTAGTTTGGGCTTAGCTTTCAGTCCATGTAGTTAACATATGATGGTTATAGCAGACGATCGGTCCACCCTTGGAAATAATCAGAAGGTAATCAAATTTGGGTTAAATAGTGTAGCACGCTTTCGGAAAATAAACATTTGGTCAAAGCATTTGGAGTAAAAGGTTTCCACAAATGCTCTATATAGTCTATGAAACGCAGATATTGCATGATTTGCACACACAAGATTCACTCCTCTTGGAGTGACAAACGGACTCAAATAAGAGATGGCAAGTTGCCAGTTGAACAAGATGCTAACCGGTCTGTTTCTAAATACCAATTCAAAGTAGAAAGCGGCCTGGTTCTCAAATATTAACGACCACTTACGTTCGTTTGTAATATGGGCCGAATCAGGCCTATGATAGATCCAACTAAAACATCCGACCCGACCCGAACTTAAAACCCCCACCTTCGTAAAACCACAAAAAAACGTCGCTGAGTCCGAGAAGAAGAAGAAGAGTCAACATGGCGGCGGCCAACGGCGTGAGAAGAGCCCTTCAGTCAGCGTCATCGACGGGGAGAATACTCTTCAGTCGTTCATCAGCGAAGGCATCTTCCACTCCGAAACTCGGAAAATCCGCTGGATTCGCTTTCGGGAATGGATCATCTTCAACTTCATCTCGCTCGTCACTTCGCAGGCTCGCATCCTCCAGGTTAGATCCGTGATTGCACTGAGGAATTAGGGTTTATGAAATGCGGAAATTAGGATTTGTGTTACAGGATCCCAGTGGAGCTGAGTGCAGGGATGCCTTTACATAGTGTGACTGCTTCAGCCTTGCTCACTTCTTTGCTCTCTCTCAGCAATCAAAGCTGGGGTTGCCTTTCAGAAGGTATAAATTTACTTGTGTTCTCATTGAATCTGATTTTGACAGCTCCTTAGTCTATGTCTAAGAAGCATTTGAACCAGTGGACCAGATTTTGAGTTGGTCATTTTGCACACTGACTAATATGGGTTTTGATTTTTGTAGGATTTGGGACGACACTATAACATTGGCCTGCAAGTTTTTGTACTACTTGTCAGATTTCAAGAAGCTTGTTTCATTTCATCAGTTTTACCCAGAGGTTTAAGATATCAAAGTAGCAACAGAAACACACACACACACCCTTTGCTTTCTTCTAAGGAAGGGCTCTTTTGTTCGGTTTATTTATATAATAATTGTCATCTTCAGTTTGATGATTTCGTTACCTTAACACTTGCCCTTGGAAATAAACTACCCGTTTTGCTGATTCGGATAGTAGCAGTTGTTAATCTGTGCCCGCCCCCAGTTCTATTCCGGAAGAATATGGTTCCTCAAATTGGCTATTTACAAATCAGATGACCTGACTTTAAGCTAATTATTACCCCTCAAGTGACCTTACTCGATTGTTTTTTTTCTGCTTTCAGTTTTAGAGTCTATTGTGTTCTTGATATAAAAAACAGTATAATAAGAGTTACACTGAAGTAAAAACAATTGATTCACATGTTAATTAAGCTAAGTTTGTGCAAGCTCAGAGAAATACAAATACAGATAGCAAGCTTTGGTAGAATCAGATGAATAGAATCAAGCGTAGACAGAACCGGAGGCCAACCCAATAACCAATCACACTGACAATACCTAACCAAGTCTAACATGTTGAAGGCTGCAATGAGTGGAACAGGGAACCAATCTTTGAGAAGCTCAGAATGAAAATCCTCAGCAATGTAATCAGGGAACATCGACAATGTCCATGATAACGATCCCGAAACCATGAGATTTGATTCTAGTCACGATATGCCAGAGTGTTTTCCTCCACATTGGTCTGGTTAAAGAACCATTCTCTTTGACTATCTTTGTGAAAGTGCTTGAGCCGTGCGCTCTTCATGGAACTTGATAACCGGAATTTGATGCGCTACATTGTAGGACACAGCCGAGATCACTATAACGACAACTACCACAATATGATGTGTAGCTTCTATTTCTTTTTCCACTGTATAGAATTAGAAACTACATTTTTCTCAAATTAAATTCAATTGTGGGCTCACGCTGTCACGCACTTCAAGTTGTAGTCGTAGAGAGGGTCCAACTAGTTCAAGTGTCCATGTGAGAGCCAACCAGAAAGAGTAATTGTTGTTTTGTAATTTCATGTCTCCTTCAAATTAATCTTCGACTGTCGTCGTGGCTCGCATGATTGTTATCCCACCGCCATTTTTTGCCAACTCGATGGATAATAAGGTTTAGTCCATATATAGCTCAACTTGCTCACTTCCAGCCCATGACCATGAGGCTCTCAAGCCTTACTAAACTATCAACTCCCATTTCAAAAAAAAAACTTGTTAGAATTTTGTTTCTTTTTGGATCAAATTTCGAATTTTTTGTTTTATAATTTAAATTATAAGGCAAAAAATAATCCAAAAAATCGCATTTATCGAATAAATATTTGTTTTTGGGTTTTTCATTCTCTTTCGTCTTTTGCTTTTTTCACTCTATTAAGAAAATATTAAAAACCATGATATGTTACTTTATAATGTACTTCCTAAAAAACAAAAGTCTCTTGCAAAAACTTATTTTCTCTAGTTAAAGTGAATTTTTATCAATAAAGATTAAGGGGGACCGTTGTCACCTTCTTTTGGCTTCTCTTTATTTTGCTTTTACATTTTTCATCCACAAAAAAATCAAATCAATTTTCCTTCAAGAAATATAATTTTTTTCTCTTTCTTGTGTTTCACTTTATGCTGGTTCTCTTACAAGCAAATGAACGACTTATCATCAAAACGTCGTTTAACAAAAGAACAAAAGGAAACGAACTGATTTGATTGATGGCATATATTGTTGGTGATCCTTCATCAAACAAATAACTTATTATCCGTAGCTATCCTTTTTCGTTGTTGTGTATCGCTCATGCCAACACCAACAATGAAAACAAAATCATACAATGTATGAGACGATGTTAGTATATAAGACTGAACTAGGAGAATCCAGAGCAAATGACTTGGGAGCTATGCAAAAAAAAAGAGAAAAAAAATAAAAGAAACAAGTGGATTTTACAAATGAGTAGATTAAGGCAGCCGCTAAACAAAAAAAAAAAATGCAGCCGCTAAACAAGGATCATGGAGCGAGAATATATGCACGGTTTGACACTAGTCATGAGTCATGACTCGTAATGTACTTAATTTACTATTTTAATGTCCTCTTGTTCTCATGAACATAAAATAGAGAGTAACTGTAGAATAAAAGGGGCAATTAACGTCGTACATGTGAGTCTGTGACATAGTCTTAAAAGGACTAGGGTCGGTGTCCGCGCTTCGCGCGGATTACATGTTTAATAAAAGTCAGGTCAATTAAAATTTGGAGTTTTGAAATTTCTGAGAGCGTAAATTAAGTTTTGTTTATTTTATTATGGGAAGATGTTAGAAGCGGTGATCATTATTTTTTAAAAAAACAACAGTAAGTTTGAATAATAAATTGTTTTGAGGAATTCACTATTCGTAATAAATTGTTACGTCGAATAATAAGAAGTAATGATGGTTTACTTAGAAAATGTAGAATTTTAATATGTTGTTGTATAATTAATACTGTTCATTCTTTTTGATATAGTTGTATAAATCTTTGTTGTCGCTGTATGAATTTGTGATTAGGATTTCAGTTATAAGTCTAAAAATATTAAATTATTTACTTTTAAAATTTGCAAAATAATATTAGAGATTACAAAATTAGCAAAATAATTCTGCAATATTATGTTATGCAAAACAATATTTAACTCTTAACAACACATTATTCTGGGATATTTAAAAATGTCGAAGAGGTTCCACATGTTTCTTTAATAATATGATACCAAAATACATTTGGTTTATTTCATATTAATTATTTTAAAATAAAAAGCATCTTCTACATAATAGGAAAAGCTACATTTGCAAACAATTATAATGATGAAATATATCTATAATAATAATGTATATATTTGTTATTATTAGAGTTTTGGATGAAAGTATGAAATTAATATAACAATACTAATAATGTTTTTATTCAAAATGAATTTCTAATTTCAGAATACCTCCTAGAGGTGGAGGATCTTGGGAGGATGGTTTGACCATGGTGTTGTGAGAGAACTGTTAATTTAACAAAATGAAGAATATGAAAACAAATAATCTTCGCACTTTCTAAACCACTCCTTAAACAAAAGAAATCACTTACACGGATTACTTTTCAAAAGAAAGAAATGGCACAAATAGATAGGAATGAAAAGCGATGAGTGGATGGTGAAATTCTTCAAACTGTGAGGCGGTGGATCTGTGATTTTGAGATTACAATAATTGATGTTATTTTGCAGGAAATATGTTTAATGTCGACAGTCATTTGACTTAATGGGATAATATATTTTATTTAATTCTCAATAAATGCATTAGATATTATTTGACTCATAATTTACAGTCAAATATGTGACCACACATATATATTGACAACATATACGAATCAGTATCCATCTAATATTACATTTGCTTTATTTACATAAAGCCCACTTTGTTATGACCTGACATATTGATTGGTCATGATTATTTTGCCTATGTGGATAGCCTTAGGAAACTAGAAATTAGCTTCTTTTATATAGTAGGATAGTAGTCGACACGAGGTTTTAAGCTACTGGATACTACGATTGCCAAGGTAGTGGCGGTTCAGGGAGGCCACAGAGCAGAACGATAAATGTTAAAATATTTCAAAGAAAATATTGTACTCCATATATACAAATATATATCAATATATGTAACGTGTTATAAAGTTTCTGCTACATTGCGCACGAAATGTTATGGCCACCGCTCTTTTTGAGGCTATTGGCTAGTGATTAGTAGTGGATTAAACATCATTAGCAGCAATGATGATTAAATTGTTAAATCACTAGTAATTTACATCGTCATAGTATAGTATGTAATTAACATAAAATCTTAGGGAAATGAGGCTTTGTTGGATGCAAACGGCTATAGGTTTTAAAGAATATTTTGAATTTCTGTGGCTGATTTTATTTTCCGTTACTAACACTTTTTATTTATAAACGGTTTTGCTCTTTCATTTAAAAATAAACACACTTTGAATCATACAACATAACCAACAAGAACAAAAAAAAATTATATATAATTTTGTCCTATATTTAAACAAGATTACAGAAAGATCATAAGAAATAAATATATGACTTATGTTCTTAAAACATAGTCTAGCATAAAGATGAATAAAAGCTTCAAACCAAAAACTCATTTCTTAGAAAAAGAAGAATATAATCTTTCCCACCTTAAGGATTATTAAAAATACTAGAGATTTTTTCCGGGCTACGCCCGGGTTTTCCGTATATATTTATTAAATTTCGATGAACATTTTTCTTTGAGTATTAAAATATAAAATATTAATTATTTATTTGTTTATTTGCCAAAAACTCCCGTCTGAGAGTATTTTACCGAATTGGACCATTCATCTAATCTTGATGGGAGCTATTGAAGACTACAGAACATGAATGGACTGTTGGGAGAGGAAGACGATTTTCTTTCGGGTTTAATTGGTTGAGGCTGTAACTTTTATTTTTCTGCTTCAGAATTTAAGCTGTATAATTTTTGATGTGGATGTAAAGTTTTTGCTTTGCTTTCTTAAAAGAAAATCTAATTAATAAACATTAATTATATGTTATAAAACTCACCAGATCTTTTAAAATTTTATAAAGCTTCGTTTCTAAACTGTCGATAAAGTGCCGTCTACAGCAAAATTAAATGAAGAAATGAAACTCAGCTGTAGGTTTAAAAAAAATAAAGTAAAGTTTGATTGGCAAATTTTTATGGCTGTGAAGTATTGTTGCTGTCTACAGAACCTAGAGCAGCTACCAATCATCTTCGAAATGTTCCTCTTACGTTTACTTCAACGGAGATGTTTATTTTTTATAACTTATAAATATTTCGCTAATATGAATAATGTTTAATTTTTGAAGTGTATTAGTTGAATTGGTTATTAAGTAACTGAAAATTGTTTTTAGTTACATTGAAATGATAAAATTTATTTAAAAATTTATGTACTTTATTTTCTTTAAATTAAGTACGTTGTTTTGGACTAAAAGTATGTTTGTTTGTTAATTTTTTGTCTTTAATGTTTTGATTATCTAAGTTTGGTTTAATTTTTTTCCTTTGTTGTGTATTTTTATATATTCATCTAATGGTGGTATTGGGGAAGGTAAATATGATTTCACATATTAGTTCAAACTCCAGTTTTTCGTTTTTCATTTTTTTCGACACTAAATTTCTATGGAATATGTAAGTTATTGTATGTCACAATAATTATCTAACAGGATATTTATGATTGATATAATATCTTTGTGAGTGTTTCAAAAAAATATATATACCTTTGTGATTCCGTTTTATGTATATTTTATCTTGCTATATGTTTTTTTTTTGGCTTATATTTGGAGTAATGAGAGTATATTCCATGCTTTTAATTTTATTTGGCTAAATTAGGCCTCTGTTGTTACGGATACAGTCCCAACTCTGTTTTGTGTCTGCCATGGTGTCGTTAGCTTTCAAGTTTTCGCTCTCTTTGTAATGCTTGCAGGACACATATGTCTTCAGTTTAGACATCATGAAGATCGAATACAGTAAACCATCAGACGTAAGATAAACTCAAACCCAAAACGCCCCACCTTCCAGAAAAATCTTCAACTCTTCTCTGTTCATGATACATAGCTTTGATTATCTCCGAGCCACAAACAGAAAAACTGTATAAAGAGTAGACATAAAAGACCTTTTTGGTGTGTTCGTTTTTTGAGATACTTCAAAATTAACGATATCAACCCGCATAAAGAATACAATAGTGATGAGTACAAATTGTTTCATCTACTAACCTCAATTATCATGTTTTTCTTTACATCGAGAGTAATCCCTAACATCTTCCTTCAGAATCTAGTGTTGCTTCTTAGTGATTGGTGATTTTGTTTCTAGATACTTTTGACCACAATATCTCACTAAGCTAACTTCTGCAGCTTGTTGTCAGTTTGGACGCATAGACTTCACAAAGGTAGGTAACTCTGTCCAGCACCAGCTCCAACTTCTGAATAATAATTGAAATTCTCAATCGCATCCTGAAAGCAACAACAATCCAATTTTATAAATCATACATAGTCCTATTTGAACTATCAAATTGTTCTCTCTTATAGACACAATTTTAAAAGCTCACTCTGAGTCCTCTGGTAGCATGAACGACTGAAATGGTTCTATATCTCAATGCGTATAACTGATTTAAACTACATGGGTCGAATCTTGACGGCATCAAAAGAAGTCACAGCTGTTCACAGGTTTGCGTAAAACAAATAAATCCAGCGAAATGTTTGTGGTAATTTAAAGTTCTCAAAACAAAACAGACTACACAAGTAATGTGGTAATCCAAATAATTTATCTTCCAAGTAATCTAGAGAATATTTTTATACATGTCTGTGATGCAATGAGAGATAGGAACATTGAACCTAACCCAACCGCTGAACTCGTTTCAGTATGTTTCCCCTCGTTTCAGTATGTTTCCCCCATACTTCTCATCAAGCTTTCAAAGTTTTGGTCCCCTGAACGGACCATAACCTGCAAGAAACCAAAACACATTAAATTTGTCGATAAAAAACATGTCTTTCACTTCTGAAAATAATATCGAAACAGAAGTATATGTTTGGGGCTTAAAAATGTGCCAAAACAGTTGTGCTTAAGAAGAGGGTAGTAATATGGAAAAGCGATCACAGATTCTTGGACACAATTGACAAAAAAAAAAGAGATATGAAATGGAAAATGTAGACCTCACTGACATTTCAAATTGAGAGAAAATAAAGAACAAAGAAACAATATCAGAGAAAGAATAAACTAATTAGTAATTACTGAGTAATAGTACTCAGACGTGACATTATAAGCACCTTCATTCAGCTTTTGAAAGTCAAATGCATAATATAAACCCTATCAAAACAACCTAAAGACCCAAACAAACCCAAAAGCTGAGCTAATTCCTTGACTTATTGAAATATTGGCAAACAGAATGGTTGATAGAAGGTCGAAAGTTATACTGTTACAGTCAACCTTCCCTGATGCATCCATAAGTAAATGGCTTCCACTTGCATTAACACACTATTGGATACTTTCCTTTCGCTATTAACCCACTGATGACCCAATTTGAACATGGTTTGCTGCAAAAATATTTACGATGAAGAAAATTGTCATGACTCCTGAGGTTATTAATAAGATTATTCATTTAAAAAAAACTGGTTATAACTTGTAAGCATGGTCATACCTAGAGTTGAAGATCTTGAACAATATGGAACGTATAGATAGTAGACAGTAGATGCTATTGGGTTCTTCTTCAACGTTTCCATCTGAAGAGAAACACTAAGGGCAAACAATATTTGAGTTCAGTCAATCAGTTCAAAGCAAAAAACGAATCAATCAGTTCAAGGTGGCAACTTTTGATTTGAGTCAATCAGTTCAAAGCAAAAAAACTCATCAGACTGAAGAGAAGAACAAACCTTTCTCTGCCCAAGTGATCGTTTGTAGGAGATTGTTAGTTTAGCTGAATACCCTAATCTCTGATCCTTAAGCTTACCATTCAAACCCAGATCTTCAATCACAGCTCCGATAGCATCCCTGAGGCTATAGATTTTGCTCAGATAGTAGGTGGTTGCAATTTCAGGGGATGTCATCTTATTTAGTTAGTTCAGATATTGCTATTGGATCCAACTCCATGAAAACTTTCATGTTTAAACAAAACAAAAGCACTTAGTGATTCAAGCTTTTAAGACTTTGATTCTTGTTACCTGAACAATTGTCTTTTAAAAGGAAGCGTAACTCAGCCTGGTGAGATTCGCCGGCTCAGCGGAGCCTTGCCGTCTGGGTTTTCAGATTTCGTCGTAATCGTTTGGTGTGGTTGAAGCTATATTTGGGCGATTGAGTTTGCATGAAGAGAGAAAGGACTGGAGTCGGAATGTGAACGTCTTTGGCGTTGCAGAGACAATAAGGACGATGAAGGTGAAGAGTCGGTAATCTCTATCTCCGTTCTTGAACCAAGAGATGGGCTTGTCGAATTGGGTCAACATATTTGGGTCCAGATCAATTGGACGCAACAATTCGGTGACATGGCATGAAATTGATTTTTCATTGGATGATTATATTTGCTTACGTGGATAGGCTTAAATCACTCTATATCTTCCTTTTAGTATAGGATAGATGTTTGTACTAACTCTTTGGTTGTAGAATATATTCCATAACACAAACTGGGAAAGTGATCCCATGCATAAAACAACTAATATAACCAGAATATACTTGGGAATATATTCTTCTAAACTCAAAAGGTTTAGTTTCTGATACTAGTAATTAACGGGACAGACAAGAAATTAAACTAATCACCAACCCACTAAAGAAATTAATTTAATTAGAAAAATAAAATAGAAAAAAAAAGTAACAACGTTGATCGCATCACATGACCACTCTTTTTCTCTCAACCTTTTCCCCTTCCTTTTCTCACTGTCTGTCTTCACTCTTCTGAACACAAACAAACTCTGCAAATCTAAAGAAGTCTCTCTGTTTCTTCTCTCTTTGATCGAAAAACCTGAACACAGTCTATTTCCCTTCTCTCGCATTGTCCCCAGAAGACTCTGTATATGAAGTAGAGCTCTTTCTTCTTCGTGAATCGAAATCAATGGGTAGAGATATTCTAGTTGTGGGTATCCTCATTCTCCTCTGTTCTGAGTTTGTATCTTCAGCTCCTTCAGCTAACTCTCCAGCAAGTAAGTATACTTCTACTTCGATTCAAGTTCCCATCTTTACTTACTTCTTTCGAATCTCACCCTTTTTTTGACGCAGAGATTGTAAGTGGGTTCATCTCAAATCACGGCTCTTCACTCATGAAATGGCTGTGGTCACTCAAATCCACCTCCACCAAAACAAGTTCGTTCTTTTCACCCTTGTCCGATCATAAAGTCTTCACCTTTACTGTTTGTTTTTGTCCCAAGATTATGTTTTTTTTTTCTTGTTTAAAACAGCAATTGCAACGAGGTCGATGGTGAAATTCGAGAATGGGTATACAGTGGCGACAGTGTTCGACGGAAGCAAACTCGGTATCGAACCTTATTCGATTGAGGTTCTGCCTAACGGCGAGCTGCTTATTCTTGATTCTGAGAACAGTAACATCTACAAGATCTCTTCCTCTCTTTCACTATGTAAGTAGTATCAGAATGTGCATGTTTTTTCAGTTGATGTTTGTTACATAATCACTATCCTTGAAGTTGAAGAGATTGTTCTTTGTCTTCACCTGAAACTGAATGCACATGGACGGTTTGTACAAAAGATGCTGCTGCTTATTATGGAAATTACTATTTTTTTTTATGGACATTTGCTGTATCTTTGTCGTATCTGTCAGAGCCCAGAGGGATGAGTATAGTTTAATAGTACAATCAAGACTTTTTCAAAGATGAGATCTAAACACAAAAGTGTTTTCTATCAGTTGCTCAAGAATAGACTAGGTCATGATGTAGTATTATATGATATGGTAATCATGAAAAACAAAATCTTTAATTATTTTCCTGCATTTCAAGAACTCAACTGCTTTGCTGAATTATTGTGTTCTATTTAAGTTTTGTTCACATGGGAACAAACAAACTGTTGGTGACATTGTGCAGACAGCAGGCCGAGACTTGTTACTGGCTCCCCTGAAGGATACGCAGGTCATGTTGATGGGAGGCTACGTGACGCCAGGCTGAATCATCCCAAGGGACTTACTGTTGATGACAGAGGAAACATATATGTGGCTGACACAGTCAACAATGCTATACGGAAGATTAGTGAAGGAGGTAAACTCATTGCATCTTGTAAATTTGTAATCATAACTTCGTTTCATGGAAGGGTTTTGGTAGCTAACTAGTTGTATCTTGTAGGAGTTACAACAATAGCTGGGGGCAAAACAGCTAGAAATGGAGGGCATGTGGATGGACCAAGCGAAGATGCAAAGTTCTCAAATGATTTTGATGTTGTGTATCTTGGAAGCAGTTGTTCCCTGCTTGTTATCGACCGTGGAAACAAAGCCATCAGAGAGATTCAGCTTCATTTCGACGACTGTGCTTATCAGTATGGAAGCGGGTTCCCTCTTGGTAAAAACTTACAAAGAATAACCAAATCTATCTTCCATCTTTCTATTTGCTTTCTTTTATCTCTGAACTCTAAATGTGTTGCAGGGATAGCGGTTCTCGTAGCTGCAGGTTTCTTTGGTTACATGCTGGCTCTATTGCAGAGAAGAGTTGGTTCTATCGTGTCTTCTCAAGATCAAGAAATGTTTGAATCTGATCATGATCAAAAGCCATCCAGACCGTCTCTAATTCCAACAGGAGAGGAGCAGCAAGAGAAACAAGACGAAAGCTTCTTGGTATCCCTGGGGAACCTCGCTTCGAATGCTTGGGTGTCTGTTATGGAGATCCTCAGAATAAAGCAGCCAGCAGCCACATACCAAACAAAGCAGTCTGCTGCTGCATTTACCACAACAGCTCCATGGCCTATTCAAGAGAGCTTTGTGGTCAGAGACGAGGACGAGCCTCCTCCTGTTGAGCACAAGAACCAAACTCCAAGAAAGACCTATGCTTTTATGTCCAAAGACGCTGAGAAAATGCAGCAGCTGCGTCAGAGCCGGGCGTTCTACAGTAGCAGCTGGGAAGCTGAGTTGCCAAATCAGCAGCAGCAGCATAGAAGGCATTACTCGTCGATCCCGCATACTTACTATGAGCAAAACAGTGAGCAGACTAATGAGATAGTCTTTGGGGCGGTCCAAGAACAGCGCAGCAAGCGTGCAGCTAAGCCTAAGGAGTCAGGAGAGCAGATTAATAACAGTAATGATACTCAACAGAATCTTCACTACAGAGCTCATTCTGTTAGTTACCCATATGGATACTATCCATATACATGAAATGTCTTTGGTTCTGTGAGATTATCAGTCTTATTGAATAAGATTATGGAGGGAGATTATTACAAATTTTGGGTATAGGTTGTGTTTTAAAATTTATTGGGAGGGAGATTTGGAGTACTTAGATGCTCTTGTCTTGTAAGAGAAGTTGCAGACTTTGATTGTATTATATAAAAAAAAATGGTCTTTTTGAGAAAATGATTGTGTAATTTCATTTCGAATTGAAGATTCATCCTTCCCACATCTTCAAAGCTTATAAAAGTTAATTAAAGAAGAACACAAAAGGGAAGCAAGTCTATTCCAAATGGTTTTATTGGTTTAGTAGTTAGTACCTTGACGCAAACACTAACCATAACGTCATTTCTGTATAATAGTTTAATAGAACCAAGTTATCACTTATCAGATGCAAATGAGTGCAACCATGGCTGGTCCTACCTCTTTAGAGATCTAAAAGACATAAAACAATTTATGAAAATGCAGTGTTGTTACTGATATTCTGTATATATGAATTTATTTTTATTTTCACAATAGTTTCAAATTATACATGTTTGTCAAAAACAGATAGTATTCCACAACTTTATTTTAGATAATTATACGTAGGGGTGGACGTTCGGGTTCAGATTGAATATTTTGGATTTTTGAATATTTCGGTATAGAGGTAAAGGACTCGTTCGGATATCTCTACATTTTTGGTTAGGTTCAGATATTTTAAGTTTGGGTTCGGTTGTTTCGGATCGGGTTCAGATATTTGGATTTTGAAGAAAAAAAAATTAAATTCTCCATTGTTTAAATTTTTTGTATTTAAAATATATACTTTTAATTTAATTAGTATCTAATTTTTAATAGATTAAATTATTAATAGGTTTGAAGATAAAACTTTAAAAATTAAAAAAACACTAATTTAGTTATTATTTTAAAATTTTGGGTGTAATTTTTGTTGATGTAAAAAACAAGAACTTGATATGTATTTTAAATGTGTAGCAAATGATTTTGTCCGTAATTATATGTATATAATCTGATTTTGAGTCATGTGCAGAATCAATATAAATATTTTGAATAAAATTATAGAAGTAAACTAGAAATATATTGTTAAGTATTCATATGTTTGGTTATTTTTGGATATCTATTCGGGTTCAGATATTACCCGTTTGGATTCGGATATTCAATATTTCCTTATTCAATACCCGTTCGAATATTTCGCTACTTCATTTCGGGTTGGGTTCGGATACGGGTTCGGATACGGGTTCGGATACGCATACAATACTCACCCCTAGTTATATGAATTATTAGTGAGATGAATGTACTTGTTTAACTAAATAAATTTAGCAGGTTTTTAGTAAAGCCCCGTTACATATTCAGTTTAAAATCAGGTTTAGGTCTTTTCAAAATCCTCCCTTATCCTATGGGAGAATGTGGCTATGTTCGTTTACCGGTTGCTGAGATATCTTTTATCAAACACACTATGTTATTCATTTTCTTATCGTGCAACTGATTGTGTATCATTAGTTTTTTATCGTTGAAAATTTTAACGAGAACATTTTTGATATGCCACTGATCGTTGTAATTAGTAGCAAAGTGAAATGCATAACAATATTTGAACTCAAATTAAAATATATATGTAGACTAAGATGGCCTGTACAATTTTCTCCTAGAGTGGAATTGTGGAAACCATGGTCCATGTTATGCACGACTAACCTAGTCTTCTCTTATAGAAAGACCTTGAAATTGAATAAAACCAAGAATTTCACAAAGCATATTGTAAATTTTCAAATTGACTAAATATAAACTTATAGACAAACTTCTTACTGTTACATAAATATAAACAAACTATATAAAATAAAGTAAAATATACGGCATAAAGCAAACTCCAAATGACAATCCATACACGGAAAATAAACTTGAAATACCATAGCTGTAATCTTCAAAAAGAGTTGGATAATGCTTTAAGGAGCCTAAGCTTCAACTTCAAGTAGACAATATAGTCAACGGTTTTCAATAAAAGTAGATTCGGGTGGTTGCATCTTTTCCCACCCGGTATCAGTATTTGGAGCTTCCTCACCTTTATCCGAAGTAAACCGGATCCTGATCCAGACTCACGACCCTTTTTGTTGATCTTCTTCTTGCCCATCGTCTGCTTCACCATCCTCTTGGAGCTCTTTGACTCCGCCATTGCCTCTTTGCTTAATGACAACACTTTAAAGATTTGTGATGCAAACGAACGTGTGGGTGGTCATATTTATATAAATTATATGCTTCTAAACCAATCAGAGTCTTTCAACCTTTTGGTTGTCATTTTATTTATCGTGAAATTATAGAATTTGTTGTTTTTAACATGACCCTTTACCTCCACACGCTCTATCTGCTTGTCCTTTTTAATTGTGTGATTATAAAGCATTATCCATTGCAGAATATATTAATAATGTCGGTCGTTAAATTTGTATTTAATTGCACGGTTCAATTATTCCCCAAAACATCGAAAGATATATCATCACGTGCTGGATTCACTATTCCTTTTGTTCTGTGATAGATGATTTAAACAGCTGTCTAATCTTGTAATATATGGATCTATAATTTCCTTTAACCATGTTTATAAATTATATATCAAGATTATAAATAGACAATATTGTTCCCAAAAAGATTTTCTTCACTATCACAATGTTAGGGGTTTTAATTAAATGTGAGAAAGATAGAAAATAATGATTTCTTTTTTACCCTCCCTTGCTTTGATATTTTGTTAAACTACTGAAGGAAAAAACCGGCATATAAAAATGCCATACTAAGATGTAAAATGAGACCATTTACACCATAAAAAAAAGTAAAATGAGACCAAAGATTTTACGTATATGATAGTGAAATTGATAAGGTAATTAATGCAAATGTGTGTTCCTCGATGTTGGGGGTGTTGTGTTGTTAAATTGTTTTTGGGCCAACACTATGCAATGTTTATTAGTGCCAACTGGATGCTACGAATGTTTTTTGACAGCTTGGCTTTTGCAGCCATCGGTTCTCGACATTACGTTTAAATTATCGTTACAGATATAGAAGAGTAGTACTATACTACTACATTAGTTACAAAAAGTCTATAAGAATTACTGCTCAACAAAAATACAAAAAACGTTAGTTTCAGTTTTACATATGTTTATATCATGCAAATAACCACAAGACTGTTAAATAAAGTATACCACCGTTTTAATAAACTTCTAAAATAATGAACTTACAACATACACATATATAACTAACCTTAAGTTTCAAAATTTAAACCTAAATATCTATAACATCTTGTAGATTTTCTTCGTCGTTTTACAATCAGATCATCATTGTTATATCGATCCGTTTATTTCAATCCGTTTTTCACCACATATATTTATTAAAACATGATATGAACACGAAATGGACCACTCTATGATTCACATGCATTTGTATGTAAACGATGATTAATGAAGGATGAACTCAAGTGGGCTTTAGCTTCGAGCTTAGGGTTTTCACAGCCCTGGCCAGATGGCTATAGGCGAGTGACCACTGACAATCGGGTTTCCTGCTATAACACACTTCGGAAAATTAACGTGGCTGACCTGCCACACAGGTCCCATCCTTAGACCCATAGCTTCTACCATCATTTCTAACCACCCGATCGTTGCCCATACGCATCATTTCCACTGCAAGTGCATGGTTATGTAATACACAATTTATATTTTTAGATGATCATAGATTATTCATGGAAGTGGAATGCACCGCAGTCTACGGAAACAGGTCCCTACTGTTATATGTTTCTCTCTGTTGGGGGGTTTTTTGGTTAATTTGGCGGGATCCCGGAACAATTATTGAGAGCACATTTTTCTTTAATTATAGACCATTGTAATTCGGAAATGATTTTATCAAATTTACAGAAATAGCTATTCACTACAGTTAAGTTATTTTTAAAAATTGATTTGACGTTGTGTGCGCTATTAATTTAGAGACTAAAAAACAAAAGCAAAAACAAAAGCAAAATAAAAAAAAACTTTAAAAATTTATCTCCAGTCAATATTTTATATCAAAAAGTATGAGAAACTAGTTTTCTAATCTTCAGAGACTTGTTTTGATTAGATATAATGAGTTTTTGAGTTAAAAGAAAAAAACGGGAGCAAAAATTAGTGTCATTCTCAACACCTAAAATAATTCGCACAAAGTCACACTCACACATTACACTTTATCTTACCTTTTCGAAAATATATATTAAATTAGAATGGTTTGAAATCTAAACCGGCGTTTAAGAACCTCCAAATTTAAGTTTTGCATTTTAGTGTTTTTGCAGTTAAACACACAAAAACATTCAAGTACATTGCTGATTCAATTATAGTTTTCCTACGTAAACTATGTATTTTTTTCGTTGTTTGAAAAGAACTAAGACTTTTCGAAATTCTCTCTCGGGCACAGTAATAGAGATTGGTCCTTAGCTAGTTGACTTTGTACCTCCCTTCGGTTTACCCACTGGTTTCTTTCCCGCTTTAACAAAAAGACTCTGCCACTTCGCGAACGTTTTCAAATTCTTTCTCCTTTTGGTAAGGAACCACCGGACAATACCATCTTCTGAAGTAAGGACCACCGGGTTCTCCCCCGACCCGGGTCGGAGGGCCGCCGCCGCTCCTCCACTGCCGTCCTTTCCTCCGGTAAGCCTCCAACTTTTAAGCCACCAAACAATGGATAGCTCAACCGATCTGCAAGAGAGAAGAACTCTGACCTAAGACAAAGTAGAAAGCTTTCTACAAGGACACTGTCCACTTCTTACTGGAAAATTCTAGATTGGTGGTTACCAACGAAAGTTTCTTCCCCCCGTCTCTCAAAACTACGGCGACGGATCAACAACCTACAGCTACAGCTTCAGCAAACAACCTACCGTCCGCTTCAAACCCAGTAACGATGGCAAGAAGACTATCCAGAGAAGACAAGGGCAAGGGGATTGCGCTAGACCCACATCAACCACCACGAGCCACAACAATCCGAGTTCAAGCTCCCGACAATACTGAACTACTCCGAAAGCATTCACTAACCCTCATAGGGCGTGTAACCAACAAAACTACACAGAAAGTAGGGTCTCTGATTCCCTTCTTTACGGAGATGTGGAGAACAGAGCACAGGCCGATTGGCTCAGACCTTGGAAACGGCATGTTTCAGTTTCAATTCGAAAGTGAAGAAGATCTGACTTCAGTCCTGGAGAACAGACCTTATCACTACGCCAAATGGATGGTGATATTGCAACGATGGGAACCTACAGTCTCAAAATCCTTCCCAAGTCTAATTCCTTTCTGGATAAAGGTACAAGGGATTCCAGTCCATCTTTGGGAAGAAGGGACCATTGAAAGTCTGGGGAAAAACATTGGTTTCTACGAAAAGATGGAAATCACAACCCTACAGGTCAGAATGAAAGTTCAAATTGATGGTCTGCTACCTCTCATCAAGTCATCCAACATATCTTACCCCAATGGGGATGAAGTTACAGCTGCCTTTGTCTACGAGAAATTGGAGAAGCACTGTCTCCATTGCTGTCGCTTAGACCACGAGAAAAAAGACTGTCTTGAAGCCAAGCATCAAAATAGGGCTTTAAGAGAACAAGAGGCACAACTGAGACAAAGCAACTCAACAGGAGGAAGACCTGAAAATAGAGAGCTCCCTCCCTCTGAATCTGGAGTTTTCCATTTCTCAGCCACCACAAACAAACCGGTGGACCTTAGGGACCGGCAAAGATACCGATCACTAGAGCGCCGCCATGATGCTCGCTATGATATTGATGCCCAACGAAGAACTCGCTCGCAACATGACACTGTTAGATCAAGAGCTTCTTCAAGGGACCATCAAACTAGCAACTACAGACGGCCTGCTTACCGCCACGAAGAAGACTATCAACCTAGAACACACTCAAATCGTCATTACACAAGAAATGAAGAAATGAATGAAAATTCTAGGAACTCATATCGAAAGGAGCCCCAGGACAGGCGAGATACTGGAAAATCAATACGAGAAGAATCTCATACTGGACCGAGGCCTAGGCTTTCATCTGCAAGGGGGAGTCCCCTTCAGACTGATAATCCTGCATCACCCCAAGCGATATTCAAGGAAGCGGTCGAGGAAGTACGAGATGTTATGATCCAATACACCCAATGCGCTGACCCAACCGAAAGTGCAGCCCGGAAAGAAAGATTCCGTAAAGCAGAGGAAGAGGGGCAACTAGAAGAAACAGCTGCTCTGATGGTACAAGCTCGAATGGACGTTGGAGCTATTACCAATACTGAAGAACACAGGGAGGAAGACGAAATCCCTTCTGCTGAAAGAATACCAGCCATACTTAGACTTGGTCCCTTGGCTCCAACCTCAAATGAGCATGATGATGGACCGTCGGCTGAGAGGATTCCAGCAATCCTTCGTTTGGGACCAGTGGGATCTCCACAGACCACAACTGCTATGCAGAGTAATCAGACAAAGGAGAAACGCAAACCTGGAAGGCCTCCTGGCAAAAGAAAGGTAATTGCAAGTCCAAAATTGGTGAAGGGAACTAACGCTCGCAAGAGGAAGACCCAGCAGACAAATCCCCCTCCGGCCAGAAGAAGGTTAAACCCAGAAACAGAGCAGGGGCAGACGTCTAGAGTACGCACAGACAAGACAAGACCCTCTACTAGCAGGAAAACTAATTCAAGAGCCAACTCAGATGATCAGCCAATCTGCAATCTGGTCCCGGCTTTGACTCGGAGGAAGATGGATTTTCAAAATCCATCTCATCTCGTTCCTTAAAAATAGCGAGTTGGAACTGTCAGGGGTTAGGGAATCCCCGGACAGTTCGTCGTCTCCTTGAGATGAAGAAAAGCACTTCTCCGGATATCATCTTTCTCATGGAAACTAAGAATCCCGATGACTTTGTGATCAAGAAGACGAAACAGATGGAGTATGGAAACATCCACCTAATCTCACCTACAGGCCATGGAGCTGGTGGTTTGGCTCTCCTTTGGAAACAAGAGATCAAACTTCATGTGATCAGCGCTTGTGCAAATCTCATTGACACTTCTATTGAATATGAAGGAAAACTGTTCTATGCTTCATTTATTTATGGTGACACGGATAAACCCAAGCGGAGACTCTTGTGGGAACATCTCCTATCTTTAAATGCAGCCCGGGATGCAGCTTGGTTTATAACCGGTGACTTTAATGACATCACTTGTGAAGCAGAGAAGGATGGAGGTCCAACGAGAGCAGAAGGCTCTTATACTGATCTCCGAACTTTCTTCTCCGAAGGTGACCTGTACGACCTACAGCATTCAGGCGATTGCCTCTCGTGGCGTGGTCAGCGTGGAGACTATCTAGTACGATGCAGACTCGATCGGGCGGTCGTCAACAGCCAATGGGCGGAGCTATTTCCAAAGGCTCGATCACAGTACCTAACATACGAAGGATCAGATCACAAACCCATTATCTCCTTTTTTGAACCAGATAAGAAAAAACGAAGAGGCCTATTTCGTTATGACCGGAGACTCCGCGACAACCCGGAGGTCAAAGAGCTCGTCAATAAGACATGGAAGGAAGCTACTAACTGCGCTGTCCACGATAGAATTCGACTAGTGCGAACCGTGATTATTGACTGGACGAAGCAGAGATACTTGAACAGCCGTTTACTCATCGAGCAAAAACAGCAGGCCCTTGAAGAAGCTCAGACAAGCAGAGAAAATGACACAGTGCTGATAGCTACGATCGAAAAGGAACTGAATGACGCATACGTGAAAGAAGAAGAATACTGGAAGCAGCGCAGCCGTCTTCTCTGGCTCAGTCTAGGAGACCGAAACACGGGGTTCTTCCACGCCACTGCAAGAAATAGAAAAAGAGCGAATGCCTTTTCTGTTATCGAAGACTCAGAAGGCAAAATGGTATATCAAGAAGAGGAGATTTCCAAAGTTATCATATCTTACTTTCATCAACTCTTCACGTCCTCATCCAAGGGGAACCGAGAGGAGACAGTATCCTATGCCTTGGCGCCAATGGTGTCAGATGAAGAAAACGAGAGGCTCATAAGCCTACCTTCCCCGCTGGAAATAAAAGAAGCGGCCTTCTCGATACATGCAGACAAAGCTCCTGGTCCCGATGGTTTCTCGGGTAGTTTCTTCCACACCAACTGGGATAATATCGGCGCTGATATCGTCAAGGAAATTCAGCTGTTCTTCACGACAGGGGTCTTGCCGGAGAGAATCAATGACACCCACATCAGGCTAATCCCGAAGGTACAAAACCCGCAAACAGTAGGTGAATATAGACCCATTGCGCTCTGCAATGTGTACTATAAAATCATCTCGAAGATCCTTACCAAGAGGCTCAAACCGCTCCTTTCGGGAATCATCTCAGAAAATCAGTCCGCTTTCGTTCCGGGAAGAGCAATAGCGGATAATGTCCTTATTACACACGAGGTGCTCCACTTCCTAAAAACGTCTAAAGCGGAAAAACGAGTCGCTATGGCCGTGAAAACGGACATGAGCAAGGCCTACGACCGCCTCGAATGGGATTTCATTGAGTGTGTGCTCCAACGCTTAGGCTTTCACCAAAAATGGATTGCTTGGATTATGCAATGTGTGTCTACTGTTACGTACTCCTTCCTCATCAACGGCTCGCCTAGAGGAAGAGTCACACCGAGCCGAGGTATCCGTCAAGGAGATCCTCTCTCTCCATACATCTTCATATTGTGTGGTGAGGTGCTCTCGGGCCTATGTAACAGAGCACAAGAGGAGGGTTCCATCAAAGGAATCAAGGTAGCTCGAGGGTGTCCTCGAATAAACCACCTTCTCTTTGCCGACGACACAATGTTCTTCCTAAAAGCAAGTAAAGAGAGCAGCGAGGCTCTGAAACAGATCCTAACCCGCTATGAGGAAGTTTCTGGGCAGTCTATCAATACCGCCAAGTCCTCGATCAACTTCTCCCGATGGACCCCTGCAGCGCTCAAGAGTTCGGTTAAAGATACGCTGGGGATAGAACAAGAAGGTGGCACGGGAAAATATCTTGGCCTACCAGAGCTTTTTGGGAGAAAGAAACGAGACCTCTTCTCATCGATTGTAGAACGCATCAAGCAAAAAGCCAGCGGATGGTCTAACCGGTACCTCTCAACAGCCGGGAAACTGACAATGCTAAGAAGCGTCCTATCTCCAATACCATCACACGCTATGTCGTGCTTTAAGTTACCAGTATCTCTTTGCACGAGAATACAATCTGCGCTCACAAACTTCTGGTGGGGCAACGGAAATGGAGACAGGAAGATGGCGTGGGTCTCGTGGTCAAAGCTAACTCTCCCCAAGGATCATGGCGGCCTGGAGCTCAGGGATATCCAAAGTTTCAATGATGCGTATCTCACAAAACTCAGCTGGAGAATCTTAAACCATCCAAAAAGCCTCCTTGGACGAACTCTTCTGGGCAAATACTGCCCCTCGGAATCTTTCCTCACGGTTGATTTACACAACTCTTGCTCCCATGGATGGAGAGGCATCATCACCGGACGAGACCTAATCATACAGAACTCCGGATGGGCTATTGGTAATGGACTGAGCACCAACATCTGGAACAAGCCATGGCTTAGCCTTTCAGAACAGCGACGCCCAATGGGACCAGCTCCTGAGGGGCTTCTCAACCTCACGGTAGCGGACCTATTCCTACCAGATGTGAATGAATGGGATTTGGAGAAAATTCGACAAACCCTACCATTTGAGGAAGACAGAATTTTGGCGCTCAAACCAAGCTTGACAGGAGCTCCAGACAAACTTATATGGCTTGGTTCCACATCGGGTGATTACTCCACAAAATCTGGTTACAGAGCGGCATTAAGTTCGCAATCTGAACCCATCGTTGCCACACAAATAGATCAAGATTTCGACTGGAAAAAGAATGTGTGGAAGCTTCAGACAGCTCCTAAAATACAACTCTTTGTGTGGAAAGTCTTCCACGGAGCCCTACCCTGCGGGGAGCAACTTGTCAGAAGACACATCGATGTTGAAGGGAAGTGTAAAAGATGTGGATTACCAGAGACCATAGACCACCTGTTTCTTCACTGCAACTTTGCTAGGCAAGTATGGAACTCAGCTCCGGTACTGCCAAGCATTGAGTACAGTGGAGATTTAGACGTTCGCAGTGGCTGGAATAGCTTATGCACTCGAAAATGCCTTCCCCCTACTGGAATTGCAACAGGATCCTTGGCTCCCTGGATCCTTTGGCAAATCTGGAACTCAAGGAACAACCTCGTTTTTAATAACAGGATCATCACTGTAGAAGAAACTTTGTCCACGGCTGTAGCAACAGCGGCTGAATGGAGCAGAGCTCAACTCAAATCTCCACCTGCTACTAGGAACAACTTTTCTACAAAGCAAGCCCAACCAAACTGTGTTCTTGTTAGGACTGATGCCGCTTGGAGTGAGACAAAAAAGATTGCAGGCTTAGGATGGACGACAGAAGACCGCTCCAGAATCTCTTCCTTCTCATCCTCAGAAAGATTTGTTAACTCTCCCCTTCTAGCTGAAGGGCTAGCGATGCGAACAGCTCTCAGTCGGTGCAGAGACCTCGCCGTCACACGGATCAGATGCGAATCGGATTCGGTCCAACTCATCAGTGCCTTGACATCAGACAGCGCCTTTGCGGAACTGTATGGTGTTGTGGCCGATATCAAATCTATCTCTTCTTCTTTTGAGTTTATTTCCTTTTCCTGGATCTCACGTGAGAGAAACAGGGTAGCTGATAATTTAGCAAAGCAGGTTTTGTCTGCTGAACTTGCCATTATGGCTTCAACCAACTCTGTTTAAGTGTATTGAATGAAAGTGTGTTTCAAAAAAAAAAAAAAAAAAAACTATGTATTTTTTTCTTAAACACAACTGTGAATTGTAATGTTATATGATGTTATTTCAAGTTGTAATCTGGAGTATGACCAGTTTGGAAGTAAAAGAACAAACGTAAGACGGTAAGAGACCTAATTTTCAACAATTCTGACGTGTGAGATCGTACATCAAACTAAAACACATAGAAATCGTCTGTGCACCACTGTCCGAGTGGGTTTCGTACGTAGTTATGCGAGCATGGTACTCCAATGTCTACGGTTCGATGTTCGAATAGTTTGCGCCGATTGACGATAACCACACACAAAATATCTCTAGGGATCCATCTATATTATATATTGTTGAAATTCAATATTTAAATGCAGCGCATTTCCCAATTAATCCAGTCGTAGATGTAAATTATTGATACATAGATAATCCAGAAGCACATGATGTGTTTATTCCGTGAATATCAAAGTCTATGATCGCAACAATTCTCTGTAAACCAAATTAATATGGATTGCAAGATATTGGAACATTCAAATATATAGACACAGTATCTGAAAGATTGAAAATGATGGTGTGATTTTTTGGGGGGATCGGATCTTAAATCCTACATGTGCTTTGCCAAAAACGTTAACATGATTAAGTTCTCACAAGAATTGTTGATTAAAATCATTTTGCCAGCTTCACTTCTCATTTAACCCATACCAATATATACATCTGCCAGCAGTATAACTGTATTACCATCACTTGGTTAAGAGACGCGACTAGCTATAGTGTTTCAAAAAAAAGATGATGATACTCATGTATTTGGTGCAAACGTTTAATTGGTTTGTTGGATCAACCAAAATTGACTCTATATATTGACATGTGCATACAGCCCATACTCTCACGTGTTTTGGCCAGCTCGGTGTCCGCCGTTTCAGTTTATACTTGTAGATATAGTTTATCTGTTTAAAAGAAAACCAAGTAACATTAGGTTCTGAATTGTTTCCATGGTTTTATCCTTTTTATCATAGGACCAATTTAGATAGGTGAAGCAATTTGTTAATACAACTTTTAGAACCTAACAATTATATTTACACTCTTAGAGAAAAACCATCCATTTTTGGAGTTTACGTTTACACTTTACCAAGATCTATATGAAGACTGAACATATTCCTGTTTAAAATATAATATCATTTCTTCTTGATATTTATTTGGTTTTCTAGTGAATGATATGAAAAGAAAATTAAGTATATGTAAAGTTTTAGCTAGGGCTTTTAAAAATGTATAGCAATACATTACAAAAGAACTAGAACATTTAGTCTAGTACTCTATTTAGGTGGCGGTGACCAGATGCAGAGCAGATCAAAAACATGTAGGCCGATGAGAGTTCGGTGGAAATAATGTTTTGAACTTTTAGTGACTGTCCACAAGTTTGATTAGAGAAAACGCATAAACTGGCAAAAAAACAAGCGTGATTTTAGTTCCATCTGGATGGACAGCCTAAAATATGGACCTGTTACGGCCTCTAGTTTGGGTCAAAGAATTGCACATACGGTCCATTGCTTCAAAAGTTATTATATTCGAATGCCAGAAAAAAAGGTAACACATCTTATACACTTTTTTTTTTTGATCCCATACATCTTATACACTTAGAGTTACAAAACTCTTACTGGAAACAGGCTCTGCGCCCATTGATGCTCACCACTTCGTTCTTAATTATACACAAAGATATGGTCGAGATTGATTGAACACAGAACATCTGTAGTTTATCATTTAAACATACAAGGTTAATCATGATTAAAATTACCGTGACAGCATTCGAACTTTAATCCCCTAAGCCCTAACAGTAGAATAACTTCCAACCACGAAATGATCATATAAATTCATTATATTTTAATTTGTAACCGTGTATTATTGCGGTGTTTCCATTTTTTTTTAAATCATAAATTCATAGGCATTACATACCAAAACCTATAACTAAATCCATAAGATTCGATACAATTCTAGGTTTTTTGCAACTCAAAGCGTCTATGACTGGTCTTTCATGATTGGAAACGCAACAGATAAATTCGAACTATATTATAGATTTGCATGGCAAATTCTAGCAATCAGTAAATCACCATAAAAACAGTTGATTATGGTTTGATTATGGTGTTTCCGTTTGTTCATCTGTCATTTTTATCTATATGATCATTTTGGATGTTATTCGGGACTGTTTATTTCTCCATTCAAATGATTCATTTAGACAAATCATCTAAATGGACTTATGTTTGTTTGTTCATCTTTTATTTTTTTAGATGAGTTTAGTAAATAAATGAGTTATATATATACATTTGTGTTAATTTAATTTAATTATTAATTCTATATATTAATTTTGATTTGTATCTAAAATATATTTATTTTAACATATGGTTTTGCGGAAGTACAGTTGCAATTTTGGCAAAAAAAATGTATTTTTGCGACTTCAACATAAAAATGTATTTTGACGGTTTTGACGGGAAAGTTAAATTTGCAGTTTTGGCAGAAAATGTCTTTTGTAGTTTTTACAGAAAATGTGATTTTGTAGTTTTTGTGAAAAATGCATTTAGCGGTGTTTGTAAAATGTGTGTTTGTAGTTTTAGCGGAAAATGTGATTTTGTAGTTTTGGCGGTAAAATATGTTTTGCAGTTTTTGCATGAAAATATGGTTGAAAATTTTTGCGGGAAAATGTATTTATGTGGTTTTGACGGAAAAATATAATTTTGTGACTTTTAAGAGGAAATGTTTTTGTGGTTTTGACGAAAATATGATTTTGTGGTTTCTGCGAAAATGTAATTTTGCATATTTGGCAAAAAAAATGTAATTTTGCGTTTTGACGAAAATTTTGATTTTGTAACTTTTCAGAATATATATCATGGCTATTTATTTGTCTAAATTTGAATTTTGAAGATAATTTTTATTATATATTATTTTAGATATACATTAATCTCTATCTAGATACACCAATTACTTACACAATATTATTTTTAAAAACTTGGATGTGTCATTTGGATGATTCTCATTTTAGATTAAAATTTTAGAATTTACTTGAATGAATCGTTTGGTTAATACCAATTTTAACACAAAACAAACATCAATCTAGATAATCTATCTAGATGAACAAGCGAATATGCCTTATAACGAATAATAGTCTGATGAAATCTGTGGTTGGTTATTTTATTTGTTCTACTGCGTTTGTTGTTCGCTATCAACAGCACGCTATGTGTACGTACTTATAACGCTTTGCATAGTCGAGTCATTCTTCGAAAATTTATTTGTAATAAGCCGATTTTTTTTTCAGACACATCTATCCTTGAAGAGATAATGATACTTGAAAATATATTGGGCCTAACTTAGGCCGTCAAACTTCACACTTAACAAAAATGAAGTAAACTAAACAAAACATTTTCCTTTACTATATTCATATCAATATTTGTTTGTTTTCTTGTATTTGAAGCTTAATTCAAACCTAACCAAATTTAGCTCAAAACTTGGTCCTACTACCACAATGAAGAGCCGCATTCATAATTATATTAAACAAAAAATAAACATATTTTTCGTAATTATTGAACCAAAATTATTTCAAATACAATATTCAATAGAATAACATGTTTATTTTGTTGATATATTTACTGGTTTCATTCTTGGCATGGCTGAACAAATTATAATATATTCTTTTATAAATAGCTTTCATCATTTAAAATGTATGGTCACTCAATTTGACCCAATGGTCGATGAAAATTTCCAATTAAGTATGTGTATTCGAATTTGTATGATTTAAATCAATTAATTATTGTTGTTTCAGTATTGGTAAATTGTCTAAATAAGCATCATATGTAACTCACCGGCCTAGCGTCAGACCTAATGTTTACGAATTAGGGAAGAAACTAAATAACGACCGTCATCCTAACCTAACATTTTTGTTGGATGAATCTGAATCCACTAACATTACAGTATCAAATACTTGGACTGTAATGGAGGGTTGACGAGAAATGACACCTTTCTTCAATTCTTTCTGATAAAAATATCGGGCCATCAGTTTTATCATTATTCAATTTGGACCCATTATCTTTTTATTTTCCGTCTGTGGGTCCTTAATCAACAGCAGCCAGGAGTAGACAAATAGCCTGGCCTACTGTATAAATGAATATGCTGATTGTAAACTTACAAGATTTTACGCTGCTTATGTCAGCCAAATAAATGCCTTGTCGTTTCCTTTTGTTTTGGCCCTTAAAATACTACTTCTTCAGTGATATTTTGAACAAAAATCTGTGATTGAAGTTTTTATTTTTGTTAGCAAAAGTTATGGTTATGTAATCATAATGGAAATGCGTGAACCATTGTTACTCAATCATACTAAATCATTCGATCACTTACTATTTGTTAGCTTAGATATATCACTTGTTCTTCATAATAATTATGACTTTAATCAATATATTTTATATAGACAACACTGAATCAGTTAATATCCCCTTCATTATATTGCTCAAACAAAAAAATTTCCCTCAAAAAATAAAAAATAAAAAAAATTTCCCTCATTACATGGGAGAGTGGGTGCTTTATATCATGACATTTACCAATCTAAGTCGAAAAAGGTATTTATAAACACAGGGTGTTACAGAAAGTCTGATCATATATTAGGAGAATCCACGTAGGTTACAAGTTTATCATGATCTTACGTTATGAGACAAAACACGACGTAGCTACATAAATAAAATGATCTTCAGATTCACACTATTTGGATTTATGTTTAAACACATGCTAGGAAATAAAAAATGAAAAAGAATGTGATTTAAGCATCTCACCTTTAGTGCAACGGTGGAGTCACTACCCGTGTAGCTTCATCACGCTAAAAGTAGCTTCACCTCTTCGTGAAAGGTTATATCTGAAAAGTAGATAATGATAAATATTAAAAGAAATGTATGAAAATTCCTCTCCCTTTATAAATAATAGAGAAATGAAACCAATAATTCGGTATCCTCTCCAATAGCATTGAAGATCTTCTTCACCTCTATTTCTCTCTCCCTATCTCTCCAAATCTATCTATATTTACCGAGATTCTTGGAGCTAGGAAACACCGTGCCGTTTTTAAAAAAAGTCCAGAAGGAGAGAGATGGAAGTGAAGGTTAGAGAGTTTGTGCCGTTTGTGGCAATGGTGATAATGGAGGCATGCACGATTGCTCTTACGATAATGGCCAAAACGGCATTAACAGGAGGGATGAGTCCTTTTGTGTTCGTTGTTTACACAAACGCTTTGGGATCTTTTCTTCTTCTTCCCTTTTCTTTCTTCTTCCACAGAAAAGACAGGTCTATCTACGAGATCTATATAATTTTATAACAAACATATTAATCAATAATCAATCTTAATACATTTTGAGGTATTTATTTATTGTATGATATTCTTGCAGAACTGAAGAATCTATCTTTTCTTGGCCACTCCTCGTTCGTGTTTTCTTTCTAGGTTTCACTGGGTGAGTTCATCTCGCGTTATTATTGAATGTTTTCTTCTGAATCTAGATTTTGGGAGCCAGGCTTTTCCCCCAATATTTTCTTTCGCAATAACAGTAATACGAGGTCCGTGTTGCGAAACCCCATTACGTATATTATCATATGACATGGATCTTCCACGTCATGTATCGAAAATAGACAAAACTGCGTGCCGTTTACTCAGTTATAATTTAACAACTAGGCCTAAAAGATATTTTAGTATTTTAAGCATCGTTTCTTTGTGAGCGGCATACATCGCACACCACGTTTTTTTTTTTTTCCGTCAAGTTTATTATAATAAAAACTGAAAAGGGTTTAAGCCCAAATTACATAGTCCGAGGCCCAACCAAAAGCCAACAAAACCCAAAACAAATGGGGGAAACACACACTCAAACGGCCCTACGGCCCAACAACCAACCCGAACGACTTCAACCGGCCCACGGGTCAGGGACGCTCGGCACGTGTAAGGATAACGCCCCTCAGTGCGGCACGCGTCACGTCAGCATCAACCTGACCTTCACCATCTCGAGAAGTCGCCGGAGATACACCACCGGAGGCCAGGAGCTCGGACAAACCGCAAAGCCTCCGAAGCGTGAACATCGCACACCACGTTTTATTTGTGTAATTAATATATAAATAAAAAATAAAAAATTAATTTGGACGACGTTATGTTTATTTATTTTGCCTTCTTGCTAGCTAGTACACACGTACTTGCATGCATTTTAACGTACTTAAAATATTATTCATGCATATACACATACACTGACTGTATTGAAATATTTTAAACATGTGAAGGATATTTCTGTTCCAAAATTTGGCATTTGTGGGACTAAGCTTCAGCTCACCCATAGTAGTATGTGCAATGGGATTACTCATTCCTTCATTTTCCTACTTGCTCAATCTTATCCTCGGGTAAGCCATCTATCATCACCATTTTATTATCTACATATAATTAGATATAATTTAAAAATATTATAACTATATGCATGTTTATATAGAAGGAGCAATTTGGATTGGAGAAACACGAGCACGAGGGCTAAAGTCATGGGAACGATAATCTCTATAAGCGGAGCATTCGCTGAAGAATTGTACAAAGGTCCTTTCATAAGACCAGCTTCGTCTGCTTCCCCAACTCGTCTTCTCAAATCAATCCCTAAACTATTGGTCTACTACAACATCCCTGATAATTGGTTCCTCGGCTGTATCTTTTTGGCGGCCGCTGTTTTTTCTGTCTCCCTATTCAATGCTATTCAGGTATATTCAACAACAATATGAACCATCAATAATACTGAAACCATCTTAATGCATGTTATTCAATTTTGAGATTAATTTTTCTTTAATCTTTGGCAGACAGGGACGGTCAAAAAGTATCCACACGTAATGAAAGTGGCTTCTTTTTACAGCATAGTCGGGACGATCCAATGCCTAATCTTCTCGTTGTTTATGGAAAGAGACCTAACTGCATGGAAGATCGAACCTAACTTCGATCTTTGCCTCATTATTGCCACGGTAATTAATTTACTGACTTTTAAGATAAACAGTTTATTAAACAAAAAAAAAAGAAGTGAATCATATAGTTTACGAACCTTTCATGATGTGTAATAAAAATAGGGAATTTTCGGAAGTGTAATACGGACAAGCGTACAAGTAAAGTGTACCCAAATGAAAGTACCATATTACGTGCCATTATTTAAACCCTTTGGCATATTTTGGGCAACACTCTTTGGTACCAGCTTCTTCGTCAACAGTCTTCACTATGGCAGGTCCGTTAACAGATTCATTAATAATCGTAATTATTTATTAGCATATTGTATTACCTAGCATGAGTGTTGATCACTATTATATGATTGGTGTTTGAGTGCAGTGTATTAGGAGCAGTCATAGGTGGCGTTGGATATTACACAGTTTCTTGGGGACAATTGAGGGAAACCGAAGAAAAACAAAATCCAAAAGAAGAAAGAAAACCCGTCAAAACTATTCATCATCACGAAGATGATGAATACAAAGTTCCATTGCTTATTAATCAGGAAGAAAGTCCTGTGTGAATTGTGTATTATTCGTTTTTTTCTTGAGAAGAAAAGGAGGGTCGTTTAAATATTTTCTTGTCCTCTTTTTTTCTATGTGGCGTAAGTAAGAAGAAATGCGTGTGAGAGTGTGTTTATATAAGTCGTCTCAGTGTCAATGGGAGACTGCTGAAGTAGGCTTTTTGGTCCGAAACGCAAAATCCCCAATGTATATATACACGTATTTGGATATGTAGACTGTAGAGCACTCCGTTATGCTTTTACGTAATGAATAATGTCCGAAATGATCGATTGTATTCCGGATATTTTATATGTTATATACATTGTACAAGTTGTTTGATGCGACCAATTAAATATGTAAAATTCAAAAATTTTAAATTAAACTATAAACATTTTTTTGTAAAAATATTAGTAAACTTTTTGGTCACTAAATTAAATAGATTTTCACATATGGAAATAACTCAAGATCTAAAAATAGTGGTAAAGCCCATACGAGTTTAGATGAAATAAGTTCTCGATTTGATACATATGGGCCTAATACGAAGCTGTAGTAAAGCCCCATACGAGTGTCTTTGATTTGGTGAAGGTTCGCCACTCACTAGCGCCTAGGGGAATAGTATGGTTTACATTATAAGTTGGATTTGGAAGGTTTTGGTTTAGGTTTAGTTACGAAGATAAAAATTGTTGGATTCAATTTTTATTTGTTTGGTTTAGCAATTAGATTCACTTTCAATTTTAGTTAATTAATTTAAATGATATACTTTGGATCTATCTTTTCTATTACGTGGTAGATCATATCAGCTTGCGGGGAACCATATTTGGTGGACAAATCCAAAGTTTTTGTGACGTGATCATTTTAATTTGGATTTTTCGTTTTGTTTAAAACAACATTCGACAAATTATAGTGATAACAACCAAGGGAGCAAATTAATATTATTGCAAGCTTGATCATTTTATTTTCCAGGATGGCCAATAACTTTGTGGCTCTTCACTCCTGAACTGTAATCCAGCACTTGGAAAATAGCTAGATATGACACTCTTAAAATTGGGATTAGAATCTATTCTTTTAATTAAATTTCCAATTTGCGAAAAAACTGTTGTTCCAAAATTTTCAATTGTTAGGGTCAGAATAATTTGTCCTAGAGAATTCGACCAAATAAAACAGTAGAAGAAGAGTTAGATTAATGGGAAATTAGACCCAATAACACTAAAAAACTATAATTCACTAAAAATAATCAAAACCCCAATTTTTTCCTACTTTTTCTTCCTATCTCTCTCTCTTTCTACTCTCTTTCCCAAAATTTAATTTCCCAATTTTTTGGCTATTTGGCAAATAAGCCTTAGATTAATATTGGACTAAGAAAATCTTTCTAAAAAAACTCTATAAAATTTATGAAATTTATTTGAAAAGAGATTCTCATGTTTATTAGCTTCTAATTTCGTAGCACATAGAGGATGATTGGTGGTGGTGTAGTGGATGTCCACAACTATAATTATATCTAAAGCCTTAAAACTACATTAATCATGCTTTATTAATTTTAATAGGTTCAAAACCATTTTCAATGTTTACGCATGTGTGTGTGCCGTAGATATTCAAATTTTCACAGCCAATTTTATGTCCTTTCCAAAATTTTAATTCTAGAGCCACATTAATAAAATTTAAAGCTTTAATCCTAGAGCAAAAATTTTAAATCTATAACATTACCAATCAGGCCCATAATCCACATGAGTGAAACTCAAAATCTTGAAGCCAAAATGAATATCAAGAGTAGCAATGTTTTTATTTAAGAAAAAATCCTATAAACTAGAAACCTCTCCGCCAACGCTATATACAGTGAAACTTCTATAAATTAATAATGTTGGTACTACACCAAAATTATAATTTTTTTATTAATTTATAGAGATATTAATTTATTGATATACTAATTGAACTAAAAATTCAATTTGGAACTATAAAATTATATTATTTTATAGAAATTTTTAGTATATATTAATTAATAGAGTATTAATTTAAAAAGGTTACACTGTATATAAGAGAGTTCGTGTTGGGGAAGACATAATGTAATGTCTGGTTGGATCCATGGTTATCTATAGCCTCACCACTAGTTCTTATTGGTCCACCGACATAATTCAACGCTTCCCTTCAAGTTGCAGACCTTTTAGACCCAGTAACTCGAGAATGGGACCTCACTGCTATCAGACTTCACTTGCTATATTACGAGGAGCATATTGGCAGGATCATTCCTGCAAGTTTTCACATCCACGATGAGCTCACCTGGCTACAAATGAAGTTTAGACTGTACTCTAAAAAATCGGGATACGCCATTGCAAAAATAACCACCTCGCTTGAAGATGTGACTGAGTTTAACTGAAAAACTTGTATATGGCAAGTCAACACATCTCTAAAACTCAAACATTTCTTATGGAAGGCAAATGCTGGAGCACTTCCAGTTGGAACTCTGTTACAACGTCGTGTGATTGGTACAGATAGTGTTTGTAAGAGATGTGGAGGGATGGAGTCGGAATTGCATGTGCTGCTGAACTGTCCCTATGCAATTCGAGTGTGGGAACAAGTTCCAGCTCTCTTCAAACCTTTGTCAACATCAATATCTTCAGTAAGCCAACTCCTACAAGCATGTCATAGAATGGTGTGTCCCCCCCCCCCCCAACTGGTGTAGGCAGCTCTCCCATCTACCCGTGGCTCCTACGGACACTCTAGACAAACCGAAACAAATTGCTCTTCGAGAATAAAGACTTTACGGTCGATGAAATTGTCTTGAAGATTATTCATGATATCAGGGCTTGGAAAGGAGCCCAAGACATTATTGTTTTGAAACTAACACATTGGTCCACACTAAACAAGCTCATCCTAATAATATTCTTCCTTGATCCTCTGCTGTTACAGGTTCCAAAACGCTTTGACAGTTTACTCAGATGCTGCATGGGATGGAGGATCCCTCCGAAATCTGTGGTATGGGCTGGCATTTTCAAGATCCTCAGGATATCAAGTCACTGCCCTTCTCTTCTAACTGTTGCTTTGTCACCTCAGCCCTTGTAGGAGAGGCATTAGCGGTAAGCTGCCCTTCTTATGGCAATTTCACTTGGAATACATCACATTAATGTCTTTTCAGACTGCAAGGTTCTCGTCTTCTTCATTAAAAAACATGAACGAGATATATTTGTTCTCATTGTGTTGCATGATATCTTTTGTTTAGCAAACTTTTTTACAGTAATTTCCTTTCAGTTTATGCCGCGTGTGAAAAATGCAGTGGCTGATTCTCTAGCAAAATCAGCTTTGTTTGAGCTGCAGAACTTTCATGATTTGGAAGAGTAGTCTCTTTATCTTTGTACTAGACTCTTTGAAGTAATGAATAGTTTGCCCAAGAAAAAAAAGGGAAGGCATAAAAATCCTACTGGAAATCGTTTTGGAATTTTGATTATTTTAGTTTAATTCCGTTGATTTATATGGTTTTATACATTTTGAATTTAGACTTCAAATTTGATTTATAGAATTCCATATACATATTTTGTTTATATTTGGTTACTCTATACTTTGACAATTTTGGTATGTATGGAGACGGTTCAGGAATTTTACGAATCCAGATCAATCCTTCATATCTGGAATTTTCAACGGGACGAGGGGAATAAACAGCTCATTGTGGTAGTATAATAAAACCAACTGGCTAAAAACCGTTTTATTCTATGGAAAAAAAATTATTGTATTGGGTAAATGAAGATTCTCTTGAGAGATTCTCTTCGTCACAAGAAAGACAAAATATATATGTCTCTCGAAAGACAAATAACAGATGTGGGTCTTATGCTCTTTATGCTCTCTGCACAAATAACCCCCCCCCCCCCCCCCCCCCCCCCCAAGAAATTAATACATGCAAAAAAATTGCATAGAACATCACAAATCTTCTCTAATTTATGGTGCATAGCACATCCCTTTCTTACTAGTTGCCACTTGACTCCACAAAGTCCTCTTATAAACAATGACACTAAAAATAAACAGCTTTCCATTTAGTTAGGCTTTCGGCTCCACATTATTCCCAGCTATAAATAAAACTAAAATATAGTAGTAGGTCCAATACTAAAACAATAATAATTAACAATGTCCTCTTGATAACATTACTACTACAACTCTACTTGGGCTTTCAACATACTAAACCAAAAACAAATGGAATTGTAGCCATAACGCAGCTATACATCTACGGGATTGCTAGTTGTTAATGTACATACAGTGTATATATATAGTAAATACACGTCCTGATAGTTGAAATATTCAGTGTAAAAGCTTAGTAAAAAATATGCAACCACATAAATTTATTTATTTTTCAGTTGTAGTCATGATCTAGAGGATGAAATCAAAAAGACTAGAGGATCAAAAGTCAAGTTCTTTAACTACGAAAGCAAGAAAGTGAAGCACGTGCTTTTTTTATCTAAACTAAAGCCAACTATCTTTTGTTCTCCTCCATCGTTTAAAGAAGTAAAATAACAACTACCAGAAAGTATAACCCCCATGTTTTTCAATCTAATCCAACAAAACAAACTACCTGTAGTTCAAAGAAAAAATGATTACAGCTTTTGACATATGCATGATATTTCAGATCGCTTCCACAATCATCCTTCATCATTTAAACCCTCCATCGCCTTAACATCTCTATCATAATCTCATTCCACGTGTCGACAGGACCAGGCAAACACCAATGCAAACAATCATTATGAACTCTCTCCGGTACACCGTTCTTGAACGGGAACTCGTACATATACGGACCAGGATGTCCGTCTGGTCTCAACACTGAAATAGCCGTCACATCCAACGCTTCTAATCTCACCTCCGCTCCATTAGCTTCTTTCACCGCCGCAACTTCCTCCATCTCTATCCGCCGCATCTCCAAGTTCAAACCTTCTAGAACCTTCCCCTCTTCGTACGGCTCCGTCATGTTACACGCGCCGAGACTATCCCAAGGCCGGCCTTCAAAATGAGAAGGCGAAAACGTCGTCAAGATCACCTCGCGGCGGTTTCTAGCCACCGCTTTCAACGTCGTTCTTATTGCTTTCCTAAAGATATCGAAAAACCCTATCTCGGTACAGTTCCTTGCCTCGCAAGAATGACATCCCAAGACCGAACCGGACTCGTGATAAACCGCAGGATGTAAAAACCAATGTCCCACAGAGACCACGACTGTATCAAAACGTTCTAAATCACTTCCCCATCTCTCGTCCACACGGTCTACGTGCAACACGTTGTGGTCCAAGTTTCCGGATTTCTCTAAACCGGCCACAAGAAACGGGGACCAGTAAACCGAGACCGTGACGTTGTGAGACTCGAAACGCCACTTTCTGAATTTATTATCTTCTCCGTTTCTGTAGACGAGATCAGGGCTAGAGACGGTAGAGAGGAGGCAGATGAGAGACTCGAGCTGGTTTCTAGCCATGGAGTCGCCGATAAAAGCTAGATGCTTGTCTCTCATAAGATCAAGAAACCGGTTAGCGTCGAATCTCGGTATATCGCATTGGTTCGGTTTCCATTTCCAGTACAGGTAACCAGAGTCTGGTCTGCCATGGCGGTAACAGTTCTGACCATCTTTGATTGTTCCGCAGCTCGAGCCGTTGTAGAGTGGACCCATCTCGTCTTTGACCCATTTGCCTTTTGTATAATCACATAAAGATTCTTCCTTAATACGATCATAACTCTCTTGAGTTTCATTTTCTGTAGAACAACAGAAACTAATTAAAACCACCGTGACTTCATATATAAACAATCATATTGAATAGTTTCAAACTTACCTTGAGAAGATGAGTAGCTAGTGATCACAACGTGTGCCGTAGAGTCTTGGAGAATTGTATCATCAATGGTTGAGAAAGGGTTGTAGAAACAGAGTCGAAACAGAGCAATTGGTATAAACGCTGAGACTATAAACACATAGATCTTCCGCTGACTTAGACAATTTGGTTGCTCTTTTAATCCCATTTTAGGAATATAGACCAACCTTGTTTTTGTTCTCTTTGGCCTTATTTATTCTTGTTGTGTTTGATTATTGATATGGTGATTTTTTTCCAAGTACATGTCACATCGGCTTTTGGTGGTTGTTCTGTTTTACTATGTGGAAGTGGAAGAGACGAATGGTTCAATGGTTTTGGGCCATGAGAGGAATATTTTATTTAAATCTTTATTATTAGTCTATCCAGGTCAATAATATTGATGTGCTTAATTTATAAAAAAGATTTAACAAATTATGTTCAATAGGTTATTCTTTGCTTTTCTTGCGTTAGAAAATATAAAACACTAGTCTAGCGCATATGAATATCTCTGACTACAAAATTAATTACCCAGTAATATCTTTTTTACAACCCAAGTTAAATATATGAGTTTAATTACTTTGGTCATCAAGTTGTTGTAGAATTACAATTCTCGAAATTTTACAGATGTATTAAGGAAGTTTTTTTATTTTAGTAAAGTTTCTAAAGAAGATTTATTGATATGTTTTTTTTGCAACATTATTGCTATGTTTAAATTATATTTTTTATTAGTTTGTGCCTTGTGGTGGACCATCAAGTTGTCTTTGTCACTGAGTGGCCAGTCTAGAATTGGCCAGATTCCGATGGCTTGACTCTGACGACAATAGTGAAATGACGAAGTTAGCCCTTGCTGCAGCTCGACGATGACATTCTTTGTTCCTTGCGCGTGTCAGGGTACAGTTGTCTGCGTCCACTAAAAATGGTCTAACAATAAAACAACGTGCAGCTATGTAATTTGATCAATTAAGCTAATTGATTATGATGTGATAAGAAAAAAAAACTAATTGATTATTAATCATACAATCGGACGCTGACAACTGACACTTAAGGAGTGGCAGATTCGGATTATTATTTAGTAGGGGGAAATGTATTATATTTATTTAAAATATTAATAAAATGTATTTAAATTGTTTACATATTTCATTACATTTTATAATATTTTTCAAGTATATGAACAATGTATTAGCAATTTCCAAAATAGATATTATAGACCAACATCCAAACCATTTAATTAAAGAAATATAAATTAAATATTTTTACATATTTTTTAAGTATATAAAAAATATTAGTTATTTCAAAATAGAGCATTTTAGACCACCATTAAAACCATTTATTAAAGAAAAATATAAATAAAAAACTTATAGGTTAAAGTAAAAATAATTACTCTCTTTTAAAAATAAAATCTTATAATAGAAAATATATAATAATAAATACTAAATTAAATTTTGTATATTAACTAATTAAACAACAACAAAATTAAAAAATAAAAATGAAAATAGAATGACATTAGATCTAAGATTGGGGGCATAAGACCAATTTAATCTCCACGCTACCGGATGCGTAACAGCAAAATATAATCAATTTAATAACAAATCAACAACAACTAAGTAAAATAAAATTTATAAATTTACTTGGGCAATTGCCTCTGCGCTACAAGAGCATCTCTAAAAAATTTTTTTTAACTTCAAGTATAGAGTGTTTTGCTCTCCAAAAAGAAACTTTCAAACTTTAAATTTATAGTTTTGAGTAGTAAAACTTCATATTAAAAGTTTCATAACTCAATATTTCAAATTTAAAATTTCATATTTTTATTTGCATTTTGATCCTTACAATTAATTACACACCACATTTATGATTCTTAAATATTTTTTGTTATCGTTTTAATCTTAATTTTTATATATCATAAACATTTCAAATTTGTTTTTATAAATTTAAGTTTCACACATAAAATTAAATAAAATTTTTAAAAGAAGATTTATAATATTTTAAAACTAGAAAACAAGAATATTACAAAAAAAACTTAACAAAAGACTTTTTAAGAGATACATAAAGACATAATTATTATACAAATTTAAATATTACAATAATATGGTATTTTGCTTATAGTTAAATATTTAATTATTTATCTCTATTTATAATTTTATATTTTAGTGTAAGACTTTATTAATTAATATTGCTGTAGTATTTTTATATATGTGTTCGTTATTTATAAAAAAATTGTGGATTTACATTAATTGTGATAAATATAAGGACCATAGTGTAAAATACAAATAATTTTAAAGTTAAGTTTGGAGTTTTTTTTTTGAAAAAAACATCTTGAAATTTTAAATATAGAATTTTGAAAACTTTAAAATAGAGTCTTTTTGAAGATATTCTAAGATGTTTTATTGAATTGTAGACATTTCTTTTGAATAATTTTAGTCTTTGTCCATCTAGGACATTAGATAAATAACAATTCTACTGCTATATAAAGTCATAAAACTGATTAGTAAAGCCTAACATTTTGTCACAAATTTGATTAAATGTAATAATTTGAATGATAGGATCTTTCGTACGGTTTCAATGATTTAGGGCATAATCAATGTAGAGATGACTTTGCCCACCAACATACGTAGAAATACTATAAATTAATATACACAATAAACTAATTAAATGTTTTGCTTTCGATTTGAAATGATTCGAAATATTACACAAAATTAATAAAATAATAAATATTTTTTAAAAAAATCTATGTAAATATATAATATAATTAATAATTTATATATAAAAAGTTTACATAAGTACAAAAAAACATTGTATTATTTATGTTAAATTTACAACGAAATTCTTTTCTATTTTTACTACCACTTCAATCTATTTTCATAATATTTAGTAAAATTATATTTAGATTATATTTAAATTCTATAAAATATTTTGTATACACCAAATAGTATAGCAAAAGCTATATAAAAGTTGAACTTCTTAAAATTTTAATTAATATATTACGATAAAATTAATTATTTTTAATTTATAAAATATATATATTAAGTATAGAGAAATCTAAAAAAAATTGTAAATTAATAACTTTATAAATTCATAAATTTAATAGTTGGAACATTTTATAGAATTTTTACTGAATAATAATTTTTAAACAATTTACTAGACGGTAAAAATATGAGAGCAACAAAAAGCGATTTGGTAAAGGTGGTTTCTCGCATAAAGGTTTCAAATCATAAGTGGGAACCTTTGTTCTTCCAAATTCAAAATAACATGTCCATAACGATGCATTTATAAACGATTAAACGATATAAAAAGATGTTTTGTTATTTGATCAGCTTAGCAAATAGTGGTATGTAAAATAATCGTGGGAAATCTGTTTTTTTAGAGCAAAAAAAAGGAAACTATGTCCCTTTAGACTAATCTGTACTACTTTATGTCCTATTAGACTAATTTTTTCGAAAATGGCAGTAATGCCCTTAAAATTGTAATTTTTTAAAAAAGATAAATAATGAGTTCGACAATCGGGATCGATCGATCCAGATTTACAAGTTACAGTGGATCGATCGATCCCGATAATTATTCAGAACAAAAAAAAACGCGAAATATATACTGATCGACCTGGTCCATTTCACTCGATCGGCGAAGGTCGATTCCGTACAGATCGACCGATCCACTAAGAATAGATCGATCGATCCCGTGCCCAGGAAAGAATCCCAAATCGATTTTTTTGGTTTTGTATGATTATATCCGGGTTGATTCCCACTTGATTTGAACCGACCAAGCATGATTTCAACTTTTTAAGCTCGATTTCTCTGGGACAAAACCCTTAATTTCCCATTCACGAACAAAGGGAGAGAAAATCAAATTCTCACCCAAAGTTCATTAACCCTAACTCACTCAATTCTCTGATTTGGACGATTATTTGGCCTAACTCATACGATTTCGTGAGCTTTTTACGAATCTATCACTCTTTAGTTCGTTCTGCAAAGGTATGAAACTCTATCTCCACTTCTTTTTAGAGTTTGAAAATAGAAAGGTAAAAGGTAAATTTTTTGAGTTAGTTAAAATATTTAGACTTCAATCATGTGTTAAGGTGATGATTAGAGAAGATTTTGTACACAATCATGGTTTAAATCATATTTTTGGGATAGATTTAGGGATTTTAGGTTTTTGTTATTAATAGATATATGTTGTATTGTTTTCAAATTTCAGGTATGGAGTTGGAGTTGCCTAATCGTTTATACGGTGAGGGATTGGAACCTCAGGTTAAGAAGATTAATAACAGCTGCCGACTAAAACTTCTCGAGTTGCTAAAAGAAAAAATGGAACCAGAATTCGATGAAGTTATGAAAGATCCCAATCCAATTTACAAGCAGCTGGCTATCGGTTACAGGGTAAACTGCGAAAGTTTTACCCTTTCCAATTCTCCTATCAATCTTTTCCTCCACATCTATGGTCAAACGGTGGGTGTGCTTTGAAATCAACTTCTTACGCTTAAAAAACCAACGTGTCAGCATTTCTCTAATACTGTCCAACAAAGGAATTACGGGAAACTCTCTCGGCGAACGCAACGCAGAATTTATCGACTCTGCAGGATTGTTTGTCCTAATGTCATACCTGTATCCATGAAATTGACATCTAGCCCACTTTCTGACATCTGCTTCCATAAGATACGTTCCAATTGCTGGACTGATATTGCAAACATGAGCAAACGTCTTCTTGAAATCAACCACTCTATAAGCCTTTGAAGCCTTAGAAATCAACCCAGCTAATCCCTTCCCCTTGAAATATGATATCACATTATTCAACAAATGATGAATACAGATACCATGTCTCGCTAGGGGATACACTTTCTCCACTGCCTTCGCTATTGACACTTGTCTATCCGAAATAAAAGCCAAACCATTATCATCAGCAACAACAACTTTTAATTCTCTCATAAACCATTCCCAAGACTGCTCATTCTCAGAGTCTACTATCCCAAATGCAATAGGATATAAATTTGAATTTCCATCTATAGCAGTTGCAACCAGTAGCACCCCTTTGAATTTACTCTTCAAGAATGTTCCATCGACAACAATGACACGCCTCATGACTGTGTTAAAGCCTCTGATCGATTGACCAAACGCTATAAACAGATATCGAAATCTACCATCGACGTCAGTCTTGTAAGAGGAATGTGTACCCGGATTGGCCTCTCGCAGCATGTGCAAATATTTTGGTATTTTCCCATAACTTTCCTCTGGAATACCTCTAACAGCGTTGACTGCATATTCACGGGAATCCCATGCTAAAGATTCAGAGATCTCACATCCATAATCATTGCGCATAATCTGAACAATATCTTTCGCTTTAGGCCCTTCCTTGATACCTTCATATTTATGCATTATCAGATTGCCTATCGTTTTCGCTGAAGCTGTCCTTCCGGCACTGGTTTTGTTTGAAGGTGCGCAGGAATGTACACCGACATACTTCTTAATAATAAAATATGTGGAGCCCTTCAAACACTCAGCTCGAGCACCCCAAAAGCACACCTTATCAGCGCATCTAATACACCAAACTGATTTATTGGAGTTGGTAACTGTGTAGTGAAAGTTATGCTTCATTGCACATAACTCAAACCTCGCTTTCAAAACTGTTTTGTTGAGGAAAAGATCTCCCGTCTTAACCAATTCGACCACCTGACTCTTTGCCAATTTTTCTCTGTTTTCTTTTTCAGCATTGATCTTCTCAGCATCATCATCATCTCCTTCAACCTCGTCTTGCTTCATTTTTCCTTTCTTCTTCTCGTTATGCTTGTCAGCATCATAATCATCTCCATCAACTTCACTTTGCTTCATCTTCCCTTTCTTCTTCTCGTTATGCTTAGCCCCCTTAACAGTATTTGAAGCGGTCCCAATGTCACAAGGATTTCGCTTGTTCTCTTCACTAGTACTTGCATCAGTTGGCATCTTATTAAGATCAATGTCGATCTTATTTGGATTTCCTTGCTTTGCTTTATAGCTGACACACAATTGAGTTGACTGATGCTTCTTACAAAACCCTAGAAAATTTTGAACTTGCCTTGAGTTTCCAATGATCACTGGTGGACAATTTGATGAATTGATCAATCCAATAGGAAGGTAACTCAACTCCAAATCAGCATCTGTTTCTTCAAAACCAAAATCCTCTATAACAATTTTCTGTAACTCTTCCAGAGAAGACTTCAATTCCAAAGCAAGTAACCTTCCCCCTTTCTTTTTATCAACATTAAAACTCCAACCTGAAGATACAACCAATTCCCAAACACCACATGAAGCATAGACATGAATCATGGTAGAAATAATGTGAAAATTTTGTGAAAATTTTGTGAACAATCAATGGAATATAGAAGACGGCTAAGAAGGTTGCCAAGGTATTTTTTGTCGTTTTTTTTTTGTTCTTTTTTTTTTTTTTTTTTTTTTAAAAAAATTGATTTTTTTTAAAAAATAAAAGTGAATATTCTCAAATATTTTGTTTCCATATTTTTAGGAACTGATTTCTTATCCGTAGAATACAACTAATATGTAGAAATCAATTTCTACAGTTTTTTAGAATTATAGTAATGTTTAGAATTTGATTTCTACATGTTTTAGATTTATAGTAAATCTGTAGAAGTCGGTTTCTACATGTTTTAGAATTAGATTAATGTGTAGATTTTGATTTCTAAGAATTTTAGAATGGTAGGTTAAGCGCGGAATGTGTATTCTACATATTTGTAGAATACTCTTATTTACGTAGATCACGTATTCTAAACATTGTAGATTCAATGAAAAAAGTAGATTTCGTTTTCTACTTCGTAGAATGTCATTTCTACTTTTTTTAGAACATAATCTGAAATTTATAATTATAACTTTTTTATAACTGGAAAATATACCATTAAGTTCATATAGGTATTTTAACAAAGGTTACTATTTTTCCAAATTTTTTTTGTTTGTAAAACTATTTATTAAAATTATTTTCATAAATATTAAAGGGTATTATAGGAAAATATGACACAAAATATAGATTAGTCTAAAGGGACATAGTTACTATTTTTTTGCTCTAAAAAAACAGTTTTCCCAATAATCGTTGATAGAAAGATGAATGATTAAAATTGTTGACAAAAAAAAGTAAACAGTAAAAGACTAACATTTAGAAGTGGGCAAAAAAACCGAACCGAACTAAAACAAACCGACTTAAACTAAACCAAAGTGTATGTATAAACTATTTGGTTTAAAATTTTATCAATCCAAATAGTTCGGGTTAGTTTAGTTTTAAACCGAACTAAACCGAAAACATGAAGTGTTTTTTAATTAGAATAATTAAATATACTAATAATATTAAAATTTAATAAATTTAACAATTTAACCTAAATAACTAAACATAATTTTATACATTTTGCTTTAAATAAATAGAATAAACACGGCTAAAAATAAAATAAAATAATATGAATATGAATCTCATACATTAATATGAAAACCGGAAAATTACTTATGATATTTATATTAGATTTGAATAGAACTAAACGTCACAAAATGCTAACATGCACGTCTAAAAATTTCACGTAGAGGGAGACAGAATTGTGATCCAAAAGCGCATTAACTCTAGTAATTTTTCGGTTTCAAAATTAAATTCATACAAAGAAGACTTTCTAAGATAAGACTTGTCCATTTCAATCATAATTAATAGCTGTAAAAAGGGTATCATATAGGATGAACAAGCATTATGTGTAAAACGACATGTGCAAGATGATGGACTCAAACAACATGTGATCTCAAAGATGTGTTCCAAATTTGCAATGAGTGGCTCAACTTCTTGTCTTCATCTCCGGTAAATTCGTCTCCATGTGCCCTCCTCTCTCCGACCATTCAAATTGTTTGGCCAAACCAATCACCTTATTTTGATAATCAATTAACCGTTAGTTTACACAACATGTGTTGTCAAAAGTCAATTGTGAAGCAATTATTTGCCAAAGGAGAAAAAATTGCCTTGTAGAAAATTAACATATGACTTATATCATCAAAAAGACAGTGTGGTTAAATAAACTTAGAATTGATTTACAGAAAGTCTAAAGTAAATATTAAGAACGAACTAACATTTGAGAACCAAGACAGACGTTTGAGGATTTGAAAATTAAAAAGTAATGACAGGAGATAATGGTGATGTAGTAGCTCACCAACTTCCCATCTCCCTTCTGACAAATTAAGCTGATTAGTATAATTATGCTAGCTGGAGCACTTCGTTTTGTTTTGTTTGTTTATATTTACAGTAAAAATCGATCTTATTAGTTAATTTAGTAATGGATATTCTCTGGTGAAAGTTATGAAAACTTCATTAATGCTCTTAGTGAATGTTAGGATTCATATTGCGATTATACAAGTGTTTGTGAGATTGATGATCAAAATGAACTTAAAATTTTCAAAGAAATTAACACATTTAAACAAATCTATGATTAGTGACAATTTATTGAATAAATTCCAAACAAGGTGAATATCATATATATGAATACATCCTTTTACCAAAAAAACAAAGAATACATCCGAATTTAATCAAAAACAAGTTATTGACTTAACCCCAGTCAGAGTCGGTTTAACAAATTAGAGATTATAAACAGTTTAGTAAAAAAATTAATGATTGTTTTAACAATTTAGTAGTTTAAATATATATATATATATATATATATATATATCTTTCTAGAATTTAGAGAATAAAACTAATATTTCACTAGATTATTTTCGGAAGGCTATGTTCATTTACATGTTCCAACGATCTACGATTACAAACTGTGACTAAAATGTTGTAATCTGCAACCTGCAATTTACTATCAAATGTTGTTCATTTTACTTTCGCAATTTTATTTTATTTTTTAGTCGATAGTTTTTTCAGAAATTTAAACTCATGATTTTCCACTGATCACTCACTGGCATAAAAATGAATAACCTTCAACTTGTGGTATGCAATCTAATCACACAATCAATCAAGTGATAACAAAACAAGCAACAATTTGCGATTTACGATTTAACACAGATCAGAGTCACATATCACTGCAACTTGCAAACGGCCAAACTGTGGATTTTGGCTCTGAAGACAACACTAATATTTTCCTTAACAAAAAAATACAAATTATGCGAAACTCAAGAGCAATGTGGTCTAAAACTTCCATAATCTCTTTTTTGTTCTGACAACGAAAATCTAATTGGGCGCTGTCAAAACAAAATTAATTGGGCCATTCAATAGTAGCTAAATTATGTCAATTAATAGCTCAAATATAACAAACCAGGTTAATATGGGCCTTTAGATCTAAGTTAAGCCTATTTAAGTTTACAGTTTTGATTTCAAGCTGAAGATGGTTTTCAAATTTCAACAGTTAGTTTTCCAAAACACTGGCGGGAACGTGAGGAGGTTCAAATCGCGGCAATAAACCGCTTTTGCTAATGGATTCCGAGCAGATGGTTGCTTACTGAAGCAACAACTGTGAAAATCATTAGGATCTTTATTTAGTTTAAATGCTCTTGGTTTCCAGAAAAATGCATACTTTTCGGTACTATGCATTTGCTCATAGGTTGAATATGTCTTTAGTCTTACTTCAATGTTAGCCGCTGTGAAAGGGCCTGTAATTCAACATCAAACCTCAAATCTTTACTATAGTTTTCTTATTCACTTAAAATGAAAGACATATGCTATAAATTCAAGTAGATTTGTCAAAGAAGTAATCAGCTTTTGTTTTTGTTAGCATTGTGCTAGTTTACTTGCATTAGATTGGGGAAGGTTAAAGGCTACTATGTTTACCAAGATTTATTCGTTTGGCAGTTAAGAACCAATTGTGACAAACGGCTCTGTAACCAGATATTGTCTTATGTCAGTTGATGAAAGTGTCAGGAAAACGAAACCGGAAACATTTACTTTTTTTTATTGAATGTTATGTGTTGCTGTGGTCGAGGCTTCGTGTACAGTTGAAAAACAAAGGCATTCTGATAAAGAGAGATGTGCGTATTTTATCCCTTACCATGCTGATTGTGTCACTGTAGGAACTCCTGCTGCGAATAATCGGATAAAGAGAGTGCTAAGCGTCAAAACCAGAGTAATAAATGTACTTTCTTGCATTTCACGTCAGATGATATTATATAGTCTTGTGTCACAGGCTCACAGCTGAAGCTGATATATGTGATAAATGGTGCAAGTCAGTAGTGGCAAGCTGCAACTGAAGGAGTTGTTCAGTGAAACACAGCAAAAGGGTAAAGCCAGGCCGCAGTGAATTTGTTAAAGATAACTAATATTGAATGCGAGGAGTGTTGGTGGTTTTCTTCTGTATAGCAAATTTGATTGTTTTGAACCAAAACAATACATGTTTAAATCATACCTACTCGCTAATGATAAAGTCAACATTTACATGAATTATTGATATGGTGATTAGGATGTTGGTTAATTAGGGGATGACTAATTTCATTTGTGAATGTAGATTCAATGTATTTATTGATATGGCTCCTACAGTCACATTCGCAAGCTTCTTTAGTGTCAAACCTAAAAGAGTGTTAACATTTATTTCTGTCTCTTTAACGTAGATATTTTTTGCAGTGCTTTATAAAAGCTTGCTTTTTTTCATAAAACTTTAATCTGAGTTCTATATAAAATATAGTATACAGTTCTTTCACGGAAAATTTTCTAGTAATAATTAAAATTAAGAATATGACGAGAAAGAGAGGGAATGTGAATTATTCTATATATAATATTTAAAAAGGTCAATGACCTGTGGATTGTTATATTTTAAACTGTAAAGGAATTTGCTGAAACATCGGATCTGGCCAGTGGGCTCGTACAAGAAAACCCCATGTTCGGCCTCATATCATTGTCAGTTTCAGTTTTAGACATTTAAAGTTTTAAACAATGGGGTGGTTGACCATAAAAACAATGGGGAGAAGAAATAGATAAGAGATGGGACTGCATGTAGTTTATATTTCTTAAGATAAAAGTTTTCTTTACACCAAAAAAGAGAAGATAAAGCTTTCTACTTCGAAAATAATAAGAGGTTACAAGATATTGACAAATCTTACTATTGAGTAGGATTATTTGACGGTGCTTTTGTTTGCAGTTAGATGTTCTACGTGAGAAAATAAAAGAAATAACGTGTGGCATTAGGATTAATATGATTGTAGCATCGAGTCACAACCACATGGCACAACATGATATCTCATGACCACATGACCACATGGCATAATCTGAGTTGGTAATTAAAAAATAAGAAAAATAAAGCAATATTTGAAAGAAAAAAAAACAATCATTTGCATAGTTGGAGGTTTTGACCCAAAAAGCAAAACTTGTTTTAAGATTCAAACCCCACATTCTCCTTCCATTTAACTGTCTTTTTCTTCTTCTTTCTCTTCTTCAACACAATACAGACATAAGAAGATGGGGGAAAGACACGCATGTTCTGTACTTGCATATGTGTTACTGTTAATGTATATGTCGTCTCAAGTCGAGTGCAGCAACCAAGTGCACGCCCTGAGCCGCCTCTACCTTTCAAAGCGAGGGGTTGGTTCCTCCGTGAACACAACCCATTTCAAGGCGGTTAAAAACTTGAAACCGTCTTCGTCCCCTAATGTTGTTAACCAAAAGGAGTTAAGAAAGAGAGATCTTATACGGAGATTGCCCGGGCAACCTCCAGTTGATTTCGATCAGTATGGTGGCTATGTCACCGTCAACGAATCCGCGGGACGTTCCTTTTTCTACTATTTCGTGGAAGCCTCCTCCAACATTAAGGATTCTTCTCCTCTGTTTATATGGCTCAACGGCGGTACTTTCCTAACTTCATGTTCTATTATTTTCACACTAACTTCTACATATTGTTTTCTTGAGTTACACTAAATTATTATCTCGGTTCATATGAATAAGTATTTACGTACATTTAGCAAATGAGAAGAAAGATGAACAAGAATGTTTTTATTTTTGTAAAAATGAACAAGAATGTTAGTTTGATTTTGACGAATTCCGAGAAAAATGAACAAGATATTTGAGTTATTCATGAGATAGTCCTTCATAAGCTGTTTATGAATAATCTTATTTTATTTATACACTAAAACTCTACTGGCACTTTATAGACACTCCACAATAAAAATTCGAAAAAGGAAAAAGGACAACTTGGATAAAATTATTTGCCTTTCTCAATGGGTTTCAGAATTCACGTGCTGAGTAATTCTCGGCGTGGTTTGTTGCACAGCTCTACTTCTGAATTATTTAGCCACTAGCTTATTCATATAGTTGGATATAGTACATTTCTAAAAGACTAAAATATTAGTAGCAACAGGATGGTTAATAGATCAGCAGTTATTTAGATCTCTATAACAAAATCCAGATTTGGTTAGAAAGACTGTATGTGTGAGTGACTACTTTATTTTTCTTTTTGGCCCTATATGCGTTACTAATATATGCAATAAATATGTTGGTGAAATAAACAGGACCGGGATGCTCATCACTAGCGTATGGAGCATTACAAGAGCTTGGGCCATTCAGAGTGCACAGCGACGGCAAAACGCTCTTCAGAAACCGCTATGCATGGAACAATGCTGCGAACGTGTTGTTCTTAGAATCCCCAGCAGGAGTGGGATTCTCGTACACCAACACGACATCCGATCTCGAGAAGCATGGGGACAGGAACACGGCATCCGATAACTACATCTTTTTGGTCAAGTGGCTTGAGAGGTTCCCTGAGTTCAAAGGCAGGGACTTGTACATTGGCGGTGAGAGCTATGCCGGCCACTATGTTCCTCAACTAGCCCATACTATCCTTGCCCATCACCCGAAGAGCTTCCTCAATCTCAAGGGCATTTTGATAGGTAACGCGGTGATCAACGACGAGACCGACTTGATGGGCATGTACGACTTTTTCGAGAGTCACGCGCTCATCTCCGAGGATTCTTTGCTTCAACTCAAGAATAACTGCGATCTCAAGACGGAGTCTGCGAGCGTGATGACCGAGGAGTGCGCGGTGGTGTCAGACCAAATCGACATGAATACATATTATCTGGACATCTACAACATATACGCTCCCTTGTGCCTCAACTCCACGCTCACTCGCAGGCCCAAGAGAGGAACCACAATAAGAGACTTCGACCCGTGCAGTGACAATTACGTGCAGGCCTACCTGAACAGGCATGAGGTTCAGGTAGCCCTGCACGCGAACGGTACAAAGCTGCCTTATGAGTGGATGCCATGCAGCAGTGTGATAAAGAAGTGGAACGATAGTCCCACCACAGTCATTCCTCTGATCAAGGAGCTGATGGGTAAGGGCCTCCGCGTATGGGTGTTCAGCGGGGATATGGACGGGAGAATCCCGGTTACATCCACCAAATATTCGCTCAAGAAGATGAATCTAACTGCCAAAACGGCTTGGCATCCTTGGTACTTAGATGGAGAGGTGGGAGGATACACTGAGGAGTACAAAGGGAATTTGACTTTTGCAACCGTGAGAGGGGCTGGTCATCAAGTTCCCAGCTTCCAACCAAAACGTTCTCTTTCACTCTTCATTCACTTCATCAATGACACTCCTCTCCCTGACACCTCTCGTTACTAAGTATTCACATCTGATATTGTTGATTTCTTCTTCTAATTAGCTTTTATTTAATCGCACATCCATTCTTTATCTATTCAGTAACTTTAAATGTCAATATTTTTTTTAATCACAAGCTCAAAAGAGCAATTTATCTGTTTACCATATCTATCGTGCCCACATGTTCTACACTACTAAGATGGCACATTCAGTTGATCACATCTTTAGGAGTATGTAAAAGGAGATGCATACCAAGAAGTGATGAACCTTGACATCTTTCCAAGCCGATAATATTCGTGATTTCCCAACAAGCGCTCCTGAATACCCTTGTAATAATTGAAAAGAAGAGAAGCCTCATGGGCGTATATAAAGAAGACTACGTTGGTAAATCCGATAGTGACATATGATATGTAATAAAAAGCTGTTAGTGTTTCTTTCTTCGCGAAGAAGTAAGAGCATCATTATCCAAAGTTTCTTAGGGCGGGATTCTTAAGAGAATATAAGAAACCGTTTCAGAATTTCTAACTAAAAATTTAAGAAACAGTTTTTTTAAGTAACTGTTTCTTAATTTTTTAGTTAAAAATTAAAAAATAATTTTTTATATTTTCCTAAGAACTTCATCCTAACAAACTCTGGATAATAATGCTCTAAATAACCGAAAACGGCGACGAGAGAACACTCTTTTGCAAGTTACCAAGTAAAAGTTAAAATTGTTGCGTATATTATTCTCCCATTGTGTTCGGTATCTCTCTATCCAGAGCTAAAAGCTTTTAGTTAGTTTGTAATTAAACTAATAAACATATGGACAGAGAGAAATGGGAGAAGACATGGTGAAAGATCCAACACTCCTGCCACTCTCATCAAAAACGTGGATAAAGCAGTAAGAAACCGCATCTCCAGTTTGCGTGTCATGGAAGTCAGCAAGTATACCAAAGCCATGGAAACATGGTTTTCGGTTAGATAAAAGATTTGTCTACCTTTTTTCTTTTAAGAGAACTCTAAACCATCAAACTCATGATGCATCCATTGTAAAAACGTTTTTTTCTTGAATAAATTTAACATTAATTCAAAAAAAAAAAAAGTTAAATTTGAAGCAAACCGGTTTAATACCTCAATCCTCCCATAAACCTACATTAAATCGGTTACCGTCATTTGTAAGTTCAAAATCCAATAACTTATATTCCCAAAAGTACATTTTCGCACCAAAAAAAAACTACTTTGTCCAAGCATTACAGGAGCCACATAAAGCAAACCGGATTTAAATACCCAAAAACCAACATTAAACCGATGAGCATATTTCACAAACAAAAATATACCAACTACTTTAGCCGCTTCTTATGCATACCAAGTTTTTACCTACACTAAAAACTGATTAAACATACCACCATCCATCGCTGCTTAGTTCATGTTGGTTGGAGCCACTGCCGCCGTCCTGAAAGTTTTGGTGGCCTAAAGCATAAATGGGTCGATGAGCTATTTTCCCACTAAAACTATTGTATAGAATTATATGTCTGTCAAACTATTACTTTGTTCTATATATTCCATAAGAAAATAGTTCTAGACTAAAACTCTTTTCGGAATCTCTCCAGATTGCAGTGATGGCTTCCTTTTTAGCGTCCCACATAACAGCAGGCGAGACCGTGTATCCGAATTCTTCTTTCATCCACTTGCTTAGCTCTGGAACTGAGAGGGAGGGACGAGCCTTGAGTAGGCCTTCCAGCTCGGCCGCCAGAAAATCTGAGCCCACATCTACTGGCTCACAGGTATGAGGTCCGTTATATTTTGTTATCTCGTAGCCATTTCCCTTGGTTATTTTTGCTTCCAGACTCCATCTGCAGTTTTTGTGTCCCGCTGCACATGTTCTACTGACCCAACGAGCAGAGGATGTTCTATTGTTATTTTTTTTACTTGAGGCCCGAAAACAGGCCCATTGGGCTTTCTTGAAGACCGCTTTAGTTCGCGATTCTTCAGTTTTCTTCCCCGACGAAGAAGATAACGAAACACAAGACACAAAGCATGAACGGAGCTTCGCTCTGCAATTCCCTTTTGCTCCATTCTCGTTTCAGTTCACCTTGCTCCATCCCTTCGTCTGTTTATCTGAGTCCTCCATGTTTCACAACCTCTGCGTACATCTCATTTCCTCGAGCAGGCGTTACCAAAAGGAGTGATGGGTTTCGCTCATTCGCTGTAAGCAAACGTAGAAGCAGTATCCAAGATGATGTAGAAGAAGAAGAGGAGGATGATGATGATGAAGATTGGGATGAGTTTGAAGTAGAAGCAGAAGCTGAAGGAGACGAAGACGAAGGAGAGTTCTTGCCGATGGAGAAGATGAAGCGATGGCTAGAGAAGAAGCCTCGCGGGTTCGGTGTCGGCAAAAAGTACGAGACTTTAATAGAAGACAAGCTCCTCGAGGAGATTGAGCAGAGCTGGAAAGCTCAAGCTGCTAATCTCAACAAGCTCAAGAACAACGATCCTCTCAAGCCTCAACATAATCTCATCAAAGGTTTCCTCTTTTTGTTTCTCTCTCTCTTTCCTCTCTCTCTCTCATCAAAAAACTCAATTAGCTGCTTTTGAATGATTATTATAATAGGTGAAACTCAAAGTGGGTTCCGTGTTCGTGTGACTAATCTTCCTAAGAAGAAGAATGTTCATAGGGATCTCAAGGCTGCTTTTAAAGAAGTGAGTGGGGTTTTGAATATAGAGCCGGCTGTGTCTGGTAATAAGAAGACTAAAGATCCTGTCTGTAAAGGGTTTGCTCTTGTTGATTTCAGAAGCGAGGTTGATGCAAACAGGTATATGAGAGTGTTTTGTAGATTAGCGTTTCTATTGTTTGGTGATGATGAGGATAAAGTTTGATTTTTGTTGGTTCTTAGGTTTGTGGAGCAGTTCAATGGAGAGAGATTGTCATTTGGGAAGGTTGTAAAGCAGATAAAGTGTCAGGTTGTGGAGGTTGCTTCAAACCAATCAGTTTCTGAGGAACTACGCTCGGATACAGTCTTTGAGGAGCTTCCTTTCCATGGTTTGGAAGCAGTTTCTAGTGTTGGTGTTGTTGAAGAAGATACTTTTGTGGATTCATGGGAAGAAGAATCATCAGATGATTCAGACAAAGAAGGAGATGAAACAGAAGTGGAAGAAGAAGAGAATCTTATCTCTAGTAGCATAGAACCTCCCAAAGAACGTGAGTCTAAAACCAATGTAAAGTCTCAGAAACAAGTTATGAAGCGAGAGACTAGAGAACACGAGGTGTTAGAGACACCTTTAGTTTCGTTCCAGGCGGTGAGTAAACCCAAGGAAGCACGTGTGGATAATGATGATGAACATGGTAGGTCTGATGAAGAAGAAGTTGCTGAAGAGAATCTTGAACCTCTGAAAAGTTCAGTGTCGTCCTCAGATGAGGAAAGGATTGATAGAATCCGTAGGTTGGAGCTGAAGCTTCTAGGTAGAGAAAAGCTTTTGGGTGGTGGAGCTGGCTCTGATAAACCTGAAGCAAAAGCTGGTGGTAGAGTGGAAGGAGAGACGAAGAAGAAGAAGAAGAAGAAAAAGGTTCTTGTGAAAGGGAAGAAGTCCTCGACCATAGAGATTCCTGGATCTTCAAAGAGGTTAAAAAAGCATGCAGCAATCTTTGTGGTTAAAAAAAAAAGTAACGATGGTAGATTCTTTTTTTTTACTTAGACTGATTGATTTCTGTAATTACGATTTTCACAGGTTGAAGATGAAGGAGAAGGCTCTGTTAACTGGGGTCTTAGTCAAGTATGCGGCAAAAGTTGCTTCAACCTCAAATGATGAATGATCATTAGGTTAGGAGAGCGAATCTTTAAGTGTTTAGTCTGTCTCATCATTTCTTCTTTTGACGTTTCTATTCTCATGGATATTGTCTTAGGAACATGCTCAAGCAAACTTGGGTACATATCTCTATGGTTTAGAATCCTTTTGGACCCTTGTCTCTTATGTGGTTTGTGCTTTATTATAGATATGTTGGAAGTTAAGTGAAGCAAGTGTGGGTTAAAAACAGAAACTGAGAGATACATGAGGGTTTGTTGTTCCTTATCAGTTATCACATACAAAATTTAAACAATGTCGGAATAATCTTGTCCTCTTCAACCTATTAAAGTCTTATGGGGTTCATCTCCCTCGGCTGCAGAACCACCACCACCATTTTGGTCTTGACAATCTTCTCACCTTATTTTGACAATCCCACTTTCAAAATCGAAGAATATTCTAACGAGCTACCGAATTTTTGAGGTCTCTAAAGTTAAAAAAAATGGTCTTGAGTTTGCACTAGTTGTCGCAGGAACGAGTTTAAACATGAAACCCGCCCACAAAACTATCCCACTGGTTCCCCAGAGGATAAAAAGGATACGAGAGTCTGAAACTGACTACAACAACTACATTGTCCACATTTGGCTGACTAATTCAATTTCGAACCATATGTGCGGTACTGCAACCTACTTTTAAGACATCTATGTATGTCTTCCACTTTTATTGAGTGGTGGAAACTAGTTTCATCCTAAAATATTTCAGACACAGGATCAACCAAAACTAGTTGGAGGAGACAAAACCAATATGCTTGAAACTGAGTCAAGACCAAAGCCATAAAAAAAACAACACTAAAACTACAACACAACAGTTCCCAAACATTGATGTACTTCCACCAATTATAGCAATGAGACAAAGCTGCTTAAGTGTAAATCTATTACATTATTAGCTCCTATTAAAATGGAACCAAAAGAAAAATAAAATCGAAGATCAAGAAACTCACTCAAGAACAACTTTAGCACCAAGAGCCTTAAGCTTCTCAACAATCTTCTCACCTTCATCTTTAGAAACACCAGCTTTCAAAACCGAAGGAGTCTTCTCCACCAACTCCTTCGCTTCCTTAAGTCCCAGATCAGTAAAGCTCCTCACCTCCTTTATAATCTTTATCTTCCCTGACGCTTCAAAACCCTCAAGCTTTATCTCAAACACTGTCTTCTCCACTTTCGCCTCTTCACTCGCACCACCACCGCCACCGCCACCACCACCCTGAGCGATCCCGGCGGCACCTACAGCTCCGGGCTTCATAACGGCGACAGTTGGTGTCTCCGTGATGCCTCTCTTCTTCAGTATTATCGCGCCGAGCTCTGAGATTTCCGATAAGGTTAGAGACGAGATCTCGTCGACGAGGCGGAACACGCGGTCTGTCGGTGGACTTCGGTGTTCTGTCGGATCGAATGTCGCGGGGTCGTAGTCGGTCGGGAGCTTCCTTTGATCTATTTCCTCTTCTTCCTCCTCTTCATCTTGTTTTCTCGCCGGTTGTCCGAAGCTCCGGCGACCGTTGAGAAGAGAAGCGAGTGGTGATCTGGAGGTTTGAGATAACCTTGTTGATAAGTGTTGTCTGAATCTGAGGATCAAACTCATCTTTTTAACCGATCGAAGCTCTTCTTTTCTATCGGATGTAAGGTTTTTGCTGCATTTGAGGAAGAACCCTAAAGGAGGCGTTTGCGAAAGTCTGACGATCTGATGAACGGCGAAAGGCCCATTTATTATTTTAAGCCCATTAAGTCTCATTTGGCCCAACTAAACTTTGCGTGAGTTTGTTAAAAGGATTTTGATGAATTTACCGGGTAGTTTACCGGGTATTGTTGTATCAAGTTTAGTAGCTGAAGGAAAAGCACTCTTGTGTTATGTGCTATACAAAAATGTTTGCGTCTTAGGTTATCGACATGTTATATTTGAAAGGGATTCTCAGAGATTGTTCTACGTTCTTCAGAGATTAAGCAAAGAAGTGTTTAATACTCATTTGCTAAATGGCATACATCTCTGGACAATCAAATTTCGTTTTGCCATTTTTTCTTTTGTTCGTTGTGTTTACAATAGTGTTGCTCATATTTTAGCAATAAAACAACCATCTAAATGATGCTTCTATAAAGAGTGAGTTCACCCACCTATATGGCTAACTCCAAATTTGTATTCAGATATTCAACTTTCAGTATAAATAAATTTTTAACTTTACAAAAAAAAACTGATGCTGAAATTAGATATGTGATAAAAATTTCGGTAAAACATCATAAAGGATCAAAAGAAGTAAAAATATGATTGTCATGTGAAGCTATCACGTTTCTAAAATCAATCAAATATATTTGGATTATATTATATTTTGCTAATTCACACAACAACTTTTTTATAAACAAGTGGAATATACATAAAATCATGGAAAATTTTAAAATGTTTTAATTTTCAACTTATAAGCACCATTTTCAAGAAACCAAAGTGTTTTTTTTCTCCAAAAAATTCCAAGAAAACTTTTTTTTTTACGTTTCTTTGCAAGAAAAAAAACAATGTTAAATTTTTTTATAGACAATTAGATGTTTTATATAGATCTAACGACTCAGTAGATTACTTAGGACCTAACGACTAAGTAGATTAATTATGATATATATAAAGAATAAGGGTTAATGAATTATTTCTTTATTTATCATATTATATGTATATATTAAATATTTTAATTTTTTTTGGTTTAGTTATAAAATTATTTTGATGAATTGTTAATATTAGGTATGCAAAAAAACGAATTCAGATAAATTTATAGACTTGAACTAATATAATTATTTGATTTAACAGATTCATATTAGCTTAGATCAAATTATTCATTTAGGACGATTAAACCAGTTTAGGACAGTTAAACCGATTTGACCCGTTTAGATTGGTCCGTTAGAGTTTGAAGGCCAGTCTCAGGCACGCAAAAGAAAAGTATTACATCAATCTTCAAAATGCTTGCAGAAACATGAATTACAACTAGCTGAAATAGATTTTATACCAAGCCAAGAATTAAAACTGTCTGTTGTTGGGCTCGCTTAAAAGCAAGACCCTACAAAAATAGGCGTATGCCACTTAGCGTGGAGAGCACACGGTATTCTTTAGTAAAAGGCGAAAGAATAGTTCGCTTTGTGCTCACCACATGGCTGCGTGGATTGGAAGACTGAGCTAAGGCCACATTTTATACGCGTCTCTCCCTTGTAACAAACTCCAGCTTCCCGATGTGGGATGTTGTAATCCGTTCTTTCACTTTCTTTCTATTTACCGCTTTCGTTTTCCTATTGTTTCATTTTAAGACCCTTTAGTTTATTCGATAGAAAGAAAACCCCCATTTCAATTCCAATTACATATCCCTTTTCTTATTGAAGGTCATTATAAAATATCCATTTAAATCCCACTGTTCAATCTCATCTTCATCCTCACACATCTCTTTTTGATTGAAGCCTTTGATTACAAAATGTTTTTTTTAATCAGGTATATTGATAATACTGTTGTGGATTATCTTCATTTACTTGCACATCTCATTCATAATCTTGTTTATATTGGTGGATTTGGTGCTCTGCATAATGTCTAGTTGATAAATGATTTTAACCTTTTCCAGCTACAGACTTGGACAGTGATAGTGAGTGTAAGCTTGTTTCTTAATTTAGGACCCATAATTCATGTGATAACTTGCACGGAAATGAAGCTACAAGACAAATTTGGAGCAGATGACAGCATTATCTCCGCCAAGTAGGAGATCTAGTCCATCGATTTCTCTTCACTGAAAAAAGCTTCTACAACCTGGGCTTAAGCTTGAGCCTGCATTGTCGTGTCAGTGACCCAGTTATGGCAAAGCACAGGATCAGTATTGATATCTGAGAATGGAAGAGTGGTAGTGAATTCATCCAATCATGCTATTGTAATAAAATGAAGGTTGTGCATCTAAAGTATGGAACTGAATGGGGCGGGTTAACACTAGGATTTATATGCTATTCCAGAAAGGTTTACAATTCACCAAAATGCCAGTCACGTTTCAAAATAAGACACGACCCTGACCCGACTGTACGCTGGTTCGGTTGACAACTTTGTCTAGAATAAAAAGAGACAATTGCATCACAGAGAGGATCCAGAGAATAACATTCTGACTACAATCATCCAGACAGAAGAGTTTCTTAGTTTCAATCCGCAATAGGGCCAATTATGACCACAAGAGTGAGAATCAGGCAGAGACCACCAAACCCGTTTCTCACAGCTGCTACCGTTTTGGAAGACACGCTATGGCCTGTAGAATCTTCTTCCTTGGACCCTGCATATGAATCAATGGTACCAAAAGTTCAAAACAATCTGCCAAAAGAAGAGTCATCAATCTTAATTGTTTTAGATCCATATAGAAAGGAAAGTACCATTGGTATGATGAGATCTTTTAGATCACTTTCTTTCATCTGCTTTATCGTCGTCATGTCCACCTGTTGTCAATATTAGTCAAGCTCAGATAACAAGTTAATCATCATTTTTCGTAGCATCTGTATGTAATTGTATCTGCTGCATATTGAAATGCCACAACATGGAAAGCACAAAACTAGCGTAAAAGCCACTTACTTCCTCTCTCTTAAAGGCAAGGAAGTATTTTCCAAGTCCAAGTGAATTTAGAAAGCTCTCTACTGTTAGAGGCTCTTCCATCTGTTTATAGAACCAAGCAAAGATATAAATGACATATTATAACCACGTGGATTTGGAGCATAATGCAGAGGGTAAATGCTACAGTGTACACAAAGAAAAGACATTCACGAATTGAGAAGAAGAAGAAAAGATCTTACAGGGAAGGGACTGTTCTGCATCATACTTCCAAGTGGAGGAAGCTGACTCAAAGGAGGTAACGGATGCGGGTTTGGGACCGGTGGAGGCAACATTGTCCTAGAAAGAGTAATGCCACTTCCTGGTGCTTGATTATTTACTACACCTCTAACAGCATATGGTGATGGTCTAACATCATCAACCATCCTGCTTCGTCCATGGAAATCATCAATGCTCCTTGGTGGAGGAGAACCCCTGGAAGAACCCACGTAGCTGCTTCCAGGATTCCTCGAAGGAGAAAACCCCCGAGAAGAACCCATGTAGCTGCTTCCCACGTTTCTAGTTGGGGACAGAGCTCTAGAGCCACTACTGAAGCTTCTGGGGTTCCTTGGCGGTGATAGCTCCCTTGGAGTGCTGCTAATCATCCTCCCAGCCGTTCTTGGAGGAGGTGATAGATCCCTTGGATGGCCAAACATTCTTCCATCATTTCTTGGCGGTGATAGACCCCTGGAACCACCAGTGAAGCTTCTGGTGTTCCTGGATGGTGAAAGAGCCCTTGGAGTGCCACTGATACTTCCAGCGTTTCTTGGCGGCGACATATCCCTTGGATGGCTAAATATTCTTCCAGCACTTCTTGGCGGTGATAGATCCCTATGATGGCCAATCATCCTTCCAGCACTTCTTGGTGGCGGCGATACATGCCTTGGATGGCTAATCATTCTTCCAGAACTTCTTGGCGGTGATAAACCCCTAGAACCACCAATGAAGCTTCTGGTGCTCCTCGGCGGTGAAAGAGACCTTCGAGTGCCACTGATACTTCCACCATTTCTTGGTGGCGATCGGCCCCTGGAAGCACTCATAAGCCTCTCTGGAGATCTCCGTCGTGTATCATCCCGGGCCCATGGAGAATACGCACTGCTTGATGAAAGCATCTGAGAGGGACCACGAGCAGTCCTTGATGGAGGCAACGGGTCATCCCTCGGGTCATCCCTCGGGTCAGCCATACGAGGTCGAGCATCAAGGCTACGAGGAAGCTGCTCACTCTTGGACTTGGAGAGCAGCATTTCACGAAGATCGATAGTGCTGCCTTCCTCGCTCTGAGTTCGCCTCTGTGCATTTTTTTGCAACAGTTTGAAACGTAGATCATGTTGACTGATCTGCAAATCTTAGTAACATAAAGAGTGGTGGGTCAGAAAATCAGCAAAGATGCAAGTGGTGTATCCAGCAATTCATATATTAATACCATTTCCACTGAAACTTGCTTCCCCTCTTTGCCTACACAAAACAAAGAAGAGAAAACACCGTATCTATTCTCAGTGATTGCCTAAAAGCCAAAAAACACAAAGCATAACCCTTTTTTTTCCAACCCCAGGAACCCAAACAAAGGGCCTAACTTTCATCAACAACAAGTTAAGAAGCTCCTTAGATTCAATACACACATAAGAAGGAAAAAGGAAATACCTTTTACTGACCGCATCACTTCCGTAAGAAGAACTATCAAACTGATTCCCTAGTCTTTCTTTGACAGAGCGCTTGGTCCCAACTCTGGGCAGCTCATCTATATCAGTTCCATCTCGACTCACCACCTGCACAAAGATATAAACAATTTTCTACACTCAGCTCGTAAAATTCTACAACTAGCAGATCTTTAAACAATCTATGCAAAGAGTGGAACATGCTCATTTAGCGAAAGCACCTAAACAACTTCTCTCTCACACATTACGAGAGCAAGAGTTTCAACAGGTTCCTTCCTTCTACCAATAAAATTAGCAAGATACCAACTGTGAGATGCGAAGAATAACAATCGTACCTGGCCACTACGGCCTAGAGTAATAGTGACCCTACTCCGCCGAGAAGCTTCTGACATTTGAGGACGAATCCCTAAGGAAATCAGCTGCAGCCAAACCCAAACAAAACCAAGAGCGAAAACAATCACCTCCTTCAAGCTATATAGAGTCGAATCTACTCAAAATCAGAGACAGAGAGAGTGTGATAATCGTAAGATACGATTACTCAGGGGGTATTACCGTATTACGATAAGATACGGAGAAATTTTGCCGGAAAACGAAGATCGGGAAGTTAACCGCTCGCCGGAGACGAAGACGCTCGTGACAGACTCGCCTTGGAAGCTGCGCTGTGCGAACCTAGAGAGAGAGAGAGAGAGAGAGAGAGAGACCTGGCTCAATGCTCATTTGGTGGCTTCCCCTTCACACATCAACTTCAATTGTATTTACATGATGGCCCTCGGATTTATACGGTATTTTCACATTTGAACTCTTGTTTTATTTACGATCTATTATGTCCACCTTTTGAATTGATAATAGTACATTTTAATTTTGGGTTTTGATTCCTAAATTTTTAGGTGGACATAACTAAATGAGCTTCCAATAATTCATCATTTAATGAAAAGACACAAATCTGATCCACTATCTGTTTTAGTCTCTGATACACACTTCATGGCAAGAAAGAAATGGCAGGAGACACGCGAAGCTCCTAAAAACCTAACAGCCATCATCAGTTTCATTGACAGAGCTGTCTGGAATCGGATTGACAACTTAGGAGGTGTTGATCTTGATCGTGTGAAATACAATCAAGCTTTTGCTATTTGGTCTGAATCAAAATAAGGATCTTTAGTGTTTTTTTCATTTTTAACGAAAATGTTACATTTATTGTAAAACAGTTTTTTGTATCCGAATATAATTTAAAATTCATTCAGAAAAAAGTCACAAATCATTGTGAACTAATTGATGTGATCATTTACTCGAATAATAATGGCTAATACAAATTAGTAGAATTTTTTTTTCAGTTAGCTATTTAAACTACTATATATAAACATTTGAAAAAAAAAACTAGAAATCATGTATCTCAATTTATGAATTTCTTTTTTTTTGGTCAAAGCAGTTATATGAACTTCTAATCGATTAATATAACCATTAGAACAAACAAACAAAACAGGTATTCAGTATGATTTATTTTATTTATTTGGTCATGGTAAGTTGTAACGAGGGAATAAAGAAGAACAATTGGATAGTTTGGATTTCAGTAATGGTCGATGTCAGCTGCCAAAATCAAAACCTGATGTCATACTGATTTCGACGTGCTTCTAATATGTAATTAATTACTAATTGCCATATGATAAAACAAGGGAGACAAAGAATGGATAACACGAAAATCAAACGTTGTTTGGAAGTAGTTTCATCTGAAGCATTATATATGCATGTGTATGTGAAAAATCGTTGTCGGAAACCAAATATGTGTATGCATCTTCCATGCCTATGCTGTGCATACGGATATTGGATCAGGGATCAGTTTGGATCGAATATTGCAGATATATGAAATTTAGTATTGATAATGGCTAACAAATAGAAAGCAACTAGAACTGTTCATGTAGCTATTTACGTATACAAAACTACAATAGACCGTTCAAAGCTTCAAAACTTTCGTTTGAAACCAGAATCATATACATTGCCATTTACGTGCATATATATGATTAATTTCGAAAATCTTATATGAACAATATTAATTGCTTCAAAGAATCACTTGAAGAAAAACGAAAGAGAGAGGCCAATGTCTTAGTGCATTCAACGTGATTTTAGTATGTAAGAGCATCATTAACCCTATAACCCCATTTGGGTTTCTTAATGATTTATTTAATAATAAAAGTTAGTTAAGAAATTTAGTTAAGAAATCTTTAATTTTTGTGGTACATTGGGAGTTTCTTAATTTAGGTTTCTTAAAACACATTACACAATCAACAAAGTACACAATCACAATCAACAAAACATAATCCAAGATGATAAAATAGTTTAATAGTGTTGAAAACAGTAGATAAGTTTTAGATGAACCAAGATGTAGCAATGTCGTCATGGCTACCAAGTTTATCAAAAGTTCCAGCTTTTAAATCGAGCCTGGCAAAACAAACTTTCAATCATTGAAACCTCCATCGAATTATTTAACTGAACACACATGAGATATGAATAAACCAAAACATAAAGAGGTTCAAGGGTTTCAGATTATGATACCACGAATTCTAACACCTCGTTTCTTGCTTGGTAGAATGCTCTATCAAGAACAAGCACTGATATGTTGAAAGCAAAGTCAAAATTATTAGCTCAAAAGAAATGCCAAACTGAGAAAAAAGAGTTTTTGTCATTATGTAAAGGTTAAGTATATACCTCATTCTCACGATCCTCAAACGTATTCTGTAGTTAATCTGCAACAAAATAAAGTGTCAGATGCTTTTAGCCGATTACAGAGACACAACGAACTTCAAAAACAGGTCTAGTAGCAGGATCTTCAGCCAGTTTGAGCAATCTCAGATGAGTGAGTGCATACCTTCAGACAAAAACAAAGTAAAACATTGAGACATGACAAGCATCATACACCTTCGGACAATAAGACTACAATCATAGTGATTTAAACAAGAACCAAGCATAGTTGATGGTGTCTGATTTAGACAAGAACAAAAGAGAGACAAAATCAGAACTTACAACTCTACGGAGAATAGGTTCCACAGAGGAGCATAGCCTGTGCAAGCTGTCAACTTTCATAGCCTCAACAATCACACTAGCAAGAGCAACAGAAAAAGTTTATAAAGTTGCAAAAAAAACACAATTGGGTGAAACAGAGAAGATGAAGAGAGAACATAACAACATTTCCGACGGTGGAGAAGATAAGATCCCCGGGGAAGAGGAGAAGGACTCGAAGAAGATCGAAAATCCAAGGAACCTTGACATAACTCCAGCGCCACCTCGAGCCCTTCACGCCTCCTCTCTCCGATGCCGTTTCTGAGACTGTACTTCCTTAGCCATCAAGACAGGAACATACAAGTTCTTAAAAAACTAAACAACAACAATAATCAATCAAAGTCAAGCTACTTTAAATATACAGACTCTTCATCAATAAAGGGCCAATCTTTGAACTAGGGCCTTGATATTGAGACTCTTAACCATCTGGTAGAAGGTGAAAACTCAATAAAGGACCAATCTTCGAACTTAGGGTTTGTATCTAAGACAATAATGCTCTAGAGATAAAACTTTCAAGGAGAAGAAGAAAGCTTACGGTTTACAACGAAAGGTGAAAGACTCGGCGGCCGGAGAGAAACAGAATGCCGGCGATCAAGCGGGCGTCTCTGTGTTTTTCTTCTTCGAATCCAAACACGAGAGAAGAGGAAAGAAAGAAAAGAAAAAAAAATAAAAATCCTAAATCACAGTTCGCTGACACGTGTATTAAGAAACTTCATTATGATCGATTACCAAAACTATGTATTAAGGATCGGTTACATTGATTTTCTTTTATTTTGATTTAATTAAATCATTGCTTTTCTTAAAAACTCCACTTAAGGACCTGGGATAATGGTGGTCTAATGAATACTAACCACTAAAGTCTATAGCAAAGAACGTATAACACAAAATAAAATCAACATTGGTAGGACATAAATTTGTATATACAGAAAGTATATGTGAAAAAGAAACCAATGTATGAATACGTGTGTATATATCCCCATCATAAACAAAGAATTAAGATTTTATGTCAACTCAAACTAAATAAAATCGAGTAAATAAAATTCATCTACGGTAACAACCACGAGAACAATCCAACGGTTGACAACAAGAGACTGAAAATCGTCAACCTCGATGAACCGTCGATTCTCCAAGCAGCACCAAAGCTACCAGTATCTCGTTGACGAGTGGTGGTAGACGGTGGCGATGTCCCGTTGAAGTTAGGGTTCGCACCGTACAAGTACTGTATCCCTTCCACGTCATCATTCGTCAAGTCAACTTTACGCTTCCCCGTGGTGATGGTCGGATACATGATCGACTCTTCCACCGAGGAATGTCCTAAACCAAGAAGATGACCAATCTCGTGAACCGCCACCGATTCAAGATCAACCGCCGCCGTAACGGAGAGGAAACTATCGAGGTCCCCGGAGACAACCCAGTTCTCGTCTGCGTCGAGGTGGAACTTCCCGCTCGGAGGAGAGAAAGCGTGAGCTAACGTGCCCAACACGCCGTCAAAAGGCTCGCCGTCACCGTGATCTCCCGTGTAAAACCCTATGGTGATGTCTGACGTCGTGAAAGACTCGATGTTCGTGAAGTTTAACTCCGTCACCTCGGCCCAGCGTCCGAACGCGCGTGCAAACACCCCCTTGACCTCATCGGTTAATGGGTTTCGCGGGTCGAACGCGTAGGTTAAGTCACGGCGGTCTTTCGGCCACCGTGGCTCCCCCGGGAAGAGGGTATAGTGTTTGACCGTATGCAAACGCGGTATACGTCCCCCGGGGGAGAAGTTGACCTCGAAGGTCTTTCTTCTCCCGTTGTGCATGACCGAGGTACCGTTGACCACGTCGGGGTTTCCGCAACGCGGGATCACGATGTGTTTGATGGTTGGCGCGTCGAGCTCTCCGGTGACGTCAAGCCGGAAGTTCTTTTGGTACAACTCCACGGCCGCTTTGAGGATGTCGTCGAAATCATCGGTGAAGTTTCCGGTGTATGTTTCGGGGATGTAACCAAAACGTTGGAAGTATTTTTTGATGCGGAAGAGACCGTCCACGTTTTGTCCGTGGTGGCAGCCGGTGAAGTTGGAGAAAGCGTTCCAGAAAACGCGTGTGGTGTTACGTAGAGACGGTGGGATGGAGGTGGAGTTGGGGAAGAACCAGGCGGAGACGGGAGAAGCGATTAGGATGAATGATAATAACCCTAGAACGCAAAACCTCATGGTGGTTCTCGGATTAGAGGTAAGCCGAAGACGAAGAAAGAAAAATAAAATGGAGAGGTAATATTTAGGATTTTAGGAGAGGATTTTGGGAAAGAGAGAGAGATGGATGGTAACGTCTAAAAACAGGTAATGCCGTTTGAAGATAGTTTTTATATTAAGATAAATTGAGAGAGTTTGAGGTCAGCTACTGCGTTTTGTCTTTGGCGGGTGAGGGGTCGTTGGGAATCATTTGCGTGTTAACCAAATTTCTCCTTTTAAATATTTGTATTTTTAAGAAATGGTGAATGATTCAAATGGAAACATCTATTGTCTTAGTCACGTTCGTAGGTCATCAAGACGGAAGATTGTGCCACAGAAAGACTTCGGCCCGGTTGGTAGAATTTGACCGGTTACATATTACCCTAGTAAACAATATGTAAGGACTTCGGTCCAGTTGGTAGATAACCGGTTTGAGGGAAAAGTCAAGGTGGCGGAGTCAAACAAAGCTGTTGAACTATTTTTTGTGTTTAGGTTGAGGTTTCAAGTGGGAGTTGGTTTGGTCGGAAAAGTCATCAACGAATCTTTGTTTGACACGTTTTAACGACGTCACCTAATTAAGTCTGCTTTACATTCGATAAGTTGTAAACAACATATGATTTCTCGGCTTCACATCACACATCACATACAATAGTTAATTAGTCGTCAGAGGCATAAACGAATAAAAGATACTATAATTACAGTATTTTTTGGTCAAAGAAAAAAGGTAGTCTTTTATCCAATCACCAAGTCAATGAAGCCGTACAAGATAAACATGTTTAATTGGTATTATAGCTTGAGGTAGTTGTTAACCTTTTTTGTATTCAATCTAACATGCGGTTTTAATAGATGGTTTAAGCCTGCGGTTCGAACTTAGAAGTTGACAAGAGACAGCAAACCGCTTGTAAAACATATGGTTAATATATTTATACTACCCAACATAATAATTGCTTAGTTCGAAGCTTACGTTTTAACTGTATGATTATGATCATAGATAATTTGGTAACATACTCCGAGTAATGGCAAATATCAGACCTTATTTTAGTAATTGGAATCCAAGGGGTTATATTTTCTTAAGGAGATGCATTGAACATGCAAATGCGAATATGCATTCACTGATCACATTAATTTCTTTGGAATTTGTATTCCCTATTCAAATCTTAACAACTCCCAAGGTTCATTATTTTCATTTACTGTTTGACAAGAAACCTCTTGAGATTCATAACCTCTGGTTCTCCAATATATAGAGGCTTAATCTTCATGAGTTACTCAAAGCGTGTTACCTCAAAGTCTCAATCACCTCTCTTCCTCATTTTCGTTTCTATTCGTTTCCCTTGGATCTCCAATGGCTAACAGTGTAAATTTTAGATTGAAACTTCTCATTGATGTGAGGAGAAACAAAGTTGTTTTGGCCGAAACTGAGCAGGATTTTGTTGATGTGCTCATCAGTCTTTTAACTATCCCTATGGGTAACATTGCTAGATTGCTGAAGAGTCATACGACAGTACTAGGCTGTTATAAAAATCTTAACAAAAGTGTTGAAGATATGGACATCGGTCATTTCGAGACTGAAGCATGCAAGACTATGCTGACGGATCTGAGGAGTACTAAGGATATCCATCGCAAAAGGCTCAAGATGAACATGAGTTCTACTAATCCCTCCAAGTTCTTCGTGTGCCCAAGTTTTTTCAAGAGTGATTCATATGGACACAGTGCATACAGCAACTTTAAGAACACAAGATGTAGCTGTGGAGCTTTGATGACCTATCAAATTCAGGTCCCTGAAGAAGAGCAAGTTGAAAAACTGATAGGAAATAAAGAAGATGGAGTGTTTGTCAATTGCCGATCCTCATTCATTGTCACTGATGATTTGAAAGTGACATCAAACTCTATTGGTGTTCTCATGAAAGTTCTTAATGATCGAGGGTATGCTGGCTTTAGTGATCTTCAGGAAACCCTAATTGATGTAGGGTTCGAAGAGGTACTTTATTAGCTTTATTTATTTTGTTCAATGTTCCGCTCATGTTATAGCTCTTTGTTTTTTTTTTCCTTTCTCATTGTCTCACGCATGTTTATAGCTTTAGTAATCTTCTATGGACACACAGGTCCGGTCTCTACTAGGATGTTTATTATCCTCGGAAGCTGCCTTGACATGCACGTTCCTTAAAAAAACTCGCATGATGAGGAATCTCAGAATGTTGTCTCCACCTGCGCCGAAAAATGTTAAAGTATGTTCCGTGGAAGTTTATGTTAGAAAGATTGATAGGGAGATTCTTTATGCTGAGTGCAATGGAGACTTTGTTGATTCTCTTCTCAGCTTTCTGGTTCACCCTCTTGAGTTGGCTTGCTCATTGTCTAATGACAATACCATTTTGGGATGTGTTGGAAACTTGTGTAAAAGTCAGTGTAGAGGAGAAGCTTCCAAAAGCTTACTTCTTCCTAGCATTTACAGTTGCTCTAACAATAATCTGCTCGATTATGATTACCAATCAACAACGTATGAATGTTTGATCCGTAACTCTTATTCGAGTTGCGAAGTGGCCAGGTCAATTTCTAGGTTGCCGATCGCAGGTGAAAAAGCTGCGAGTCTGTATCCAAGTAATCCAAAAATCAAGTCCGGAACTTCATCAGGATATGGGATTGGATTTATGAAGAAAAATAAAAAGTTCATCGTATCTAATGATCTTACTATAACACCAATGAATACATCTTCAACCATTGGCTTGTTAAAGAAGTTGCAGGTAGACATCAGTGATCTTGACAAGTACCAGATTAACATTTCCAAAGTTGAGGTAACTTTCTGTTACTTTCTGTTTTTTTGGGCCATCTATCTTGCCTCAGTTATAAATGTTTATTCTTTAACTTGCTTGTCTTGCAGCTCATTAGCATTCTTAGAGCTTCCTTGATCTCCTCATCTGCATTGACCAAAGGCCTCTCAAACTTGCTCGTCAAGAAACCAAAGGAAGAAGCTTAAACTCTCTCCAAGAAAATTTCCTTATACAAACCTAGTGAAATTGCTTCTGTTTTTGAGGATTATCTCTTATGGTTTTCAGATTCTGCAACAATTATTTCTAGTTTCACTTTACTATTCCTCAGTTCGCCTATTAGATGCTCTTCTTTTTCTATGTATTTCGTTTCAATGTTTTAATTATTAATGCAGTATCCTTTACTATCACTCTTTTATTTATTTCTTAACTTTGCACATCAAACAAGAGTACAACAACAGAAACAGATTTAGTTTAATTTCTTTTTTGTAAAGCAAATCAAACAGAATTCACTCTCTGATGTAAACCAGTTTTTTTTTGTCTTTGAATGAATTTAACATCCAATTAAAAAAAAAAACAAGAGTACAACGCATGAGTGAAAAACTGACTGTAATTACGTATTTTACTGTTGTAAATCAGAATCATCACTAGAGATTTTGTTGCTTGGTAGTATTTATATTTAAACCAACATTATATTATAAAATATCATCACATAATCACATAGAATTATTCTCAAACGTGGTTTTCTTCCCTTATAACTAAAAAGGTAAAGCTTGATAAATAAATAAACATAAAGTAGACAAAACACAAGTAGAGATACAGAGACAAACAGGTTGAATAATTTTTCCTAACACTTAAGATGGCCTTGAATGTGATTAGCGAGAGGGCCGAATGCACCAGTGGTTTTGTACATTGCAAGGATGGAAGCAACACATTTTGTTACTCGTCCTGTTCACGGATGGCAAGTAGCTCATCAAATGACATTTCACGCCTCATTGTTTCTTTAAGAATCCCATACAAATCCAATTCTTGTGAGACATTAAATTATTATGTACCCTCTCTATATCTTACTCATACGAGCAAAAGAAATGGTTTATACCTGAGCAACGAGATTTTTATTGGGCGCATTGTTCCACATATTTGCAGCATATGCAGGTTGTACACGAGTCCACATATAGACATGACAGAAATTACCTGAAATTACAACGTCATTTGTGTATTGTCATGATGATATGATATCATGGATCTTTAAGAATATCAGAGATAAAGAAGTACCAAGTGAGCATCAAGGGGAGGTTGGTAGTTACGGACTAGAGTATCGATCCATCTGAATATCAGGATGTAAAGGAAGCAAAGCTACTTGTGGATTTGAACTATCCTTCAATGTTAAACCACTAATGCTAACAAATGTCGCACCTTCTCGTTGTCATCACTTTACAAGGAGACAACTAATCAAAACCTTACATGTTCCAACTCAGCTGTCTCTTCCCATGAATCAAAGTTTAGCACATGATATCGGACAGAGAAATGGTATGTCGTCTCTTGTCCAGTGTATGACGAATATTAATTGGCCAGGGTATGAGATTTATAGTGACATATCTAGTCGTACATAATAATGGCAATTTTTTTCACCAGAAACATTATTACATGATGGGATGATAAAAGTTCACCTAAGAATTAAATGACTACAATGATGATAGTATGTAGTTGCTGCTGGTCCTTATCCACGTAAATAACTACAACCACCAACAAATCGTATGATGTGACATGTTATACCATCATTGAATAGATAACAATCATTTCGTGCTTAAATTGTTAGTCCATGGACCAATCTAGATCAACAATGTTTGTGAGTTTACTTAGCAAAGATGATGCAGTTTGGGTAGCAAGGGATAACCAGCCAGTGGCTGTCTGAATGGATTTAACGGACTCTGCATTTCAGGGATGATCATTCTAAACCATATGGTTTTGAAGATATATCAATCCTTAAGAAACATATAAGCAAATATTATCAGATAATCTATGCATCCAACAAAGGTTGATTGGAAAATTGGAGATTAGTGTATGTGTATAGTGGCTCCAAATTGATTTGTAAGAAATGAAAAGAAAGATGCTTTTGTCCTCTTGCAACTTCATTATATGGTACATGTGTCGACTCTCTGTTCTCTTTATACAGTTTTGATGAGACACAAGCCTGACAATATGGCATGAATCATATCCACCCTTCATTGCATCATCCTTATTTATAATAATCTGACATCAACCCTCATAACAAAAAACATAGATTTGAACAGGTAATGATAGAGTTTTTCTGTGGTAGTCTTAACGCAACAAGCCGCAAGATGACAAGCTTCTCCACAGTAATCAGAGAATACCGCCATTCATTCTCTGCGTTGACTCTCCCTAGAGGTTTCTTTTATCTTTTGCATTTGCCATGAACATTTGGTTGTTGTGTTATGAAAATCAATTAATCATGTCTCAGCTACTTATGATGTTGCTGTTCTTCCCCAACAAGGCAGTGTGTCAAGGACCAAACCAAAACAGTGGAGAGTTCAGAACCTCAGTGGTTTGCTCACACTTCAGAATTCTACACTCACGTTAGCTCTGTCGTTAGTGATCTGTTGGCGAAAAGAAGCCTGGGAACTGTATACGTAAGGATGGGGTGCATAACAAATTTTGCATTCATGTGAGACTAATGTTGAAAAGAATAGGTATCAAACAAAAGAGGGACTTAGTGTTAATGTTACAACATACAAAAGCTTTATATATACACCAATTGTGGAAGCTTGATCCTTTTCAGTATTCCTTTGATCTTCCCCTCCTTCCCCATTTTTTTTTATTTCAACAAAGGAGCACAGAGGCAACAGCAGCAGAAGTGAGAGAGAGCCATCTTGAATTTTCTCTTCTAGCTGACAAAAGCTCAATCCTGATGTATAACAAGCAAAAAGAATGGCAATCTTGCGTCTCTAAAAGCGTACCAAGTTGCTCTACTCACGAGCTGTTTTGCCTGGGTGTAAGTGAGAAAATGTCATTGGCTGGTGAGAAGTTTTTGGTATCTTTGTATCCTCCTTTCCCTAATTATAGAACCACTCGAAACCTTCCTCTTCTTAACACGATGCAATACATCCTCTGTGTCAAATACATATGAGACCTGCAGAATATAGACAAGCTTAAAGTTGTTATCATAGTAACTCCACAGCGTTGAGCTGAAAATAAGACAATGTACCTTTGAAGAACTGCATGTTATCTTACACTCCAAACCGTTTATAATCTTAACTCCATCCGTGGTGCAGAGTTCATCGTCATCACCATTTTTACGCTTATTCCTGGGGGGAAAAGAAGAGAGCATCTGATTACTTTCTCCCATTATCTTTTGGAAAGATGGAAACATTATTTGTTAATGCTCTCTACTTACCGGTTTAGATAGATTCGAGGATTCTCCTTCACCTTAGCTTGACTGGAAAGGAACTTGTTTTGGAGGTAAGCTGTAAAAGTTGGGTCCATGGATATGGATGTCACATCAGGCTTATCATGTCCATAGTCCAGAAGCTGAATAGATAACTTTGTTGTTTGTGCTGAAAGCTCCTGCAGAAACAAAAGCAACAAATGCAAATCCTATCAAGGTCCTAAGCAAGATTGGTCCAAGCTGTGGAAGTATCTCTTACACATTCAATGCGGTACACATCTTCATCAGGAAGAAGAACACGAGCGTTTTCATAATAAACATCATCGAAGTACTTCTCAGGCTTTCTTGATTTCTCATATGAATATAGCTGTTGTAGTTTGCTGTCCATCTCATCAGCTGCTACTACTTGGAGCTGAAAGGATCACATTGGTTAGTTCAAGCACAAGTGAAGAATAGATGAAGAGAAGAGAAACATACATGCTTGATGAGCTTGTAGATCAGTTTGTCTAATGTGAAGAGAACATATGACTGTGTCCCAATTATTGCTCGGCAATCATCTTCAAACTTGGAGTTATCAGACGTGCCATCAAGCAAGTTGTAGAGAGCATTCATGAATCTGTTCCAAACAAAGCTTAGATGTGTTAAGCAGCAACACAGACTCTCATCTGCATAAAAGATCACAAGGGACACTCACCTGGCGTAGGAATCTGCAGGGTTTGTTGAATTTGAGGTCTTCCACATTCTTTCAGGACACGATGAATTGATCTTTGCTGATAATATTCTCTCATACAAAATCTATTTACAAGTAACCACAAAAGGTTAGCTATAGCCCCCATTGATTTGCAGATTGAGTAATGATGTGTTTACCTGATGAAGTCTGAAAAGAACGTAATAAGAGTCATTCCCATAAAAGACTATTGAGTTCTTCTTCTGAGAATCATCTTTGTTGTCCTTATCGAGTATAGCTGGAGGGACATACTTAGACAGAGGCTTCGCATGCAGCAAGTTTCGCACATAAACGGGTAACACAGGCCTATCTCCTTCAGCATCAGACATACCTTCTTCAGCTTCAGCCTCACCTTCACTTTCTACCTTATTATCATCTTCAGGGTAACAATCTTGTTCACCATCACCAGACTCAGTTCCAGAAACATCACCGTTATGAGATGTGTTTCCGCTGCCATCTGATGATCTTGGTGCACTTTCATCACCTTCATCATTCTCTCCACTACTTCTCTGGTTTAAGTTATTCCCAGCATCATCCTTACCATTGCTGAGAGCATCCAAGTCATTCTCTGCAAAGTTATCTTCCTCAAAATCTCCCGTTGGAGAAAGCTCACCTTCCTCTCTTTCAACTTTGGTTTCTCCAGCAGAGACTTCGTTAGATCTTTGATTATTCGATGTTTCAGCCAATGTACCATTTACGTGGTTTGGCTTCGACTCCATCTCCGTTCCACTGGTTAAACCACCAGGTTTTGGAGTACTATTGCTAAGCCCTGCTCAAGTAAGAAAAAAGAGAGAAAGATACCATTGATCATCTACAAACAAGAGTATTCTTATCAAGAAAAGTTCAAAAGTTCTTACCAACAATGGATAAAACGCTGGTTTTCCCATTCCTTTGAGGTATCAATCCATCTACAGGTGGTGAATTTGAGCTATGCACACGTTCAATAGTAACAGCTTCTTTGGTTTCAGGCCTTTCTTCAGGTGTGCTTAGATTTTTCCGCATTTTATCATTCTGAATGTTGTCATCTGAGGACTTACTAGCAGTGAAATCTCTATCGGCTTTTCGAGGGCCATTTGACCGCACAGTGCTGGCAACCGTAGCTCCATTTTGAGGACTATCCTCGCTTGCATCACCAGTTTTTAAATTCTGGTTCGTAGTAGTCTTGATAGCATCTTCTTGGTCCTCAGCAACTTGAGGGCGAGAAGGAACACCAAACATCGGTTCCAAAAACTCTGTCCATACCTTCATCACCTTATCTAGCTGCTCGGTTGAACACATTTCTCCACAAGAATACTTGATCAGCTGATAAAGATCCTCGTGAAGATCAGGATCCGGATAATCAAAACTCATGCTGGAACAAATAGTTCTTCTGTTTCCAGCAGCAAGAGCAAGAAGCGCATCATCCTCTCCTCGCTTCTTCTCAGAGATCTCGTTTATCTCTGCCAACAAAGCTGCAGTGAAAGATACATAAGAATAGTGTAATACACTTTGTAGGTAGAGATGTAACGAGAAATAGAAATACAACCTTTTGCGCTCAGATTCTTTGAATCCTGCTGTTTGAAATAGAAACTGCGATGATCAAGTGATCTGTGGTAGTTCTTGGTGTATATATCAGCCCACACTTTGTTAAACTCAGAACGACACCTTCCCCATTCTTCTTGTTTCTGTTTCAAACGTGTCAGTATTACAGGTAAAGCAAGATATGCATTCTTCTTTAACAAATCAATCACATCCAGCCCGTGGTCACCGTATAAACGTTCTATGCACCTTATGTTTAGAGCTACACAAGACAATAACACAACAATGAATGTCAGCCAAAAATGGCAACATGCAGTGTGGTCTCAATAGTAAATATGTATATGTAGAGATTTTGGTTTAACTGCGGTGCGGCGGTGTACCTGTGAGGTGATCCTCTATACAGATGGGAGTATCGGTTTTCAATTCATTATTGTTAATCTTTGCTAATAACTCTTCCACTCGGTTCGTAGCTGAGTTCACAGACTCTAATAGCATGTCTAGCTCGAACCTAAAGGCACAACAACAAACAAAACTATTCACCAAATCCAAACCTTTTCCAAATAGATATAAGTTATACTCACTAACCTGTCATCTTCACAACGGAAGAGGCTCTCTTCGTACTGGTTCTTACGCATGTGTTTGAATGAATAATCTTCACTTCCTGAAGTGACAGAGACCCAATGGTCATTAAGCACCTGGCTGCCAATCTCCATTTTTTGGCTTGCAATAGGAATTGGATACTGCAAGAATACAATCCTTTAACTAATGAAGCAAGAGGAGAAGATTCTTTTCATGATGAAACGTATCAAGCATACATTCTTTGGAAGTAACCGGTAACTAGGAGTGCATTGTTCACAGTTGGAGAGATCTAGTTCGCTGATAGGTTTAGCCCATTTCTGGCTCGCTGCCGCCTTTTCAAGCCTCTCCTTCTCTCGATCTCTTTCTCTAAGCCTTTCAGTCTTCTCACGTTCTCGTTCTGTATCTTTGTCCTGTGACTTAGTAGGCTGCGGACATTTGCCATCACTCCACAAGGATTCTGTAGTCACAACAATCCAATAGTTAGATCTAATTTGATTTATTTCAACTGTCTCGACCATTTAAAGTAACTAGACTTACTCTTAGTCACAACACTAGAGAGTAATCCATCTGCAGAAAGAAAAACAAAAGTTAAGTCAGACCGTAACCATTAACTTGGGGATGTAAGAAGAGAAAGCACGAGTTTGCCTAGTTACCATTCTTTTCACACTGAACCAAAAAGACTCTGAAGGCTTCCATGAGATCTGGATATCCTCCAATTAGATTGCCCACCTGATACAATAATATTGTCCACAAGTCATTGACAGGAACATTCCACAACTTCAAAGGTCAGGCCTATAAACATACCAAAGACTGCAGCTCTGGTTGGCTGATTATTTCCTTTGAAAAGAGATTAAGACATCGTAAGAACTCTTGGTACTCAGAGCTACTAAGCTTTGCCTTCACTCGATCAACAAAAGCAAGCTCTTGGACATGGCCTGTCATCACAAAAAAGTCAATTTCAGGCACACAACGAATTAGCAGACAAGGCTGCATGAAATCAATCACATCTAGCTACCTTTATCATCTTTAGTAGATGAAGTGGCAATGGCTCCACAAAACTTGTCTCCTTCTCTACCCTGATTCGAGGTTTCAGTAGAATCTTCATCCCTTAGTGTCAGCTTCTTCTTACTGTGGAGGAACTGCCCTTTCTGATCATCCGAGTAATCATTTTTTTTGTCAATGCGTCTAACGTCTTCTTTACTTTCTTTCAACAAAGATCTCTCCTGGTCTAGCTCCATATGTTCAGTTTTGAGGTCATTGATCCGGTCCTTCTGCAACAATGCGCAAACAAGTGATAGCTCTGAGTATAGGATATCCAGTAGCATATCAAGCATTAGCTCACAAATTACTTCAAGAGAGGGAGGAACCTTATCAGAGTCACGAATGGTGGGAAGAGATTTAAAGCCTCCTCGGTCACGTACAGACATTTTCACAAGATCATTAGTAGAGGTAGTCCCTGAAGTGTCAGGGAGAAAGTGAGTGAACTCCACAAGTAAATCATGATGGTCCCGGAAAAGAATAGCCACCTGCAATATAAAGCATATCAAACTAAGACAACCAAAAACAATACAAAGTGGAAAAAGCTACAAAACATACCTCCTGGTAGACCTCAGTAATGGACTTGTTCTCCTTTCTATACATATTCAGAATGTCTAAAAACGATTTGTATACTCGGTCATCACCCTGAAACCTTGTCTGCACAAGACAGATAATATTAACTTTAGAAGCACAAAGTAGCAACGAGTAATATTAACTCTTACCTTAATCTTGTTAACAAAACTAATAGCTTCCTCAAACTCAACAGGCTTCTTTGGGAGAGGTTGGTCATCTTCTTCAGGTAAGAGGGTTATCTCAAACCCCTTTGGTAAGAAAGTATTGAAACCCAAGATGAGCTCTCGGTTCCCTTTGAATAGCTCTTTCACCCTCAAGATGACACCACTAGTATCAACTCTACAAATTTTCAAAACAAAAAAAATCAAACTTAATCCCCTAGAAATGAACTAAAGAACCAAAAGAAAAAACAATAATTACCTCTGAGCTTTAAAATCTTTCATGACCTCAAGAAACTCATCATACTTTTCGCGTTTATCTGCAAACTTATCCTTGACAGCTTTGAGATACGCAAGTGCATCATTTGTAGTCAGCTTCTGCGCACTTCCTCCTCCTCCAACCATGATTTGAAATTTAGCCAGAGCTTCATTTAACACACACACAGAGAAACACATTAGCGCATCCAAAAAGTCTTAAAGGGTTCATGTAGAGTCGAAGACTTTGATCTTTTTTTTGGAACCACAAATCAAATCTTTAAAACATTGAAAAACCAATCAAGAACTCGGAGGCAATCTCAACTTAGAGCAAATAAGAACACAAAGCAAGCAATAGATCTAGGCAAGTAGAGAGCAATCAAAGCTGAATCGATAAGGAGTTAGAAACAAATGAAGCTGCAAAATTCGATCTTTTAACTTAAATCTTTGGATTGATTCTTTTTTTTTTTTGACATTACGGCGCTTTGAGATAAGGAATTAGACATATAAAAAAAAAACGCAACAGAGAAAGATCATCATCGGGAGAGTTACTGAATTTCGTGGAGACAGAAGTTTACAAGCACAAGGCTTTCCTCCTTAACGCACACGGAAACCACATAGCAGGGAGACAACCAGAGACTTTAAAACAGAAAATTTGCAGACCAAACTAATAAGACAGAGTTTAACTCTTTTTATGATGAAGATGAGAGAAGAGACTTCTCTAATGATATTTTTTTACGTAATTTTTTATTTATATGGTGTAATATTATTTATACTCTTTGGATGTTTTGAAAAAAAAAAACACTTTCCTTCTTAAAGATAAATTTTCATATTTTTGTTGACAATTTTTTTTCTTCATATTTTTACATTTTTCATAAATTAATAATAGTAAATTATAAAAATTTGAAAAATCCAGTTATATTTATTAGATAATCAATGTATGATTACCGCATAATCTGTGTTATATATTTTACCTAACAACTTTTAAAAAAAATTAATCATCAAAATAAAAAAATTATTATGTGTTAAGCGCAAAGCATATATCTTTCAAAAAATAGAACAAAGTATTAAATAAGACAAAAACACAAGTCGCTTATTATATCTTTTGTTCTTCACTATCTTTTATTTTATTTGGGACGTTATAATTAAATATATAAATGAAATGAGAAAATTGAATAATAATGGAAAAAAAATAAGTTGAAGACAGCCGTTGCTAGGTTGCTTATAGGTTAGGTTACCGGTTATAGCCGGTGAGACCCTACTCGCAATTGAGGTTATGTTATTGTTAATTTTGTGATTGATGAGGATAAATAAGGAAGATCATGTAAAGTTAAACTATCAACGTCATGTGCTAGAGTTAGTAAATTCGAGGCTCTTTTTAATAATCTGAGGAAGAGTTTGCCCGTTTTCTTATTATAGAAACTAGAGATTTTACCGGGCTACGCCCGGATTTTTTCTATATATATATTAATTGAATTTAATTTGTTTATGAATCTGTATTTCTTTTTGACTATACTTATATGTTCCAGCTCTGATATTTTGTTTAGTTCCAATCATTCGGTAAATATTGTCTTCTATTGTATTTCCATACTAATTATGTGTTGTTTAATTTGATACATATGGTTTTTCTACAACTGCCAATAACATCAATAATAGGATTGAAGTAAAATATTATTCGTATTAAGTTGAGTTGTTAAATTTTCTACATTGTTTATAAAATTAATTAGTATGGATCATTCATATAAGGTGCCAATGATAAATATCATTTAAAACCTAAAACTGGTTTTGGATATGAATTTATCTTATATATTAAAAGAGAAGTCACAACATTGATTCATGTGTGATTTTTTTTTAAGAATGGACCTAATAGACATATTCATAGAAAGTCATGTTACATTTAATATCTAATCTTATCATTTAAATTTTGGGTCTACCATAAATTTTTATTGTGCTATCAATAATTGGATTTAAACAATAGATGATCCTTTGGATTTATAGATAAATAAATTAAGTTGATATAATTTAATGTTGTAATACTATACTTCTATATGCTAAATATTTAAATATTTATCGATGTTAACTTTTAAAATTATAAATTTTTTTTTTAAATAACAAAAATAAAATTATCTAACAATGATTAATTTTTACTACTTCAACCAATTCAAATTTTTTGTAAACTATATTGTTTATTTTAAAAATTAAACAAAAACTAAATGTTTAATTAGTTTAATTTTTTAAAAACTTTCTAAATTTGTGAAATGTTATAATATATTTGAATATGACAATAAAATAAAATTTTACTAATCTTTATATATATAGTTACGATTTTAATAATCTTTATATATATAGTTACGATTTTAATAATGAAATAAAACTCTTTTATATGGTAGTGATATACCTTCTATTAATTATTTTTGGTTTTGTTAATTAAGCATCTTTACATAGAATTAATCTATAAATCAAGTGAATTTTTTTTTAAAAAATATTTTTTATTTGTTAGTCTATTTACTTTTTGTTTTTAAAATGGGTTTGGAAACTGGGAAAGTTGGAGATTATTCTGCGGAAAATTTTCAAGTACATCATTCTCTCAATTATTGTTATAATTTATGAAGTAAGAAATTTGCTAAAACAATAGTTTATCATGCTATAAAAGCTTGGACCGATTTAGCTAAGAACCAAACTCTATGGAGGCATTTTGATTAGGAAATATTGTGTGGAATAAACTATGAAGCGTAAGGATTATAACATTAAGCATAAAAACAAATTTGGGACCTGGCTTTTGGAACTGCAGCCTTTAAAATAAAGTGGACACGTCTAGAGTAAGATCTGTGAAAGCACGTGAATGATTCGAAATTGGAGTTATTTCACGGAATAGAACTTGTAGATATTAAGCTTGTAATGGTACCTCGCAATTCAAATGGCATATTATATTTGCTAAGTGCTGCTCTCCAATGCAAAAATGGACGGAAATGTTGGACCCTTATCCCCTGTCATCCAATAAAAGTAATGTCACCATCACATTTATGGAACATATATAAGAGAAATACCAACATCATACAAACCACGATGTGCCAGCTGAAAGATTAAAACCATTTAATCTTAGTAATGAAGTTTGTGCACACAAAAAAAAGTAACATATATAAATTAGGGGATTATGTGGAAGTAACTTCTCAATGATTAAATTTACCTTTTTGAGGTGGAGGAGCAAATACGTCCTATAAATCCATCATTGAAAAAGAAGCAAAGGGAGAAGTTGATGAAAATGTTTCGATGGTGGCTCTTGAAGCATTATTCTCGTGAATAGATAGTAAGTCTCCATCCAATAAGATGTTTTGCGCAGCAGTAAGTGTTCCCATTCTCAAAGAATCCAAAAGAATATCTGCACCAGCTTCTGATGGTGCATGGTACCTGAAACTGATAGAGGTGGTAATAAGGTGAGAGCTCTAGATTTAAATAATACAATATATGCAGCTTCACAACCAAACAACCTAAGCTCTCTGAAAACATAACTATTTCTACTTATCATGACTACATAAAATTTAACGGCTTTCTTTAGGTCATAGTTATGGTGATACTGCGTCTGAAGTAAACATCTTGAAGAAACATGACCAATCATAATTCTCTAGCTGAAAAACATAAGTTTGGCATACTCATAGATGAGAGCAGTCCAGAAACAAACGTCCTTCACTGCTATCTCATCGAAACAGTTTTTGGCGCTCTCCATATGACTGCTACATGGGAATCTTTCTCCTTGTTGCTATTTAACCACTCCTGTGACGCTCAGATTCCTCATACAAAGCTGTAACAACCAGAAAACATAAACTGATAAACAAAACAAAAAAACTCATACAAAGCTTTAACTTACCTAAACTACAAATTCCTCCATATGTTTCCCAACACAATGGATCATATGACAATGCCATCCTAAACTATTGCATCGAACTGTTCTTCCTCTTATCATATCTTGTAGTATGTAACCTAGAATACGACACATATCATAAGGTAATACTGTAAGCCTCTATTGAGAGTTACAAAAATAAAAATTAAAAATCAATACTACAGTACAATATATAAAAGTTGTTCCACGGGCTAGCAAAAGACACAACAAATTAATAACATTAACTGAAGATGATGAAAGCAAAACTCTAATTAGCTATATCACATACCTGTATTCAGTTGAAACTTCAGAGTATAGCCAGTCCCTGCAATTACAGTCAGATGCTACCATCGTCTAAACAAATGTTTGTAGTTTTTTTGGTTCATGTGTATTTAGCTTACTTGGAGATATCATGAAGATGATCATCAACAGATGTGATATTCTCATTTCTTAGATGAGATGTAATCTGAAAAACTACATTGGTTGTTGGTTCTTCCAAGAGTAGTTTGCTGCCTCCATCTGTTCCACCCACATTTTAACCTTGATTTAACATATGTTTTGTGGTTTATTAACTGCAGCAAAAGAAAATTGCATCAGGCAAACTCATTTCCCCAAGTGTCAATCATGAGCATTATGAATTAATCAAACGAATCGTTTAGAACCCTAAACTCAGAGAATCAATAAGAAGAAATCAGAACCGAATAGAGATCGCCTCTGCGCCCAAAATTAGCTTCAAACTCTTTGAATAAGTGGAATCAGAATCCATCTGCGTCAATGAACATACGGGTGTATTCCAACTCGGGAAGGTCAGAGATGTGAGTCAAACAAATGGTTCGAGAGTGATCAGCAAATCAGTAGATTTCTTTGGTTAATGAGACTCTAGATTTATTTTTCTAGGTGGATTTTGCAGTTCTGGAAGCCACTGCGTGATTTGCTTCGATATGGTGAAAAGGGAAGGGAATTGCAACGGTTCCAAGGACCACGTCTGTTGCGGTGAAGAAGGGCTTTTATGAGTTATGGAGAGAGAGAGAGAGAGGTGGAAGAAGATAAACAGTTGAAGAGTTGAGTTGTGAATAACATCTTTCTTCTTCAGATGAGAAAAAAAAAGTGAATCCCATAAATCGGCACAAAGAATGAAAGGAGTAATAAAAGTTTAGTTTCTAACGTGGGCTTCTTAGTAGGCTGGACAAAAAAAAATAGAAAGCAAATGGATATTACAATAGCCCGATTTATTCAGTGGCAGAAAAGTGACTTGGCATGTTAGTGATTTTCAATTGGTCGATTTTATTTGGTGACGTGGACACCCTCACCATTCAGAATATTGTGCTTTTAGTATTGTGACTAGTGGTATTCCGGCGCTACGCGCCGGGTTCGTATATTTTTTTTCTTAAATAAATTTACAATTAGAATCTTAATAGTAAACAAAATATGTCAGATGTCAGGGAAGTTCCACAAACATGTAAATAAGATTTCGATAGAGAACACTACCCCCACCAAAAAACTACAAAGCTCGCATTAACAACCAAATGAAAACAAAAAAAAAGGAGAAAAAAACAAATCGATCTTACAAAAAAAAATGTAAATTGTATCACAAAATTAAATGATACAAACTTCTATCATTTATTTTTAAATGATACAAAAGATAGATCCACCAAGATCGTACTTAGTCTGCCAAATATAACTTAATAGATGGTCTCTCTAGGATAACAAAAAAAAAAGTTAATTACGATATGGTAAGGTTAATACTGGAGTCTAAAGCCATGAACCTGCTGCTGTTTTTAAAATGTGTGGGATTGGTAGTGTTTCGGTTAGAAGTATTGGGTTAAGTTCGGGTATTGATCGGCTGTATTTCATAGTCCCGTTAACAGTGTTGTGTTTTAAGTTTTTTAAAGTGTCATTCACTTGGCTTTGCCAATTGTGGGTGACCCTTTTTGTAGTGGAAAACTATGTTGTTAGTTTTTTGGTCTCTTATGCTCTAGTGGTTTGATAAATAACTTGTCTGTCAAGTAATATGTGAACCTTTAACTTATTTTGTTTCAGCGAATTGATGTATAATATCATATTTCTTTGACTGTTTTGAAGCATTTTACAGTGGATGTGCAAGATCACGTCATCCCATCTGCTAAGCTGATTGTAAACCGGACTGCTTCTGAAGACTATAAGGAAGCTCATGGGATACACCAGTGGCGGAGAGACGACCAAGAGTTGGTTTCCAACATTTATTTGTTCAAATAGCTCACAAAGGTTGATTTGTTTTCTTTCTTTTCTCAATTACAATGCCCTTTATTTTCTGATTGAAATTTTGTGAATGAAGTTACAAAAACATACAGAAAATATATTTTTGCATTGAACTTTTAAGAAAAAGAAATATATATATAGCCTTCGAAATCATTTTTACTCATATATCTTCTACAACTTCAAAAACCAACTACCAAAAGAAAACCAAACTCCTAAGAAAAGAGTGAGCAAATTTGGTGGAGAAAACGGACAAAAAAACCCATCCAAAGTAAAGTAAGCAGCTTGCTGCTGCACTCAGCATGCGATTCAGCATGTGCTCGCAACTTCTGCAACACTGTTTTGTGATATCTCTTCAGCCACTTCTGCTATCACACTGGTTTCCTTAGATTTGTCTTTTGGTGTTGCCTTTTTGTCACTGGCAGTAAAAGATTGCTGAAAGATAAACAATCTCCATCAGATATTTATCTAGATAAGAGCACCACACTATGAGTTTTGTTGTTTTTACCTGTCTTTTATACAGTTGGTGTTTCTTTTTCCCAGTCTTTGATTATATTTTCACAATTCTCATAGAAGACAAAATCATTGAGTATGCATGTCTTGCTCACATGTTCCTTAAAAAAAATGATTACTTTGACTCCTTGCTCTATCTTTACCTGCCCATTTCAAAATCCACAGAAACTAAAATTTAATTTTTTTTCACATGACAGAGGGAGAAACTAAGAAAGGAAACCAGAAGACTCTCTAACCTCCTGTGTATCATGGCTATTAGTAACAGGCTTGTTCTCATCATTCTCAAGCGTAATATGCCTCAAGGAACTATTCAGGATATCTTTAACGATGTGACACTTAACAGGGAAGCAACCAACCCACTTGTCCTGCTGCCAGCACTCCGCCATCTGGTTCTAATCAACTGGTCATACCATCTCCGCTAAACCAACAAACTGCCCACTTGTGTTTACCTGTTACAAAAAAAATCATTTCATTTATATCCAAATCGGAACCAAATCAAAACAACCAAACTTTTGCCATATTTCACTTACAGAGAAGATGAGAAAAACAGGACAGGAGGACTTGTCTCCAGCTGCTTCGTTATACGCAGCGTTAAGCTTCTTGTTGCCATTAGAGGTACTGGACCACACATTATATTTGATGCTTTTGTGAATATCATCTTCGCTATACGATTTGATCACAAAGAGCTTTGCGTTGGTGTAGGTATTAGAGAAAAAATCTTTCTTGTTGTATTCCTTTAAAAAAGTACTCACCCGTTACACTTTAAGCACAAAGCCTTCCTAGAAAGCGAGAGCTTCTTCGTTGTCTCGAGATAAAGATCCTCAAGGGAAACCTTCAGAGGGTGAACAACATCTTCACCACGCCTCTGCCTCTTTCCACGGCTGCTGCCACCTAATCAAAACCAAAAAATCAAACCTTTATCATCTATTCAAAAGTCAAAAACTCTTCTCAGATTGGGAGATGAGAGACTAACCTCCGAAAGGGTGTCCACCACCACCACCAAAGAAAGAGGAGAAGATATCAAAGGGGTCATGACCACCGCCTCCACCACCAATTCCTTCCTTGAGCGCATCCTCACCGTACAGATCATAGATCTCACGCTTCTCCGCTTCGCTGAGAACCTCATAAGCCTGAGCTAGCTCCTTGAATTGCACAGAGACGAAACCAGTTGACCTAAAGCTCGCGAATTTCAGATCTAATTACGAAGTTCTAATCGATCGGACAAATCCAAAGAGGGAAAAAAGAGGGAGATGGAATGAAATCATTAAGAACGTATTGATTGTGTAGAATTGGCTCGATTACTACTCGGTTTCTTTACTCTTCAATTGGAGAAGACGAACTGGCAGAGGTGAAGCGAAGCGTCATCCTTCGACGTGTTTCTTTGTGTGTTTTGTGTCCAGTTGGGCCAATTTAAAAAACAATTGTGAGGCCCATCTGACGTGGACAATTAACTGATTCTGATTGGACGAATATTTTTGAGGACGTGGCGTTCTCTAGATACAGAATATGCTGCTTTTAGTATTGTGATGGTTAGATTTCTTTTATTTTAGGGTCAAAAAAACTGATTTATGTAATTTACTCTATATTTTTTGTAAAATAGAATAATTCTATTATAGAATTCTGTTTTAAAATAATTTTGCTCCAATGATATTCCTCTATAATAGAATTGCTCTACACTATTATAGAAAAGAATATAGAATAATGTTAGATATTTATTCTAAAAATGGAGTAAGAGAGTAGTATTACTCACCATTATAGCAAAAATTATTTTTTAATAGAGTTATTTTATTTCAAAAAAAATTATAAAGTAAATTGTAGAATAAATTATAGAAGACAATTGAAGATGCTCTTATGGACACCTTGATACAAAACTCCAATGTAAGAACGAACATTAGATAAGTGATATAATATACAAATTGAATTTATGTCGGTTTTTTTTTTTTTTTTTGTCATCTGGAATTTTATTAAAAGGGACAAAGCCCAAAAGGCAAAGCCCAACAAACTTTACAAATTAAGGCCAAACAAACGGCCAAACATTAAAAGGCCACAAACCAACGGGCCAGAACAAACCAAACGAACTTCGGGCCTTCAGCCCATAGACGAAAACCGTTGGGGAAGGAAACGTCCAGATTCCACCACGTGTCCGATTGCCCAGCAATCAATGGCACACGCGTCAAGACACAAGACATCACCTTCCTCCGGTGCCAGAAAGCTTACACGGCGGAGCTCCGCCGACGGCGAAGACGAGACCAAGGAGAACCCATTCAAGACTGAACCGTTCTCAACCTAGATCAACCGTAGAGCCAAATCTAGCAAATCACCGCTTCTGAAAAAAATCGACATCAATCCAACTGAAGCCTCCGAAATTCCTTACATGCAAACCAAACATCTTTATAGAAAGAGATAAGCTTGAAGATGAATCATCCTTAACAAAGGCAAGGAACTATGGATCGGAAGCTGAAGAGGAGAATCGATTGAGCAGAGGACCCCAAGAATCGATGATTAAACGGAACCGGGGAAACCCCCGGTAAGGAGCCGGCGAAGTGATGTAGCAGAATCATCCCTTCCCGGAGACAAGAGCCGGCGAAGATAGTGTTGAGGGAACCACCTCTCTCCGGAGACAAAAGCCCGACCATCGGGAGACACAACCGGAAAAATCCGGTGAAGAGAAACAAAACTAAACCAGCGATAATTTATGTCGGTTTTAAGATCAATTTGCTAAAAAGATTAATTTGTTTATTTGATGATTGTTCAGTCTTACTATTTTAAATTATAAGTGATATTTTCTTGCAAAGTGGGCGTTTGGTCTAGTGGTATGATTCTCGCTTAGGGTGCGAGAGGTCCCGAGTTCAATTCTCGGAACGCCCCTTTGATTTTGTAATTGATGCGTTCATTCTTTCATGTTACTTTTTTCCTTGTTTAACGGCCCATGATATACTTTCAAAAGCCCTAATCCATCGGCTTTTAGTTTACAATACAATGGAGTTGGGCTCTTTACTGGACGGACAGTGTAAACACAGCAAGATTGAATAAGCAATCGAGACTTTGTAATTTTTCTTCCTTGAAGAGGAAATCCTAGATAGTATTTTAAATCCGAATCACTTCCAATGAAAAGTAGCACCTCATGTAAAGTTCTCAAATTTTAAAAACACGAAATTTATTTTTCCTGTTACCTTTTTATTTTAAAATAACTCCAAACCTCTCCTTGTTAAAACTTGTTTTTCTGTTATCTTTTTTGTCACTATAGCTAGTCTTCATTTGTCTGTATTTTCTTTCATCAAGGATCTCTCGTGGTCTGAGTGCAGGTATGAAGAAATGATATGTTCCTTTTGCAGCTACGTAATATATAGTTAGACCGCCCAAACACGTAATGGGTTTTTGGTTATAGAATAACTGAGAGAAAAGTAAGCATATATACTGATGCGCACATATATATAGGTAATGGATCAACCAAGTTAAACGTCAATATATCATAATAACGGCACATCAAACCAAACCGAACGTATTTGGATTAAGTACTTTGCTATTTCTTTTTAATTGTCCTGTTATTGTTCAATAATTAGATAAACGGTAGTCCAAAACTACTGACGGGTAAACCTTGTGAACTCAACAAACAAATCGTAATGGTCCCGGAAAAGAAAAGCCAACTGCAAGATAAAAATATCAAACTAAGACAAGAAGGGTAAAAAAACATTAGATCAAGTGGCTACAAACATACCTCCTCGAGGACCTCAGTAAGGGACCTGTTGTTATTCCTGTACATATTCAAACTGTCTAAAAAAGATCTGTATGGTCGATCATTATCCTGAAACCTTGCCTGCAGAAAAAGCAAAAATGATACTTTAGATGCAAGTAGCAAATAGGAAAAAGAGAATATTAATTATAGTTTGGCTTAGTTACACCTTATTAAAATCTCTACCTTGACATTTTTGACAAAAATAACAGCTTCCTCGAACGTGACCGGCTCTTTTGGTGGAGTTTGGTCAACCCCGAGGGTTATTTTCCAACCCTCTGGCAAGAATGAATCGAAACCTAAAAGCAGCTCTTGTTGGTCCTTGAAGAGTTCTTTCACTTTTAATATGACACCGTAAGTATCAATTCTACCATAAAATATATACTATCAGATATCATAAAGAGTAATTGTGTAGACAGAAATTGAACTAAAGAAGGTGCACAATCTAGCATTCACAAGGAACAAGAAGCTATACTTCTCAGCTCTGAAATCTACAATGACTTCAAGAAACTCATCAAATTTTTGACGTGTATCTTTGAATTTATCCTTCACAGTCTTGACGTACTCAAGTGCATACGTTAGCTTTGGTGTAACCATCTTTCGAGAAAAAGAGTCTTCATTATTGCCCAGAGAAGAGATAAACAAAAGATAAAACAGCTTTAGCAGCAACAATAGATCATACGATGTTGTCCAACATTGGGATATCATTATTTTTACAACACTGGAAAAGTGGAAAACATATATCAATCATGCAAGCTCCTAGAAAGAAATTAAAAATCTATATATATCCAAAGAATCAAACTTTTTTTTTAACACATCAAAGAATCAAACTTAAAATCATCCCAACTAGGACTTAAGAACAATTGTAGAAAAATTAACAAGGTGTTCAAAGTGATTAACCGAAAATTTAATCGAATAACCGTATTTGACACACACTGGATATAGTAAAGAGAGAAATTAAGATCGTACTGTGTGAACATAAAAAAAGATCGTACTGTGTACAGGTGTAGAGGGGCAGCTCGAAATACCCTAGATACAAGACAATAATTTCCAAGAGGATATATAGGGTTATAGATTGTTTTATGGGATACATATTGGTAAAAATATTAAAAGGAAAATTAAATTAAAAATGGCTATATCAATCTTTTTAAATATTGTGATCAAGAAAATTAACTATTTAAACGGATTAGGATTTATATAACGAACTTATTTGTTAACCCTACCTATTACATAAAATTAATAGTACCAAGTACATCTTTCAACATGTGCATGGAAAGAGAAGCTTTTATTAGTAATCTAACCTGCTAGCTATAGACTAACTCATGTGAATCAGTGATAAATGAATTACAAAACCAATGATATATTTTAGGCACATGAGCACCCATATCATACTATAGAGTTCGATATTAGCCAGTGAGATTTCTCGGTGACTTCCTTGGAGACTAAATCCTTCTTGTAATTGAAAAATCTAACCTAATGATGGTTCCTATAGTGATGGTTCACAATTAGTTTGCATGAAATTAAAATTCATGAATGATGATTGAATTGCAGATGACAAAACTCGGACATGACAAATCTTGGAAGTTCTTTTTTTTTTTTGGTAGGAACAAATCTTGGAAGTTCTGGTGTAGTGATTCCTATAATAATTGCATATAGAGTCAACAAGATGGAAAGCAGATAGGAGATAGGATGGCTCAAACTACTACATGGCTTCATTGCATACATGAATCACCATTCTCTATAATACCATCTTTTATCTATAACGAGGGAGAAAGTGCGCAAATTCCGCGAGCAAATCTTGATGGTCCCGGAAAAGAACAGCCACCTTCAAGACAAAGAAAATGAAAATGACCAATTTAAACAAAAGGAAAAAAAGCAAACAAAGTGGCAATGCACATATATAAACATATACCTCATCGTAGATTTCAATTATGTTTTTCTTCTCCTTCTTGTACATGTTCAAGATATCCAAAAAACAGATGTACGCATGCATATTATTCCCCTGAAACCTTGTCTACCGATCAATTGATATATAAATTAAGCAAAACCAGAAAATAAAAATACATTCCAATACGGATAGGAAGGTAAACACATCGAATGATATATATAATAATAATAAACAAAAATGTTTCAGAAAATTTAAAACAAAATTAAATTGTAAATTATAATTTTTTAATTGCAAATTTAGTGCACCTACCTTGATCTTCTTCATATAACTAATTGCCTTGTCAAAGTCAACATCTGGTAGAGTTTGGTCACCTTCAATGGTTATCTCAAAACCTTTTGGCAAAAACATATTAAACCCCAAAAGCAGTTCTTTTTCCCCCTTTAAGAGTTCCTTTACTCTTAATATGACACCATACGTATCCGTTCTACCATGAAAATACAATCAGATTCCAGTAAGAGTGAAACTTACAAAAGAGCAAAAGAAATCATTAGCATGGAGGTTACCTCTGAGCTTTGAAGTCCTTCATCACCTCAAGAAAGGACATGTATACTTCAAGTTTATCTTGATATGTTTTCTTCACAATCTTTAGATAGTCAAGTGCATCACTCGTAGTTGGTTTATCTCCAACCATAACTTCAAACTGGCAAGTGCTGAATTATGCATAAACATATTGAATAATCAATCGACAAGTATCAATAAAAACACTCAAGAACTATGTAATCAAATAACCAAATTCTCTAAATCATCTTAAATACCAACAAACACAAACAAGCAGCAATAGCAGTACCAAAAAGAAAAAGCAATAGCAGCTAGAATCACAAAAATATTGCAATAGATCACGGCCAGAATTTTGGAATCTAACTTATATTTTCGGATCATTCACATTACATTTCGATAAAAGAATGAAAACTGATCAAAGTTTAACAATTGTCCTCCTTACCTCACACGAAATACACAGATACAAGAGTTGAACAGTTTCTACAGAGAAGACATTATTACGTAACGCGTATAGTACTTATAAATACTGAAGTGCAATCTTTTGTTAGCATAACAATATGATTTTCTCTCCTTTTTGGCATTATTACTCTGATTCTTTGATTTCTTACTAAGTAAAGTATTTGTTTATCTACTCTTTTTTTTTTTTTTTGTTAAATTTTGTTTATCTACTCTTCACAAATATATCCGAAAAGTCAAAGTTAGTAAATATCTGCGATATTATATATGCGTTATGAAAATAATTCGATTTGGATTCCCATATCTGATACATAATTTATTTTTGAATAGTGTTTATTTTTAATGGCCCAAAAAATAAAACGACGACGTTAGAATTTTACATAAACCGTACATATAAGAATAGGTCTGACTTTGGATACAACTGTTTACTGTTAATAACAGTCTGTTATATAGGTTTTCTTAGTGTTCCTCTCTTGGATTTTCCCAACGTAAAGGGAATAGTAATTTTGCAAAAATCTGATTGAATTCAAGAGAAAGAGCTTGCTTTGTAATTCACATTAGTTGGTATGTTCCAAAGTCTTTGATGATCTTGTGGTCTAAAAATCTTTTTCCACGTTTTCAGTCTTGCTCTGGATCAAGCAATATCTCATTGTTTGTCCATGTTATTCATGTGCTATCTTTCTTCTACCATTTGCAGAAATCCAGTTCAAGGTGTAGAGAGCAGCAAACGGAAAGGACATGACTCTACAGGTTTGATTTGTACATAAGTTTTTGCTTATGTGTCCATGTGGGTTATCTAGAGAACGCTCACCATCTCCAGCTTGTATGTTCTCTGTTTCTTTTATCTCAAAAGGGTAAGACAGAGCTGAGAGATGTGACAGGAACGTAACAGAGATAATATGAACATCTTAAACTATATTATATCAGGAGGTTGATGCTCGTGAAGACAGCCATATCGCCATGGCTCCTTCAAGTTTGGTGTAATGTGCTCCCGTCTGAGAGTAGAAATCTTGTTGCGTATACAATAAATAAAAAGATATAACGTGTTAGTAAAAAAACTGATTTGCTATAACATCTAAACAAATAACATCATATAAAGATTAAAAATAAGACTAAATGATAATAATAATAATGCTAAAAATATATATTATTACACTTTCAATTATTTTGAAGTGTGAAAAATATCAACGGGTTTTTCTATTAACATAATAAAAACACTACTAGGGGACTGAAGTAGCTAGAAAGAACATTGTGAAACCAAATGTTAGAGTTAATTTATTACAAACACATTTTTTTCCTCAGCAACACTTTTCATTTGATTGAGTGATACGGTTGAGGAACAACATGATAGGGACCTAAACAAGCAGAATTTTTTTTTAATCCGGAGACTATGCTGGTGAAATACATAATTTTCCGAAAACAAAGATCTGAACACATATTTTTTCCTCTGCAACACTTTTCACTAGATGTATATTTTGTGTTTCAGTGTGATAGATTCGAATAAAACTATAGATTCAACCTAATGTGATTGTTTTTATTATATAAACTTAAAAATATATTTTCAAAGTTTTTCTCTTTTGGAAACCATTTTTAAATTTTTAGTTTTTCAGATTTGAGAAAATATATCATATTTTACACTTAGTTTGAATATTTCATTATTTTTAGAAGTCCGCTATGTAGACTGTCAAAATTGACAAGATTTTATTTTCACCATTTTGTTTTGTTTTTGGGTGTTAAATCGAAATAAAGTTATAGATTCAATTTAATGTAATTGTTTTCTTATTATTCTAGCTTAAATTTTATATTTTTCATGTTTCATCTTTCTCTCAAAAAAAGTAAAAACAATATATATATATATATATATATATATATATATATATATATCTTTAAAATTTAGATGTTTATATATTTTGTGTCTTTAATATCCAAGTAAAGATATATTTCCAAACTTAATGTGATTATAAACGTTTTGTTATTGTTTTAGTTATAAAATATCTAGTTTCAAATAATATTTAAATTTGAAGTTGTGTTCAACGTTTCGGATATATGGTTGTTAGATTATTATCTCAAAGTACATTTATAACTCAATAAAGTGACAATTATACAAATATTTACCTAAGACCATCATCATCATATTTAAAATTATTCTTGTTTGAGATTTTTTTTTTAATGCGAGATACTTTTCTACACATTATTTTCTCATTGATTCAACGTTTAACTATTGAAAACTTATAAAAAAAATTGGATTCTAATACTAATATTAATATTATATAAGTTTATATAAAATTATTTAACCAATATTGATATTCTAAAAGATAGTTAGGTCAACCCAAAATAAGAAAATGAAACTGATGGAGATTGTCAGAGCATCAGCACTGGTTAGTTTCTCAAATTTAATTTCTGGGTAATATTATATTAGTGTATAAAGATGATTTACTTTTTGTATTAAAATTAAATATCTAAATTTGTTTGTACCACTAAAATAAGGATAGCTGTAAAGTTATTTTCTCAAATGTTTTTGGAAGTCTCTTTAGAGCATCTCCAACTCATTGCTATTTTCACCTCTATAATAGCATTTAGAGGTGAAATTGCTCTAACTCACCTCTATTTCTTTATCTATAATAGAGATCTCTATTTTTTCCTCTATTTATAGAAGAAGAAATAGCATTCCTCTATTTTTTACTCTATATTTTAAAGATTGCTATTTTAGGGGAATACATTGGAGCATATTTCATATATATTATAGAGTTTCCCTATTTTAGAGGTGAAAATAGCAAAAATACATTGGAGATGGTCTTATAAAGAGACGATTCTCTCTCTCTGTAATTTTATCCCCTCTCTCCTATTTTTAACTTTTTTAATAATATTTTAGTTGAGAATTATGGGAAGAGCTCCCCACTAAAAATGCTCTCAGTGAATTGTTTTTGTTATTTCTAAATACTTTTTTTTTCTAAATGTTGGCTTTTTGGAACACTTAGGAAAAATGTAACACGCAGGCATTTCGAGAGGTTAATCGTTATAGTATTACTTTTATCCAAACTGTATAATTTTGATGGGATCGGGTGAATTAATGTTGGCAAGATTGTACCCTTCTCAAAGATGGCTATTGATTGATTTCCACTGCTGATAAAGGGAAAGAAGAAACAAAAAGATATTTGTTTTGTCACGCTTCCTGGAAATAGCCAACGGACCAAAACTTCTCGTCCTTTTTCTGTTTTTGATATGATATGATAAGATAAGATTCTCTCGTTCTTTTATAATATCAAACATTATGTATTTTGAAATGTCAGTCATAAGTCAATATCAACTCTAACTTTAAATTAGTCATTTTGAAGTACTAATCTAATATATTAAAACAAAAGTCACAACTTCACGTCATGTATGATTTTTTGAAATGGACTTTCCTATAAAATTATATTTCATTTATATCTTAATAACATTTATTAATTATTAATGAATTAATAATATATCAGTTTTTACCTCATAACAATTCTATCCTATAAACTGGTTCGTTTTGTGTAACAGATTGACGTCAGTAACAATCTCCTAATATATACTACGTACAAATTAAATGATACAAATATCACATTAAAGAAATAAAAAATCTGTCATCATGAATGAACTCCTAACGATACCAAGACTTTTTAACATATATGAAATTTGTAACATTGTCGAGCTCTCTAATGATCCATAGTTTATCATCTTAAAAAATTTATTATAACAGCAATATTGAATCACCTAATAAATACATTCAAAACCATTCTTAATGAATCACTTTAAAGATTTTAAAATCTGCCATTATTAAACCCATAGCTGGAGCAACATGATAAAATCTATATTGATTTCTTTTATTTAAAGGATGGATTCAAATTTCAAAATATGATACATATGAAATATAACTATTCCATCCCTACATACTTGCTATAGATTTTGTAACCGTAGTGAGTAACAAAATCTTGGGAAATTGCCACAAATACCACATTCATAATACCACTTTTCATGTTTACACTAATCACTTTTACCTTCACTTTTAATGAAGGGTAAAATACAATTATATCCTTAAGGTTAACTAATCTAGACTTAGGGTTTAGAGTAGAGGGGTGGGGTAGAATTTTTGGAATGTGAAATTTATGATTCTAAAAATATATAAATACTTAAAAAATATATAAAAATAGTTTCAAACATAATTTTTCGTTTTTCAAAAAGAAATTTGAAAAAATAAAGAACAAAATTCGAAAAAAAAATTCAAAATTTTTTATTTATCAAAAAGTTCGAATTTGAAAAAATATAATTCGAAAACATAAAAAAAAAATTTACATTTTTTTTTATTTTTTTATTTTATTTTTTATTTTTTTTATTTTTTACTTTTTATTTTTTTTATTTTTTTTTATTTTTTTATTTTATTTTTATTTTTTATTTAAATAATGATTTATTATATATATGAATAACAAGGGCATAAGAGTCTTTTGCTACTTAATGAAGAATATATTTTTGAAAATGTCTTATTAGTGGTGGTAAAAATGAAAAGTGGTACTATGAAAGTGGTAAACATGTAATTTCCCCAAAAATCTTTACTTTGATTTTATATTTATCATAATTTATATGAATAACAATTAGAGATCATAATAATGATCTAGCATCAAATATTTCTTATAAATATTGATAACATGTTAGATAATATAATATGTTAAAATATTTTACGAATACCAGCCCAGTTCACAAATTTTGTTATCACAAAAATATGCCACATTTATTAAAAAAAATTAATTATACATATTCCCTTTTATTTTTGAAAACTAAATCTGATTTTTCTACACCTTTTACCTATTTTTTCAGTCAAATATTTAGCATACCGGATTTATTAACAATATAAGAAAATTATATATTTAAATAGAAATAAAAATAATATTTTATATTATTACAAAAATAGGTTCTATTAATATATTTTTAAAAACATATATAATAAAAAAATATTTCAATAAAATTAACAACATTTCATATAAATTTAAACTTTATAATAAAATTCGCACGGTCGTGCGGGTCCGAACCTAATTTTTCTTAATTTTTTATTCAGTTTTAAATGGTTTAAAATCTTTTATATAATAAAATTTAAATGATTTAGATGAAACCGTGTTTGATAGTTCAAATTAAAATATAGCATATATAGTCCAAAATATGACTCTAATTTAATAGATTTGATATATTTATTTTTATTTTTTTTCATTTCAAGTACAAATGAAAACTTTAAAAACATTCTATCAGAATATTTTAAAAGTTTTATTTCCAAAAACCAATTAATTTAAATTTAAATTATCAGTAAAATATTATTAAAATATTTTATGTGATAATTTTTTTATTTTTAAATCCAAACTGAATTAATTTAATTTTAATTATATTTTAATGATAATCAGAATTTAAATTATTTAATTACGAAAATAAATTGCAAATCGATTTTTTTAAAGATTTTGTTAGAATTTATAAGGAAATTTGTTTATTTGTATTTCAAATACAAGATTAATATATTAAAAATATTGTAGTTAAAGTATGTGTAATTTAATAATTTTTTTAAGGGATGGTCCACAAAAAAATCACACATAAAAAAATCACAAGGCTCTAATTTAATAGATTATATTTAAAATATGTTGTTACTAAAGGCTAAAGCAATGATAAACTTGTGTTCATGTTTAACTGGTCATTTAGAAGTGTTAGAGTACTATCTTTTCATATCCGAGTTTGTTTTCCACTAACCATTGTAATCAACAAAAGCTCATTGCATATTTTATGGAGATTAAAGTTTAATGTGCCCAACATTTTAAATTACGGTGCCATCTATACTATTAAAATGCACTCGGATCTTAAATCTAATTTTTGAGACAACAAATGCTTATATTAAAATTAAACATTCAATAGGCTAAGTCGAATACAACCGGAGAGATATTCGACGGTAAACTGATAAACTAACATAACTAAAACCAAGCTAAGGATAGATGTGGCTAAAGAGAAAAGAAACCCGTAAATAATCTTCACTTATATTCCTAGAGGAGGCATTCGAAAACACAAAGAAATCAAAATCGACGTTGAAAAGCCCAACCGATGGATTTTTAGAGCAATTGAATCCCGTCTCTGAAGTTGCGTGGATCTCCCATTGCTGCAGTGAGTGTGGAGAGGCTGCGGAATAGGGTTACGCACAGAATCATCAACGGTTCTGCAGCTTCTAAAGAATAGCAGTTGAAAGAGCCGACAGATGTTGGGATCTTTTCTAATCTATATAGAGGAAAACGTGTATGTCTCTTCTCGGTAAAACTAACATTGAATTTTGACACGCACTTGCTTATACAACCAGTATCTCCAAGAAAATTTATAAAGTGCAATTGAATATTTAACCATACTCGTCTCTATACTCGTCTCTATCGATAGTTGTCACTTTATAAAAAAATAGTATATAAGAAACAGTGAAGGGTCGTAGCTTTATATTTTAATTGGAACTGGAGATCTACAATCTATTATTATCTACGCAGTGCTACCGTGGACGGTCAATATATTGAATTAAAAAGGAAAATCATATGTCGCAAACAGCATAGAAACAGATACATTGAACGGTCCAGCTTATTGTTTTGATGCAAAAATGTTTGTTTATCGAAAAACTACAGTAATCTTCTCCGAAACTTCATACACTTGCCGACAAGAAAAAAACCTTCATCCACTAGGGTCTCTCGTAACTTGCACGAACATTTTATTAACTACTCATAAAAGTCCACGAACCTTACCATTTGGTCACAAATATTTAAAATACTTATGATTGTGACAAAAAAAATTACTCCCTCTGTTTTTTAAAGATGAATGTTCTAGGATTTTCACACTTATTAAGAAATCATATTAAAACTTAGTTATTAATGCATAGTTTTTTGTAACTTTATATTTCCTATATTTTTAAACCAATAGGATTAAAAGAAATGTAATTAATATTTTTGAAACACACAATTTTTCATTATTAATTGACAAAATATGCTTTGAAAACATGAAAAATACATCTTTTGGAAACAAAATATTTTCCTAGAACATCCATCTTTAAAAAACAGAGGGAGTAAAATACTTATGTACATGTAATTTATATGCGTAACGACAACGAATCCATATGTTACATACGATGACAGGAACAGCCTTTTTCTTTCTTTCGAACGGTCGAAAGCTGGACACGCTTCGACTCATTGGTCGATAGTAAATACTGTAAGAGCTTGGAAGTGTACGATTAAAAATGATGCTAATATGTTTTTTTTTTTGAAACTTTAAGGTGTTGTCATTGTCCTGTAAACCATACTAATATGTTTCATCTCAGTTAGGTGTTACACAAGCTATTCGATAAAATATGAGATTATGGAACTCCCGACCTATTGCCAATTGAATCATCTACCGATTCGATTATCTTTTATGAATAGTAATATTAGTTTCTCGGATAAAATGTTTAAATCCGAATTTTGGTATGGTTTGAGTTTAAATTAGAAAAATAAATAGCAGATTGAAATTTAAGAATGTGCAGTAGTTTGAAATGATTTTCGTTTCAACCTGCTGTCCAATTTGACTAAATATATCCAATCAAATTATGTTTTGGTTTTCCATTTCGGTTCATGACTTAGGTTGAGCTTGGTTAAAGTTGGTTTGACAACTAGTATTTCCTTCTTTTTGTCAAAGTAGCATGATCAAAACTCAAACATATGTTTGAATCCGAATGGTGACATAGAAATGTCATGAATACAAACCGCTGTGTTTGGTCCATTCAACCGAGCTCAATTCTAGATGGTTAATGACCATAGCTTCTTATTGTTTTATCCAACCAACTCTTCTAATCTCTTTGTCATCAGTGCCGTCTTAAAAAAAATTATGACCTTAGGTTAAATATAAAATAAATACTCTTTTATAAAAAAAATCTCGATCTTTATTTATTATAAAAAAAAATTAAAAAATTAGTTTTTGTGTGTAAATTAGATTTTGTTAATGGAAAAATTGAGAATGGTGTAAGATAGTTTTTTTTGTTCTTATTGTATTTAAATTAAATTTAGTTAATCATAGATTTTTTGTTATAATTTCACCAACTAACTGATGTTTAACAAATAAAAATAATTTTCTTAATTAGTAAAGTAACACTAATTTTTTTTCTATATTGCCATGAGTTAGAGCCGGCACTGTTTGTCATTCGTCTATCCAACCGTTTGCTTGATTAGTAATCTTCTTTTTGTTGCCAATGAAAATATAAATTAAGGTGGACAAAACAATTGTTTTACAATTGACGTATGAAAAATAAATAAAAAATCTAACATAATTATTTTCGGACAGACAAAGTCACTTTGAGATTAGAAGAAGAAGAAGACAGAACCGTGTAGGCTTTTCTGGTGAAGTAGAATCATTTTATAATGCAGTTTATAAACACCTCCAGTTTTCTCTTCCTTCACCTTCTTACTCTTCCTTCACCTTCTTATTCCTCTCTCTCTCTTTCTCGCTTGTGGCTCGGGGAAAAAGATGTCGCGCAGTTGCTCTCAGTGTGGAAACAACGGCCACAACTCTCGTACGTGTCCGACGGAAACATCCCCTGGCGGCGGAGGAGAGAAAGGAATCATGCTTTTCGGCGTCCGCGTAACGGAAGCTTCGTCGTCTTCTTCTTTCAGAAAAAGCGTCAGTATGAACAACTTATCTCAATTCGATCACGCCGCTCACGACTCAAACCCTGTGGACGACGGTGGCTACGCCTCAGACGACGTCGTTCACGCCTCCGTCAGAAACCGCGAGCGCAAGCGAGGTTCCCTTCATCCAAAACATCTCTCTTTCGATCTCATCTATGTTTCTTGATTCTTGGTTCTTGATTCTTGATTCTTGAATCTTGATTTCAGGGACTCCATGGACGGAGGACGAGCATAGGTTGTTTCTCACGGGGCTGCATAGAGTAGGCAAAGGAGACTGGAGAGGAATCTCTAGAAACTTCGTGAAAACTCGAACGCCGACTCAGGTGGCGAGCCACGCTCAGAAGTATTTCCTCCGCCGTACGAACCAGAATCGCCGCCGTCGTAGATCCAGCCTCTTCGACATCACTCCCAACACTCAAACAGAAGAGGGGACGCCACTGGAGGGGATACCTCCGGTTCCTCCCTCGCCTAAGATGGCTGATCTGAATCTCAGCCACAAAACAGCGGCGGCGGAGAGGTTTGCGTTGTCGCTGAAACTACCGATGCAGACTTCTTCTTCATCTTCCAACGAACAGAAGTCACGTCCCACGGTCTTCGAGACCATGTCGAGTAATGGAGATAGTATAATGGGAGTTGCTTGATGTAAGAACAAAAAGCTTTGTTTGGTTATTATTATTATTAAGAGTTGACTATGATTAATGTGAAATTGGAGGAGATTATATGATTAGGCTAATTATATCTGATTATGATAAGTGTGTACTGTCTTTTGTTTTTTTGCCCTTTTGGGGGAAGGGAGAAAGAAACGACTTGTCCTTTTTGTTGTTGTACGATATATCGAATGGATGTGGTAAAACGCGGGTAGTGTATGTGTTGTTTTGGTCAAATTTAGTTTGTTTGTCACAGACTACTTCAAAGAAACTACCTGTTGATTTCTGACGATGCTTAAGTTAAATGGAATTTAATTGTTGTTTATTAGTGCTGGGTTTGCGGGTCAACCCGCACCGCCCCGCAGCGGATTGAATCATTTTTTTGATTCAAAAAATCAACCCGCATAATCTGCAAACAAAATATTTTCTACCTGCACCAGCCCCACAAAAATCCACCGGTAACCCCCCAAACCCGCAGGTAATATTAATTATATTAAATATAATTATTTTTTAAAAATTATATTAAAATAATATATTTATAATAAAAATTATATAAATATTTACGATATTTATATATTTTTATAAAAAAAACATTTTTAAGAAAAAATAAATCTTTTTAAAAAAATTTTGCGGGTTAGCGAGTACCCGCGACTCAAATTCGACTGACCCACGTCCGTTCCGCTTAAAATAATCTTGATCCGCACACATCCGCAATTAGAAATTTTCAAATTGTTCGAGCTGCACTCACCCTGTAGCGGTTAAACGGGGCGGAGCTCGCGGACATTGATTATCCCAGCTCTATTGTTTATTGGCTAATAGTTAAGTGCATCAAGTGCCGGCTCTGATAGAAAGCGGAGGAAGCATATGTTTCCGGCCGTAACATTATTATCAATAATTTCGGTCATCATTTTCCGTGAGTTCACTCTATGTCAGTTGAAAACAGCTCTTCGCTCATTGCTTCTGATTGGTTCAATCTCTTTTAGATGCAGTTTTTTATTAGAGTTAGTTTTTTGACAAGCTTTCATAAACCAGCCCAATATTATAATTTTGCTTCCAGCCCATCATAAACCAGGACCGACGCTGAGTGCATCCTGATCGTTTTTTTGTTAAAAGTTTTCCAGTGTCTGCCGTCTTTTACGGGATGTATGTGTTGATTTAACGTCGCGTTTCATAAACCGAGCACATATATATTACTATAGAGTACATTACGTATTTTATTTTATTTTTGTTTTGACTGACGTCATTTTATTTTATTAAACTATTTTGTATAAATTTATTTGTTAAAGTAATAACTTAGATATACAAATTTGATATCTAATTAACCATATAAACACAGATCAAGATATGTATCTACATGTAACATGTTGAAATAATAGTAGAGTATACGTACAAGCCTTTAATAGTAAAAGTTTATGCTTAAACTTTAATTTTTGTGCTAAAGTCCCATTAAAAGAACCTTTATTTGGAAACCTTATCAAGATAACTATTTTAGTCTCAATTTCTAAAATACAATAAGATTTTATATATCTTGAGATTTTTAATGATTGGAGGATCCTATATGAAAGTTCACACTAATCTTCATCTTCTAATGGAAAAATTCCAATTATTCCTACAATATGCTTAACATTTTTTAATATCAGCGACTCATAGTTCGCGCTAGATCCTTTCCTCACAAATAAAAAAGAGCCGCCGTCGTCATTCCATCAGCTGCTCCGGCGGTTGGGGACTCGCTACCGTCGGGAGCAGTCCTGCTCTGTCTCTGTTCATAGTATCGGTCTCTTTACTCTAGTTTTCAACATTTTTGTTTGGTGACATGTACAGATCTGGTTTAGGTAAGAGGTTATGCTTAGTTGGTAGGGCTCAAGTGCCGGTGAAGTCTGGGGATCTCATCTTGTATCGAACCTCTCATGTTTCTACCTTTACATAAGATGTTGAGTTGGGTGAAGTTTGTTCTTTAGCGTTGATGTGTTTAGTTTTTGTTAGAACAGTGGATCTTTAATTAGAGATCGAGTTTTGTAACCATTCCCTGGTGTGCTTGGTTTGCTTCTTTGGAATCAAAGCTGTTTCTGGTGCATGGTGCATGTTATACCGGCTCTGATGTGGGTGTGTAATTCTTCCATCGATTCTGGTGTAGCGGCTCTCAGGCGACTCATTAGTGGTCTATCAGGCTTGTATCTCCGTCTATGTTCCACTTTTGGTGTCTTAGTAGTTTCTCGTATCTCCAGTTATTAGTTTGTGTTTGCGTGTTGGAGAGTTGAAGGTATTTTGCATGATGGTGTCTGTTTGGTATGATAGCTTGCTGAGAAGGTCAACTTTCTTGGGTCACCGGTTGGAGTTTCCTCTGCTATGGTCTTTGGTTTGCTTCTTCTTCTTAGAGACGTTTGAGTTCTGCTGTATTGTGGGCTTCTACTGTGGTTTTTGGTTTGCTTTTTTTTTTCTTATAGACGTTTGGGTTATGCTGTATTGTGGTTCCATACCCGATTGGGACTGCTGAAGCCACTAGGCCACTGAGCCATTGGGAAAATTGAGTCATTTTGGCCCATCATTAAATGCAGAGTCAAACATTCTTTCAACATGTTTGGGTCACTCTAGTTCCTTGTAGTATTCGTTGTGGGCATACGACTGACACACGGCGAGGATAAGATAAAATAGAGGTCGTCGCCAACATGAACCTGGACCCCTCTGAGTCACAATACGCGGATTCTATAACATCTTTGACTTTCATTTTTCTCTACAACTCGATTTATCCTAATTTAAAACATGTTACCTTACAAGACGCGGATTCTATATTTTATAATGTGCTACAAACTTGCACATAAAAGCGGAAACAATATTTTCACGTTATACCAATTTCACCTAACACATTTTTTAATCTAAACTGATGTATAGTAACAGATAAAAACTGATGTATAATCTATAACGTTCAATCCAATGCTGCAACTGAGAGCCCAAACACAAACACTATGGATTTTTAAACGTGTAATCAAACATAATCTTTAAATGTTTTAGCTCTTATAACTGAATGATTTGTTTCTGTTATACTATATTTGAATAGTTAATCGTTTTATCCAAAGTAAAACCATTACGTACAAATGAATGTTGTGGATTGTATAACACATATATAGTAGAACCATGTTTAGGATGTGGAAACAGTGGACAAATCACTATCGGCTATATATTTTTCTTCCACTACGGTATTTAGATCGTGAATGCAAAATATAGATTTATGAATCGAGGGACTGAAATTAGGGTTGGGACTAATCCTTCGGTAATAACGAAATGGTCTATTTATTGGTGATTTTCCGAGAGATAGAATGGATTGAAATGTTAATAACATTTCTAGAATAGTATTGAATGTACATAATATTTCTAGGGTTTGCATTGAAGAAGATAATCTCTTTTATGACGACCTTCATATCCTCTTCATAGCATCTTATTACCTCTTAGAGTGTCATTCATATTCTAATATTTAGAAAATTAAATCACAAACTAATAGATATTTGGTAAGGATTTGAAAATTTTGAGGCTCAGAGATGATGGACTTTTGAGGAGACGGTCGAATTCCTGTATAAAATCCAGCACCAACATGAATGGCCCTTTAAAAATATCACATTTGTAATGCTTGCTAAACATCCGGCTCGATCAACAATTGAAAGAATACGTGTTATAGTTCATCAATCCTTTTACGTGTGGCGTATAATTCTTTTTGGGAAACTAGTCAGTAGGGCGTGTAAGTATAACTAGTGTATCTGCCTTGTATTCTTGTGGTGGGGACATCGTTTCTTGTTTTCTGGGTGAGCCGTATTGATTTTTTATTTTAAATATTTAAGATGTAGTAGTTTCATCTCTGTGGGAAAAAAGCAGTACACTATAGACCAAGAAAATTCAAACTCGTTCGTTGAATCAAACACTCAAAAATTATACCAAATTTCGTAGCAACTCCTAAATTACACTAGGACTTTATGGAGTACACATCTATATATGTGAACTGATAACATCATTTTATAATAAAGTCAAAAATAAAAAATGACATTTATTAAAAAATGATTTCAATTAATTAAAGTATTAAAAATAGCCATTTCTACCATGATTACATAATCTGATACGTACTAAGTTATATATTTAACAATATAACGTCTGATTGTGTCCATCAAATATAAGTTGGGTCAATCATATTGGAAATTGTGAAAGCTAACTTTGATTTGAATCTGAGCATAATCTTATTCCGAAGATTTTTGTTGTTTTGCTTGACGTAATTTTACAGAAGAAAAAAGTCGACCAAAGAAATCCCGAAAAGCATCCCTAGGTTACGGTCCAAACTCAAACTAAGACGTGGAACATTACAGATGTGTAGTGATTATACCCTTGACTGCTAAGTGCTAAGTCGACAGTGGAAAACATGAAGTTTCTTAGCGAAAAAATATATGCAAAACTGCCCATTCAAAAGTAATGCAATTCAAATTCTTAGCAAAAAAAAAACATGAAGTTTCGACTAAATTTAACAATAAAGTTAAACTGACATTTTCGTGCTTAAAATAATCAAATCAAGACATGCTTTTGGGAATGTAAGAGAAGGAAAAAAATATATATCCCTTATATATTAAAAGAAAAACATTATAATAAATGCATTAACACTATAATAGACACGTGTCAGTTTCACAATAATTTGATAATAAGTATACTAACGCGTTCACACTATATTCATAAATATGTTCAAACTACGTACTTTGCGTTTTTTTTAAAATATAAAACTCACATACATGGTTCCGATAAAATTCTGGATTTTTCGATTCGAATTAAAATAGATAACGAATCAAAAGCCAAGCTATATATATATTATTTTTATTGTTTACGGATAAAGTTGAGCAAAATATTCATAAAATTTGATTCTATTCGTTATCCGTTTTGATTTGAACAAAAAAAATCTGGATATCCATAACTCTACGAAACAAATCAAATACTAAAATACAATATCCAAATATATTAGGTACTACAATTTAAAAAGTTAAATAATGTTTTGTTTTTGTAATAATATGTTATTATAAAAAAATTCAATTATTTTTAAAATTTTATTTTATTTACGGATCAAATCGGATATTTTTTAAAATTCTAAAACATTTTGGATATCCGAGTCACCGAATATCTAGGTGGCTAAAGATCGAATCGACACGAATGCTTCCTAATACCCAAATATTTGATATGTGCCCATCCCTATTTACAGATACAATTTTATTTTTATTTTATGAAAAAAATGACTAATGTCAAGGCCTTTTTATTTTAAATTATTTTAAAATTTATCTTTCATTTATTATTTTGTACAAAAATATCATTTAATATTAATTAATAATATCTTTATATATTTGTAAACTATTTTTATATACTTTTTACATACACATATATGTGCGTCTTGATGTGAGTACCTTGTAACTAAGTATTCACCACAACTGAAATGTCAAATTTTTTTGAAAGTTGAAATATTTTTTCTTAATGCTTCTTTAATTACCAACCAAATTGTACATAAATGATTTGTCCTGATAATTTTTTTTCTTTTTCTTAAATTATTATCTGTTTAGAAACTATAATATGAAACTATTGGTTCGACATGACGACTATCTAAAATTCATAATATAAAATGAACAAATAATATTAATTTTTGGTTTTTACCGAAAAAAAAACAAAAAATCAAATATTTTAACTTAATAAACTAAAATGAATATTAATTTAAAATAATATTTATATTTTGGAAGATTAAGAAAAAACTAAAAACTGAACCAATATTCAGATTTAATGTTTTTTATTAAAATAACAAAGTTTTTTTTTTTTTTTTTTGGTAAAAAAATAATAAAAAAAATAACAAAGTTATATTCACATTATGTGCAAGGCGCAGGTTATGAGTTTAGGTATGTATCATTAATGCTGTTAAACGTTATACCAAGACGTGCAAATATGTCCTTTTGAGTTTTGACTTAGTCCAAATGTAGCCTTTGTTTATCTTTGATTTTTTTTTGTAAAGTTTCCCTTTGTTTTGGGCTTTGTCACCGGAAAAACTTAGTTTTTGCCGGATTTGTCTCCAGGGTTATGTTTCATACCACCGGCTTCGTGTATCAAAAACGTATCCCACCCTTGTATCTTTGAAGTTAATCTAATCTTACTGTAAAAAAAAGAAGAGTTTTGACTTAGTCGTGGTTACTATGAATACGAACCGGGCAAGCGAGTGTGTCTATCCAAAATCACAACTACTATAAGTACCATGTCAACTAAAATTTTAATAACCATTAAACCATCCGGTCGTACATAACTATTATCTAGACTTATGTCAAAAAAAAAAACCATATCTAGACTTCGCACTCACATCAGCTGGAGTTTGTTTCCAAGGAATCTAATAAAACTGGAAAACAAAGTAGAGTAAAATGGCTGCAAAATATGTAAAAAAGAAAAACCAATCATACACTTCATCATACATTCTTTTTTTTCTCCTTTTGTAAAAGTGGATTCGTCAAATAGTATTCTAGATAAATAAATAAAATTGAAACATATATTTATTTTGTGTTAACTATGAAGAGTTTGAGCCGATTTAATTTCCCAGATCTGGAACTTGCGTACGTTAATAGATATAGAGACATGGTATATTCACTTTTTCATTAAATTTCAAATTAGGAATATCAATACATACGTTTAAACGTAATTTTCATGTGTTCATTTTTAAACTTATTCTCAACATTTTTAAAATGAAACTCGTTAGAATAAAAGTACAAAGAGGTAAAAAGATAAAAATACATTCTAACCAACTATTATTATTATTTTTCTCTCAGCGGATCACATTCTTGCAACTATTCAAATTAGACAAAAATACATAGTTCTCCAACTTTTCTTTGGACATAAATTTCCAACAAATTAGCAAGAAGAAAAAATTGACATACAATTGCAACTAGTGTAGGTATTACAGTTAAGCAACGGTACATATTAGGCAACTAAACTGGACTCACCACACTTTCCTGACTCTCTTATCACTTTGTATTTCCTACCGACCCAATAATAACATTTTGAATTATTTCCCTTAAAATCTCTATTATTGTCAGTTTTTTTTTATTATTATGAATTTATGAGGCACAGGCGCATACCGAAGCTTTATTTGACCGACATGCTGCCGAAATCTAAGAATGAAAATACAAAAAATCTCGGCCCTATATATAGACGCAAACGCAAAGTAGAAATCTCATCAAACAACAGCTGTTCATATCATATCCCACAAAAACACAAAAAAGCAGCTGCGAGTTTGATCAATATATATAATCTCTCGTACTTCCAGAAACCAAAAGCTAAGCGTTATGGGCTCCATGAATGGTTCAAAGAATGATGAGTACGTAAGGCTGTTAGGAGCATGGCCTAGCCCTTTCGTGCTGAGGACTCGGATCGCACTTAACCTAAAGCGTGTAGCGTACGAGTATCTCGAAGAAGAAGATACTTTGAATTCGGAGAGCGTGTTAAACTATAACCCCGTCCATAAACAGATCCCTATCCTCATCCATGGCAATAAACCAATCCGTGAATCTCTCAACATCGTCATGTACGTTGATGAAACTTGGCTCTCAGGTCCTCCCATACTTCCCTCTGATCCCTTTGATCGTGCCGTAGCTCGCTTTTGGGACGTCTACATCGATGAACACGTAAGTCATGTTTCATGTTTGTCTTAGCCCTCAGCTCTAGAAAAAAAAATAAAACCAAATACATACTTTGATTGTATGTTTGTATAATCATTCTATTTTTCTTGAACTTTTGTAGTGTTTTACATCAATCAATGGAGTGGCAGTAGCAAAAGACGAGGATGAAAGAAAGGCGGCGATAGCAAAGCTAGAGCAATGTATGGCTCTATTGGAAGAAACGTTTCAAGAATGCAGCAAAGGGAGAGGCTTCTTTGGAGGAGAAAACATTGGATTCATCGATATCGGTTTCGGATCAATGTTGGGTCCTCTCAAGGTTCTAGAGAAATTTACCGGGTTCAAGTTCATACATCCAGAGAACACACCAGGTCTTTTCCACTGGGCAGACAGATTCTACGCCCATGAAGCAGTCAAGCCTGTGATGCCCGATATTGAAAAGCTGGTCGAGTTTGCCAGGCTTAAGTTCAATACTTCAATATTTAAATGAGGACCAAAGAAGAAGACCAAAGGTTATAATTTATGTTTAAAATAAATAGACGACGTACAAATTACCATATGTATCGAATAATCGAGATCGAGGAATAAAGATGTTAGACTCGATTAATTGAAAGGCACAGTCAAAAAGTTCTTTTGTTGATTTTCTTTTTTAGGTTGAACTTTTGTATGATGTATAATATGAGAAAACGTAAATATTTTATATCTAAAGCTAACGTGATATCCATTGAGCAGGGAAACTTAGCCACATTTCATGAATTGGAAAAACCTCATAAATACACATAGCAAGTGGGAACTGATGAAGACACTGGTAGACCACCACATTGAGGCTATTGGTATTATGGGCCAATTAGTCAACGTACTAATGTTCCTGAATTACTTTCTGAATTAACTAGTTCACCATACTGATACTCCGATCGAAGTCGAAGACTAAGATAAACTGAATCATATATGGTTTTTCTTTCAAAACTGGCGATTACATACCTTACTAAGTAAGAATATATACCTACAAAAAGGTAGCGATTAGAGGGCCATGTTATTGATGTGTTTCATTCAGCGGTGGGTGGCGAATTAATTTTATGCCCTATTCACTATTCAATACTGGTATCTTTTATAGTTGAATTACAACTTTTCCATAATTAATTATGTGATTTAAACAATGATACAACAATAATATTATTTGATATTTGACCGTGACTTGTAGTATAAACTTTGTATCAGAACTGCTTTTATAACATAATTATGTGTTGGTTCTTCTCGGCTCGGCGGCGGTGTCTCTACGTGGTGGTCTTCCCGGTTTGGAGGTTTGGGCGATATGGCTGCTTATCTTTTGAGACGGACACAGGGTATGGGCCAATCTACCGGGTTCGGGCTCCTGGTTTAACAGCAGTCTGCTTTACTCAACGGCTGCATTAGGCAACTCTTGCTTCCTTTCTCTTCAGTGAAGACAATGCCTCGTTTAGCACTTTTACAAGGGCAAATCTCCAAAATAGCACATTTCTAAGTTTATATCACAAAAATAGCACTCAAAAACTAAAATGACCAAAATAGCATTTTATCTTTTGAAAAATTTAACTTTTTTTATTTTTCAAAATTTGAAATCTTATTCCCAAAACCTCACTTCTCAACTCTAAACCCTAAAACCTAAACTCTAAACCCTAAATTTTAAACCCTAAACTCCACCCCTTGAGTGCTATTTTTGTGACTTTTAGCCTTGAGTGCTAGTTTGGGAACAAAAACTTGATTTAGTGCTATTTTGGTCTTTTTCTCTTTTTACAATACCGTATTTTGTTGTTGTTTTAGATTAATTTTCTGCGAATCTGCCTTTTGTGATTTCTTTAACTCTGGCTAAAATAAAAAATGGTAAAAAATTTAACAGTTTTACCAAAAAGAAAAAATAAATAATTAACAGTCTTTAACAGTGTAACAAAACAAGAATAAAGACATGGATGATAACAAGCACTAAAGCTGGCCAAAATGTAAAGTATATAAGTATTATTTTTTTCTGACAGCGTAAAGTATATATATAAACATAGTTAATTTTAAAATTTTAAAGTTTATTTCAACATTTTTAACAAAATAAAATGATTTTGACTATAAATAAATTAAAAACACTGTTTTAGTCAATCATATATAGTTCGATAGTTCTTATATTTAAATGAATAAATTAAGATAATTATATGTATAGTTGTGTAATCATCATGGTTGCAAAAATAAAGTTAAAGAACAAAAGGTTGTTTATAGATCGAGGATATAAAAAACTGTTTTGTGATAGATTTATTATATTTGGAACAACAGATCTTGTTCTCTCAGAACCAGAAACAAATAATTATTTGAAAATAATTCGATAACATAAATAATTGAATTAGTGGAAGCACCATAGCCTAGTGGTTATGGTTTAAAGGCTTCTACACCCAGGTCTGAAGTTCAAATCCCAGACTATGCAATTTCTTGCAGATTGCACAGGAAATCCAGGTTTCAATTTCCGGAGCAAACGATTTATTCAACAATTATGCGATTACGGAAGAAAGACTTATAAGGGTTTCTCAACATGGTGCAAGTAAATCTAGTCAGGCGTGATCTTCATAGGACGGCTCAAATGATGCAGTTAGACCATCTCCAACCCACCTCTATTTTTATCTCTATATTTTTCTCTAAAATAGAGAAACTCTATTATAGAGGTGGATTTGCTCCAATGTATGCCTCTATAATAGAGTTCCTCTATTTATAGGGGAAAATATAGAGATTTGCTATTTTCATCTCTAAATATAGAGGTAAAAAGTAGGATTCCTCTATATTTTCTTCCTCTATTTTAGAGGCATACATTGGAGCAAATCCACCTCTATAATAGAGATCTCTATTTTAGAGGAAAATATAGAGACATACATTGGAGATGCTCTTAGACGTAGATCCTCATAAGGCAGGTAGTATTGTCGGTTATCGAATCGTCTTAGTAATCTTTCTCATAATTGTAATATCTAAATAAATCCCCGACAAAAAAAAAAAAAATTGAATTAAGGTGCAGTATAAAATCTACCTACCATCTTTGAAATATTCGGAAAAAGACTTTGCTAAGTGATCATCTAGGAGGAGGATGATATTGCATTAAAAAAAATAAGTAGTCCAACAGACAATCGTGACACACTTTCGTAGTTCAGTGCCGGTCAAACTGAAACACCTTAAATTCTAACGAAAAAAATCTTTAATTATAGTAGTATTTTAAAAGCCAAAAACATAAATAAAATAAGAAAATAAATATATACACAGCTGCCAAAGTGGCAGCTAAAGAAGCTCAAGAAACAGAAAACATAATAATCGAATTCTTTTTTTTTTGTAACATGGCTTTTAATAATCGAATTGTTCCTTATAAATACAATCAAATGTTAAACAGAAAAAACGATCTTTCGTCAAATGTTAAAGAACAAGAAAACAAACAACTCCATCTCTAGAGACACAACTCAAATCAATAAGAAACAAAAAAGTGAGATGGCTCAGAATGGTTCGAACGGTACTGTGAAGTTGCTTGGGACATGGTCAAGCCCATTCGCCTTGAGGTGTAGAATCGCTCTACACCGCAAGTCCGTCGAGTACGAGTACATAGAAGAAGCCGATGTGTTGAAATCGAAGAGCGATCTTCTTCTTAAATCCAACCCTATCCACAAGAAAGTCCCTGTTAAAAAAAAAAAAAAAAAAAAAAAGAAAGTCCCTGTTCTCAGCCTTCGTAAGATGAGATTTGGAGGAGGGCAGAATTGAAAACCGCTTTCTTTAACCCCAAGACCATTGAATGGTCCGTAAACGCTCAAAAGGCCAGAGCCAGTGCCATTGGAGTTGCTCTGAGAAAAGTCCGAAGAGATCGGTAAAACTAAGGCGCATAGCTCCAGAAGATGTCTCTGCCATCGTTGTACGGTATGGATCGAGGTAGGAGAAGTCATGATAGAAAATTCCGATTTGAATGCTGCCATCACAGAGGAGAATGAGCTACCACCGTCCGATGAGCTGTTTGTGGGACAAAAGTGAGGCACGGCAGCCATAAATGGTGAATCTTGTGAAGGATCTTCGGGAGACAAATTCAGAGCCGGTGGAACAAAGTCGACCTACTGAAGAGGCATGAAACTCTACTGTATAAACATGATCACAGGCTCTTGAGAGATTGTTGCATGTTTATTGTAAATTTTATGTTTTTTTTTTATGTATATTAGAGCACCTCCAAATCCAATAGTTAGTATTAGTATTAAAATTATTTATTTATGTTTTATTTTCTTTAAACAAGTTAATCATCTATTTGAAACATGTGTGTTTTTAGTATTCCATAGTTTTTTTAAAACTCATAATTAAGAACTTTTGCTCATTCTCTCTCTTAATTTCATTTTTTTTCAAATGCTAAGAACTCCTAATATTACCATTGGAGGTGCTTTTGCTTATGTATAAATTGGAACATTTGAATTCTTATAAAGTTATACTCCAACCAAAATCTAATGCAGAACTTTTTTCAAGTTTGACCATATATTTTTGAATATATGCCTACAAGGATGAGCACACAAGTTATGTATTAATTCATGGATTGAAAGATGAAAAGACGTTAACCAGAAAAGGTTAATGTTTCGAAAAAACATAGCTCCATCGCATCTTTTGTCTATATGCCTTCAAGAATGGGCCCAACGGTTTTGTGAAGTCATCCGATTTAAGGTTTAAAAAGGTTAACCAAGCTTTTGTATTCTTGCTTTCAAGGATGGTCCATAGGTTATCGTTTTTTGTAGACGTCTGGTTTTAACTAGTTCAGCTTTTGTTTGGAGTTGAGAATGTTTTTTTCTTTTTGATAACTCGAAGATATCCGGTGGATCGAGACTCAACCGATTAGTGTCTTGAAAACTTATCCACTGGTATCATATAGATCCACTGTTATTATAATACACTTTTAAGAAATAAATAAAATTGATTTTACTTAATTTTAGTTTAAGTATTTAAATAATGATATGAAAATATATTATAATAATTTCAAATATTCAGATCTAAAAGTGTATTAAATTTACATATATACAAAAGTGTAGTTTTTTAAAAGTTCAAATAAAGATGCAGCTTTCAATAAAATCTCATATAATTTTTTAACTTTTTTATAATCTAAAATACATAAAATACATAGTCTTCCTCTAGAATCACATATTTTCAGTGAATATTATAAAATATTAAATAAGAAACATATAAAAAATACACATGATATAAATAACACATATAACGAAAAAAATATGTGATGTTGAGATTAATAATATATTTAATAATAAACTAAATATGTAAAAATATTTTTGAGAATAACTTAGGTTTAAAAATTTCTTTATTAATTTCACATTGTTCAATATCCCATACATATTTTAGATAGTAGAAGACAACAAATTGTGAGTTTTACTCATTTTAATTTAATTTATTATTAATATTTTATAACATAGATGTAATATATTGTAATATATTGTAATATACATATAAAATATATGTTATTTGTATATAGTCCCGGGCGTAGCCCGGGAAAAATCTCTAGTGTGTCATTAATTGACATATATTACCATCCCTTAGCTGACTATTTCATTACTAACCTTAGAGCTTGGTTCTTCTGTATAACAGAGGTCTTATATGCTTATACACTACCATCCAATCTTAAAATTTAAATTTCCCTCTGTACACGATCTTATGAATTTCATCTTCATCGACTGTAAGTTTGTTAAAAGACCAGTGTTTGAATCCTAATCCCCTTTCAGTTTTTATTCTTTTATGTTCTGTTTCTTTTACTTATCTGTTTTTGTCCGAGAAAAATTGTGTTGACAAATAGTTATCTTTAACAAACAGACTTTCTTTAAGCTAAAGTTTTGATTGTTTGGGACTTTTAAAATACCCAACTAGAAACATAAATAGCCATATGGCCTTAATTGATTAATTTCATAAACAATATATAAATTATGTATGATAGTGTGTGTTATGTAAATCTCTTATATATTAATTGATGAGCATTACAACATTAGTTTGTAGTCACATGTCATCATTAGGATGATTTTTATTCATATTAATCGTTTCTAAAAAGTTTCATTTAATAGATATTTAAATTAAACATATATATATTAAATATGTATTACTAAATTAATCTATATACAATATAAGAATATAAATAAGTTAATTTCAAAATTTGTATTAAAAAGTATTGAGACTTTAATATTTTAATTTTGAAATTTGCATTAAAAATTTATAAACGATTATAAATTCCTAAAGTTATTAAAGTCTCATATTGAAAGTTTTGTGATTAATGATTTTTTTGGTACAACAAATATACAAATGTTAATAAAATTATACGAGTAGGAAACTTCAATTAATAAATATTCATAAATATTATATATATATATATCAATTTAATTTAAATTTAATTATATAACATATATTATAAAATGATTTTTTATTTATTTATTTACCAATAAAAATCATTGTAAATAAAAAAAGAGAGATTGTTTTGATTTATTTGCTTTCCAATTTAATTATATACGTAATAGTTACTCACTTTTAATTATTTAATATATTTATTATTTTATAATAAGGGATGAACACAAAATAAATAATGATATGTAACAGTAATTTATATATATATATATATATATAATATTCATTCTGCATTTTTATCCCGCACATTCATGTGCGGGTTATCACCTAGTTTAAGGTTTAAAAAGGTTAACCAAGCTTTTGTATTCTTGCTTTCAAGGATGGTCCATAGGTTATCGTTTTTTGTAGACGTCTGGTTTTAACTAGTTCAGCTTTTGTTTGGAGTTGAGAATGTTTTTTTCTTTTTGATAACTCGAAGATATCCGGTGGATCGAGACTCAACCGATTAGTGTTTTGAAAACTTATCCACTGGTATCATATAGATTCAGTTGCTTGCAATTGGAATTAAAGATTTATGCCGCTTGACCATATATTCTTAGTGTCTTGAGGTTGCTTCGAATTCAAATTGTTTGGCCAACCGGAATACGCCTACCACTACACCATCCATATGTTGTTAAGTTGAAAATGTTTTGAAAAGCAATTCTTTCTGATCCAGTCTAAATTAAATACATGAGAGAAAAAGACACCTCAATTCTATATGGCCCAGGCTCAACTAAATGGGAGAAAGAGATGTCTCAAGGCTATGGTCTCTTTTGCTAAGGAATCGAAGACGCTACGGTTTCCAAGCATATGGATAATGCCTAAACTCTCAAAATCATCATATAATTATGATAAAAGAAAGCAGGCCAGTCAATCTAATTTGCAATCATATTCAACAATCTGTTTCAACACAAATTAGCAATTTAAAAAAAAAAACTAGAACTTGATCCGCGCCTCTGCGAAGGTGCTTGATTTAATTTGTGTTTAACATAAAATCATAAACCATTGGTTTGATAAAAATAATTTCACACATATAGAATAGAATATATTATTTTATTTTATAATATAGATGTTTGATAATATTTTTATTTATTTATACATAATATTATATTATTTTTTATAATTTAATACAATTTGATGTAAATGTACTATTCACTTCATATATTGACCTGTTGTCTTTTGTGAAATTATTTTCAAATGAAAAAAACATACCTAAAATTTTAATTTTTGCATTAGTTTTCTATGAATTATTTTTAATTTTATGATATTTTGTTTTCTTAAAAATTGAACTCTCAAATTTTTTATATTTGATTAAACTAAATAAAGTAATACTATATTTAAAATTCTTTTATATAATATATACTATATATTTCAGTTTGTGTGTTTTTATTTTCACTATAAAGAAACAACAACCATTGTAATTAATTAATTTAAATTGATTTTAAATGTAGTGACATAATCTGTAAATAAAAAAAATATAAAAGGAGATATGTCATTTATTATAAATGCAATGACTAAATGTGTAAATAAAAGAAAGTAATTAATATGCTATTCATGTTTCCAAACAATTCTCATTTATTTATTTTATCCTTGTTTCCAAACAGTACTAAAGGTGCTTCAGTTTTAATAATATAGATAGATGTATAAAAGAAATAAAAGTGCTACTGAATTCAATAACCAAGCATTTAGAAAAGCAAAATTATCCATATTTTTCGTGTTAAAAACAACTGACTACAGTTTTAAATAATGTCTTCTACTTACTATCAAATAACAAATATTAACGATAAAGTGAAAAATTACATTTTCATGTATTTTTAAAGGAAAACTCATAAATAACATATTTTTAATTTTTGTTACAAATTAGTATTTAAAGAGATTTTTTTTCCAATACTAAATTAAGTTAGATCCTAAAATCTAAACTCTAATCAATAACCCTAAACACAAATATATAAATATATTTATGTTTTACCCTTTAATGAATGTTATTTTAAAGATTTATATATTGTGTGCTATTTATAAACAAAAACTTGATTTAGTGCTATTGAAAATTTGTCTTTTTTTCTTTAATAGTGAAACAAGTATATTATTTTAAAAGTAATAAAACAAATATTAAAAATATTAGTAGTAAACAATGAAAACTAATGTTGGCTTTAGTTAAAAATAAACTAAAATTTTAAAATATATTCATATTATTTTATTCATTTGGTTACTCATCCATAAACTGGGTTGAACCTTCCTACTAACTATTGTTATTTGTTATACTAATAATTATTAATTTTTATTTGTTATTTATTACAATATCCAGCTATTGCTATTTGTAATACTAATAATTATTAGTTTTTATTATAATTTAAGATAATTAAGTACACATAATTCATGGAGCATATATAGGGCCCGCATATATAGGGCCCGCATATATATCACTTTTATATTTTTTAGCAATACATAGATAGGATCATGCATCAAATCCCCATATATTTTGCACACATACACGTCACACGTATTGTTGTGAAAATGAAACGCACCGGCGGTATAGTTTATGGGGGATCCTCATTGAGAAATGCACCGGCGGCATAGTTAGCGATAAAAAGGAGACCCCTGACGGTGATGTTGACCAGATTAACTGAGGCAGTTAGTGTACCGTCCGGTGGATAGATTTGGCACGTGCCAGTCGGAAGATTAGCTTCGATAATGCAGTTACTTGGATTGACCAAAAGCGTCTCTACTGTGTTGAGCACAATAACAAATACACCGTAGGGATTTGTCACTGCTTGAGCGATGGTTGAGTTTGCGCTGCCACATATTAAGTAGACTGTGGCGTTAGAGACTGGTGGTGCACTTGGATTCCCGTTAAGGCTACAACGCAGGGTACCACGAATGTAGACTTCTTTGATTAGGATGCCAAAAAGTGTTAAGGTGTGGCATATGTAAAAGAGTGAAGCAATGAGAAGTACGAAGAGGAGAAAAACATTTGAATTTGCCATATTTTTTCTTTACTTCCTTCAGTTTTGTTTGGCGAATATGCTTTGAAGGTAGCGAGTGGTATATATAAACATAAGGAGAGATCGGGGGTTGGGTATGTTTGAGATATTAGTTTTGACTATCGGATGAATCATGGATCTGTCAAGATCAAATATAAAGTCTGTTGATAGTTGGGATACACCGTACACGATATTGTTACTGGTTGCAATTAATCTTGTAGTAACTTCTCATTTTAACTCCGCCTTTTTGTTATGTTTACTCCATATAGCCACATGAAACCCTAGGAAGAGTAGAAATTAATGTATTCCATTTGTGTTCTTACTTGGATTAGCAGAGCTAGAAAACAAAATACCAGTGTTATAAAATAGTATTACTATAAATACTATAAAATAATATTACTGATCAAAATCTTTCAGGAAATGAAAACAAATACTTAGAAATATAATCAAAAGTAACCAAACGTGTTTAATATTACTGAAGCAATTATAATTGTTTATTTGTTTTGTTCTAGTGAAACAAGAAAATATAGTGTAGTATACGTGCGGAGGTCTCCAAGTGTTAGAAAATCATCGTTAATTTAAGTTAGACGATGGCAATGTCTTGATACATACACGCGAGTACGTACATGAAAAACGTGTCAAATTTTATTTTCACTAAATTTCAATTATTCATTAAGTTAATTTCGTGGAATTTTGCTTGTTTTTTTTTATTCTTATGACGGAAAAAAAATCGTAAACCCAAAAAACATTATTGTGTTTTGTATCAGCTGGTTGTATAGGGTAAGTGTACTAAAGCATATTCAACTTCTCTTTTAGAAAGCAAAATATGTTGGGAACAGAATCGTGTGGATTGCGAGTCCAACAATCCAATGAAACTAGCATGAATCCATATAATTATATATCGAGAGAAAACAAGACACAAACCACCAAAATTCTGCAAAACATCTAAGAAAATTATTGCTTATATTCAACAATAAGGTTTCCGACCGCCAACATTACCACCTTTCAGTGACGCCTATGAGATGGCAGGCAGGATGATGAATATGGTGATGTCTTCTTTGACTACCCTCCCTTTAACAAAATAGATCACTGTTTAGAACGCCAATCGAAGGAAGATGAACGTGACAAAAAAAAAAAAAAAGGATGAACGTGACAACATCGTATCATTTTATAGTAAGTCAAAGCAGAGTATTTGACTAGTCTACATATTAATATCCCTTACAGATCGCCTCTTATGTCGAGCTAGATTGTAAACTTGTAAGACGATTTAGTAATACAATACCAGCCAAGTGATGAAAGTGTATCCTAGAACTCTTTGTGAATACCATACACTTCACTCCAATCATGCTTGTTAGATGTTCTGGAAACAGGTTGGAAGTTGTCTAGAGAATGCCTCTAAAAGCTGATGCCAACTCCTGCGTCCATATGCAATGAGACATGGTAAGTTCTCTTATATGGGTTATCAGATCCGTAATTTCCTTGTAATTTGATGCTTATTGTAGTACTAAAACAAACCATATTATTCTAGAATCAGGTGCTAGTTGGCATACTGCTGCGAGTTACGAACCATGTTGATTACATTGATAGAAAACACACGATTTGATCATTTGGTTTCCCAATATTGATATCTTACGGTTACATGAATCAACAAAATATTTTTTTTCCGAATCTCTATTCTCCATAGTCCACATATACAAAATCTATAAACAAACATAATACAAACTTCAAGTGGTGTGACTAGGATTACGTCACACATACACACACACCCATGTGGGGTTTGCCTTTCAACTCTGACACACGTGGGGACAAGTCAAACTCTTTTTTCACTTCATTACATTACATCATCGCAATCTAATCCAACAGTCAACATTTCGTCACGTCATCTTCACCAACACGTGTACGGCTCTTAATCCTCCTGAGCTCTCCAACAATCTCCTTCGCGTCCGGACGATCATCCTTATCCACCGCAACACACCGGAACGCCAGCTCAGCAACCGCCGCAACGCCACCTTCGTCGTCATCACTCGCTATCAACGGGTCAACCACCTGATCGAGAAGACCCATCTGTAGCTTGGAGACAAACAGTTCAGCCAAAGCCATGTCTCTCTTCTCACGACGCTGGTCAACAGCTTTCATCCCCGTCATCAACTCCATCAAAACGACGCCGTAACTATACACGTCACTCTTCTCGGTTAACCGGAAAGACCGGTGATAATCCGGATCCAGATAACCGGGCGTACCTTGTGGGCCCGTGCAGACGTAATCAGACGAAGAAGCCGAGTTCACCGTCGTCTCGGAGAACACCAAGAGCCTAGAGAGACCAAAGTCACCGACTTTGATTCTCATGTCTTTCTCCACGAAGATGTTCGACGAAGTAATGTCTCTATGAACAACCGGTGGAGTGATAGAGAAGTGTAGATACTCCATAGCCAAAGCCGTTTGCAAAGCGATGTCTAACCGTATTCGCCACGTCATCTTCGACTTCCTCCCGTGGAGATGATCCGCTAAAGTTCCGTTGGTGACGTAATCGTGAACGAGGAGAAGCCCTCTCGGGTCGGAGCAGTATCCATGGAGCTTGACGAGGTTGGGGTGGTTGATCGAGGAGAGGATCAAGATCTCGTTGCAGAAAGACTTCATGGAGAAGGCTTTGCAGTGCTCGGTGTCGGCGGCGGTGGCGCCGTGGTGGTGGTGGAGGAACTTCACGGCGAGGAGCTGGCCGTCGGCGAGCTGGCCTAGGTACACGGAGCCGAATCCTCCGTCGCCGATCTTGCGCTTGGGGTCGAACTTGTTGGTGGCGGACTCGAGCTCCTCGAAGGTGAAGACCGGAGGGAGGAGAGCGGCGGAGCGGTGGCGGCGGAGGAAGAGAGCTGCGGGGTCTTCTTCGTTGACTGAAGATAAGAAGCTCGCTCTTCTTGATCGGAAGATGGCTACTGCGACGGAGATAGCGAGGAGAAGACAGGTTAAAGCGAAGATGAGACATAACACTGCGACGTGGTTGTTGACTGTTGTTGTCTCTCTTTGAGACGAGAAACAGATGAAGTCTTGTCTCGGGTGGGTCGAGTTAAACCCGCAGACTCCGTTCTTGACCCGACAGTCTTTGCATTTAGTGAAGTATGGGTCTTGAGACTCGTCCCATTCGACTTCGAATCCGAATCTGGTTAAGAAGTCTTGGAGGAAGCTTAGGAGATCTCCTTGACAGCCTTGCTCGGATAAGGACCCGTGGGTTGATTCGCATCCGTGGAGGATCCGACCCGGGTTCTTTAGTAGTTTGCAGTCTTGAGGACAGCGACTACAGTTTGGGAGAGTTAAAGGAGAGCAAGGACGGAGGAGAGAGAGACGGGAGCAAGAGGAGTCGGAGACTCTGAAAGGAGAACCGGTTAAGTCGATGAACCGGTTAGGGGAGGAGGAGAACCGGAGAGAGGAGCAGTTGTTTTGGTTAGAGTCTAACTGTGGGGAGAGGGTGAGAGAGGAGGAGAGGGAGGAGTAATGGAGGAGAGAGAAAGTGAGGTTTTTGATTGAGATGGTGGCGCGTGGAGATGAGCATTGGATCTGGAAGTGTGGGTGGCCGCATCCCGGAGAGGTAGAGAATGGGAAGGGTGGAGAGGAGTTAAACGGAGGGCAATGAAAGGAAGTAGAAGAAGATGAGCATGAAGATGAGTAAGTTTTAACAATGGTGAGGATGAGTGTGAGTAGAGAAAAGCACCGTCGCGAAGAAGACAGTGACTGAGACATAGAGAGAGAGATCTGAATCTGGTAACTGGAGTTCTCGAAGTGGACAGTGTTGTGAGGAAGAGGTTGAAGTAAGGAGAAGAAGAGGCACGTGAAGGTTTAGGAACTCGGAAACTGAAGAGTTTTAACTTTTTTGTTTTATTTTCTTTTAATATAAAATGAACATCTTGGCAATTTTGTATTTTTTTTTAATTACGTTTTCGTTTCTTTCTATGCAGGAAGTCGAATTCAAAATGTTTCCATGAATGTGTATACTTCAAAAGCTTCATTAAATTAAAATTCCACGTGAAGAAAAAACGATTTCAAAATATTTTAGAAATTCTTTTTATTTTTGTTCAAATTAAGCCAAATGCACTTTTTGAGAAAGTATATGAATGAGAGACGTACAGAAAAAATGGGACGCCGGACTATGAGAGCACATACGCGAAAAGAAAAGAAAAAGGGTCAAAAGGGGACGACATACATTGTAGACATTGAAATTTAGTTCATATTATAGTGGAAGCTTTTTTATTTTTTATTTTGACAATAATGAAGTAGAAGCTGTATATGCTAATATGCACTTTGAATTATTGCTGGAACTTATGAGCTTATCCAATGAGAATTTTATGTTGGGTTTTTTAATATGTAACATACAAAATATTGATAGTATTTAACTAGTAGCAGGTATTTTCGAAACCTGTCACTTTACACCAATTTTTATATAAAAACAAATTAATTTGAAAACTTCGATGTGGATCTTTTTGAAATATTTATGAATCATACATTGATTTTTTGGTTTATTATTTTGAGAGACTCTACATCAAAAACTCTCATTAATCATGCATTTAAAAAAACTCATCTAAAAATTTATGCATATATATGGTAGACAAAGACTTAACGACATTAGATAGAACTTACAAGACAATGCTAGCTTTTGTGTTACTAAATTCGAGAAATAAGATGTTGAAAAAGACTTAACAAATCATAGTTGGTCTTTTAAATAGCTTAAATGTTATTAAAGTCATATTATAATTTGATGGAGAACACATCAAACCTACCTTTGTCAAATCTGTTTCGCGAAATCCACAGATATTACTCATCCGTTGTCTTGATCCGGCGGGTCGGGTCCTGATACATAAATGAAAAAACAGTGGCTACTTTGTTCACATCTTTATTTTGTCCTCCAAACAATAAAGGATCGCAGCAAAAATGTAAGACGCAATGATAGTATGGTACATCCGCTGATTTGGAGCCTTACCCATTCATGACATGATTCATATCAAAAGGGGTAATTAATGCGATGGGATCAAATAAAGCTGACCTTTTTGTGGTCTCTCTCTTTAATAATGTTTGTCTGATTATATTTCTCAAACTCAATCATGAACCATTTGAACGTACTATTGGGCCTGTATCTCTAGACCCATGGCCATACTTAGCTATTATAGGTTTTATTGGATCCATTGGATTACTTGAGTTCGTTAAGCTCAAAAACACTTGAAACCGCAATATAGTGGCCTGGCCCGAGCCAAGTGGCATTTTCCAAGTTTGAGAGTGAGAGAGTTCTAGCATCTGTTGTCATAGGTGATTTTAGACTTGATCTTTGTTTTTGAATATTTTTTATTGGTTGCCACTTCTTTGTTTGTGAAGTTGGCTTTAGTTGAGATCTTAGATTTTCTTTTTCTCTTCCTTTAAGATATTATATTGATACTTCATCAAGAGAATGTACTTGAAATCTTAGATAAGTATCATTTATTTTAATTTTCAAAATATATTTTGCGAAACAAAGTTGCAGCGGGTGCTCCAACACCTGCCGTGAAGATCAGCAGATTTCTGAGCATATAAGAAATCTTGTTCTGATATGTTTCCTGGGTAATATTCTTAGAAGAATCTCATATAGATTCCTATTCGGTCATTGTTGGATTTAGATCATGTAGTTCCCTTCACAATCTCCATGATCAACTGAACTCAAAGTAGATTAGCTATCAAATACTAGCGGATTAGTACACGCTGATCCAATCACTGTTGAAATGAGTACGTGTAGATTTTGGTTCATTTATTTTAAGTTGGTTATGAATTTGCATAGCATGTTGATTTGTCTTCGTATATATACTGAGGCGAACAGATTTGAAATATCCGATTCGATTTCCTTTGTATTTTCTTGGTTAATTTTGCACCGATTCTTGATCACCGAACCAAAACTGAGATCATTTTTACATTCAAACCAAAACCAAAACAGATGACTTAAAGCGGATTTGGCACGAATCTAGTTTGTCCGGTCCATGACAACGACCATATACGTAAATAATAAGAGTAACGTATCACAGGCACGAGAAAAATGTAAATAAGTTGTTGTCGCTTATGATCTCTTTGTCATCCCTTATGAGTTACGCCTTAAAGAGAGTCCCACACTCGTCAACCTCAATCTTGGTGTTTCTTACAGGAAATAATTATACATTGTTTTCTCCCTCATATATCCATGGATCCCACCCATATCTATCATTTATAAATTTTTGATTATTGTTTTTGCCTATATTCGAATTTACCTGAATACAGCTGTGATATACTATAAACGAATATTAATATATATGTACACGAATAGATTACAATTTCCAGCGAGTTTACACATTATAAAATTAGCAGTCTTGACACATTATAAAATTAGCAGTCTTGTAAGTAGTGAGGAAAAATAGATTCAACTTAATCGTAGGAACAATGTATATTCAATTTTCATCACAGAAACAAAATAGATTGATTTTCATCATAGGATACTTTTAATAAATACTGTTCCCTTGGTTAACAAGCTGTAACGGGGAAGCATACGTAAAAGGATAATAACTACGTATATATATATATATGCTGCGTGGAAATAACAGATATAGTTAAACACGTCAATTAAGCACGACCTTTCTATGCCTAGTGGCTAAAAATCGTTTCATCACATGACTATTCATTATTCAATTAATTCAAAATAAACGATTGAAAAAGGTCCCACGTCACCGCGTGCCGCTTTGGACTTGGTCTCGAATAATAAATACATATCAAACACTACATTTACATCACAATTCGCTTGTGAATCAAATCTTAGTAATAACATAGCTAGCTAGTATCAAGAAAATGGATTTTTTCCACAAAGCTAAAGCCGTTAGGATGCGTAACGTCCATGAGAAGTATCTAACGGCGGACGAGGACGAAGAGACGGTGACTCAAGACAGGAATGGTTCCGACAAGAGAGCTCGGTGGACCGTCGAACCAGTTCGGGGTTCCTTTGAAGTGATCCGCTTAAGGAGTTGCTACGGTAATTATCTCACCGCTTCTAACGAACGGTTCTTGCTCGGTGCCACGGGACTTAAAGTGGTCCTGTCCAAACCGAGTCGGCTTAACGCGTCCGTCGAGTGGGAGCCGGTGAGAGAAGGATCCAAAATCAAGCTCAAGACTAGACACGGTAACCTTCTCCGAGCCAATGGTGGACTTCCTCCGTGGCGTAACTCAGTCACTCATGACTCTCCTCATAGTTCGGACTCGTTCTTGTGGGATGTTGATATCGTTGAGATCTTGGTTGAAACGGCTATTCCGGCTCCGGCAGTGGCAACAACTCCTCCGCCACATAGGAGGCCATCGAGTCCCCCGCCACATAGGAGGCCGTCGAGTCCTCCGGTGTCTAGGACTTCTTCAGACACATCCGAGGAAAATGTTGGTATTTTTTAAAAGCAGATTTATTACAGATTATTTTTTTGAAAATAATCAGATTTATGTATTAGGCTGAAATTATGATGTTACAGGTTATTTTTTAAAAGCAGATTTATTACAGATTATGATGTTACAGATTATTATTTTTTAAATCGAAAATATGTATTAGGCTGAAATTTTTCAGAAGTTTTCTGGTGTCGAATTTTTTTTTTTTTTTTTCAAGATTGTCGTCTTAACATTTTCTTGATTTTGTATTGACTAGTTGACTGAGTCGCCGCCGAAATCTGAAGGAAGGATCATATATTACCACATCGCAGACGAAGAAGGTCACGTGGAGGATGAGTCAGCCGTTGGATACGCTTTAACTTTCAAAGGAAACAGCGTGGAGCAGTTGACTCAGGTGTTGAGGGAAGAGACTAGCATGGATGATGTTGTCGTGTGTACACGCAATCCTTTAAACGGCAAGCTGTTCCCTCTTCGTTTGCAGCTTCCGCCAAATAATGGAAAAATGCATGTCGTTCTAGTACCGTCAAATACTTCTTAAATGGCGTGCTGTGTGTGTTCTGCAATAATGGTCGAATATATGGTGTTGACCAAAAGATAAACGATTGGTCCTCGGTTCCATTAGATAAGAGTATATAGATTAATAGATAGATCTTATTGTGGGTGTTTAATCTTTCATTGTTTTTGTTATTTTGTAAACGTATTATTTAAGTTTAGCCATTTTATATGTAAACATCCGCCATCATGAATGATGTTACTATAAGACTTCTTATCAATCAGCAGAGACTTTAAAGTGCTCAAGCATGTTGTTCAAAAAAAAAAAGTGCTCAAGTAATTGCGCAAGTCTTCACCAACTCTGCTACTAATTTGTCCCTTTTTCCTTTTGATATTACTAAATTGTTCTTCTACTAAAGTGGTTCCAATAAAGAATTTGTTTACACAATCACCACCAAAGCAAAAATAACAATCTCCATTTCCGATAAGAAGATAGATTTTAACAAGATTCACATATATATATATATATATATATATATGAAAAAATGATTAATGATCAAATACGATGTTGCAACTACGTTAATTGTAGGCAAACAGTCCGGTCGATTCCGATAATACAAAACTAATTACCATTGTAGAATCTGCATGGCATTAAGTTACAGAAGAAAAAAAATCTGCATGGCACCACAGGGCGTGTAGATACCTAAATCTATATAGGAGTGGGCGAAATTCAAATAACAATGTACCTTCCATCGTGTCTCAAGTGAGAATGCATTTCCTATGAATATGATATCGTCAGATGTCATTTAAGAACAAAATTAGGTGATGTAAACAATATCCTATAGTTTAGTTATAGACTAACAGGTGATAAACAAACTGTCTAGAAAATACTAATTAAACTAGACAATATATAGCAGGAAGTTTGGGACAACGATATTAGAAGTTATGACTCGACAACTGACGCTTTGTGAATACTATCGACATGTATTTTAGAAATCATTTCTCAAACTGATGAGCATTCAATGCGCCGCATTGGAAACAAATCCTGGAGGCTAAATAAGGATTGGTTTGGCGCAAGTGTTTGAGCAATTACATTTCTCCAAAGGGTATCCATTACAACAGAAGTTGGAACTTGGAACCAATTCCAAATGGTTTATCAATCGAGTCTGATATATATATAGTTTCTCACCTTTCAGTCTCAGATCTTTATGAGATAGTGTTCATATGAACGCAAATGAACTAACAAGAGAAGCAAAAACAAAAAAAAAGGATGTTCACACAACGGTAACTATCTTCTCCTTGTCAAATATCTCATTAAGCGAATGTGGGAATCCTTTAGCAACATACGAGGAAGCCTAAAATCTACCACAACACTCCTAGCAATCTCATAAGCAACCTTATTGCATTAGGTGATTAAAAATCAATACACCAATTCGGTTTCTTTTGTGAAAATATAACAAGAGAGAGAGAGAGAGAGAGAGAGAGAGAGAGAGAGAGAGAGAGAGAGAGAGAGAGAGAGAGAGAGACAGAGAGAGAGAGAGAGAGAGAGAGAGAGAGAGAGAGAGAGAGAGAGAGAGACAGAGACAGAGAGAAGTGATTTAAGAGGGATTCCATTGACTCGGTTGATGAATGAGCTCTTCATATCAGCTGCAAAAATAACATTCTCCAAATGCAGACACCCTACTTTATACTCTTTAAATTACATTCCAATCTTCTAGCTTTAGCCCCAAGGCAAGAAAGAACATGATGAAGAGCTCTAGTGAGTATTCTCTTTTATAATTTCTGTTGTATTTTTGGATAAATAAGAGCGTTTTATTCGAGTTTGAGACACATATTTGATATACTAATTTTTTAGCAGTAAATATCTGTTCTCATTATATTTCTGAAAAGTTTTGTTCGATCCTTTCCAGAAAAGAAATAGTTTTGTTCCGTTCAAACAAAAATGGTATAGAACACTTTGGTTCTTGAAAATTCCGTCTTTTGCTCGTTCTTGTCCCTAAACCCGTATTGGCGGCTACACCTAAAAAAACTTGGCTCGACCCAAAGACACCATGGCTTACCAAATAAAATAAAACTAGGTAATAATCCGCGCCTTGCGCGGGATGTGATTATTAGTTTCGTTATTTTTAATAAAAACACATTAAATCTGTTTAATCTAGATATTAGTTCGGTTTTAAATTATTTTTTGGTTTTTTTCTGTTAGAATGTTTGATTTGTTAGTTTTTCGGTAAAAACCAAAAATTATTATTATTTGTTAATTTTTATGTTATAAATTTTAGATAATTGTCATGTCGAACCAATGGTTTCATATTATAGTTTGTAAACGGATAATAGTTCAAGAAAAAGAAAAGAAAATTATTAAGACTAATCATTTCACTACAATTTGGTCGGTAGTGAAAGAAGCATTAAGAAAAAAATATTTCAACTTCAAAAAAAATATAGATATTTCAGTAGTGGTAAATACTTATAAAGTGCTCACATCAAGGTGCACATTTATGTGTATATAAAAGTATATAAAAATAAATGACAATTTGTTAATTAATATTAATAACATTTTTGTTCTAAATAATACATGACAGATAAAATTAAAATTAATTAAAAATTAAAAAGGCCTTGACATTAGTCAAATTTTTTCATATAAAAAAATCAACTGTATCCGTAAATAGAGGTGAACACAGATCGAATATCCGAGTATTTGGAGGCATTCATGTCGATTCAATCTTTAGTCACTTGGATAGTCGGTGACTATGATATCCGAAATGATTTAGAATTTTAAAGAATATCCGATTTGATCCGTAAATAAAAATTAAAAAATAATTGAAAAATTAATAATAATGTTTTATTACAAAATAAAACATTATTTACTTTTTAAATTTTAATACCTAATATAATAAATTGAATTCATAAAAATATTGTAAAACTTATATATAATATATATAACATATATATATATATATATATATATAATTATGTACCTATATGTATATATATGCAAATGAAATAATAGATTAAATTTGACAATTGCTCCTAAAAATATTGGTATTTGTGATTTGTTTTTTTTAATTGTATTTTAGTAATTTATTTGCTTCGTAGAGTTACAGATATCCATATTTTTTGGTTCAATTCAAAACGGTTAACGAATTGAATCAAAACTTATAAATATTTTGCCCAATTTTATCGGTAAACAATAAAAATAAAATATATATAGTTTAGCTTTTGATTCGTTATTTGTTTTGATTCGAACCGAAAAATCTAAAGTTTTATTGGAACCTTGCATATGAGTTTTATATTAAAAAATACAAAGTATATAGTGTGAACACATTTATGAATATAGTGTGAACGCGTTAGCATATTTATTATCAAATCATTGTGAGGCTGCCACGTGTATATTATAGTGTGAATGCATTTATTACAATGCTTCTCCTTTAATATATAAGGGATAATAAATAATATTGCTTACACATCAGAGATACAGTAAAACTCTATAAATTAGTAATGTTGAGACTTTGATATTTTATAAATTTATAGAGTTATTAATTTACAAAAAGTTTATTTTTAGATTTTTTTTCTATTTTAAGATATTCTTTTCTTAAGATAAAAATATATATTTGATTTTAGTGTATATTCATTAGTTAACATTTCGAAATTCAACATTTATATTAGTTTTATTTTGTTATTTTGTGTATATAAAATATTTTTCATAGCATTTAAATATTTTTAGATAAAATTTTACTAAATATCAACAAAATATATTAAATGCTAAGAAAATATAAAGATAATTCTATTGTAAATATTAAAAACAATATACTGGCTGGTTTGTACTTATATAAAACGTATATAAATAAAAATTATTAATATATAATTTTAATGAAACTATATATTTATATAAGATTTTCTGAATTATAGATTTGTGTCATATTTTGAACCGGCTCGACTTGGGACCAGAGAAATTTATTAATTTATGGTGTTTATTAATTTATCCAGTATTAATTTATAGAGTTTTTATACATATAAATTAGTTAAGATTTTTTTGGTGTAAAGAAATTAGTTAAGGTTGTTTGGGATATCAAGAAAAAATAAACCATAAAAATTTTAATACTCATTTTTATCTGTAAACCATACAAATTAGTCAAAAAAATTATTACACTAGGCGGGTACATGCAAATCCAATTTCCCATTCCTTTACTTCACATCATACAAATTAGGTTTTATTTTGCTGAATCTTGGTTAAAACATTTTTTTTGGTATGAATGTTAAATTTAAAAACATTTATTTTTACATAGCAGTACACAATTCTTGGCATATGGTAAACATGGGAGCTTTGTTTGGCATGCAAGTAAAAGCTTCATATATATATTTCAAAAGGAATATGCGTATTTGTGGAGCTTTTGCTCTATCTCATCAAGCTTCAGACCAACAACTCTGTCTACTTCTTGTCCTCTCTTCATGAATATAACCGCAGGAAAAGTATAAAGGTTGTACTCCTTCCACACACTCTGTATGTCAATCAAACGTTATTTATAACTCAAAGCAAAAAAGTTTTGTTGAAATATTTTCGTTATATTCTTTAGACTTTGAGAAATAGATAAGAAAAGGCAGTTGATAAGTATTACCATTATCACATCGACATCAATTTTCACAAACTCAACATCGGTGTACTTAGCCGCTAAATCTTCAAGCTTCGGCTCAAGGAATTTACATGGTCCACACCATTTGGCCGTGAACTCGATCACCAGCTATATGAACATGCGAATTGGATATGCATTATGATATGCTCAAACTAAACCCAATAAAATGGTCAGTTGCACTGGTTCAACAGGTAGAAGTGTCTTGAATCTTATCAAGATCCTCAGTCAGAAGAAAAAGTGGCTATAATTTAGATTAATTAGAAAGCGCATTAAGTAATATGTTACCAGCTTGTTTGTGTCTTTGAGAGCATTTAACTGAAATTTCCACTGATTCTCTTTTTTCATTTCCACGATAAAGGGACTGACTTTGCAATTAGGTGTCCGTGACTTCCTGGCACGGAGGTCGCTCAGCGAAAGTCTCTCTTTTGGTGAAGAAGTATTAGCACCCATTGTCTCGCTCTATCTCTTACAGAAAGTAGCAAATAATTTGTAAGTGGAATTGCTCTCCTACTTTGAGCATAAGATGTGAGAAAGAGTTGGCTTTTATAACCTCAGATATTCTTGTTGTGGGCCTAGTGGTCGTAAAAGGTCACCAAATTTCACAGTACAATTTTGTTGGCTCTTAAGTTGTTATAGGTCGCCCAAAAATATTCCATGAAGTAAGCAAACAGTTTATTTATTTATTTATAATTAACTCCCAATTTAAGATCATATTGCCTGACATGAGTTCCTGAAGACCCCAAATTGGTAAATAAATTTAGGGGTGGGCGAATGGTTTGGTTCGAATTTATTCGAATTTCGGGGTCAAAGATTTCAACCTCATTCGGGTATTTCTAAATTTCGGTTCGGATTCGGTTCGGATCTTTGCGGGTTCGGTTCGGGTTCGGATAATTCATTCAAATTATTTTAAAATTTTAAAATTCATTATATACTTTAAATTTTTCAAAATTTATGAACAAAATAATATATTACATATAAATTTGAATAACATATGTCAAAATACCTAAACTTAACATATAAATTGGTTTGGTTTGAATATTTGGATAGAGAATCAATAGATATTTTAAGTTTTTTTGGTTTTTTAAGTATACTTTAGCTATTTTAGATATTTAATTTTGACTATTCGTATATATTTTCAATTACTTTGTACAGCTTAAAGTATTTTATATTTTTGATATTTTAATATACATTAAATCTAAAAATAATTAATATATTTAGGTATATAAATCTATTTTGGATATAATATTTCAGTTCGGGACGGGTTCGGTTTCAGTTCTCTAAATATGAAAATTTAAAATCCGTTCGGATATTTAATTAATTTCAGTTCGAGTTTGGTACTACTTTTTCAGATCGGTTTCGGTTTGGCTCTTCGGATTCAGATTTTTTCCCCAGCCCTAACTAAATTATAAAGACGCTTGCCAATTTTGCTAATCCATTTAAATGTTGTCACCTGTACTAAAAATACATTGAATAAATTGCAATTATATGATATATTGAAAAGTGTTTGGAGACCAAAATAAATTAGGAATAGATTTGGTTTTATAAATTTAGGAAAATAAAATGTATGATGACAAAAAAGGAAAATAAAATGTATCTAATCATTTTTTTTTAAACTTGGAAAATATGTCTATCTAATATCTATACTGACAAACTTCATTGCCGTTAAAGAGAAAAAAAAATCTTTGAAATTTTCAGTTTTTTTCCTCGTAATAAGAGACGCGTCTGAAGTATTTGACCATTTTTACTCCAACTTGTGAAAGGAGAATTCTAAATCTCCAGAATATATGATTCCCCTCTTAGCCTATATTTTGATCTAGTTTATTTGGGTTAAAGCTCTCCGTTGGATTTCTTATTTAATATTAAAAGGTGTAAAGCATACAAGGTTTTCTTAAAAAAGGTTAAATGAATGATGTATGGCACGGAGGCAGGCACTATGTAACCATAATAGATTCGACGCTCAATTTAAACATGTTCTGGATTTGTTATCCTAGAGCGCTAACAAACATGATAGATTCTTTGCTTGATTTAAACATATTTTGAATTTCATATTCTTGAATTCTAACGGTATTAGAGCATCCCCAACAGAGGTTTTCAACAAAAATTTCTTAATATACATACATATATATATATGTGTTCAAAAAAAAAAAAACATACATATATATATATATATATATTGCAGATTTTTAAAACTACGAAAAATCTAACCGAAATTAAGTAACTTAATTTTGTTGAGAACCCCAATTATGGATGTTCTAATATATTGGAGTTTTCCAACATCGATATCTCATCAGCCAAGAACAAATATTAAAATAATATAAATTTATTATTATAAAATATTATAGCATAAACATAAAATAAATAAAATTTTAATTAGTAGCATTTCAAAAAATAAATATTAAATAATACAATTATAAATGTATCTTTATTTTCTAATTAGTTAATCTTTTTTTCAAGATAACATGGATAAATTAAATTTCACTGGAAATAACAACGAGTAAATTATAACATGAAAAATATAAATAATAAGCTAGGAAAAAACCAAATAACTAAAAAATGAATCATACAAAAAAAATACAAACAATATTTACCGAAAAATAAAGTTATAGAAATTATTTAAAAACTATAAAAATCTATATATTTTTCACAAAAAATAAAATACTACTTTTAATATATTTTATACTAGGTGTTTTTTTCTTCTGTGCTCATGTATGCATCGATATAAATTTTATAAAAATAATTCAAAATATTAACTAAAAACACTTTATTGGTTTATAACCTTGAAATCATTTTTAATATATATATATATATATATGAAAATTAATAAAATATTATGTTAAATTTCATTTATTCTAATTATATATGTATTCATGTATAATAGTTTGGATCAGTTAATTTTTTTCATTTTTTTGGTATATAGAACTGCATATATTTTAAATTGAACCAAAATAACCTAGCTCTAATTAATTTAAAACTAGAATCGTTATTAGATTTCATTTAGTTTGATTCGTCCTTTTGGAATTGTAAATATATATCTGTATATATATATATTATATTAAATTTTTGTATAATTTGATACATGTTCTTTGGAAAAAATAGGAAACAAAAATTGTTAATGGATTCAGGATTACGTAAGAAAAAAAATAAATATATATATATATATATATTTTGTATATTAATTACTAAAATTCATGTTTTTTTGCCATCCACTTAAACATACTCGATTATAACTCTACGGACTAAATTGGAAATACATAATACAAAGACACATAATCTTAAATTTCATATTATTTTAAATAATTTATAATTTATCTTATTCAGTATTGTAATTTCACGTAAAACAATGTGATCAATTCAGTTAGTACTTTTTAATATACTGGATTGCAATAATATCTCTAAGTTGATTATTAAAATCTATGTTTTTTATCGTCAACCTAAACATACTTGATTATAATTACTCTACACACTAAGCGGCATAATACAAGGCTAAATAGTCTTAAATTTCAAATTATTTTAAATAATTTATATTTTATCCTATTTAGTATTGTAATTTCAAGTAAAATAATTTGATCGACTCAGTTATTACTTTTAATATATTGGACTGCACAATATCTCTAAATTGAACAATAATTATTTTTGAGTTATAATTAGTTTAAAATACGATTAATTTTGTTATTTTATTTAGTTTAGTTTTAATTCGATGTGATAAACTAATAGTATATCATCTTCACAGATGTCATAGATAGAATCAGTATTTCTCTACAAATCTCACGACGTGACATTATTATTGAATATTAATAAAAAGAAATATCTTCTTTCAGTTCTTCGTTACACAGATTTTGAGAACTCTCAACGGATTAATAAGACATTGATTCTTAAAGCTTCTTGTTTTTCAAAAGGAGTATGCGTATTTGTGGAGCTTTCCCTCTATCTCATCAAGCTTCAGACCAACAACTCTGTCTACTTCTTGACCTCTCTTCATGAATACAACCGTAGGCAAAGCATGAAGGTTGTACTCCTTCCACACGCTCTGCATTTCAATCGAACTTTATTTTACAATTCAAAGAAAATAATCTTTTTTCCGTTATATTATTAAGACTTTGAGAAAGAGATGAAAGAAAAAGGGACTGATCAAGTAAAACCTTTAGCACATCGACATCAATCTTCAGTGAAGATTCTTCACGAACTCAACATTAGTGTACTTGGCCGCTAATTCTTCAAGCTTCGCCTCAAGTGATTTACATGGTCCACACCATTTGGCCGTGAACTCGATCACCAGCTATATATGTGACCATGAAATTGGATATGCGTTATAATGTACTCAAACTAAACCAAATAAAATGGTAAGTTGTACTGGCTCGAGGTAGAATTGTCTTGAATCTTATCAAGAGAGCCTCAGTTCGAACTCCAACATTGCATTGTAGAACAAGAAGTCTCAAGAAAAAGTGGCTGCAATTTAGATTTATCAGAAAGCGCATTAAGTAATCTGTTACCAGCTTGTCTGTGTCTTTGAGAGCATTGAACCGAGATTTCCACTGGTTCTTTTTCTTCATTTCCACAATTAAGGGACTAACTTTGTAAGGAGAAATCTCGTACTCCTCGACGCCAGGTGTATGTGGCTTCCTGGAACGTAGGTTGTTCAGCGAAAATCTCTGGGTTGGTGAAGAAGTACTAGCACCCATTGTCTCACTCTATCTCTATTCAGAAAGATACAAATAAGTTTAAGTGGAATTGCTCTCTTACTTTGAGCCTTAGATGAGAGAAAGAGTTGGCTTTTATAACCTCAGATATTCGTATTGTGAGCCTTGTCACTTGTGGCCGTAAAAGGTCACCAGATTTCACATTACAGTTTTTCGTACTCTTGTTTACCATTCCATGAAGTAAGAAAACAGCTTTTCTTTTGCAAATCTACTTTCATATATAATTAACTCCCACTTTAAGATTTTTTTTAACAAACTCCACTTTAAGATCAAGTTGTCTGAAATGAGTTCAGTTCTTGAATACCCCAAATTTGTAACTAGAATTCTAAAGACGCTTGCTAATTTTGCTAATCCATTTATATTGTTGTTTACTCTAATATTAATCGCATGTAAATACATTAAAAAATTTGGAATTTTATGATATCTTGAAAAGTGTTTGATTTCCAAAATAAATAAATAAATAAATAAACAAATAAAGAACTAGATTGGTTTTTAAGTCTCGGAAAATAAAATATGTATATCTATACAGAGAAACTTAATTACCGTAAAGAAAAGAAAAAAAAAACTGAGAAGATTCTTCAGCTCAAGTGTTAGCTAATATTTTATTTTGTGCATAAAAAGTTTTCTTTTTGTTCTCAAGTGTGGAATATATGTGGGATCCAAAACGGAATTCAGTGAAGGTGAAATGAATGTGGAATATATGTGGCACAGAGGCAGACACAATATAACCATATAGATTCTTTGCTCAATTTAAACATGTTTTGAATTTGATATTCTAGAACTCAAACAAACATGAAATATGTTTTGTTTAATTTAAACATGTTTTAAATTTCGTATTCTCGAACTCTAACGGTAATAGTATGGGGAGCTCAACAACGTCGATATCACATGTTATATCATAGTATGCTATGAACCCACATGTGAATCTGTGATCGTATATATGATAAACATTGAAACAACATCGATCATCAGCGGCTTAGTTAGCGATATGATATATAGTATATGACTATATGCTATGAATCCACATTCAAATACCATAGTAGATAACCGTAATCTCCAATAAAAGAGCATCACTCATTATATCATAGTATATGACTATATGCTATGAACCCACATGTGGTCGTCCAATTTGGTAAGAATTCTTTTGTAGACACCAACACAATCTAGTTGTTCTAAGAAAGGGTACATAATATAGTTTGTTTAATAAAAGGGTAAAAAATTTAAGAAAAGATTACCAAGACAATATAGTTTTTTTATTTAAAGGGTAATATTTTATTATATAATTTAGTTCTTACACATTGTAAGAAACATTGTCATATGTATGATAAACATTGAAACAGCATCGATCATTTGTTGCTTTTGGAACTCATCTCAAGATCAGAATAACTCTTCTCCTCCTTGAAATCTCCCAAGCCGACCTTGTACCGGTATCCTCGAGCACAATACCAAAAATAAACCAGATTAACCACACCCAAAACCGCGATCAGATAATAGAAGTAATCCAATTTCCCCGCGTTGAGATCCTTGTTTAGCCAATCAGGGCGGTCATGACCACCGGAGAATTTATGAACAACCGTGACTAGAAAACTGCTAAGATAGCTCGAACCGGCAAAGGACAAAGAGAAGAGAGCATTAGCTATGCTTCTCATGTGATCCGGAAACTGACTGTTGAAGAACTCTATCTGTCCTATTATATTGAATGCTTCACATAGTCCCATCAGAATTAGCTGTGGCGAGAGCCAAAACACGGACATGGGAGTCATACCGGTAGGATCACTGGCCTTGATGGAGCGTGTACGTCTCACTCTCTCCACGAGGCCGGCAACGATCATGGAAAGGATCGCGAAAACGATCCCTGTCCCGATACGTTGGAGGAGTGTGATACCGGATTTATGGCCGGTGATACGGCGGAGGAACGGGACTAGAATTCTGTCGTATAAGGGAAGAAAGACGCCGATGGTGAGGAGAGAGATGACGGAGAGAGAACCGGCCGGAACCTCGAATTTAGGACCCATGTGTCGGTCCATTTTCAGAGCTTGATAAACCGTGAATGTTCCTTGTTGTGACATTGCCATGAGTGATATTATTCCGGCCGACCAAACAGGGACTATTCGGATCAAACACTTTACTTCCTCTACTTCTTGAATGCTGCATAGCCGCCACTTGTTCGCTGGAACTCCCTCGGGTGTTAGATCACCTTCTTTTATCACCGCCGCTTTGTCTAGAAACCTAATTTTATGCAGTTCCAATCAGTTATAGGTTAAAATACAGATATATATTAAACTTCCACTTGAAATCCAAATTATTTTCCAAAAACACACACATGATGAATAGATGACAAATTTATTTACGTTTTCCTTTGCAAGACAAATTGTAATTTTTTTTTGACGTATGATGACATTGTTCTTTCAAATAAATATATGCACTTGATAACTAAATATTACAATTTGTTTTTTTTTACAAATGTTAAAATTTAGCTATCAAGTGCATATATTTATTTGAAAGAACAATGTGATCTGATCATACGTCAAAACCTAAATAACTACAGTATAAGCACGAGAAAATTATAGATTAATTTCCACGTAAATCCATGTAATTCTGGAAATTAAAACATTACTAGGACCAAATTTATTTACGTTTTCTTTACAAAACAATTGTAAAATTTATCTAGTGCATATATTGCTAAGAATGAACCATGTAATCATACGCCAAAACGTAAACAAATATATAAAGTACCTGAACTGGTTACTTCGGTGTAACTTGTGTAAAACGCTATCTTTAACGGGAGGGTCATAGTAGGTCACTGTGCCGTCATCTTCCGCCGAGAGCTTCATCTTTCGCTTATTACGAGCTGCCACGATAACTTGAGCGATACTGGAGAATATACTTCCTTCAGGTTTAACATAGATGTAAAGTCTCATTCCAGCGAAAAAAATAACCAGCGCACAAGCCATGAGTCCAGTAGGGATACTAAAGCCGATGATCCAGCTGACTTGATCCTGAATATACACAACGACGGTCTGTGTAATAAGCAGAACCACAGTGAAAGTCAGGTAATACCAGTTGAAGAAACTAGCCACTCCTTTAACACCTTCCTCAGTTCGTTGGTCAAACTGGTCAGCTCCAAAAGGGATGCTACATGGCCTTATTCCTCCTGTCCCTATTGAAAGGAAAACGAGACCTAAGAACAGAGTCCCGAACTGGAGCTTGTTCGGGCCGCTGCAACTGACTGGATCTTTGCTAATGCATGTTGCTGGGTGGAGTTGAGGAAGCGATGCTGTGAGTGTCAATGTCACTAGTCCCTGCAGATAATTTAAAATTACTGATTAAACATTACTAAACAACTCATCATTCATTTTTGAAACTGATTCTTCATTAGTTATGATGATCAATACCTTGAATTGAATTGATATGATTGTTAGTTACTTTTGAAAAAGCAAACAATAATGTGGGATAGATTGAAATTATGCGATCGAATACAAACAAGCAAACAATTAGTTAATTAAGTTAACCATAGCCTTAATAAGTTTTGACTTCTCATGGTTAAAAGTAATACTGGGAAACAATATTGTGGTACAGATATTGACGTATGACATCAAATACTAACAAACAAAAAATTAATTATCTTAATTAAGAGTAGCATAATTGGCTTTGACTTCACTTGATAAAATGGTGAGATTTCTTTGATTAGGTACCGAGTGGGCGACAAACTGATCACGACGTAGAACCTAATATCATTTTTTTTGTTTAACCTTAATATAAACATTAATATAATAATATGAGTAGTTAATTGTAACAATTTAAGTTCCTTAATTTAATTAACTATGAAAAACAAAAATAAAAGAAAATATAGGGGAAATTAACAATTGTATGCGATCATAATTCTACAATAATTAGTGAAAATGACTTTAGAAAAGAAAGTATCTTAGGTTACGTCATTGTGATTGACCAAATCTACACATCTTTACTTTCAGTTAGCTATATCATTTGGAAATTCAATTATTGGCCATTTTCATTATCAAATCGACCACTAGTGCATTTTCTTCCTTTACACCCGTCTCTTTATTTCCAAGATAAAACTCCGTTCCATTAGAGGATTTGTTTACTCGAAACTGTGTTACCAATTAATCAAAGTTATTTTATTTGAAAATAGTATCTTAAAAACAACGTTTTCTGTGAGTTTAGCAAAAAAAAAAAAAACGTTTTCTGTGAGATAAATATAGTTCTCATATAAAGCTTTTTGGGTTTTTGTTTATACACATTATAGATCGACCTTATCCCTTTTGATAACGTGGTCCCTCTATGTTTTCATGCGTTTACGTACAATACAAGAGCAATAGCTAGAAGCAAAATACTATACATGGGCACTAAATATTAGAAGGTTTTTAATTGGTATTATAGCTTTGGTTGAATATTTTCATATTATATAAAAGTTTGTCCTAACGTGGTGACCTTATGCGCCAAGTACCATATGTATCTTCACCACAAGATCATATATAGAGTAATAATATAACCGTGTTACAAAAAAAAAGAGTAATAATATAACCATTTTTCTAAATGTGATAAATTTAACTTCTACCTAGAGTTAGTATGAGTTGATAAAGTTACTATTACTAATAATACTCATACTTAGTGTGTATTTGTAGACACATTAGATAAGAATTTCAGATAAATCAAAGAAATAAATACGTACGAGGAGGGTGGCGAATGACGCGAATGCGATGGTCTTGAAACGACCGACGTAAGCGTCTGAGATAAAAGCGCCGACGAGAGGTGTGAGATTGGTGAAACCAAACCAAATGTTGATGACATTTGCAGCGTTGACTTGTTCTAAATGGAACACTCTGGTTAGATAAACCATGAAGTTTGACAACAACCCAATCGTTCCCAGTCTCTCAAGCGTTTCATTTCCTGTTTCAAGCCATATATATATTAGTGTACTTCTATTTTAAAATTGTCAGAAAATAATTAACAAATAAAATGCGTTTTAAAAATAAGGAAAATGAAAGATATATGCTTAAAAAGTTACAGTTTTCCCCCAAATTTAATGCTACAGTTTTCTTACCGTTTCGATTATACAGTGTCAAACGAGATGGACGAGTGTCAAACGAGATGGGCGAGTGTCAAACATGATGGACGATTGTCAAACATGTAATATATGAGATAATTCTTCAGAGAAAAAAAAACATTAAAACAAAATTAATACTATAACTCTTGGTGGTGAGTTCAGGTTCGGGTTCGGATTCAAATATATTCGGATGGATTTAAGGTTCTCGAGGTTAAAGATTTTAATTCTATATGAGTATTTCTAATATTTTGGGTTCAGTTTGGTTTGGTTCGGATAATTTGTTTAAAATTATTTTTATAATATAAAATTCATATATAGTATACAGTATTCAGAATCTAAAGATAAAATAATATGTGACATGCAGTTGAAATTAAGGACATGTCAAGGATGAAGTTAACTAAAAAATAAACTACTCACGAACCAAAAATAGATATACGTACCTAAAATGAACGTGACGGCTCTCCAGCCTCCACGCTTTTTCTCAACCTTCTCAGCATCCGAAAAAGAATCAGACGGGCTTTCTTGATTGTACGAATCAACAGCATCCATCTTCGGCTGCGGTGGTGAAGAACCGTCCCTTCCATCCATCAAAACCATCTCTAAGATGTATACAGGCAAAAATACTTCGATTTAAAGGGTGGAACTAATGTTGGGAGATTTGATTCTCACTTTTTGATGTATATCTAAATAAATAAAGGCAATCACATTAAGTGATTGATAAATGTAGAGAGTGGGCTTATCACTCGTACACTTTCTCTCTGTTAGAGGCTTTTTGGGGAGTAATGTGGAAGTGTGTGTACATATGTATATATAAGGGAGCGAGGAGATCCAGAATATTATAAGGTGGGTGTGGGTGATAATATAATAACACCATTTATAAAGTGTTATTATAGAAAAAAATATTTTAGAACATCTCAAACATTTTTATTTTATTTTAAATATTATTATTAAAAAATCTACTTTAATTCAGTTGTGTATTAAAATGATTTTATTATAAATTAAATGAATTAATAGAATTTATGCTTAGAATACAAATAGATACAACCACTAATTCAAAGTATTTATTAAAGTAGATTTTATTTTTTTGTTTTTGTAAGTAGTAAAAATATATCGGAGATTTGTTTCTTACATCGTACGTACTAGATTACTAGTATTGTTCTACGTATTCTGAACCTTCCATATATATTTTTTTGACTAAAGAGGAAGATTTATTTGGAAGGTTCATCGTAGTAAAAAAAAAATGAATCTTCTATATTAATGTTCCACAAAAAAAAAGATATCTATTGGATTGCGGGGTAAACTACATCAAACACCCTAATTAAATTTTGCTACTTTTTACAATAACCAAACAAATTTACTATCCAATTTAATACTTTAATTAATCATTTTACTTAAAACAAATTTCTTTTAACTACAAATATTAGTAAATTTCAAATAAAATTTAAAAATCTTTGAAATCTAAAATAAATCTTTAAAAATCTCCTCTTAATATTTAGTTTTAGGATAGAAGATAATTAAATTTAGAAAAACCTTAATTTGAGGAAAAAATAGATTTTTCTATTTAAAAAAACAAACAAAATTTTATATTTAAAACTTAAATTTTTGTTACACAAATTAATATTATCCATAATTTAGTTATTTTTATTTCTAAAACTTAAAATAAAATTAGATTTTAATATAGTTGTGAATTTTAGATATTTATTTAATTTTATTTGAAACTTAATAATATTTTTTATTAAAATAAACACACCTTTAGTGTAAAATTGTATATTAAATTGTGTAAAATGATTAGTTAAAGTATTAAACTAAAAAATAAAATAAAATAAATATTAGTTAACGAAATTTAGTTAGAGTATTTTTAAGGAAATTTCTAATATGCATGAGGGTCAGATTTGATGGGTATGGTCAGTGTGGATGTTAATCATATATGGTATGATATATGAGTGCAAATATTACATTTTATTCTTACCTAAAATTTATTTGATATACAATAGATAATGCTATTTGATATTTGACCCAAAAAAAAAATTTGACCAAAAAAAAAAAAATACAATAGATAATGCTATTAAAGGATGGTTTGTATTCAGTTTCTTAATAAACGTTTGATTCGACAGCATGTTTTCCATTATATTTTTGGAACATGTTCGGGAGATTAATAAATATAATTTTAATGATAAAATTTCTTAACTATTTTTGAAACTTTTCAACTAATATTTTAACGTTTTAAATCTGTAACTTATAAACCGCTAATATATGTTATTCTACATTTATAACCTTATTTATTTAGAATTAAAAATAGTTAATGATTTTTATAAAAGATTGTAATAGTTTATAAAATCACTTAAACTGAAAAAAAAAATATTTTATAAAACTTGTGAAATTGGTTACAGAATTTATAAATATTAATAAGAAATTATAAATGCATATAAAATTATTTATAAAACTTAATCACTTATAAATATTACAAAATCAGCTGTAAGAGTTCAAAAATAAAGAATAAGTGTTTTCAAAAGTTTATAATCACTAGTAAGCGGATCATCCTGCACGTGGTGCTCGCATCCAACTGTCTTATTTCGTCTGCATAGACGTAAAGTCTTTTTTTTTGGTTAGCTGAGTCTTAATCGAGTCTGTTTATGCTGATGACAAAAAACTCTTATATATCACATGTAAAAGTTTTTAAAATATTTAAAAATCTTATAATTCGATTATAAAATTGATAAATAATGTAGAATAATTTATAAATTAGTTTTAAAGGCTTGTAAATTAGTTATAATAGCTTAAGATAATATAGAACATATTTCGGATGATTTCTAACTTTTATCCATTTTCAATGATTTTAGAAATCATTAGCTAATTTTATTAAAAGTTACAAATCTGATGCGCACCTAAACTGATATGCGGATCAAATTTAGTTTTCTAAATTAAAAAAAAATTACATAAATAATAAACACTTGAAATTTAAACAGAGAAAAATAATCACGAGAAACCCTCCTAGCATTTACAAGCCAAACAATAAATATACGATTTAGAACTATGCTATTAAATAAATAAAAATTGATCATCAAACGCTAATATAAATGTATGAAAAAAAAGAGATTGTTTACAGAAAAAAAACAAAAGAGATGACATCATTTTCACACGTTCACAATAATATATGGTCAAAGTATATTAAAAACAAACAGAATCAGATGATTTTCACTGTATTTATAGTCCAAACCAAACCTCCAGCTCTGCTCCTATATCACTCTTTTTTTTTTGCCATCTTGTATTTTATTGAAAGGTTTTAAAAACCAGACATACAAAGTCCAAAGGGCATAAGCTTACAAGCCCAAAAAAACACAAACTAAAGAGACTCAACACTGGTCCAAACCTAACCCATGGGACCACAAGAGAAGCATCGACACGTGTTGGAAACCAAACGTGGAGAGAGAGACACATGCTGAAACGAGCCCCACTGTCTTCACCGACTGAACGTCTCCACCGGACTAAACTTCTCATCGAACCACTTGGATCAACCAGGAACACCACGACGAAAGAAACCTCCAATGATTATGTTGTAAGTTAAAAGAAATCCATCGTCTTCAACACATACACTTATAATCGTTATTCGGAGAGCTTCAACCGATCTAAATCGAGATCTCATCCACAAACTGAACCACCGAACACAAAGACGGAATCATCTCACCGATCTAGACCGCCGAGGAAACCTTCTACAACGCTTCAGATTTTAACCACAAACCAACCGACAACAAACACCCCTGATGTACAATGGATACAAAAGCCCGCGACCAATACCGAAGAAGACGGTCTGAACCCAGAGTAAAAAGTCAGTCATCCACCAATAGATACGTGTGATACTGAATTTAAACCGGACATGCAACTCTACAGAATCGACGATGCCCGAGAGAGACCACTAATAAAAATGGCGTAAAGCAAAATAAAAAACGAAGATGGTAACCGGCAGCGAAGGCCACCGACCACCATACAACCACTGTTTTTCGAAACTTTTTTTCTACGATGCAGAGAGGATGTTCGTGTTTTTTTTTGGCATATATCCAAACCCTTAGATCATTCGAATTAAGATCTTTTAATTAGAGTTTTTTACCAAAAGATAATAATATTTTTATAAAAAAAATTCAAAAGCTTCAGACATTCATATCTTATATTGAATTTTTAAAACTTTTCAAAATTATTACTGAAAAAAACACAACCTCAACGTCGTAAAAAATAACTCCAATATTCTAATGTATTAATTTTGCATAATAAAGCGAACTATTCCTGCTTTTTACTCATAATCTTATACATAGTTTTCCATAGATTCTCTTTCACATCAATGATCCAAACAAGCAAGAATCATACATAAAAGAAAAGAGCAACAACAACTTCATATTATAACATTTTTTTATGAACAACATTTTGGTGTGTTATCTTTATTGTAAATATCTATTCTTGTACTTTTAATCTTTAATTTGTAATATATTTTCAATGTAATAGAATTATTGTGTGAGATAATAATACTATTTTAAACAATTTTATTTATATTATTTGTATAGTTTATGTATTACTAATAAGAGTTCCAAAAAAAATGTATTACTAATATATATAAAGATATATTGAAATACTTAAGTGAATTATAGTCATAAGGATTAAAGTGATAAAAAAGTAATATTATTCGAATTATATGTAAATTACAAAATTCTAAAGACTAAACTGAGAAATAAATAGTGTTTGAGGTTTTGAAAGTCTCTTGGATAGCAAAAAAAATCAAAATTTAAGGATTTGAGGATATTTTGGAGATGCTCTTAGAAGAAAGTGAAAACCATCAATGTTCTTGCTCACGTTTGGCTAGTTAGTTCCCACCTCCCACAGTTTCATGATATGGGTTTATGGTCGTTTAAACAAGTTATTAAAATTGCTAACATATAAGCAGTTTTCAAATTGAAGCTTTAAAATTAAAAATATTTTATATACATGTTTCAGTATTGAAATCGTACCACTATAAAAGATATGCTTATGAGTGGGTAGCGTGGTTAAGGAATAATGTGCTTCACTATTCTATGATATAAGATGTATAATAGAGCCCCAAAAATGTATTCCACCAATGTATTTCACAAAGTATGAATGAATGAAGTTTCAGTGAAAAAAAGGGATGTACCGTAGAGCCCCGTGCAGACAAGGATGTCCATTATTAATAGTACAGTATAAGTATATTGCTTGGAAGAGATGAGGGTGAGCAACGCATTTAAGTGTAGTTGAAGCATCCAAGTTTACAAAGGGTCCATTAACCAAAGAAGCAAAAGAAAGCAGACCAAAAAAGGTTAGCTAAAAGAAACGTGTACTTGTAGAAACGAAGTGGATAATTCTAGCAGGTCGCACCGACTAATTTCGTTTTATTTTTATTTTCAAATTCCTATAGGTATATTGAAGAACGACTAATTTCGTTTTATTTTTATTTTCAAATTCCTATAGGTATATTGAAGACTAGCGTATCGAATTTTTTTAAATCACATATAGATCAAAGTCCAACTGATAGACCCATTTTTATAAAGTTAAAATATCATTTGGTATTTATTTGGTTGGCATCAAGTATACTCTTTGTTCCTGAAAATAAATGTTTAAAATAAAATTGTATTCCATAATGATATATATATTTTACATCTGTATGCAGTTTTTATCACTTATTAACGGTAAATTGTGATACATATATTTTACATTTGTATGCAGTATACTATTGGTTTAAATTTAGGGAAAATATTTACATGTCAATTATATATTTATAATTAATTTTAATATATGTCTTCTTAATATGTGTAAACAAAAAAAAAAGTATTCTTAGGAACATATAAAGTATCATTTTAATATGTTTTTAAATATATGTAAACACAAAATAATGCATCATTTAGAAACATATCCCTTATATTTAAAAGGGATGCATTGCATTTAATGCGTTCACACTACATTTGCCATGTGTCGATTAGATAGCTCTTCTCACAATTTGTTTCCTTATATGCTTCAATTCTAAAACACACGAGATAAAAATAATGCAATACCAAAAACTGCGTCTCTGTTAACTTTTTAGAGAAGTTGCAAAAACGCAACACAAAAGATACATTAATTATAAAGACTCTGTTTCGTTCTTTGACTTCAATGGAAACGGAGAGGGTGAAGCGGAAACTCGGCAGAGGTAGCGTGGCAGAGACAACGACGTCTACGGTCATCAATTTCTTCTCAGCCTCTCTTTCCCATGAACTCGCCTGTCAAGCTCTCTCTCTCTATGGTTCTGTATTTTTAAGGGTACGGAAAGGGTTGCGTTGTGGTGGTGGTGCTTACGCATCTGCTCACCGGAGAGTGAAGACAAAGCGTAATTGTGGTGCGAGTGATGATGACGATGAAATTTGGATTTTGATTTAGGTTTAATTTGTTTTCGACTTAGTGCTTTTTTTTTGCTTATGTTTAGTGTTTCTTTCAATTTTGGTTTAGTTCTATAAAATTATTTGAATATATAATAATTTAAGGTGTTTATGTGTAAGTTATGAAGGAATAATCTAATAACATATATACACAAGATTTCTGATATTTCAAGAACCTTGAGTTTGATTGAAATGTAAATATCATATTAATGTGAGAGTTTGTTAGCCCGTAGCTATGTTTTGAAAGCGTGATATTTTACATATTTTGAAGATAAATTGTTTCATACTCGCAAATATATTCATGTTACAACTAACTCGATATATTGGAATTGAGTGTGATAATACATTGAAAGTTTGAAACGTACGTAACCGATTCTTTTTTGAAACAAAACAAAGAACTCTAAAATAACACCTTTAACCAGTGTTTTGAAACCCGACCCGGACCCGCGGTTGAACCAGTAAACCCGGTGACCCAGAAAAAAATTCGATTTGGGTTTTGTGAAAAATTCAATATTTAGAAACCCGCAAAAACGCACTAAAACCCGGAACCCGATACCGATTGAACCGCCAGTTGAACCAATAAATAACTTTTACTTTTTCTTAAGTTTTTAGCTTATGTTTGTATTCTAAGTTTCCAATTAAAAAGTTAGGTGCTAACAACAACAAAAAAAAAGTTAGGTTTTCCCTTTTCAGTTTTATATTTGTGATTTTTAGATTTTGATGAAGATTTCATTATGTCACCTGAAGAAAATGAAGTAAACGATGGTAAAGAAAACCAAAATTAGTTAATGTGATTTGAGTTAGTTTATTTCTGTTATTGACAATTTATTACAATGATCTTTCATTTTAAGTTTATTTTGAATTTGAAGTTTAATTTATTATTCAAATAAGAAAAAAAATATTTATGAATTTTATATCTTAAATTTTTTTTAGATGTCATAACTTTTACTTTGTTACAGAAAATTTTAAATAGTCTAAACTATTTTTTGATATTTTGTATGTAAAATGAAAATAAAAATAGAAAAACTAAAGTTAAGTATTTTCTAAATACTTTTAAACATAAAACATATACATATCCAAACTATTATTTTATGTTTAAAAAAATATTTAAAAAATATTAAACTTTAGTTTTTATATTTTTATTTTCATAGCTAATATATTATTATATAATAAAATTAATTTATTTATTAACCCAAGATTCACCCGCGGTCGACCCAGTGACCCATCAACCCGGTAAGTCTTTTTAACATAATGAGAAAGAAGGTTTTTGGATAAGCTTTAAGAAGTAAGAACATGCTAACGTTTATTATGGTTGTTAATGTCAACATGGTCACACTAAAAGATACAAAAGCTGGTCCACACCGAGGTTGACTTAAATAATAATCAAAATTATTTTAAATTTTTGACAATATTTACGATAATGCTGGTGAATTTTTCTGATCAGTTAATAAAAACTTTGAATTTTCTATTTTTTATAACTTATAGTATGTCGCCCTTATTTATTAGCTATTGATAATATAATAAGTTTGAAACACTCATATACTGAAGTCTATGAATTTTCGATGGAGGATTATCTACACCGAATTCTATAGAAGAACGATGTATCTTTCAATTAATGATTGCTTAAGATATTTATTATATATTTATTTAAAAAATGAAAATGCTCGCATTAAATCTAACTGATTGTATCAGGTAAGATATCAAGTTTTTTAGATAAAGTTTGCAATAATCGATATATATATTCCAACTGCAATCTATCACCGGAAGAAAGAAAAATGAAAATTAGTTTAATCGAACAAACCAAAATAAATACAGCTTCCGAATGATTGTTATATTTTAAAAGAATTAAATCTAAAAAAATCCAACCTAAAATCAAATCGATGTCCACACTAAACAAATCTAATATTTTCTTATCTTATAAATATTAAAATTAATAATTTTATTCCACGCAAGGCGCGGATTATCACCTAGTGAAGTATTATTTTAATTGCCTTATTTAAAATTATGTTGCGAGTTACATCTCAGTTATCCTGATTTTAAAGAGGTCGATGAAGCCGCTACAGAGAAAAAGATCAGCGACACACTGAAATTATGGATGGACCTACAACTCCTCATGTTTATGGCAACCAAAATGTTGCATCAGTGTCGCTAAAAAGCATTGTTGGCCTTAGTATCTCTACATCTTTACGCCCCAGTAAACTTTTATTCACAAAATTTCTTTGGTTGCTTTCCTCTTTCGAAAAGAAGCACGTGGTGAAATTGTAATTGTAAGAAAAGGAATGAAAAAAAGAGGGATATGAAATTGATGGTCTGCTGCGTCCTCAGACTAAAATACGTAAGGTCTCGTGATTAACTCCTTTTGATTTTGTCCCATCATATTTTTTGGTCTTTTAACCCTCTCGACTGAATCATGACATATGCAGAATTTATTTCATGGATTCAAACAAACTTAATAATTTGCTACATGGAAAATGTCCTTTTCATTGTATATTTTCCCCACTTCTGCATATGACGACTATGACCACATGGTGCTAGTACCCACGACCAAACAATTTTATATATAAGCTTTTTTCTCCATATATATTCGCGTAAAAAATGTTGATAGATTATGATGATATTTTTTTTTCTTTTCTGATGATGATGATATTTTTTATGTAAACAATTTTTTTTACATCTCATTACTTTTTTTTGTGCAACTTTACATCTCATTACTTAAAAATAATAGGAAATATATATTCCAATTTGAAACATGCATGGGTTCTTCTTTATTTATCAAAATTCAAAACAAAAACAAGATATGCATTTTTTTTTAAACCAGTTTCAATTCTACTGTTGCTGATCAAGCCATGGCCAAAAACCAGAGTGGTCATCCATTGCACAGAACATGTTACTGATACTGTTCTCTTCTTTAACCATATATACTCTGTCCTGAAGACGAGTTTTGAAAGAACTGCAACGTCGTTGTGGTGGTCGTTGCGGTGGCTGGCGACGGTGGGAAGAAGTGTCGACCAACTGTTTGCGGCGGCGGTGGGTGACCTGCGGTTATTGTGTTTTCTATTGATGGCGGCGGTGGCCTCGAGATATCAAGTCTGGGATTATCGGAGATGTTGTCGCTTTTGTTACTGCAAGACCCTTCTGTTTCTTTGTTCAGATTTATAGATTTTGTTTGTTCTTTATTTTCTAATCCCATAATCTGTATTTAACAAAACCCATCAAGATTCGGAAAAAAAAACAGTGCTGTATAATGTGATAAACATTAGAAGGCTATTGCTTTCAGATCTTTGTTGCACACAAGAGGGGAGAAAAGAAGAGATGGGTGATGTTTGAAAAGCCATTAATCATGTCCAGTTTATTAACCCTACTTGAAAGCAATTCCTGATCCCAATAATTATTAACAAAAAAATATATGTAAACTTTAATCTTTAACATTTTTCAGAAAAAAATATTTATTCACCCTAACAAATTACGAACAAAAGAACAAAACAAAAGGTCAATATTTTAATATTTACGAAAATTATGAGATTTATTTCACCAAAAATCTTGATTTTTACATTTTTAGAAATAAAAGAAACTAAGAGATTCAGTCTTTTAACCCTAATGAAACTAAACATATAAAACAATTGAATTTAAACTAAAATTGTGAGGTTAATTACCTCAGCTTGGAGTTTCTCATTGTGAGTTTGAAGACGATCGTTTTCAGCTTTAAGTGCATCGAATTTTAGTTTAAGAGTATCATAATCTTTCTCTAGCTGCTTTGTTTTCCAGCGAGCTCTTCTGTTCTGAAACCAAATCGCGATCTGTCTTGGCTGTAAACCTAAGACACGAGCCAACTGCATTTTCCTCTCTGGTTCAAGTTTGTTTCCAAGCTCGAAAGTCTTCTCCAATGTCTTCACTTGCTCCATGTTCAATCTCCTCTTCTTCTCTCCCATCTGAGACCCATCATCTGAATAATCCTCTTCTAATATTTGCTTACCTATAAATGAAGCAAATCCTGAAAACAGACAAACAACAGAGGTTTAGTAAACAGAGAAGATCATGAGTAAGAATACGTGTGTTTGGGCATACCATTGAGATCTTGAGGCATGGAGCAAGAAGGAAGGAGGGGTGCAAGAGCTGGAGTCTGATGAGGATGATCGTCTTCGTAAGAGTTTTGGATCATGAAACTTGAAGGGAAAAAAGACATTCCACTATTACAAGACATTATCGCCTGTTTTTGAAACAGAAGACAAGGTACTGTTTGCTAAAGCTTTGGTCGTTTCTCCTTAGTTTCTTCTTTCCATTATAATTGAGTACTCAGGATCTAAAAACTCTTTCTACGAGTCGGAGAATCAAATGGAAAAAGAAAAAAAGAGGAGGAAAAAAGAAAGTGGAATGAATAGGCTAAGACTATGCCATTTGTGGTATTTGTTTTCTTCCTTTTAAGTTTTATATAGAGAGAGGGACTTTAAGCTGAAGAGGGATATCGAAATAAAAATTAACTAGAACAAATAGCTTAAACAAAATTAAAAACACAAGTTTTTGGTCTTACCATAAGTTTTAAAAAAACATAAGTTTAGCTCCACTTTTTCATTTTTCACTATAGATATATTGTTAAACCAGTGTAAGTTTTCAAATATTGGTCTACCATTTACTCTTTAAGATATAAATTTATTCTCCGGTGTTGATATTCATCGATGAATAAAATTTGGATACTATGTGAGGTATCCTTGCCTTGTGTTAAGCCAGAGATAGAACAAATGCGACTACATTGTTTACAACCTTAAGAAGATCAAGATATAATAAATATTATTTTGTATTTGTGTTTCATAATAACTAAAATAATTATGATCCGTAAATTCGTATATTTTCTGACGAAATCTATTCATGTAATTTAACTCTTATTTGAAAGTTACATCTCTTCAAGATTTTTTTTTTTTGGAGTAATTAGGAGGTTATATATTTGTAGACCCGCACATGTTTTGAAATGAGTCATAAACTAATTTAATTTTTTTTTTTTGGAGAGAAAAACTCTTCCAACAAAATTTAAACATGATCCATTAGACATCTACTAGATAATCTAATAATTTTATCAAGCCAATTATTCTCTGGTCTTCTAGAAAAACTTGAACATATGATTGTAAGATTTCTACTAAACAGTTTAAGATTTTAACCATTATACCAACCTTATGTTGGTATTTGTGTTGTGTTTAAATTATTATCCAAGTTTAAATCTGCAAAATACATATTGTTGACAAAACAAATATAATAAGAATGCGAGAGATATTTACATATATTAAAGGAGGGAAATTCTGAAAGGGTTACAGCTTGCGTACTCTATAGAAAATTGAATCAAAGAGAATAAAAACGTGAGAAAGAAGAACTCATTTTTCCCCCTCGGGAGAGACATGAAGAGGTGTTCTCTCTCTCTGATCACATTTGCCCTTTAATCTTTGATCTAATCTCTCATTCTCAAATTAGTTTTATCCTTTCTGTAAACCAAATGAGATGGGTCCAACTATCGAAGTTGTTTGTCTCTCATTTTATTCTCCAAACCAAAGATTTGACTACTGTATAATTTATTACTTTAATAAAATTTTATGATTTTCACAAAGCGTAGTAATATATTGAGGTAGGGGAAAAAAATATTGAGGTAGGGAAAATGGATGAGTGAATGGGTCCAGTGTTGAGTCTATATATTATATACCGGTATAGACCTATAAAATCGTGTTGTGTCTACATAGACCTACCTAGACTTGTAAAGGTATAAAAACAGGAAAACCTTATTATTTTTCTGTTTCTTGTGAAGAACAGAGAAGTTCTATTATTGATTTTTCAGATGTTCTATGATGCTAGTTGGGGTAACTTTGATGTGAAATGGAGTTTGTAGCATTTCCAATCCTACTCTATTTTCCATTCTAAAATAGAGTTTGGAGTAAAAATGTTCTACTAATACTCTATTTTTCACTCTATAATAAAGTAAAAATAAGTTTTGTTTTAAATATAGAGTAACTTGTTTATTTTTTTATCATCACTCTATTTTTTACTCTAAAATGGAGTACCATTAAACTAGAATTCAACTTTATTATAAAATTATTCTATGGTCTTAGAAAAGGGAAATGTATGGGCTTGCAACCCCAACTAGACTATTGTACTATTATTGTCAATCAAATTTAATTCATCTAATTTTAACTTTTAAAATATGATAGTTCGGGTTACACATCCTATAATAAAACTGGAATCAGATAAATTTCTCACAGTGAATCACAGAACTTAATGGGATATAACTAAACAACAATGAGAGCTTCTGTGGGAAATGAATGGAAAAAAAATCATACCAAGAAAAACATTTTTCCAATCTGTTAACTCTGAAATATCTTAAATCTATGAGCACAAGTAAAAGACCAGCAGTCGTAGGCACACAGAAGAAAAACGTGCAGCTAAGATTAACATCTAGTAGGTGCGGAGGCCGAAGACCCCGCGGTACTATATGCCTTTTAAGATTAAGAAAAAATAATAATTTTATGATAAGTATAATTTCTTAAAGAGAAAAAAATCTAGTTTTGAGGCTACTATAAATATGGATTTAAGAAATTGTAAAATTAATTATTCACATAATAATATACAAACCCTAAGTATTTGCTTCAATACGTTTTTTGCTCTTAAGTTCTTTGCTTTCTTCGAATTGATTTGTGTTCATTCATAACAAAATCATAAATTGATTGTGAAAACACCTACACTATTATATCGAAAGATATGATTTACACAAATTCCATATTAAAATTGAAAAAAATATACACCATTAGTATATAGTATCAATCAATTAATAATTTTTTCCTGGAAATTATTATTAAACAAAAGAAGATTATGAAGGGTGATGGAAGATGTCAAAATTAAGCATGTGCGTTTTACCCGAATGCAAAAGTTCAAATCAAAACTGATCTGAAAGTATCCAACCTGAAACCAAAAATTTATGAGTACTTAATTGGTTTAAAATTCCTCTACTCAAAAGAATCAAAATCAAAACGAACCGATTTGAATATGTTCGGATCCAAAAAGAACTGATCTGACTTGAACTGTCCCGAGAAGAACCGATTCATGTCTGACCTAAAAACATGAATACCAAAGACTATAACTTCAAGTGTTCTATTTTTATATTTTAATTTATGATTTAGTTATAATATTTTTTTATTTGTAGTCTTTGTTATTATTATTTTAATATTTTCAAATAATATAAATTTCAAATTTCAAATTAGAGTTTTAAAATATTTATCTCAATTATTATTAGCTTATTTTGCTTATTATGTGAATTTTAGATAAATATGACGGATTTTAACTAAATTTAAATAAAAAATGGATGTTTTGAATCTTTTTCGGATTATAAATACCTGAATCTATATGGACCAGCTACGCATTCGAAAGTTACATGTATTAATTTAGTTATAGACATGAATTGATCCAGATTTGAAAAGATGACTCAAATCTAAACAAAAAAAGTTTAAATAACTAATTAAGTTTAAATATTTAGGACCCAAAGAATTCAAATCTGAAAAGAACTGATATGAACCTGATCCAAAAAAAAAAAAAAGGTCTAGACACGGAAATGATACATAAAATACAAACAACCACACTTTAACACAAAGACCAAGGCCTAACGAAAAAGACAACTAGACCACCACTTTACCTTATTCGTCTGGCTGCTTGAAGGCTGATCAAAAGTCATAGTACTCTCACCACAATCTTTTTGGGGATTGGATTGAACGAGCATACATAGCCGGTCCAAATCCTTTCCCAGGAACCCAGTCAAAGCAAATTGTTTGAAAATGATTTCCAAAGGCATAGCGGGTTACCTCCTAAAACTCACATCAGAGGTTCCTTACCAAAGCCATAACCATTAGGAACCACAAGAAACTGATTCAAACAAAGCATAGAGGAAGAGATCATCAATCCATCAAGAACCTATTTCTTTTTTTGCTTCTTCTAAATAGTATATGTATGTTCTACGTTTGTTATGGTCGATACAACAATTTTGTATTTCGTACATGAAATTCTAGGTCTTCTCTATATGATTATGGTACAAGTACAACACATCTGATCTCAAACCTACGAGCATTAGCCTAACCTACACATAGCAAGGCATAAATGTATATTTATCGTGGCTGCTGTGATCATACTAGCAACTTGTGAGACAAGTTTTCAGAATTTTTAGCAACTTGTGAGACTATCTACCTTTTTATTTTCCAACAAATGTTATCATACGTATATGTTTTCACTTCATCATGATAAGAGTGCATATATCGCGTCGCCTCCAGTCAAATCTCTTGTGAAGAACGGATAATTATATAACATTTTGTGGTTGCTTATTTAGTAATATACTCTACATATACAGCATCATGATTAAGGTTGATTCCTTATTTCGACGATTAATTACTATTCAAATGTGCACAGAAGTAATCTTGTCGTTAGTAGGCAGTGTTTTGCATAGACTTTTTTTTTTGCAGACCGATTGGACATATGACATATGAACAGGAGTTACAAAATATAGTCGATGAAAGTTTTTCAAATGTGTCAGAGAGTTATTGTAGATGTTTCGGTGTTCTAGCCCTTGCGCTACCATTCTCTACTTTGTTTTTGCTTAAACCATTCTCTACTTCTTCAAGTGTTTTCTGGTTTTCCTTCAAAGAAATGGAGATAAATCAAATTTAGTAGAACAAAAGCATTAAATTACAAGCAACAACTCGTTTTGAAATTTAGTTTGGAACAACAAATTTTATTCGTTGTACGTAATTTTGAAAATGGAAAATATCAAACGGAAATAGACAAAATATAAAAATCAAAATATAAACAGAGAACGTGTTATATATATACCTTTTTTTTTTGCTAAGGATTTGAATTTCATTAGAAAATGGGATGATTCATTTACGAAACAAAAGAGAAGAGCAAATAAGTCTTCCTCTGCCAAAAAAATAAAAACAGAGCAGGACTACAGAGATTCTGAAGTATCAGATTGGATCATTCATGCTTTAGCCATTGAGTCATAAGTTTACAAAATTTCTTTCGCTCTTTCCTTGGTATACTGCATTTCGACCAGCCTGTCGATCGATGAAAATGGAACAACGGGTGTTGGGAAAAATACATGAATGCTTATGCAGATGAATAAAATAAGATACGTTGGGGTATTTAGGTTAAGGGAATAATAACAAACGAAAATACTGTTTAATTATCCCCACATAAGAGCTGTTGAATCTTGTCCCTACTTCCTTTCCTCTTCCATTCCTTTTCCTAAGCGATCTTTTTCTTAATTTTTTTTTTCCCAACACGCCTTGTGCCGTTTTCATCGATCAATTTATCACAACTGTTATCCAAAAAATCTTTTTGGCTTTAACTGTTATCCGTTCTTCACAAGAGATTTGACTGGACGCGATATAAGTCGTGTTCGTTTCTTTGCCGCAAGATGCAGCGGCAGCGACCAAAAATTAAACGGGAATCACGTCAACACACAACACCCATGACCGCAGCGGCGATTAACAACACGCAACACCGATGACGCAGGGGCAGTAGAAGGGACGCTGAAAATTTTAGCGTCACCGGCGTCTCGTTTTTTGTGTCTCCGGAAATCGTTAATGGTTACTTTAACTTCAGTTTCTATTATTTTGATCATCATCACCGTGCTTTTTCTTGCCGCAGCGGGAGCGTCTTGCTGTTAACAAACGAACACGACTATATGCACTCTTATCATGATGAAGTGAAAACATATACATATGATTGGAAAATAAAAAGGTAGATAGTCTCACAAGTTGCTAGAAATTCTGAAAACTTGTCTCACAAGTTGCTAGTATGATCACCCAACTTCGTTATCTCTTAAAACAATTGATCACAGCAGCCACGATAAATATACATTTATGCCTTTCTCAAAAAAGACGAACAATATATAAGTATATATGGTTTCGATTCATGTATATCCATCAAAACTTCAATACGAAACTAGGAAAGTCAGCGATGTAGTTTTCAGGAAGTCACAATATGTCCCTCCTCTCGCTGCATAAAATACTGTATATGACACATATATAATATACATGTGATCGTTCGTGTGCTCTTCTGTCAGATTTTACTTTAGACGCCATTATTGCTAATGTGGTAGCACATAGAATGATAAAATCTATAAATTTTAAAGTTAATTTTCCTACAAAACAGAACGAGTTAATTATAGAAGTCCTTTAGTGATTTTACAATACAAGTACAACATTCAATTCGATTATAAAAAGTAAATTATTGCAGATTAACGGAACGTGGTGTAAGTAATATACGTATTTTGAAGATATTTATGAGTGTATATGAATTACTCAAAAGTAATCTTTATAAAACCTCCAAGTCATTAAGTCTTTTTCAAAAAAAACCTCCAAGTTCTTAAAAATGTGAGAACTTTTCTTTACTTCATCGAACAAATTCATATTTTGCTCAAATTTAAAGCCTCCAACTATTTTCAATAGTATTAAAAAAAGCAATATATTCAATAAGATGGCCTTGATTTTATATTTATTTCCTTTTTTTTGTGCACCTGATGTTTGTGGTTGTCCATGTTGTGGTTTGTGAAATTTTTTATTGGGCTTATTTGTGTAATAGCCATATATTGAGTGTAAATTAGGTAACTAAAATTTATTTTGACATAATGTAATGTCAGACATTATGACACTTTTCAACCGGTTTTACCTTTTATTTTAATAAGTTCTCAGTTAACGTGTATAATAGAAGAAAAAAAGCCACGTCACGTGTTTATTGACCACATACATATTGCATCGAGTGTTCTATTCCATATGACCGAAATAATATAAAATTATAACCTTACTCACAACCATTAATACTAAACATTACCCCAATCCACAAATACTAAATCCTAAATATCAATCACTAAACTCAAACCAAAATATAAACTATAATATATATTTATAAAATTAAAAATCTGAAAATAATATATAATATATAATATTTTGTAATATTAACCATACTATATAAATAGACAGGAAAGAAGGAGAAGCCATCTAGGTCACATGTTTATTGACTAACATATATGCACTTAGTGTTCTATTTCAAATGACTAAAGTCGTATAAGATTATAATCCATCCACAATTCCTAATACTAAACATTATCCCAACCCATAAATACTAAATTCTAAATCTTAATCACTAAACTCAAATCCAAATATAAACAATAGTATATATTTATAATATTTACACAACTGGAAAAAAAAATTAACTAAATATAATATTTGTAATATTATACTATACTATATAAATAGATACATTGAGTGCTCTGTTCCATATGGTCGAATTAGTATATGATTAAAACTCACCTTCAACCCCTAATACTAAAAAATTATCCCAACCTATAAGTACTAAACCATAAATCCCCATCACTAAATCTAAACCCAACTATAAACAATAATATATATTTATAAAATTTACACTGCTAGGAAAAAATTAAAAGAGACAAATTGATGATGAGAATAAAACAAAATAATAAATATATGTAAATGTTAATTGTAGAGAAGAACAGAAAAGAAAAGAGAAGAAGTTACCGGTTGTACTGAATGGTAGTTTGGTATATATTGTAGAAAATACGTTGAAAATTTTGGTCAAATTTTTTTTAAGCTAGTTATCTAATTATATTTTTTTGGTGGTTATACATTCCAATTTCTCTTTTTTATTTTCCTAGTTTGGAATAAATGGGTGTTCATGTTGTGGTTGTCCAACACAAACATGTAAATAAAGCAAGAAGACGTTCGTGGACCTAAGGACAAGAAATAAGGGAGGCCCAAAACTTGGCTAATTTCAGCCATCACCGCAAAGGCACACTTCTCTATTGGACATCCATGATCCATTTTATAGTATTCTGTAAATCGCAAACACGTAATTTTATAATATTCAGTACTTTTGTGATCTTGCTAAAAGATTTCAGTAAACTGAAGACCTTTTAAATTGTTGAAACATACCCACTCACATATATATTCTTATTATGAATTTAGATTGTTTAGTGAATTGTTTAATTAAATTAAATTTATAGTAGTTCTACTAAATCTTTGTGTGTTCATTTTATATTGTAATTTGTAAACGCTTTAATTGACAAAAATACCCAATTTCTTACAAGTTTTAGTGATTATTATCAACAGTTTCGATCTATGGTTTATTTCATGTATAAAAAATGTTATAGTGCCTTTGTTGTCTAATAGTTAATATCATCTAAAACAAATCATCAAGCAGGATATCTCATTTCTCCTTCACAATACCGGTCCAACAATTTTATGTGCCTTAAACCAATTTTTATTTAAATATTTTTATATAATATATTTACAATATAATTTACGCAAAAAGAATTGTAAGCTAATTTAACTCCATTAATAATATGATGAAAATAACTTCATAAAATTGATTTTATAGAAATATTATTCAATGTTATCCTAAAATTTGATTAAGATTTTTTATTTTATTAAAAATTTTATTAACAATTTTTTATGAAGATTTTTTATTTTATTAAAATAGCACCCTAAAATAATGTATACTGTAGAATTTAGAACATAGAGCACTAGTTTTATAGGTTTTGGCTCTAGGTCGACCGAATATAAAACATTTGTCAATGAGTTGATTAGACGAACCGAAGCTTGTTATTGATTAGTTTACTCTCCGAGAACTCCCTAGATTAATCCAACACGCTATGTTATTTTAATTAATTGAGTGGGAAGCAGAGTATATTAAAATCGGGTACTAGCTCCTATCAAGATGTAATGTCCCATTAATATATTGTCTTCACCCAATTATACATCTGATGACCCCATCGGTAGTTTTAAAAACTAGTCTGAATTTTAGGCTAGAGTAATGAAAATATCACGTTGTATGTTGTATTTATGCATATATAATTTTAAAAAATGTGAATGACTCGGATAGACGTGGACATCCAGTTTGGTATCTTTCTCGGATATAGTTTATTGTTATATTTATGCAACTATCAAGACATTTGATTTCAGAGGGCTTAACAAACATAATGCGAGAGATAAAGAGAAATTATTCTATTTTTGTTGCAAGTACATGCGCAGCGGTAGAATCCGTCTTGCATCTCTCAAACAAAAAAGATAAATACTGAAAAGATTTAAACTAATCAGTAACTCACAGATGATAAACGTTTCTCACAATATTGAACAAACGTCCCTTCTTATAGAGACGTTTCCCGCCTTTTTTTTTTGCTCTTTTCTTTTATTTTAATTGATTTAATTTTTTAGAAACTCATTAAAAGCTTTACCAATGCAGATGGCCTTAGAACTTTTGAGCTGGATGCATGCATAAAAATCTAAGCCATGGTTAAAGAATTTTCTTAATTTGTCTCTAACAACTAAATTTTCTTCATAGTAGACAAAATTCAATTCAGCCTGATATAGAGAAAAAACATTGCATAAACAATATTCATATAAGATCATATACTAATACTAGGAGAGATTATTTACGATTTTTGAGTTTTCGATAAAAAGTGAAACCACTTTTTTTTTGTTTCACCTTTTTTACACCTAAAAAAGATAGCATAAATATTAAAACCTAGAGATAAGTTTTTTTTACAAGAAAATGTCAAAAAAAAAAAACTAAAAATAAGTTTTTTTGGTGTAGGAGGTAAGTTGGTTTCCATTTTTTATAACCTACATAATTTTTATCTCGTCGAACTGGTTACTTGAATCTAGATCCATTCTCTAGAGTCTGGACTCTTGTTAACTAGCCAAAATTAATAAATAATTCAAGCGATTATGTTGATATATCTATCTTATTAAAACTCAAGTACAAAATTGGAGTGTTTGGAGACTTGAATAGGATTTTTAAAAGTTTGGAGTGTTTGGAAACATGGATTGCAGTCTTTTAAAAAAAAATATTTTTGTTTGAAAACAAGCATAGTAGTATTAAGAAAAAAAGTAATGGACTTATGTTTTTTTTTTAAATTGAAAGTTATCTAGGCCACTTTTAAAATATACCAAAATGGATCAATCTAATTCCCTAAAAAAAATTTTCTAAACTAACCATAAAACAAAATTTAAACTTTATATACATATTTCAAATCAAAATAATAATTTAAATTTAATTTATATCAAAAATTGATTCAAAAATATACATATATTCAAAAATGGATTTTTACTAAACTATTTTTCAATAACCATTATAAAAAAATATTGTCAATATATATAAGAAAAATATAATACAAAGCCCAATTTGAAATACCAACTCAAATTATGGTTTTCATATTAAGTTTTAAAAATATAATATATGTAATTATTTATATGATGGTATGTATAAAATACTATTAATTATATGATTACTTATATGATGGTACATATAAAATACGATTAATTATATGATGATAAAATACGATATATAATAATGACTAGGGATGGGCTTTTGGATACCCATACGGGTTTAGTTCTGATCGGTTTGTATTTTGGGTTTTCGGGGTCAAAGATTTCAGCCTTATTAGAATGTTTCTAAATTTTGGTTTGAGTTCGATTTGGATCTTTGCGGGTTTGGTTTGGGTTTGGATAACTAATTTAAATTATTTTTAAAGTCTTAAATCATTATATATTTTAAATTTCTCAAAATGTATAAATAAAATAATATATTACGTATAAATTTGAATAACATATGTCATAATACTTAAGCTTAACATATCAATTGGCTTGATTTAAAATTTTGGATACGAAATCAATAATTATTTTAAGTATTTTTGGTGATTTGAGTATACTTTAACTATTTCAGATATTTACTTTTGACTATCTATATATATTTTCAAGTATTTAAACCAATTTAAAAGTATCATTTTTGATGTTTTATATACGTTAAATCTAAAAATAATTAATATATATAAGTATATAAATCTATTTTTAGATAAATTCGGATACCCAAATACTTCGGTTCGGATCAGATTCGGTTCTCTAAATAACAAAATTTTGAATAATTAGAATATTTAATCAATTTTTGTTTGGGTTTGGTACTATATCTTTGGATCGGTATCGGTTATGTTCCTCGGATTCATTTTTCCAAATCCTAATAATTACATGAAAAACAAATATCAACATATTTTTCAAAATATACACCCGCGCGCCTGCGCGGATCAAAATCTAGTCTATCTTATTAAAACTCAAGTACAAAATTGGAGTGTTTGGAGACTTGAATAGGACTTTTAAAAATTTGGAGTGTTTGGAAACATGGATTGCAGTCTTTTAAAAAAAATTATTTTTGTTTGAAAACAAGGATAGTAGTATTAAGAAAAAAAGTAATGGGCTTATGTTTTTTTAAAAAATTGAAAGTTATCTAGGCCACTTTTAAAATATACCAAAATGGGTCAATCTAATTCCCTAAAAAATTTTTTTCTAAACTAACCATAAAACAAAATTTAAACTTTATATACATATTTCAAATCAAAATAATAATTCAAATTTGATTTATATCAAAAATTGATTCAAAAATATACATATATTCAAAAATGGATTTTTACTAAACTATTTTTCAATAACCATTATAAAAAAATATTGTCAATATATATAAGAAAAACATAATACAAAGCCCAATTTGAAATACCAACTCAAATTATGGTTTTCATATTTCATATTAAGTTTTAAAAATATAATATATGTAATTATTTATATGATGGTATGTATAAAATACTATTAATTATATGATTACTTATATGATGGTACATATAAAATACGATTAATTATATGATGATAAAATACGATATATAATAATGACTAGGGATGAGCTTTTGGATACCCATACGGGTTTAGTTCTGATCGGTTTGTATTTTGGGTTTTCGGGGTCAAAGATTTCAACTTTATTAGAATGTTTCTAAATTTTGGTTTGAGTTCGATTTGGATCTTTGCGGGTTTGGTTTGGGTTTGGATAACTAATTTAAACTATTTTTAAAGTCTTAAATCATTATATATTTTAAATTTCTCAAAATGTATAAATAAAATAATATATTACGTATAAATTTGAATAACATATGTCATAATACTTAAGCTTAACATATCAATTGGCTTGATTTAAAATTTTGGATACGAAATCAATAATTATTTTAAGTATTTTTGGTGATTTGAGTATACTTTAACTATTTCAGATATTTACTTTTGACTATCTATATATATTTTCAAGTATTTAAACCAATTTAAAAGTATCATTTTTGATGTTTTATATACGTTAAATCTAAAAATAATTAATATATATAAGTATATAAATCTATTTTTAGATAAATTCGGATACCCAAATACTTCGGTTCGGATCAGATTCAGTTCTCTAAATAACAAAATTTTGAATAATTAGAATATTTAATCAATTTATGTTTGGGTTTGGTACTATATCTTTGGATCGGTATCGGTTATGTTCCTCGGATTCATTTTTCCAAATCCTAATAATTACATGAAAAACAAATATCAACATATTTTTCAAAATATACACCCGCGCGTCTGTGCGGGTCAAAATTTAGTTGTTTGTTAAAGCGTTAGGTTTGCGATATAATGCGCAACATTAATTTACACGTGAATGATATCCTAATTAGGTCTGACAAACCATCAATATGAAACCTCACTCTTGGTTTACTTTAATTAAATCTCACGGGAAACATCAATATATTACTTTTACCAAAAAAAATATCAATATGTTACTTCTTTCGCTCGAAAAAATAAATAAACAGGGCCCAAAAAAGTATATAAATTCATATGTATTTAAGAAACCGAGTCATCATGACAATTCAGACTTTCGCAGAGCAAGATATTTTTATATTTATTTTCTTACTTCCGAAAGGTAATGTGCATAACAACTGCAGGATAAGTGCGATACAGTTTAAACAATAACAAAAATATATAGTTATGTAAGTGTATGTAAAACAATTTATTACTGTTACAATCTATACTATACTAAAAGGAAAATATAAGCCATGGAGAGGGTGTCCACATAGGATAGAAAAATCAACCAATCAGAGAGCCCGAAATTGCCACGTCATCTCATTTATTTTTTCGTAAAAAATGAAAAAAAAATACGAAGGAAATGATCGAACCCGGGTTATTATGACTTTAATATAGGGCAGTTACCACTAAGCTATTGAAACTTTCTTGAACACATATACAAGAATCACTAAGTATGTAATCACAAACTCTTATATACAATTACAATAATATGAATTTAACTTTCAAGACTCCGATACTTTGTTTTGTAAAAAAAAAATAAGTAAGTGACTATGCTAATATATTATTTGAAAGTGTGAGAACATTGACAAATATGAAAAATCAAAGATTTTTGTTTTCGTGACAAAGTTAAGAACTTTGTAAAAGTAAATTTAACATATAAATTTTCGTGACAAATATGAAAAAGCATAGATTTTTGTACAATTTTGACAAAACAACTCAAAACATAGTTCTCTAATGTCTTATTAAAATATTATTTAAGGGTGCAATAATTAAATATATCAATTCAATAAATTTTGTAATTTATAGACAAAACAATAACACAACAAATTTTGAAACATTTGTTTAACCTATCGATTTCTTTTCATGAGAATCCAACTAAACAAGATAAAAAAACAATTAGATTTACAAATATTTAATTACCATTTTATTCAATTTTGATTAATTTCAAATTGTAATAATTTATCTTTTTGAAGTTACAAAAAATAATGTTATTTCTTTATTACACTAGCATTATATATAGAGTCTATATACACAAATAAATATAATATAATAACATAAGATTGATTTTCGTGATTCATATGAAAACTTTTTAAGTTATCCACCAAAGAAAATTAATTAAATCAATCAAATTGTTAGAATACAACAAATTAATATATAATTTTATTTTAAATTAAATTACTTAAAAGTGTATTTTCATTAATAACAAAATAATATATATATATATATATATATATATATATATATATCAATTCAGTGAAAGAAATAGAAGCTTAATATGGAAAAAATCTTAAATACAAAAAACTCTAAAAATTAACAAAAAAAACTAACAAAAATTAAACTATGATATCACTTGAAAGCTTCTTAGACAATATTAATAAAATATTTTAACGATAATTAGACAAATTTGATTTTTTTTTGCGAGTCAAAAGTTTATTATTAATTAGCATCAATTATTTCAAGATGTTTAAGAAATGATGAACAAAAAATAGGATGGACATAAATGATATATGGACTATGAATAGTACTTTGTAAAGCTGACTTAGATAACACATCTGCACATCTATTTCCAGTCATTTTTGATGCCTAAATTCAATTACCTTAGAGCAGTTATTCACAAAGAGATCGTATGAGATATTGTTGTGATATCCATATTTGTTTCTTGACTTTTAAGAAGATTGATAACTGTAAAATGTCTTCTACGAATATGATATGTCAATAACCGAGTCCCCAACATGAGACAAAGTTGTTTAAAAATAAAATAATTTTATTTTTCTTATATTATATAATAAATATATATTATTTAATGATAGTAAAAATATAGTTATTCATCTATCACAAATATCTATGCAAATATGTGAATCAATTACAACAATCAAACAACTTAATGATTTCCACAAAGAAAATTTAAAAATATATTTATGTTATGTAGTCTTACTTTATATTCTTTAAATAATATGATACAATATTATATATTATTTTTTAGAATTGAGAAATACATAAATCAGTTAGACAAAATAAGTGATAATTAGACAAATTTGATTTTTTTTTTTGTCAGCCAAAAGTTTATTATTAATTAGCATCAGTTATTTCAAGATGTTTAAGAAAGTATGGACAAAAAAATAAGATGGACATAAATGATATATGAACTATGAATAGTACTTTGTAAAGCTCACTTATATAACACATCTTCACATCCATTTCCAGTCCTTTTTGATGTCTAAATTTAATTTCTTCAGAGCAGTTATTCCACAAATAGTTCGTATGAGATATTGTTTTGATATTCAGATTTGTTTCTTGATTGTTAAGAAGATTGATAACTGTAAAAATGTCTCCTTCGAATATGATATGTCTATAACCGAATCCCCAACATGAGACAAATTTGTTTAAAAAGTAAATAATTTTATTTTTTTATATTATATATTAAATATATATTATTTACGGATAATAAAAATATAATTATTCATCTATCACATATATCTATGCAAATATGCGAATCAAGTACAACAATCAAACAACATAATGATTTTCACAAAGAAAATTAAAAAAAAAATATTTATGTTATGTAGTCTTATTTTATATTCTTTAAATAATATAATACAATATTATACATTATGTTTTTAGAATTGAAAAATATATATAATATCTTATCCGCGCGTAGCGCAGTTAAAAAGTCTAGTTTAAATAATAGCAAAAATATATAGTTATATAGGTATATATAAAACAATTTATTACTGATGACAGTGCGAGACGGAGCAGTTGAATACCATTCGAAGCCTTTATATTAAAATGAACTAATTCTGAAATAGAGTTAGAATTTTAATAAAACCACTAGATTTTGATCAGCACAACCGCGTGGGTGTTTGTTTTCAATTTTCTATACATAAATTATTATTTTTAAACATTAATGGTATATATTTTAATTTAATCATATACTTAAATGTTTATATAACTATTTCAATTACAATAATTTTATAATTTACATGTTATAATTAATCAATTGTTTAAAGTCATATGTATTTTCACTCCGTATTATATATTTATCTTATTGTATTTTAATTTAGTTATTAAACAAATTAATATATTCATGAGAAAACATATTTTAAAATTATTTTGTATTTAATTTATACTAAATTTTGATCTGTGTTTCAAAGCTGTATTTTTTTACTAATATTTTTTATGTTTATTCATTTTAGATAATATATTATTGTATATACAAAAGTCTAAGATATGTTAGTTTTTAGACATGTATTATATGGTTTGCTAATTTTAAAACGTTTTATCATCATATTTTATTTTTTAAATAAATATTTATACTAAATTCTAATCCGTGTTTCAAAGCTGTATTTTTTTTACTAATATTTTTCATACTTGTTCATTTTAGATAATATATTATTGTATATACAAAAGTCTAAGATATGTTAATTTTTAGACATGTATTATATGGTTTGCTAATTTTAAGCCGTTCTATCATCATATTATATTTTTAAAATAAATAATTTATATTTCTGAAAATAAAATTTATAAATTTATCAATTGAATATACTTTTATCATATTTATTTAGGTATAATAATTGTATTTTAACATGATCATGACTATAAAGTAGATAAAATATGATATATATAATATTTAAAATAAAAATATATTATGATTAAAGTAGTTACAAATATTTTATATTATAAGCTTTAAAGAAATACATGTTAATTTTTATACATGCATTATATAATTTGCTAATGTTAACACATCTTACCAATGTATAAGATTTTATTTTTTAACACAAATATTTTATATTTACGAAAATAAAATTTATAAATTTAATACAATTTTTTTATATTTATCTCAATATAATAATTTTCTTTTAATATGATGATTTAATATATAAAATATTATAGAATTTTTTATTTTTCATTTTATAAACGATTACTGAATTTATTAATGTATAATAATATTTCAAACGAATTTTGAAATTAGTGAAAATATTTAAATATAATTTCAAAAATAAAAATCTTGTAAAAATCTTTTAAACAGATTTGTTAGAATTTTAAAATAAATATATTTATATTTAAAATAAAAATGAAAATATATCAAAAGATATTATAATTAAAGTATTTTAAAGATTCTATGTATTATTAGTCTTAATAAAATACATTTAATAAGATTTCTAAACGATGGTCCATATTAAAAAAATCACACATGAAAGAAGTCATGACTTCTATTTTAATATATAAGATATCTAACTCATATATATATTTTTTTTAAATAAAGAAATTTTATTATAAAATTAATTTTATTTCAATTATAAAAATAAAAACATCATTTTCTAAATTTTTAGAAAATTATGAAAGCTATTATACAGATATACTTTGAAACGAAACTATATCTATAATAGTGTATTTTCAAATACAATATTATAGATGTCTAAACCAACTGAATCTAAATCAAACTGAATCTAGAAAAATCTGAAATTTGCATAAATCAAAATTTATAAATACTTATATATAAATCAATTATATTTATAAAATTAAAATTTTGAATTGAATCAAAGCCTAACGAATATCCGAACGTCGACCACTAAACCTTACGTACTAAAATGCTTTGAAGACGAGACACAAAAATCAGTTTTGAAAACTACCAAAACTTGCTAACATACAGAGTGCACTTCTTGTTTTAGTTTGGATTAATCCTCTAAGTCCGTGAAAATAACTATATTCTAATATATATTTTTGAATAAAAAAGATACAAAATAATACTTCTTCCGTTTTAAAATAGATGATGTTTTAGATAGTTTTTAATGTTTCAAAAATATGATGTTTTTATATATTAATGTACTTTTTCACTTTATCAAAAACTGTGTAACCAATCATATTTTGTAGTTTGTTTTGTGATTAGTTGAATAACTTTTAATTTATATTTTAATAATATTTTAAAAATAAATAATAATTTTTTTAATAGTTATGCACAATCTTAAAACTTCATGTATTTTGAAACAAAAAAGAGTATAAACAATGCTGTGAATTAGTTGGCATAAAGAGAAGTAACATAATAATGTCACATGGATACATCCTGCTATTTCATTTAAATTATTCCTTCATATTATTGAAATAAGAAACGGGATAAAATTATCAAGGATGCACCAAATTTTAGCAAACAAAAATTATCAAGGACCACATGTCCATGTCCACTCATTTTCACATATTCGTCTCACAAATCGATAAGCTACGAGATACGTATAATATTCACACATGCATGTGTGTACATGATGTGGGTGTACGTGTACGAAATGACTAGAGAACTAAAATTGAGATGCAGATCTTCCCAAAAATAGAATAAGAGCATATCAAAAAAAAAAAGCATTTCCAAAAAAAAAAAGCATTTCCAAAAAAAAACATCATTTTGAAATTTTTTTTAAGCATAGAGTATTCCAAAAATAAAATTTAAATTAATTTAAAAACTTTACGTAGTTGCATGTTAATCTTCAACTATAATATAAATAAACTATAATCACTAAATTTTATTACAGGTAAACAATATATACACATAAAAAAATATTAAACATAATATTTATAAATACAATTAATATAACATAAAAATATATAAACTAATAATATAAGATACACATTAATTCATACAAATTAAAAGTACAAAATTTCCACTATTGTTATTTCCATAATGTTTTCATATATATGGATAATATTTTGCTGATTTTGAATGCTCGAGACCAAATCTACATGATTATTGTTAATATTAATGTATGGATTCTAATTTTTGTAATGTTTATGTGTATAATCTTTATTGTAAAATAGTTATGTTTGTATTTTAAATCTTTAATTTATGATAATTTTTTCAATGTAATATAATTGTTCCGTGAAATAATAATAATATTTTAAAGAATATTATTTTATATTAGTTTTTGTTTTATTTTAAGACATTTATCTATTTTATGTATATACATATAATATTTGAATATATATATATATATATATAAGTAGAATATATTCATAAGGATTAAAATGATAAAATAATAATATTAATACAATTATATATAAATTATAAAAATATAAAGATTAAAATAAAAGTAAATAGTGTTTTGAGGATGTAACTATCGAAATTTTATATTTAGACATTTTAACTTTGAGGATTCTGAGAAACAATTGCAACTTGGCAAGACATATGGGATAGTTTTCTTTTCTTTATTTTGGCACATTCATATATTTATTTTCCGTCCAACAGGTCCGAGCCATTTTAAAACCAAAAAAGGTATACACAGGTTTTTTTTTCCTAAAAATTAAAAATGGAGTTCAATGACAATGGACGACTTGACAAATCGAGAGGCATGGCAAGTAACAGTGTGCTCTGCTCTTACAGAAAGGCCCCATATTCTTCCCCAAACAACACTTCTTTTGCTTGGACCACTCCTAATTCATTTTTTAGAAAATTTACCTTGTAAGATATATACAACCTAAGAAATGATATATACAACTTTTTTGTTTTTACTCTATAGTTGTCATCTCTATAAAATATCCTACAAAACTTTTGAAAAAAAAAGAATATCTAGCTGTAGTTTCTTATGTTTTACTTGGGAAAATGTCTCTGTATAGTTTACTCGTTCAAAATCGCCATCACTACCAACATAGATCTCGATTCTCTTCTACCCCAGTATTAAGTTGTTTTCTTCCTATGTATCAGCTAGCAAAATGTCTACCAACAATTCAACCGCAACCTGTATTTACCAAATCGTCATTCTCATCCGTAACCATCGATCTGTCCCTTAACCGATAAGAAGTGAAAAGAAGTGTGTAACGCTAATAAAGTAAAGCGAAAGGACAAAAAGAAAAGCAAGAAATGAAGTGTATAAAGAAACCAAATAATGTTGCTAAAAGAAAAAAGAAACCAAACAAAACCCACTTGTGTAACCCTACCTCGAACCATGTAGTACTCAACTATTCATCATCTCACCAGTCACCTCCTCTTTTTGGCTGTTCTATTTTTAATATCTTTTTCATCTGTACTCTTACCAATTTTTGAATTGGTGATAGAAACTATATAATTAACAAACCATTTGATAATAAAAGTCCAAAAGAGAAAGTTGCCAGGAAGAAGAGAGAGAAGAGAGAGAAGTTAGATCTATCTTGAGGACCGGCGGTCGGTCGGCGCGTGAGCGTCCGTGCCGGCACCGGAATCCTTTTTTTGTTCGTCGTAGTGGCTCTCCGCCGCTCCTCCTTCGCCGTCCTGTCATCGATCGCCTTGTCCGAAGCTCTGGTTCCGCCACTATCCCTAACGGTGGTTCGGTTTGTGGAGCAACAACGCGTTCGTCTGGAGGTTTCTGGTGGAGAGGGAGCGGCTTGCATGCTCAGAGGTGGTGGTTTTCCGGGAGGTGGAGGCTTGCACAGATCCACCGTCGCCGGCTCTAGCTTTCGGGAAGGGAGTCTCCTTCAGACTCGCCTTCGCTGGATTTTGGTTACGGAGAGCGGAAGCTTGCAAAGCTCTACGCTGTCGCTTAGAAATCCGGTGTTGTTTGGGTAAAGTTTACAAGATTCGATTGGTGTTAAGTTCGGCGTGGTTGTCGTCGAGGTGGGGTTGGGTCACGGCGGAGGAGATTTTGGGAAAGGATGAATCTCTTCGGCAAGGTGACGAGCGATGGTTTCTCTGAGCGCGTGTCTAAGGTTTGAAGTGCTTTAAAGGCGGAGGAGATCTCGAGTTTCGATGGAACTCTCCGGCGTGAGGACAGTGCGGTGAAGAACGGTTATGGATTCGTTGGAGGCTTGTCGGTTTCTAAGCTCCGACGAACGAGGATCTCGTTGGTGGTGCTCCGGCGACGTTGAGGCGGAAGCGCTCAAGTCGAGGCAGTTACGACGGATGTCGCGTTGATGGAGCAGATCACTCCACGTGTCGAGACTGCCTCCTTGACATACTTTCCGATTGGGTCGGGCGGTTTCTGAGGTTGGGCCGAGGGCCCGTTTAGCATTTTCTTTTGCCCGTCGTCTTTTGAGCTTGTAGCAGTATCTTGTTGTAATCGGGCTTCGGCCGTTTTATGGGCTTGGCCCATTTGATATATTAAAAACAAACATTGACGGAAAAAAAAAACCTAACAAGTGCGGTATTCAAGGCGTAAATGTCAAAACCAATTTTATATTACCAATCAGTTATATTTTTGGACAAAATGCTGTTTTAGAAAATAAAATAAAAAAGTAAAAACGCGAATGACAAAACTGCTGGTTAAATAACATACATCTATATAAAACCGCACATACCCCCTAATATCCAGCGTATTTGTGAAGCACTCACTTAGATCATCTCCAACTCCACTCTATTTTTCACTCTAAAATAGAGTTTAAAGTAAAAAATGCTCAAATGGTACTCTATTTCTTACTCTATAATATAGTGAAAAATAAGTTTACTCCAAATGTAGAGTAATTTGTTTTTTTTTTGTTCATCATTCTATTTTCTACTCTAAAATAGAGTATCATTAGAGCAAACTCAAACTCTATAATAAAGTTACTCTATTTTAGAGTAAAAAATAGAGTAAGCCATTAAAGATGTTCTTGTGCCGTATTCACTTTTTTGTATAACTGATTTATTATATTAACATTATAACTAAGCAAAAGCAAAATCTTAATAATTATGCTAAAACGTTGAACAAGAAGATGGACAGTCTCCCATGCATTACTAAAAAACAAGTCATTTTTCATTCATATGAATGCAGAATTACTTATTTGGTTTGTAGAGTCTTGGTTACATCTATTAAGTTGATGATAAAAACAAAAACACCTTACATATTATAACATGACGCTATCGTTAATAATGTATCTTAAAAAAAATTTGCTTCTAAACTTTAGGGAGATATATGTCAATACGTCATACAAAAAATATATATGTCAATACAACGACTAATTCAAATAGGGAATTCGGCCAAAAAAAACCTCAACTTTGCACGAATTACCAAAAGAAACATAAATTTTTGGGCTGGCCAAAAAAACACCAAACTTTCATTGACTTTAAAATTAATTAACAATGTTTTCGCTGACTTGCCAATTTAGCACGCCGTCAACAAATTTAACAGAAATATTTGACGTCGTTTATTGTTGGCGTTAAGTGAAACGACGTCGTTTTCAAATGAGATGAAACGACGTCGTTTTACATGTTTTGAAATTAAAAATATGAACACCCCTGGATTCGAATCCAGGTTGGTTGGTCAAATGGCAAGGTATTTTACCACTGGGGTACAGGCACTTTGGATGTACTTACTAACATGTTTACTTTTATTTGGTACATATTAAATATAAAAAAATCTCTAAAAACTTAATAAGATCTTTAAATTCCAAAAAAAATTAAAAATAAAGAATATTTTTTATAAAATTAATTTTGAAACTAAAATTGAAAGTAAATTTTAATTTTTTTTTTAAAAAATAAAAACTCTTCCAAAATTTTCTAAAAAATTAAAACGATCTTTAAATTCCAAAAAAAAATAAAAAAATAAAGAATTTTTTTATAAAATTAATTTTGAAATTAAAATTGAAAATAAAATTTTATTTTTCTTTTAAAAAAATAAATTTTATTTTTCTTAAAAAAAGAAAAAAATCTTCCAAAATTTTCATAAAATTAATTTTGAATTAAAAATAAAATATTTTTTTCTTTAAAAAATCAAATAATTTCCAAAATTTCATTTTTAAAAAAAAATCCAATTTTTAAAAAAATTATAATAAAATGCAAAAAATTAAAGTTACAATTATCAACTTCTAAGTATAGATTAGTTAACCCTAGGGTAAAAATATATTTTTATCTTTAATAAAATTTATTTTAATCATTTTTTCATTAGAAACTATTTTTGTAACAAAAACTTAAAAATTACTATTTTAAATTTTTTTTCCTAAGACTATCTATTTATGAGGTTTTATTATATTTGTGGGAACTATCTACTTCATAATTCATGTCCCGATTTATAAGTGTATATATATTTTCTTTGGCGATAATCATGTACACAAACAAATCTGATTGAGGTGGCAGAGATCAAGTAAAGTAATGAATATAAACATATCCATGCGAATATTAGTGGATACCCAAGTGCTTGAGGTCTAGTTTTGGATATCTAGGACATCTTTATTTAAAATAGAATTCTTAACACTATACATGAATTCATATCGAAAAATTAATTCTATATAGCCTTTTTTCACATAAAAACGTATACTTTAGTAATGAATATAAACATAAAAATGTAGACCAGATGCATTTAGACCATGCATTAAAACATTTCTTGACCAGGTGGCCAGATGATAAAAGTAGCTGTAGACCATCCATTTAAATTTTTTCTCGGTGTTATGCGAAATATGAAAAAGCTAACACATGTCTCTCTCCTGACATGCACGAACCAACAAATTATTTCTTAATAAAATTTATGTTTAACATTAATTCGCGTCATTATTTTGTTAAATAAAAAAACCCTTTTGACCACACCCTTTCTCTATATAAACATTTTTAGTCTCCTCCTCTCTCTCATCATACCACACGATATTCTCTCCCTCTCTTATGATTTAAAACGCTAAAGAAACCTATCTACATCGTAATCTCTCTTCTTTCCAAACAATGGCAGAAAAAGCAGCATCATCGCCATTGAAACGCCAAAGAGAAGAATATGAACAAGAAACCGTGCTTCAAGAAGATACAAAAAGACAAAAGCCTTCTTCATCTTCTACCGTGTACAATCAAGTACAATGTCTCTTATATGATGAAGAAGCAAAAAATGAATCAGAACATGATTTAGCTTCCCTAATCACCTCACTTCAGCAAGAGATCTCTACGGAAGAGGAAAACGCTGCCGTTTTTGCGAATCCTGCTCTCTCTTCTTCGGCTTGCTCCTCCTCCTCTTCTTCGTGTGATTCAAAGGAAGACGAGTATGAAGGCGAGAAGGAGAAAGTTATGAAGCATCTTCTTGAAGCTTCCGACGACGAACTAGGGATACCTAACACTGACTTTGGCGGGAGTCATTATGAGATGATTAAGAATGAAACTAATCAAGATTACATTGATGAGTTTAGTTTAATAGATGATGGGTTTGGTAATGGGCTTTGGGAGCTTGAAGATGAAGCTGCTAACTATTACACGTTACTGCAGTCAGAACTGTTCATGTAGAAGTTCATAGGGGTAGAATAGGGAAATACGCAAGAAGATGGGTAAAAATGAAAAAGTAAAGACCAAATATGATGAAGAAAAAAATTGGAATATTTTATGGAATTATTCCTTTTTATTTCTGGGTTTCTTTTTTCATGTGGCTTGATAGGTGTTCTTTTTTATTTGTTTTAGCTACTATATTTATATTTCTTTCTTGAATTAGTTATTAAATTTCTAGTGGGACTACTGATAATGATACTATTTTGTTGTTTTGTCTTTAAATTTGTTTGTTAAGTTATTAAAAGACACAGACCCTACTATCAAAGAATTAGAGAACTGAACAAGAGTTGATCAAAAGAAAAAAAAAAGAGAACTGAACAAGAGTAAGAAATGCAAATCTAATTCAAGTGGCTTTACCGGTCCCATCCGAACAATTGTGTTGTCAGAATCAAATTTAAAGTTTTAAAATTCTATTCGCTTATTGAGACAAGCAAACATAGAGAAAAAAAAAAGTTTTAGAGAGAAGTTTCTCTTTCTAAAATCCTCTCTTTTGAGCTAAGCCTCTCTATCCTTTAGAGTCTTTGACTTTTAAAGAATTAGAGCTTTTGATTGGGATAAACTTTTCCCCACCTACGATCTAAAGTTTTTTAGGTCCTTTTTAACTTATCTGCTTAAAAACCCTTTCTTCATCGCTGGGTTTCCTCCTCTGTTCTTATCCTTCCTTGATAAACTCAAGAACTCATAGGCTACGGTTCATCCGGCCATGTCTTCAGCGTTGGATAAAGCTCTGTTAGCGATGACGATTGAGGAAGAAGATACTCCTTTCGATCTTCCAAACCTTCCTCAATATAGTTCCTGTCAAAATAACTCAATCAGTCTGATTGGAAGGATTCTCAATCCAGACTGTCAAAAGATATCGAATTTGATTCGAGAGATGCCGCGAAAATGGCAGAAATACGATCGTGTTCGTGGGATTGCGCTTTCTTCCGAGAGGTTTCAATTTATCTTCAAGCATGAACATGATCTGGTTGAGGTATATGAAAAAGGGGTTCACTCGTCTAATGATTGGACGATAGCAATGGAGCGTTGGATGGAAAAGCCACCTCCTGATTATCTCAATTTCGTTCATATCTGGGTAAGAATTCGAAATATTCCTGTCAATCATTATACGGCTGAAGCAATTGAGGCTCTTGGGGATCTGGTTGGTCATGTGGATGAGGTTGCTTTTGATCCATCAAAACCACAGAGTAATGATTATGTGAGAGTGAAGATCCTTTTCGATGTCTCTAAACCGCTGAGCAAAACAAAAGTGGTGAACTTACCAAGTGGAGGGCAAGCTATTATCTCTTATGAGTATGAAAGGATTCATAAAAGATGTTTTCACTGTCAACGTTTGACTCATGAGCAAACATCATGTCCCTTCAAGATTCGGTCCTTACAAAACAATCAAAATCAAAGACGCCCCCTGGAAAGAGTTATAAAAGATTCTGATCCTCTCTTTGGAGTCTTGGATGAAAGACAAGTCGGGATCAATCCGTCAACAGGAAGACCCAAGATAGCTAATGAAGTTCTTGAGGGCATGAGATTATATCTCCTTTCTTCTTCGGGCTCTGAAAGAATCATAAGAGAACACCGAGTCAAGTCCTCCTTAGCTGATATTGGAAACGACCTGAGAGCTCAAAAATCTTACCTTAGTTTGGAAACTCCTCCGAAGGTTACTTTTGATGTGGACAAAGGAAAAGGGCATGTATTCGGATTTGATAAAGTTTCTTCTCAACCTTCTGGTCATCATGACAATAAGCTTATGGCATCGGCTATCCAAGTTGGAAGAAACTTTTCCGAAAACTCAGCTGCCCATTTCTTCTCTGAAGGATCGGCACACAACTTTAACGGGGATCCAATGTTGGGTATGGAACTCTCTTCGGTTAACTCGGCTAAATCTGGAGAAGCAGGTTCATCAGGCTTGAGTATTGCTACTAAAACTGGTAAACCAAGAGGAAGACCGCCTAGAAACAAGAGACTGTCAAATGAAGCTCCTCTTAAGATCAATCAAAGCAGTAATACCAACACAACTGTCAAAAGAAAGGCTGAGGAAGAACCAAAGCGTGACTCTACGATGAAGCGAAAGCTAAATGAGGCGGTCCCAATGGAGGGACTGCCCAAGGATCAATGAGTCTACTGAGCTGGAATTGCCAGGGACTGGGACGGTCTCAGGACTTGGTGATTCCTCGTCTCAAGGAAATTAGGTCCACTTATTTCCCTGAGATTTTATTTTTGATGGAAACCTTACATAGTAGAGACGTTTTGGTTGATATACAGGAGTGGTTAGGGTACAGTCGTGTATATACTGTGGAACCGGTTGGTAGAAGTGGTGGTTTAGCGTTGTTCTGTAAGAAAAATGTTAAGGTCGACTTAAAGTTTGTTGATAAGAACCTTTTTGACTGCTGGGTGCAATTCGACTCTTTTAATTTTTACATGAGCTGTGTTTATGGTGATCCAGCGACTGTAAACCGTCCGAGAGTTTGGGAGCGTATTACAAGAATAGGAATACAAAGACAAGAGAGTTGGTGCATGTTGGGGGACTTTAATGATATATTACATAATGGCGAGAAAGTTGGAGGTCCCTCAAAGAAAGATTCCTCATTCATCCCGTTTGGTAATATGATAAGGGGTTGTCAAATGACTGAATTACCAAGTACTGGGAATGCATTAACATGGGGAGGGAAAAGAAATCAGATATATGTTCAATGTCAGCTCGATAGATGCTTCGGCAACAAAGAATGGAACCGAATGTTTCCAGTATCTAATCAGGTTTTCTTGGAAAAACGAGGCTCCGACCATAGGCCTGTTCTCGTAAGCTTGATATCCTCTCATGACTCTTACAGAGGACAATTCAAATTTGATAGAAGATTTCTACATCAACCAGAGATCAGGACTTCGGTTGCTCAGGCATGGCTAAATCCTCCTCGTTCACTTGGAACTTCTGTTTCACAGAGAATTCGCCACTGTCGCAAAGCTTTAAGTAAGTTAAAGAAGGTCAACAATCTCAACTCTAGGAGTAGGATTTTGGATATTCAGGAGAAATTGGAAAAGGAACAGTCTTCAAACTCTCCTAATATTTCTCATCTTCATCGTTTAAAATATGAGTTGATCAAGGCTTACAAGGATGAAGAATCTTACTGGAGTCAAAAATGTAAAGAAAGATGGGCGAAATCTGGTGATAAAAACACCAAGTTTTTTCATGCTTCAGTCAAGGCTAATAGGTCTAAAAAATGCATTGAGATGCTAACAGACGTTAATGGTAGAGAACAAAGATCAGAGGCTTCTAAAGGCATGGTAGCGGTGGATTTCTTCACTTCACTTTTTTCATCATCAAATCCTTCAGACTTCCTTCATCTTTTTCAAGACTTTCGTCCAAGAGTAACTCATGATATGAATTTAGAATTGATCAAGGAGGTTTCTGCAGCGGAAGTGAGAGAAGCAGTGTTCTCTATTAACCCATCAAAGGCCCCTGGAGCTGATGGTATGACAAGTCTTTTCTTTCAACAGTTCTGGGACATTATTGGAAATCAGGTTACTGATGAGGTCAGTAATTTCTTTCGCACTGGTTTTTTACCTCCTGAATGGAACTACACTCAGCTCTGTCTTATCCCAAAGAAAGGTGATTCCCCTCTAATGTCAGACTTGAGACCTATAAGCTTGTGCTCGGTTCTTTACAAAATAATTGCTAAGATTTTAGCTCAGAGACTGAAACCTCTTTTGCCCCTCATAGTTTCCCCGACGCAGTCTGCCTTTGTTTCAGAAAGATTAATCTCTGATAACATTATCATGGCTCACGAGGTGGTTCATAGTCTCTCGGCCCATCCCACTCTCTCAACACGATTCATGGCTATCAAGTCAGATATGTCCAAAGCCTTTGATCGTGTTGAATGGAAGTTTCTAAGAGCATTATTACAAGCTTTGGGGTTTCATCATCAATGGATTCATTGGATTATGGTTTGTGTATCTACTGTCACCTATTCTGTCTTGATCAATGATAGGCCGCATGGATACATCACTCCGCAGAGGGGTTTAAGACAGGGAGATCCCTTATCTCCCTTTCTCTTTGTACTCTGCACAGAGGCCTTAATTCACATGCTTAACCGTTCGTCTGACGCACAAAACTTAGCTGGAATAAGGTTCTCTGACTCTGGCCCTGCATTAAATCATCTCTTATTTGCAGATGACAGTCTCTTCATCTGCAAAGCCGATATCAGTCAGACTGAGGAGCTAAAGAAAATTCTAAGAGAGTATGGGGAAGCTACAGGACAACGAGTAAATCCTAGTAAGTCCTCTATTTCTTTTGGATCTAAAGTCAAGGATAGCTTAAAAGATGAGATTAAGAAGAGCTTAGGTATTGAAACTGAAGGAGGAATGAACTCTTATCTTGGTCTTCCTGAATGCTTCAAAGGTTCAAAAGTTGATATGCTATCTTACATTCATGAATCCCTAAAGAATAGAGTTTCGGGCTGGTTTGCTAGACTATTATCACAAGGGGGTAAAGACATTCTTATTAAAACAGTTGCCTTAGCCATGCCCATACATGCTATGTCTTGCTTTAGATTGCCTAAAACCACTTGTGAAGCTTTATCTTCGGCTGTTGCTAATTTTTGGTGGAGCTCATCTGAAAATAAAAGAAAGATCCACTGGGTTAGTTGGGATCGAATGTGCCTTCCAAAACAAGATGGTGGAATGGGTTTTAGAGATATCGAAGTGTTTAATCAAGCATTACTAGCTAAGCAAGCTTGGATGATTCTTCAGAACCCTGACACATTACTCTCTCGACTCCTGAAGAGTAAGTATTTTCCCAATGAGCATTTTCTGTCTGCTTCACTTACCTCAAGACCCTCGTTTGCTTGGAGAAGCATTCTTTATGGACGCGATCTTCTGACTAAGGAACTCTCTAAAGTTGTGGGAAATGGCTCATCGCTTAAGGTTTGGACAGATTCTTGGATCAGAGATGGTGATATGAGAAGACCCTTGATAAAGAATCCGATCATTGACATTGATCTTCGAGTTTGTGATCTTATAGATTTCCAGAAACGAGACTGGAATGAAGCAAAACTTCAGGATCTTTTCTACCCGGATGATATTGCCTCTATACTTCAAACAAGACCAGTGATATCAAAAGAAGATTTCTGGATATGGAGGCACAACAGAAGTGGAGAGTATTCAGTTAAGTCAGGATACTGGATGCAAAGCCATATTACAAATGATCATCTACATTTGGAAGCCTCTGCATTGCCTTCTTTGAATATCCTTAAAGAACAGATCTGGTCAATAAAAACAACTCCAAAGATCAAGACTTTTCTTTGGAAAGTTCTTTCTGAAGCCCTCCCTGTTGCAGACAGAATATTATCCAGAGGAATGAAAGTCGACTCAAGATGCCAGGCATGTGGAGCAGAAGGAGAAACCATAAATCATCTCCTATTTACTTGCGATGTGGCTCGTCAAATTTGGGCTCTATCATACTATCCAATGCCAAACTCCACGTTTGATTCGCGCTCCCTATATTCAAACTTTTATCATCTTCTTAAATCAAGTAAGTCTGCTGCACTATCTCCAGATATCACTAAAATGTTCCCTTGGATACTTTGGCACATCTGGAAAAGAAGAAATGCTTTGGTTTTTGAAGGCAAATGTCTCAGCCCTATTGATATAGTTAAAAAGATTAGAGAAGACACAGATCTCTGGTTTTTAGCTCAATCAATAGATGTTGAATGGGAGAGTTGTCATATAAAAGACTCCAAGCATAAAAGATGGATTCCTCCTCCACGTTTTTGGGTTAAATGCAATTTAGCTTATGCTTGGAATAAGCGTAAAAAACTTGTTGGGGTCTCATGGTTATTGAGAAACCATAAGGGGGAGGTTTTACTTCACAGTAGACATGCTATATCTCAGATAGCTAATCTTGATGATGCCAAACTTCAAGGTCTTTTATGGGCTATCAAATGTATGTCCACCCTCAAGATTCCAAAGGTCATCTTTGGAACGGAAGCAAATGAGTTGGTAGGTGCAGTTACAAGGCCTAAAGCCTGGCCTTCTTTTGCTTTCCAAGCCTCAGAGATCAAGTCAGCGTTATATAACATCCTCAGCTGGAAATTTCACTCTGAAAGCTCACATAATAACAAAGGTGCATCACTCATTGCGGAAAGCGCTTCTTTTGGTGGCTATGTACACTCTTATATGGCTACTGGGTTTCCTTTTTGGCTTAGAAGCACTTTAGACAAAGATCTTGTACCTAGTTGATATGTTAGTTTCAAGCTAGTCTTTTCCAAATCGACTCCTCATGGTTGAGGCATTTTTGGGATGATGTTTGTATCCTTTATCTTGCAGACTTTGTCACTTTGTTTATAAAATACAGTTGATAAAAAAAAAAAAGACAAGCAAACTAAAAATATATATAATTTTAAAATTTTTGTTGTTTGTTAAATTCTGTAAACAAAACCTATAGTTGTTTCTTTAATATCAAATTTGAAATATTTATATATAAAGTTGAGTTTAGTTTTTTCCTAAGTTGTTCACATAAACGGACACGTCACTAATTCAAGTTTTGGAAAGCTAACAAGTGTCTGCATCCAAAACAAAGTGTTTCATTAACCACGTTAATGATTAACAATTATTATTTTAATATTTTATCGATTTGTTTCATATTTTAAACCAGTCCAATTCGAGAACGAAAAAATAGTATTTTATAGTATTTATTAATTTATCGAATATTACTTTAAATAGTTTCTATTGTAAATCACAAATAATAAAAAAATTAAATATTCAATTCGTACCCACCTCTACTCGCTAGTATTATTAATCATTGTAGATTCAATTGAAAATGAAAAATGTATAAATTTACACTAATTCAATATATTATTTTAGGAAAAAATATTAATATTATTTTAAAAATGTATTTATGTTTTGATTAGAATCGATCTTTTGGTATACTATTCAAAATAAATATAAATTATATTATTTAACCTTTAAATATATATTTATTGATTTTCTACAAAACAGTTTAAATTATTTATTTTCGTTAAAAATCAAACATATATTTAATAAGACAATAACCTTTATTATCAATTTTGTTTATATTTAAGTCATAATAAATATTTATATTTTATATTTTTACTTTTTATATTTATATATATATATATATATATTTATATTTTTTGGGAATTTACTTGTTAATATAACACTAATTTTATCAGTGTATATGTATTTAAACCAAATATATATATATATATATATTTTTTTAATAAAAGCCCAACAAAAGTGAATGTTCCATACAAATATTTCACATAAATGTTTTCGGGCCTGGTTTTGGCTCTGATATATATATATATATACTTAAGTGTAAGTTTATAAAAAAATTATTTATTAAATTTATTAGATAGTTATTACAGTTTTTTTAAAAAAATATGATAAAATATTTTTATTTTATATTACATTTTCTTTTTAATTTTATAAAATTTATTATTATTTATCTAATGAATATTGAATACTACCTAATATCTACATATAGGTTTTAAATATGCATAAACTGAATATTCGTACGAGAGGAAATAATACATATTAGATTTCAAATATCTCCAAAGATCTAGATAATTATTTTATATCCACGCTTGGTATTTAGCGTGCGTCACTTGGTCACGTGTTTAGTTAGTATTTGGAATCTGAACACTGAATTGGCTGAAGCATCGAAAAAGATTGCCAAACTATAAAGATAAGCATTTTGCGAAAAGCAATTTGCCTCAATACTAAATTTAATATACTCTAAAATAGAAGGAAATAAGAAACAAATCAACAAATTGCTTGGGCTAACCTTCAAAACTTTATTACATGACTAAAATTCTAATAGCTGTGAATTAATTGTGAATATTTGAACAAAATTAATTATGAATATTTGAATTGATTAAATTTTATTGGTGGATAGTTATTGAAAAATATATTAAAAATAAATAATATATTAAATAATAAACATTTATTATATTCTTAATAAACGTAAAAACTCTAGAAAATTTTACTTTCAGGAACAAAGAAAGTAATAATATAGAGGCAAAACATTTATTGTTCGTCTACATATATAATATAGCGGTCCATTTTAATGTAAAGCATAATTTTTATTACAAAAATCATATTGCTAATACATTTATTTATTTTTTACAAAAATATAACACATTTTATACACGAATATATATTTATATTAGCATACGTCTATATAGTCAAAAGATAAAATAATATTATCATATTCCTCAAACAAAAGCTTTTTCACAAGAATCATATTGCTATATATTACATTTATAATTTTATATAGTCAAAAATTTTCCAAACGCCGATCGTGACAATAATGATTTGAGACAGTAGGATTATGCTAGCTTGATTAGCAACACTATGTTTATTTACTTATTTCGGTTTAAACTCGGAATATTATTACAACACTGATCAATTTTTTCTTTCTTTTAAGTTTGGAGCTATGTGATCACAAGAAAAATATAACAACAAAAGAATCGCATCATGTCCGTCATCCTCAATTGTTAAAAGAAAATGTTTTCTAGTTGTAATTTATTTTTATTTTCATTATAAAACAAAAAGAATAACTCCAAAAATAGAGTCATGACTTTACTCGTTGCTTTGTTTTTATTTTAAAAGGGAGTAAAATCAAAATATTTAATTTTCATAATATTCTTTCTGTTTTTTTTCTTCTAAATGTCATTTTAATATTTTTATTACAAAAAATATCATTTTAGAATTTTAACGTAAATTATATTTGTTTTAGTTTAATATTAATTGCAAATTGAATTGATTTTGCATTGATTTTTTTTAATAATTCTTTTTTTTTTAATAATTCTATTATTTCAAGAGAAATTGCACCCAATAACTCAACAAAAAACCAAAATTAACAAACTAACCAAAATCATCTTCTCTTTCTTCTTTTCTATTCCTATCTCTCTCTAGCCTCTCTCTAAAAAAACTAATTTTGATTTTTGTTTTGGTTATTTCACAAATAACCCCTTATTTCAAACACTATTTTTTAAATAAGTATAATTAATTAAAAAAACACAAATTTATTTCAATCATTCTTTATTCTATGTGAAAATATTAAAAAGACGCTTTTTAAAAAATGGAAGGAGTACATAAAAGATCAAGATACTTTTTTTGATTTTGTTACCTCTTCTTGTTCAAAAATATAATATTTGGTGACACAATATAAATAAGTAAAGAAATAATCTGAATAGAGGAAACGATAAATGGCAATAAAAAATATTTTTCAAAAATAATTGAAATGATCTTCTTATATACTATTCCCTCTGTCTTAAAAGATCTATGTTAGAATCTTCACACTTTTTAATAAAACATATTAAAACTTATTTACAGATGCATAGTTTTATATAATTTTATATTTTTTATATTTTTAAACTAATAAAATTTTAAAAAATACAATTAATGTTCATTACTAGTTGATAAAAATTATATTGGAAATATAAAATATGTATCTTTTTAAAACAATTTCTTTTTACTAGAATATAGATTTTTTAGGAACGGAGAGAGTATATTTTATTAAGTTGATGTAATAACTATAAAAAAAATTAATAGAATAAACTTTCTAACTAAATGTAATAGCATTTGACTAAAATTCTAAATAATTAAAGAATAATATTATATTTTTTTTTTTACGACAAAAGGCTAAGAAACTAAGAAGATTTCTGATTCGAGAGCCACCTCGGAGGAACTGAGTCAACATAAACCATAGCAGATGGCGAAGTTCTAGCACCTCGTGCCAGCTTGTCCGCCAGAGTATTTTGCGCCCTTGGTATATGCTGGATAGTAAAGTTGAGAAAGAATTCCTTACATCGCAGAAACTCCTCCATGTGTGTAGTGAACGCCGGCCATTCTGTCGGTGTAGACACCATCTTCACCAATTGAGAACAGTCTGTTGCAAACACCACCTCTGAGATTTATAGGGTCTTCATGCACTCCATCGCCCATATCAACGCTTCACATTCAGCATGTAAAGGTGATAGACTCCTGCGAATAGACATTGCACCCATCATAATATCATTTGATCCATCTTTTCTGTAGACCCATCCCTGCCCTGTATAAAGATCATGTTCCTTCCATGCTCCATCTATATAACACTTATTAACTCCACGTGGAAAATGGGTCTCTGCAATATGTATTTAAATACATACTTTCATTTAGTTATCTATTTGATCAAAGCCGACGATTTTGAAAAGTTTTGAGATCTAAATCAAAGAAGAAGATATCAACTTGACTTTGGCTTTCAAGATGCCGTTTATGACTTTATGTGATAACAAATAAATATTTAATATGCTGAAGCAGCCAAGCAGGCTTCACAGATGTATATAGCGTTTTTATTTTTTACTTTTACACGGTTACGCAACGGAAGTATGATATATTTGTTAAAATACCAACACAACGTTTGTGTTATTTTCTCTAAAAGCAACGAGATAAATGAACAAACTTATTTACAAATTTCTTTTTCTTTTATAATTTTTTTTACATACTTTCATTTCATCTGATTGTGAGCATACATAGTCTCTATATTATTTGTTAAATTTGAAATCGACCTAACTGATAAGAGCATGATATTGATTTAAGACTTGAGATTTTTTTTTTTGTATTAAGAACGGACTTCGGCGAATGAATATAATTGTTTTATTATGTTATAGCTAATCAAGTTAAAGGTTACATATATACCATCCAGATTCCAGAGCAATCAAGCCAAATCATTGATTGGATCTCTATAGATCTCTCATGGTTCTATTCTCTCTCAACAAAAAAACTTGCATCTAGGATATGATAGATGCTAATACTCATCATGATATCCAGAATCGTCTTCGATTGAAAAATCAAAGGAACCTAGCTCTGGTACCAACTAATGTAGCGGAAGCTTCTAGGGATAGAATTAGATCCGCTGATTCTAAAAATATCTGGAAACTAGAATTTGTGAATATTCTTTACAGTTCTTAATCAAATTAAAAGCTTTTTAGGATTTGAAAATACTCTTCTCAGTGGTTTATAAAAAATTCTTTAAAAAAACTCATTTATTAATCAAATCATAATTTGAATACAAACTTAAGTCTAAACAGTTATATATAAAATAGCCATAAAATCCTAAAACAATACATGTAATTATCCTAATAATAAATAAAACATTAAATAGTTTTGTTGATTTCAAAGGCCTTCCAAATCATTTTGCACATATATGCAATCAAAGAAGGTATGCTTTTCTGTTCGATCCCTCTAGAAATATCTTGGCATTTTGCATCCTTTGTTACATGTCTCTTTAAATTGCTTCATGTTGCTAACAACCTTTAAATTCATTATCCAAAGAAAATGCTTAAGTTTCAGTGGTACACTTTTCCAACATTTAAGTTTCAATGTTGCATTCCAAATACTTTTTTCATTCCTCCTTCACAATGTATTCTTAAGAAATCTCTCATCCTTATTATAACGTCAGAATTCACCTTACTTCCAAACGTTATTGGATTCGGGATTAAAATAGCACTTTTTCCATTTGTAAATAGAAGAAGATTGGAATCGACTATTTACTAAATACAATATTTTCTAAATTGAAGACGCTTGTGTAATTTGAAGAAATTATTCAAGTGGGTTTTGCTTTTAGGAAACTAGTCATAATTGAAATGTAAAAGTAGAATTTGGTTTTAGCAACAAATTATTTTGTTTTACATAAAACCCTTATAACGAAAAAATAGATATGTATTTTTTGTAAGGTAACTATGTTAAAACGTTTACAGATTTGTAGAGGTCGTTTGCTTATCAAGTCCAAAAACGAGTATTGTTAGCCCAAAAAGTCTACCAGCACACATGGGCGGAGAACGATATACATACATTCCTCTTTCTTCTTTGCACACAAAAAAAGTTTTGTCCCCCTTCACTGTTGGATACTACTCTTTATTCTTATATATTCAGTGGAATCCAGTTCTTTAACCCCACTGAGTCCAAGTTCAGACATATCCTGCTTCGCCATCAAGTTTCTGCATACATCCAACGTTGGTCAATAAACTTTTTCTATAACCTTAAACCCATGATCCCAAGACTTGGAGAGAACTATGATGGTCAAATGGAACTCACTTGGCCACTCGACACTGGAGATATTTTTTCGAGAGATGTCTACATTGCTCAGCTTTGTTAGCTGAAGACTTGAGACAGCCAATATATTCTTTCTTCTCCTGAAAAACAATGGTTCCAGCCGAAAGATAATCAAACATCTAACACCGAGACAAAGAAGAGAGAACCGTTGTTGAGGCAGTGTACCGTATCACATTCGTGTAAGTGATCCGAAGGGAAGATGCCCTTTTCTGGTGGGATAGGTCTCAGTCCTCTGTTTCCTCCAAATGCTCCACCTTCCCACACAAGAAAAGAAATTCATTAGGGACCGGTAACGAGTGAAAAAACCTATTTTCTGAAAATTGATTATGTCTTATGGGACCAATAAGATATAACAGTTTTTTGTGGGTTTTACTAAAAAGGCATTTCAAGTATAAGCAAACTCAACACATTCAATATAAAACCATAGATTATTTTAAAGACTGATCAAATAGATACAATTTAGTGTTGACAGTTACCTAAAACCAGAACTTTGTCCCATTTGAAGCGGACTTAGCCTCACATTACAGAGAAAATCGAAACAAGTAGAAATATAAAGAGGAGGAGAAGAGAAGAAAACGTACCTGTACTCATATTGATACCTGAGATTAGCCTCTCGATCGGTGTTAGTATTCAATTCAGCTTTATGTGAGAGGTTTGACGCTGAAAAGTCAAGAGAAGGAGCTTCAATATCTCCAAAGTTGATTTCTCGGTTGTGTTACTTAGTCCATTTATGGAACACAGTTACTTTCAGTCCAAGTTTTAGAACATATTCAGGTTTCATTCACAAACCAGACAATAATTTGTCTACCTAATTATTAAATTGATCTAAACACCATCTGACCACTTACAAGAAGTAGCATTAAAAATGAACTCGACCTTTCCAAATATTATAATATATCCTTTGGTTGGCGATCGTCAGTTCAGGGTAGGAATTTTTACATACATTATGATTGATAAGCATTGTTAAGAATATCAACTTTTTTTAACAGATAAACCAACATCCAATTAGCTCATCATCTCAGACATTTTTTTTAACACCTAATCTTACATTACACATGAGAAACAAGAAGAGCAAAAAGTTGACTAACATACACAACTACTTCAACAACTTCGGTCAGACATTTTGTCGAACATCTAATCTACATTACGTGTTTGGTATATTCTTTGAAACCAGAAACTAATTAATTACATTCGCCAAAAGTGCATAAGGTGCCCATGAGCAAATGACCCATTAACACTAAACCCATTAGGGTAATGAGTTGTAGCTTATGACCGCAACCAAAGAGTTTGTAATTTGGAAACTCAAATCACTCCTATCACTAATCATCGCGTTGCTGAGGATTTGATATAAACCAAAAGAACCAAACAAATATATAACGGTGATGAAAAGAGAAGCAAAAGTAGATAAACTAGAGGCTGAGATATTGATACTAAAAACATTTGTCCAAGAAAAATGTAGTCATACGATGAACCATGTTTTCAACTGTAACAACAAAAACAAAACAAAAAACTGCAAATACTAAATTCTCAGTTCGACAACAACAAATCATCTTCATTCTTAATCGCTGGTGGCTGATATGAAGGCACTTCCAGGCTGACGGTTAGCCAACGGACCATGGTTCGACAGAAACTGCAACACAAAAAAAAAACACAATAAAAAAATCAGAATCAATTAACCATACAAGTCTTCTCAAGTAGTGAAGAAATCAAACAAAAGACAAACCTTAGCATTGACACCATCCGGAACAACCCTCTTGGACTGTCTCAACCTAGTGTAATCCGCACGGTTGAACTTGGTGAAACCCCTGAAACAATCAAACGTATCACCAATTAACAGAACTGCTCAACCACAAAACAGACTAAAGGGCTTTCGGTTGCCGCAGGGGCAGCAGCGTCAACATTCTGCGTCAACTCTTGTTCGTTTCGTTGACGCAGTGTGTCTGACGCCGCGTACGAATGCCGCGTCCTGCAACTGACACCGATAAAACATGCAGTTGCAATATAATATGTAGCAGCGTCAGCGTCTGCGAAACGAACAACAACTGTCTTCATTGACGCTGCCGCCGCCGCTGACGCCGAAACCTGCGGCAACCAAATGAACAGGACTTAACATACCATTTCCTGCTGACAATGATCTTCTGACGCCCCGGGAACTTAAACTTCGCCCTCCGAAGCGCCTCCTGAGCATGAGCCCCATGGTTATCCTTACACCTCACAGACAAAAGCACCTGCCCAATCGCAACCCTCGCGCAAGTCCCCAAGGCCTTACCAAACGCACCTCTCATACCAGTCTGGAGCCTATCAGCCCCGGCGCACGAGAGCATCTTGTTGATCCTCAGGACATGGAAAGGGTGAACCCTAATCCTCAAATGGAAGGCGTCTTTTCCGGCGGATTTGACCATGTACTTGTTGCAGGCGATACGAGCAGCCTCGAGGGCTTCGCTGGAGACGTTCTCCTTCTCCCAGGAGACGAGGTGGACGCAGAAAGGGAACTCGTCGACTCCTTTCTTCTTCATGCCGACGTCGTAGATGCGGATCTTGGGGTCGGGGACACCGCGGCAGTAGCGGGACTTCGGGTAGGGCTTCCCCTTGATCTGACGGTAGCATCTCGCTGGTCCTAAATAGATTTGATTTGATTCAATCAATGACAGCAAATCAAAATCTCAAACTAACTAATCAGAGCCTAGCGAGTTCATATGAGATACGAATGGTTCGATGAATCGATTTAAGCTAAGTTGGGATTGAGATAAGACTTACTTCGTCCCATGGTGTTGGATTCGTTCGGCGATTGTGTGGTGCAAAACCCTAGAATTTGGAAATGGGACGCGTAATGTTGTTTTTATAGGTGGTCTGAATTTAGTAGTATACGTCACTGCTTAGCTAGGCCCATTGGACTTTTTGATGTCCAGGCCTTAATCTTTGACTTGACTTTCATAGTTTAATGTGTGTACCACACGGTTTTTTTTCGTCTAATGTTTTATTTTAATTTGTGGTCAGAGAAGAAAAACAAAACATTATTTTTTCACAAAATTGTATCAGAATTGTTTTGTTTACCGACTCTGATTATAGATACTCTCTAAGATTTCTCTTTTACCTATTACTATGATTTAATTTGGCTACGCCCGGGTTATTTTCTATGAAAATGTTGAACCAGAATATCATATTAGATTTAGGTGTTGATTGTTTGAACGCAAAAAAGTGTGTTGGTAATCAATATTTTTGTTTGAGATGGAAGGATTGTGTGTTATAATATGTCTGAAAATTTGTGTATATCGAGTTTACGCAAATGTTTAAAAGCCAAAAAAACTGTAAGTAAAGTAGATAAGGGAGGAAGCAGATTAAGTCTTTCGCAGATCAGAAGTTTTTTTGAGGGTCATGAGAAAGAAAAGACCTGAAATTGGATAAGAATAGTTAGTCAGCATAAGTTTAGTTGAATATAGTAGTATTGCTATTTATATTAAAAGTTTTGTACCTGGCTTAGGTGGGGTAAACCTATGTGTAAGTCTCTTCTTTATTGGCTTGTATCATCGCTTGGTCGATATATTTTCGAGATTGTTAATCTGTGAATATAATATTTTATCAGATTTCTGAAAAAGATGAGAGGAAAAAAATAATTTATTTAAAATTACTTGTCTCGGGATGAAGGCCTTTGAATATTTCTTTGTAGACTATATTCTTCACTTTCAGCTGGTGGGGATCTTCAGTTTTGATGATCGTTAATCCTGCTTTGCTTGTGACACGGGAGAGGACCACGTAAAGTTGACCATGAGAGAAGACTGGTTGAGGCAGATATAAGATGACCTCTTTTAAACTCTGGCCTTGGCTTTTGTTGATTGTCATTGCGTAGCACAATCTGATAGAAAATTGCCACCGACGTAATGTGAACGGTAATTTTGTTTCATCATACAAAAACACAATTCTTGGGATCAAGACCTCTTCTCCAATGTGGGATCCAGTGATGATCTCGGCCTTCAGAACGCGTTCACCAACGTGGGTTAGGATCATCCGCGTACCATTGCATAATCCCTTTTTCTGATTTATGTTTCTGAGAAGCATAACTGGGGCACCAACTTTCAGAGTAAGTTTGTGCGAAGGCAAACCCGAGAATTCCAATGAGTTAAGATACTCAATGGAGTATAGTCTATCATTTTGATCTGATGTAGTATCTGATAACTCAAAGCTGTCTGAGCTGTAGTAATCTCTTGATACCCCGTCGGTCCGTGAGATGGTGTAAGCATTGATTTCATCAACGGTTTTGTTACGGGGTGTGAGGATAGCTTTATCGGTGTAGGAAGTCTTGGAATTCATCGGGCTGCTGATTTGTCCATATGCGGCATCAACAACTTCTTTCAATGGGTCAACAAAACTCTGACAAATCAATGATTCATCGATATCTATGAATTGGTCATGGTACCCATCCTCCTCATATTCTTGTTCTGCTTCTAGACGACCTTCCCCGACTCTGAGAAGCCATTCAGAAAACTCTTTCTCATCCTGATTTACTCGCATATTTGTTTTCAAAGAGAACTTCTGGCAGCTATTCCATATATATGAATGGCTTATCGAAGCTAATACAGTATCAGCTCTTCCACCTTGCGGAATGACTGGTAGGATCTGTCTGAAATCACCACCTAACATAACTGTTTTGCCGCCAAAAGGCTGATTCTTTGCGGGTGGATTTTTGATAGACATTATGTCCTTCAACGACTTGTCTAATGCTTCGAAAGCATGTTTGTGTGTCATAGGTGCCTCATCCCAAATTATGAGGTCCGTTTCCTCAATTAGTTCAGAAAGCATTGTACCTGGTTTGATGTTGCAAAGCTTATCTTCGTCGAGCTTCAATGGAATATTGAAGCGAGAATGAGCTGTTCTCCCGTTTGGTAGTAGCAATGCGGCTATTCCCGAAGAAGCAACTGGTAGAACTATCACAATTTGTACTGCTTGTCATGTCTTAGTGTTTCCTCCGCAACATCGTAATCTATTTCTTGGTTTCACAAACTGTTCCCCAATTCCTGGAGCAAAACAGGGTTGATCTTCGGCATATCTTTAATATCGTTTAAGGAGCGATCTTGCATGTGCATCAACTTTTTAACTTCTATCAATGTGTATTGCTCCAGGGTATTATCGTCCAGTTCCAGATTCGCGTGGCCTAAGATCCTTTGCCTCTTGTGAAGTATGTCCTCGCTCATTGATTTCCATGAGTGTTCCCATATTCCTTTAGGGCTTGCGACGAAGCAGTTGTTTAGGAATGTGACGAACAAATCACGAAGCTGGTATGGGCTGGCCGTTCCAGCACCCTCCGACATACTCTCGAGCCATTCAACATCATTGTCCAAAAGGCCTCGTGCGTGGCAAACTGATTTGAAGTCCGGGTATTTCACGTCGTTGTATGTTTTTAGCTCGTCGTAACTTCTAGGACCCTTAATCTTATTAATGAGGACCCTCAGGTAGTATCGATCGCCTGCTGAAGGATGGACAGCTACGACTTGGCCAATAAATTTTGATAAAGAATAATTATTATTGAAATTTTATTATTTTCTGTTTTTTCCTTGTTTGTTCCTAATGTTTCGGTGATAGTTACCGGTTAGAGTGTTTCAAAAAAAAAAGTTACTGGTCAGAAACTTAGTGAAAATGGGTGAAATGTTTTAGTGAAGGTAACTTATTTGTTAGTGATAGTTTTTGTTTCATGAAATCTATAAATGTTTTGGGTTATATTAAAGATAATAATAGCAGAATGTAAAATGATTATAGTGTTCATAAATTAGAAATAAAATACATCTAATTATGAGAGTTAATGGTGTTATTATTCAATTCAAAGAGAAATGAGTAAGAAGCTTTCAAGTTCTGTAGTTTGTAATTTTATAAAAACTATGTGATCTCTTAGGCTACACCTATTTTTTAATTCATAAATTATGTATATTTTTTGGGGGCAACATTATTCTTTATTCATAAATTATGTATGTATATTTATTCAAATTATGGTTTTGGTTTTTTTATTAGATTGTAAAGATTTTTGGTTGGTTTACCGAGATTTTTTAATTTGCGCACAGTATTGTACTTCTCTTTTATAAAGAATTTATCTCTGTCTCTGTTTCCATCATTCTCCTCTACCTCGAAAGGTTCATCTTCTTCCTCCAACGAATACCTTTTTAACTAATGTTCGTTTCTAGTAGGTAACCAAACTAACTAAATCTAATGTCCATGTTTTTCAATGAAGTCACGTCTTTTTTTTCTGACAACCAATGAAGTTTAGCATAATATATAAAAAGGCTCGATGCTGAGAAGAGCGGTTGCATGTAAGATCATATGATTTAAATAACCTTAGCATTTTTATCAAAGACATCCCGATGCATTTTGTAGCGGATACTGGTGCAGCCCAAAACTGAGATTTAGCAATAATTATTATTGGTTTTAGAACGACACACTTTGACCGTTGAGGAAGACCAACCTCAACCTTGTTTCTTTCTACTTATATCAAGGCCAATCTTAGTCTCGGAATCATTTTGACTTCCAACTGTTGCTGCTTCTTGGAGCTTCAATTCAACATATTTCATTAAGGTGCATTATAATAAATTGTCTCAATCACATCGAAACTTTAGACAAAATACACTACATTTACTAAACGATTACTACAACGGCATGATAATGTTGATTCTATAAACCCCCTGAGCAAGTGAAATGATCTTGATTTTCCATACATTTTTTGTTATCTGAATCAAATCAATGTCTTAAGATATGGGATGCCTTACCATTATGGAAGGCAGAAGAAAATGTGGAAGAAGCTTCTAAAGCCTAAGATGAAGCATGTGTGCAACGTCGAAGAGAAATAATGCTCTTTCTCGTTTCCTTTCTTGTTGCCGTAAATTATCCAAGGTACCAAAAAAGGGAAGTTCATAAAATGTTTTATAATTTTCCGGAAGCTATAAACTCAGTTGGTCAAGGAGAGATCACCTTGTGTTGAAATATTGATGTTGATGTGTTTGGTGAAGGAAGTAATATCATGTTTTAGTATATCCTATATGTCTGATGCGTAATCTGGATCTTCAAACAAAGAGGCCACAACTGAATAACCTGCTATAACTGAGAGATAGTGAGTAAGACATGGTGCAATACTACTAAAATATGTTAATAACCAGAACTCAAATTAAGGCTTGCTCTCACTACCTGTTGAGGGATGTACCATTCTAGCTGCAACACCAAAGGGCAAGATTCTTTTGTTTAGTGTGTGGCAAGGAACCACCGACTGGGATATATGACCATCCATGTAGTTTATTCGAGAATTAACAATGACCTTTGACCAACATAACTTTATCATTATTGTTCAACAAAGTCAATCTCAAAAAAAAAATATTTCATTGTATAGATTTACCTCTTTGATAGTCTTTATACCAAGTGTATCTAATCTTAACATGAGCTTCTTTTTTAGCAAATCAAAGGACATGACATCTTTTGAGGCCAGGCATGTCTCCTGCAAGTGAATCACATGAAGTGATTCCAGCTAAACAGAGCCAAACTGTTTGTGATACAATTATTAATAGCAGGGGAGAAGAGACAATAGAGAGAACCTCACAGAATGCTCTTGTCTTAGTCACCGGAATGGCGTACAGAAACTTCGAAGACTCAGCTACTAAGCTTCGAACTTTCTTCTTCGTATAATCTCTGTCCATGAAAACCATGTGCGCTGGCTTAAACCAAAAACTGAGATTTTATCACATTATTAGAAAATTCAGAAGAAAATCAAAAGTTTTACCATGTGGTATGTTCATGCTTTTCGCTCCCTTTACCTTTCGTTGTTGCTATTAAAAGGGAAAAATCTGAAATCAATCTCTAGATTGCAGACAGTACCCAATCAAAACTCTAAAGAGATGAAAGTATAAGAGAAACTTAATTTTAACCTTTTCAAAAGTATCGGATCGAAATTGAACTCGACCGAGTATAGCTTCGCCGGAGACGCTTCTCAGCCACGTAGGTCAGCCGGCGGAAACCTGCTGGAGGATAAGTCTTAACTCTGGAAGGAGTCATCAGCTTATGTATGGAGGTAGTGGAAGACAACACTGATTCATGACGATAATTAATTTTGATCCGTCTGGATTTGAGGCCATGGCTTCGACGGGCACAAAAAAAACTAAAATTGCAAGAGGAGTAAACAACATAGCAGGCTTGTCTACAAAAGGATTCATATAAGAGGAGGAGACATAAAAGGGAGGTGGAAGGATAGCATCGCTCATCAAGATAAGAGTAAAGATCTGGATTGAATTATTGAGAGTAAATCGCAATAACTCCATAAGAAATGGTGATTTGCAGAAACGGCAACGACGATGGTGAAGTGGAAGAGCAGAAAAGGTAATATGATATCGTCAGTATTTGGGCTGATTTAAATTGGCCAGGAAAAATTATTAGAAGCCCATAATGAGTACTCTCGCACAAGTTATATCACGTTAAAGCAGTTATGACATGGCGAATTAAACTTCTATGATTGGCTAATTTTTTTATCCTAGGTGGACAGGTTGAGAGTTGAGTATATCTTCCTTTTAGTATAGGATAGATTTCGTTTTTTGCATCGTTGAGACGGTCGACAGTGTGAGCTCCCATAACTACCTTCGGTCCAGTCTTAGTTTTCTTTTGTTGTTCTCCTTTTGCATGTTTAAAGTTTCTCTGTTTGTTGATCTAGATGGACGTATCATTTTGTCGGAGACGGGTTTGATCGGTGATGGCTTTCTATGATATGGTGGTCATTTGTTCAGGTTTTTTCTTTATCTCTTGATTTTTTTTTCTGGTGGGTTCAAAAGGTTCTTTCTATCTTTATCGGCTTAATAGATTTGCTTTAATTCTATTATGAATTTTGCTTTATCGATATGTTCTTTTGTTGTTCTCCTTTGCATGTGTAAAGTTTCTCTGTTCTTACTTCTTATCGATATGTTCTTGTTAATTCTATTAGTAATATTTTATTTTTTATTTTTAATCAAAGATTTAATTTAATCACAAGTACAATCAGCAAGTTCTGCAAGTCTAATCTTCTGTAAAATTGAATTACATTTGACTTATCAAACGTTATCTTTGCTATATCACTTAAGAAAGTTTTCAATTAATAAAAAGATAGTATGTAACCACAAATATATCTTATGATTTTTTAAAAAAGTGATTAGATTTTTGATCCGTAATTCAAAAATACGAGACTAATTTTAATTCTAAAAAGTAGTGAATCAAAGTTATAAATTTATAATCATTTTGGACTTTATGTATTGCGTTACGGCAGCAAATCTTCTCTTATTACTAAAATTAGGCCTGTTACTAAAACCCACAGGGACTTTAAAACTAAAATGGGCCTGATGGAAGAGAGATCACTAGGGTTTTCAGCCGTACATCCATCTGCTATTGCTTGCTGCAAAAGTCTCACATATATAAAAGATCGCGGCCACTAACATCTATATTAGGTTTTCATCTTTAAATACATTGCATATTTGTTTCTTGCTTAAAGCACTCCTTGCTGTTAATCTTCTCCTCTATCTTCAAACATGGGGTAACGTTTTCCTTTAATAATTCGGTTTTTGTTTTCTGATTTTAATTGAGTTATATAAGCAATGCGTGTTTGTTTCTAGAGATGTATGATATTCGTCGGTTATATAATACCTACGGTAGATGCAAAAGGACAATAGCCAATCTTGAGATAATAGTGTGTTACTATACAACACTCGTAGTAGATGACTGGATATTTGAGGTTTTCTATTCTCTAAACCTGGTGATGATGTCTTCCAGAAAGACAAGGGGTATGGGATCTGCGCGTGTCCAAAAAACGCGGCGAAAGACACAGAGGTGGTCAGACAAGAGCTACAAGAAGTCTCACCTAGGAAATGAATGGAACAAGCCTTTTGCTGGTTCTTCTCATGCAAAAGGAATCGTCCTTGAGTTAATGTAAGCCCTATATAGAAAGGAGATAGTGTTGGCTTCTTTAGTTTTAGTGTGGACATTGGTGTTTGATGAGTGAATTTCTGTTCGATTATGCAGAGGAGTCGAGGCTAAGCAGCCTAACTCTGCCATCCGAAAGTGTGCTAGAATACAGCTTATCAAGAACGGAAAGAAGGTTGTCGCTTTTGTCCCCAACGATGGTTGTTTGAACCTCCTTGAACCAAATGTAAGTTGAATAAAAAAAAAACATTTGTAACAAATGATCAGTTTGTGAAAGGTTGAATCATCTTCTGTGTTATGTTGTTTGCAGGACGAGGTTTTGATCTCTGGATTTGGTCGCAAGGGTCATGCCGTGGGAGATATTCCTGGAGTTAGGAACAAGGTCGTCAAGGTTTCTGGTGTTTCACTCTCGGCTCTCTACAAGGGAAAGAAGGAGAAGCCAAGGTCTTAAACAAAGCTTATTCAAGGTTTTGATGTCATAAGCACATTTCGTTAGTTCAGTTAAAAGAACTCTTGTGTTTTTAAAACTCTATGAGTTTTTGAGTTTACCTTATAATATGTTCATTGGTTTTTCTTGAATCAGTTTTGCCTTCTTAATTAAACATCCAAATAGTATCCACTTTGAATCCTTAAGGACCTTGAATCATATTCATTATATATCTTTTGTAATCACAAAACTGATTAAAATACAATTTAATTGACATCTGAACGAAATGGTGTAAAGAAGAACAATGAGTAAAAAAATTCTATATAAATGGTGTAAAATTTTAAAATGAAATTTACTTGTATAAAACTAAAATATTTATAGTATTTATATAAAACAATTATTTGTTTCTGTCACTTGCTAATTTTATATATGAGTATGTGTGGTATTATTTTAAAATTGCCAACATACCAATTCCCATGCTCGTTGATATATCTTAATTATATACACCATTTCGTTATACGTTCATTTTCTGTATACCCATGCATGGTAAGACCGTATATATACGTAATAATTAAACTACTCTATTGACATAGGCTGACCCAAGATGCAGCTATATGGTATTTACGTATTTTACATATACTTCTATTTATCCTGCATAATGATAATATACGGGTTAATTTGCATCATCATTCATGTATTTATGTATCCACTATAGACAGATAAACATGATCTATATTTTCATTAACTTGTTAACGAAAAACCTTTAGAATAAACTTTGTTTTAGCAAACATTGCTCTCAATATTAATTTGTTGGATAAACTTTTCAGCAGATAACGAAGTATTCTTGGTGCTTTTTTGGGTGCCCGAAACTTCAGAATCTTTGACATATAAATACATTTCCATGAAAGTGAAAATAACTCCAGGGCCTCATGCAGTGTCGCTTGCTACTGAGTAGCAGTTGAATTTTTTTTCTGTTTTATCAGTTCTCTGTTTTCAATCGGGCTCTCACTATGTTTTTAACATTTTTGTCATCGTGATTGCCTGTCAGCCTTAACACTTTGTAACACACAACCTGCCCATTCAAGTAATGCAATTCATATTCTTAGCAAAAAAAAAAGTGAAAATAACCGTTGATGTGAATATTGTGAGTCTTCAAAACCAGACTTGCGTTCTTCTGGCCATATGGTCTATAAAGAGTTTTAAACTTTTGTCTTCCTGTATCTTAGGCTCAAGATTAATTCCTTCTTTAAAATGTTGCAAAATGCTATAAAATGAATAAATAAAACGTATCCCATGCGCTGCTCATAGAAGATCTACTGGCATTGATGGCATCATATCTAAATACATCCCCTCGTCAACACACTTGTAACTAATAACCAAAACAATCACATTTTAAAGAGTGGAATTATATGACTTTCTACTATATATCAACAGTATCTTGGTATAGATACCATCAAAGATCAATAGACCAGTCAATATTGAGCATATCAAGATTTGATCAACCCCGAAAATATATATAGTAGATTAAATAGATATAGAACAAGAATCATTATGCATATGTGCCTCTTTGAGACAATACGTGGTCGAAGGAATCAAACCATGAACAAAGAAAATGGAGTATATCTCATAATTTGGCGTGAGAATTTTTTTATTGATTAACAGTACTTATACATATATAAAACAATTGCTCAAAAACCCTAATCAAGTATTATGTCTCATTAGAAAACTCTTCACACTCAAGAGTGTAGAGAAAAAGTTTCACAAGAAAAATACTAGGCCACAAACTCTAAAAAAAAAGCAATTTTCACAAGAAAAATACACAATCACGTTCGTACGTACTATTACATTAATCAAAAGATGACTGAAAGTGAAACCCCTTCAGAATTTAAAACCAATCAAACAAAAGAAAAAACAAAATAAGAATAAATCTCACAGATATACTGTTTGTGTGTGTTTTATTGTCTAGGAATGATGACTTGTGCTTCCATCTTCTTGATGGCTGTGATGATGATCTCCGTCGCGGTTTTGCTGATTCGCCGTCTCCTGAACCGGCCGGTAAGCAGCGTTCAACGCCGCTAAAACTCCATAATGGTTATGTTCTCCTCCTCCACCTCCACCTCCACCTCCTCCTCCGTAACCAGACGCCAAAGGCTGTCCAGAAAACAAAGCAATGGGAGCTGCAAAATTCATGAGATGCACTCCTGCTCCTCCTCCACCCCCACCACCGTTCGTGTTGTAAACGTCAGCGGAATGATGAGGATTGATATTAAAAGCCCATAGATTCTGCGTATTATCACCACTGCTCCAAAACGGCGCCGTAGCAGGAGTCTGACTCGTAGGTAAAGATCCAGCCGTTGATTGTACTAAATAGTTACCCATTTGGCTGTGATCTAAGAGCTGCGAAGAAGAAGAAGAATGTGACTCGTTCTTCGGACGCACTTGATGATGATGAGCCATCGTAGGCGAATGGAAGTAATAGCTGCTCGGAGTTGTACGAAGGTGAGCAGCAGAGAGAGAAGATCTTGAGCTACGAAGTGAGATATTAAGAGAAGTGAAGTTAGCCGGTATGGTTCCAGTCCCTGTAGCGGCTATAACCGCCGGTTCAGCTTGCTGTAGAAGCCACTCGATGGTCTCGCCGTCGGATTTATGACCTAGCTCACGTGTGAGCTGAAAGACACGTGCGGCGCACATGGCCGGCATACGGATCCTACGGCCTCGGCCTTCTACTTTGGTGTGTCTGTCCTTTGTTGAGGTTCGCTTAGGAGGTGGTTTCTTGGAGAGAGCGTTAGGGTCGGAGTTAAGTTCGGAAGAAGAAGCTGATGGGATGATGGCTAAGGAAGTGGAAGAGGAGGAAGAAGAGTCAAGAAGCTGGAGAGGGAAGTTTGGTCTGTGATGATTCTGGTTATGATCCGGATCCATTGATGATGATCGAAGATGGGTTGTGGTGGGGAAAGTGGGACTACTGTCTCTGTTATATCTTTATGTGAGCCATAGTTTCTCTATCTATCTTCTTTGTTTTTGTTGCTAGAGAGAGAGAGATAGGTTATGGTCCTTAAGGACATGAAACTCCTTTCAGATGGGAAGCTTAGCTGTGTCTGTGTCTGAGAGAGAAGGTTAAAGCAATGAATATGAACATGGACTTTGTTTTCTTCTTTGCTTTATATCTTTGTGTTCTTATATTTGGAGTTTTATTTACATTATAAAATATTCCCTGTGAGAATTTTTCGTTATTTATGGAAATAAAAGATGGGATTCGTATTTTTCATTCTGTACAGTTATTCGAATAATAAGGTTTTTATTTTACAGTGATCGAGATGAATGAAATAAAAGTAATTCGTATTTATTGCATTTGATATATAGATTTCATAATAATAGAACCCTACTTGAACACTCTATTTTTGTTCTTTTTTTTTTTTTGTAAACTGCTTTCACTCTATTTTTGTTCTTTCCAATAAATAAAAATGCTACGTCAGTTTTTGTCGTTGCTGTTAACTTTCAATCGATCGCGAAATTAATTCCACAGCTAGCAATATTTTTTGCGATTCAGAACAAAGAACTCAGAAGTTAACATAGACGATATTTTGTACGTACGTGTCAACAGAAAATAATAAATAGATGGAATTATTATTGACAGTGATTAATCCATGGCTCTATGGTAAATCACGAGATCCACATGATTGAATCCAACTGCTTTTTTTTATGAAACATATAGTTTTTATTTTCTTATGTATGCGTCTCTCGAGTGACTTTCGAGTTTATTATCTACAAAACCATATAGTTATATTCAAAACTAAAACCAAATATAGAGCTATTAATCTATTATAATATATAAGCAATTTTGCGTTGCTTCTGCTTTGTTTCCACCATTGGTTTTATCTCGCTGACATACAATTGTCGTTAAAAGGTGTAGCAGTATATTTAGAAAATTATTTTAGTGAAATTTTATAAGTAGTGGCGAAGAAGATTCCTTTCTTATGTGATGATTATTCAACATATAGACAGTTCATAACTTCATATGTATACTATACTGGCCTTTTGTTTACATAAAATCTCCATGGGAGTTTAGATTACCCTTTAAATTTAGTTTTTGAAAAAGTGGACAACTAGATTATGTTATGATATTAATTAGTACTGTACAATTTTTTTTATTTTGTAATTGAGTTAATTAATGAGTTTTTTTCTTTGCTAAAACAGTTAATGAGTTACATCAGCTAATTAGTTAAATCAAAGAAAATATATCACTTAGAAATCACAGTATTAGACTAGTCAACATTTATTTCATTGTAACATTTTTAACAACCACTTTTCGACCGCAAACATTCTAGTAAGCTCATGATCGACTCTAAACTATTAAAGTCGGGTATATTTAACACATTTTATCCTTCAAACGGTATTAAGGTCGGACTAGTCAATCTGCCACTCTTATTTGCATATTAAATATATTAACATGTGATGATATAAATGTAAGGATGACAAGATTAGTTTAATAGTCTCGTGGGACATTTCAGAATGATCAGGGTTTAGGTTTTATAGTAAATCAATCAATCTGTAAAATACTTTTAGGTAGTAAAATAAAAATAGTAAGAAGAAGATATGAGAGAAAATAAGGAAATAAATAGGAGATAGACAGTGGGGTTGAAACAGACTCCACGTGCGTGTCCTCTGCATCATTCACTCTCTAAAGACAGTGACCATAGCTTCATTGGATCCCACATCTAGTCAAGTCAAATTATTAATCTTTCTCAAAATTTCATTAATTTCTGCTTTTTTTTTTGAAAAATATTTCTGCTTTTTTTTCATCTTTTGATTGAATATATTTTACCATCAATCACGAACCCTATTTCAAAACATTACCGTCGCGTAACAAAAACGGTCTAAAGAATTGCTAGCATTTTTTACTCTCAGTTTGCAAAATTGTATAAATACACTTGTTTAAAAGAAATTGTTCTAAAATATCATAATTTAGCTATCAATATTCAAAAAAACTTTGTATCCAAAATATTTTAACATTTAAGTTAGAAAATTGTTAATTACTTTTATGATTTAGTATTTAAGGGATGAAATTGAATTTATAAGATTATTAAACATTTATAAATGATTTTTAGTCAATTTAGTCATTTTTACAAAAATTAGTGATATTTACGAAAATAATTATTTTTAAAGGTAAATTTTAAAAGTATTATTGAATTTATGGTAAAATTAGAATTCTCCCTAATTTTATTTCATTAGTTATAAAACAAATCTGAATTTGATGTGTTAGTGTCGAATGAATATAACACGTATCATTGTTCATTGTTTAAAATGTTACAGTTCTGTTAGTTTCTCAATTGATGTATACTTGAAATTTAAGATTTTCTTTTGACAAAAATTTATAATTTTTAGGTAGTAAAAATACAAAGAAAATATAAAAAGCATGTTTTGAAATATTTTTTCTAAAACACATTAATCTTTCGGATACGGTTTTTGTTAAACAAATTCTAATTAAACATAAGATGGTAAATTAATAGAAGGAAAATACATTTATTTTCCAAGTAATAATTCGAAGATATAAATAAATTAAATACTTAGCGATTTTCACCGATAATTCACAGGATTTTCATAAAAAATAGTTTTACTTGGCCTTATTTCCAGTTTCCAACTCATTCGCGTATACAGAAGGTATACACTTGAGTATATAATGCACAATGGAAAAAGAAGATAAGAAATAAAAAACAAATATTTGTGTATTAAAATGAAAATAATTAAAAGAAAAAGTGGGCTCCCATCCACATTCACCAGCAATGATTGTCTCACTGCCTTTGCAGAGCCACTTCTGCCTCTTTCCTCTTTCCTCTTTCTTTTTCTTTATTTTATTTTCTCTGCCTCACTTTAGATTTTCTTTATATTTACCCCAGAACTTTTATTTTTGCTTTCTCATAGCCCCTTCCACTTTCCCTCCTACATAACATATAAGTATAACACTACATATTTCAAGTCCAATGAGATAGGTAAACATGATAATTTACGGATGATGAATCCAACGTATGATACTGGTTTCAGATTTCCAATAATATGTCGTTGATGTTGTTAAACGAATAGTCTTAAACTTAAAAACTTATTCAATTAAGTATAAAATTGTGAATCGAAAATCCAGACTTTTCTGACAAAAACATTAAATATATTTAAGAGAACGACTAATCATACAATTATGCAATTAACAGTTAAAACGAATAGTCTTAAACTAAAAACCATCATGCAATTAACTTCAAAAGAAAAGAAAAGATTTGTTGTTGGCGAAATCACAACAAAATTTGTCTCCCCAAAATCCTTTTCTTTGTAACTAACCTTAGTTCCTACCATGGCCGTCGTTTTCTCTCCTGTTCTCCTTTTGCCTTTTTCCTCTGCCACTCTCTTTAGTCGTTCAACTTTTCAAAAATATAATTAGTTCTTATAACAAATATATAAAAAGCAAATATTATGTTTGACACAATCAATGCATTATTAATAGTTATAATTGCAATATTACAACTACTTGGTTTCGTCTAGTCTTCGGAGATCATCCACAAACTTTTATATTTCAATGTGTAATCCCTTATTGTTGATGCTTGCTATTTATTGGGACGTGGAGGATAACCATGTGATCCAATGTAGCAGACTCTTCATCATCTAAGTTCCAAATCAAAGCTTACTAATTTTAGGTGACTACGTACCATGGTTGATTAGTATTTTAAATGAGTAACAGTTTTGTATTGGTCATATATGGTTAAAGATGGTTCTTAATGCTTGTTATCTAAATCTTCATTTTGTATAATAGTTCATTCTTATTTTAGATTTGCTCAACCATTTAGTGATCTTGCATAATTAGGCGCTGATATCTAAAGATGTGAATCATGTGATATTATTTATACAAGGCATACTTTACCGTGCATTAGGGATAAACAAATGAACAATACGACGGTGTATAGGGATTGTAAATTATGTTGTGAACATATAAGCATGAACATATCATGGCAGCTTTGTTTGCAAGGGATCACTCGCTAGTATTTGACTAGTTTGAGATATGAAAGAAAATGAACGTATGAGGCATGAATATTATTGATGGTGTACCAATAAGATGAAGACGAGTGGTGTCATTGTGTCTTAAAGTGAAATTAATTCGAGGAAGAAAGCAATGAATGATACCAGCTTTGCCAGCATTTGTGTCTTTTAACTTCCAAATATATACATATCATGGAAGCTTTGTTTGCAAGGGATCACTCGCTATTATTTGACTAGTTTGAATATGAAAGAAAGTTTCATGCGATTTGTAATATCTTCAGCAAATGATTGACACACAAAAAAAGATAGAGACTCTTCCAATTCGAAAAGGTGGCTTTTTCTTTGCTAATGATCATCACCTTAATAATTTATATTTCACTAGCTAGAGATGATATTTTAAATTTTATGTGCCATTTAAAGTTAAATCATTAAGTAAATTTCATAAACTTAAAATGTCGGTGTCCTATATAAAAATATTAGGATGTTCTGTTCAAACTCCCATGCTTAAACCTATCTAATTGTGTCAATTTTCAGAATAATTTGATGTTATTACGTAGAGACTGATGTGGTGTAAATATTGGTGGGAAATGAGATTGGAGCAATTTAGTTATGGTGCTACAAATAATTGCGAAGAAAAAGAAAAAAAATGAGAGGAAAAAACAACATAAAAGTTGTCCTCTCATGAACTGTCACTACGGCTTGCGACATAATCACGTTGCATCCGGAACCCTAGCATTCATCATTCATTGTTTGTGTGTTTGGACCCTATCTATCTAATATCTATACTTATACATTATTCATGTCTAACACCTTTACATGTATACCCCTCTCTTCGTAGCTCTGTCTCTACTCTTGTTTTATTCTACAACTGTCAATCTTCTATTAAAGCTTATGTGTAAATTTCAATTTCGCTTGGAACTATAGCTTATTTAGTATAACATTAATTTTCTTGATAGTTTGTTTAGTATTATATTTTAAAGTTTTTGTTTCTGATATAAATTGTTGGCTCTACCGGTACCATCAAAATAAAAGTTAAAAAAAAAAAACAATGTGTGAATATGCATTAGTTCTATTATCTATACAGCTACATTAATATCACACATGACATGATACATAACCTTATATCATTTTAGATGTGTAACTTTATACAAGCACATGATGAGCTTGTACGATATTGCATACAGCATGCATACGTACATGTAAAAGATTCCAAAAGCAAGAGTGATGCGTATGTTTGTATATATATAAACACTGTACCTCATCTGACACCATGACCGTCTGATACCGATGCCTCACCTTCTCTTCTATAATTCCTACAGTTATTTTTTGTTACTGAAGAATTATGGACCTTCGGTCCTTGTCTTTTTGGACTAACAATCGAAACAGATAAATCAATCCACTAACGCATCTGATAGGACTCAAACATAGGACCTGGTCATCCCTTAAGAGCTTCTCAGGGTCAATCGGTAGAGCAACCGACACGGCCTTGACTTTTTTAGTTTTTTTTTTCCATCTCATTTCGAGTAAAATATATTGACTGGAATGTTGGGCATTATTAAGGTTAATTTTATATAATCTATTACTGACTCTTTATCTGTATCAGATCTATATTGACTGGTATATATGATCTCGTACTATCTTTCCTAATACATGATAAAACAAAACAATGACTATTATTTTAACATTGGTATGGTATATATGTCTTCTGCTTTATAAGTTTTCGACAGGTTTAGTTTACTTTATAATTGTGACGTGCTTACTTTCCAGGGAAGTCGTTATTGTTAAGTAGTACTAATAACAACTCATTCCAAGTTTCAGAGGAAAAAAATAAGAACTCACTCAAACTGAAGTTTACAAATACAGATACACGTATATTTATGCGTATATCTGACACGATGAGCATTAACTCACTCTACTTGCTTCTTTTCATACAAATATATGAAAAAACAACAAAGATATTTACGTGATTTTTTTTGGTTAAAATCGCTGCAATCTTGTTTATTTAAGTATATATGAAAATAGGAAATATCACATCATGTTTCTTAAGTTATATCGTAGTCCTTTTCGACCTAAAATATCCTTCACTGAAACTTAGCAATCTGTTACAAAACTTTATTCCAAAACGAACCAAGGTCGGCCTCTTGAGTCTTGACGTTAATGTGGTTACTGCTATATAGTGCCGTTGCTTAATTTTTATTCAAACGGCAAACTAATACTTTTTATAGTTTTGATCCAAATGAAAGGACGTTATATTGAGTTGATCTAAGAAATAAACTTAAAAGATTTCAGTAAATTTAGGGTAAGAAAAAACTATATCAATATTTAAGGTTGTCTAACTTTTCTTCTTGTGGTAATTACCCTTTTGCTCGGTTGAATAAAAAATAAATAAATATATATATATATATATATATATATATATATATATATATACACACACGGAATTGAAGGGGACAAGAGCTGCCAAGGGTACGTTTTCTTCATTGTGTTTACATGACTAAAGTAAAATGTAAAAAATATTTTTTTTAACAAATTAAAGTTAAGTTTCATATTTCGTCAATACCCCTCGGGAAAATATTGTAGAGAATTACAAGAAATACCACGAAATGATTTTGATGAATCCCCAAGTTTCTATCAGTCGTTATCTCTCTCCATCTCTCTTTCATCTCCAAGCAATAGGCCTGGGAATTTGGCCTTCAGGTCAGGTTCGGATGGTTTTTGTTTTTTTGGCTGTTTTGGATACTAAACATTTAAATTTAATTAGGTAAGCTTTGGGTTCAGGTTTGAGCCAGTTATTTTTGGATTCGGATAACTTCAGATCTATAACAAAATAATCTGTAGCTTTTGAGTTCATAGTGGATCTAGGTCGGTTCGAGTATCCAAGACCGGAAAAAAGTTAAAATATCTGAACTCCAACAATTTTTTTCTGAATTCGTCAAAATTATTTGAAATTTTACAAAATAAACTATTATTTATTAAAGTAAACATCTTAAACTATAAACTAGACATTTAAAGTTTTATACTACTTGAGAATGTTATAAAATAATATAAAGATTGCAAACAAAAAATACATTACAGTTCAATCATAAAATAAAAATATGTAAAATAAAACACATGAAGTTATAGTTTTGGATATTTTTATTTTTGAGTCGAATATGAATCGTTCTTATTAGATCAAGTCTATTCGGATCGGTTCTTTTCATAATCGAGTTATTCGACTCGGTTTGATTATTTCGAGTAGAGAAATTTTGAACTCAGCTAGATATTTATTAACTTTTTGTTCGATTTTAGATCTGATATTTTTGGGTCGGTTGTGATTAGAATTTTCAGGTCTAGGTAAAATGCCGACGCCTACTCAAGCGTAACGTATTTTTTACTTATTTAGTTTTATAAAAATTGGTGGTCACACACACCACTTAGATGCCTATCAACAATATCCGTGTCGGCAAATCCTTTTCCCCCCTCGACGTCAACGTGTATCTCCATAAAAACACATAATGTAACCATATATATATAAGGTTGTGTAAGTTGAAATATAGTGCTAATAGATACGGCTTTTTGGTACGTATTATCAAAAATCTGAAATGTACGAGAGACAAGTTTAGTGGAAACGGGAAAAGAGGTCCATGGTGGATTTGGCGGAGAGCTAGGCTGACAATGCCACGTCTCTCTCCGACGTCCGTATTCTCGTTTCGCAAACTCTATTAGGGCTAATGTCATCCTCATTTAGAGCATTCTCCACTTCTTTTGTGAGAGAAGTCATTCGGACAAGTTCTGTAGAATGCGTGCCAATAAACGTACGTAATATTTTATGATATAACAAAAAAAAGTATATGTTGATGTATGAAGGGTGTGTGGGTTTAGTGGGCTCTCCAAATGTAAGAGATTCATAAGTTCAGTAAGTCTATGTCAAGAAACGATCGAGTCTCACTATCTACGAAAATTAGTTGGTTGCACATTTGTCTGTTTATTAAGCTTTTGTATTTTGGTTCGCTGTTACTTATCTTGGCGAATAAGGATAGGACTACATTTCATTTCAACCCAAAGATTGTTTAAGAAAAAAATCCATACGTGATATGATGTAGTATTGGATAATCATGGTATAGTTTTTGTTCTTATAGATTAGTGACTAGAATAGAGCCTCGTGATCTACTTCTTGATTCATCATTAGTTCGACTCCAATTTGTTCGACAAGACGTCACTTGATTAGTAGAGAACTGAAACCAAAACAAAAGGCTTTTTCCTATAAGGGGCGTGATGGAACTTAATACAAGATTCTTCGACTGAATTATATCTAATTCTGTCTTTTTTTTTGTAATAATAATTGGACTTATTTATTCAGTGGATAATTTATGGATTTGGAAAAACTCATCAATAAAGAATAATTTTTTGGGCTTAAAAAACTGCAGGAGGCCGCGCTTTTCACCTTTACACAAGAAACTAAATCATCTATTTGGTCAATGGAAAATATGTTTCACTATTCAATATATCATCAGTCTTTTGGGATGGACGGTAAACGTCTAACTTCAACGGTTTAAGACCCGACATCATGACTTACTTTCTTGACTGAACATACAGAGTAAACTACTTTACAAAGAAGATTTCAGTTTTCAATATTGTTCACTGTTGACAGGCACAAAACAGGACATCTGATTCATTAGACAAAACTACATGTAATTTTCATCGAGATTTATGTTTTGTTAATTATTTTATTCCGGTATTAATTCTGAGACCACCTATTAGAATAGTCTTTTGATATAAAAAAAATGAATTATAACCATTTCCAGTTATTTTCTTTATTCATCAAGTCGGCTTTCTGTTTCTGTATAAACTCTCAAAAGTAATTCGTAAAAGGAAGAACTATAAACTCAAACCGCTTGAGAAGCCAAGCTATCCAAACGCAACACAAATTAATGAACTTCAACATTAAGAAACCACATAACACCAGTTGGAAGATTTGCACTGTTTCGTTTTGCTGATGAAGCATGGACTCAAGCAGAGGAACCGAAAAGACTCCAGTCATTGACTCTGAACGTAGAGACTGCATGTTTAATGACATCACACATCGGCAAAACTCCAGATTGTGAAGCTGGCACAGCTAAACCAGATCCCACAGCATTCGCACTTTCGCTCAGCGGGCTGCACACAAAATACAAACACACATGAGACCAAAGACAACATGGAACAACAATAACAACAACACGTCTGTGGGGACTCACTTGATGAGAATAGGTTCATACGCAGTCACTAAGACATCTGTTTCAACTCCCTTGAGACGAAGATTCGCCACATATACCTGCCAGAAGAGATCATCACATTAATTAGACCAGTTGAAGAAGATGAACCACATTTAAAGGACAGCACAAGGAGAAACTTAATTACCCTCACTAAGTTTTGTGCTTCTCTTCCCTGTCTTCCTTTAGATATAGCCTGTAATTATTCTTTGTTAAAAAAAGAAAAAAAAAAGGAAATAAAAGGGGAAGCATCAAGTGAATGAATGAATCTTACCATCTCTCCAACAGCAGATGTGACAACGGCAGGGATGTTTCTGAAGGACAGTCCAGGAGCTTCAATGACTTGTGATTGGTCAATCAACTGAAATTACATTACTTACTACTATTGTTTTGTATCACATAATCAAAGACATACAAGATAATTGTTTCTAGTTCGACTAGTTTTAGAAACTGAACTGAGAAATAACAAAATACGCTCTAGCTAGTTATACGACTTTGCGAAATTAAAAGTATGGCAATGAAACACAAGCCTCAACTATTCTTATTATTACTGAAAAGGCTCAAACATTCTATAAATATATTCCAAAGTCTAAGTAGTTCAAGTGGGTTACCTTGAATGCTTCTGCGTCTTGCTCGCGAGCAAGATCCTGAAGAAACCAAGAAGCACTGCCGTTGTCCCCAACGTCGCTCTTGAAATCTAAAAGCTCGAATATCAAACTCTCATCTCTTGAAGGATCCACAAACACTTCCTGCCAAACCAAATAAATTAAGATTAGAGATTCTGTCTATACAAAAATCTTTATAACAACAACATTATGTCTGGTAAAGAAAGAGTGCAATAACCTGATGATCTGGAACTTGTCTGATATTACTCGCATCCTGAAGAAATCATGAAACAATAGAAGATTGATTATTATCAAAAAAAAAAAAAAAAGAGAGAGAACATGATTGATGATGAGACACAGACCTGGAATCTTTGAGGGAAGGCGCTGGTAATAGCGCCGCCAAACAAAGGCCTCTCCAGACACAACTCACTACTAGACATGTTCTGTTCGGCCTACAGTTTTTTTTTTTTAAAATTACTCAGAACAGAGCTAACCGAAAACTACAAATATGACAAAACTATAGGTAACCAGTAAACTCATTAAAAGAAAGAGAAGATTAGGGGACAAAAGCTATTTACCGATTGATTAATCTGGCGAGTATAGAGGAACCAACTGGTTGATCGAAGTTGTAGGAATCAGAAGAAAGTTTAAATAACTTGTATATATATAGGTGAGTTAATCGAGCGAAGCTTCACTTTCACGCAGAGGGGGGGCGTCATTACAACGCCAAGTCAAACATAACCAATAACAAGAAAAAGAATCCGGTTCTTCGATTTGGTTTCGGTCGAACTGAATGCAATTCCGGTTCTCTATTGGTTTGTGCAAAAGGGATACCGGATTGGAACCGAGCTATGAATTCGATGTCATAATCTTTTAGGTTCGATTCGTTTTTTCGGTTCTTCGGTTTTGAATTGAATTGACCGAAAAAAACGAATCGAACCAGAATTGAATTGAATTGACCGAAAAAATGAATTCCGGTTCTCAAGTGAATCTCTAGCTTGGATTTATATATCTTGATTAGATGTCATAATCATTTAGGTTTAGATCAAATTTGCCTAACCATCTAGTTTATGGGTCACATGAACAGATCTTAGAAAGTTTTAGTCTTTATGGTGTACATATTCTTCTAGTGTTTGAGAAAAACAAAATGAATGATCAACAACACCACCGTCAATTACCATAATATGATTAAAAAATCAGATAATAGAACAAATAGATAAATGAAACTATCATTTTCTTGCATTTATAGAGTGGTTTAAATTTTGTAGTTTCTTACAAAAAAACATAGAAAATTTTGATGATTTCCCGTTTGATTTATTAACTTGTTGGACAAATTTTTTCAACAATGTGCAAATTACAAATTTGAATCCAAATAGAAAATAACCATATTCACTTAGATTATTAGATAATTTGTTCAACTCTTTTTTTAACACCGCATTTCATATATGAAGAAGCCGAAGGGAAGACATTATTCGAATACATTGATATAAGATTCTAAATTTTCAAGACCAAAGCTCCACAATCGGAGAGACCAAGCATGACACTCGAGAACCAAAACTTAGACCTAAAACTAACAAGCTAGAAACCCACAAAAAATAGAGATTGCACGTTTCTATGCATTGTTTTAGACTTTAAGATTTTTTCACTTTTTGCAAAGTTTCTAACATCAATATATTGTTAACAAAGTTTTCAAATTTTTAGGTACTCCATCAGATATTTTAAGAGGTAACTTGGTTGTCTTTTCCAAGAATTTATGTAACTTAAATATAGTTTGAATAAATAAAATATTCGAGTAATTGCTGGTTCTGAACATAAAAATACCCATACCAATTTTCAAAGAAAACCGGAATTACCTGCATAGAAGAAACCAAACCAAACAAAACCAGAGCCGAACCGAGACTTCAATACCGAGGCCTACATACAACGCTACGCGCCTCCAAAAACAATTAAATTTAACCAAACCGAGTCTCTCTCCAGTCTCCACTTTGATACAACGCGACGCGCACAAAACGCAAAGCTTAAATATTGCGTTCTAACAGGCGCGCTTCTCACAGTTCCTTCCGTCTTCCCTTGGCCAGCGAGCGAGGGGTTCGTTCAATCAATAATGGCCTCTCCTTCGTATCGAATCTCTGTTCTCCTTCATCTTGCTCTCTTCTTTCTCTTATCCTCCCTAGTCGCATCGGACACGGAGGCGCTCAGAGGTACTGTGTTTACTTCATGTCTATTAAAGATCTCCTTCTTTAATTACTCATGTCTTGCTGGGTCTTTTTTGATTTTATGAGAATTGGGTTTTGTTTCTCTTCACTTCAATCTGCTATTAAAGCTGATGGGTTCGTTCCATAGACCATAAAGCTTTCTCCTTTGGAACTGAAGACTCATAAAGCTTCAATTTTTATTTTATGTTTTCCCCTGCATACGTTTCATAGTTTTGCTTATATCACAGGTGTTGGTCCAGGCAACTCAGCTCTGAGTGTAGTCAACCTTACTTCGTGTGAGCGCATCCAAGTCTCTGGCTACCCGAGAAGTGAATTAGGAAAGTATGCTCATTCTTTTAAGGTCAAGTTGGCTCCTTTGGTTACTCTCCCAGAGAGGCTACACAGTAAAATTCAAATTTGTGTTCACCGGTAAGTGCAATACCTTTTTCTTCTATCCATGTTTTCATATGTTAGTAAGTAAGTTTGTTTCACCGTTGTACTATGGTGGTCTCTTTTCAGGAATGTTTCACTTGGGATGTGCCGGTGTGAGAAAGCTGATTGGAAAAATCTTCAGAAGGGCCAGTGGATTTTTGTCATGTCCCCATTTGATACACAATACATTGATGTGAAGTTCAGTGGTCAGTCGTCTGGTTCAGTCACCATCTCCGTTACAGAAGGTTGCTCCCTCTCTCTTATAAGCATGTTGTTGTTGAAGGCTTTAGTGACTGTTTTTCACTCTCTGATTATGTTTTTTCTTTTTTGCAGATTTTCAGCAATGGCGTATTCTCTGTCTTGTGGTCGGACTGGTGGTGATCTTGGCAGCACCAGTTGTCAGCAGCTGGCTTCCATTTTACTACACCAGCTCTATGGCTGTTGGTGTCTTCCTCGTCGTTCTGATCATCATTTTCCAGGTAAGTGTGGATTTTTTTTCTCCTGATCATTATAGTATTGCTTGATAGTTATGTCAAAATGTTGCTTCTTGTTGCAGGTTATGAGGCTATTGCCCACTGGGAGGAAAAACGTTATGTATCTTGCGTTCTACGGATCTGTGGTGAGTATGTTTTGCCACCGCCTCTGGTTATCCGAGCAATCAGTTTATATAGAAAGTGCTTACTTTTGAAATTACTGTGTTGCAGGTAGGAGCTGGATCATTCATTCTACATCAGTTCTCGATGATGGTCGACATGATTCTTGTCAACTTCGGGCTCAGTGAAGACATGTATAGTCCAGTAAGTTCCTCTCTTCTCAGTTCTTTCAGATTCTAAATTGATGTGTATTGCAAGCTAGTTATATGTGTATATTAGCATAAGCTTAATAAAACTATTGCAACTTGATTCCCACACTCAGGTTGCAATACTCGTGCTTGTGGGAATAGCCATTACAGGAGCTGCTTTCGGATTCTGGACGGTGAGGAAGTTTGTTGTGTCCAAAGATGGAGGTGTGGATGCTAGTGTTGCCCAGTTTGTTAAATGGGCCATGCGTTCTGTAGCCGCCACGTTTATCTTCCAGGTAAAAAATTGCATATGTTCTTGTAAATAGAAGTGTTATAACATTCATAATAATCTGATGTTTCTTACTTCAGAGCACAATGGATACCCCTTTGGCGATGGGTGCTTTTGTTTCAGCTAGCTTACTCGGTTATCTTATCAGCAGAACCATTCACAGTAGGTATGTGCTCACTTCCCTTCTCTTTTTGGATCTTGGATAAGCTTAAGACTGAAACAATGTTGCAATTACGCAGGAAAAGCGTTGTAACTCAAAGGCAGTGGCTGGTCCCTGCTGGTAAGGGACGTCCAATGCATGGACGAGCTGAGTTTCTTAGCCGACCTGGAGGAGGTGGACTGTGGAACAGTGCTAGGACTGTACCTTCATCTACCGGCTCTCCTTCTAACGGTATGGTTTTTAACATGTTTTTACATTGTTGGTCTTAAAACGAAATAATAATTGATAAATTTTTTTGGTGTGGTATGACCGCAGGTTTGAGGAATGTGATGGCACGGTCTTCATTTAACCGGAGAATACCGATTGAAAGGAAGGATTACTATTCTACATACCACAGGACGCCGAACCGGAAGAAGTTGACAAAGGAAGAGTATGAAGAGGTGACACGGGAGACGACGAGGGAAGCAATGGCGGGACTCGCTGCTTCTCCGGGGTTCAGTGATTGGTTGATTGAGCATGCTGACAGAATCAAGTTGCTTCCCGATGAAAGTTATGATGACGAGATGGGTAGTGAATCAGACTCAACCGGTGAACAGTCCTGGGCAGGTTTTATCTGGTAGAGAGAGTCGAGTCAACAATTCTTAAACTAGTTTCAGGACACGTGTCGTTTAGTGCTTACCATTAACTTGGCATGATGGATGTGAGGGTCGTCAGGCTTTGTTTCAGCTTTGAGAGAGTTTAGGGGATAGTTAGGAGTTAGAATTAATCTTTGTACGCAGCTCTGCTTAGGTGACTTGATTGTGTAGTGATGAAGTTTGGTCCTTGTGTTTCTACTGTAGTGATATCCTTGTACCTCTTTTAAATGGATGAACGAGATTTTGAAATTGATCAGAATTTTTTCAAAAACATTTTATGTTTATACATAAAATGGAAAATATCAAATTTCTTCTAATATATCTAGCGAAAATACTCTAGCACCACAGTATAAAATTCACAGATTATCTTGTGTTCTTGTAAATGGTTAATATGAAGTAGACTGTTAAAAGCATAAAATGAGATTGTCTTTATTCCGGTTGTGTTAAATACGGATATTGAGTAATGAATAACTTCTATTTTCGTCATGCATACAGTAACTAGACGCTAGCTATCAACGCCTAGATTCACGAGTCATGGCTCTTCGTTTTCTACTAAAAGTCATTATGAGAGACCGCTACGCCTTCCCTGCCATGTTAACTGTTCACAAGAAACGTCATTGCTTTAGAAACATCGTTTTACTAAAACACACTAATCTTTTTACTCCTCTCTCTATATATACCTACTATTGTTAATACATTTTAGACTTGCACGGCGTTAGGTTAGAATGGGTTCAAGCTCAACAGAAGTTTCTACGATTGTGAAGAACTGGAGAGAGCATCCTCCTGCTTCTTATTCCCTCAAGATTCATAGCTTCTCCCAATTTGAGAATTCGTCTTCCTCCTCTGATGATAAATACCAATCTCGTCTTTTCTCCTCTGGTAGATATAAATGGTACGTGTTGAACACACACCTTAATATTTGATTTAGCGTTGAGCGCCATATAATGCATTTGTCATTTATAGTTTCAAATAATTTAGTGGTCTTTTCAAAGGAAAATTATCTTATTTTGTTTTCTTTTCATCACTAGTCTAGCTAAGGCGATATTATTTGATTTTTCCTCTCATGTTATTCTCTCTTTTCCGGCTAAATTTTGATCAACCCATTTAGAGGACTTTTATAACTTTTATGGAAAAAATATTATTGTTTGTAAACACAAGAGATTGATTGTATACCCAAAAGGGAACGAAAAGGACAACGGGAGTGGATTCATTTCAATGTATGTGGAAATAGACAGCAAGAGTTTGATGGTATTCACACCACCAACCGAGGTTTTTGCGGAGATCCGTTTCTTTATCTACAACAAAAAAGAGAACAAATACTTTACTATTCAAGGTTTAACTTACATCTCATGCTCTCACCCTAATATATATTTACATATATTTCATTTCCAGTAATCAATATTTTTATATATGCAGATGTAGAAGTAAAGCGTTTCAATGCACTTAAAACGGTGTGGGGGTTGCAGCAGATTCTTCCATGTGATACATTCAGTAACCCTGAAAACGGTTACATCTTCGAGGGAGGTCAATGTGAGTTTGGTGTTGATGTCATTGTTTCCCTACCACTTACCAATTGGGAAGTCCTCTCTTATACTGAGAAATTCTCTAATTCTAAGTTCTCTTGGGCTATAAAGAATTTTTCTGAGTTGAAAGAGAACGTTCTGACATCAAAAAGTTTTTCAATGGCAGGAAAGAAATGGTGAGTATATACAATATTGCACTATCAATATACACTAGATTTTGATCCGCGCTTTCGAAGCGCGGATTTATTTTTTATTTTTTTTTCAATTGACAAATATTTAGTAAATGTCACATTTTCATATATTTGTGTTTTATTTTATAAAAGACTTAAAATTTTTATCTTTATTTATCGTATTTCATATTAAATGACTATTTATGTTTAAAAAATTAAACTTTATTTTTTTAATGAATTAAGTTGGTATAATTCTGATAAATTAATTTTATTATGGGGTTAATATTTTAATTAAAAAATTATATACTTTAAATAAAGATTTATACTTTTCAATAAAAAAATTTAATTATTTTTATTAATGCTTAAATTATATTAAGAAAAGAAAAAAATAATAATTAAGAATAGTTGAAAAAAAATTATTTGAAAAAAGTAAGAATTGAATCTGATTTTTTAATAGGCCCAAATGGCCCAAGAGAAATTTGATGTGGGCTGGATCCAAAAATAATGACCAAATATAGATTTGTTATTAATATTACTTAATTGCCCTTAATGAAATATGCAATGTTAATGAAGGAAATGGCAGACTAAGGTAATTATGACAATAAGATCCTGCTTTAATAGTATAGATGTGTGCTAGTTCAAAAAAAAAAAATACATGTGTGTTTGTGTGCCTAATTGCGTATGAATTAAAAAGTTTATAATATTTAATGGGGTTAATGTTGTATAGGTTTCTAAAGCTGTATCCGAAGGGCGACAGTAGAGCAGATGGAAAATTCTTATCCATTTTTCTGTGTTTAGATGATTGTGATAAACCAAAAGATGATGAGAAGATTTCCGTGCAAGCAAATTTCCGAGTTCTTGACAAACGTGGATCCAATCATTTTCAATGCCAATGTATCATTCAAAACTACAGTTACATTATTATTTTTTTCTATTTTCTTACTTACTAAACAACCGTTTTGTAGAGTGAGATTTTTTTTTACTTGCAGTCAACTTCTGGTACAACGAACAACAATTGGGTGGGGGCTGGTTTGAGTTTTTGTCTTTACCTGAACTTCCAAAGGTTTACTTGGACAAGGAAGACGCGCTGAAAGTTGAGATCGAATTTAAAGCTGTTTCTGCTACCAAATACTCTCCCATTATCTAAGCTCTATATATTTTTACTTTTAGAAACTCAATTTTATGTCGTTCTTCTACCATGACTATTGTGCTATGTCAGACTTTTTTTGTTGACTATCATTTGAATTCTCAAGTTCTAAGAAAACTTCGCGTTGTAGTTTGTTATACTAAGCATCACCACAAGTATAATCTCCCAAGCCCTTCCCCGCAATCGTAACTATTTGTATACTTGGCTTGGATCAGAGCGCATCAGTTTTTTCAGCTTTTGGAGATTTTACGGGATAGGATAGAACGAGTGTGAGAGATATAGAGTCGTCTTTTTCCTTTCTTCTTGTAACTCAGTGAGAGAAGCTTGTGATCTTGTAGCTATAATCATAATGGATTCCTCTTACCAATGTTAAATTGATATTGAAAACTCGTACAGCTGCGTGTTTTCTTCTTTCTGGTAACGCACAAAACCTCTAACCAAATCGTAATTTGTTAGTTCTTAGGCCAAGCTTGAGTTAGTAAACTGCAAATTGATTAAACAAAGATTAACAATATATGGTAAGATATATAATAACAAGACCAACGTTGGTTTTTGAAGCTAGTCAAATGTAGAACCCAATAAAGAGCTTGAATTGTCAAAGTTTGTTGGCAAAGGTGATTTCATCAGTATGTGGAAGCACAAGGTATTTCCCACAAAATTCTATGTTTACACATAAACAAAAAAGTTACACATAAAGGCCACATTGTTTTATCTTTCATGGATCATCTTATATCTTTTTTTGTAAATGATTAAAATGACTAGTGGAGATGGAAAGAAAAATCAAACAGTTTGTATGGGATTGTGTAGACTCGAGTGGTATTCTCAGTTGTAGGAGTTGCGGAGATATTGGGGGAAACGAGTTGGAACGACTGTCTATTCCCCCCTCTAAATAGCACAACCCTATGTATTCCCCCCCATGCTATCAACATCTTGACAAAACCCCCTAAAGATACAAATTCTCTTTACATAGCCCCCTTATCTCTTCAGTCCTGCCCAGATCCCCCTCTAATCTAATTTCGAAATTGAAGTTAAAAGGGTGATCAATTGCGTTTATGAAATAGCGATTGCCCACTAATTAAATCCCAACCCGACCCATTAAAATCTGACCCGAATATGTTTAAATGAAATCGATTTGGGATTTAATAAAATATAGGGTTTGGTCTATCCCCTTCCTCAGGAAGAACAGAGAAACGAGGAAGAACTGAAATAGAGAGAGACGAGAAAGACTCGGTGAGACGAGAAAGAGAGTGAGAATAACAGAGAGAGAAAGAGAGAAGAAGAACAGAGAGAGACGAGAAACAGAGTGAGAATAACAGAGAGAGAGAGAGAGAAGAAGAACAGAGAGAGACGAGAAACAGAGTGAGAATAAGAGTGAGAATAAGAGAGAGAGAGAGAGAGAGAGAGAGAGAGAGAGAGAGAGAGAGAGAAAGAGAGAGAAGAAGAACAGAGAGAGACGAGAAACAGAGTGAGAATAACAGAGAGAGAGAGAGAGAAGAAGAACAGAGAGAGACGAGAAACATAGTGAAAATAACAGAGAGAGAACTGAGAAGGGTTCCGAGAAAGAAAGGAGAGCAGAGGGAGTGACAAAGAAATTTCTGATCAATCATGAACAGCTTTCATCAAGAATCATGTTGTTTGTCTTTGATGCTAGGGAAAAATGGAGAGGCATCTGTTCAAATGGGTAGATGAAGTTGTGATTGATGAGATAGGAAATGTTGATGCAAAACGTGAGGAACTTGTGAATGATGTCAAGGAGCTGCGAAAGAGTATGATGGAGCATATTGTGTTTCAAAAAACAAGGTCTGATAAGATGAAGAAATGATGAGAACAAAGAGCACTTTGAGTTTCAAAAATCATATTGTCTGTGTGGTTTTGCTATATGTAACGAATTTCTTGTATGTGTTTGGAACATGTCTTTAAACTTACGTAATGAATTTCTGTCTCTATAATATGTGTTGGAACATGTCGTTGAACCTAAAGAACATTTCATCTTAAAACATGAGTTTAGACACAAACTTAAGTCTTAAAAAACAAGTCTTACATAACATGAGTTTAGACACAAAATCATTAAAAAAAGTTTTACATAACCAGCATCACAAAGTCTGACTGAAAACAAAAGAAGATAATTGAGACACAAAAGTCACCACACCATTGGTTTCAACAAATCCTTCTTGGCATGATTTTTCTTCAAGTTTTCAACAATGTGTTTTACACATTTCCTATGCTCAGCATTTGGTAACTCTGTCGCAACAGCACTCTTCAGCCCCTTAGATCGATCTGAAAGTATTACAAATCCACTGCCATCTTTCAGAACTAAGTCTCTCTTGATTTGTTGGACAAACCATAACCAGTTTTCTGTTGTTTCAGATTGGACCACAGACCAAGCAATGGGATATATTTGATTGTTTGCATCATGCCCCACAGCAGTGAGCAACACACCTTTCACAGCAACCTTCAAAAATGTACCATCAACTCCAATAACTGGCCTACAATATCCTCTCCAAGTGTCTCGAAGATTCGCAAAACATACATAAAACCGATTGAAGACATCTTTACCGTCCTTGTTTTTGTAGGTGTCTACTATGGCTGTGGATCCGTTGTTTGTGAAGAGGATCTCTTCTGCATATCCTCGCAGGTGAGAAAATTGCTCATCGTACTCCTTTTCAAGCCATCTTAAAGCTAGAAGTCTCCCTCTTTGGCACTGGTTCCTTGTGCTAACTATTTTCCACTTCTCTTTGATGATGTTTTGGATTTCTTCAGGCATTAAGTTTGCATTTTGCCTTAGCTTATCCAAAAAAAGTCTTGCAATCACTGGACTCTTCAAAAGCTTGCATTTTCCATTTGGTGTGCAGCTATGGTATTTGTACTTCGTCTTCAGTAACCATTTCTGACTATCCTTATCGTACGAGCAATAAAGCCTCCACTTACACTTCCCACCGATGCCACACACAAATGAAACTTTTGTCTTATCCCACCTATCTTGCTTTATGTTCTTTCCCTTAGTCAAAGCATACTCTAAGACAACCTCTTTGAACTCATATACGGTGTAGTAACTACTTCCCACAGCTAACTTATCATGTTTTCTATTTCTCATTCGCTTATCACGCAAATCAATTTCATCCTCAGAATCATCATCTGAACTATCTGGAATCGCAGTCCTTTCAGTCGGTATTTCATCCTCAAATTCAGCTACTGATTCTTCAATCTCAAACAAGTGTCTGCCCAAAGTATCTTCAACTTCATCCATCTTACCTCCTTTACCAGACTTGGTGTTCTCATTCTCAAACTCACTTTCATAAACTGCTTCAATTTGTGTCTCAGCAGTTTCATCCTCGATCACCTCATCTCTGTCATTACAACCGTTCAAAGTAACTCCAGGTTCAAGCTCCTCCGAACCGTCCATGAAGCTGTCTCTGTCTCGTGGTTTCTCTATCTCGTCCGAACCGTCCATGACGCTGTCTCTGTCTCGTGGTTTCTCTATCTCGTCCGAACCGTCCATGACGCTGTCTCTGTCTCGTGGTTTCTCTATCTCGTCTGAACCGTCCATGAAGCTGTCTCTGTCTCGTGGTTTCTCTATCTCCTCCGAACCAGACTCTCTCGTCTCCATTGACTTTGTTTCTTCTCTCCCTCTCAGATTCTATCGTCTCTTTTCTCTCTCTCTCTCTCTCTCTCTGTGTCGTAGAGATCGTAGGAAAAAAAACCTCCCGTTTGATTTTAGGTTAAAAAGTCGGGTCATGCAGCTCGGGTCGGGTCGGGTCACGCAAGTCGGGTCGGGCGGAGCTCGGATTGGATAATCGATTCTGTCTAATCGCGTTTTACACCCCTTAATCATGAATTTCGATTTTGTATTGTAGAGGTTTAATTGAGCAGAGTTAAAATAACTGGGGGTTAATATGAAGCAATTTATATGTATGGAGAGTTTCCTAATGAGATTAGTAGTTTGGGGGGGAATAAGTAGGGTTTAACTATTACAGAGGGGAATATGCAGTCATTCCAAACGAGTTTAGAAAGTCAACTAGGTCTCACTTACTTTTTCCTTTTAGATTTAAACACGTTGGGTAGACTGGGTACTAGAGAAGGAATAATTTGGCAAGTATTGTCGTAGAAAATGTTTTCGGCGATAAAACTTTGATTGTTAAGTGAAGTCCATATATAAAATCCAAAGTTCCAAACCTTATTGTTGTGAAATATATTTTCTTGAACTTTTGTAATTATCATATTGTGATACTTTTTATTTTTATCGTTGTGATATATACTTAAGAGGTCAGTTAGAGATGATTCCGATAATATTTTAAGATATATCTTGATAAGTTATACTTTTGGAAATGATCGTTTATGTTGTATATATATACTTCTGCTATTCGACGTTGAATAATATTGGAGTTCGGTTTACATCCGGTTACACAAACCGATTGGGGATAAGAATATCCTTCATGTAGTTGTCATATTCTCGATATTCTAGCATCTGTTGTAACTAGTCTGTTGTTCAAAAAAAAAAAAAAAAAAAAAGAAGTTGTAACTAGTCTTGTGTTAGTGTGGATACTCCTATATCTTGGGAGCTAGAGTTGCATATAAGAAACATCGTATTCCTCATTCAATACACAGAAAATTCCAGTTTCTGTTTCTCACTTCAAATAATAGCTGAAAGAAAGTTACCAAGTATTTTTTTCTCTTTTTGAAAATGGGTTCAAACTCGTCAACCGCAGCTTCAACAGAAGTTTCTACCATTGTGAAGCACTGGAGAGAGCATCCTCCTTCGTCTTATTCCCTTAAGATTCACAACTTCTCCGAACTTGAGAAGTCGACTGCCTTATCTGATCATAAATACCAATCTCGTCTTTTCACCTATGGTGGATATAACTGGTACGACGATTATTCATTTGGTCTTTTAGCACCATAAACACACACTATATATCAAGCTAATGTAACATTGTTTATAAGAACAGGAGACTGATCATATACCCAAAAGGGAACGGAGAAGACAATGTGAGAGGATTTATCTCCATGTATGTGGAAATAGATAGCAAAAGCTTGATGCTATTCACATCACCTACAGAGATTTTTGCGGAACTTCGTTTCTTTGTCTATAACAAGAAAGAAAACAAGTACTTTACTATTCAAAGTAAGCTACATCTCATGCTCTCTATATATATATATATAAGTTCACATATAATAGTCACCATATATATATATATATATATATATATATATATATATATATATATATATATATGTGTTCTCAGATGTGGGAGTAAAACCGTTCAGTGAACTTAAAACGAGGTGGGGGTTGCAGCAAGTTCTTCCATGTGATACATTTAATAACCCTGACAACGGTTACATCTTTGAGGGAGGTCAATGTGAGTTTGGTGTTGATGTCATTGTTGCTCCATCCCTTACCAATTGGGAAGTCCTCTCTTTTACTAAGAAATACTTTGATCCTAAGTTCTCTTGGACTATAAAAGATTTTTCTGAGTTGAAAGAGGATGTCCAGAAATCAAACAGTTTTCCAATGGGAGGAAAGGAATGGTGAGAGTATATATTATATTGTAATAACAAGTACTATGTAGTCTTTTTTTTTGAAACACAAGTACTATGTATTCAGACACATATATATTTGTGTTTGTGCATATGAATGTTAACAAGTTCATAATATTTAATGTTATGTAGGGTTCTAGCGCTGTATCCGAAGGGAGCCTTAGAAGCACATGGAAAATGGCTATCCATTTTTCTGTGTCTAGCCGATAGTGATAAACCAGAAGCTGATGAGAAGATTTTCGTGCAAGCACGTCTCGGAGTTCTTAACCCACTTGGATCCTATCACTTTGAATATCCATGTATCTTTTAAAACACAGTTACATTGTTTTTTTTCTATTTTCTTACTAACCTAACTAAACAACAGACTACAGATAATCTACTGAGATATATAATCTTTTACTCGCAGTGGAAACGTGGTACACAGAACAAAGCCCGGGTTGGGGTTGGGCTCAGTTCTTACCTTTAGCTGAACTTCCAAAGGTTTATTTGGACAAGGAAGACGCACTTAAAGTTGAGATCGAATTTAAAGTTGTTTCTGAGACCAAATACTCTTTCACAGAAGCGGATCCACTTGAAAAGGACTGGGTTCAATTAACACCAGAAAATTAAATAAATTAGATTTTAGGCTGTTTTCATTAATAAATTAGGGCAGAGTTGGTCTAAAGCTCTAATTTTCATTACTTTTAGAATTCCTTTGTTTTTGTTTTTGTTTTTTTTTTTCATTGTTTTTGTTAAGCACAATTTGAATTTTTCCTATAAATTTGGTTTTTTAAAGAAAACTCCCCTTTGCGCTTTGTTAAACTAAGCACCACCACAAGTAAAGGGTTATAATTAATATTGGTAAAAATCACATTTTTTTGCCAACTGAAATCAGCATACTGTTCAAAGTTGGTCTGGTCCTTTCCTTCTACCATAATGGTTGTTGGTAAACAGAATAGATCGGATAGATATTTATGAAACATTTACCCTCCAAGACACATTATGAGTTATCAATTACACATAAAGACATATTGAGTTAAGAGAACACTTTCTTATGTTCATTTGTCTGAATTGCCCTTCAACTAAAAAGAAGATGTCATAACATGTGTCAAAATTATTTTCAATATAATTCCATTTAACTTTCACCTTTTAGTTTCATATTTTTTAATTCCCTAAACTTAATCATGCCTCCATCTATCATCATCTTCATCTCTCATCTTTCGTATCCTTCTAAATATTCTTCTACTTTACTAAATTTGTAGATTTTTTTTTTTTATAATTCTAAATTACTAATTTTTGTTGTCGAATCTTTATCTTTCACCACTTTATTTTTTAAATCTCGAATTCATGGAAACCTCAGATTGGGAGCTAAGGAAAGTCGATTCTGAAATTTCAGCTTGGGTGATTCTAGATCTTCGCCGACGAATACATCCAAGGTTTGCTTCTAATTGAACTATGAGAATTTCATCTACAAATTTTTTTTCTCTTTCATCCTTGTTTCTAATTGATATACAAGAAGATAAGAAATAAATAAAGTTTTGATTTTCTTCTTAAGCAGACAGCAAAACCGATGTATCTCCTGCAACATTTGATTCACATGTCGCCCATCCTTTTCATGTCCATCAATTTCCTTGTCCACAAATGAACTATCCACAAAGCTGTCTTGGATCTAAGTTTGATTCACATGTCGCTCATCCTTTTCAGTGGATTAGCTCGTGATTTTCCGTGGATGAACTTGGGATTCGACGTGGATGAACTCGAGGTAGTTGCCTTGGATCTAAGTTTTTTATCTCTTCATGGTGGCTTCTGTTGCAGAGAGAAAGCTCTAAAAGAAACAATGGTCAAATTACTCTATTTTACACATATAGTCCTCCCATTTTTGGATTTTTGCAATTTGACCCCAACATTCTTTAATTTACTTATAGATCCTCTTGATTTCGTCTCAAACTTTTAATTATGTACTTTACGTAAGAATAATTTTCTTATCAACTCATATCCACACTTGCTATGTCCATTAAATATTATTTAATAAAATAAAAATTTATAAAATATCAAAAATATATATATGGATACAAATATATTTTGTCCATAGAAACTTGTCCACAAAAACATTATAACATTTTTGTGTCCACATAAATTATGTCCACAGAAGCTTGTCCACAGAAGCTTGTCTACATAAATTGCGTCCATTGAATTGCGTCCACACAAAAAGCTTAATCCCTTTCTCTCTTTCAAAACGTCACAATACAATATGTTCTCTAGATGGATTATCTTCAAACAAACAACACAAACCCTAGATAGATTAAACTTCAAACACGATCTTTGTCTACAATAACATGTTCACAAACAGTCATAGTTACACAACTATAATTGTAAGAGCTTGTCCATAAGAACAGGTCCACTACAAACTTGTTTATAAGAACACATTCACATGACTCTTGTCCACAACATATATATCCACCAGAAAACTGTCCACAATGTTAACACTCGTCCACAATTCGTCTATCCATATAACACTCGTCCACAATTCATCTGTCCACATAACACTCGTCCACAAAGACGTATCCATAAAAAAATGTTACAAAAACCTGTCTCCAATCCATGCTACAACTTCTTTATTTTATTCATGATTGATAAAAGAGAGAGACATCAAGTATAAGAACATAGTTGTTGTCCTTTTATTGGTAGAAAACTATAATTTGAGGATTGTGAAGCAGAAGTAGAGAAATAAAATTTATTGGGGTCTAAACTGCACAACTGAAAGTTTGGTGTTAATTTAAGAGGACATTTCTGCAAAACAATCGAAAGAAATCAAAAAGTGAAGGACCAAATCTGAAAATTATTGAAAATCCACCATTGTTGCTTGATCTCTTATGTGACGAGACAGAGACAGCGATGATGAGCACGACGAGGCTTGAATCCGAGCATGACACCGTCGGCAGAGCAAGACGACGGAGATGGTCTGGTGGCCTGAGACAGACGCGACGAGCTGCGGCGGAAAAGAGAGAGCTCAAGACAGGTGAATCACGGAGGATATGAAGCATACGCAACAAAGGAGGTTTGCGGTTGAGAACTGTTGGTTGGAGTACAGTGGCTGGAGATTGTAATGGGAGAGAAGCCGCCAAGCTTGGTTGCCACGAGTTGCAGTCGAAGGTGAGAAGATCCACGAAGAAAATGAATCAAGTGAAGCTTGCGACAGAGACAGAAGATATTTCAGTTTGGAAAAAAACATTAATAATCCAACTATTTTCCTAACTTAACTAACTAGAAGAAAGTAACTAATTCTTTTTTTTTTTGCTAACTACACGTAAAGCTAAAGGGCATAATGGTCAAAAAAAAGATCTTAGTTTCATGAATTGTGTGCTTCAGACATAATGTGTCCTTTTATGAAAGAAAAAAGACAAATGTGTCTTTGAGAGTAACTCACTCGATATTTATAATATGATAGTGACGTCTTTGTCGTTGTAAGACAAATATTTTTCCCTTAAAGATGTACGTTGCATTCACTTTGAATATACAGGAGTGTTGGTTACAACAAATATGGGAATGATAAAGGAAAACGTAGTCGATGAAAATAAAATGAATCACATATTAAAATGATGTTTCAATGAAACAGCAATTCAACTCTCATATGCCATGAGTTGAGGAGTAGAATTTTTTTTTTTTTTCGTTAGTAAAAGGCGAAGGAATAGTTCGCTTTGTGCTCACCACATGGCTGCGTTAAATGATTGATTCAATATGAGGAAACAATGATTGATGACATGAGGAAACATGGGAACTTTCCCAGGAAAACAGAGGAAAAGATGAAGAAGAACTATCACTTTTGTGGTTGGATAGTGGATACTTGTGTCGTGGAGATATAGTTTTCAATCAGAAAACCGCCTGGTTTGCAAATACGCAGCCATGTTTTTTTTGCGTTTGGGACGACTGCTTCTACAATTTTCTTTATTATGAGGCATCGATTGTTAGTAACATTTAGAAAGTCAGTAAAGTGCAGGCAGTAACGTTTGGGCAAAAGGACAATGACTGATTCTAAATGTTACTAATAATAGAAGCCAATTCACAATGCAGCTTCGTTGGTAAAAGTAGAAACGTGAAAGAGAAAACAAAACGCAATATTTGAGAAATGTCGACAGAATCAAAACTCACAAATAACAAAAAGTATTTCTCTCAAATTCTGCAACCAGTACCATTGCTAGAACAGATCCATTAAACATTTTTTTCCCGAAAGAAGCTAATATGATCATCTAGCTCCTGGGAGCAACCTTTTCCTTAGCCTTTTGGAGCTTCAACACCTTCTTCACAATCTTCTGCTCCTCCACAAGGAAAGCACGAACGATTCTGTCAACACAAAAAAAAAATCAGTTAAAACATATAAAACTGCCTTTTATTCAAAGAACAAAAAACATGTTACAAAAAATGAGACAAGAACTAACCTTTCTCTAACAGCCAAAGCAGACAAAACACCACCATAAGCTCGGTTCACGGTCCTCCTGTTTCTAGACAATCTAGATCTCTTGTACTCAGCAGGCCTCAAGTGAGGGATCTAAACAAACACAAAAACACAAGTTAGAACTAGGCATCAAACAAGACATGTAATCAAATTTAAAGATAATTAAAAGTTTCTGCCACCAAGTAAAACAGTAATGTCCTTAATATATAAAAAAAAGGAGACAACTTTGAAAAGACAAGGATGGGCACTAAATCTAGCTTATGATAAAGTTATGTCCTGGTGTTGGATTAATCTAACCAGCACAAGACCGTCAATAAGCACACAAACACAATCTACCAAGACTACACTAAAACCAAACAAAGAAGACTTACACCCTGAATACGCTTGCCGGTAACGGGGCATTTGGGTCCACTTGCACGCTTCTTAGTGGTCTGATAAGTCAACTTACCACCTGCAAAATCAACACATTTCAAGATTTAATATTTAACATTAAGCATCATATAGATCGATGAAGAGAGATTCATGATTGAGCAGACCTGGGGTTTTGACAATCCTGTGCTGGTTAGATTTGGTGGCGTAGCTGTGACGCGAGCGGTATACAAGACGCTGAACCATTTTTTTTGTTCCCGCAGCTTCTTCGCTCACACGCTGAGGAGGCTTGTTTTAACCTAATAGATGTATATAAAGCCTTCTCAGCTTCCAAAACCCTATTAACCTAGATCTGACGGATCAGATCTTCTTAGCGTCTGGTAAATCAACGGACACGATTCGTGAGTTTGTTTTAGATTATGGGCTTGTTGGGCTTTACATCATAGTCCATTTGTCTTCTTAGTTATTTATTTATTTATACAATTGACTTTCTTTTAGAGATTATAAAGCTCATATAAGGCCCGGGTTAATCCCACGTACTGTTCTCTTCCTTGTAAATAATTGGACGTTGTGGTTAAGCATGGGATTAGGGGTTTTCGATCCCTTTGCATTTAGATACATTTTATACATTTTTATAGAATCCATTCCAGTATTTCTACATTTCAGAAATTGATTATAGGTTCAGACTTTTTGTTTGGATTGGTTTGGATTTCAGATTTATTTTCCAGAGCGTAGGTGTAGTAGTCGTTTGATTAAGGTTGTTTTATTAATGCTTCTAAGGGCATCTCCAACCCTACTCCATTTTTGACTCCAAACTCAATTATGGAGTAAAATCTTCTCCAACCCCACTCTATATTCAACTCCAAAATGGAGTAATAGCTAGGATTACTCCATTTATGGAGTAATCTTACCCATTACTCTATTTTGGAGTTGAACTTTTTATATTTATAAAATGGTCATTTTGATTTTTAATGTTTTTATTTCATACTTAAAATAACATAAAAAAATATAATACTCCACAAAAGATTATTACTTTATAGTTTACAGAAAATATGCATAAACTCATAAAAGTCAAAACTAAAAATAAAAAAATATAAAATAAATATAATGTAATATAAATAAGTAATTTAATAATTAATTCGGTAAATTGTTTTCGAAACTACTAAAAGCGGTGAAGTATTATTCAAACGGAATAGATGAGTTTTTTAATTTTGTGGGTCAAAATTTTGATTGATAACATTTGTACTTGTTGAACTTGATATATGCACAAACAAACAATAGGACCCAATACATAATTCAAATTACAAAACAAAACTTTATTTTTTCTTTATGTTCTTTTAATGCATAAAAATATTTTTGAATTAGAAAAATTGCATATGATAAAATCTGCACGAATTGAAATTGGAAGATAATCTCTAGTTGTATTTTTAATGATAAATATTTAATTTAAATAAAATATATTATTATAGAAATTTTGTAAACATAAAATAGTTGGGTTAATTGTTAATTTTTTATAAGTTGAAGGTACTAATAACAATTATCAACTAAATGAAAAAAAAATCTTTTTGTTGGGTGTAAAAAATGGAGTAATACATTGGAGTAAAATTCAACTCCATTTTGGAGTTACACTATTTTGGAGTAAAATTTGGAGTAATACATTGGAGATGCTCTAAGCCTTTTTTGTTCCATGTGTTATGCACAGTTTTTAAAAATATAATTCGTATATTCCACTTCAACCATATTTACTGTTGTATTTTGCACCATATGTTCTTCTGTTACCATTCAGAAAAATTTCTAGTAGATGTATACATATGCAATCCTCTCTCTCTCCTCCTTATCCTCTCGCAAAACAAAAGAAAAAACAGATCTGTGCGGCTCCGGCTCGTGGTGGCGCGTGAGCGTCCATTCTGACGCCGGGAGCCAACCGCTTCTCTCTCAACCTCTCTTTTTCTCTTTGCTCCTCTCCTGTGTTCTTCACTCGCCCCGCTTTGTTGCCGTCTCTGTTCCTAGGGTTTCGTCGGACTCGTCTTCGCACGTGAGAAGCTCCGCCTCTGGTGGAAATTGCTAGGGTTGGAGCGGCGGCGCGGGTTAAGCGTGTTCTCAGGCTGAGGAGTCGGCTTTTAGGGCTGTACAAGGGGCTCCTTTAACCCCTTGGAGGGTCTGTGGCGCGAGGAGGCGGAATGGAAGTCTCGTCGTCGGACTCCTCTCTGTAGTGGTCTCGGTTGGCGATGGTCGTGCGAGGTCGGTTTCTGGTCTCTCCTAGGCGTCTGGGTTAGGCAGGCTCTGTTTTTCTCACGATTTGAAAGCTTTGGAGGTTCGTTTACTCGAAGGCGTTTGTAGCTCGAGTTGTCGGTGTGTGTCGAAGCTCGCGGTGGTCTTGCGTGAAGTGCTGCTCCGGAGCGATGTTGGGGGCGTCGTCTATGGCGACTCCAAGGCGATGAAGCGGCCTTCCTTTCAATCTTCCTCCCTCTTCCCGTCTAGTCGATGCCGACCATTGGAGCGTGTCGACTAGCTCCTTGATGGTTTCACTTCTGATTGTGGTTGTTCAAGCTTTATCCTTGCCACAGGTTTCAGCTTTAGGCCCAAAGACTTACCTCTACCCGGTTCTCGGAGGAGGCGACCTTCGAGGTTCTCGAGCTTCTCTGTTTTGTCAGCAGGGCTGCCTCATTCCTCGGTGGCTTGGTCGGTCGAGGCTTCACTTCCCAGCGCCATGAGCATGTTGTGTTCGTGGTGGTGTTGCTTCTCTTTGTTTTTGTAGGTCGTGGAGTGTTCTCGGCTTCGTCTAGTTGCGACTGGCTCGGGTCCGTCCTTTATTCACCACCAGGCCTAGCAATCATTCTTGGTTCTAGTCCTGGGTGGTTGGCGATATAGAAGACTGTACAGTGGGTTAGGAGCGTTTTTCACTTGGTATGGCCTCTAATTCCTACTTCTATATGCGTCTGTGCGTTCAATGTTGGTGAAAGTTATGAGTTCTGAAGAGAACCCCGAGAGTTAGCTACTCCGGTGACGACATGGGAGTTCCCGGCATCCGAGGTAACGAGGAGAACCTCACGGTTCCATGATCATCGTCTTCGGTCGAGAACAACAATCGGGTCCTAAGAATTTTAAAATCGGGCTACCGGAACGTGCCGGGTTTAGTGGGTGGGCGAACGTAGCTTTGTAATACATTGACTTAGGAACTTTTGTTCGATTTGGGCTTGTAACCGGATCCAAAAATCCCGTTTTTTTGGGTTGATTTATATATATATCTAATTAAAAAAAAAAAATGTATACATATGCACAAATAACATATTGTTGAGGTTTGAGCTTTTCCTATACTTTTAAAATTATGCCACACATCATTGCTTTTACCTTGTGAAGTTTGAGCAAGTTATCCACCATAAACGTTACTTACCAGTTAATTATAACAATAATAATTGTTTTTCTGTCGAGAATTTGCATACTACCAAATTAGAATTGAGGTGCTAAAACAGTACATTACTAATACAAACCAGACTAAAATAACTTTATCCCAACGTTTGTTGATGAGAGTGTAGAACGAAACACCTTAAGGAATAGACCCCAATAATTTACTTTATAGACTAGGGCTAACGAATAAATTAAGCTGATAATGATTTATCTCCGGTAACGTCAAGCATCTAGATCTTCCTGAAGATATATGAGGCGGTTTGTATTTTCCTGGATACTCAGTTTCACTTGTTGGTATTGTTAGAAAGACAGAAGTGGTTACCTTTTTAAGTTCAAAGAGAGATTTAACAGGGAAGTTGCAGATGATCAAAACTTTGAGAAATTGTATATACATGAGATATGTTTTTGTGTGGATTCAAAGCAATGCAGAAAGAAGAAAACTTATCGAGAAACTTATAACTAATGCAAAAAAAAACTCCAAAGAAATATTTTGAAAAAAAAAAACTAATCATGTGTTATCCTGGTGTATCTGAACAGATCATGCTGCTCTGGATACCACGATGGCTTCATTAGCCAATATTCTGTGTTCTATCAAATCTATACTTGCGAGAAAAAAACCCAACTAGCCTACCTCCAGCTTGATTATTGCGCCTTTTTCGTCTTCTTCCTCCTCTTGCATTTCTATAGTGTACTGCCTTTTTCATGTATCTCATTCTTGTTGTGCCACTTAAGAAAATGGCTGCGATTTGTTGTGGATAGGATCTGATCCCCGTCTTACATGTCTCTTGCTTGATTGCAATGAGTCCTTTGTCTGATTCTTCTGTGCTTGCATCTTCTCAGCTTTAACTTTATCCTTGTTAACCTCCCCAAGAATGCGTCGGTTTCCGCTGAGGATTCCGTGTTCTTCACGGTTGTACCTAAAATGAATATCCATGCTCTTCAGCTTAGCAATATCACCTGGATGAACTCCAGCTTTGTCTCCTTGTGTTTCTTTGAGGAAAAACTCTCTACTCAACGCTGAGACCTTATATTTGTTGTCTGATAGTAATCCTATGCAGACAAGAAGACAAAACATCATCCTTTTACTGGAACCCATCATATCTGCTCTTATGGAGACAAGAAGAATCAAAGAGTATCTTTATTTTTTTCTTCAAAGAAATGAGAGAGGGTTAGGGATAATGAGGATGAGATTGTATCCCTTCTGAGTTCATGTGTCCTGTAGATATATATCAGTTATTGGGATTTGGAGGGAGAAGCTTGAAAAGTGTAAAAGGACAGTGGGTCCCTGGGGAATATAAATTCACTTAAACAAAACATTGCTTTGGAAATCTAAGTAAGATTAAGGCTGTTATTGGAAGAATCTGACAATGATTGTACGAAAGAGAAGTTAAGTATCTCTCTTCATTGGTTTCCCTACATCACTCTACATTTGTCCTTTGCTTTTTGTCTAACCAATATCCTTCTCATTCCATTGATTCCAACAATCTTGACTTGATAATTGGCCAATTTGGGGTTTCTGAGAGACCTTCCTTAACTATCCACGTCCTGTTGTACTTTTATGAACACTTACTCTTTTGCAGTGAACATGTTTTGTGAGATTCTCTGTATTCACCATCTACAAACTGCCTAGCTCAATCAAGAGCTTTGGTTATAAGCCAGTTTAAGTATTATTTGCTCTGAAAAAAACAAAAACAACATGACAAAGGTTTTTTCTAATGATTAGGAATTTTTTGGCTCATAGACCCTTCCCAGCATGAATATGTGACCTCCAAAATTCTTTGAGCTGTTATCAGATAGTTTTAGCCAATAGGCCAACTCATCAAATGCTTTCTTACTTGATTCACAATTGGTACTTGGAAATATAAAATGCCTTTAACTTTATGGGACAATGGGTTCTACACTAATCATTCAAGTTTACGCCCTTTTACGTTGTGGGATTTCTGGTTATGTCATAATTCCTTTGTTGTTAAGGAAAGTGGTTTTGTTGGGTTTCTTTGTTAAACGGCAGGAACACAGAGGACCGGAGCCGTGGGCCATGCAAACCGTTGGTAGTATTCCATTACCACAGTCCACAGCCTACAGGAGCAAGCTACTCATATAAAGCATTAAACTTTGGTAAAACAGAGTAATCCTCTTCGAAAAGAAACAAATACATTTTACTTTTTATATATTTCTTTCAGAATGATTCTTTATATTATTATAAGATTCTTTTCAAGAAAGCCTTTAAAAAATAAAAATAAAATAAAAAGATCTTTCCCCCCTCACTTTGGGCTTCATAGGTCACGTTTTATGAAACAACATCGGCTGCATGTTTACTTGTGCTACTTCATCTTATCTTCTCACAAAATATTACATCAATATTGAAACCACCATAACGTAATGCCTCAATAGTCGGTTTTGCCTACGATACTATATTACTATGTAGTAGTTTAGGATTGCAATAAAAATTATAGTCTTCATGACTGTAGAAATTATCATTAGATTCTAGCTTGGGAGATTCGATCGATATTCACCATAACTAATTATGTGGGTGTGTTTGTTTATGCTAATTATGCATCTTAATGCCTTCTTTCCCATCCTGTTGATTCATCCACATATCGTACTCCTGGATCTGCTTTGCCTTCCTTTGCTACCGGGCTTCTAGCTGCCCTTCCTCCACCGTTAGCTCAATAGAGCATTTTCTCCTCCACTCATGTCACGGATTCAGTTCAAAAATGACAATAGTCTGTAGTTTACAATGACTCCTCATTGCAATGATTCAAAAAGACCCATTTTGGTTTAATATGGTTCCCTTAATGATAATAATAAAAAATCTTACCTTCATAAGGTACTAGTATCTTTTTCTTTATATGACTTCCCCTTTCTTTACTGTCTCATTTAAATTCTTTAATGTTGTTTTAGAGATTTTTTTTTAATCACATGGTACTTGGAACATTCTTAAGCATCTGGTTCTGTCTCAAAGTAACATATTTTAAAACCGAGGATTGGATATTGCTTGCAGGCTCTAAAACAAACAGCAGAAGGAGACCACAGTCGTTGGTCCAAAAACCAAAATACACATTTGCCGATTTTAAGTTCCCATTTTGCTTTTCTCCGTTCTCGAGGTTAGTCCTAAAGTTGCAACTTTTCCTTTACTTAAAAAGCCGAAAACATACATTTAAAAAATAAATAAGATAACGTAATCTTGAATGTTGATCTTATATGACTTTGTTTTGTTTATATTTATAAGTGTGTGTACATCTATATATTAAAGTAATAACATTATTTTCTAAATTGTGGTCTTTGATATGACCAATGAGATCTCTGATGTGGTCGGAGGAAAGGAAGCGGCCACCATGAGAAAGGATCCAAAAGAAGTTAAATGCAAACAAAGCAACTTGGGTTATAATGGATAGCTGAAGGTGATATTCCCTCGGTGGGTAAAGGTCTACTGCACAATTATTAAGACGACGAGCTGTTATTGGTTTACAACAAACAGGCATGCTCTGATGGACTAATAGAGTCGAAGCTCATAGTCCCAATCTAAAATTAGTCTGGTCCTAACTGAGTTGTACCACGTGGACCAGATCGCATGGACCGGGTTTGTCCTTCGCCGGCATCAAGTTTAGAGCATGCTAACCGGATATAGTTGGAAGATTACAAAACAGTCCCCCCATAACAGCATTACTGGTTTCTAAAATGAATTCTTATCTTTAGTCCCTGACTCCCTCTCTGGAAATAACTGCTTATCAGGTTTGGTTTACATGTTCTTGAGACTTTGCAAGTTACAATTGTGTATTCTCTTTTTTTCTTTTATTACAAAATGTTCCAAATGGGCATGGTATTTGACTTTTAATAATATTTAACTAAATTATGGTTTTAATGAAAAATTGTTTTTACCGTAATCATTATTTTATTTACCCTTCCGACATATTTTTGTGGTAAATTCGAATAAGTCAAACAGATAACACGTGAGCAGAACGTGCCTGAAGTTGGATCCACATAGGATGCGAAGGTGGAGACAGTCTCGTTTTACCTCAGTCAAGTACAAGTGATAATGTGATATATAACATTAATGCTTTCTCCCAGACCAAGTTCGGTGATAGCCTGATAGGTATTCTTAATTCTCTAACTTTCAGTAAATTCTCACATTGGAAAATGTTTAATTAGCAAAAAGGACCATCGATATATGTTTCAAATCCAGAAAATAAATATTTTGAAACATCATTTGTTATCTTCTTATCACTAAAACACCATTTGAAATTACCACCAAATTTACGACATTTATATTCACGAATTCTATTAGAAGATTTCAACCACAGTGACCATTACACAGCATATATCAGAGCCATGATTACATGACTTGGAAGATACCGTGAACATTTTCACATTATACTTAGAACAATGTGAAGGAAAAATAATTGAATCTAGACAAAATAAGATTTTGGCTATATGTTTTTTGAACATATGCTTTGGAATCGGATGAGAGAATGAAAACAATCGTCCATTTTCACTTTATATTTCTCTCAGCCTCTCAAAATATTCGGTGACCTTATTGAGTTGTTTATATCCTCAAATGAATCAAGTAGACAAGTACGATCTTCTCCTTTAGGTTGTCACACAGATTCGATAATATATTCACGTTAGTTTCTACTTAAAATGAGTCTAAGGAATGAAGTAAAATCCATGCATGAGTCTTTTTTTTATAATAGCTTACTTTGATAAATGATATTGAGAATCTACAGTCTGCATGTAATAGAGATGATATTGACATTGGTACATAAAATGAAAACTGAAGGACAGAGAAAGTTGTTGTTGTTCTGTTGCAAGTCTGTCTACCACCCGATTTGCTTCCCTCAGAATCCATTGAAACTTCACACCTTCAAACTTTGTAATCCACCAGTGTATCTCTCGTATCCAGTTATGTAATCCAAAGTGTGAAGCTCGGTTGAGAATTATGTCAACAGCCTTTTTGCAGTCACTTTCAATCATAACCTTTAGACCAAAAAAATTGAATAGCCATCAAGATAGCTTGTAATTCACTTTCTAGTGGACTTTGCACTTACCTTCCGACGCTCTCCGAGCCTTTGTAACTTCCTGTTTCATCTCAAAACCCATCATGCTCTCTACTCTGTACCGTTACGTCGACAAAAGAATCGTCTACATTGCATTTAATCCATTTTTCAGGGGGACTTCTCCAAAGCTTATGAGCTGATCTACTGTAAAGAGGGTCACTAGGGGTGGGCGTTCGGGTACCCGTTCGGGTTCGGGTCGGGTATTTCGGATTTTCGGGTATTTCGGTATAGAGGTGTAGAACCCGTTCGGGTATTTCTGTACTTCGGGTCGGGTTCGGGTATTTTAAGTTCGGTTTCGGTTATTTCGGATCGGGTTCGGATATTTAAATTTTGAAGAAAAAAAAATGAAAATTTTCATTTCTCAAATTTCTTGTATTTAAATATATAACTTTTCACTTAACTATTTTTTATTTTTAATAGATTGCATGGTTAATAGATTTGGACATAACATTTTCAAACTAAAAAGACATTAATTTGGTTATTGTTTTTAAATTTTGGATGTAACTTTTTGTTAATTGCTGAAATAAAAAGTTTGACATGCATTTTAAGCGAATAACAAATCATCTTCTACGTAATTGTATGTATATCATATGAATTTAAAGTATGTGTAGTATCAATATAAATATTTTATATAAAATGAAAGATGTAAACTATAAATATAAGGTTAATTATCATATGTTCGGTTATTTTCGGATATCCATTCGGGTTCGGATATTACCCGTTCGGGTTCGGATATCCAATCTCTGCTAATTCAATACCCGTTCGGATATTTTGCTACTTCAGTTCGGATTTCGGTTCGGGTTTTTCGGATCGGGTTCGGGTGCCACTTTGGATTTCGGATAAAATGCCCACCCCTAAGGGTCACGACCAGATGTATGTATGATAGGTTCCGCCAAATTCGTTTCTTTCCATTCTTTCACATCATTTCACCAATTGTAGTAATGTTTTCCAATGCATCAGTTTTTGCTGAAATATTAAATTATTCCTACTCTTCCATAATCTCCGAAGAATCTAAATAGCAGCTTCAGTAAATGAGACATCCGAGTTGAACAACAAGTCAAGCAAACTTCGATCTTGGCATCCAAAGTGGCGTTTGAACTATTTATCACTGTATTTGATATTCCTGAGGCTCTCCACAACATTTTTGCAAATGGACATTCCAAGAAAATGTGTTGTTCTGTTTCCATATCCAGGCAACATCTTCTGCACAATTTCCTTAATAACAGTTTTCATATTTTTCCCACGTATCATTTTTGAAATTTCTGGAGCTTATATCTTGATAAAAGCAAATTTTCATCCTATATATCTTTGAGTTCATTTTTTCTTCTGACTTTGTCTTTATGTTTTAAAGGCGGAGGTATAAGATAAGATCACGACCAAGAAAATACAAATGTTGTTGGTTGTAAATTGTAATATATGCTCTAGTGAAAGTGTGTGTCCGTCCGTAGGAGTTTCAATAGTATAACGTTATAAACAATATTCATATTATTAGAGACAACAAAAGTTGTTTAACAAAATATTACTCCCTCCGTTTTTTAATATAAGTCGTTTTAGAGAAACTTTTTTGTTCCAAATTATATGTCGTTTTCGGTTTTTTATGTAACATTTATTAGTAATTAATGTTGTCTGACCAATGATAATATATCTTCTATTTTTCTATTGGTTAAATTGTGGTTAGGTAAATAATTAATGATGTTTTTGTTTCGAAAATATAAGAAATTAATAATTTTCTTAATCTATGTGCATAGCTTCAAAACGACTTATAATAAAAAAATGGAGGGAGTATATAACTTTCTATTTTTATAAATTTGTTTAAATTTTTGAAACATGTTCATTTTAAGAAATTCCTTTTAATGAGTGTTAATACCGATAAATTTTTTTCTGAACTCAAAAGTAAATTAAACTGTGTCAACTCCAAGTTTATATCAAATTAGATGTAAGTTTGTGGCACCAGCAAATAAAACTTTTTTGTCAATTAAGGAGTAAAACCCGTGAAAACAAAGTTGAAGTTGTTTTTTTTTTTTTGTTTCTTCTCAAAAAGATAAAAATGTAATTTCCAAAATGTTAAAAACAAAAAGGTTATCCAACCAATTATCTCACAGAAGATGATCCAAGCCACTTTTCAAAAAAAAAGATGATGATCCAAGCCACCGCAATTCGAATGGGTTAATTATGTACATAGATATAATCATCTTCATTTGGAATACAAACTTATAAGCCTCGTTTCCATGAGCACATGACTCTCGTTCCTCTATGTTACACATACTATAACTACTTAACTAGTATTACCACTTCCTCATGGGGTTCCAAAGAAAACTTCAAGATGGCTAATTAATAGAATAATTAAGGTATTTGAACATGTTACCGAGGACATAATGATAAAAGCTCACTATAAAAGCTCATCATCGTCGGAACATTAATCATTTTGCATCTTTCATTGATCATAAAAGGTTCCCCTCAAATCCGCCTTTACCACATTCAAAAGCCTCCCCACATACTCTGTGCACACATTTTTCTAAGCATATGTAATAATCATGTTGACTCAGATAGAATATTCCCATGCGTTCTTCACCCCGACTTACTCGCAGAATCTTTACTTTAAAAATATCAATGGAAATCTACGCATATGTTTTCTCAATTAAACCCTAGTCTTTTTTTCGGTTCGGGCACGTCCCCATAATTTTTTTTGTAACTATTCAAACTCAGCTTCAACTCCTGCTCATCATCATCAACTTCAAAATCTATCTTCTTTAGCAGCTGACATTCCATGCAAACGACGTCGTTATGGTTTCTCTTCTTCTTGTCCGTCATCACTTCTGATTTGATCTCCATCAACGGAAGCTCCACCGATATTCTGTCATCATTACCATTATTCCGTTTTGTCTCTGAGCTTTCTGAAGATTCCAAGAAGCTCTCAACTGAACATCTCAGCAGTTTAATTCCTCTATTTTCTGTTTTCTTGCGATACAAGAAACTTTCTCGTGCGTCCTCTGCTTCTTCTTCGTATTCTTCCACCTGCGTTAACTCCGAGAACGAAGAACTCGGATTCACCAGTGAAGCAAATCTCGAGAGCTTGGTTCTCGAAAAGTCCATACCAAGAGTGGAAGATGTGTAGCCAGCGAGAGTTTGTTGAGCTTTCATCAAAACTGACTGTAAATACTTTCCTTGTGCCTCAATCTTCACTTGCAAATTCCTCTGAACCTAAAGCCAAAACATTTTTAAGACACCAAACATCAATTATTGTGCTTAGTTAGAGTTTATTAATAGGAGGTTTGATTGACGTTACTACTTCGATTTGTTCATGAAGTTTCTTCTGAACTTCCGTCTGCAGTTGTAAAGCTTCGGTGATCTTCAAGCCTCTGCTTCAAAACAAACCAAACAATAAATTTTCAATGTATTACAATAATCAATTTAAAGAAGATAATGTTTTGATTATCTGATTATTAATAACTCGTTAGCTGGATTGTTGTTTTCTTCGTTGACACTGCCTCTGAAATCTCTAGAATAGTTCCCACTCTCAGCTTCTTGGGTTTCTAAAGCTGATGAAACTGCTCGACCAAGAAGCAAATAATAAGTAAGGAAAATATATGTAAAAATGTTGTAACACAATATGGTCAGATTAGGGTTCAATTTTAAGAATATGCTCTATATATTTTCATAAAACAGGATCAATGTTATGATAAAGAAACTCAAACCTTCTAGCCTGTTATCATCGAACTTCAGGCTCTTTCCTAGTCGATATTTCTGTAGGAAGATCAAAATAAAGTCATTCAAGTTTGATCTTCAAGAAGAAAAAAAAACACAAAAAAAACCGAAAACTGAAAACACTGATCATCGAATCAAAGATTCTGCCGAACATTATTACCTGTAAATGGCTCTTGAGATGATACAAGGTAAGCCCAGGAATCTCCATAGCCTTCATCAAACTCTTAGGTGTTGCCTCTGCAAACAAAAAAAACAGAAAAAATAAAAAAACAATTAAGAAATGGATAATAAGAAAAACTAAAACTAAAGAAGACGAAAACCCAAAAGTATATACTGTTAGGTCCACCGAGCTGGTTAACGGCTTCGACGAATCTGTGATGAAGCTCACAAGTCCATTTTAATCTAGGGTTAGCATCTGTTGACAACACAAGACTCATCTTTGTCTTCTGATTATTACCATTATTAGTGTTGCTCGCCATTAACAAACACATACAAATCTCTCTCTAATAAACATTAAGATCAAACGACCCCAAGAAATATAAAATATAAAATGAAAGGGTTATTTGTTTTCAAAGATTGTTGGGTTTGTTGGCAAAGCTATATGGAGGTTAATATATAAATATGTGGAGTGGTTGATGTTGTTCTTTTTATTGCTTCTTTCACTCCATATCTGGAAACATGAGTGGGGTTTTGTTGGAGAAGGGAATATATGCTCTCTTGACCCTTTCCTCTTTCTTTCTTTACATTTTCTTATTAATTGATGTTTTCATCATTTTCCGATTTCACACAGCTTTGTGTGTGTGTGTGTGTTGCTGCCCTTTGTAATTTCGTGTTACTTTTTCTTCGATATATGAGGCAATAAGATTAGATAAAAAGAGGTTGTGTACACTTCGTTTTTGGTCGTATGGACATCTATCTATCCTAATGGACACATATCGTATGTGCATACCTATTTTTTCTTTGCTTGCAATTATTATTACCGTTTTCTATTATATTTTCAGCATGGTCCTAATTTTACTTTTCTATCTTGTTTTTCTTCTTATGTATATGTATAAATTTTGACATCGCCTTTAGAAGTTGCAAGATTAGTAAAAGTTGTAGCCTTATAACATTTTCTTAAAATTTGATAGGTAATCTGTCTGGGAATGGATCAATTATAACAATTTATATATGTTGTCTCTTGATAATTCGAGTTTTATTGATCTTAATAGTTTTCTTTTACCTATAGATTTTATTTAATAATAAGCTTACATATCTACCACACAGATTGTATAATTAATATTCCAGGATATAAGTGATGCATTTTTTGATTAAGTAGTGGTGTATAAATACTAGAATCATTCCTAAAAAGAAGGGTAAAGAAAAAGTGCAAGGTTTGTTGTTTGTGTCTCATCCCTATCTTGGCTTGATCTTCGGTAATGTTGCCCCCTCTATACTTGTATATCCATATATACAATAATATGTCCTTTCGTATACCATAGTTCAGACTAAGAAATGATAGTATTTGTTTATTTAGTAACCGATGTCGACGAAAAAAATACTTACCTAGCTATGTGGTACGTACGAAAAATATATGTAAGCATGCCTTATGTGTAAAAACATACTAAGCTACCATGCATCGTTGTATTCATGATCATTGTTGTATCATTAATTTTCTTTTGTTTCGGTAGGAACTTTTTCGTCGTCAAATTTTCCTATCAAGTGTTTGATATTTTTTTTTCATTTTTTTTGCAGCTAGAAAGAATTGTTCTCCTTATAAAGAATCTTATATTCAAATCAAGCTTTTGATGCGCACAAAAAGATTATAGTAAAAACAGCCCTTAAAATCTAAAATCTAAATATTTAATAAGAAACATATATAAAATTCAAAATCATGATTATAAATCTCGAAAGAGGAATTCAAAAAATGTTCTTTTAGGGTAATTGGTATATATGTCACATATAGTTTAAGAACAATGATCTATGCTATCAGATACGACAATAAATACATTGTTTATTTTTTTTTTTTGACCAAAGGCTTATATTTATATATAATGAAAACGAAAAAACAATGTTTACAAGCCCATACTTATATATAGCATGGCTATAGTCCCACCCAAAGTTTTAGCCCATTTGAACCCATAATAATAGAACAGAGAGTGATCCAAGCCCACCCAATGGAAAAGAAAGAGACAGATCGGGTCAAGTTTGCGTTGAGAACCAAAGTTGCATGATGATCGAAGAGATCGCAGGAGAGTCCAATCGATAAGCAGAGATCCGATCCGTAATTTGACGAGTGATGAGAGAAATAATAGCTTCTGGTGATCGAAATTGTTGGTTGTGAAGCCTCTTATTCCTCTCCTGCCAAATCCAATAAATCGATGATTGCCAACAGAGAAGGGTAAGTCGTTTCTTGTATTTGTTTCCTTGAAGAGATTGCATTTGAATCATGGTCTGATCCCAGTTCTGGAGCGGTTGCAGGTCACATCTCCTCCCAATTTCCTCCCATATTGCAAAGCTGAAGGGGCAGTGAAAGTATAAGTGATCTCTAGTTTCAGGCTCCTGGTTGCAGAGCAGGCAAACAACATCCGTCTGGAGACCCCAGCTCCGGAGGCGGTCTCTGGTAGGGCATCGATTCAAGACGAACAGCCAAGTGAGAAAACTATGTCGAGGGATGCCTCCTGTAATCCAAACGCTTTGAGCCCATGGTACTGTTGCTTCCTGACCCCTTAGTTTCTTATAAACCTGACTAGTGTTAAATCTTGATTTCGGCTTGTCATCAATCACCCATTCATAGCAATCTTCTGTATCAGTAAGAGCAAATGTAGTGAAAAAGATGTGGAGTTGTACCATTTTCTCTGACCGCGCCGGGGGAATCATCCATCTCCCATCAATAAAGAGGTCTGAAACAGTGGAGTTTGCATCAATGCCCATACGAGAAGTTTGATCGGTCAGTATAAATTGCGAGAGCTTCCCAAAGGGGGACCAGTTGTCCGACCAGAATCTACAGGATTCACCATTTCCCACTTTCATCTTTATCCAGGTAAAGACTTCATCTCTCAACTTGAATAGCTTGTTAGCCAACCAAGAGTTTGTTGTTGTCGCTTTCATAGTCCAGAAGTTAGATAGGGAACCTTTTAAAACCTCAGTCTTGAACCATCCAACCCATATCGATCCTGCTTGAAAGAACAACAACCAAATTAGTTTTAAACAGCAAGCCTTGTTCCAAGTAACTAGATCCTTCACTCCCAATCCTCCACTAGCTTTTTCCTTAGTCACCACCTCCCACGAGACCTTTGCTGAGTGATGCACATCTAGTCGTCCTTTCCATAAGAATAAGCCGCAGAGAGAATTTATTCTTGTCACACAGGCTTTAGGGAGTAGGAAAGTAGAGCACCAAAAGTTGTTTACACCCGCCACCACCGTTTTTATTAAGAGTAGCCTACCAGCAAAAGAGAGAGTCTTGACACTCCATGAAGTAAACTTTGCTTTAATTTGTTGGATTAAGACCTCACAGTTTTCCGCCGTCAGCTTTTTTGTGCAGAGAGGTACTCCAAGGTAACGAACAGGAAGGGTCCCATTGGGCATTCCCGTAGAGACTTGGATAGCATCAACCTCCTCTTGTGATAGTCCCGAAGCATAGAAAGAAGATTTTTGAACACTGACTGCCAGTCCTGATCTCAACTCGAATTCCTTGAGAACCTGTAAGACATTCTGCACTGAGCTTAGCGAGCCATCCATAAATATCAGCAGATCGTCTGCAAAAGCTAGATGAGTGAGTTTTGATTTGCTGCATTTGTGGTGATATTTTATCTTCAGGTCTGCTGCCGCCTTATTTAGCATCAGCGAGAGGACGTTCATTGCAATGACAAACAGATACGGGGACAAAGGGTCCCCCTGCCTTAAGCCCCTCTTCCCTTTGAAATAACCATGCACTCGTCCATTGTAACCGATAGTGAAATTTGGAGTACATATGCACGCACGAAGCCATTCAGTGAGGATAGGTGGTAGCTGAATTCCTTCAAGGCAGTTGAAAAGGAAGTCCCAAGAGAGCGTGTCAAAGGCCTTGGCGATATCAACCTTTATAGTAATTCTTTTCGGCCCTTTTTTCTTGTGATACCCATTGACAAGCTCTCCAGCCAACACCGTGTTCTCCATAATCAATCTGTCTTTCACAAAAGCCGTTTGATTAGGAACAATCAGCGCAGGCAAAATAGGTTTGATTTTTCTCACTAGCAATTTTGCAATGACTTTATAGAGAGTGTTTAGACAACTTATTGGACGGTAATCTGTGACAGAGGAGGCTCCCGGGCGTTTTGGGACAAGCGCAAGGATGGTTGAGTTGGCAGAGGCAGGAAGAAAAGATTGCTGGAAGAAATGAGTGATCGCAGTAAGCACTTCCACTCCAAGGAAACTCCAGGAAGATTTGTAAAAAGCCGATGTAAATCCATCAGGACCTGGAGACTTGTTCGGGTTTAGCTTAAACAATATCTTCTGGATCTCCACAGCCGAGGGTATGGTGATCATTGCAGATACTTGCAACTCAGTTGGGCAGAACTCTATTAGTTGAGCAAACCATTGAGGAGGAGATTGATGGCTTGGCGATGATAAGGAGTCTGGTCCAAGGAGGTTTTGGAAGTGAGAGATGGCGTGTAAACTCATCAAGTAGGGGTCAGTCAGCAGGACGCCAGAGGAGAGCATGAATGATCTGATGGTGTTGTAGCTCGTTCTCGTCTGGAAAATCCGAAAGAAGTAAGCTGTGTTCTGATCTCCTTCATGTAACCAATTTACTCTTGATTTTTGTCTGAAGTAACATTCCTCAATTTGCCTTAGGAAGAGCCATTTTTGATTGAGCTGTCGTTCTTCTTCAAACAGGTGAGTGGAAGGATGTTGCAGTGCCTGTACCTGCACAACTTTTAACAAACTGTTAGCTTCGAAAACCCTCTCCTGAATGTTTGAAAAGTTCTCTCTATTTATCTGTTTTAACACTCCTTTAACACTTTTTTGCTTCCAACAGAGATTTGTAAGGGTAAAAGCCATGCTTCCGGCCTGATTCCATGCCTCAAAAACCAACTGGTGAAAGAGCGGATGTTTGGTGAGGTAGTTAATTAAAGAACCTGAAAGGTTTGGTTCCGGCTAGTGGTAGGGGGTGAGCTAGGTCTAGGAGACAGGGGCAGTGATCAGACATTTCAGGTGGGTGAAAGGTTGCTATGCTGTTGGGAAAGAGAGAGATAGCTTGTGAGTTAACGAGTAGGCGATCAAGTTTCTTTGCTATTGGGCTTTCAGGTTGATGGTTGGTCCAAGTAAAAAGGGGGCCTTGAAAACGAAGATCAAACATCCCCATTTGGTGAAGTGTGTCTCTGAACTCTGCCATCTGAGGGGTAGTGGAGTGAACTACAGAGAGGGAGTGTTCAGAGTGGTGGGTGATCTCGTTAAAATCACCACCGAGTATCCAGGGAATGTTTGAGAGGTTTAGCATTTGGTATAGTTGGAGAAGCTCCACCCATAAGCCAGTCCTTTCAACTCTTTCATTTGAAGCATAGATCGATGTGTAAATGAAAGGAGCGATATAAGGGAAACGGACTTCACATGTAACCTGCTGCCTCGATTGGTTCAAAATGGTGACTTTTACAGGGTCCTTCCAGACAACAATGATTCTTCCATCTTCATCAGAGGAGTGGTTTGAAAAGTAATTCCAACCACGACAAAGGGTAGACATAAGAGGGGCTAGATTCTGTTCCTTTATATGGGTTTCTAAAATAGTACCAAAAAGAGGCTGGTGGGACTTTAGCCAATCACAAAAAGGGGCATGCTTATCCGTGTCATTTAGACCCCGAACATTCCAAAAAAATAGTTTTTTACACATCTAAGAGGTGGGGGGAAACTCTCCTTTAGAAAAGGAAGAGTCAGTAGCCAAAATAGAGAAATGGTTAGGGTCAAAAGAGGAAGAGGAAGAGGAGGGCAGGGTTAAAAAAAGAGAGGAATTAGGTGGTGGTTCACTGGTTTGGATGGGGTTAGGTGGGACATGGGATTGCAAAAGGGAGGAATTAGGTGGTGATAAGGAAGGGTCAGAGCGAGAACGCTTTAGAGACAGCCTTAGGCGTGGGTTGGGGGGACTTTGAAGGGAGGAAAAAACAGGGAGAACAGGCAAGGAAAGATGTTTGAAGGATTGAGGAGAGGGTGATTTTGAAGATACAGGTGGAGGGACGGTACTTGAAGGGGGAGAAATAGTCACTGGGGGAGAAAAAGAAACGGTTGAGGCTGAAGGGGTTGAGTTGGAAGTAGGGCCAGGCTTAGGGGTGGGTTGCTTAGGGACATATTTTGGAGGAAGATTGCGGTTTGAGGGGGCTTTTTTGGCAGAGCGATCAGGTGGCGGAGGGGGCTGAGCGAATGGAAGCAGGAGGCAATTCTTTGCAATATGTCCTAACTCTTTGCAATGAGAGCAGGAAGGAGGGAGCCAGGGGTAGGAGACTAGCACTTCCACTACTTCGCCAGATTCTCGAGTAAACTCAACCACATCAGGAGCAGGCTTTGTCAAGTCAAGCTCCACTTTGACATGAGAGAGGGTAAGACTAACCAGGTTTTTAGTAAAGTCATCTGTTTCTTTTGGCTCTCCCACTAATCCAGCAACTAAGCTTAAACCTTGTTGATGGCGCAAGTCAAGAGGGACGCCTGTTAAGTGAGCCCAAAGCTGGATTGATTTTGGCGATGGAGATTGAGATGTATGAACGGATGTCCACTGGATCGTATAGAACATTGAATCACCTACATACCAGTATCCTTTCTCCAGAATCTTCTGTTTGAGGTAGTCACTTTGAATCCTCACTAAAACTGTTCTTTGAGCAGGGTTGTTGTGAATCTCCAGCTTTCTCCCTTTGCCCCACATGTGATTTAGAACGCTTTGTATTTGACTGTAGGGAGGAGGCCTGCCGTTGAAACAACAGACAATAAAGTCCTTATGGAGATCAGCACCTTTCTGGAAAACAGCATCAGGGATAAGAACTGAGGGCCTTCCTGAAGCTGATAGGGTAACTGGAGCCAGGCGCGACAGGGTTTTGTCTTCAAATCGTCGAATCCTTTCAACGAGAGAAGGCTTTGGTGGAGTGGGTTGGGTTTTGCTCCCCTGTGCAAGAGGAGGGGAATCAAGAATTGGGGCAGACGGTGGTTCAGTTTGTTTTTCTGGAAAGGAAGGGAAAGGTGAGTTTGAATCACCAGTATTTGGGTTAGAAGGAAGGTTTGAGGCGTTGTTTGTATGGAGGGGGGAGCTAGACCTAGGGGGAAGGGTAGTAAAGTTTTCAGTTGAAGGGTTTGAATCAGCAGTAGTTACAGATCTGGGAAGGTCAGATCTAGTTTCAGAAACAGAGGAAGGATCCACACATTCCATCTCTGTATCAGTGGGTGAAGATAGCCGATTGGCAGTTGAAGGGGAGGTGATAGAACGAGCCTTAGTATTGGAGGAAGGGGAGGCTAAGGCACGAGCAGTTGGGTTGTTTGGTGAAAGAGGAGGGTAATGAGTGAGAGAGAGGCGAGGGGAGGCACTGGCAGGGTCAGGAGGGTCGGGTGGGCGAGGGGGGATTAGGCTAGGCTCTTCACCGGCGGCGAGAGTCGACGGAAACAGGGCGGAAGCACAGTGGGCAGAAGCCCATGGATTTGACATTGGGAAGCGGGTCAGAGAGAGAGTTGACCTTTTTTCCACAATTACATTGTTTATTAAGTGAATACGAATAGGATAACGATTCAAAATGGATATTTAGTAATTGTATCTATGTTCAGTCCTATATATAAATCAATGTCGTGTATATACATATATTGATATATATACGTGTAAAATGTTACATATTCTTGTACATATATTTTTGATGGAAAGAAAGGATGGGGGTAATTGGCAGAGTCTCTTGGTTGTATGTAGAGGTGAGGGAATCTAATCTCAATATAACTTTAAGAAAACAATCCCTTCATCTTTTTGTCAAAAAAAAAACAATCCCTTCATCTGCCTTATTTTTTTCTCTATAGTGAATCCAGTCAGATTTAGTATAGTTATTGGATTAATATAATAGTCTTTAAAAGTGAAAAACAGTAACTAAAATAATTGAATTATATAACAACTCCATGCATGGTCTTGACCCAAAAAAATATACATATATATATGCGCATGGTCCACAAATGTATCCAACAAGATATAATGGGGCAGAAAGATATGGCATCCCAACACTGTATGTTGAAGTTCTGTAGTCCACTTCAGAGGAATCTCTCAGGTATTCTCGCATCTGCATTTTCTTGTAAGTTTTTTTATTTAAATGTATACTTGAACACATTATTCAAGTATTATCGGTCACAAAATATCAAAACACGAAATCATCATTTCGTTAACTTAACGCACACAAAACACAATGCTCTACATCAAAAGAAAAGGAATTTTAGAAGGAAAAAGTAGTCATAGGAATTTAAAGAAAATATTGTTATGATATTATTTTCAGCAATTTTGAGAATACTTTGGAAGCACATTTCATGATCCCGATTTAGTATTTGTATTCCCATACTAGCTAATAAATAATATAAAAGCTTAGCAGAGTTGTTTTGTAGGTATATAAACTTAAGAATTTACAAATACACTGAAAAATCAGAAAAATAATTGCGAAAATAAACAATCCGCTGGAAAAAAGTTAGAAAAATGCTGTGTGGGTGCCTAAATTTTCTGATGTTGCTTTCTGGAGGGGACCATGAGCCTTGATTCTTTTGATTTTTTTGGGGTTGGTTGTTCCTCTCTTAAGATGTCATGAGCCTTGATTCTTTGAGAGGACTCCAAGAATCCTATTCAAATTTCAATGCGCCTCAATACGAAACTGCAGATTGGGCCACCATAGTTTGGACTTTTTTCGTTTTCGTTTAAAGGGCCTATAATATCAACCCCTACCCCCCTATGCCCAGGTTTATGGTTTTGGAAATATGAAGTCCATCCTCAAAATTAGGAGCCTCCTCGCTTAAAACAACACATTCTCAGAAGCATTTTGTTCCCAAATTCCGAGGGGAAATGGTATATGAAATAGTATGATATAACCCTTTTTATGTTTACTTGCTTCTTTCAAACAACAGAAAAGAATTGAAAAATAAAACTAGAAATCATTTGTTTATCCAGATCAAGGTTTTCCATAGGCACATAGCCGTGTATATAGTTTTCAAATCATCGTCTTGTTTTTAAACTAAAGTACAGTCGTATTCACAAGTATATGAAAACATTGGACCTTGGAATTAACAAATGTTATCCATTTTCATAATGTCAATCATTTTCGTCGATCACTTATTTGTTCTTGTCTTTCTCCTCACTGCACATCGGAAAGTAATCACGCAGGCATAGTTGAAGTTTGAAAAATACGAAAACAATGGCAAAGGAAGAGACAAGACGATCCAAAAGAGTTAATGGGATAAGAGAAAATGATATGGTCCAGTCTTATCTCATTACCTGGAAATCCCATGTGTCAGTCACTACCAGAACATAGTTTTTCTGACTATCACAGCTTTTCAACAAATTTTTATTAATTAATTACGTTACTTTTTATTAAAGAGCACAATGATGCATCCTTGGATACACTACATAGTCTACACTACACATCAACTATGTTCCTCTTCTTCGGACACGTGTTGTATTTTTATTGGTCACATGCATGACTAACATCAAGATTCTGGCAGACGAATATTAAAAAAAAATGGACCGATCCGCACGTGCTTTATTACAGCTGACGTGGGCAGAGAATGTAGGGTGTTTGGAGACGATGTGGGGCCTGTGCCACGTGTTACACAGCTTGGCACTGACAGGTTATGCCTTGTCGGATTACATCCACTCTGTTTTTTTTACAGCCACATCTTGATTATAAATATATACAAAGAGCATTATACATTTATAATGATCGACAGAAATTGTTAACCAAGACTATGCATACATACGTCAATAATAGATTTGTAACGTCGAGTTTGGTTTATTAGTATGAACTTGAGTAAACAACCAAGCTGTCAATACGGATCATAGGTGTAACCCTTTTCTTCAAATGCTTTTGTTTATTAGTATGACTTTTTCATATACTTACATCTGACTTTTACCATTTGCTTAGGTTTCTCTTTTTCAATGCATTTACGTCATTAATTTTTTTTTCCAGACACAATTTTTTAAATAAAGAAGTAATTTTTATATAAATATTCTGAAAATGCTTTTTTTTTGTTAACCAGACACCCAGAACCAAGTGTTTCTCTTTTTCATTAAATAATAAAGAAATCCGACGTGGCAAATCTTTATAGCGGCACTAGAACGGGGAATCAAAAAGAGCGTGAAAAAGATCTTTAAAAGCCCACTTTGTAAAACAACATGTGGCTCTCGAAATTTCACAGGTCTCTCTCTCTTTCCTACGCACTATCGGTCATTTAATACCAAACCTCAGCCCCTTGTATTCTCTTCATATTGTCTTTTTTATTCCTCTATATCTGATTAAAAAACAGAGAAAACGATTCAAGACCAACCATATTTCTAGAGGAGCTAGATCTCTTAAGTTGAAAAAGATGTCTAAATCTAGAGATATAAAGTTGTTTGGTACGACAATTACATCTCTTTCAGCTGTGAATCATTATGATCCGTCGCCGTTGTCCGCAGCTCATGGTGGTTCCGACCAGAGCAAGGAAGCTTCTTCGTCTTCCTCGTCTTCTTGTTCTCCCTCTATCAGACCAGACAGGGTATGTCACGCGAGTTCTTGTCTTTTTTTTTCTCTCTTTTGTTTTGTGTTAAATAACTTATAACGAACAGAGATTTGAATCAAGTTTTGTTAGGTCAACTTGAAAAGTTTTATAGGGAAAATTTAGAGATCATAGGATCAACTGACACTTGGAGCGGATTAATTATTACACGTAGTTGTTTCGGACATAGGAACCAGAACTGGTTTTGGGCATAGAACCAAGTGAAATATTCGTTAAGGCAGCTAAAATATAAACATAAGCAACCAATTTATTTAAAAAAATTTACCCAAATCCTTGCTATTGTTTATAGTCTTCAAAGTATTAGGGTTGGATTAGGAGATTACTGATTTCTCGGCTCAGAACTTCTTGATTATTAAAAATATATACTGAGCCTGGCTAACCTGGGGTAGCAAATTTAACGGTCACCATTTTTACCATGCATCCATTACTAATAAAAGACAAGAATTGGTTATTTTTTTGACTTTTTTATAACCCTAACACATGGCTATTGGCTATTGCTAAACCCTAATCAAAATTCTGCAAAATTTTCAGGTTCTCGCTGATAAAAACGAGCAAGAAAGTAGCAGATTCAAGGATCCTTACACATTATCCCATCTTAACGAACCGCCAAAAGCAGCATCTGAGATTTTATCACCATTAAGCTCCAAGACTAACACCGATCAACAGAGCGAGCTCACAACAACAAGTACATCAGCAGCTGATAAACCAACAACTCTCAAGAAACCGGACAAGATACTTCCATGTCCGAGGTGCGAAAGCGCAAACACCAAATTCTGTTACTACAACAACTACAACGTGAGCCAGCCACGTTACTTCTGCCGGAACTGTCAGAGGTACTGGACTGCTGGTGGATCCATGAGAAACGTCCCCGTTGGTTCTGGCCGCCGCAAGAACAAAGGATGGCCTTCTTCGAACCATTACTTGCATGTCACCTCTGAGGACTATGAGAATAACAACAACTTGGGAACGATCCTCAGTTTCGGTTCTTCAGAATCCTCGGTTACAGAGACTGGTAAGCATCAGCCAGGAGATACAAAGATAACCGCTGATTCAGCTTCTCAACAACACCAAACAGGTCAAGGCTTTCTTCCTCCGCAAGTAATGTTTCCGAATAATTCTTCCCCTTGGCCTTACCAATGGAGTCCAGCGGGTCCTAATGCTAATTTCTACCCTATACCTTTCTACTGGGGCTGCACGGTTCCTGTATGGCCTACCTCAGAGACTCCAACATGCTTAGGGAAACGGTCAAGGGATCAAACACAAGGAGGAGGAATGAAAGATGCTACTATTACAACACGAGAAAGATTTGTTTCAGAAACTCTTAGCATTAGCGAAGCTACTAAGACCGCCGTGTGGTCGCCAAAGCCCGAGAGAAAAACAGAAGGATTCAGTCTGTTCAATGGATTTGAAACAAAGGGTAGTAACAGAAGAAGCTTCGTTCCCGAAACGTCTATCAATCTACAAGCAAACCCTGCAGCGATGTCTAGAGCAATGCACTTCAGGGAGAACATGCAACAATAATCAAGCACTGATATAGTATATATAGATACGAATATTCATGAATTCTGAGAGATTTGATTAAGCTAATTGTTACCTTGCCAAATAAGGTAAAGCTGTGTAGATCATTTGTTGTTTCAAACTAAGATCAGATATAGTATGTTGGAGTTGTAAATATTTCTCTCCATTGTTGTGTTGAAGTTGCAACATATATATAAACTTTTAGATTAATATCTCCCTTATCTATCTGCCACGTTGGAGAAGAACAGACGAACTTACAATTACGTTTTCGCCCATGATTCCACCAAATAATTTATATACCTAACGTCTCGACCCCTCTGGTTACTAATGCATGAGAGAACACAAAGGTTTTAGATCATTAGCTTGTAATTAATGGGTCAACTTAGATTAAGATAAGAGAAGGAAAAATGGAATACGAAACCAAAGAAAAAGAACAAAGCAGAGCATCTTTCACTTTCATTCTTGTATTAAGAACAATAAAAAAAAAAACAATAATCCAACCACTACTAACACCGAAAAAGCCTAAAAAGAGCATAAAGTCTGATTTTCTGAAATAATAATATTATTCTCACTTTTTCAATGTCCCTTTCCTTTCTTTTTCATATTCACTAGTATTATTACAAATCTCTTACTAGTATTCATTTTTGTATGCTATGTTCCTTAATTTCACTCCACTTTTAAGTGTGATATGGTTAAAACAGCTAATGGTACAAAACAAAGTACGAACTTCCCATTAATCAAGAGCTCTGCTTTGACCTCTTCATAAGCTGTATGAACTCTCTAAAATACACATTTATTTGGAAATCTGTAAATTGACAATCTCACAATTATTTTGACACTAAAGATAATGTAATTGACATTTTAAAGGCTTTTTATTTTAAAATTAAATTAAAAGTACATTGCAATGGTATGAATCTGGTATGGGTGTTTGGCTATCTATTTGGATTCGGTTCAATTTTTTCAGATTCTAGATTTTTGTATTTTACATATATAAGAGATCGGTTTAGTTTACATTTTTGTAAATCAAAGTAATTTAAAGTAGACATATGAAATTTGAGTGTGAGATGAGTTTCTTAGAAGCTCTTTATTGAGGACCATTTCTCAGTTTCTCTTTCCTTTTTTTAATTTTTATCTTTACATATAATCTGTAGAAATTCTATGAAAAGTTGAAAACTCCTTGTTGGAGTTGCTCTTAAATATGTATCTTGCTTTCAAAAACAAAAATACATATATATAGTATCAGGAAATAAACTAAATGATTAGTACAAAAATAATGAGTAGATGGAGAAGGAGACATTGGGTTGATGAGATGCATAAGTTAGCTAGCATAAGAATCAATGAAAGGAGAAAAGGATTTTGCTTGGGGGGAACGAAAAAAATGCAATGGTGTGAGAATAATTAAGAATAGATGTTTGGACTTTTTGTTGCACAAGCTGAGGCTGTGAGCCTGAATCTTGCAAGTTGTGTGACCTCATCAATATCGCATGGTATTGTTAATTTTCTGCATACTCCAAATAAATACAAACGTACATTATTCTCTTTAACTTGACTTCTCTATCTCAGATCTCTCTGTTACTTTCCTTTTTGTCGCTTCTTAGTTCCACATCATCGTCCCTTCTTTAACATATGTCACCTTCCCCTTCATATACGAAACATGTTGTTACTCTCCCTCCACATTAATGATGGAATGCGACATTTTCGTATAAGTTATAGAGCTAGTTAGAACTATAAAGTGGTACATGTTTATAATTCAAATCATCTTTTCTTTTGAAAGTGAGACAATTTGGCATAAGCATTAAATCACCAAAGAGTGGTACGTGCGTAACTAACACGGCTTTAAGAATGTTGCATGGGACTAGTTAAGGACAAAATTAATCAATTAATTAGCGCGACAAAACTACATTGAATAGACTTGGATCATCTTATACTTTTGCTAACTAATCTAATCTCCCTCTTGTTCATGATGATGATCACACTGTCCCCAAACCAAGAAAATCGAAAAAGTGTGGTTTCTTCTCCTCATTCATCATGCCCTCACCAAGCATCTCACACTTCTCGGTTTGGTTTAAAAGATCGAATGTAGTAGCCTCTCGTGTCCGTGCAGAGTGGTCGTCCACCATCATTTGGTTTTCAAGCATTCCCAACATCAACGGGCTCTCATTTCCATGAGCATAACCTATAAACGTTACAAAACAAAAGGAATATATACAAAAACGCATGCAGTTTAGGATACTAAAATTTCAAACAAAACCAAATTAAGGAAATAGAGGACAATCTCAAACCTGGGAAGCAAGGAATTGGTAACGTAAGGTGGTTCTTCTTGTCATTACTAACAAGGTGGATCGTATCTGACCTAGAAGGATCAAAATCATTGCAAGAGTACTGAGGATTAGGGTTAACGAGTGGCTTAAGAGGAATCACCGTCTTCCTCCTGCGGTAAACAGAAGATTGTTCTCTAAACTTGCGAGCCATTATAACATGCCAATGGTTCTTCACAGAATTATCAGTCCTTCCCGGGAAAAACCTTGCTATCATCGCCCATTTGTTACCATAAAGATTATGAGCTTGCATTAGCCTCTCCTCTTCTTCCTCACTAAAGGCTCTCCTGTTTATCCTGGGGTCTAGTTGGTTAAACCATCTAAGCCTACAACTTTTCCCTGCTTAACAGTAACACCAAAAACATCAAGAGCTTAAATCTTGAGAAGCTAATAAAGAGAGTATTTTACTTACCGGATCTTCCTTGGAGCTTTTCGGCGATGAGGTTCCAGTTTTGGGGTCCGTCGAGGGCGACTAGTTTCTTCAGCTTAGCATCTTCGTCCGGTCTCCAATGTCCTCTCACCACCGAAGCTTTTGACGAGTGTCTAAAGCTTCCACAGACTCTTGTATCTTTCTTGCTGCGCTTACCGTAATTACTTTGATTAGGGTTTTTAATCTCTTCTTCTCTATTACTTGCATAGGAGTGACCACTATGCTGATAGTTGCTAATGTCTAAAGAGAAATAGCCACATGAGGCAGTCTGATCCATCCAACGGCGATGGTCTTCCGACATCACAATGTTGTTGTTGGTTAGTGATGGGGTTATCTGGAAGAAGAAGAAGACAGGAAACGAGGTGTAATGGAGAGAAATGACACGTCAGCAGACTGTATCTCCATCCTCATTGGAGGAAGAGATGTGGTGATATTAAATACTATTTCTTACTATTTGGTATTTGTGTGATATTATTACGTACGGCTGTAACCTATGTGCGTGTATGTATATGTTGTGACCGTGTTTGCTGACAAAATGTTAAGTTATGCAACTGTTAAAAAGTTTATGGACTATCACGAACTGATTTGATAGCTGATGCAGATTCCTAATTTCCTATGTAATCAAATCTGCATCACGAACTGATTTGATAGCTTATTAATTAAATAAAGTGTTAAAAAAATTCCAGCTTTTTAATTTAGTGTAACTAGATTCTTACTCGTCTTTAAAATGACGGATATATTTTATGTTTTATATTTGTTTAGAGATTTAATTTTTATATTTGTGTTTTTTGTATAATATTTTTCTTAAATAATTAATAAGATATTTTAATAATTATATTAAAATAATTGGACCACACTTATATTAAGAGGTCATGTTTCTGTTTTAATAAAATAGACTATATATTGTTTTCATTTTTATTACAAAATTTAAACTAATAGTAATGTAACTGAATTTTATTAAAAAAATAATATTATATATAATATAACTAAAATATAGGTGAATTTTTACTTTTTGTTACAGTAATTAAAACCTTCATCACTATATAGTTTTCATAGTTTATTTTTTAAAATTTTCATATGTTCTACTATTCTTATAACAACATTTCTTGTGTCAAATAAAACACTGGATCCCAAAATATTATGTATATATTTAGATGCAAAAACTTATGTAGATATGTATACGGTAAATATAATATATATATATAAGATTATGTAAACCAGATATATTTTTTTTTCAAATAAATGTATTTACTATTTAAATATATAATATTTAACAAACTATTGTTAAGATCACGTTCACAATATCTACGATGTAGGAGAATAATATTCTTTATATATTTTTTTAATATTAAGTAATATATATATTAAGTTTCTAGTGAATTGGTCTAACAACTTTTTTACAGTAGATAAAAATATGACCATATTTTAATAGAGTAGATGTGTACATAATATTATCTATTGTTTTAAGTTATAAGCAAAGCAATTATCCAGAAAATACAAATTTAGCAAACATGTATAACAAAATCTTCATTAGAAATTTGATAAAACGTCGTCAAAATATTTTAACCATCGTTAAAAACTGGCCAAAAATGTGAAACCGTAAAGGGATTGAAAGTAAGATGTGTTTGCCTGTTTCGGAAAGTGAAAGAGATACGGAAAGTTGTTAAACATCCGTAAACCGCTTTTTAGCTCAACTTTGCTATCGTTTTGGTTGTCTCTAACGAAACATCAATGTTACGTACTAGTACCTACTATGATTGCTTGCTGGTCAAATGTATTGTAAACCAACATGGTTAATTGACTGACCCATTATTCTGATCTCTAGTTTATTTAAACTGTAGTCAATGTAGAAAACGGTTAGTTTCATCTCACGTGTGAGGAGCAAGAAAGAGACACTTCGAAGAAACCTAAGCTCGTTCTCTTTATGGTCTCTCCACTTTCTTTTTCCCGGCTTCTATGGATCTTTGTTTTTCACTTTTTTTTCTTTTCCAAATTTCACTTAAATGCCACTGACAATGACAATATACATTGATTTGTTTCCATGGCTCCATAAAGAAAGTGGGAATACTATTAAGGGTGAAACTAAACATATGAAGTAGTCACAACTAACTGGCCGCATGTGATTTGACTCTTCTGTCTCTTCTAACCACGATCACTTTTCTCAAACACACTTCACCTGTCCTTTCACTAATCTCTCCACACTTCTCGCTCTCTCTTCAATTCAAAACCCTATCTCTAATTGGCGGATCTCTAACATGAATGTGATTTTATTTTTCAACATGTGCATGTGATTATGTTCAGAATAATGAAGGCCGGTTTTCTATTAGAGATCACTTCACGAATTTCAAGTTTCCACTTTGGATCTAACTGGTAAAATTTTTAAAAATAATAGAAGGGAAAACGAATAACAAAAAAGAAAGAATAACAAAATAATAAAAATGAATAGGAATGGGAATTATTGTTCTTTTCTTTCCTAAATTTGGTGAATAATAATTTTGTTCTCCACAAAAATAAAATAAGAAAGAATGGAAAAGAAAATATTATTTATAAATGATGTATACACTGATAGAATGTTTGGTTTCACTACTCGATTCTGAATTTTTATTGTTTAACATAGCCTTTGTTGAAAAAAAGAATATAATTTAATGTTTTTCCTCATTTCCTTAGTCACCATTTAAGGCTTTGATTTACACTAATTATCCAACCATCTATTGCATATATGAAAGTCGCTGCATAAATTCTTGTGAAAAACAAAGGCGCTGCAATAAATAATTTTGCAAGGGATCGGTTAGAATCTTGATTCTTAGAATTTCCGCTAAATAATTATTCATCACGTCATAATACAGTTAATATCTCCCTTCATAACTTCTGCTACAAATTTTAAAATCAAGACAAATAAACTTTTCTGAATTAATTGTGCATAGAGACTTCATTTCAGCACATGGTGGTACGCGGATAAGGTCGTATAAAAACAAAGAAAATAGGTGAGACTTCAAACTTAAAGTAGATGTTTTCTTATTTGACCATAAAGTTCAGTCGGCAGAGGAATACAATAAATATTGGGATAATAATCTCAGGTTCAGAATGGTTGCAGATTTGTACAGTCCATCTGCAGAGATTAACTGAGCACGTCCTATGCTCTAAACCATAATATTACATCAATTTTTTTTGAAAAATCTTGCATCAAATTCATATCATAAATAGACGTTAATATGGATCGTTACATTTTATCAAAGGGGCTAACTATTTACTGACATGAATCATTAACACTTTAGCAAATTGAGTAATATTGGACCAGTACCTTTACAAAAAAAATTATAATGCAATACGCTCAAATAAAAGCTTGTGTCTTATTCTTCATATAATTTTTTTACAATATCTTACATACAACTAAAACTATCGCATTAAATTGTGATGTTCTAAGTGATTGTTTATTTGCCAATGCTCCGGACTGAACAGAATCAGACACGCAATTGCACCATGCACCTCCTCCTTTTGTCATTTTCCTCAACTCATTTGTATTATTAAATATTATTAATTTATTTGAATCAATAAGATGTTTTCAGTTTCACCGGTGTCCCTCATTGGTAAGCCACTGAAATAAGTTGGTTTTGTCGTGAATTTTCAACTAATGTTGGGAAAGAAAACAAAAATCTGAAAATAAAGATGCACAGGATCCAGTTAATATCAACAGCTAGGAAAACATTTTTTTTTTTGAAAGAATGTTAAATTAATTCAAACAAAAAAGCTGTTTTACACTTTGTGTTACATTGGAATAGAAATTTTCTTAAATTCCAATGTAACACAAAGTGTAAAACAGCTTTTTTTGTTTGAATTAATTTAACATTCTTTCAAAAAAAAAAAATGTTTTCCTAGCTGTGGTGAACATATTCACTGTGGTGAACATTTTCAAGTTTACTGTGGTGAACATATTCGACCCCACGGCCCGATTTTGGCGTACGATGTCGAACAAACACCACGTGCATGCTACTCATTTTACTATAGCCACTTACACGCGCATTGCTCCATTATATGTCGACAATTTCGGAGCAGATAGTGAGTGACACAGCCAATAGTAGCTAATTTAATAGGCTTGCTTGGGGTCCGGATAGGCATAAATCCTCATCAATATACTAAAAGAAAATTCATTTGTTCACCAGAATTCATTATATACATATATAAGCGAAGTAAATAGAAACCAAAAATAATCGTTGGAGTTTATCAATTTCATGAATTTACAAGATTTTTCTGAAGATTATCAACGGCGTATAAATTGATACATCTTTTTTATTCCGAACCATCTATATTATTAAAACTGAAGTACCTTTTGGTACTGTTTGAAAACTTAGATAGTAGATTAAATGAAAGTTGTTTGGAAACAATGATAGCAGAATAATTTTTTTTTTATTTACATATTTAGTCACTGTATTTCTTTTTTATTTACAGATTCTATCGTTTGGAAACTTGGATAGCAAATTAAATGAAAATTGTTTGGAAACACAAATAGCAGATTCAATATTTCTTTTTATTTACACATTTAGCCATTGCATTTCTTTCTTATTTACAAATCTGCCACTTCACTTAAAATAAAAAAAATTAATTAATTAATTACAATGAATTGTTATTTCTTTTTGTTGAAATAAAAACACAAACTATAATATATAGTATATATTAATCTGCTACAATACAATTTTCAAGAAAACTAAATATCATAAAATTAATAATAATTCATAAAAACCTACTGTAAAAATTAAATCATTTTTAAATAAATAAACAAAAAAATCAATAGGTTAATATATGAATATTATAATTACATCAAATTGCATCAAGTTATAAAATTATAAATATAATATTACCTACAGATAAAAAATTATTATCAAACATTTATATTATAATATAATATATTATACTCTAAATATATTTTACAAAACATAAAAATATAAATTGATATTTTATAAAATCAATGGTTTATAAATTCACATTAAACACAAGTTAAATCCAACACCCGCCAAGATCTAGTTTGTTTTATTACAAGTTACTGACCGTTTATGCTTTTGGCTGAAAAATACAAAACAGTTTACTCTGACTGGATTTAATTGCATTTATGATATAACCCTACAAAAAAGATTCATACAACATGGTGGATCTTGGACATTAAAAGAGGATAACAAATGAGTGAGTACTGTATAAATGAACAAGTGAAGTAAAATAAAGGAAGTGGAGATAACACAATGTTCTCATATTCGGTCTGGACCTACAGTCTGCAACGGTAATATGTATATAACCCCGTTTGGATTTTTTTTTAAATCTGCTAAAACTCAAAAAAAAAAAATCGGTATTAACATGAAAATTTTACCTTAAAAGCACAAAGATCAATTTCCAACAATTTACCCTAATTTAAAATTTAACCCAAAAACATAAATAAGAAGAATTCCATTAAATAAACATCAAAGTCATCCCTGAAGTCCTTCACCAGTAAATCTCGAAATACCAATCTGGCTTTGGATTGTTCAAGCTAATAGAAAGAGATTTAGATAATCAGTAAATAGGCATTCATCTTCTATGATTTAGCAGTAGAGTTCACTACTAGCAAGTAGCAGCGAGACATGGCTGAGGTTGCATGAAAGACCAAGGAAGTGAGGCCAGCAAGAGATGCGTTGGCATAAAACTCTTTGTCGGGCGGTGTCCTAATTAATGGTAGTTACTCCATTCGGAGGTTGGTTAAGAAGAATCTTTACTCTCTCCTAAATTCTCGTAACAGAAAACATAGCAGATAAAGAGAAACGATGGGTTAGAAGGATCGAAGCGTAGAATGGAGAGATTTGAGGAAACGGCGTCGTAGCTTGTCATAGGGCAGAATTATCACTGTTGATCAAAAGCACTAGCAAACCGAACTTAGAACACACGTAGCTTTCAGGCCAATTTCTCAGCCTTTTCCTTTTAATTTTCTCATTTATATATGAAGCAAATCGCAACTAACAGTACAAACAAGGAAGCAAACTTTAAACATGGAATTGAGGAAAATGCGAGACATGAAGCAAGTATAACAAAAATCACAACAGCAGCCCCGGAGGAAAGTACTGATTTTGGTGTAAAAAAGCTTGATTAGAGAAAAAAATGGCTGTTAAGGCTGTCAAACCTTCCAAAGCCATGAAAGTTATGACACCAATCGCAACCTAACTCATAACAGCAGTCCTAGAATTTGAAGAATGCATAATTTAAGAATATGGAAACCATTTGAACTCCGTCTCTCTCCGGAATATGGAAACCACTAGCCGACTGAAAGTAAAAAAACAAATATAAATAACGAGTTCAGATGTCAATGTGACATCCTACATCTCGCCAAAAACATTATGAAACAAGAATGGGAAACCTTGAAATTTGACTAGCTAAATAAATTTAATTTTCTCAGTCTCTATTGCTTTTGCATTTTATCAAGCCAGAAAGTTGATTTGATGAAATCCAACCGCTACACGGCTACACCATAATTATTTGAAGAAGTCCAAGAAAATTGCCACAAATTAACAAGAAGTTGCTTAATACAAGAGAATTCTGAAAATATAATTTAGCACACGATCATGAAATTATACACCTTTTGCATCTTACTTGCATAGTTACTTATACGCAACTCCATAAACATGAGGTCTAATTATCCAAGGGAAGCTATACATTGCCGCAGTGTTGATCTCAGCGCCACCACTAAAACCAGCACCGGCAATGTATAAGCCGGTGTTTCTTGTCAGATGACATCCGTCTGCAACCACTTGCTGTAGTGGATCCAATACATTTTGGACATGCCTGAAAAAAGTTCCATCTCCACCCCAAAAACGCAACTTTTAGATTTAAATTTGTATAACATATTGATTTCTAGGCCTATGATGTGAAAATGTGGTTATACCTTCAGCCGCTACATGCTCGATGAACAGAAATATCCCACCCGGTTTCAGAACCCGCTTGATCTCTGAAAATAATACTTGGTTGAAGATATTATCAGATGATATCTCTTTTGAGGTTTATGGGAATTACCTTGAAGTGTTTGCTTAACATCTGGGACAGAACACAGGACAAGTGTTGAAATGACTGCATCCACAGAGTTATCATCTAATGGTATAGCTTCTCCTACCTGGTGACAAACAAGATCAATAGAAAAGTAAGATCAGAGGATTGTAATGGGAAGAAAGGTCTCTGATATAGAAATATGACTATGGGTAGTTGAATTAGTGTACAATTAGAAATATTTAACTAATAAGTTTTGCTATCTTTAATATATAAATTATGGTTGATTAAGATAACTTTAATCTCCAAAAAGATTAAGGTTAAGAGGAGGCTTATCATAAATTTTCAGTTTAATTATTGTGTGAATAAAAAGATTCATATCAGCTCACAGTCAAACATTTTATGTACCACACGACTTACTCCTTGCATGAATCTAAAGTTTTCAGGTTTCAGTCCGGCTTCTCTAGCAGCTTCGCAAGCGTACTTTTCCATTTTTTGATTTGGATCCATACCGAAAACGCAGACGTTTTCATTACTTGCATAGTACTTCAGATTAGGACCTGTACCAACACCAATCTCCAGCACTCTTTCTGCTTTAGCAGTCAGATTATCGAACAGTTTCCTCTTGTAACCGGCGATCTTATCAATTAACACACAAACACAAAACAAGAAACTCTGGTTGTGAATTGAAACCTCAAGAAACGGATTAAAGAGTGATGAATCCATGTCATAAGACTGACCTCTGCTTCATAAGATCGCATTCCTGTGCTCAAGAACCAAGCAAAAAGCTCCTTGTACCAATCTGGCCTCTGATGCTGAAATGTTCCCAAAACATCCTAGTGCAGATAAAATTTACTCAATTATACATTTTCCCCACATATCAAGTGCAATGGCTCTAAAAAAATATTATGTTCAATCAGAGTACCAGACTTGGCATTTGAAGACAACCCGTTAAATCTTTCTCCCAAAAGAAACACATTCGTTACTTGTAATCGAGTTACTACACTCAAGATGAATCTAGAAAAAAGGATAAAAAGAAATATAAACCACCTTGGATCGCGAAGCATTAGGAGAATAGAGGGGAAGCAAGGGCTTCGTCGGGCTAGCTGCTTCAAGAAAATGTTTTCTTCCACATGAACAGCCTGAAGGACTGTGACTTTTTAGATTGTCCGCACGAACATGATCTCGTGAAGCTCTAACTACTCCGCGAGGCGGGTATTTGAGCGACGGCACCAGTGAGAAAGGCCTTGAAAACACTCGAGTCTTCATCATCATCATCATATTGGCCACAACAATCATACAAACCTCAGACCAAGTATTTATGTGAATTCGGGATGGACTTAAATCATGGTGCGCCAATAAAATACACATTCCATATGTCTTTTAGAAAAATGTCTTTAGTAGATAAAAAAATATTTATAAAGAGAAAAAGAAAACAGATTTTAAAGTTATACAAATAAAGATTTATAAATTATAAATTATTCATTCACATAATCAATATGTAAACTCTAACTGTATTTTCTTTTTAAGTGTTTTTTATTGATTGCTTTTGTTCACAGCACTTTACAATTATCTCTGGATTTCTAGGGAATCTAATCTAATCAAGCACATGGAACTCAACCTCGGACGGTGCCGAGTTGTAAATTTAAAACTATACAACAATTATCTTACACAAAATTTGACCCAAAAGAAAAATATTCAACAAAGACACCCATATATCATTATTAAACTTATCTGTTCTACATATATAAAATAGACAATAACCATCATTTAAACTTTTTTTTTAGTTAAGATTCCGATATAGTTACCCAAGCTAACTTAAGTCTGATTAATAAAATAGTCTTTTCGATGAATTTTTTTTTTTAACATCATTTAAACTTGTTGTTTTGAACTTATCATTTAAACTTGTTTATATCATTGAATATGTACAATCATCATGCAGGATCATCGTCATAGCTATTTATCCAACTAGTCGTTTCAATACAATTCTCTAATATATTAACACACGTTTTTGTATTCGTCTTTTCTAAACAACGTTTATGTAAATCCTCTCTTTCGTTTGAGTATAATAATTTATAATTTAGCAAATGATCCTGGTTTATGATTGGTATTGTTCCACATCAGTTACGCAACAAGAAAGATTAATTAAGTTATCTTTTGAGTACAATATATATATATGTGTACCTAATGCAGATTAAGTAAGTTATCTTTTGAGTATAATACTGTTGTGTACAACTGTCACATGCGATAATATATTCATGCAATGTCTCCTTCGGACGGGATTTTTTATCCGTTAATTCTTATTCAATTCATCGTTTATTTCAATTCGATCAAAAAATTTAGATTTATGTAAGTCTTTGGAACAAAACAAATATTAAAATCAATATCCGTATAAAATAAAACAAATCAAAAACACTAAAAAGTTTAGAGTTAGATATATGCTTCGCTCTGAATTCTACACAAATAGATGAATACATGTTAATTAAATAGAAAATTTTATGTTTAATTTTATGTAATTATCATTTTAACATACAATTTTATTAGTTTTATTTATAAAATTACTTATAAAAGTTATACACTAAGAATTTGAAATTTATTTTTTTCATAAACTATAATTTTTTAAAACTTTATGTTATAGTTTGGGATACTCTGAAGATGGGCTCGGGCTTGAATATCATGGGCGGTATGTAAGACACTTAAGCCCCAACATATATCTTAATAATGTAAAAGTTACACTGGTATGTTCGTTTGCTCATCTAGGTGATCCATTTGGGTAAAGATGCAAATCGATGTTCGTTTAGTGCATTTTAATGCTACATCCAAATAGATCACCCAACTCCATTTGTGAAAACTCATATAAAATTTTCATCCAAGTGAAGGTGAGTCTTCACGGAGCATCTTCACAAAAAAACAATTTTTTTCGTCAAAACCACAAAAACATATTTTCCTGCTAAAACCGAAAAACGCAATTTCTCGCCAAAATCGTAAAAAATCATTTTTCCGCCAAAACCGTAAAATGAGATTTTCGACCAAAACAAAAAAAAACGCAAATTTCCGCAAAAATCGAAAAAATGGGATTTTCCGCCAAAACCGAAAAACACAATTTCCCGTTAAAATCGCAAAAACACAATTTCTCGCCAAAACTGGAAAAACGCAATTTTCCGTCAAAATCGAAAAACACAATTTCCCGTCAAAACCGGAAAACACAATTTCTCGCCAAAACCAGAAACCGCAATTTCCCGCCAAAATCAGAAAATGTGATTTCTCGCAAAAATCGGAAAACACAATTTTCCGCAAAAACTGGAAAAATGCGATTTTCCGCCAAAATCGCAAAAATGCAATTTCCCGCCAAGACTGGAAAAAATACAATTTCCCGCCAAAATCGAAAAAATGCAATTTTTCGCCAAAACTGGAAAACGCGATTTCCCGAAAAAACAAAATTTTCCGCCAAAACCGGAAAACGCGATTTCCTGCCAAAACCGGAAAACGCAATTTCTCGCAAAAATGCAATTTCCCGCTACCCGCTAGACCGGAAAAATGTTGATTTCCGCCAAAACCGAATATATAAGTCATTTGTTTATTAAATTCATCCAAATAGAAATAGAGATGCGTAAACGAACATAAGTTCATCTAGATGTTCCATCTGGATAGAGAAACGAACATAATCAAACTACATCCAGATGGATCATTTGGATGAATCACCTAGATGGATCATTTGGATGGTTCATTTGGATGGAGTTGACAGATGTACAAACGAACGAGGCCAGTTACTCCTTGCTTGATAAAGTCTTTGGTTTTCAATCCTGCTTTGGCAACTGCTTTCCGTGTGTACTTCTTCATATTGGGATTTAGATCCAACCCAAGTAAAGTTATATTCACATTACGAGCTATGTAACTATCTCATATTAGGACCTGTCCCAATGCAAATCTCCAGCACCTTTTCAGCTTTTGCCGTTCGTTTATCAAACCGCCTTAATCTTGAAATCACCAATCACAACTTTGAGACTTGTGAAAAATCAGTCAAAAGAAGGATGCAAAATCGAGCTCATAAACATACATACCTCTTTCCAATAAGATTGCCTCACTGAGTTTAAAATCGAAGGAGTTAAACCACCTAATATACCTCCGGCCTCTTCTGTGATGTTCACCTGGAGCATCCTGATGTACATACCAAGCTCTTAACAGTATCATATCTCTTCTGATACAAGAAGTCACTCAGATCAAGAAATAAACTTCCAGATGCAACCAACTTCTGCACAGTCAAGATCTTATGAAAGCTATTGGGATAAGGATGTCATTAGATTAGAGTTAAGTTACATACTTTGAGACATGTTAAGCCAAGAAGGAAACAACAACAAAAGAATAAACCACTATAAAGCTTATTATGTCACGTTTCACATTTAAAAGTCTTACATAATTGTAAGATAGAACAAATTGGCTGCGCTACCTAAAATGCATCTTTGAGTCAGTACTTTTGATCACAAAAGCACCGTAAAGAACAGACGGAATCAAGACGGTAGAAAGAGGAGGACGCTGAGAACTTCAAGGAAAGCAAGTATTATAGGTTTTAGAACGAACGTATACTAGCTTCAATTTTAATAGTGGTAACTGGTAACATCCCAAAGTTACTTTAGAAAGGTAAAGTCAAGAAGGAAACACCATTATTGTTTTGTTTTGCTCCTCCAAAGATCTCTGAATGTTTGTTCACGATCTGATGTTGTCTTTTGCTTCACCATCATCTTTGTTACTCTGTTTTGTTCTTACTCTCTGTTTTTGTCTTTGTGTTTTATCATCACACAAGCACACACTCACACGCTCTTTATTCTCTCGTTTATGTTTTTTTTCTGGTAGAGAGAAGAGAGTTTATCTTTGTACGTCTACATTTTCTCTTTCTCCAACTGTTTTTTTTTTTAAATTAGAATTGGATATATTTTACAACAACAACACACAAACTTGCACAACTTCTTCTAGTCTATGTTCCTAAGACACTAGACTATTCTTACAAGCAATGCTTATCATAGACATTAACGACTCTAACAACTCCTAACAACTATTTCCCAACAACTTAACTTGGTTAGCTTTTAACTAAACTAACACCAATTCTTGTTCTTCTTCTTATTGTGCAACTTGTGGTTACACAAACAAACTTTGTCGTTGACTTCTTGTTGTCCACGTTGGTTGCCTCTTCTTCTTCCTCCTTTTCTTGCGATCCAAGTTTCAGCTTCTTCTTCTTTGCAGCTACTCTTATTGGATCTTCTTCTTCTTCATTCTTCTTCTGTAGTACTTAATCAAATGTTCAATTTCAACAGCGTCCGCCATCGATGCCTCCACCATCCTGTAAGTTGGTACTGTCAACAGCTGATGAGCAAGATTGGTCACGGAGAGGTTCTTTGTTGTCAGTCTCAGTGTCTGATTTTCACCAGATGCATTGAATGGATTTTTAAAATGATATGTCAAATGGAATCAATCAAGAAAACAAGGTTATGAATTCATATCCAAAAATACATCACCTTTAGTGTTATCGCCTGAGGTTAAAGCCATTCCACTCGCTCTTGGTTGCTGATGCGTGGTTGGATGTTCTGTGAGCAGATATATATATTACTGTCAAACCGACAAGTAACAAGGAGAAACAAAAATGCTAATTTTCACTTTACCTGCAGTTTTAGGCAGAAGGCTTCTATGGAAACTTTTGCCTATTGTCCTTTCTGGGAGATCAAGTGCACCAAGAGACTGGAAGTTGAGTTTGGTTGGAAGAACCTCTGGCTTTACCGTCCTTTCAAACTGAAATCAGGTGATTGACACCGCTTTTCAATACAGTAGGGGAGCACCTTCAGACTTGAGCATCCACTAAGATCCAATGTCCTTAGAATAGTGGCATTCCCAATAGAAGCAGGAAGCTCCACCAGACTTGAACATCCACTAAGATCCAATGTCCTTAGACTAGTGGCATTCCCAATAGAAACAGGAAGCTCCGCCAAACTTGAGCAATTACTAAGAACCAATTCAAAAAGATTATTGACACTCCCAATAGAGGAGGGAAGCTTCTTCAGACTTGAGCATCCAGTAAAATTCAACATTTTACGGAAACCATTGGAATTTCCAATGGAACCAATGGACGAGGGAAGCTTGGTCGGACTTGAGCATCCACTAAGATCCAATATTCCTAGGCTATTAGCATCCACCAGACTTGAGCAGTTACTAAGAATCAATTCAATAAGATTATTGACACTCCCAACAGAGGATGGGAATTCTGCCGAGTGTGAGTATCCATTGAGAAGCGAGACCTTGGATTTAGTGTCGATTACAATAGGGGGGAGTATCTTCAGACTTGAGCATCCACTGAGATCTAACTCCTGGAAATTCTTGGCATTCCACATTAAGGGGCTCTGGACCAAACTAGAGAAACTCTGGAGATTAAAAGTGGTGAGACTAGTGATGTTCCATACACAAGAGGGGAGTTTCACCAAACTTGAGCACCCAGCGAAAAATATCTTGACATTATGAATATTCTCGATAGAGGAGGGTATCTCCACCAGATTATTGCAATACTCGATATTCAATATCAAGAGATTAGTTGCATTCCCAACTGAAAAGGGTAGTTCCATCAAACTTGTGCAATAACTGAGATCCAAACTCAAGAGATTAGTGGCAGTTGACAGATCAGGAAGCTCCTTCATGTCTGAGGAATGACTCAAATCCACCCACCTGAGATTTTGAAGAGGCTGCCCACACAAAGAGAAAGACATCATTCAAGGGAAATTGCAAATGCGGTTTAGTAGTGAAAAAACATTAACAATAATACGCTCAGACAACATGAGACCAAGCTTGAATAAAAGTTATAAAATAGATTTTATACTCAACAGAAAACGAAAATTTAGTTGAGAAATAGTTACTTACTTGAACTCCTTCCCACAGCTTATTTAGCTTGCTGTTACGCATGTTTAATTCGACGAGGAACTCTGTACTAAACCTAGAAGGCAAAGATGTGGCCGGAAAGTAATCCCAATGTAGTAATCTAAGTTTCAGTGATAGGTATTTCAGATTTTGTGGAGAGTGTAATTTGCTGTCACCATTATCATCAAATCTTGAGTAGAATCTTAAAAATTGGAGATTACACATTCTTTTGAAGGTTATATCGCTTATATTAAATTCTCTGTTGATCTCAGATAAGTCAAGATCCATGCCCACAACACTTTCACTACCCTGCAAAGGACAAAAGATGAAATAAGAGCAAAGATGGTTAGTCAAAATAATGAATTTAGTTTGCAGGGAACAAAACAACAAGGAATAATGTGAAAACTTAACTGTTTCATTAGCGAGAACTTCACAGATATCTTTAGCATCAACCAAAAATTGACGTTTTCCAGGCTCATACATAGATTGGCTAAGAACAATATCTCTACCTAGTTGTACTAGCAGACTATGCATTTTTACAAATCCATACTCGCGAGATATTAGAGATCTTTCAGCTAAGATGTGAAGCCCATGACTCAAGCTCAAGAATGTCCCTTCAAGATGATCTTCTAGTGTCTCAATGCTTTTAAGATTGAAAAAGCAAGCTATATAAAGAAATAATTCTTTATCTTTATCGCATAATGCGTCATAACTAAACCTTAAAATACTCTTAATATCATCAGGAAGCCTACTCCTTAACCTTGGTAGTGCATTGATCCACTCATGCTTGGACATTCCCCGGAAGTAGGAGCCCATTATACTTAATCCCAATGGGAGTTTCCCAGAAAGGTTTGTAACTTCCAGTGCAAGCTCCTCAAAACCATCTTCAGGGGAGTTTTGACCAAAAGCATATGTGCAGAAGATTTGAAGTGCCTCTTCATCAATTGGATAATCCACCTTGTAAATATGATCGATCCCATGTGCCTTTAAGAGATTTAGATCTTCCGTTGTAATGATAATTCGACTTCCACAACCAAACCATTCAGGTTTGTCTGCCATGGCGTTTAGTTGGACTAACCTATCCACATCATCAAGAACAATAAGCACTTTCTTGTTTTTCAATCTTTCTTGTGCCACTCCCAAGTGACCTATCTTCAACTCCTTGTGACTGAATGTCTTAGACAAAAGCTGTTCTTGTAACTGCAACATGTACTCATAATTTTCGAGGTAATTTCTAGTATAACCTCCTTTTAAACTTTCCATGAAAGCTGTATGGGTGAAGTTACTACAAAGATTTTCATATAAAGCCCTGGCGATGGTTGTCTTGCCAATTCCTGCAGGACCCCAAATCCCTACCATTCTCACTTCATCACATTCTAGGCTTAACAAGGACCTCATCTTTTCCATGTGAGCTCCAACCCCAACTAAGGAATCACAATAGTTCGATGGAACAGAATCATTCAACACGTTTGAGATGTCAGCCGCAATTTTTTCAATCATCTCCGCTTCACTACACCTAGCAACAGAGTCAGATAAAGAACGCATCCATTACACTGTCATGAAGGCTAAGCAGTTGCAAGAAAGTTAATGGAGATTAAGAGGGCTAACCAGTTGCTCGAATGCTCTCCAGCTATTGTGGCCACTTCCACCAAAGCTTCTCTCCATGTCCTAGTATCCTCCTCTTTTTTACCGTTACAGATATCTTGAAAGACTTTCCCGAACTCTCCGGATTGCTTCTTCACATCAGATGGATCGACTTCATAGAAAACGGGCATCACTGTTTGACCAAACTCTCTTCTGCACTTGGTAATCTCCACCAACTCGTTCAGGCACCATGTGGAAGACGCGTAGTTCTTTGAGAGCAAGACGATCGCAACTCTCGAGCCTCTGATAGCTTCTATGAGTTTGGGACCGATAGACTTGCTCCTCTCTATGTTATTATCGATGAACGTGTCGATCCCCCTTCTTTTGAACTCCTTGAGAACGTGACTAAGAATTTTTTTGCGAACATCTGCCCCGTGGAAGCTTGGAAAGACATCATGTATCCAGTTGCGAGGCAAAGGCGAAGGATAAAGAGCCATGAAAAAGATCCAACTCTCAAGTCAAGTCTTTCTTGTGTTAAAAAAACTTTATGTATAGTATAGATGAAAAGGGAGACTCCCTGCCAATCTTTGATGTAGTACCACAAGTTTTAAATTTTTAAATTTTTTTATAAAGTGGTTAAAAAGTTGACTTACATAGTTTTTCTTCCACCACCAACCCCGCAAAAAGGTTGAGGCTTGAGAGACTCCACTTCTGGGTAAGCTCACAAGGGCCCTTTAGTCTCTACTTGATCTATTACTGTAATCTTGGGCCTCTTGTCTAAGCAAGGTTGTTCAGATGAGTTAATTTACTTGATTTGTGTAAAGAATCAATCATTAAGAAGAAGTTTGATGGATCACTAAAAGCAAACCATTTGCAAATTGGCCTTGTGATGTTGTTTGTTTTGCTCCCCCAAGAGATCTCTATTTGATGTTATCTTTTGCGTCAGCATAGCTGCCTCCATCATCCTTCAAGTTGGTATTTTCAACAGCTGATGCGCAACATTGGTGATCATCTAGAGGTTCGTTGTCGTCAGCGTCTGATTTCAGACAAATGCATTGAATGACTTGAGTTGATATATGTCAAGAGTTCATTTATCTTTAAAAAATTAACGTCACCTGAAGATAAAGCCATTCGTCTTGCTCTTGGTTGCTGGTGCGGGGTTGGCTGTTGCGTGAACAGATAGATATTAATAACAAAGAGACAAGTGGAGAAAACAAAGAGAGCTTTCAACTTAACCTGTAGTTTTGGCCGGAGAGCTTCCAAATGCCCTTTTTGCTGATTAAAAATGGCAAATTCAAGCTATTAGCTTCTTCTTTTATTTTTTGCTGTGAATTGCTTACTTTAGGTGCTCTTATGTAAAAATCGCACACCACATAGAAAGAGACAGTAGCAGGAAAACAAAGAGAACACACATGGCCCTTGAATGAAACATGAATACATCTGAATCAGCTTTCTCTAATGTATCATGGTAGATAACAGTATTAAAACTAATACTTCTATGTATCAATGGTGAAAACTAAAGCTACCTTAGATAGATTTCAAAGGAATCTTCTTAGGCAACAATCCTCCATACTTTTTCTTCATCGCATATTCCAATCCCAACAATTGCTCAGGATCATACCTATTAAACTTTAGTGATGGACTCAAACTGAACAATCCAAGATTACCTCACACTATTATGACTCTCCATTTCATCTGAAACCTTGTTGATATCGTTTTTGTTCAGCTGGAGTATCATCATTCATCTAAACAACAAGTGATTCGAAATAAAGAGTCCACTGACGGAATCATATCTAAGAAATTGATGCAACTCTAAATCACACTTGGAAACTTCCATTAACAATCTCGACACACGAGCAGCCACGCATATGATCAAACAGATAAGAATTCAACAAGAACCGGAAATGAAAAGGTGGATGAGTAACGCCGGTTAACCGTAAGGATATTCCGACGAGAACAGAGTCGATCTGGTTTAGTAGTTGAGCTCCACGTTCGACGACGATGATGAATTGATGATGACCGCGACGATGCCTCAGCTTAACGCAGCAATTGATTCACTCTCAGGGGAAACGATTTGGGCTTTAATGGGCCTAATATTCCAATGAACTTCAAGATTCCATTACTCTGGACCACGTTCCAATCGTAGCTTTCGTCGCCACTATTCTATTTAGTTTTATTGATTGTGTGATTTGTCAAGTTGGGATACTATTCTTAATGAAGTAATAATTTTTATAAAGTTCAAATTTAATATGATATGAGAAGCAGATCATATTCCATTAATCTAACTTGAAAAGTGGTTGGAGTTGATTGGAAGGAGTTGTATCTATAGATTTTTTTGTCGTGGTTGTGAATAATTTTGATATAAGATTTTGGCTTTAGGTTTGAAAAGATTTAATAACTTACATATAAATTTCTGAAGCCATGGTTCAAAATAAAAAATTCTAAAGCCAAAAGTAAGTATTCTAGATCTATTGTTTTATACAACCAAAAATAAAGAAATATGAAAAAAAAATCTATACCTTTGAAAAATAAAGAAATATGAAAAAAAATCTATACCTTTGAAAAATATTTTATGCTTTAAAAATAATTTGGGGTGTAAAAAGATTCTACAGTATTTTTAGAGCACTTGCCAATCAACCCTCTGATAAGCTTTGAATCTAAACAATAAGGATATTAAAGATTCGAGATATTGATCTCTTCGTGATCAGCCTATGTTTGTGAGCAGTCTAACAATCTTTTGTAGAAATGGTTCACTTTTAGTGTGTTCTTTCTTTTCTTTTCTTTTTGTCAACTTTAAGAGTCTTGGTGTTTTGGTTTTTGTAAATGTATTTTGGTACATCAAAACCGGTCAAAGCTGAAATCAGCCAAAAGGACCCACAATTTTATGATATGTGCCTTTCTATCCATTATGGTTTGAGTCTGCGCAGACTGAATCAAAGTGTGCGGTTTAAAGTACGATGATGACAAGTTACATTCGTTGTCTAAAATAAACGACAAAGATAAGTACGAACCAAATGCAATGCATCTGGCGCAGGTTCATCCACACGTCATCGACTTTTGTCGTTCCTAGCTAACGTAATCTTAATCTCTCTTTATATCCTTTTCAATCATCAAATAATACAAAATAGTTTTTGTTTATTAGTTAATATAATGTTAGTGATCAAAAAAAGTTAGTATAATGTAAAAAAACTCCATGACTCCGCCTATCATACGCTGAAACAGCTTCATTTTATAATTAAACATGTTTTCATTTCACATTCATATGGGTCTTTTTTACAATTTTCATGTACCAAATTAACTTTCCAAGATCTCTTTTCACCACTAAAACTGGAACATACTAGCCTGACGATGATGGTTCAAGATCTCGTCTTGGTTAACCTGTAGATCACCAAACCATCCAGACTCGTTCATGCCGTTCGAATCAAAATGTTGAAGATCGAACGGTGTTAAAATGTGAGAGATGGGTCCCATGTAATCCATTTCTAGCAAATGAGCAAGCGAACACGTTCTTGGAAGTTTTGTCGACGTCATCATCATTATCTCTTCCTCATTTCTTCTATCTGCTTCGTTTGTAACAGCTGCTAACGTCTCATCGATTTGCACATCATCCATGAAACCCTCTTTTTCATCTAGAAGCTTCCCTGCTCCTCTCTTCTTGTATATCCTACATAGTACCCATTCATCTAACTGCAGAAAAGAACATAACATTATTCACAAACAGTTAATAAAATGAACACATAAGTTGTTGTTGTGTTCCGTTCTCTCTCCTTACCCTCATTGAACCCTTAAGTTTGGTTGATGCTTTACGTGAATCGTGGAGACGGTACTCGTGCATGATCCAGTCAGTTTTGATCCCTTTGGGAGGTCGGCCTTTGTAGAAAACGAGAGCTTTCTTGACACCCACGTTACTCGAACCACTGTGAATTGCTTTGTCTGTACCGGTTGCTTTCCAATAACCCGAAACAGCGGCCCGGTTTGGCCGGACTCCGTTCGGATACTTTCGCTCTCTCGGGCTGAAGAAATACCATTCGTTTTCTCCAAACTCTGTTAAATCTATAAGCAAGAAAAGAGTTAACATCAAAGCCAAAGCCAGAAATCTACAACTGAGAATATAGAATAACCGGGTCGAACCGGGTAATTGCCATGGGTCGAACTTGTAGATATCTACTTCTGGGATGATGGAGACAGGGCATGGCTTGGACATGGTCTGGTTTCGGAGATAGTGAACGATGAGCTCTTCATCGGTAGGATGAAATCTGAATCCTGGAGGGAGTGTAGTACAATTGGAGTTTATTTCCATGATCTTAGGACAACTAGAAGAATCTAATGAAACAGGAATTTTTTTTTTTTGAGTTTGATTTTTTCAACGTTTATGAAATGATAGAAAGGCGAGAAGGTTGGGTTTATATGCTTGAGCTTTATGTCTTTTAGTGTGCGTCACTTCTTTCTTATTGGTTGGTACAATGCCATTTAAATATAACTAATCTTTTCCTTGGAATGTCCTATCCATTATCTCTAGTCGCCTATTGCTTTTCTTCCATATAATATTGGGATTATATAAAAAATTGAAATGGTCATCGAGAGCAGTCACGGCTAAACAGCTTAAAAAGGAATTTGAGTTAAATAATGTTTTGTTTCATGATATCATGTGATCTACAAATTAAACTAAAGAATAAGTTGACCCTAAATAATTATGTTATATGGTAATGAATTCAGCATTTACTTCTATGGAGCATTTTTTGTAAAGGGTCTTCTTCGTAGAAAAGAGAGATATGAGTTATGTCATACAATTGAGTCTGCTTGACCACTGATTTGTTTGGTTGCATTGTATGGGCTCTAGTATAAGTATTTAGGCGAATCTCCACTTCAAGCAGAAGTATATTCCTTTCTTCTATTTCTCCAAATATTGGTTCTTCATTCATCTTCATTGCTTTCATATCCTATTTTTGTCTACCCTATCCATATTATATAAGCCAGCAATCAAAAGTCATGTACAACGTTATTATTATGTGCACTACATAGTTTATGTGATGACAAAAGATACATCAACACCCAACTTTATGGAGGGGGGGGGGGGGGGGGGGGGGGGGGGGTGGGGTGGTGTTTACAGGGCTTCCATATTGCACTGCATGCATACTACATACATACTTTTTAGTATTTGTTTTTACTTTCGTTTCTTGTAAATTATTTTTATTCCCTCTAGTTCTGCAAAATTAGTTAATATACTTTTTGTTTGAAAAAAATCAAGATCTAAATCATATTTTAAAGCTATCATATTATTGAATTTATATCAAAAAGTAGATGGGTTATCCTTTTTGTTGTTGATTAAAAAGTCGAAGGGTAAACATATCTTATCCCGTTCAATCTTGTATAATGTGACTGCTGAAAAACAAGTGATTTAAAAAAAATTCTAGATAGTTAATTATAATTAAATATTATTTATTTTTCAGGAACAAAACTGATAATTATATGAATCCAATTCCAAAGATGAAGTACTAGAGAATTTGTTAGACACCAAAAAGAAAGAACAAAAGAGTGTGACCTTTCTTTGTCATATTTTGGAAAATAAGCGTGGCACAGAATAAGGCTTGGAGGTCCACTTTGTCTGTCCTTGATGACGTGTCGTTCAAAGTCATTTACGATAAGGATTCTGGAGGGCATACACACAAGCGCCACGGTGGATTTATGATAAAAACATTAATTAGATGTCACTAATTACTCTCTGCTCTTATCTAAAAGTGTTATTACCACTCCTTAATTGGACGATTAAATGTTTGTTTATTACATTTGTCAAGAACTACATACGCTGGCTTCAGATTCAACACACGTTTCCTGAATCTGATTATTTGATTACTTAAAGATGGTAATGAACATTCCAGCCTAAAGTAAGAAGGAAGGGGGACAATCAAAATTATGACGATGGTTACCAAGATCGTGTTATAAATAATTGGAGACTTGGAGTAACGAAAATCATGTTATGAGTTCTAAACAAAAAAACAATAGACGATGCTTTTTAGGCTGAAGATACAAATCACACAACTTCAAAATATAAAGACATATGTTATGAATCATAACTTGTGATGATGAGGATAGTATATTCTGATGAGGCCAAGAAAAAAAATTCATGTAGAAAAAAAAATTCATGTAGTGGCGAATTTATACTAATCTCCCTCGTCGCTGTCTGTAGCTCATTCTTTGTTCTTGGATTATCTCCTGACTTTAATGCTTATGGAGCCATCTTTGTTGATTTAGGGTTCTCGGTAGTGTTTGCTAATTAACGTTATTATTATATGCAACACAACAATTGTTATCTCGATTCTTGAAGATATTGCGGGCGCACGAGCGTTGGTGAGAGCAAATGATCTGATCAAAGGGCAGACTCAGGTTGGTTTGTTGATATTTCTAGGGTCAACGATAGGTTGACGTTTGTGGAAGGCTTGTTTGAGCACAGACTAAAAATTTTGAGTTATGGATTGGAGATGGGTCTTCTAGGGTATGCCATACCCGGTATGGGAAGGTCCACTTCTTGTGGTGATGTATTCATTTGTGGTGTTTGTTGATACAATGATGAATGCTGTCTTCTATTTTAGCTGCATATCTTATAGTATGGAGGCCGTGGAACTCGGCCCATTATGGAAACTGTGTCTCAAGATTTTTCTCTTCTCTAAGAATGTCTTTTAGTTTCGTTTTTAAGTTCTGTTAAAAATTACGATCTCTTTGGCTGCCCATCCTTGGGAGATGTTAACAAATTAATCATATTTGATTCGCTCAGGCTCAAAATCATAGCTTTCATGTTGTATCCATGTAAAGGGACTGAAGTTTGATTGTCCTCCTAAAGAGTCATAAGAATAACGTAATTTTTTGCAGATGTATGTACCTCTTCTAATAGTTATATGTAATCATAACACATTGTGGGTCATACAAGTGGGGAGAGAGAGAGATTCAAGCCATTAATTTATCATAATCTTTGTACACAAATTGCTGCGTATATTAGATGATTGCGGGAATCAGAGCAACGATCCATTTGCTCCTCCTCATTCTTCTTGACATGGCCGTCAACACCACCTTGCTCTTGTCAGTGGTCTCATCCAAGTTAGGCTCATACACATGGATTCAGTGAATAGTCTTAACCTCTATAGTTTATAGTACTATAGTGGGTATATCTGAGCGATCCAGGAATGTATATGGAACTAATTCTCGGTGTGTTGCGGCTCCTTAAGTGTTAACAAAGAGAGACAAGGAAGATCAAAACGATCCAAGAATGGCTCAGTTTTACAATAACTTGGTCAGTATACCAATATATCTAGCCTCATTAGTCCTCTTTTCTCTTCCACTTCAACTGAGGTTTGATTTCTTCTATACAAGCTTTTATTTGTACACACATGTGCGCATATATACTTCACTTAGCACCTCAAAACATTAGAGACATATAGAAAATCGATATCATAAACGAGCTGTATATTCTTGTGTTCAGCATTAAGAGAAGGGGGGGGGGGGGGGGGGGGGGGGGGGGGGGGGAGGTAATCAACATGTTTAATATTGTATTGACTAATAACAGTACTAACATTACACTCTGTTTCTAAACCTAGTAATCACGACGTAAAACAAGCAATAATTATGCTTTCACTTTATACAAAACGATGATTACTTGTGTCCTAATCATGTCTCTTAGCAGGTTAATACTAAAACTAAAACAAGAGTGGTAATTTGTTTTCTTTGGCAAACATAATTTGGATGGGAATTGACTCAAGGGTTAAACCCTAAATAATTTTATCTTATCTGAGAAATATAAAACATATATAAAGAAAATAGTTGCAAAGATAATTTGTATTCATAGAAATAGGTCTCCAGAGATAATCTGATTATGTAACGTTACACCATCTTTATCGGCTCTTGTCCAAATCAAATATTGGTAAATGGAATGACGGGTCATCTGATATTGGTTAGAGCGATTGGACCTTGATCTTTGAGTTTTAATATTAATTTTAATTTTGGTAATTAGTTCTATTTTTTTTGTCCTGAACTGTACCAGAGGAGGCGTCTAACAGTGGAATTATGATTTTCGATAAAAACACCAAAGAAAATAGAAGAACAACATTTGTAATTTTAAGTTGAGTATTTTTAATTGATTAGTTATAGGTTTAGGGTCACGTTAAACATATTTTCCCCGTCGACATCACAACATTCCCATAATTCTATTTTATCTATTAAAAAATAAAATTTAGGTGCAGTTATTTAGTACTCCTTTTGAGATAATAGACAACAAAATGCGCTGACAAAAAAAAAAAGACAACAAAAGGCTTTGAGATAACAAATATTTTGACTGGTAAACCTGTTTAGAGTAAAACAGTTCACACTAGAGAGAGAAAGCAGATCTAAGTTTGGGTCCGGCGAGCGGCCGGCGCGTGAGCGTGCGTGCTGTCGCCGGAGCCCCTAGAGTAACTTCAAAGATGTTGGTCGTGCGTCTTTTCTTCGTCACCTCAGTCTTCCGCCTTGTCTGAGCTCTGGTTCAGGTCTCCTATGCGGCGGCTCTGACTTTGGAGTCAAGACGCGGTCGAGTGAAGGGTCGGTGGGGAGAAGCTTAGGGTTTTTTAGTCAGTGGATGTTTCGTTTTCCGGGAGATGGAGGCTCCTTCAGCTCCGTCGCCGCCGGTTCTTGTCTCCGGGAGGGGAGGCTTTTGCAGCTCCGCCGTCGTCGGCTCTGTTCTCCGGGGGGTGAAGGTTTCCTCAACCTTGCGTCGCCGGTTTGTTGTTCCAGTCCTTTGGTTCGGTTTTTGATTTCGTTGGTTGTGTGTGGGTGTCTCTTGGTTCGTGATTTCAAGTGATTCATGGCTTTGTGCTGTCGGATAAGCTCTCGATCGAATCGATGATGCTCTCCGAAGCGAGAACAAAGCGTGAAAGAGAAGAGGTGGTCTCGATGGAGGCTTTGCGGTTTGTCCGAGCTCCTGGCCTCCGGTGGTGTATCTCCGGCGACTTCTCGAGATGGTGAAGGTCAGGTTGATGCTGAAGTGACGCGTGCCGCACTGATGGGGCGTTATCCTTACACGTGTCGAGCGTCCCTGAGCCGTGGGCCGTCTGAAGTCGCTCGGGTTTGTTTGCTGGGCTGTAGGCCCGTCAGCGTGTATGTTTCCCCACGTATTTTATGGGTTCTTGTTGGCTTTTGGTTAGGCTTAGGGCTGTGTAATTGGGCTAAAACCCTTTCTTTAGTTTTAATAAAAATAAACTTGACGGAAAAAAAAAAGAGTAAAACAGTTCACACTATTATAAATCAGCATCGTATTTTTCATCAAGTGTTTTAATTATATTAGCAAAAAATCTTCATATAAAAAAGTGAAAATATACCGCAGATAAAATAAATTTATATAATTTTTACTTTTTATTCTATTTTTAGTTTCTTTAGTTTAGCAAACAACCCCGAATAAATAAATCATCGGATTAACGGCCTTGATTACAAAATAGTTTATTTTATTTCTTAGTCACTTACCAGATAGTTTTATACAAAACTTAAAGCCAAAAGTATATAATAATAATTAATTAATTGATTAGAGGTAGCTATTTGGATTAGAAGTGGAGTAAATTTAGGCCAAAACAATGGGTTTGTAGGGAACTTTTAGCTTTGACCAAATCTCTTTGGTCCCAGTCATAATCTTTAGTGTTCCATTACACAAAAGAAACTCTTTGAATCTGACCATATATACTAAAAAGTTTCCATCTAAAATCCATCGAGTCTAGATTTCTCTTTAAGCGTTACTTCATTATTACGGCACCAACAAAAATTGATACAGATATCATTCAAAACATAAATATCGATATTGAAATGATGTTTTAATACCACTGTTTATCGTTAGGTCTTTGAAGATAAACAATTATTCAAGGAGATAAAATTAGTGGGACCTATATAATTGTGGGATGGGTTTTGGTCACCATCAAAATTAAAAAAAAAGCCAAAGGCACTTGAAACTAGTTGCTTTCATGTAATAATACTATTTGCATAGTTGAGAAAATAAAATATGAATAGTAAGATTCATTAATCTAACTTCTGATAGTGTTTCCATTTTTTTTTTCTTAAAAGATGGTCGATTAATTTTTGTTGCGACAATGTGTTATTGTTATCTGGCTATAATTTTGCATGGACCTCGAAAAACATGTAAATTGTTTTTATATAAAAACATTTTCGGAAAATATGTGTATTGTGTATTGGTGAAAGAGTCCAAAGTGTCTATATTATTAATGAAGTACTGTACCAAGAAAATAGTACCAAGAATAAATAATTAAATAGAATGGTCCCCATAACTCGATTTTAATGAGTGTATTGGTCAATTTTCGTAGTAAAAAAACATGTGTGCAACTTTGGGTTTACGAAACTATAGGCCTATCTAATCATTTACCCGTTGGAAAACCATATCACTTTCTAATATAATCGGTAGATTTATACCAAACAACTTTTTTTTAAAACCGAAAGAAGAGTAAGGAATTCGATTACGAGCTTTGACTGGAACAAAATAACTCAAATCAACTTAACTCTTAACTAGTTTTGCTCGTCCCATATATCCCGGCACGTTCCGCTAGCTCAGATTCAGAATCTTTGAAAATCTAAAGCTGTTCTTAGCAATCAACGAGAATCATAAGAAGGAGAGATTCAACCATTCTCAAAATTTCTCAAATCAACCAAACAACTTTGTTTATTTTTTCTTTTCAAATTCGTTACATATAAATTATGTTTTTGAGTGAGACTGATATACAGTATACTATACCTCAATCAATAACTCTGACCTGTGTGTGTATACAAAATCGTTATCAAACAGTGTTCTATTACTACCAAAACTACTTCGTGTTTTTTGGTCATACAATTCAAACACATACTAGTATGTTTATAGATTTAGTTAAGATTTTAGTTGCAACCAAAAATTCCTAACTTAAAAAAAAAAAGACTTTTCTGTTGGCTCTTTTCATAATTTTTTTTGTTTAAGAACAATTTGAGCGTATTTCTGACATCATAAATAGAAACATTTTTTTAATGAGACAGGGCAGAAAAAGATAACAGAGGAAGACACTTTGACCTTTCCCTGAACAAAAACCAGACACACCCTTTCTGTCTATCTGATAATAAAAGAGTACCACACCTTCTCTTCCCTCTCTCTCTCTCTCTTTTGCTTTTCCTCAAAGGTCTCTCTCTCTCTCTCTTCAGTTTTCTTCATCGATGGAAGAAAAAACCAAGAATCATCACACTAACAAACACATCCGCAACTTCAAATCAAGAACTCCTCTTCTCCACAAGCCTCCTCCTCCTTTTCACCATGTTCACACAAACCCTCTTCTTTTTCCTTCCTCTTCTCCCCACCAAAGTCTCAACCTGTTATCCACCAGTATCCATTCTAGCCACTACTACTACTACTACTGCTTCTACTCTCAGTTCCACAACACTCTTCTTCCTCCTCCTCCTCCTCTCCCTTTTCATCCTTCTCCTCCATTACTTCCTCTTCCTCCTCCTGACCAAAGATTCTTCAACTCAATCTCCAAACCGCTCTCTCTTCCTCCAGGTGACCACACCATCATTCTCTCTTTTTAGCTACTTTCTTGCATGTTTGTAGGTTCTTTTGTCTGAAGGGTTTTCTCCAAGAACTATGTTCTCCAGATTATTATTATTTTATATTTTCTTATTGGACGAGGTTTTCAAGGCTAACTCCGTTTCCCCACACTATAATACCTAAATGTCAATATGGTCCTCCTCCTCTCTTTGTACTACAATAATAATAATCACTTTTTTTCTTGAATGTTCTTTTGTGTGTTAATGTCTGAAAACTTTTACATAGAAAGAAACACTCTGTCTGCTTATAAATACTGTACTAATTTAGTTGCACTTTTTTTTGTTGAAATAAACCAAAATTAAAGTCTTATTTGACTTTGACTCACCTTCTTCACCATATCTGTAATAAACAGTTGTGGAGAGAAAGCAGAAGAAGCAAGTTTTTGAACATAAAGACAACATTAGAAACATCAAAGTGATCAGTGGGTCAACAGAAGCAGCATTAGTGGTTGCTAAAAGACCCGACTCTGGTGGTCAAGAAGGCTCTGTCATCTACCTTCTCGCCAACCATTTTCTTGTCAAGTTTGATCCTTCACAGAAGATTTACCATTACAACGTTGACATCACCCCACACCCTTCAAAAGAAATCGCTCGGCTGATCAAACAGAAGCTCGTGGAGACAGAAGGGAAAGCTAGCTTCTCAGGTTCCGTTCCAGCTTTCGATGGTAGGCAAAACGTTTACAGCCCTGTAGAGTTTCAAGAAGATAAGCTCGAGTTCTTTGTTAACCTCCCTATCCAAACCTGCAAGACTTTGATGAAGTGTGGTGGTGACTTGCGTGAGAAGCAACCTGAGAAGAAGGTTGATAAACTGTTTAGGGTTAGCATGAGGCTTGTCTCCAAGTTTGATGGAAAGAAACAAAGGAAAGAAGGTGAAAGCTGGGCTCCTCTGCCTCAAGAATACATCCATGCTCTTGATGTGATCTTGAGAGAGAATCCAACTGAGAAATGTACATCTATTGGAAGATCTTTTTACTCTAGCTCCATGGGTGGGTCCAAGGAGATTGGAGGAGGATCCGTTGGACTCAGAGGCTTTTTCCAGAGCCTTAGACAGACTCAGCAAGGTTTAGCCCTAAACATAGACCTCTCAATAGCAGCATTCCATGAAAGCATTGGGGTAATAGCTTACTTGCAGAAGAAGCTAGAGTTTCTCAAGGATCTCTCTAGGAACAAAGGCAGAGAGCTTAGCTTGGAAGAAAGGAGAGAAGTGGAGAAAGCACTTAAGAACATAAGAGTCTTTGTTTGCCATAGGGAAACTGTTCAAAGGTACCGCGTTTTCGGATTAACAGAAGAGATCACTGAGAGCTTATGGTTTCAGGATAGAGATGGGAAGCAGTTGAGGGTTATGAGTTACTTCAAAGATCATTATGGTTATGAGATTCAGTTCAAGAACTTGCCGTGTCTTCAGATTAGTAGGACAAGACCTTGTTACCTTCCTATGGAGCTTTGTGTGATATGTGAAGGACAGAAGTTTCTTGGGAAGCTTTCAGATGATCAAACTGCAAAGATTATGCAAATGGGTTGTCAAAGACCTAATCAAAGGAAAGACACTATTGATAAAGTCATGTCAGGACCTGTCGGTCCATCAAGGTAAACTCAATGGTTCTTTGTGCCCTAAACATCAGTAAGGGTTTTAATCTTTTGCTTGTTATGTTTAACAGTGGGAAACAAACGAGAGAGTTCAACTTGGAGGTCTCTAGAGAGATGACATTGCTGAAAGGAAGAGTGCTCCAACCTCCAAAGCTGAAACTAGAAAGACCAAGGAGCCTTGTAGTTAAAGGAACTCGATGGGCTTTGATGAGTATTGGAGGCAGCTCTGATCAGAAATCTACCGTTCCAAAGTTCATACACGAGCTTACTCAAAAATGTGAGCATTTAGGAGTCTTCTTAAGCAAGAACACAACGAGCACAACCTTCTTTGAACCGTCGCACATACTCAACAACGTTTCTCTTCTCGAGTTGAAGCTGAAGGAGATTCAAAGAGCAGCATCAAGCAATCTCCAGCTGATAATCTGTGTAATGGAGAGGAAACACAAAGGGTATGGAGATTTAAAAAGGATAGCAGAGACAAAGATTGGAGTTGTGACGCAGTGCTGCTTATACCCTAACATCACTAAGCTTAACTCTCAGTTTGTTTCAAACTTGGCTCTCAAGATAAACGCCAAGATCGGTGGAACCATGTCCGAGCTCTACAACTCAATACCTTCTCACATCCCTAGATTGTTTAGGCTCGACGAGCCTGTGATCTTCATGGGAGCTGATGTAACGCATCCACATCCGTTTGATGATTGCAGCCCTTCTGTTGCAGCTGTGGTCGGAAGCATAAACTGGCCGGAAGCTAACCGATACGTCTCGAGAATGCGGTCTCAGACTCATAGGCAAGAGATCATTCAAGATCTTGACGTGATGGTCAAGGAACTTCTTGAAGATTTCCACAAAGCCCTAAAGAAGCTTCCGAACCGGATCATATTTTTCAGAGACGGTGTGAGCGAGACACAGTTCAAGAAAGTCCTCCAAGAAGAGCTACAAGCCATCAAAGCCGCATGTTCTAACTTCGACCATTACAATCCGACCATCACTTTCGCCGTGGTACAGAAGAGACACCACACGAGGCTGTTCCGGCGCGATCCTGTCTGCCACCACGAGAACATACCTCCAGGAACGGTGGTTGATACGGTGATAACTCATCCGAAAGAGTTTGATTTCTATCTCTGTAGCCACTTGGGAGTGAAGGGCACGAGCAGGCCAACGCATTACCACATCCTTTGGGACGAAAACGAGTTTACTTCGGATGAGTTACAGAGACTTGTTTATAACTTGTGTTACACTTTCGTGAGGTGCACGAAACCTGTTTCTATCGTGCCACCGGCTTATTACGCTCACCTTGCAGCGTACAGAGGAAGGCTATACATCGAGAGATCATCTGAATTAACTAATGGAGGGTCCATGAATCCATCTTGTGTCTCTAGAGTGGGTCCTCCTAAGACGATTCCATTGCCTAAACTAAGTGATAATGTTAAGAATCTCATGTTTTACTGTTGATTTATTATAAAATGCTATCGGTTACGTTTCAGTTCGTCACATGTTAGTATGTTACCAATTATTGAACTTCAAAAAGCACAAACAGCGAGTTCTACTTTTTTTTTACGTAACTCATTCCTAAAAAGAACAAAATAAATTTAAAGTTCTTTTTGCTGTTTTTATTTGTTTGCATGCTTCTTGACGTTGATCATTTAAGTTTTTACAATTACAACCAAAATAACTTTATGAATGTCAGCTTTTGTTTTTTTGGAACGTTTCAATAATATCGAAATGAGGAAAATATCATCAACACCAAGACTTCAACCATAATTTAATCACATTCAGTATCAAATCAAGACCAAAAATTCAACCAAGCACTCGGAAAACTATAAGAATTGCAATCTGTAGGGACTCGAGTCAAAGACCAAATTATCGTCTTTTTCATTTAAGTTCAAAGTGTCATGATTCAAGAGAAACAATTATTTTTTTTTGGAATTAAAACTGAAAATACCAAAATTAAATGCTCTGAAATAAATAAAGGTTTGGGAGTGTGGAAAGGTGAAAGTCCCAAAAAGAAAAGAGAGAAAGGACAAAAGAGTAAGAGGTGAAAATGAATAGTTTGCAAGTTGGATGAAAGTGAAGTTAATGAATGGGCAGAGAGTAGCAGCAGCAGAAGAAGCTATAACAAAAAAAGGATACTATTAATTTTCCAAACAGTAACAGCAGAAAGGACCAAAGACAGAACACATGATTTTTATAACAATGAAAAAAATGAAGAGTGTGAGAACAAAAAGAGGAATAAAAGAGTCTGTGTTTATGAGTTGTCACAAAATATGTAAAGGGTAAAGAAATAAAGAATATGAAAATAATCAACTATAAACATCTTTTTGGTTTTCTTTGCATCCTTTCCAGTTCTCGGGAACTTAATATTTTCAGAGAAGTGAGAGAACTAGTACCAACCAATCTGTCTCAGTTTTCTCTTTTTAATTATATGGTGTTATATTTTTTGTTGCTTATCAAAAAAGAAGAAGATGTTATAAGATAATAAGAACAAATTAGGCATTGGATGGTCCTCGCTGTGTAAAATTATACATTCAAATTAACTATCAAGTTCAAAAAGGCAGAACATGGGACCATTACTCCAATAAAAGTTACTTTCAACTATTTTGGCTTAAGTTTTTCTTTTGGGATAAAGTTAACAAAAATCATATTTTACCAAACTGCAACACACATCTTGAATAAACTGCCTGTATTGTCAAATCCTTGTTCTTGTCTATGCTGCTATGCAGGTTAGTTATAAACAAAAATGTCCCTCTATGTTAACCACTATGTATGCATTTGAACTGTTAAAAACCAATGCTATACAGATGGAAAAGAATATACGGTAGGTAGATTGTAACTAGTCAATACTGTTAGAATGTTATAAGTGGATCATATTTTACACTTGATTTTATTATAACAGTAAATTTGTAATTTTAATACATCTCAAACTCTCAGTTGAATAAACTCCATTAATATTTGACTTCACATGATTGATTAGAACATATATTATGAAATCCGATGTTACTGAAAATATTTTTAATTGCGAATTTAAAATATTTTCTATTGGTTGACAAAAAATCTCAATCTCATGGTTTTAACTGAGATTTCTGGAGTAATTTAACAAAAAAATATTTAAATTCTATAATTTATCTAAAATTATTTAAAAGTTTATTAAAATCAAAATACTTTTTTCCTTGCTTAAAATATCAAATAACTTCAAACCCCTATATTGAGTATACCCCCCTTAAAGATTTATCATTTGAAAAGTTCATATCCTTCTCTATTGTCAAATTATGAAAAATTCTTAAACAATAGACAGTCTAGACTACACGAACTATTCTTAAACTTTTGTTTCTGAGATTCATGAATACCAGTAAATACGAAAGAAAAAAATGGAGCCAACATAATCGATAGGTAGTTTTTGTGGCCAGAGATAGAATCATGGCGTGTCGTCTGTATATAAAATATCCCATCAAACTACATGATCCAATCCCATCATGGTCGACTTCACAGTCACACTATGATCCAGTAGTTCACATTTGACATTACTGTTTCCTAAAACTCTGGTGCTACATTTATGCTGCTAGCTAGGTTCACACCTGTTAGTCCAGACTGTCTTCCTTTTAAGTTTCAGTCTTCTATGAAATATAAATGTTGATTTGCTGGGTTGAGTGAGCCCAGCGTTCCACTCGGGTTCATAGTGTTGGTTCGATGGGTCATTGGGCCAATATGCTCAGCAGATTATACCCTTTTCACTTCTAGATCCCCATGCTTAGGGCCGACACTAGTTTCAAGTTTTTGTCATATGTTTTGTGTATTGATCGAGATTGAATCTTTTCCTATATGACCCCTCTATTAGGTAACATCTTGAATCTTTAGAGATATATATATTTTTAGTTCTTTTTCTCGGCTATTCATGTTTATTTTTGGATAATTCATACACTTTTCGTTACTAGATACCGAACAAAATTATATACGAAAATTTTCGGATATTAAACGGGTTCCAAAAATGGAGAGGAGACCCGATAAAAACTGATCAAGACTCGAATGTCCAAACCTAACCTACCTTATACAAAAGATGATATTGGTAGGATTTTAATCTATGTATGATCAATCCATTTGAATGTGACCATCCACCTCAAGCATTCTCAACTCTTAAAAGCCAAAACTAGAGTGTGATTACTTCTCATCTTGATTTGTGGATGTTTCTAGAAGGAACCTGATCACTGTCTTCACCTCCAGATGCATCATAGCCATCACTTGTAGACCTTGACAATGACATCATCATGGATTGTTGTTGTTCTTCTTCTTCTCTCTGTTGACCCATCAAACCAACAGCTGAAGAAAACCCATTGAGTTGCATTGAATCCTCTGCTTCAGACGAAACTCTAAAAGGGTGAATGTCATGTAAGTCTTCTAAGCTGCTCTCTGGTGAAGATGTAATCATAACACCACCACCTGACCCTGACATCTCTCGGTTTGTCCGAAACGCACTTCTTGCTTCTAGCTGAAGAGGAGCTAGCCCAGCTCTACTCTGAACATTCATTAACGGTTCTGCTGGTAACCGTATCCGCTTTGACTGATGCCTTCTCTGTTTCCCGTTACTATTAACAGCTTCAGATTTTGCAGGGAACATTCTACGGCCACTGCTGCTTGCTTCTATCCCAAGAAAAGGGTTTTCACGTCTAGCCACAGGCTGGATGATCTTGGACTTCTTCCTTGCTTCTGCTGCTGCCTTTGAAACTTCTTCTGCATTGAGACGCGCTAGAGTCCATGGACTTATCTTCACAGGTTGTGTCTTCTTCTTGACGCGTTCCTCAGCTACTACCGTCTTCTTGCCATATGAACTCACAGACGCATTCTCTGGTGGAACTACATCAAACTGCACACAGAAACACATACACACGTAAGAGAAAATTATAATAAACAAGGCATTGATGAATAAGCAAGAAACCTGATCCTCAACAAACAAACGAGGTGGGGTGCACCAAGCTCCACGGTGAACTGCGTTGAAGGAGCTTGCACTGCTTAGTCCAGTGAATGAGCTGATCATTGACATTTGAGGGTTTTGTTGACCTTCACCCGCTTCAAGCTCTTGCTCTTGTTCCCTAAGTGCAACTATGTAGTCGTATGTACTGATCCCCTGTTTGAGAAAATTGGTTAGTAAGAGAACAGTTTTTGGCATGTGCCTTAGCATTGGAAAGCAACCTTTTTAACGAGAAGAATGTGGAAGAAGAAGAGCTGAGCAAGCGGTAGCGTTGCCAGCATTGCTAATAGAGTGCAAACTCCCTGCAAGAGAAAAGAAATAAACATTCATATCTTACATTCAGGAGACAACAGGGAAATGATCAAAAGTATAAGAAGATAACTTACAACGACTATAACAAATGGAACAAGCGAGAAGCTGCTTCCCAACTTTAAGGCAATGTCTGCATTAAACTGGTTCCTTCGGAGCAGACATAACACCAGCACATAAATTCCAGTTGACCATTGCATAATGAGCTGCAAGATCAAGAACAAACAAAGTCTCTGCCGGTTAATAATTATACATTATGAGCTCATTTTATGGGCAGAGAGAAAAACAGAAAGATCAACGCAACCTACCAAAAAGATAGCTGATACCATAAGGCTGAAGAACTTTCTGTAATTCCGCTTGCCAATGCAGTTGTTTAGCCACTACACAACACAAGTCCATAACCAAAAGAAGATAAGAAATTTAAAATACAATGGAAGGGTCTGAAACAAATCAGGCAAATCCTTTTAATACCCTGCAGTGATGATCAAAACTGTCCACACATTTGCCACAAACTCTGCAATGTTTGCTGTATTTGAAGACCTGTGAAAGTAAATACATATTAGTTCCAAGAAATGGTAATCAACAAGTTTGTGAATTCAAATGTTTTCACGCACCTCAACTTCACAAAGACTGCAATAAAACATCCCATCCTCACTCGTCTGCTGCTCAGAAGATTCACCTCTTCCACTGCAACAACCACAAAGCAATGCACAAGGAGAGCAGATCAGACGCAGGAGAGACGATCTTTGTGACGACTCCAACTTCTTGTTAGTTCTATTTACTTGATCTTGTACACATGTGCTGTCATAAGACTTGGCACCACCTGGACCTGTAGTTGATCCACAGCCATCTTTTATATTTTTTGAATGAGGAAGTTTCCCGTTTTCAGGGACTTTCAGGTACTTCTTTGACCGGAAAACTCCACGGTCTGCAGGATCTGACGCCGCACACCATATATACAGTCCAACCACACATGTAATCTGTAAAGAAAATGTCACTAAGTTCTTGATAAGTGAGGCTTCTAAGCTCTTGATAGGACCAGATCAGGAACTAACAAGACATGTTAGATTGTATAACCCATGGAACTAGAAAAACAACATATAAACGGCCAGCAAGTACACAATTTTGACATCCTAAATCTTCAATTGTTTATTGATCCATGAGCAAGCAAGATTTGATATCAGAAAGCAAACAACTTTAGCTTACCAGAGGAGAGTATATACCCATGGCAATGTACTGGTGAAGGTTGCTCCCAACAAAAGGAGCAAAGAAGACGAAGAAAGCAAACGCAAGAGCCAAGAACACAGCAACAGCCACCACCTACCCATAAAGTTAAACTAAAGCTCCAAACTTTTCACCTCAAAATTAAAACCCTCCAAGGAAACTTCACTCAGAATGGAGTTTACCTGAAGAGGATGGTAAGGAAGTTGCCATCCATGTTTCCTCATTTTCTTGCAAAATTCAGATGTAGATCCAACAGACTCACTCAACTCAAATAAACAGAAAAACTTTCCCTTTTCCCACTCATCTTCTCCAAAATTCTAACATTTTTCTTTGACCACTGGATGAAACGTAAATAAACCAAAATATCAAATAGAAACAAAAAGAAAAAAGAAAGACTCTTTGTTTGTGGTTACTATGATGCTTGTGTGCAAAGCAGTTTGCCTTTTCTCAAAGGCCAAATCATGTGTCACACAGTCTTGTTGCTGGCAAATACAGTTACACTTTGTTTTTTCTTCTTTCTCTTTGTTTATTTGTCATAACTCTTTCTCCTCTGAATTTTTTTCTTTTCTTTTTACTTTTTGTGCCCTCTGACTTTTCTTACATTTATATTCTCACCCCAATACTTTCTTCGGCTTCTGTAGTCATGAAATGAGCATAATTAGATTTTTCCAGACGTAATTGTGAATAAGTAAACCGGAGGGCGTAAAAGGAGAATCAGAAATCGGCAGAGAAGAAAAGGCGGGAGGATTGGCTTCGCGGCCGCCGTATGAATCGTGCGAGACGCGGCAGCTTCCACCACCAAAACAGAACCAACGATGAGCGCTGCCGTTGACGGTCAGAGATCTTAAAAGTCGGTTTCGTGCGGAGTGTAACTAAAATAAGAAAATTAAATGTTTTAAATTGGTATAGTTTTGGTCATTTAAAACCGAACCGAAATTATCTTACAAGATTCGGTTTAGGTTCAATTAAAACGATGATAACGATCAGATCTCTTCTTCCCTCCAAAAAAAACAAATGGAGTCCTCTCGCTTGTCCTGCAAGAAACCTCTCCGAGTCAATGAACTCTGCGCCGAGTGGTCAATAAACCTAACCAATTATTGCCTCCCTCTCCTCCGCGAATCGATTCGCTCCTACCCTCGGGCCGTCGTACCCAACACCGACGTAGATAACATTATTCACTACATGATTCAGCACTACGAAACCCTAAGCACCTTTTCCGATAACGACACGATCAGTCACATCCTCTTCCCCTCAGGGAACGGACGAGGCGCGCTGTCTAAGTGAAAACCGAGGAGATTGAAGGCTGAGGTGGTGGCGTCGTCAATGACTCTGAAAAAGTGGAGAGCAAACCGGAGTCTGCTGTGGCTGAATCTTCAGGTATCATTTTATCTTAGCTTCACCCTTTTGGATGATTGAACTTCGTTGTCTCGTTTTGATGATTTGGGGTTTGGGGTTTCAGGTCATAGAGGTGGTGGTGTTCGCAGTCTGCAGCAGCGGTTGTGTTGTGGTTGCAGATTTGCAGTCGCAGAGGTGGTGGTCATAGTCAGGTCCCGTCCTAAGCATGTGCTCGAAGCGCACATGACCTGTTGCAATTTTTGGATTTTTTTAGTTTAAATTAGGGTTCAATATTTTAGAAGCTATTTTTATATGAGGAAATAAGTCTCAAATTCTTCTATAGCATAGAGCCCATTTTTTAGTTGAGACGGGCCTGGTCATAGTTACAACGGTGGTGGTCTCAGTCACAGCGATTGCGGTGGTCCGAGGAGGCGTCGGAGAAATTACTATTTTTTAGGCTTAGTCTTTTTACCTGGTTAGATTTTTTTTGTAAACCCAATTTCAATTAATAAAATAAATTTCTATTTGTTAATTAGTTCTATTTTGAAAACAGTTTCACTAATTTTATATTTTATTCAATTTTTGTTTTGTGATTTATATTTTTTTTTTTGAAATTTCATTTTAATAGCCACGGTTTATAGTGTAGCTACTTGCAACTATAATAGCTACGACTACGATTTGTAGCTATTTGTTTATAGGGGTTTTTGCCAAAACTAACCCACAACTTGATTTTAATCCCAAACCTATACCCAAACTTGAATCAAATGCAAAACTAACCTAAAAGCCTAGTGAAATTACAGCTCAGCCCCTTGTGACCAAACAAAAAAACAGAAGCCATTTTTACGAATATAGCCCCAGTAAATCGTCTGAGTCGTCTGAATTGTTGGAAGTCGTCTAGACGACTGAAGTTTCAGTCGTCTGGTACCAGCTTATTTTAAAAATAATTTATAAATCTTGTAAAAAATATTTTGATGCGTGAAAAATAAAAATCAAGTAATTATAAACAGTTTTAAGTGATATAAATTAAGATATGATAAAATTGATTTGTTTTGAAGATAGATGAGTGGAAGTAGTGAATCATGAAATACTTTGGTTTAGGAGTTTGGCAAACATATGTTGTAGTATTGTATGGATTGTTAGGGTTAGATTTTGGAAAACTAAAATGTTTTTTTCAGAAATTAGTTTTCACTTATATGTGTTTATTTCTGTGTATAGTAAACACTTTTCAAGTTTGATTTGGTTTTATGAAGTGTTTAATTAGATAATTAAGTTTAGGGGTTATGTTTAGGGTGTGGACGACTTATATTTCAGTCGTCTGTTGAATAATTTACCCGGACGACGTATATTTCAGTCGTCCAGACGACTTACTTGTAAGTCGTCCAGACGATTTACTTGTAAGTCGTCTGGAAAGTCTTCTATTTTAGTTTCCCACTAAAAATATTTAATTTCCCGCTAAAAATATTAAACTCTTCTGGACGACTTACATGTAAGTCGTCTGTTTTAATTTCTTCACCAGACGACTGAAATGTAAGTCGTCCAGGAAGTCGTCTGAGTCAAAAATATTTAACCTAATTAGATTTTTTGCCTCCCTATATAAAGAAAAATTTACACATTCTCTCTCCTCCTCTCAAATGGCTGCAACAAAAATGTAATGTTCATCATTCTAAAACTCTCCAACCTCTCTCTAATCTCTTTGACTTGAAAACACCAAACTTTATATGAATTTTTCAGTTTTGTCTCATGTATTTCTTACTAATCTATCTCTTTTACAGGTTTTTAATCAAGTGGTACTCATCTTCCACTAATTTAGAGGTAGATCTATTAATTTTAGATATGTATTTTTGTGTGTTCTATAAATGTAGATTTATCTAATCTTCCACTCATTTTTTCTGTTTTTAAGTCATTTGAACGTTTTTGGATATGCAGGTTTTTCAGATCTGGATTTGATGTGCAGGTTTTTCAGATCTGGAAGACTTCTGGGACGACTTACGTGTTAGTCGTCTGGAAGTCGTCTGGAAGTCGTCTGGAAGTCGTCTGGAAGTCGTCTGGACTTCTTGGAAGTCGTCTGGACTTCCAGGAAGTCGTCTGGACTTCCAGGAAGTCGTCTGGACTTCCAGGAAGTCGTCTAGACTTCCAGGAAGTCGTCTGGACTTCTAGGAAGTCGTCTGGATTTTTCTGAGCGTTTTGGTAAGTTCTTATGTCTGATTTTTCTTCATTTGGTAACTTCTTGTTGTATAAAGTTCTTACTTTTTTCCCAAACTAAAACTCTCCAAACCCACTTTAATCTCTTTGACTTGAAAACACCAAACTTTATATGAATTTTTCAATTTTGTCTCATGTCTTTGTTACTAATCTATTTTTTTTGCAGGTTTTTAATTAGATGGTACTCATCTTCCACTAATTTAAAGGTAGATCTATTATTTTTAGATATGTATTTTTGTGTGTTCTATAAAGGTAGATTTATCTAATCTTCCATTCATTTTTTCTGTTTTTAAGCCATTTGAACGTTTTTGAATATGCAGGTTTTTCAGATCTGGATTTAATATGCAGGTTTTTCAGATCTGGAAGACTTTTGGGACGACTTACTTGTTAGTCGTCTGGAAGTCGTCTGGAAGTCGTCTGGACTTCCTAAAAGTCGTCTGGACTTCCTGTAAAGTCATCTGGAAGTCGTCTGGAAGTCGTCTGGACTTCCTGTAAAGTCGTCTGGACTTCCTGTAAAGTCGTCTGGAAGTCGTCTGGACTTCCTGTAAAGTCGTCTGGACTTCCTGTAAAGTCGTCTGGACTTCCTGTAAAGTCGTCTGGAAGTCGTCTGGACTTCCTAAAAGTCGTCTGAACTTCCTGGAAGTCGTCTGGACTTCTTAGAAGTCATCTGGACTTCTTAAAAGTTGTCTGGTCTTGTCTACTCATCTACTCAAGTTGTGAATTGCATGTATACTCTTTTAGTTGTGAATTTTTTGTAAAATCAGTAATAATATTTTCCAAGATGTATTAAATGTGCTAACAATGTGTTTACACATTTACAAATCAATGAAATAATAGACTTCAGTAGCCTTTTTCTTATCTTTGGATCTCTCATATGCAATAATAAACTCCAATGGCCTTTTTCTCATCATAATAAACAAGAATGTTGGTAAGAGATGGAAACAAACAATAGTAACTAGTCAAAGCATATCATATTTTTTATAAGTTTGCATTGAAAAACTTAGTCAAATTTAGTAAAACTAAGGGAGAGAACATATTTTGTAAATATGAGTTTTACATATCTTGAAGTTACTTATCATTCTTAAAAATACAAGTTATTCAAAAACTAACGTAGAAGACTTAAAAACTAGTGGAGAAGACGCGGACGACTTCAATCTAAGTTGTCTAGACGACTAAACTATATGTCGTCTGGTCAACGCAGAGGTTATTTTTGCAATTGACTTTGAAATCTGTTATTTCGGACGACTGAAAGTTAAGTCGTCTACTATTGTTTGGTTAAAAAAAAAACTCCAAAAAAGCTAGACGACTTACATTTCAGTCGTCAGAGGTTAGTTTTGCATTTGACTGGATTATTTCAGAAGTTTGACTTTTTGGACGACTTACATTTCAGTCGTCTAGTGAAAATTAAAATAATAATATTTTTTTAAAAGTAGACGACTTAAAGTTAAGTCGTCATAGGTTAGTTTTGCAATTGAAAAAAAAAACTTCAAGATTTAATTATACACAGACGACTTATAATTCAGTCGTCCACCAGACGACTTAATTGTAAGTCGTCCAGGACTTTTTTCCGAGATTCTGGTCAAACCTCGTAAATCCTAGACGACTTACATTTCAGTCGTCTCGTGGACGACTGAATTATAAGTCGTCTGTATATAATTAAATCTTGAAGTTTTTTTTTTCAATTGCAAAACTAACCTACGACGACTTAACTTTAAGTCGTCTACTTTTAAAAAAATATTATTATTTTAATTTTCGCCAGACAACTGAAATGTAAGTCGTCTGGGGAAGTCAAACTTCTGAAATTATCCAGTCAAATGCAAAACTAACCTATGACGACTGAAATGTAAGTCGTCTAGGTTCTTTGGAATTTTTTTTGAATCCAAACAATAGTAGACGACTTAACTTTCAGTCGTCTCAGGTTACAGATTTCAAAGTCAATTGTAAAAATAACCTCTGCGTTGACCAGACGACTTCCAGGTAAGTCGTCTACAGCCAGACGACTGAAAGGTAAGTCGTCTACAGCCAGACGACTTCCCAAGTAAGTCGTCTGACGAACAGATCTGGAAAAAAACTCGATGTCATACCTTAAATTGGTGAGATAAGTTCCTTAGCATACATAAGGCTTCTCCAAGCACACAGAATCACAAACGAAAGTCACCCACCCATAATTGTTAGCTTCTATGACTCTATGAACCATAAAAAATTTAGAATCAAAATCTTGGGTTTTTTTAGCTCATTGTGGAGAGAAATTGAGAGATATGTTGTGTTTAGTTCACAAGAATGGAAAAAGAAGAAGGGTAAATCGATTTTGGGAGCATTAAGAGCTTCAAATTGGTTGTTCATGGTGGTTGTGGTATTGATGACAATGGCAATCTTGTAATTACTTGAAGATGATGAGGGTGAGAGAGTAAAAATGTCATTTTCGAAAAAAAAAAGAAAAAAAAAATTGATGGCATTTTCGTAAATTATATGAACTTGTGGGGTGAATAGGGCAAAACCAATTTTCAAAAAAAAGGGAGGTTAGTTTTGTGTTTGACTTTAAGTTGTAGGTCAATTTTGGATGATTGAACTTCGTTGTCTCGTTTTGATGATTTGGGGTTTGGGGTTTCAGGTCATAGAGGTGGTGGTGTTCGCAGTCTGCAGCAGCGGTTGTGTTGTGGTTGCAGATTTGCAGTCGCAGAGGTGGTGGTCATAGTCAGGTCCCGTCCTAAGCATGTGCTCGAAGCGCACATGACCTGTTGCAATTTTTGGATTTTTTTAGTTTAAATTAGGGTTCAATATTTTAGAAGCTATTTTTATATGAGGAAATAAGTCTCAAATTCTTCTATAGCATAGAGCCCATTTTTTAGTTGAGACGGGCCTGGTCATAGTTACAACGGTGGTGGTCTCAGTCACAGCGATTGCGGTGGTCCGAGGAGGCGTCGGAGAAATTACTATTTTTTAGGCTTAGTCTTTTTACCTGGTTAGATTTTTTTTGTAAACCCAATTTCAATTAATAAAATAAATTTCTATTTGTTAATTAGTTCTATTTTGAAAACAGTTTCACTAATTTTATATTTTATTCAATTTTTGTTTTGTGATTTATATTTTTTTTTTTTGAAATTTCATTTTAATAGCCACGGTTTATAGTGTAGCTACTTGCAACTATAATAGCTACGACTACGATTTGTAGCTATTTGTTTATATTTGTCACAAATATTGTTTGTGGCAATGTCGTAGAATGCTAGCTACAAATAGCAACATATTGGAAACATCCAGAAGCTTATAGTCAACAAACTATATTTGTGGTTATTCGTAGCTAGATGCTAAATAGCTACGAAAATCAATCAATAGCTACAAACAAATTTCGTAGCTATTTATAATTTTTCTTGTGCTGAATATTTAGTTGAATCAATTGAATAGTTAAGTTGTTAAATGGCATATTATGATGCATTTTTTTTGTACAACAGGACATATTAATTTAAATATCTAAATTTGGTAATATCACACAGTAGGTTAATCTTACTTCCAGATTGTATTTTGAGCGCTGGAAGTATGGGTTTTTGTTGCCTTTATTCAGGGTATGTATACAATATGAGCCATATGTAAAAAGCAAATAAAGTAAACCATATGACTAAACCAAACGATACCCAAAAGTTTTAAACCAACACTGAATCATAAATGTATTTACTGTACTTTAATTGGAAGACATGAATCACGCGTCGAACACGCACCTACCCGACCAGAAGGGTTTTAGAGAGGAAACCAAGAGACAAACAAAAAGATGTGATACAGTTACAAAAAGAAAAGACAAACATGATGTGATTTTTTTTAATGGGTTGGTAGGGTTTGAGGTGGTTCGATCTTCTTCTTCTTCTTCTTTTTCTTTTTCCAAAATTCGTCTAATTACTCCAGCCCACTGAACCATGCACACATATAAAAAGATATGTGTAAAAGTATATAAGCCCAGCGAAGTTGGTGGATTTGTCAAAGGAGCAGTCCCGATCTGGTTCCATCTTAGTTTGGTTGTCTGATCGACCTTGGCTTTTGTTTTTTACCACCACAGACAACTCTTTTTAATATTTGTTCCAAAATACACATAACTTGACTCTACGGACAAAATACACTAAATACAGCTTTCGACTCCTTACGAAGTAACGACTCTTAATATGCTGTTTGTTGTGAGAAATACCCAACGTCAGATAAATTAAAAACACTATAGACATGTCACATGATTATATGAATTTGTTAATATCAAAGAGGGAGACTTTTTTACCTCAAGAGGACACGTATCTGTATATGCATACACTACACTCATGGTCTATGCATATGTGCAGATTCAACAAGCATGCTTAGCTATATGGAGCTCTCTCACGTCAATATGTATACATACATATAAGCGTATACAGAATATGCATACTAATCCATATAGGTAAAACATGTCATTAAAACTAGATTAACCAAATGCCTTTACACGAATTCTTCTATATATCTTTAGGGCGCCATGTCATCAATTTTCAAATGCAAATTGTTCATTCCTATAGAAAAGCTGCATACATAATTAGTAGAACTTTATGCAAAAGAAGAAAAATACGTGTCTATTTATATGAACATATAGATTTATAACTATGTTGACGAAAAGACTTATAAGCATATACAGCTTCAATCAAATTGTATGAGTATGTGTAACAGTGTGAAAAGTTTTTTTTTTAGAACACTCAGAAACAAGAAGTTTTTATTCATATCCTGATTAATCACAAATCGATACCTAGTAGGCTAGTAGTTGACGATATATATCATCATAAGAAGGATGCAATAATGAAATAATCGATAAGGGTTAACAAAGTTGTAGAATTAGGGTTTCGATGAGAGATCGAGGCCAAGGTCGAACAGACAACGAAACCAAGATGAGAACACAAGATTGCTCACTTTGACAAGCCTAGCATCGAACCCAACCACTCTTGATCACCACCTACGTCTTCGGATATATATACCATTCATAGACCCATAACTATTCTTAATAGTTATAATAATGTAAAGAATGTATATATATATATACATACTCAGTCAAGAAAAAGTATATATTTTTGCGAAGGAGGAACCCTAGCTACTTATAGAAGAAGATATACAATGGAGGAGGGGACTCCACGCGATCAACTATAAGTTAATATGGGGTGGCACCCAGGGGCGAAGCCAGCAATAAAATTTAATGGGTGCATTTATTAAATAAAATATGTTATCTGTACATATATATATAAAAAGTTGGAGTGATGGGTGCCTTGAACTCACGAACTGATAGATTAATGGGTGCACTAATTGCCAACTCAGCTAACTGAGATACAATTGCTAGGCAAAACATGAGAATTATTATAACATAATGGGTGCACGGGCACCCTTAACCACCAACGTGGCTTCGCTCCTGGTGGCACCGATCGATTATCATGGTTTTTGAAGCATTCGTAATTTGATATGTTTTGTTGTGAACAATCAACTATCTGATTTGTTTAGATATTTTTAATTGAATATTCAATTTGATCTGTACAAATAAAATATAATATTTAAATAAATAAAAATTCAAAATTATGTATTATAATAATATTTCATCAAAATTATTTAGTTTTAAAAATTTAATAAATAATATAAAATTTAATATATAAAATATTATAAAATTTACATCGAATATAAATTTATATAATTTATATATGTATTATTTTGGAAATATATGTATATGTGTGCATATAACGGATCATATCGTATCGGATATCCGTTCTTAAAAATATTAGTATTTATGATTTAAATTATTTCTTACGGATATTGTATAACATCATTTATTTTGTTTTGTAAAATTACGGATATACAAAATTTTGGTTCGAATAGAAACATATAATGAATCGAATTAAATATACAAATACTTTGTCTAGCCTTAATAATATAACGATTACGACAAAGCTTGATAACAAACATATGGAGTAGAGAGCCTCGCACGTGCCAGCTAATAACACGAACCTTTTGCTTAATTTGTTGCTCACGGGTGGTTCGTGTGCATGCCTTCTATTTCAAACGTGCGGCATATATATACACCTTACACACATTTTATTATAAAACAAATTAAAGCTTGTGTTTATATTTTTTTGCTAACATATTTATATATTTATTGATCGTAAAATAAAGATTCGAAGCCAACAATGTGCGTAGTTGTAACTAGATTTCCTAGTTGAATATTGATACCAATCCCAAAAAATTAGAGCTGAATCAGCAATAACCAAATTATATATATGTTTCACCAAGGTTTTTTGTTTTTAAAACGTTTCACCAATTAATATCGACAAAAACTACTGAACATTATGACCAAGTAATTTAGAGAAATATGGAATTTCAACTAAGGAAATCTTGTTATACCTACGCACATGCATGATGAGCCGTGTCGAATCTTCATATCGATGAGACGAGGTGACCACACGATATCAGTTTTAACCAATCATATGTTTCACCAAATAATATTGATATCTCTAACTTTATCATGTTTGTAACTGGATATCCAACTTTATTGATATAACAAAAGTACAAAACTACTGAAACATTGAATGTTTATCATTGAATGTTTATCGTGGTCCGAGGAGAACGCACTGCAGGACAAAAATTTGTTCACCATTCAGCCAAATTTTTGTTGCTTTTGTTTTTGTTAAAATTAAATAAATAAGAAAAGTAAAAATCAAGTGCGGGGCATATTTGTTAGTGACCACTCCCTCAACAGAAAAGAAAATAATGAGGTGTGGTTACACATATTAATGTAGATAAATTTATTTTCTGGTTTTTAGTTATTAAAATATAGGAAAACATAAATACATCTACTAATATTTCATCTATATAACATACATAAACTAAGGTTTAACTAAAATTTAAATACGTAATACTTGGGTAACAAACTAATAATGCTAAAAATAATTTTAATTTTATTATCTGGAACATTAATCTGAGCACCGAAGAATCAAACCAGAAAAATAAATTAAGTTCAGGTTTGAATCCTATCAGTTATCCGAGCAAATCCTACATCTCTAAAACTAAAGAATCAAAACCAAACTGAAACCGAATCAATACCTGAGTAGATATCCAAATTTGTAGATTTTAATTTATATACTTATAAATATTAACTATATTTAGTTTAATAATAATCAAATAATTTTTAAAAAAATACTATCTATAAATTGAAATACCTAAAAAATTACTAGAATAATTTTTATCCAAACATATTTAAAATTTTCTGTTTTATCCAAAAAAATAAATAAAAATGCTTAAAATCTGATATTTTATCTGAAAAAATCAAATTTGCTGAATTTAAACATACTAATCGAAAAAACTGAAACCAAATCGGAACCAAATGGGATCCAAGATTATGTTGGATATTAGCCGGTTTTTAACTTTGTTAACTAAACTGAACCAAGTTTCAAAAAATGAACTGAATTTTCTAAATATTCAAACTTGAGCAATTATAAATTTTAAATAAAATGCGATACTGGCCATAAATATCAATAATACCATATTAATTTCATATTTCAGATATATAAAATATTTTTAAAAATAAAAATATATAATTATATTTGTATCACTTATTTTTTAGTTTCTAAAATATAAATATATTATATATATCCTGAAGTTATACTATTCATTATATATGTCATCATTCATATTTTGTTTTGAACCGTTTATTTTTGACGAACCGCAATTGTCCCGCAATAAATATTTTTTATACAAACCGCAGTTGAACCGTACCGTGCATTCGCTTTATTCGCATCGTTCAACCTGTTACCATTCAAAGTTTTATTTATTTATTTTTAATAAAAAACAAAAGCAACAAAAATTTGGCTGAATGGTGAATAAATTTTTGTCCTGCAGTGCGTTCTCCTCGGACCACTATAAAACATTCAAAACCTTATTTCGCTTTAGGGAATCAGTGTACCATGTCTTAGCTTTATTGGCAATGTTACCGTTGTAGTGTTATTCTGACATGAGTATCGTGATGATAGTCCTTTTTCTTCGGTATGTTGTCGATTTAAAAAAAAAAAATTCCTCTCAAAAACATGTTTACAATAAATGTGAAACTTTGATCTATGTTTTTTAATTTCTTTTTAGATAGTGAAAATGAAAACACATCTAACTATCTACTCTAGTATACAATAAATGTGGTCCTCCTCTTCCTTTCAATGAAGAGATCCTGTTAGATTTGCTGTAGGTTGATGGGCTTCTCCATGTCTCCTCCCGTGTCTTTCTTTCTTCCCGTCTGTGTTTGGTTTTATATACACGTGTGGCTATATTTTCTTTATTCGTTCAAAAGTGTTTGTGACGAGCACATATCTTTAAGCCTAGCTAAAATAAACGAGCACAAATCATCCCTAAGTAACGAAGAAACTGATTATATGCAGATTCAGATCAATTTTTCAACGATATCTATTTAATTATAATACTAACTAATTAATCTCATCTGAAATGCCCACCGAACCTTGTTGTTGAGAGGGCTCGAGTTGTCCCCACCTACCAGTCTACCAATACTGCAAGCTTCCATAAACGTTCCACATTTTAAAATTCCACCTATATTTTCATGGTACTTATTACTATTAGATAGATCTAACTTAAGATTCGTTCTTACATAAAGTTTAGATCCACTGACTTGACATTTTCAAAATCTACTATCTATCGCCTTTATTACATTATTATCTTTTCGTTTCAAATTGTCGTTATATCGTAAAATTTTCGTTACAAATTAAGCGTCTTTTAAAATTAATTTATTAATAAAACTTTTGAGTTTATTTTTTATTAGAATATATTTAGATATACAAAATAAAATATTTTTCAATCTATGTGTACAAATCTAAAACGACAATTAAATAAAACATAGCAAGTTTGATACATGAAAATTAATTCAGAATTAATGTTAATGCCGTGCACTGTGTAACCAGTTGCCAATTATCAGCCGGTTAAGCCATCAAAGTTTTCGTGTCAGTTTTCTCTTAGTGACAGTAGATTATTAGAGATAAACCAAAACGTGATCAAATCTAATGTAATGTCGCAAGTCTCTTTGCAAGTAACTAGGTAAATAGCTGCGATACACGTGTAAGAGATTGTTTCGTATAAATTTATATTTTATTTATTGAAAATTATACTTAATTTTGATTGTATAATTAAATATAACCGTATGTTTTTTTAAGGCAATCACTATCTAAATAGATGATGAAATTTTCACTTCTAAGAGTCGTAACTTTTTATATATATATATAACTATTTTAGACACTACAAAAAATACAACTATTTTAGATAGAATAGCAAACTTGAAACAATTTAGAATTGCTGTAAAGTTTTTCTTTATTTGATATAATGAATTTATATATAAATATTTTATAACCGTTTAAAAGGCAAAAGATTGATAAAAAGAACACTAATTTTTTCTTCTCTATAGCATAAAACTGTTTTTTAAAGATAAATGATTTCTTCTCTTGATAATAATTGCATAATGTGTTGTGAATTTGTGTAAAGAGTTTTCTTACTTTTTTGAATGTTGGAAACTTTAACAAGGCAAGGCAAAATTCAGAATTAAAATGCTACAAAAAAAAATCTAAAAGCTTCCTTTTGTGATTCATGTAGAGTATACAAATGATGATTCTTGTCCAATACGTTTAGCTGGCCAATTAAGCAAATACCCCGAGTCAAGATTTTAGATTGCAAACATTTCCTCTGTATTTCCAAGTGAAACGCGACCACACTTGTGATGGTCTTGAACACGACAACTGAACGTCCCACTGAATGAGACCAACCATCGAAACAAGATCTAACGTTGGAAAGTGTGGCTTGTGCTTGATGATATCAAACAGAGTCATGCCAAAATCATCCTTGATCTTAATACCGATCAATTTCACAGACACGAGCATATAAACAAACTCCAAAGTAACATTCCCTGGGATTGCCAAAGTGAAAAGCTGTGTGTCCCTTCACTTTTAGTTCACAACATCTCCGGGGGACTTCAAGGCGGCGGATGTGATAGGAAAGTTCATGATCTCAGTGTGTTTTCAAGCCTCTCAAACACTGGAGTCTAGAAACACGAGATTTGATCATGAAGGAGGTGTCACATGTTGTTTCTGACGGAGAGTAGAGATAGGCCGAGCTAAAAGTTCTATGAGTTCAAGGTAGCCACTGTTGGCTGCCATGTGAAAACTAATGTTTCCTTGATTGTCCATTGAATCCATTATTCGACCATATAGCATTTAGCTTTTTAACCACCTACTTTCAGTGTTGTGCCTAGGTTTTTAGGGGTCTAAGGCTAGAGTAAAAATGTTTCCATAATTAGTAATAAATATTCATTACATAAAACCTTACAACCAATTATATATTTAATATTTTTAAATTCATATGAAAAATTGAACACATTATTTCCTAAAGGAATACAAACTACATAGTTTATTAAGCAAAAAAAATACAAGTTTGAAATAATCTATGAAGATTTTGTAATTATTTAATTAAATATATGCTGATTTAGATATGTTAAGTGGCAAGCCTATAAATGTATTACTATAATACAATAGTAAAATTAAATCATACAAGCTAAAACAAATTATAATACAAAGTCTAAAAAATGAAAATAAATAAAATAATTATTTTAAGAAGATATATAATAAATTAAATCTAAAAGTCTAAAATAGCACAAAATAAATCTAAATAGCATATATATATATTATTGCTTAGAACGAAATATATACAATATAACCAATTGAAAGAGAGACTAAAATGAGGAACTTACAAGTTGGACCCTAAGGCAGTTTGCTCAAGAACACAAAATATTCTCTCTCAAATACATAACCCTCTTTTCTCTTTCAAAAGTACATTAAACTCCTTTTTTTCCTCAAGAACACAAAATATTTCTCTTCCCTATTCTTTTTTATTTAAAATGGATTGGTAGATTAGTTTTATGTTAAGTTGTTGGTTCAAGGATTTGAATATTAGTTTTAGAGATTTTTATTTTGATTTTAAGATGTAGTTTTAGATGTTAGTTTAAGGAGAGATTTTTGCTTTAAGATTGAATGAATTTAGGATTAAAATGTTTTGTAAGATTTCGATATTAATTTTAGGATTTGTTAATTTAATGTTTTTGTGTTGGAAAAATATTCAAAAAGATATTTAAAACATATTTTGAATTTAAAGTAATTATATTATTTAAAAAAAAAACTTTTTCAAAACATTTATTATAATTTTACAAACTTATAAATGTTTTTTATAAATGTTTTAATGTATAAAAAATGCTTTTTTGATATTTACTATTTTAGAAATACTTCTATTATAAATAATATTTTACAAAACATGTATTTTTCAAATTTACAAGATATTTTTTTTATGTAGAATTATTTTCATATTTTATAACTTTTTTATATATTTATATATTTTAAAAAAACATTTTAAAACGTTATATTTAAAATGTTTTATATAACTTTATAAATCTGTTAATTTAGAATTTATTAATTTATGATTTGTTGTTTTCATTAGTTTGATAAAGGATATAGATTATAATGTGTTTATTAAAAAAAAATTAATAAATAATTTTTATTATATTTATTTTAATAAAATTATAATTTTATGTAATTTAAAAATTGATGACATTTTATTTATTATATGTTTTGGTAATTAAAAAAAATTCCGACAAATTCCCAACATATAATTTCTGTCGGGAATAATTCATGGAAAATTCGTCAGAAATTTTCCTGACGGATTCCCAACGGATATATTCATGATGGAAACTATCTGTCGGGAATCCATCAGAATTTTCGACCGGCGTTTTGTCGGGAATCTGTTCGTCGGTCAGAAATGAGCCGGTTTCTTGTAGTGTTAGAACTCATTACAGTAGAAACCAAGTATAACATGCTACTACCAAACTTAGTGTTACCAGCCTTACAACAACCTTCATGGGTTGGAAGTTTCAGCTTGCTTGATTGCTTAAAATATATAATCTGCACATTGCTGATGACAAAAAAAAAAAAAAAAAATATATATATATATATATATATATATATATATATATATATATATATATATATATATATATATAATCTGCACATGTATAAGACAGTACCATTCATGTTACATGATTTACTGAGAATAACTACAAGTTTGGTTAAACAATAATCTAACAAATGAAGGATTTGTGATTAATAGTTATTAATTCGACGACATAAGTTGTCATTATTATGATAAAATAAGGGTTATTTTTAAAATATACTTTAGTTTTAATTGAATAGATAAGTTACATCGGCATAAAACATAAAGTTTAACCAGCCAATCTGCTACAAAAGAGCCAAAAAACTTAAATTCTAGACATTAAGCAACATTGCGGCTCTCGAGAGAGCTCCAAACTCAAAGTGCCAAAGGCGAGGATCCAACCGAGAAACCTCCACCATGGAAGAGGGGGGAGAACTGAGTAGGGGTGTGCGTTCGGATACCTATTCAGGTTCGAATCAGGTACTTCGGATTTTTGGGTATTTCGGTATAGAGGTACATAATCTGTTCTAGTATTTTTACATTTTGGGTCGGATTCGAGTATTTTAAGTTTGGGTTCGGTTATTTCGGGTTTGGATATTTATATTTTAAAGGAAAAAATTAAATTCTTCATTATTTAAGTTTTTTGTATTTAAAATATATATTTTTAACTTAACTTGTTTTCTAATTTTTAATAGATTAAACTATTAAAAATAGAAAAACACTAATTTAGTTGTTATTTTTTATTTTTGGAGGCAATTTTTGTTAATGTAAGAAACAAGAGTTTGATATGTATTTTAAGTGAGTAGCAAATGATTTTTTTCCATAATTCTATATATATTATCTGATTTTGAGTCATGTGCAATATCAATATAAATATTTTGAATAAAATTAGAGAAGTAAACTAGAAATATAAGGTCAACTATTCATATGTTCGGTTATCTTCTGATATTCATTCGGGTTCAGATATTACATGTTAGAGTTAGGATATCTAATCTCTCATAATTAAATACCGGATATTTTACTACTTCGGTTCGGGTTTTTCAGGTTGGGTTCGAATACGGATTCAGATATCGGATAAAATGTTCACCGCTTGAACTGAGCACACTGGCAAAGGACTACGAGTGAGAAGCTCACCGAGAGCCACAAAAGCAAGGATCCAGGAAAGAGAGCAGGTCCAGCTAAAGGCAGCTCCGTCGAGACTCCTTTCATGACCTTCCGCCGTCCTCCAAAACTGGGGCTTACTCATGAGTCACAACGAAACCTAAACACCCACCGCTTCATGACCGCTAAATCCGCGACACGGCTCACTGCTATCCCCCTTCACTGATGCGAGCAATAAACACGCCACCACAGAGAGCTTGGACGAGAAAAACCCACCACCGCCCTTGAGGAAGCCAGAGAGGAGAAAACTCACCGGGTCGAAGAGGAACGCTGGAGAAATTCTAGCCACGCCACCAGATAACAAGCGACTGAAGATTGATCTATTCAAAGATGAAGAGCAAGGGAACAAAAAGGAAAAAAGAAGAGAAAAGCCCTTAGGATCGAATCTCATTAGCACTTGTCTCTCTGAAAACCTGAAACCCTTTGCTGGAAACTCTCAGTGATAAAATTTGACAACAACTTAAAACTAAGAATTCTTTCAAGATTGACCAAGGAGGCAAGGACCATGAACTATAGTCTAGTGGTTTGTACTAGTAACGTTACATCATCATTAGAAGTTCAACTCACATAATATATACTGTTCAAAAGAATTCTTATTTTCTTGTAAACCTACGGATTAAATAACTGTAAGTTGTGTTTGCCAGCTCCTCTTCTCAGCTGGTTTCGATCAGCAAAGGATTTAGGAAACACTTCTGCACTTGTGTTAGGAACTCAGTTGATACTTGTTGCTAAACTTTATTTCTATGTTTGTTGTTGCAATTTTTTTAGATCTTTCCTTCATGCTATAGGTTCTTTTACTTTTTTTTTTGTGGCCTTTAGGATCAGGTCAGCAGTTGATAAAAAAAAAAAAGGATCAGATCAGCTATTGAGCAATCTATGATTTCAATTTCGATTGTAATCAAACTTTCATTATTCAGCGCATGAAAAACTCTTCCAACTTGTATAGGTATTTTCATTACACTACTCAGTCGATTTCATTATCGACAAACAGTATGTCATGTTTTTTTTGCTTTTTTTTATATTTGTTGTGACTCTCTGTTTTTATATGCATCACAATATCCATTTCATCCATTTGCAGAATCGATGCCCAGGCAACTTAACTAGCTAACTTTCCGTGCTTATGTCAGATTATAGTTTTATAAATTAAGATCAAATACAAATGATATGGTTCCTTCTTCTTGATAAACATCAATCCAGCCTCCTAAGCAAGTACTCAATTTGGACTTCCTTTGTGAGTGGCATGATCCCTTCTCCATATAGTTTAGCAACTAAGCTAGGATTGATTTTGTAGGAAGGGTCAGTAGCTCCAGTTTCTGGATCGTTGACTGTTATGTCTTGACCGAAAATTCTAGCTTTGATCTCAACTCTTTTCTTGATTACTTCTTCAACCGTTTCATACGTCAGAAGTCGCAACAGCTGTGTCCGGTCCTGGAAAGACTCTAGCCAGTTTACGACAAAAGAACATACAGATAATGAATAAAGAGAGTTGCATTACAGCATAAGAGTACTTGTTCTCTTATGGCTGTTTCATAGGTAGATGGATTTTCACGAAACTTGGCCTCAGCAACAAACTTACCGTAGTGAATTCTTTTTGAAAGTATCTGCAAAGAGATCATGCAAATGAAAGTTTTAGGTCCATTAGTAATAATATCACATGCCAAAAGTTTCTTGCCTGTAAACACATTGTGTCACAGAGAGCAGATGAACCACTGTTACCATCGTCCCCTGGCTTGACCAGTCTGGGAAGAAGTTGTTTGAAATACATTTTCCACACCTTCTTGTTGATGTTTATCAAATCGGCACAATGATGTAGAACCTGGTACAAGAGAGAATAGAAACTTTACATGTGTCATATGCATAAGTGGCATCGCACCATTACAATCTTGAGTGTGATCCTTTAACTTCACCTGTGGGTATTGAATAGGGGGAAGGACTGGCTCAGGCAAGCATTGTGGGAAGAAGGGATGTTCATCTGGACTTTTGTACCTGTCCACCTAATTTTCAAGCAACACAATCAGAAACTATAAGCTAACTTTGAAGCTTGGTTTTATTTTTTCGACCTTAGCGTGAAGCTGTTCGGTTTCTCTGATCATAAACTCGACCAAAGATCCTTGAAACCCTTCCATGGTAAAAGCATCCTCGTCATAAGTATCAGGGTTGTACCGATACTGAGCTCGCTCAAGAAGGTTGAAGATAATGCTGTCCTCTTGACGAATCAAAGAGTTTCTTATGCTGTCAAGTGTCAGGCTCTCACTCTCATCCACCCGTAGGCCCCTCCTGGAGGATCTGAAACAAATAGCCACACACATAAATGTCTTGTCTTACCATAATCCAAAAACTTAATCAACTTCAGCTGAAACACTATGGCATCATGGAATATAATTATCATTAAAAATTTTTAAAGAAAACGACAGACAAACATTTGCATTTAACAAGATCCTAGGCTTTTGGATCAAACAGTAATGAAGCTTATTCTATATCTACTCCAAAAATGTGTCAGTTTTTATAAAAGATAATTAGATTAAATCCTCCATTATACACATAAATGTCTTGTCTTACCATAATCCAAAAACTTAATCAACTTCAGCTAAAACACTATGGCATCATGGAATATAATTATCATTAAAAAATTTTAAAGAAAACGACAGACAAAGATTTGCATTTAACAAGATCCTAGGCTTTTGGATCAAACAGTAATGAAGCTTATTCTATATCTACTCCAAAAACGTGTCAGTTTTTATAAAAGATAATTAGATTAAATCCTCCATTATACAGACATGCATGTCTTTACTAAATCTTACAAGTACACAAACATTGTTTTACCGTACAGCTCAGGTCAAGACTATGTCGTGTAGAAACAAGAGTTACATCGAATGTTGAAAACAATAACGGAAAAAGACAGACGAGTGTAGATAAAATCGAACACATGTGGCATGCACAAAGGCTCTTTCTTTCTCGTTTTAACTAAACAAGAAAACACTATTACCGGATCGGTGTTACTGCGGAGAGACGGAGTGGGAGAGCGCCAGGTTGTCCAAATCTTGATATACCCGGTAGATACGAGACAGGTGTGGAAGAATGAGCCGCGAGACTGAGTCTTGGCGAGTTGTAAATAGTGGGGTTCTTCAGTAGCTTAGCCTCCATCCCCGATAGAACCTTGTTTGTTGTCGGGTTGAATCTGCGGGTTGCGTCCGGAGAATCACGAGAAAAAAGAAGAAAGAAATGGGAAAGGAGAGAAAATGGGGGTGGGAAGGAGAAAGAAAAAGGACAGAAGAGAGATTCGGTGAGTAATGGAATCACAGTGCTTTAATCCTTCTTTTAACTTTATGTTCTGTCATGAAATGTGACTGTCCGAGAAAAAAAAGGGATGTGTTTCTGTGCCATGACTTTGGCTCAGATGTTTAAACTCTCTGCTTTCTCTTGGGAGATTCTATTTCTATGTTTCCACTGAAATGGAAATTTTTACAAGACTTGGTGGTCATTGTGGTTCGAGCTTGACATACATTGCTTTTGGCCTTAAACTGGGCAAATCTATTCGAGCCAAACTATGATTTGATTTGTTTCATCGACCGTATCATATGGGTCATCTTTTAGCGATTTTCATTATATAGAGTTTTTTATGTAGTTTTGTGATTTACTGTAGTTGGAGGTATATTTTTCCTCCAAGAAATTACTTTTCGATGGTTTTTGATATATGAGAAAGAAAAAAAGATAATAATTTATCAGGGTCATGCAGGCTCATGTGCTAAAAAAAAGGCAAATGTCTCACACTCCACTTTAGATATATAATTTTGGGTTCCAACTTTCATGTATCTATTATTTTGGTTATATTTTTGGTTATTGTTGTGCTAGTTTGTTTTCTATCTTAGTTTTTTATAAAGGAATTCAAATGTGAAATATTTACTCTTTTACTCTCTTTTTTTCTTACGTTTTCATTTTCTCTTGATTTTTATCGCTAGTATTTAAATTCACTTGATGTTATACATTCTACAATATTAAATAAATCTGTAAAATATAACTAATTGTAGTGAATAATTAAAATTTCATTTTAGCCTATATAACTAAAATGTTCATTTCAAATTTCATATATTAACCCTTTATTTATTTTGATGCATGTGGTTACCATTTAAAGTCTTGATTTATCATTTTGACAATACATCTAGTATACATATTTCGTGTGAATGAGAGTTTCTCACTCTCATAAATGACTGTTCCAAATCTAAGAGAAAACTAACTCAGTTAAATATACAAACTTAGGCATATGTCCACCTTGTTAAACGACACCCCTGACAATCGTACGAACCTGGTTGAAGAGGCGAGCCCGACGTCAACATGAGCACTTGTTCAGAGTCAAGCTCGACATTGCATGACCAATTGTGCAGAGGTGTGCCTAACAACCAACATAGTATGAATGTTGTGGTCTTTATGCATCATTTTTGGCCTCGAAAGAAGACGAGAGGCATCTGCTTCACGTATAACGATAAGGTGGCTTTCGGCCCCCTTGCCCCCTAAATGTCAATCTTCATAATAAGCCAATCCACTTTCCACCACTCCAGAATAAACAACTCTCATATTCATTTGCTATTGCCTAGCTAGACAGCTTGACTTTACTTGGCGCCATGAGCTCGGCTCAATATCCCGAACGCTCAGTCCAAAGGCCTGTAAAGCACAACTCGGCCCATTAGGTTAAACCGACTTAGGGAAATAAGAAAAGTAGGTTTACATATAAAAGAAGGACAAGAAGAATCAAGAATGAGATCCGAACTGGAAAAACAGAGGCTGACAGCTATAAATTAGTATTTTATTTTTTATTATTTTTTGCCGACTTGTACTTTTCCGGCCAACTCTAACGAGTGCCAATTTTTCCTCAGTTCATGCACTATGAAACCTCATTCTTTTCTTATCAATAAAACACTTTCGAAGTAACCCACAATTGAGTTTGCCTCTTTCTTTACTAAGTCCGATCAAACTATTCAACATTGAACCAGCATTTGAACATGACAGGTGAATAGGAGAACATAACACAACTTCTATCGCGTCTTAACATTTTGGATAGTGCCATAAACTAATATATACGTCTTGTTCATATAAGAAATCCCATTTTTACATCCCTATATCGAGTAGAACTTTACCTAGTTGGTTGTCCCATACTCCCTTTCGTGTAGAGATGGCTTCTGGCTCTTTTTGACCATCGTTACTTTCTAAGTCAAGAGTATTCGCATTTATTTGGGTCCATAGGTAATTTCGTTCGGCCCATTATAATATTTATACATTCGGCTCAAATCTATCTAGTTAAGTAACGGGTGTTTATATAAGTAAACCAACCGAACAGAAAATGGAATGATATAGTTCTATTTTGGGTATATGCTAAATAACTGGTACAGGTTTAAAGAACCTACGAGTCGAGTACTATTATTCGGTTAATTGGTATAACCCGATTAAAGTTTGTATATATTTAAAGAACGTATACGATTCAAGTATTATTAATTCATATAACCCGATTAATGCTTTTTCTTTCTGAAATGCAATATCAAAAATCATTTTTAATATGAAATCGGTGTAGGGATTTTTCTCCTCTGGTGAATAACATGAAACGTCCCAAGCGGGGTACATGTACTAATCAGTGCCGTGCCTAGGTGTTGGGAGGCCTATGGCTAAAATAAAAAAGGTTTCCATATTACACCAAAAGAAAAAGAAAAAGGTTTCCATAATTTTTTTTAGTAAACATGTATTACATAAACCCCTGGATAATTATATATCTATATTTATAAATTCATATGATGAAACAAACAAAAATTTTCTTACAAGAATATAAATTATATAGTCTACTAAAAAAACTACACATATTTAAAATTATCTATGATAACTTTGTAACGATTTAATCAAATATATGTTAATTTAGATAGGTTAAAAGGTGGAGTTAGAAATGTATTACTACGACATATATTAGAAATAAAATTAAATGAGCTAAAAAAATTTCTGATACAAAATCTGAAAAATGAGGAGAAGAATAAAAATAGTAATTTAAGAATACATATGAAAGTTTAAATTCTATAACAGCTAGCATGAAGTGAAATATACTAAAATGGAGGCCCTAAAATATAAAATACAAACTGGGGGCCTAAGGCGCCTTTCTTGTAACACGAGCACGGCTCTGGTACTGATCATTCCTAGATGGCTAGATCACGGTCGCTTAAGTATGAATTATCTTTTCCATTACAAAAGGTTGGTTCACTGTTTAATTGAATCGTGATCCTTAGTGTCAATTTCGAGAAGAGAACGAACATGGTCGTATATGAATCATGGATTCGCAATCTTTTTCTCTTTCATATTGTAATCATGATTCTGTGTTTTTTTCAAAACAATGCTTTTTGTTATTTTATAATGTTAAAACTTAGAAGTTAAGAGAAATTTTAACTGCGGGTATATTCCATGAAAATTGTATGGTCGAATTCGATGTTTAAGGTGCATCGCTCCTGACTGCTGATGACACTTGACTTATGCTAACTTTATGACTCGATCTCGCACCATGTCCCCACTTTTATCGACGTTGACGGATCTGATTAACTAATACCATCGCATAGCCATCTAAAATAGTAGTTTGATTCTCTAATTAATTAAACTGGTAATATCTGTATTATATTTGTATTTGTTTTTATGGTTTATATCTTTTTTATTTTTCCGCTACTGGTTTACTGTTTTCATTACCAAAATAATTTGTCAATTACAAGCAAAAAACACTTAAACATAAGCACCATGTTATACTTTTCACGAACATAAAATTATATACAAGTGCAAGCACGATTGTTAATCATATTAGTTAAAATGCAAAAAATGGAAGTAAAAAATCGTAAACACTAGATAACCCTATATTTTCTGATAAGTTTCGCAAATGATTTTGAAATATTTTTATAAGTTAAAAACATTTTGGTTATATAACATTTTATTAAGTGATTCGTGCATGATTTCTAAAAAAATAATATGTAACTTTTTCGATAACATGCTAATATGCTATATAATCCGAAAACACATTGTCGTGCATGTATATATATTGATGATACATGATTACTACTTTTAAAAATTGTTATTATGTTATGTATAATTAAATGAATGTGCGTCCTATCCATTATGTTTGAAAAATAATATTGCTAGACAAACGTGAAATACAAACAGATGGTGAAGAAATTGCTTACATCATGATCTCACTACAGTTTATTGTTTCAAGTGTAGACTGAAAACGTGAGATATATAAACAGACGAAGAATATAATTACAGGTGATGTTTTCATTCATGCTAGCGTTTCAAATTTGTGAATAATAAATTAATAATACGAGGAAAAGTGCAAATACTGCATATAAGAGCGTTTGCGTTTAATGATTGCAAACTCTACTGTTCATGGTTCCATCCAACAGGATTCGTATACACTATTGATATTTTCTATTCATAATTTACTCTTTTCTTAACTACCGACTATATAATGTATATCGAATAACTAAATAACAGTGCCTACGGGGCTATAGATGAATTGTGGAAATTTAGGTAGGTGTCACTCTTGCGTGTACGCACAAATGATTCGCCACTAGATGCTAGCGTTCTATTATCAGTATATATCACCGAGTGCGATAGACGAAACCCATAAATGGCGAAGCGAAATATTGCTCTTTCAATGTGTAAATTAACACTAAATTCTTTGGTCATATGCATATATATGATGGTTTCCCAAAAGATACATGCACATATTTACACAGGAATTTATATGGACAATGTTGATTGTATATAATTAAATCACAAATTTAAACGTAGACGCATTAATATTACAGCTGTATAGATATGTTGGTAGGGTTCTAGCGTGTGGTACATATGTTACATGTTTTCAACAATATATTAGAATAATGGTTAGAGATCACCTAGACATGTGTCTGGCTCTCAACCATTTACTTTAAAAATAATCCACTGATCAGCTGATCCACTTTTTAATTTCTTTTGACACAGTATCGCTCCATGATTTTTGAAGATTCGTTTTGATTGAGTGCTATTTGAAGGATTGCAATTATGGGAATATAAATATGGTTATATAATGATCATGAGGATCGAGAAATTCCACGTGGCCGTTTAGTGGTTTGTGGATTACATTGGCTAGATTCTTGTAATCTTGTCATATCCAAGACGGACAACACGCAGGAATCAACACTTAATTACTTTCTAACAATTTTTTCAATCAAAAATTAAATGCGTACTTTATTAAGTCTTTTAATTTTTTGGTCAACTATTAAGTAGGAGTATTTTATTTTATTATGCTTCATCTTTAAGGAAAACCAAATTTTGCTTCATTTGAAACTTTGCAACTATTTCTTCAATCAAAAATAAAATAAAAAGTAAAATTAACCGTAAACAACTCTTTTCCAAGTAAAAATGCAAATCGATGTTCATTTTGTATATTAAAATACTACATTCAGATGGATCATCTATCTGAATTTTTTAAAACTTATCTTAAATTTTCACTCAAATGAGAAAGAATCTTGATGGTGTTTCTCGATGCAGATGCATCTAATTTATTTCAAAATGACAAATAACAAAAATAACCTTTAAAATCAAAATAATTTTTTCAATACCAAAATCCTAATTCTTTTCAGATACATTTTTCTGTCAAAAACCGAAAATACATTTTCTCGTCAAAACCGCAAAACACATTTTTCCACCAAAACCGCAAAAATGCACTTCACAACAAAAAGCGTAAAAACACAAATTTTCATAAAACACACTTTTCGGCCAAAACCCTAAAAATGAACTTTTTTTGTCAAAAACGTAAAAATGTACTTTTCCACCAAAACAGTAAAAGAACACTTCCCGCCAAAACCGTAAAATCGCACAAAAACCAAAAAAATACTTTTCCGCAAAAATCGCAAAAACGTATTTTCTCACCAAAATCGCAAAAATACACTTTTGGCCAAAACCGCAAAAAGTATTCTCGCCAAAACTGCAAAAAAGTATTTTCTGGTGAAAAAAATATTTTACCGTCATAACCTGAAAACATACTTTTTCGTCAAAAACACATTTTTTCCGCAAAACCACAAAAAAAAACATTTCCCGCCAAAACTGCAAAAAATACATTTTTCACCCAAACTTGCAAAAACGTATATTTTCTTCAAAATCGCAAAAATGCACTTTTCGGCTAAACTTGTTAAAACACACTTTTTGTCAGAATTGTAAAAATGCGCTTTTTCGTAAAAACGGTAAAATGCATTTTTCGTAAAATCTGCAAAAACGCACTATCCCGCCAAAACCGTAAAAACACAGTGTTCTGTCAAAAACTGTAAAAACACAGTGTTCTGTCAAAAACTGTAAAAACACAGTTTTTAACAAAAAACTCCAAAAATGCAGTTTTCTGTCAAAAACTGCAAAAATGCAGTTTTCTGCCAAAACTGTAAAAACGTATGTTTCGCCAAAACCATAAAACATTATTTCTCATCAAAACCATAGAAACACATTTTCCAGCAAAATCGTAAAAACGTTATTTTCCCGCAAAAAAAATGTAAAACAAATCTATTTTTATCATTTTATTAACAAGTCTACTTCGATGCAGATGCAAGTTAAAAAAAAAAGAAACAAACAAACATAATTGTATTCAGATGATTCAATCTGGATACATAAACGAAATACAAAATCGAATAACACAGATATAGCATCTCGATAGGATATCTAGATGCATTTTCCAGATGTCCAAACGAAGATGTCCAAACGAGAAGCCCAAAGTAAAATTGTAAAGTTTCATCTTTTTGCGAAGGAAGTGAGCAAAAAATGCAAATCCGAGTCCAAAAATAGGAGGCGTCGATCTAGGAGGGGAAAGTAGCTGTGTGACCTACCTCTAGCTTAAATAAATATATCATCTCTCTCTCTCTCTCCCCCTCCCGTTCCGTTCGCTTCACTTGACCCTTGACGTTGACGTACCATTTTTTCCTCAATGTTCTCTTCTCTTTTTTCACTCCTCTCTCTCTCTCATGAATTATTTATTTTTGCAATTTGGCAATATCAAAAACAAATTAAAAATAAAAAAATCTCTTAAGACAGAGTCTGATCGGTGTTTGATAAGACACTGACAGCACTTTAACGGGATTCTTCAAAAGTTCTACTCTTCTCTTTTCTTTTGCTTTCTTTCTCTTCCAATCGCAAATAAACCCTAACTTTATCTTTCATTCTCTTTTTTCTCTCTCAAGATTGTATCATGAACGATCCTAAAGATCCCGATCTGAGCGACGACTCAGCTTGGAGAGAACTCACAGCTTCAGATTCTGACTTCTTCTACAGAGACACTTCCACCATCCTCTCTGAGTTCGCCTGGAACCTCCACGCTTCCTCTAGCTTTACACAAACCGCCGGTGTCCCATCTTCCATCACCACCACCACCTCAAAGACTGATCAGCCCATTCCAACATCTTCCGGTTCCTCATCAGCCGCCGCTTCTGTTACCGTTACAGAGGTTTCAACTAACATCAACAATCCTTCGACCGCCACCTCTAGCTCAAGCGAAGATCCAACTGAAAACTCAACCGCCTCCGCCGCGAAAACACCGGAGACACCGTGAGTTTCTTTTCTTTTTCAAAATAAGGGATGAGACGAGAAACACGTGGGTTTTTTTTTCAGGGGTCCGATCGTAATTTACTCAACATGTTGGTGGTGGTGGTGGTCGGGAGAGTTTTTTAACATAGGGTCAAAGCCATCAAAACGAATTAAAAACACAATTCTTCTTCATTATTGTTGCCACCGCTAGAAAATGGATTCGTCCGTACAAATAATTAAGCAGAGTCATCATCAGTAAGATGAATCGTCGGTGACAGTTTAGAGAGGAAAAAATAATGATGAACACAGCGCCGCTATTGCGGCTATGTGATGTTAGCGTGCACTCTACATCTCCTTTTTGCATCCTCCTCGTCTTTGCTTTTATTAAACTAATGTTAGGTCAAAAAGTGTCTCACGTTTTAATGATGTTATCGAATACTTGCATACATAGCAAAGTGTTAAAGAAAAGCCCTGAATTATTTTAAAATTCATGTCTCGTAAACTGTGAGGACATCACTACCCTAACTGATATGTAGGGTTTGGAGTCCACGATCGAAAACTAAATGATTGCAGATGAGTATGATTTTACATCGTTATAGCAATGTAAAATGGATGCTCATGATTCTGCGTTTTAAACTCAATAAACGATTAGTTCAATGAAAGTTACTAGAACTTTAAGGAAAAGAAGTTAATGAAAGTATTACTATTAAATATCTTTTTCTGTGTCGTTTTTGTTTGAGTCGGTTTGTAATCAAATTCCTAATTCACGGTTCCGGGTTGATATATAATATTCAAGTTAAAAGCAAAAAAATCTTTTTTTGTGGTAGTTTGACTGGGAGTGTGGTGGCGCTAGCTTTACAGTATCATTGTTTTTGACGGATTGATTAGTTATTCTGTAATTTCTGCAGCATGGTGATATGTTAATAATCTTTTGATGTTTCTTTTTAGAAAGAAGGAGAAGAAGAAGGCGCAAAAGCGAATCAGGCAACAAAGATTCGCATTCATGACCAAGAGTGATGTAGATAATCTTGAAGATGGATATCGTTGGCGTAAATATGGACAGAAAGCTGTCAAGAATAGCTCATTCCCTAGGTCTCCTAGCTATCATCACTTTCTTCTCATTATCTTAACTTCTCTAGCCAATGACTTTTAGTAATATATATTATCTGCAAAAGGAAAGTTACATATATATATACATGGTACATCAGAGATCATCAAACATTTTTTTATTGCTGTTTATATGTAGGAGCTACTATAGATGCACGAACAGCAGATGCACGGTGAAGAAGAGAGTGGAACGATCATCTGAAGATCCATCGATAGTGATCACAACATACGAAGGACAACATTGCCACCAAACCGTTGGATTCCCTCGAGGCGGAATCTTCCCAGCTCACGACCCTCATAATTTCACATCCCATCATCATCTCCCTCCTCCATTGCTAAATCCTTATTATTACCAAGAACTCCTTCATCAACTTCACAGTGAAAATACTTCTTCACTGCAATTACCTCAATCTACTACTGAAGACGGACATGTTGCAGTGTCGTCTATTAATCAACCAGAAGAAGGTTTACTTGGTGATATTGTACCTCAAACCATGCGCAATCCTTGAGGTAAATCTCATATATATATATATATATATTTGAGTTTGTTAATTAATGTTCATCTATATAGGATTAGAAGTGAATTCTATAAATAGATAAAATGATATTTATTTTGGTTCCCAAGGGTTTAAAACTTTTAATGGACCACAAAGGCATAAAAGGGTTACTTTTTCTAGTCCGAAACTCAAAACCCAAATCAAGAGATATCTTAAGTGGGAAAAATATCCCATGCTTTGACAGAAGCAAATCTAGCTGTTGTAGTGATGTAGATGTACTGATGAATATAAATGAGAATCAATAACGTGTTTGTCTAATCACTGATGATGCACCATCATCTCTCTTTTCGAATAATTTAGATCACTTGATAGATATGTAGGCCAGTCCCTTTTCAGAACGCATAAAAGTTGGATGATGCATATATAATAAATGGCTGGTTGCCTCTCTCTCTATTTGTATATTTATATACATAAAACATGTTAACTACTTCGTCCGTTTCACAATACATGATGCTTTAGAAGATTTGTGTTGTTTCATAATAGACGATGTTTTGATATTTTAATGTTATTTTTAATTTTATTGGAAACTTTGTAGTCAATTAGGTATTGTAATCATTTATGTAATTGGTTGAATGATTTTTAAATTATATTTTTAAAACTATTTTTTAGAAAAAAATAAATTTATTAATCTTTGTACATAGAGTTAAAATATCATGTATTGTGAAACGGATGGAGTATTATTTAGAAGTGATTCAATTAGGGCCAAGCACTGGTATATTATATAGTGCTTACTCCTCTTGCTCAAAGGCATAGGTATAGACTTACTTATATAAGGTAGAGCTGAACTTGAAATGGGTCGGCATGACTATAGAAATGTCAACAAATATTAATAACCAAGCTTAGATACTCCACTCGATGTCACTCTGATCTTGAATCTCTCCTTTTATAAGTTATATATAACCCTTAATATTGTGTATTCACATTAACTTAATTGCATGTATAAATAAATGTCCGGGTGCATAGCATTATTCTATGTACATGTATGCGTACATGTATGCATGAGGCGCCGCATATATATGGTATAAGTTTCGAGGGTACTGTGTTAGGTCACAGGAATAAATGCTTCCTGTTTTAGCTAAAGACAGCCAAGAAAGTTAAAGGGAGAAAATAATTAAATGAGCATCTTAGCTCCACGAGTAAAAGCCTTTATTAAGTACTAACAATATTGACTTGGAACATTTCTTAGAAGTCAGACAAATTAGCCACATGACAAAATTATACATTATTCACAATAACAAATAAACGAATATATATTTTTTTGGTAAACCAAACGAATATATTATATCACATAATGTCAAATAGAGAATGTGTGCTTGCATATTTGATTATTTTGAAAGAGACATATAAACATGTCTGCATTTGTTGGATATAATCTCCCAGGTACCATCAGCAAATCATCATAACCTTGAAAAAAAAAAGCTAAGGAGGTGCTAACTCATTGTGGAGATATGCGGGCGCAAGGGGCTGTAACTTGTAAGCATATATCTCTTTATATTATTTCAATTTTGATCAAAGGCGTCTCACCACCGCTAAAATTGCAATGTCGTAAGGTCTATACATAGTACATATATATGAATGTATACAGTATAATTTTGATGTAACTCAACTTTAATATATCTACTGACTTATGTGCCAACGTAGAGCATGTATGTGCATTTTTAAGAAAAGAAAACATGGAGGTTTTCGGATAATACTTTTGCTAATCTTTTCTGAGTTCTTACAATCATTTTAGACTTTTATCTTTGTACTTTAGGGTGATATTATTAGATTACTTTTACCACCTTTTCAGATTGCAAGTGCATCCATATCTATGTTAAAGAAAAAGGATTGCAACTCTAAATATATCTTGAATTATCCCAATTCAAATTGGAGTCAAATATGAGACACCACAATTCACTACAATTATAAAAAAAAATATTTCGGCTATCCAAGATTTTTTTGTACAGAAACCTCTACAAATTAATATTTCAGCCGTAACACTACTTATGATTGGGTTGCGAAAAGATCATATCATCCACAAAATTAAGACGACAAAGAGAACCAAGGCAACTAAATAAAATAAGAAGTCATAGGCACATTCAGGAGCAGACGTATGTTGTTCCTAACGGGGTCACGCGCCCCGACTAAAATTTATTTTCCTTTAGGTGATCTGTTCAACATTTTGATTTTATTTATGTAATTTGCTTTAACTTGAAATTTATAATAGTGCCTCCAATTAAATTAAAAGTATGTTTAGATCCGCCCCTGGTCACATTGGATATATCATGTTGATATCGTCAGCCCGAAGTATATATATTTTGATTAAATTGTCTATTAATTAGTCAGAAAATGATAGACATTTACAAATGACAAAACAATATAGCTAGAGCTATAATTAAATCTTAAAAGCCGTATGAAAAACAAATGTAATGTGACTCAAACAAACTGGGCGGCAAATTAATCAACTGGGAAACATTTCAAACCAACGTCTCATCAGCAAACCTTCTTATTTATGCCTTCCATGATAGTGAAGAGAGACGATCCTGTTCCGAATCGTTGTATCAATCCTTTGAATGATGGTATGGTGCCTGTATCGAGAGAGGCTCCATGGTGACGATGAGAATTTCGCTCTATCTAGATGTGGTAGATGATGCACGTGTGGAAAACCAGCCTGGTCAAGATCCAGAACCACACCACAAATTAAAGACCAAACCATGCATACCACAAAAACAATAGTTCTATCTAACCACCATGATGGAAAAATATATGCATCAAGTCTCTCACCATTAAATCTCATAAAAATAATAATTTTTTTTTAAAAGCTTAAAAAGTTATACCAATTTTTTTCAAGTATAAAGAGATTTTCCTAATAATTTGATAAGAAAAAAAGAGATTTTCCTAATAAATATTATCAGTTTTTATGAGAAATTCTACCTGAAAAGTTTTATTACACTTTTTGTGAATCTGTAGACAACTGTGAGTTTACTTGTTTGTTATATCATTTCTATTGGTGATTTGTGGAGTCTAAGAACATAAACATTAACAATTTCTCATCATAGTTTTTTTTATAAAAATGATAAATAAAAATTTAAAGTATAAGAGAAGATAGTGTAAAAAAATATCTCATTTGAAAACTTTCGTAAAACTGTGAGAGATAGACCACATAAAAAAATTTCATTGATAGAATTATTTTTAATCAATAAACTTTAGTTATATAATCGAATTATTTTAATATATTACTATACTAATATCTAGAGATTTATGGGAAGAAGCTCATCATCAGTAATGATGCTCTGAGTATATATTTAAAATAATTATACGGTTGTAACTTGTAAAAATTGTTAAAATTTTTCTTTAAGCCTTATACTTGTCTACGTACGTTTATGCAATATACAACTTTTGCTGCGATACACTGTTCTATGAAGAATGATCTCCACTGACTATGATAAAACAAATTTGAAATTGGCAGTATCAAGAGTATCTCCAAAAAAAATTCTATAATTTTGAGTGTTTTATTTAAAAAAGAGAACTTCAAAACTTCAAATTTAGAGTTTTAAGAAGTGAAACTTCAAATATGAAATTTCACTACCCAAAACTATAAATTTGAAGTTTTATCTTTTTATTTGCATCTTGGTCCTTATAATTAATTATAATTTAGAGTTTTAAGAAGTAAAACTTCAAATATGAAGTTTCACTATCCAAAACTATAAATTTGAAGTTTTATCTTTTTATTTGCATCTTGGTCCTTATAATTAATTATACATCACATTTATTATTCTTCAATATTTTTTCATTCGTAGTTTTAATCTTTAAAACACTTTTATTTTATATATTTCAATTTTTTTTTATAAATTTAAAATTTACACATAAAAGTTTTTTTTAAATCAAAATAAGATTTATAATATCTTAAAAGTAGAATTAGAAAACAAGAATATTACAAAAGAAACTTAATAAAAAAAATTAAGAAGGTAGTTGAAGACATAATTATTACACAAATTAAAATATTGCAACAACACTAATAGTCTAATAAATTTTCTCCGCAACTTCTAAAATATTGTCCAAACAAATTTTGTGTAACCAAAAATAGAGTATTAATCAAATAATTTTATGTAATAATGTGATATTTTCTTGTATTTTAATATTTAATTATGTATTTCTATTTGTAATTTTATATTTGAGTGTAAGATTTTATTAGTTAATATTACTATAATATTTTTATATATGTGCTAGTTATCTATAGAAGTTTTATGGATTTATATTAATTATGACAAATATAAGGAGCATAATGTAAATTACAAATAATTTTGAAGTTAAATTTGATATTTTATTTTTAGAGAAAAATACCTTGAATCCTCAAATATAGAGTTTGTAAAACTCTATAATAGAGATTCCTTTTGGAAATGCTCTAAGTGCACCATACTAACCCACAATAAATTGACATTTATAAAAGTGCATATTTTATAATCAAACTTCAAATACGGAAAAAAAAAACTTCAAATACGGTGTAAATACATAAAAAGTTTCTATCAAAAGAGCTTACATGTATTCGCATGTTTACAATGCTTATACAGCCACAGAATAGAACAAGGTCGTTGACCAAAAATAAAAGAATAGAACAAGGTCTGTGGATCACACAGTAAACCACAAATAACCTTGAAAGGCACATATATTACAAAAACTTAAGGCCCAACAAAGTTTCCATGGGTTTGGGAGTATATGACAACCCAAAGCAACCAACGTTGGGAAATTGTTTGATATTGAATTTCATTTTTGATAAATAATGTCTTTGAAAAGCTGAGGCACCGACTTACAACAGCTCTCCTTACAAGAATACCCGCACAAACATACAAGTAGAAAATTACTTTTAAAAATAGGAAAATAATAAAAGAAATAAAACGGCAACACTTTCGTGTGCAAATGTGTGTTGTACTGTTGTGTGTGGCACATCACACGTGTTGTAGCATCGGCAAAGATTGTCTTAAGCACATGGCTCAGTCCCAATTCTCTGAGTTTCTTTTTTTCCTCTCTCTTTTTGTTACCGTTAGGTCTCGTCTTCTTAAATTTTTGGGTCTCGTCTTCGATGAAACTTTTTTTTTCCTTAAAATGTGTTATTTAAGAAATGTAGTCTAAATTCCGGTAAGAGTGGATGAATTGAATTTGTACGTGTAGTTTCGTAAAGAAAAAAGTAGTTTTTTTAATCACAAAGTAGTTTAAAACAAGTTTTAGTTCTTACATAACGCTCCTACGTAACTTTGACCGTTTCTAAATAAATGAGTTTAACTACAAAGAAAGGCGTTCCAAGAGAACTTATCTGAGCTACGTAAATCGAGTTGGCAAAATTGATAAATAAAAAAAGAGGTATGGTCCCCTTTTACTATAATCTTTCGGTGCCCCCGAATAGTTTTCACAAACACAACACTACACTACACTAGAAGACAACAATGCTTTTAAATTTTTATTCCTCCACTGCAATTTAAACTTTTTACCATCAGTCACTCATCGATTTCACTTACACTTTTGTTCATTGAAGAAAAATTACTTATTTGCAAAAGAGAAAAATGACTTACTTGCAATGTGTGAAAACTTACCAGACTGTTGTTTTATATTTTTGGTTAATGATGTTTAAGAAAACAAATAAAAAAGAAAGTGTTGGACAATGGTGATGTCTATAATTATATATCAACACCACACCGCCACACTTGCCTTTATTGTCTAGAACTCTCTCTCTCTCTCTCAAAGACACACACTACCTCATAAACAAGTTCTATCTGAGCCTTTTGTTCCTTTGTAATTCACTCTCAACCGCAAGAGATCTCTACAAATCAACAAAGTCATGTCGGTACTACTTCCTTTGTGTCTGATTATCTCCATGATTGCCTATTCAAGTAAGACCTTAATATCCTTGAGATTTTATAAGGATTTACTCAAGGTGTGTGTGAGAAAGTGTTTAGGAGAGTTTATGTGAACAGATTTGAGACTTATGAGTATGGGGAGAGATTTAGAGTATGAAAGAGACTAGGTAACGAGATTAAAGAGACTGAGAGACTTAGAGAATAGATTAGAGACTTAGTATCAAGAACAGACTTTCATAGAACATGAAGGAGAAGGGTTTCCCCCCTTTACTCACTTAACCTGTTTACAAACGACCATACTAAGCTTTTATATGAGCTTTACAACTTAGATCATAAACCTAGATCCTAAGGCTGTAAATACAAGATAGAATGGATGGTAAGGATGAGAGAAGACTGGTCTTGATGTTCTGGTTCTTAGCTGGCGACTTGATCCAATGTAAAGGGCTTAGATTGCTTCATTTGAATTGAATGGATAGGATGAGTCAAGGCTGTAAAGGTAAAGCACCTTTACCTTTCCAGCTCATACCAACAGCTCACCTTATCCATTTGAATCTTCCCTTGCCTCCAAGAGTCTCCAACGGTCACATGATTCAAACTAAGTCGCGCCCACACATTGCACAACTTGGGCAAGGCTGATCCGGATGATGGCCGAACTGGATAGGTTGTACGGACGCTGTACGGCCTTGAGGTCCGTACACTCGCCCTATGCCTTCATCTAACTTCCTTCTAAGGTTGACCCTTACAACGCCCTATCTTTGCACCATACTTCCATCTTCTCTCTAACTCCTCCAAAGCCTTCATATGATCAGTATAAGTCTTTCCTAGACTTAACCTCACAAGATAACTACTTCAGAACACTTCTGAAGCTTGATTGAACTCTTCTAGACATCTTCTAGAGCTTGCCCTATTATTGTACAAGCTCCATCTCCTCTTCAGTTCAACACTCCCCCTCAAGCTTGACTTTAGGAGATCCTAAGCCAAGCTTGGAACTCTGAAGAGTCTCCCTCATTAAAAACCTTACAAGGAAAACCCATTGGGACAAAACCTTGCAAGGGAAAAAGAGTAGAGCTCTCCAAAGCCTAGGGATTGGCCAGTGAGCTCTTGTGCCTTAGAACCAATGTGGTTGGACACAAGAAGCTCTGGATCACGGCCTAACAGGTGCAGCAACTCTTCACAGCTTTGCGCACACTTCACACTTCACACTTCAGCTTCACCTCTTCATGGAACCGGTTTGAAGTCTCCCCCTCTCAACTGACTTCATAGCCATCTTAGAGAAGCTAGGACACGACCAGATCATCTTTGAAACACTAGTGAGGCTGATCAACACTTCACACACGGCTTGCCCTCTTCATAGAACTGGTTTGGATCTCCCCCTCTCAACAGACTTCTCAGCCATCTTAGAGAAGCTAGGAACTGACCAGGAACATCTTTAGTGAGGCTCAAGCAATGGTACCTGATACATTATCCCAAAGGTGCATCAGTACCTATCAAAGACAAGAAAATGAATATCCTGCATCACATTTGATGCACACAATCTCACAATTCAATCATAATCATCTTAAGTATCTTTTCAAGCACAAGTAATGAATAAGATGAATGAAAAAGATTGAAAAGAGTTTTAAAAGTCTAAGGGAACTTCCCTTGTGTTTTTGTGAGTTTCCAAACTCGGCCAAAGCATCATCTTCATGGCATCATCAACTTCTTGGAAAGGCAGAATGGATTCATCAGCTTCTCCTCAATCACCCCTCATTGAAGCCGCATTGATGGAGAGCCTTCCTCCTCACTCGCCAAGGCTGCTCTGAACAGCCTCTTGCCTAGACACGCCACTGACTTGGTCCGGTTGATGATCCTTGTAGAAGCTTTTGCAAAAGACTTGTTACTGACCATGGATCATATGCATTAAGACTCCCCCTCAAGCTTAGAACCGAGACCAGAAGGAGCTAAGCTTGTGATGATCCTATGCATCTCCATGGTCTAATAACTATCATCTTTCATGATAGCTTTCTTCTTGTGAGTTTACTCTCTTCCTTAACCAGGAACTAGGGTGTTTGAATCACCATAGAGAGTCTCACAAGACACACCTTTCATTGCATAATGACCCATGCTACACTTCCTGTAGACTAAGGACTAGATATGTCCAATGGTATTATGCAATGGCCATCTCTCATTGCATACTCAATCACACTACACTTCCTGTAGATTATGGACTAACATGTCCTAGTGATGATATGCAATGGCACAAGACCTTTGTCTTTATATTCTTGGTTGTTGGTGAGTTACATGTATCCCATTCCTTGTGTACCTAACACCACCACAACTCAATGCAAGATCAGATCATCCCATTGAGATCAAACCAAGATTATCTATCCTGTTTGATCACCAATGCCACAATAATATATAATACTTGAAACAAGCTAGACAATCAACACAATAAAGCAAAGACAATCAATTCAGTTTTTTTTTTTAAATGCAACAATAACTGAATGCATTAGGTTACATACTCACTATATGAATGAAATAGATTTAACCCAAATGAAACACAAGTCTAGATGATACTTATGCAATCAAGGCGACAAGAGTGATTCAATTCATGCTTATGCTCACTAGTTTTATCAATGCCAATGATCCAAATAGCTTAGACATACTTCTAAATGCTTATAAGACATCACTGATGGATTTAACTATGGCATAGCAACAATCAGAACTGGACTGAGACAAGACAAGTAGATTTCAATCTCTTAACAATGACAATGCAAGTTCTATTTTTTTTTTTTAAGTTCTCTAAATGCAATACAAGCTTATCAGCACATTTGCAATTTAGGCTCATTTTTAAATGCATTATTACATGAATGCACAATCTTAAAGCTTTAGCTATATGAATGCAACAGGTTCAATCCATGAGCAATATTAAGGCTATGCACAACAGTTTCAATCAAAACCAATGATGCAAACAACTTAGACAATTTCTAATTGATGCAAGACTTTCATTGATGGATTAAACATAGGCAATAGCATCAGATAACAATAGGATTGAACTTAGACACTATGAGATATGCTTATGTATGCAAAATGGCTTATCAATCATGATGCAAGCAGCAGAGACATTCTACTCAATTCTACAACACATTCAGGATGATTCAAGCTATGACAACATCCAAGACAATGCAATAACAGACCATGAGATTCTGGGACTCTAGACATTACTTACTATCAATAAGACAATGCAGCAGCAAAACAATTTCAGTGCAATTAGCCTAGACATTCTACTAGAAGCTATAAATTCTTAATGGCATTAGGGAAAGCACATAGTATAATCAGGAGATAAACCTATCAAGACATATTAAAATAGATGAGATTAGGTTTACTCCCTTGGTTAAAATGATGAGGAGTGGTTCTCAAAGTTACCACTTGAATCCTTACTTCTTCTTCTTCTCTTATTGCAATCACCCTTCTGAAGTCACCACCATGATGGAATGCTTGTGGATGCTTCAGCTACTTCTTCAATCACCTCACAATAGAAGCCGCCTTGATAGAGTAGCCTTCTTCTTCACACAGCCAAGAGTGCTCTGTCTTAGTTTGAGCACCCTCTTGAATAGGCACGCCACTGCCTAGACCCGGTTGGCTTCTTCTTCTGGTACTTGCAATGTTAAGAAGAAGAGCACCAGTGAGTTTTACAACCATCTGTGCTTCTCCCTTTCTTGTAACACCTCTCCATTGTACACACAATGGGCATCATACTTTCTCTTTCAACTCGGATTTGATGATGACTTAGGAACACCTTTTGTGAACCTGAAACATCACTCAAACTCTAGCCAAGATAAGACACAATTGCATTGGGATCAATCCTTGACTTCATCAAGTTTGATCACCAATGTCTCAAGCTTTATAACATTAGATAGAATCAAGACAATGTCAAGTTCTTATCTATGCAAGCAACCATTCTCTAAATACTAAGCAAGACCTTATCAGATTCAAGTCAAAGTATTTAGGCAATTTTAAACACTCCTTAATATGCAGTTTAGATTTTAATCTAAATGCAATAATACAAGGCAGCACCAAGGCAGTATGCATTAATCCTAATCAGTTTTTAACTCATGAAAGCAAGCATGATTAGATAATATAATCTATCATCCTAACAAGACAAGTTTATTCAGAGCTGTCATTAAGCATTTAACCATTTTCAATAGTATTGATGTCAAATCTTGATTAATATATAATCAAGTTTGATTCCTACTATCACAAGCAATGCAACAGATAGACACAAGGCATTATCAAGTTCTATTCTTTGCAAGCTAACTCTCTAAGTACAAGCAAGATCCTAACAGATTCAAGACAAGTTACTTAGGCACTCTTAAGAGCTTCTTTACTCAGCACTTAGACATGAATCTAATGCTTCAATGTAAGACAGCCAGCGGATTCATTTCATGAAACACAAGCAGGTTTAGACGTCTACTAACTTCCTGACAAGCATCATTAGATCCGGGATTACACAACACATCAATCATCACACCACCTCAACATTTCTATACTCAAGCTTTTAATAAAGAGGGAAAGAGATCCAGCTTACAGCCAAGGAACTTTTGCTAGTTCCTTGAATCTCCATGGTTCATGACCAGATGTTGAGCTCCTGGTGTCATATCACACCCCTTCTTCTTCCATGAACCATCCTCTTGAACCCACCATGGCTGAGACACCTCCTTTCCTCCCTTTCAAGTCGCCAAAACCAGTACCAAGTAGAAAGCTGTCACCTTTCTTCTTGAACCACCACTAAGACTCATGAATCTAGCTCTTGAAGAGTGTTGTCAAACCGCTTCAAGGCTTTGTTCTTCAGGGTCTCCTTTCTTCAGGTCGAGCTTGATAAGTCAGAATAGAGCACATACAGCTTCTAAGGCACCTCGGATGTGTTTATCTTCCTCCTGAAGATGAACAAACGTTGGCTGGACCAAAGAGCTTCTTCTTTGCTTCAAACAGCCATGGAAGTGGGCTTGAGCTTTGCGGAAGTTAGATACCAGGTTCTGATGAACCTGGCTCTGATACCATGAGATTTTATAAGGATTTACTCAAGGTGTGTGTGAGAAAGTGTTTAGGAGAGTTTATGTGAACAGATTTGAGACTTATGAGTATGGGGAGAGATTTAGAGTATGAAAGAGACTAGGTAACGAGATTAAAGAGACTGAGAGACTTAGAGAATAGATTAGAGACTTAGTATCAAGAACAGACTTTCATAGAACATGAAGGAGAAGGGTTTCCCCCCTTTACTCACTTAACCTGTTTACAAACGACCATACTAAGCTTTTATATGAGCTTTACAACTTAGATCATAAACCTAGATCCTAAGGCTGTAAATACAAGATAGAATGGATGGTAAGGATGAGAGAAGACTGGTCTTGATGTTCTGGTTCTTAGCTGGCGACTTGATCCAATGTAAAGGGCTTAGATTGCTTCATTTGAATTGAATGGATAGGATGAGTCAAGGCTGTAAAGGTAAAGCACCTTTACCTTTCCAGCTCATACCAACAGCTCACCTTATCCATTTGAATCTTCCCTTGCCTCCAAGAGTCTCCAACGGTCACATGATTCAAACTAAGTCGCGCCCACACATTGCACAACTTGGGCAAGGCTGATCCGGATGATGGCCGAACTGGATAGGTTGTACGGACGCTGTACGGCCTTGAGGTCCGTACACTCGCCCTATGCCTTCATCTAACTTCCTTCTAAGGTTGACCCTTACAACGCCCTATCTTTGCACCATACTTCCATCTTCTCTCTAACTCCTCCAAAGCCTTCATATGATCAGTATAAGTCTTTCCTAGACTTAACCTCACAAGATAACTACTTCAGAACACTTCTGAAGCTTGATTGAACTCTTCTAGACATCTTCTAGAGCTTGCCCTATTATTGTACAAGCTCCATCTCCTCTTCAGTTCAACAATCCTTTTATTTTAACCATAATGTTCGCTATTCAAATCTGGTTTGTTTTCTGGGTTTTAAGTTGTAATGTTCTTGATTTTATTTTTTTTGTTTGGAAAAGATGCGGCGTACTGTGTGTGCAAAGACGGGAACGAGCAAGTGCTTCAGAAGGCAATAGACTACGCATGTGGAGCAGGAGCTGACTGTACACAGATCCAGCAAAACGGTGCTTGTTACCAGCCTAACACCGTCAAAGCCCACTGTGACGTCGCCGTCAACAGTTACTACCAAAAGAAAGCTTCCTCCGGCGCCACCTGTGACTTTAACGGCGCGGCCATCATCTCTAGCTCCCCTCCCTCAAGTAATCCATCTTTATTACATAACCCACTGTGCTTATAGTATCAAATCTATATTTTTTTTGTTGTAATGATTTACTCTGTTTTTTTTACTGCAGCGGCGTCAAGCTGTTTAACTGGTTCCAGGTATGTTTTGTTTGTCTTTATTCATTCTTGTTCCTTGTCTTAAGATGATTTATGTGTAGATAGATTTGGTACTCTGCTTCTTTACTACAGACTAACCAACTTTAATTTAAATTACTTTTTTTAATTTGATTTTTGTGGTGACACAATGATAGTGATTTAAAACCAAACGAATAGACAAGGTATCATGATAAGAATGTATCATATGTGTTCATTTCAACTTTACTAAAAATCAAAAAGCACATGAAAACACAGACAATCATTCACATGATCCAGATGTGTATTATCGGTTAAATCTCTTAATACATCATTAATTATCCCTTAATAGATCATCATCACTCATGTTTCTTTTGGTCGCTACTTTGCAGCTCTAGTGGGACCCCTTCCACTGGGACACCAACCACAGGGACCCCAACCACCGGGACACCAACCAGTGGGTTCCCATCCACAGGTACTCCGTCCACCGGGACTCCAACCACCGGAATGCCCAACACCGGGACTCCTTCCACTTCCACTGGTATGCCAACTTCAGGAACGCCCACCAACGGGATGCCAACTTCATCTTCATCTTCTGTGTTCCCGGGCACTACTCTTGGACCGACCGGGAGCGGTGGGCTAGATCCGAGCGGTGGAGAGAAGATATCAGTCCGAACAAACTCGGTGTTCTTGTTACTAGCCGGTGCAGCTATTGGGCTTGTGGTTTAGAAAACATCATCTCAGGACACACGGTTTGGTTGTAATGGATGGACTGAGATTTTGCCAACGGTTTAGAACTGCTACATCTTTTTTTTTAACTCGTCTTTGTTATTAGCTAGTAATTTGGGGATGTTCACCAAGAGCTTTTTCTTTATTTTTGTAAATCCGGAGGATGAGATGCTCTTTTCTATTATTTTTATCTTTTCTTTTTCTTTGAATCTTTCATCTTTTAATACGCACCTCCGTTATCAACTTGGCATATAAATTGCTGGTTACAACTTACAAATGACTAAAGAATGTGTAACTTTGTCATTTAGGACTTGAATTATAAAAAACAAGAGATGTAAAGTGTTAACGTAATGATTGCGGCTATAAGGTTTTCATACAGAATATGGAGACTACTTAATTAACTTTTGGTCTCCCAAAAATTGATCCTAATCCTATATTAAAAATGGGAGTTGAATACTTTCAGAATCTTTTGGATTCTTTTGTTTGAAAGTTAGTGTTTATGGAGACGAGTTGGGGAATCGGGTGCGGCTAGTACTGGCCAAAGAATCTGATACCAATCTCTTTCCATCCCCTCAATTTCAAGCTGATTCTTAAAGCTACTTTTGATTATTAGCAACAGAATATTTTGCATGCATCTCTTTTTTTTCTATCTCTAGTCTGTGTTACACCTTCCTCAGTCAGGCTCAACTCATATAGACAAAGGTTTTTCTTAACGTCGTAACTTTAGGTGGTTTCTCAAGTTACATATCATATCTTATTATAAGTGGTTTCTCCAATTACTACTTGAAAAACATGTAAAAACTAAAAAATTTACTAACCTACTAGGTTAAACCTAGTATGAACGACGCCTTCTTAGTTAAAGCTAAAATAAAATGTATGATAATTTTGAAAGAAAAGGTATTATAAATTTATAATACATCAAAGAATGAATTTGGGCTTTATAGAGTGATTTCTTCAACAAAATAAAACAAAACGCTAGAAGGAGGGGTCGAACCTCCGACCTTGTGGTTAACAGCCACACGCTCTAACCAACTGAGCTATTCCAGCTTGTTTGTTAATGATATTGTTTCTATTGTTAAACCTCAGACCCAAATTCAATATGGCGGTATGTGGTCTCTCTCAAACCAGAGAATGATCACAGCTTCAGCAGAAATGTTCAGAAAATTTACTCTTTCTTCAAACATTTTCTCTTCTCCTGCAAACCAGCCACCCTCACACGGTCACTATCGCCGCCTCGAACCCCCCAAAACTAGAGGAAGTGAAAAACAACAAAAGGCAGAGTCCAAAAGATCTCATGAATGATTTGTTGCTTTCCTTTCTCTTCTTAAACTTCAGTTTAGATTACTTCCAACTCTTTTGTTTTTCCCTTCAGGTAAAGGGACTACAAAAATATAAAGAGAGAGTACATATTTCTTGCTTATTGAAAGCAGTTACCAAAAGAAAAAAAGAATCAAACAATTTGGTTTTCTGTTATTTTCAAGTCAGATGAAGCAGAGAAATAATATTTTTTTCCCCAAAGGTATAATAATATAAGCTAAATTAAACTGGTTTGTTACATGGATCAAACATTCCTGCATACCCAAACAAGAATTGAATAAACCCCAATACATATTTCAACGATAAAAAGGCCTGAACAAAAACTTCCACCTTCTCCACACCTCAAAAGACTAGGCAAAGGATCCCACTTTCTCACTATCAAACCGCCTCTGAAGCCATCCCGAATGACCTGCAGCCACGTAGGATTGCCCAAAATGTGTTGAGGAGGCACTCTTGGCAATGAGATAAACTTCTTTGTTAGTCTCCTTCATTTCAAGCATGACTTTCCAGTTTGGGATATTCCTCAAAATGTTAACAATGTACTTTCAACCTTAAAAGATGGTCACGCCTTTGGTCTTTCCAAAATATCCACAAGAACCGAATCTTCTATACCTAAGACTAATCGTCTAGTCTATGCGCTACCAAACTTTCGTCAGTCCAGCTTATGGCTTGCATTTTTGCGTCTTTCAAATTTAAGGTAACTAAGAAAGATCTTCTGCTAAGCAGAGAAAATAATATTACGCAACATAGGGGTTATTTTTTAGTATATTTTTGAAATAAATACTAAAAAAACATTTGGGCCTTGTTTCTTCTGACGTAAAATAAAACGTCAAAATGACGCAGATACATGTCGAGTTACTTAAAAACCCTGACAACGTTTTAGGATTGTAATCGTGGACCAATGAAAAGAAGGTAGGTCCTACACTTAGCCCGGCTGGTCAAACAAAGAAGCAGCCATGTGGATCAGTGGAGACCTCTCTTTCTCTCTAAAACAGTGACTTGGAGTGGGACCTTCCCTCCTAAAGACGACGATAAAAAAAAACTTGACAGAACGGACAATGCTGTTCATGGAATCATGGTATCGAGCTGAGGAAGCTCATGAGTCTCAAGAGGGAAGCAACTCAAACTGCTCATCGGTCATGGACTCATGGTGGTTTCGCTTCGACACAACAAAGCCAAGGTGTCTTCAAAACATTGTGTTCTGGCAAAAGACTCTGTTGGGAGGTTTCAAGGGCATCTGAATCTCATTTAAATGGTTACCACGCAAGCGAAACAGAGATCTTATCTGATGTCACACACAACAGGGTGGCTGGAACATTAAGTTATGTTGCTCCAAGAATATGCAATGACTTGCCGTGTCTTGGAGCTGATATTGGATGAGCGAGCTCTAGATTCTTCTTCCTCTTCTCACATTGTCATGTTGAGTCTTCAAGACGATCTGGTTGAGGTTCTGCATTTAGCACTCAAAATGCACCGTCGATAAAGAAGAAAGTGTGTTTTTTTGCTTCTCCTCTTTATAAAGTAGTAAAAATACAAATATAAAACTCTCAAATATTGGGAAATCACCAGATTCAGACAAAACATACATATGTTGTCCTGATCTAAACCTCTTAAAAACATCTTCTCTACGCTCTGGTCTTAAAATAAAGGGATCAAATGAGGAGAGGGAGGGTTAGGAAGGGGGTTCTATAAGAGATTAGAAGGAGACGAAGTGTTGACAACAATGTGCCTAAGAGGATGATCTACATGAGGACCACCAGCATGTTTAACGAAGTCAGCAGGAGACAAGAAGTCACCATGGCAGACACACATGATCCTCACTTCTTCTCCATTACCGTATCTATAAAGAATCCCATCAACTCTCTTCCCGTTAGGTCCATCTCCCTTGGTGAACACACATGGCATCTCGTTTTTCCCTTTCCCTTGTGGTGGCTCTATCTTCATGTCCACTGAACTCAATCTTCTAAGCCGAGTAGTGTTCGGCTTTGCTATCGCTTCCTGTTGTTGTTGTGTTGTCGGTAAGCTTCTTGCTTCTTCACTAGATGCTGTAATGAATCAAACCATTACTACTTCTTAGTAACATTACCAAAAAGAAGTGTTTAGTAAGTTTAAATCTGTCATAACTAAGCAAATGACCTTTCAGGTTCCGACAAGGTGAAAACTAACTTTTGTGTTTGTGTAATAATTTCAGATTGATTTATCCGTTTGCTTTAAACTCAAGTTTTAACAAAGTTTAAAGCTTTGTGTAATGATGATAAGAATAGTACACCTTGATTCGATTTGGTTTCCATCTCGGAGACACTTGAAGAGCTTCCGACACCACCGCCGCCGCCGCCGCCGCCGCCTTGGGACTCAAGGGAGCCATGTAGTGACTCATGACCAGCGCTATGTTGCCGTAAAAGTCCACCACTGTTAGCCGCCGTCGCTGACCACCGTGGCAGCCCCGACGACGGTCTACCTCGCCGCCTCGAGGTGGTGGCGGCTTCTCCCGGATTATTATTAGCTTCGGTTGACTTGGTGCTGTTTCCACCGCCGGTGCGAAGCTTCTCGCTTCTCCTTCTCTTAGCAGCCATTCTCCTCAGAGTCTGCATCTCTTTCCTCTTCCGCCACTCTTCCTCCGACTCCGCCGGCAACGACGTCGTTCTCGTCAAGCCCGTGCGTCTCGCCATCGCCACCGATGTCTCCGCAGGCTTCGTCGTCTCCGGCTCCCGGAAGAGAGGCATCGTCACTACAACAGAGGAGGATCTCACGAGCTTACTGCTCCTGTCAACTCCGAATCTCCCGCCGAGAGACAACCCCAGATTCAGCTCGATCTCTTCATCATCTTCTTCCTCTTGATCACCACCATCTTCACCTTCGGCTGAGTTAGAGATGAATCTCTGAAGCAGATCTCTTGGGAACACACAACTATTGCTTCGTGCGATTTCTCTACTCGTCTTGTTAGCTTCCGCCATGATAGGAGAAACTGCAGAGAGAGAGAGAGAGAGAGGTGATGTAACAGTGGTCGGAGTAACAAAAGAAAGATTAGATTTTGATCAAATCCATATCCAATATCTCAGAGAAAGAAAAGTTTCCAGGTTTGTCTTTAATTTGTTTCCCTAAATGAGTATTTTACATATTCAACGGATGAGACAGAGACAGAGAACACTGAATATTCACTTCCATTTCACTTCATAATTACCTGTTCAGCTCAAAGTACCATCAAATTCCCTGTAATAATTTTTCTTTTGTCTGTTTTCTGCTTAGGAGTATAAATCAATAAGAGTCTCTCAAAAATGCCGAACAATACTCTTAATTTTTAAACAACTAAAACTATTTTTTTTTAATTTGTTAAAGTTATCTATTTTTCCTAACAAGTGAACCATTTTAAATACACTAAATTAACTATTAAATCAAATTAATGTTGATTCTTATGTACCAAAAATAATTTAGTCAATTCAATAAAAATGTAGTTGTGAATTAAATAAAAAATGATTTAAATAATTTTTTGTTTTGGTTTAAAATTTCCTAGTTTATTTTACCGTTTTATACATAAATTATATTTTCTGTTTTATTAATTGTGGTGTTTATGATTGTAATTATAAACTAAAATAGTTTTCGTTTTTCCTAAAAATACTATTAATTATACCGATAATAAAATAAAATATATAATATCAGTGATATTTGAAATAATGTTTCTTTAAACGTAAACATTAATAAAAAGGAAGAAATGCAGTTTATCCAATAAAGTTTATATCTACTATTCACATACTTTTACACCTATATATATATTTATTTAAATATAAAGAATATATAAATGTTGGGCACGTAGATGAAAAGAAAGCGACGAGAATAGCCAATGTCTGAAAAGGACAGAAGAGAGCAGAGAGAAAAAAGAGCCAAGTGTCGATCAGATGGCTCCTCGCGTTGACACGTTTTCGTACGGCTTGAGAGTTTTTAATCTTTAAATAAATTGTTTTTAATCTCTTTGTCCCCTTCCTTTTTTGCCCTATTATTGATTGCTCCTTTTTCTTTTTTTTTTTCCCAACTGAGTTTATTAAAATTAAGGGACAAGCCCAACCAAGAAACATTACAATAAAAGCCCACGCATCCGGCCCAACTAGTATAAACAAAAAAACGGGCCTAAACTTTAAACCCCACGCGGCCCAAACTTATGGAAACCCTAGTTTTCCAAGCATGCCACCGTAACCGGCGCCGCAAGCCACCAGAACGAGACCGGCCGATCTTCCCCGCTTGAGAACCTTCCTCGGAGAGCATCCATCGATCTAACCTATCGAGATCTCGTCCAAAACCCAAGCCAAACGGTTAACCACACACCAAAGCGGATCTATGAAATCACTCGAGCAAATAACCGCCTACAATCAATCCATCACCTCCGACTTCCATGCAGCGGTTTCAGATGATAGATCAAGAGACAGAGAGACTTTGAAGCGCCGACTCATAGATCGAGAAGAAAGGGAATAAAAAACTGATCCAAAGAAAACGAAACCGAAGAAGGCGATACTAGAGGAGCTACCACCCACCGGGAACACAAGCCGACGACAGCGGTACTGACAAAGCCACCGCCTCCCGGTAGCAAAAGCCGACGCGGCAGAGCTGTGGAAGCCTCTACCTCTCGGTAACAAAACCGGCGGCGGCGGAGCTGTCAAAGCCTCCACCTCCCGGAACCGGAAAACCACCGAAAAACAAATCCCACACAGCTAAATCGAGACGAAAGAAAGCTTAAACGAAAACCAAAAAACAAGAACAAACCGGACCGACGGTGGCTGTGGAAGCCCACTCCGCCGGTCGGCGAGACTTTTTTCTTTTACTCTCTTTCGCTTTCTCTCTCTAGGAGCGCTATCTTTTGTTTATTATTCGCTGGCTACTAACGTGTCGTCTTTACCGCAAAAGATAGTGTATTCGACACGTGTCTTTACAAAAGTGTACCAGATACGTTTATATGTTAACTCAGAGTAAGTGATTTTAAGACTGGACATAAAATCTGAAAACTGAGATCCTAATGAATCGAATACGATCTGAAATATAAAAATATCCTAACAAAATTTTTTAAAATAGTATAAAACTTATCTGAACCTAATCCAAATGGATAACCTGAAAAATTAAAAACTAATAGTCTATATAAATATTTGAACTATATATATATAAATATTACAAATACTCAATTATATTGATATGATAAATAAAAATAAATATATTAAATACTCATTATTTATAAATAAGTAGTTCCTAATTTTTTTTTGTGAAAATAACAAGTCTTTTTATATAAGGTAATGCATATTATTTACAAACAATGTTTGTTTTCATGCTTGGTTTAAAATTTTAATGTTATTTGATTAATTTGATATATGCTAGATTAATTTCTATTTAATTTAAGTGTTTTTCTTTATGTTTGTTTTTAAATTTGTATTTAAATTTTGTTTTTTATTTTGAATATATCTCAACCGAAAATTATTTTTCATTCCAAAATTGTAAAAACATGTTTTCACACTAAAACCACGAAATCGCATTTTTTCCACCAAACCCGTAAAATTCATTCTTTCCAACAAAACCACAATTTTTTTTTTTCCTCGTTAAAACCGCAAAATCAAATTTCTTGAACTAAATCGTGAATATGTATTTTTCGCTAAAACCAAAAAATTATATTTCTCAATAAACAATAGTTTAAAATGACTATCTTTAAGAAAATTAATATAGTGAAACAAAAATAAAATATGATTAAATCAAAACAATGATATTCCCTCCGTTTTAATATAATGTTTGTTTTGGAATTTTCACACACTAAGAAAACACGTAAATTGCATATTCCGAGGGCACAAAACATAATGGCAGACAAGATAGCACGATGTGCTAGAAATCAGCCTGCTGCTATGGTTTATGTTGATTTGATTCCTTCGAGGTGGCTCTTCGATCAGAAATCTGCTTAGTTCTTTTTTAGCCTTTTGTTGTAAATAAAAAAATAAAAATACATAAATTCTTGATTATAAATGCATTAGTTTTCGTGATTAGCTATTTTCTATAATGTCTAACCAATCAAAGTTCAGTGAACACAATTAATGTATTCGAATTCACAATTTATCATTATTACATGCATTTCAATGTAAAATATGTATTTTTAAAAAACAATTCATTTGGATGAATCATGTAAATGATACATCTAGACGGAGACGGTGATGACGTAGGGAAACGAAGAGCCCTATATACATAAGTGTATTATCATGGTCCCCAAAGCGGCCAGCTCAGAAATATAGGAGACCAGTGACACTGTGACAGCTGAGCTAGAAATCTCTCCGGGTAACTACGAAAATGCCCTCAAAGAACTGTCGCGGGAACGTGAAGCATGTCAGACATCGGACAAGTAACACGTGCCCAAGTGGGTGTGAGATCCTCGCGTGTCAATTATCTAAAACCCAATACTTGTATTTTCTTCTTCATAGTAGAACGCGATTTTTTACGCTAGTGTTGATTCGGTAAATGTGTACCGCTAATAGAAATTTGTCTAACCACATAACTTACGAGTAGTGTGTACCACATAACTTACGAGTAGTGTGTCAATAGTACAAGCCAAAAAAAGTTCTGGCATTGAGATTAAAGTGGCTACATAATGCTCGCAACATACAAACTATTGCACAGAGTCTAGATCAAATCGTTAAACTTCGACTATTGGCAAGAGATGTCCATCATTTTCGGAGAATTTGATCAAGATTATTTTTAAAAAATTTTATTCCTAGAAAACTCAATTTTTCAATCTGAAGATATGTCGATTTTCGTTGCCTCTACTTCCTTAATTTTCTTATTCTAAACACTTGGCACGACTATTAGACCACTATAGTAACTATTTGAAAATGAATATTTCGTGGAAAATAAGCTGTGTTGGCAAATATTCAAAGGAAAAAAGGGTAGGTAAGAATAAGATGAAGAAGGGAATGGAATCAAATCTAGCAAAATCTTTGACGTGTTAAGGGTTTTGTAATCCAAACCTGAAGACTAGGGAGGTGTTACATTCGCATGATTGTTCTTCTCTTTATCAAGCAATGCGTTTACTTCTTTTTATAACCACTAACTTACTTTCAAATTACAGATGTGCATCATTCTTTGTTTCTTTACAAATTACAATAGTTGATTGACGCAACACTGGACTAGATATAAACCTCATCTTAAATGATTTATATTCTTAAAAGGATTGATTCGTAAAGGAACAAACCATAGGATATACTTCCACGTATTCACAAAGGGAAACTTTATTAAACCTAAAACTGATAATCTAATTTTATTTTAGTATTCTGATAGCTATAATAAGAAATGTGAATATTCGAATGAAAAATTTGGAATATAATCCGTTAAAGTGGTTCTTCTCTGCAAGTCGACTTTGTAGTGTTGGAACACAGCGTCAAGAGCCTGGTAGAGGAAAAATAGGTTAAGATCATTTACAATACAAGTTAGGCTGGTTAAATCAGATATAGATACAATGTGAGTGGAGAATATGGACTTAACCAAGGCATGATGTAATAACACTTTATGCTCTTCTCAAATATGTACTGGAAGAAGCTTAACCTGTTGCACTGGGCGAACCAGTGAATAAACCTGATGTCTGAGATCAAACTGCACCAACTCTTTCATTGCCTGAGACAAATGAGTTGTTTGATATCAAGGAAACAGTACACGAAATGTACACACTACTAACTACTGGTTCTTGGATTTTACTCCGAGTAGCTTAGTATATCAGAAAGACTTTAAATTTTTCATAGCTTACCTCGAGTTGTAAATAATTATTGGACATTGCATCCTTCAGCTTGCCAACCTGCATAATAATTTATAAGGTGTACTAAGGTATGTTTGAATCTTTCCTGAGAAAGCACAGGGATCTCTCTATATATATATATAGAGAGAAAAATCTTGGATTGGTAGATTGTAAAGGGTAAGAGGATATTACAACAGTGAAAACCTTTTATTGACTGATAGACAAACCTTGATAGAAAACAGTGCTAACAGGGCATTCTCTCTAGTCTCTCCTAGCGTGTTTGGTGGTTTCACCATCAGCTTTGCTTACTACCAGAATCAACAGAGTTAGATAGCGAGGTCAGACGAATATCCAGTGAGGCATTGGACACACGGATCAGCACAGAGGAAAGCAAAAGTAGAACATAAGAGAATGAAACAACAAACCTTGTTTAGCCCGTGCTAGAGCCTCTGGAAGAATCCTTGTCTTCTTAATCAATATCTGGAGCATCATTGGATATTTACCACTACTCACTAAAGTCAAAAGGCCAACATACATGTTTACACTTCGTGAACGAGCAACAGCTATGAATGAACCAAAGGAAATGCCTAGAGGGTATTTACCAATGCTTCTGCCTTCCAATACAACAACAGTATGACGATATCTTGCAAAAGTGATCTTCTAAACTGACCATATGATCAGCACTGTACTGATATGGAAGTTATCAAAACCTTTCACATATCTCATGTCATGAGACTGGTCGTTGGCTTACCATAAGATGAGTGTAGTCATCTCCATGGTTAGCCACCATGTCATGATACGACACAAGACCAAACAAAGTGATTGATCGTTTTTTGTTATATAATTAATTAAGAATAGAAGATTTATGATATGAGTAAAACAAAAAAAAAGTTTTTTTCCGTTTTACTTGAGCAACAACAGAAAAGACTTAAAGAAGTAAAGATATGTGAATCTGTAATGCCGGAATATATTCTTGTCTGTTTCTCTTGGCTATTCTTGTCTCCTCTTCTCACTTCTGTTCCTACGGCTTCTGACCACCTTGAAGCCATCATCTTCTTCGCCTCCTACAGATACATTCTCAGTCTTGCTTCCATCTACAGAGCCAGCCGGAGTCTTGCGTCCATCTACAGAACCACTCTGACTCATGCTTCCACCTTCACTTCTCCCACCAGACGGTTTGCTACTATTATACTCAACTTGCTTTTCCTTCACACGAAGTTTATGCTCCCCAAGCTTGAACTGATTGTTCTTGGCAGCCTTAAGTACACTCTTAACAGATGCAACAGATTCAAAGGAAACAAAGGCAAAGCAGCTTCCACTAAACCTGGAGCTTCTGATTTGAACTCCATTTCCTTTGATAGCGCCAAAACCTTTGAATAGTTCATAGACTTGAGGAGGCCTTGCATCCATTGGCAGATTCGAGACAAATATGGAAGTCCCTGCAACCAAAAACAACATGAATAAGATATACAAAAATAGAAAAAGACAAAAGAGTTGTTTGACAACAATGGATGAACATCTTCTAACCTGGTTCGTCAACCATCTTCTGTTCACTCTTCTTTTCAGGTGCTGGAGCTACATGGGGTTTGGGTTGTGCCACGGTACTAGGTTTCTGAACCGGGGCTGCTTTAACTTGGACAGGAGCAGCGTTTCTCGACATGGATAGAACCTGCATTTTCAACATTGATTAATAATAAATAAATAATAAGTCCTATAAAAAAATATTGATTAATAAATAAGTGTTGCATATAAGGTAACAAGTAAAAAGTCAAATCTGCAAGGAGAAAACTAACCATTGAAGCATAAGATTTCTTGGCTCCATCAAGAGCAGGAGTAGCTGACGTTTCAGCAACTGGCTCTTTAGGTTTTTCGGCAGTTACAGCCTTTTCAGGAGTAGCCACCTTCTTAACCTCAGCAGCTTTAACAGACTTCTTCTTGGTAGATTTGTGGACCTGCGCAGTGTTTTTTATCTCTTCAACTGGCTTTGTAGCTTCTGGCACTACAATGTTAGTCCATGATAGAGTTAGTTCTCTTTCAAATATATAGTTATAAAGACAAAGCCTTAGGCAACATACCAGATTCAACAACTGGAAGAGCTCTTGTAGTAGAGGACTCCTCATCAACAAAACGATGAATGTCATTGACGACAGCATAGACACCGTTCGGACGTGCAAGATAGAACGCTTGGGAAAACTTCCTCTTGAGGTTATCTTTACCAGTCAAGAAACCTATAACCATGATGAATACCCCATCTCCCAACGAACTCTGAGAATCGACATTGACAACATCGAATGTAGTACCATCATAGTAAGAGGAAAGGTAGTGCTTCTTGATAGCCTGGACAAGGATGATAATAAAACAATGTCAAGTCTCTATCGAAAAAAAAAATAGACAAGAGTCTTAACTGGTTTCAGAATAAAGTGCAATTAATGTCAGAGAGTAAATAATATCATGAATCTAATAAGGCAACCAACATAAAACAAACCTTGACCAAATAACACCTAATATAAAAGGAGAATCGTGAGAACCAATACCTCGAGGGATGAAAAAGACATCGTAGTACCATCAGGTCCTGGTCTGGTGACAATGCAATCATCAGCATAAAACGTATGTGCTGCATGAGTCATCGTCCCCACAGTATGATAGTACTTTTCCACAAAGGCCTCAGAGGCTTTGCGAGCATCAAGAGCACCTCCTTCGGCAGCCATATCTACACACGTCCTGAGTTTTTTTTATTTATTATAAAGTTATATCTACTACTTTCATCAATTTAAAAGAAGGCAAGCCTCTATGAAAGGAGGTAGATTTTAGTGTGATTAGGTTAAAGAAGACGATATTTGCGATGAGGAGGCAAGAGAGGAGAGGAGCTTAAATAAGGGTTCAAGAGGGTCGGCGAAATTATATTTCCATATAAGGAGAGAACAAAAATAGGAAAGAGAATATTTGAATTAATGACAAAGGGTCGGTCAGCTTTAACTCGGACTTGAGTTTTGACTGGGGGATGCTTTTATGTTTTTGACCTTTATATCCTTTTCTCCTTAACCCTATTACTCTTGCCAAGAAAATAAGTAAAACTTTCTTGAACTCTTACCTAAAAATTAAGTCAAAATAAATATTTCAAAAATAATTATATACTCAGTATAAGATATTTAAATACAATATGATATAACTTAATAAAGGTTGAATCATTATATAAAAAAAAAAAGAAAAAATTAAAGTAAAGAACTTATCTCAGTTCAAATAAGATATGAAAATTTATATAAACTTCCCATTCAAGCTAAAAGTCATATAAGTTTGAAAGTAAATATTTTTCTATATTGATTTAAGCCAAGGAAAGGAAATTATGAATATTTGACTTTGATTTAGGTCATCTCCAACAAGACACCAAAACATCAAATTTGCCAATTTGGTGGGATTTCATCTCCAACAAGACACCAAATTTGACATCATCTCACCAAATTTGGTGGAATTTGAATAGTATTACACTAAATTTGATATAACACTACTCATCACACCAAATCTTTATAATAGATATTTTAATATGTTTCATTTAAAAATATAGCTTAATTACTATCAAATTTGTAATTAAACATAAAAATATAGTATTATTTTATTTTAAATTTATTTTCACATTTGGTGTAATAATATTCATCACACAAAATTTCTAAAATACATTTTAATATGTTTCGTTTAATAATATAGGTCAATTACTATAAATTTTGTAATTAATCATAAATAATATTATATTATATTATTTTTATTTTTAATTTATTTTCATATAATTAAAATTTTAATTTTCATTTTAATTTTATTATTATATTCATAAATTAGTAAATAATATTTATCACTTACAAATAACAAAATATAAATATAATCTAGATGTAACATAATTATTATTTATCAATTACAAATAATAGAAATATAAAAAATTTAAAAATGAAAATATAAAATAATATATAATATTGCTTTTGGTGTAAGAATTGATGTTATTGTTGGAGATGACAAAAAAGAATTGACACCAAAATACTAAATTGGGTATAATTTCAACACCAAATTTGGTGTCATTGTTTGAGATGCCCTTAGACTATATGTATTTAAGTTTGCATCTATCATTTCAAACGTATGTGCTGCATGAGTCATTATCATTCATTGGTCTGTTTCATGTTTGGGTACTCTCAAATGCTGCACTTTCTCTAGCGCTCTCCCACACTTTTTACTTTTTAGGTGAATTGAGGAAGGAAATAGACAGTAAAAAGGTTGTTGACTTTGCCTAATTTGAGAAAGAGAGATATAGTGAGTGAAGGGGGTAGCTGATCCATGACTTTCAAATGTAACTTATAGTTTTGAGCTTCATAACTTTAGATGTTATTTATGTTGTCTGTTTAGAAAAATGTCTGAAAAGAACATAATCGTTTTTTTTTTTTGAAAAGAACATAATCGTTAGTAGAAGCTACCGTGAGTCCATGGAGACCTCAACCTTTGAGCTAATGCTAATGAATCCACTTTGTAGTTACAGTCAAGTCTCTTGACTGATTACAGCTTCTGAGAAATTGTAAACTACTTCTAAATTTGCAAAAAAAAAAAAAAATAACAATAAATTTATTTATAATAAACGACCAGAAAAAAATGACGACCACTCTTATATTTATTTACACAATATATAACAAAATATCATATACAATTTTATAGTTATAAAAAGAGAAACTTATAATTATAAATGTAAAAAAAATATGCAAGAGTGGATGGATCAGAATCTTGTTAAAAACATCAATAGTGAAACATTCAAATTAAAATATTTGAAAACAAGCAAAAAAGGATAGAAAATTGTCTGACTGAAAAGAAAAAAAGAACAGAAGTTTTGTATTGAGTCACATAAGGAGTAAAACAAAAAGAAAAAAAAAACAGAATTTATATTGGACAACAGACTTAAAAAAAAAGTAAAGAGATGTGAGTGAATCTGTAATGCCGGAATATTTTCAAGTTGCAAGCTCTTCCCTTATCTTTTCAAACAATCAACTTTTCTAAGAAACTGTAACTGTTTTTGTACTGATTATTTGGCTATTCTTGTCTCCTCTTCCCACTTCTGTTCCTACGGCTTCTGACCAGCGTGAAGCCATCATCTTCTTCGCCTCCTACATATACATTCTCAGTCTTGCTTCCATCAACAGAACCACTCTGACTCATGCTTCCACATTCACTTCTCCAATCAGACGGATTGCTACTATTATACTCAACTTGCTTTTCCTTTACACGAAGCTTATGCTCCCCAAGCTTGAACTGATTGCTCTTGGCAGCCTTAAGTACACTCTGTACGGATGCAACAGATTCAAAGGCAACAAAGGCAAAGCAACTTCCACTAGCCCTGGAGCTTCTGATTTGAACTCCTTTTCCTTCGAGAGCGCCAAAACGTTTGAACAGTTCATAGACTTGAAGAGGCCTTGCATCCATTGGCAGATTCGACACAAATATGGAAGTCCCTGCAACCAAAAACAACATGAATAAGATATACAAAAATAGACAAAGACAAAAGAGTTGTTTTACAACAATGGATGAACATTTTCTAACCTGGTTCATCAACCATCTTCTGGTCACTCTTCTTTTCAGGTGCTGGAGCTACATGGGGTTTGGGTTGTGCCACGGTACTAGGTTTCTGAACGGGGGCTGCTTTAACTTCGACAGGAGCAGCGTTTCTCAACATGGATAGAACCTGCAGTTTCAACATTGATTAATAAGTGTTATAGATGGCCCAAGTAAAATAAAGTCAAATTTGCAAGAATAAAACTCACTATGGAAGCATAAGATATCTTGGCTCCAACAAGAGGAGGAGCAGCTGATGTTTCAGCAACTGGCTCTTTCGGTTTTGGAGCAGTTACAACAGCTTTTTCAGGAGCAACCACCTTCTTAACCTCAGCAGCATTAACAGACTTCTTCTTGGTGGCTTTGTGGACCTGCCCAGTCTTTTTTATCTTTTCAACTGGCTTTGTAACTTGTGGACAAGACTTGGCAAACATACCCTCTTCATCAACAAAACGATGAACGTCATTGGAGACAACATAGTTACGATTCTGACGTGCAAGATAGAACGCTTGGGAAAACTTCCTCTTGAGGTTATCTTTACCAGTCAAGAAACCAATAACCATGATGAGTATTCCACCTCCCGACGAACTCTGAGTATCAACACTGACCACATCGAATGTGGCACCATCATAGTAAGAGGAACGGTAGTGCTTCTTGATAGCCTGGAACCAAGGATGATAATAAAACAATGTCAAGTCTCTCTCTCCATTAAACATAGACAAAGAGTCTTAACTCCGGTATTTAAGACAATCATCATAACTAGTTTCAGCATAAAGTAATAAATATCTCATGAATCTAATAACATTTTGACATAATAACACCTAATATAAAACGAGAATCGTGAGAAACATTCAAAACGACGTTGTTTTACCTCGACGGATGAAAAAGACATCATAGTACCATCAGGTCCTGGTCTGGTGACAAGGCTATCAACGCCATAAAACTGATGAGCTGCATGAGTCGCTGTCACCACAAAATGATAGTATTTTTTCACAAAAGCCTCAGAGACTTGGTGAGCATCATAAACACATCCCTCGGCAGCCATATCTGTACACGTCCTGAGAAAAAAAAGGGAGAATACAATTCAGATCAAACAGAAAGAATCAACATTCTAATCCAAAACCCATTATTAAAAATCAAAACTTTTCAATCAGAATGCAAGAAAAAAAGAACAAATCTGAATTTGGATCAAGGGTTTTACAAACCTAGAGATGGAACCAAGGAGAGTCTAGAGAAAAGGAGGAGGCTTTTAGTTGTGATTAGGTTAAAGAAATTTGAGAGATTTGTGAGGAGAAGGCAAGAGAAGAGAGGTGCTTTATATAAGGGTTTAAGAGAGGTTGGCAGAGATTATGTTTCCATAAGGAGAGAACAAAAAAGGAAAGAGAATATTTGTATTCATCAACAAAAAGGGTCGGTTAGCTTTAGAAATGCGGACTTGTGTTCTGATTGGTGGGATGCTTTATGTTTTTTGACCAATATATCATTTTCTTGTTGACCTTATTTATTCTTGCCAAAAGAAATTATTAGTCAAACTTTCTTAAACTATTTAGTTAATGACTTCTAGATTTCTTTCTAATTTATTCTTACTTGCTTGAACTAATAATTAATGGATTTTCAAAGATAGATACAAAATCTTGTGTTCTTATCTAACTATTTGTTTTAGCATAATTTAATTGAAGGTGCAATTCTGAAAATAGCGCCAATGTGAATAATTGTAAATTACTTTAAAAATATGTTTTCGTTCTTTGTTCACAATTTGTCTTGATATTATTATTATTATTTATTTGTTTTGAGTAATTTCTTGACATTATAGTTCTGATATATCTGATACAACAAATTGTATTCTAGTTACAATGGCTCTTACTAGAAGACGAGCCAAATGAGGAAAAGCATTCATCAATAACATGTGACATCAAATCCCTTCTTTAACGTCTAATCCCCATATTTGATGCCCAAATTTCATCTTTATGCTCAGTTACATCTTTGTGTTCATCCACTTGTAATTCGTTTTCGAATTTTCTACAGATCTATAAAATAGTCAATTTAAGAGAATTATGTTAGTAAATCGTAAGCACAGATTAAACAAATGAAAGGAACGTAAGATTGCATTCGGATGCCTTCAAACCGGTTCATGTGTTAATCAAAGAGATCCAACTTCTCCTTCGTGAAGCTTGCTAGCTTGGACCATCAGCTAATCTCAACAAGGAATCGTTTGACACTGGCATCTTTTACTATAAGATTTACCAAAGAGTATGGAATGTTCGAGTTTTAATTGCACTAAATAGCTAACGTTCTATTTAACAATTAACACACATAAACCAAATAAACATGAAACACATTAACATAAACATTTATAAAAACACCAACACATTAAATGAAACATTACAACTGTTCACAAATCGTTGGTTCAACTTAAAAATTTGTAATAATTGGTGATAGTACTTCAAATAAATTATTTTTCATCTAAACTTTGATTATTTGAACAAAACAAATAATAATAATAATAATATGCATGACACGGTTATAATTTTCTTTAAACTCCCAAAATAGCACAATTAATAAACATAACTACAATAATTAATTTATGTAAATCTAATTAAACATAATATGAAAAACTTAAATATATATAAATTAGGTACAAAATTATAGTTTCCGTTAAATAATAATTTAGTCAACAAACAAATATATTTCAAATATCTAACAAATTTTATAATATCTCTATATATTGTTTGGAGATTTACACAGGAACCTTATGGTCTCTTAATATTTTAGTTTTCATATCTAACTATATTAATATTTAATGATGTTTAAAGTTTTTATATCGAATTTGCATATTTAATTAGAATAACATGGTTTTTGTTTTATTAAAATAACATAAATATATGATCATGCTACATTTGGTTATTTTTATATTGTAAAATACCTTTCATATAATAAAGTTTTTATCATAGTAGTCAAACTCTATAGCTTTCAAAATCCGGTAAGACAAGTTATATTATAGTAACATAATAACATATTTAAAAAGTATGAGATTGGTTTCTAAATGGACGAAGGTAAATGAAATGAACCTAAATGAGATGGGTTTGAATGAATCAAAATTTAAACTGGAGGGTAGTTCCTAAACAGAATGGATTAAATTGGTCATGTTTTCCTATTATAACATTCATAACAAAAATATTTGATGTGTTTATTTTTATTTTTACGATGTAAAATATCCGTTAAAGCGTGGGTCAAACTTTAGTTTCACTGTTACAATTCAGCACGGTTGGAAAATAGGAGGCAGAAGTGGTTTCAAACTAGAGGAACCGCCTAAACTTGCACCATGTTTTCAACTACCGAAGTATTGTAACTTGGTTTCACGTTCTAGATATTCCTTTTTCATTCTTTCCTTCAATGTTTTTGTACATAATTATCTTTTGATCAATGGATTTAACATGTTGAAAAAAACAAATCTAACGATAGAAACAACTATGTCAGGTTCTCAATTGCTAAGCAACCATCAAAACAAGTTAACAACGGCATTCTCAAGATATGGTTACATGCCTTTGGATAACAATACTGAATCAATTGACAGAATAAGATGCTCGGAGCTATATATCAGCAATTAAATGGACAGTTAATCTGAGTTAAGACGTACTCGATTTCTAATCTATCTATATATCATTTTTCTTAACTGAATATCGTAAACAATAATATAAAAATTATGAAAACAAAAACATTGCTCTCACGCAACTCCAATTTTGAAAAAATATATATGATAATAACATAATATAAACAGAAGAGGATTACACACAAGAAACATCAAGCAGGTTTGGCCAAAGGAGGAGTGAAGTAACTATTTTATCCTTCGATTATTATAACGATCTTCTCACCTGTATAAATACTGAAGTATCCATTTCCAAAAATAGTACAACACCATCTATCTCTCTTATCCAGTATGCTTCAACTGCTTTAGTAATCTCAAATGGCCCAACAGTCCTCTTCTTCGGTGAAACCAATCGCTATGCTGAAAGATGATCTCGACATCAAAAAATATTCTTTGAGCAATACCATCTGAACATCGTTCAGGACGGTGATCCTGCCAAGACCATCAAGGTCCCACAAGGGTTTGACTATGAGCTGTACAACAGGAACGACATCAATCGAATCTTAGGTGCCAAGGCATGTTGCATTTCCTTCCAAGATTCTGGTTGCCGCTGCTTCGGTTTCTTGGTCTCCAAAAAGAAGTACATCTACACCATTGATGATGATTGCTTCGTAAGTGTCTCTATATCTCGCTCTCATTTGTGGTTTGTTTGTTGATTTCTAACAAGATAATATCTTACGCGTCAAGTTATCAATAATAAGTAATATAAATAAGATATGAAAGATAATGTTGATAAGAAAGGATTGTTATAGTCAATCACCAAAGATATGAAAGGAGTGGTTTGGTTCTGAACTCGTTACATTTCTTCTCCTACCGCTTTTGAATTTAGTTTTTAACTATCTTTTGTAGAAGAAACTACAGTAAGTGTGTGGGCGAAAAAGACCAAGCTACAGTGTTTTTAATCACGTCAGCTTATCAACATTTATTATTTTCGTGCAATCATTTTGGAAACTTTACTATTCCTTGCCTCCGAACACAATGGTGGCTATTCAATTTCTATATATATATTAATAAAAGCGTGGATGAGAGAAGGCGACGTGCTATAAAAAATATGGCCTATACAGGTTTCGAACCTGTGACCTTCGCGTTATTAGCACGACGCTCTAACCAACTGAGCTAATAGGCCTTTGAATGTATGGTTAATTATTATTTATATAAACTACACTTTATATCTTAGTGGTCAGAACTCAGAAGCTTGGATCAGAACTCAGAAGCTTCCAAAGCCTCTTAACCCAGATAAGTAATATACGTATGTATCGACAAACAACTCTTTTTTTTTTTTTTGCAATACTGAGAAGTTTAAATAACAGTATCTTTCCTACATTTCGATTTCGAGTTTAAGGATATATATTCGTTAGCTATATATAAATATGAACAAAAGATTGAGGATGTTGGTTTTTATCTTTTTTTATATATTGATATTTGTTTTTATATATTTTACATATGTCACCATATAATTTGAATATTGGTTATCTAAATATTTTTAGGTTTCTACACATCATAATCGAATCCGAATCAAAATGAGTAATATAGATTACAACTGAAATACTTTACGAACACTTCCAGCTTACCTCTCAATTCAATGCATGCATTACATATGGTTTAACTTCTTAAATCTATAGATTACCACTGTAAAATCCTATTAAGGAATTTTTTTTTTTATTTTGCACTATTGAGAACTTAGTAAGAATATAGAAATTACCAAATTAAATCCTCAAACTAGATCTCGATCCGCGCAACCGCGCGGGTTTTTGTTTTCATTTATTTTTATATAAATATTTTGTTTTCAATTCTAAATTGGTATATATTATAATATATGTATCTATCAATTTTTTAAACATAATAAGTTTACGGTATATTTTTTCATTGAATAGATTGTTTTAAACTTTCACATGTATTTGTATCTTCTTCTATATATATATAATCGGATTATTATTTCATTATTAAAATCGTAACTATATATATAAAGATTAGTAAAATATTTTTTATTGTCATATTCAAAGATATTGTAACATTTTGCAAATTTAGAAAGTTTTTAAAAAATTAAATTTTTTGATTCATAGATTTATATTATCGAGTAAATAATTAAACATTTAGTTTTTGTTTAATTTTTAAAATAAACTATATAATTTAAAATTTGTTTTCATTGGTTTAAGGTAGTAAAGATTAATCATTGTTAGATAATATGATTTTTGTTATTTAAAAAAAATCTTTATAATTTTAAAAGTTAACATCGACAAATATTTAAATATTTAACATATGGAAGTATAGTATTACAACATTAAATTATATCTATTTAATTTATACTATCTATAAATCCAATGGACCATGTATTCTTTAAATTCAATTATTGATAGCCCAATAAAATTTTTTGGTAGGCCCAAAATTTAAATGATAAGATTAAAGATTAAATGTAACATGACTTTATAGAAATATGTCTATTAGATCCATTTAAAAAAATCACACATGAATTAAGGTTGTGACTTCTGTTTTAATATATAAGATGAAATTCTCTAATTGTATAACAAAATTATCAAATATAACAGAAGAACACATAAATTAAAGCTTGAGTTATAAGGAAAAAGGAAGATTCAAGATGAAGAATATAATAGAGAGGACCAATATTGATTTTGATCTGATATGGGTTCAACATCAAAATCTATATTCAGTATAAATAGTTAAATATAATGACCATTTTATTAAAAAGAGTTATATTGAATAAGAAAGGTTACTTAGATATAAGGACCATTTTTATTAAAAAGAGTTATATTGAATCAAGAGTTTTATTTCAGCATTTGATCCCTATATACTTCTGCTATTTGTTATTTTTATATTCGATTGAATATACACTAACATGTATATCTTTTTCTTTCTTGAACAACATAATATGTTTCAGTATAAAAAACTGATAAGAAGATGTCAAAGGTTAAAATTTTCTTCTACACAAATTTCACCAAAACTTAACATCTATGGTACAAGAATTGTTACATCTGTTTAGCAATAAAGGTTTAACGTTTAATTTTTGTTTTTCAGAATTGAGAATTTTTAAAAGATACATATACATGTATTATATATAGAATGGTGGGGATAAAGGGTATTGATGTGTACATTAATTGGACATTTGATGTGGCTGGATTGGACCCCCACCTTGCTCTCTGATAGAGACCTAACTAAGACAGCTTTGCTCTTCATTCATTTCTTCTCGAGAATTTGAGTTGCTACCTCATTATCTCCTTTCTTATTGTCATTGTCCGGTCTACATAATTGAATTAACTGAATATAACGTATCACAACAAGCACTCTATACCTTTTTAAACAACAGAGATTGAAAATTCAATATCATCCGTGCGTTAAACTATAGCTTCTGAGAAATTTGTGGTAACAGTAGATAACTCTTGAGTTTAAACCAATTTATTTAGACCTTGAATACACTCACCTACAAAATTCACTTGTTTTCAAATTCTTCAAAATTAGGAACAAGTTCAATGAAACATTGTTTTTAATTGGTCTCTAATTTAAAAAAAAAACTTATGCATATATGTATAAATATAGGTTTTAAAGTCTCTAAAATACTGTTTAAAACTAATTACACTAAATGTTTATAACTTGTTAGATCTCAAAACAGATTTTGATTACTAAAACAGAAATTAACATGGATAGAATTTTTTTAAATTATCATCGAAAGATCCTCCTCGAATAACAATTTCCTAAAATTCATATAAAATCTTGTGTCACCGTGTGATTCAAAGAAACTTCACAACAAATATCACTCATCGAAGACAATTCGTGGGATCTGCTTTAAAGCGACTGTTAAGCTTTTCTGGTTCTAACTTTCAAAACCATTTTGAATGTATGACTACTATATTGGAGATAAAGATAGATATTACCCCCTTTCTAAGAAAGCTAAATTGTTTTCTAGTATTTGGAATAGAAGATACGGTTTAGTGGAGATATTGTATACAATGTAGTACACTATGCATAATGAAGTAAAGAGTAGAAATGTATACTAAATGGGAGAAAAGAAGGGTGGAAATGTAACAAAGGCGAAGATAATGTAATATTATTGGGACGTTGTCCTCAAGGCCACGAGCTTAGATTCTTTTAGTTTTGCTCGATTTGTTATGTTTCTACTTTTCCTTTTGTTGCTTACTACTTTTGCTCATCATCTCCATATACATTATCATACATATAGTATACTAATCATCAAATGGAGTTCTCTATTCTCTCTGTCCTGTGTAGCATTTCAAATCTCAAGACGTACATGTTTAAATTTAGGAGTTATTTTTGGGTTCACCCTCTAAGTTAAACTCGTAGATTTACCAACCGATATGATTTTGTTATTTCATATTCAATATCTTATTAAAAAAAATATTGTCAATTTATATTATAGTTTAAAATAAAAAACTAAACATAAAATAAAAAACAGTAATAGTTACAAAAAAAATCTTTAAAAAAAATATTTTTAATGTTGTCAGCAAAACACTAAACTCTAAACCTTTGGATAAACCCTAAACATTTAGATAAACCCTAAATATTTGGATAAACCCTAAATTTTTGGGTAAATCCTAAACTCTTGGATAAATCTTAAACCCAAGGATTTATGGTTTATTGTTTTGTTGACGACGTTTAAAATATTTTTTTTTAAATAACTTTTTTTTGGTAACTACTATTATTTTTATTTATTTTTTATCTTTTTATTTTAAAAACATAATATAACTTGATAATATTTTTTTTTAAAAAATATAGAATATGAAATAACAAAATTATATTGGTTGGTGAACCTATTTTATCCGAACCGAAGAATAATTCTAAATTTAGTTATATAACTACCATCATTTCAGTGTATATGGTCACAGCATGCCTGATTTAATATATCTTCCATGAAGAAAATATATATATGAAATCTACAAATTTGATTAAATACTACCACTAAGGAAAATAATTTATTGATATCAAGTAAATTGATCATCATTTTCGATTTATTTAGATCGTATACGGTAAGATCTACAGTGTAATTAGAACTACACCATACGCATTACACCACGCTTCACATCATAATTATTCGTCTTGGTCCCTGTTGTTCCTTAAACCCTGCGTATAAATCCGTGAACGCAATACATTACACAATTGTCAATTGATTCTCAACTTCACCATAACATCTATTGCTAAAGAAAAGGTCTATTTGTACTTCACTGTTACCGCTGAACATTAAATATAAACAAATTTAATAAAACTGTCTAAAACAAAGGGTTCACACTTTATTCCAAATAGAAGAGTTCATTTAAAAAGAAGATGATTAGATATTTTCGTTGGTCCAGATTTCGTTTCGTATATCTACAGAGAAATCTCCGCCGTCAATGCAAAGCGGAGGTGACACTTGGGATGGTCCAGTGGTCCGTACTATGTTACTTCTCGCTCACAAGACGTCGATAATCAAACTTTTATATTATATATTTCATTTTAGAAACGTGGGCCTGACATCCAGTATACAATATACCAATGAGATGTCGACACGAATCCTTAAGAAAACCACACTGGTTTTGAAAACAAGAAAAAACCAGTTTTAGATTTTCCCTAAAACCGCTATTACCCAAATTCTCCATAAATAAAGAGAGAAAGAAAGATCCCGAGACTCAAACACAAGTCTATATTATAAAGGAAAGAAAGAAAAACTTTCCTAATTGGATCATACCAAAGTCTGAGCTCTTCTTTATCTCTCTTCTTGTAGTTTCTTGTTTTGTTTGGTTCTTTTAGAGGAAATTGTTCCTTTAAAAGGGATAAAAATGGGAAGGGGTAGGGTTCAGTTGAAGAGGATAGAGAACAAGATCAATAGACAAGTGACATTCTCGAAAAGAAGAGCTGGTCTTATGAAGAAAGCTCATGAGATCTCTGTTCTGTGTGATGCTGAAGTTGCGCTTGTTGTCTTCTCCCATAAGGGGAAACTCTTTGAATACTCCACTGATTCTTGGTAACTTTCTCATTTAAGAAACAAAAATATGTTTAATTACTTCATTTGTCTCACGTTTTTTCTTAAGTTGACTACTTGATTTACCCTAATTAGTAACTACTGTTCTTATTTAGGTATTTTCTAGGGGTTTCATTTGATTTGGATTATTAGTAGTTAGATATCTTTACTGAATCTGTTAATATACCGTCAGAAAAATGTTTATTACCTACATCTGTATTAGCTAGAAAATTAAAAGTTATATACGGACTGGAGTGAATTTAACCCTAGAACATTAACTATTTTATAGTATCGGTCTGGATATATGTGTGTGGGTGTATATACACCATCATGAATTGTTTTGTTTTCCTAGATATGTCTTAAGAATTTTGAAACCTAATTTTGAATTAGAGCCAAGGTAAGAAATTAAAAAACTGTCAATTTAAAGAAACTGCTTAATTTCTCTTGTTTCTTAGCTAGGAACTCAAGCATTGAAAATAATGTTGCTTTAATAAAATAAAATTGCAAATGGTCTATTATTGTAGATAAGCCAAAAATGTAATGAGAAGCAACAAAAATACTGCTAATTTATAAGATTTCAAAGTTAAATTGGGATTATATAAACGGATTAGTGTTTAATTTTTGAGCTAGGGGTTTTCCAGCCCTAAGATCATTGTGAATCGTTTGATCTCCCAGTTGTGTTTTCCAAAATACTGCAAACCTAAGACAATGAAATATTTAATTTCCGTCGGCTTCGACAAGTATTAACTCATAATCTTAAACACTGTAGTATTAAACGTAGTTGCTTCTGTTTTATAAGATTTTACAAATTGAAACGCTGGAAATAAGGATGTCAAATCTGAGTAGGGGTTTTTTGACCTCTGGGGATCCACGAAAAGAACCAATTTTATCCTATGTTCGGCTTCTTACCGATGGTCAAACTTAATCCAACAGCCAACAGCTGTTCTTTCTTTAAAAAGCATTATTCGTATTCTGTACAAAATGAAATTAGTGATTTGATCAGATTATAATATTTTTTTATAATGTGTAATTTCTAACAAGATTTCCTGTACACAATTATAACAATTTTAAGGAAACCGCAGTTACAACTCTAAGCTAGAGGTATAGGGTCATATCTTGGTTCACTGTTTTGCTATATTATAGATCTCTTACAGGATTTGATCTAGGAAATCTTGGTTTTAAGGGATAAAACCATCATTAAGACCTAGCTAGATCTACCCTAAAATTAATGTCATGGTAACTCGACCTCATCCTAAGCTTGTATTTACATGATCTTTTGCTTGTTTTACACAGTGTATACTCTATATATAAAATATGATCATAAATTGTTGATGATAAGAAGCTAGCCCTAATTCTGTGAATTGAACAGTATGGAGAAGATACTTGAACGCTATGAGAGATACTCTTACGCCGAGAGACAGCTTATAGCACCTGAGTCCGACTCCAATGTAAACCAATTTCTCTCCATTAACTTATATAAATTAAATATTATTTCAGTATTAGTGATATATATATATATATATATATATACTTATCTGTATTAAACTTGTGAGATATAGACGAACTGGTCGATGGAGTATAATAGGCTCAAGGCTAAGATTGAGCTTTTGGAGAGAAACCAGAGGTACATTTTCATTCATCATATATATATATATATATGACATATCAAACTGGTAGGATTAATGTTAGTTAAAAATGCATGATTTTAAAAAAATGCATGATTACTTATAATACAAAAAATGATGCATTTAAATAACAAAAAATGCATCGATGCTCTATTGAAATTTAGGCACTATCTTGGGGAAGACTTGCAAGCAATGAGCTCTAAGGAGCTCCAGAATCTAGAGCAACAGCTTGATACTGCTCTTAAGCACATCCGCTCTAGAAAAGTATGAATTCTCCTATTTCTTTAACATGTATACAACTTAAAAACATATTATTTGCTTATTCAAATACATATATATGAAATAGTATATATGTGATTTTATTGGTTGGATATGAAAAAATCACGTCGATTAGAATGTTTGAATTTTTAAAGAATTAGTATATAAGAGTACGATTAGTCGATGTAATGGTACGTTTATGCAGAACCAACTTATGTACGACTCCATCAATGAGCTCCAAAGAAAGGTATGTAAAAACCATATCAAATTGAAGTTCACATAGAATAACTGCGTGTAAGAATCCTATAGGGGAGCTAACAATCGTGCCGTTTTGGAAATGACAGGAGAAAGCCATACAGGAACAAAACAGCATGCTTTCCAAGCAGGTGCCATTTGTCATTATTTTTATTTCGTCAAAATGTTTTCTATTGTAGTACTGTTAGCTTCCACTGTTCTACTCCACACTACAAGCCAAGCTATACCTACGGCTACGAGATCTTTCCATATTTCTCCACTTAGCTTCGACACCACTATAACTAAAATATAGATAAAAATATCATTTTTATAGTCTATGATTGATATACTCGTCAGCCACTACGTAGATGGGTATTGCCCGTTTAGTTTTAAGGTTCTTTTCCGGATTGAAAATATTTGAACTTGAAAAGTCGTCTCATATCATTCTACTTTCTTCGTCTCTATATAGGGTATGTGAATATAGACACTATTCTTATTTAAAAAAAAATTGGGCTACTTTGGCAACAGAAGGAAAAATTGTTTGAGAAGATATATATTTAAGACATGTATACGAGTTTATTACATGACGCAAGGAATTATTCGTAACCAAATTAAAGATCTAAACACAACTACATTTGATGCTATTTATATGTATATCTATTTAGAGGTCGTGGCTTTGAAAATTGATGATGATATAGTATGGTATAAGTTGGTAACAAACTGGTGTGTGAATTGTGAAATTAAAACGTGTCAGATTAAGGAGAGGGAAAAGGTTCTTAGGGCGCAACAAGAGCAATGGGACGAGCAGAACCATGGCCATAATATGCCTCCGCCTCCACCCCCCCAGCAGCATCAAATCCAGCATCCTTACATGCTCTCTCATCAGCCATCTCCTTTTCTCAACATGGGGTAGTTAAAAATTCGTTCCTCTTACTTTCATGTACATATGTGTTATATATACAAGATAGTTAGGTGTTATAAGTCCAGTGAGTTAGGTTGTTTTAGTGATGGTTAGACGTCTAAATTGTGAATTATAAGTACTAAGATTTTTCATGTATATATTAACGTATAGATCATCAATCCAGTTGAACCAAAAAAAAGATCATCAATCCAATGGTCGTCAAAAAAACAGACTTATATTTTTGGGAAAAGTAGATGGAATGGCTGCTAAAAGCCTAAGAAACCTTTGGGATCAGGTCGTTTTTCTTAGTTGTTCAAATTAAAACTTGAGGTAGTTAGATAAATAAACTATCTTTGATATGGGCCTTTACCAATTTCACTACAAAACATGTGATATTTTCAGCACCTATGTAGATAATTTTGTAAGCTATATCATGTGCATATGAATGTGAATGCAGGGGGCTGTATCAAGAAGAAGATCAAATGACAATGAGGAGGAACGATCTCGATCTGTCTCTTGAACCCGTTTACAACTGCAACCTTGGCTGCTTTGCCGCATGAAGAAGATCAATTGACAATGAGGAGGAACGATCTCGATCTGTCTCTTGAACCCGTTTACAACTGCAACCTTGGCTGCTTTGCCGCATGAAGCAATTCAATAATAATATTTATAATCATCAATAATAAAACAATATGAGCTACATATATATTTTGGCGAGCCCTTTTTATCCAACTAATTAATATATGTGGGCAAGCTCCATGTTCATATAATTAGCAAGTTCCTATTTTGTCTCTTTTTATATATCTTTCTCAAGTTATTTTGCTTCAGTATGTGGCAAAATTGTAATATATTTCAATATCTGAATCCCCTATATATTAATTGAGGAACATTTGAAAAGATGTAACCTCAATTTTGTATTAATTAAAAGAGGCCCCAATGCATAGGTGGCACTCAATTAGGTAGTCAATTACATTCAATTGAAAAATAAGTAGGTCCACATTCGATTTTTATATGTTGTTAGATACATAAGTTGGTCAAACTATATGATATAATGATATGATATTTTCTTTCCTTAAATAAAACCTACGGAATTACCATAAATGACTAATATATATATCACAATTAATGATTTTAATAATAAAGATTTGATAACAATTTATATCCCCTCCATCATTTTTTGTTTAATTTTATATTATTAAAATAAATTAAACAATCAAATTAGCTATAAAAATAAAATTTAGATTTTTTCGTATATGTTATATTTTGAATTTTTAAAAACGACAATAAATGACTAAAACTATTAAAATTATTATGTTAAAGATTAATGATCAATGGTTTAACATTTTTATTATAAGAAGATACACATGATTTTAAAACCATATGAGTAAAAAATATCATTTAATAATAAAATAAATATATATATATAGATTTTTTTTTGTCAACTATATATATAGATTAAACACTATATACCATAAGATTACATAAATATTTTAATATCAAAACTTTCAATGAATTTTCAAGAACATTTATAAATTATAAACTTATTAAAGATTTCAGATTAAAAATTTTGTTATCGATGATTTAAATATTTTGTTATAAAACGATATGAATGATCATAGAACCGTATGATTATAAATTCTTATTTAATAAATAAATATACAAAATATACTATTCTTAAAAAAAATAGGTTGCTCCATCTTAACTTATATTACACTTTTTATTAAACTAACTATCGAATTGATAAATAATGTACCAAAAAATGTTTTGCACTTTCCTTAAATAAAAGCTACGAAATTACCTAATATGATTAACGTATATGTGAAAATTAATTATTATGAATAATAAATATTTGATAACAATTTTTGTATCTTAGTTATTTTTTTTAATTTTATATTATTAAAATATATTTAAAAATCACATTAAATATATAATAAAAACATTTATATTTTTTTCTTATATATTATATTTTGAATTTTTCAAAACGTCTATAAATTATTAGAAATTTGAAGATTCCCACTCTGAAAATTTTGTGATCAATAGATTATTTTTTTGTCATAATAAGTTACAAATGATCATAAAATTGTATTAATATGAACTTTTATTTAATATTATAATAAGATACACATGATTTTAAAACCATATGAGTAAAAAATATAATTTAATAATAAAACATATATATATATATATATATTATACTATATACCATAAGATTGCATAAATATTTTAATATTAAAACTTTCAATAAATTTTCAAAAACATTTATAAATTATAAACTTATTAAAGATTTCACATTGAAAATTTTGTTATCGATGATTTAAATATTCAGTTATAAAATGATATGAATGATCATAGAACTGTATGATTATAAATTCTCATTTAATAAATGACTATATAAAATATACTATTCTTAGAAAAATATGTTGGTCCATCTTAACTTACATTATATTTTTTATTAAACTAACTATCGAATTGATAAATAATCTACCAAATATTTTTTTGCACTTTCCTTAATTAGGAGCTACGAAATTACCTAATATGATTAACGTATATATGAAAATTAATTATTATGAATAATAAATATTTGATAACAATTTTTGTATCTTAGTTCTTTTTTTTTAATTTTATATTATTGAAAGATATTAATAAATCACATTAAATATATAATAAAAACATTTATATTTTTTCTTATATGTTATATTTTGAATTTTTCAAAACGTCTATATATTATTAGAAATTTGAATATTTCCACTCTGAAAATTTTGTGATCAATAGATTATTTTTTTTGTTATAATAAGTTACAAATGATCATAAAATATAACGCATATGAATTTTTATTTAATAAATATTCAAACTAAATAATATATATATATAAATACTAATGATTTAAAGCAACAAGATTGGCTGATCAATTTAGTCGTCCAGTTGAAATCTTTCAAAAGTATGTGAAAGAGTAAAGTCAAAGTAAATGTGGATTTAGAATAGTAGTTATATTTTACTAACCGAAATACCGAAAAAAAACGAACCGAACCGAAACCAACCCGATATCCGGATTGAACACCCCTAATCCAAATGAAGCCAAACTATTGTTTCATTCTCCAAAATATAATACAAATGATAACTTAATTCCGCGCAAGGCGCGGATCTTATCCTAGTTTATATTATTGAACCTTCTAATAAATCAGTGTCCAAACTGAACAAATAAGTCTCACCCGTGTCTACCAAACTGAATCTTCAGTTACCTTTCTTTAGGATCTTTTATATTGTAGGTCTCTTGAACTAAAGAATCGCAACAGCTTTAGTTATCAAATTAATCTAATGCTTAAAATTATTGAAATTTTTATATCACACAAAAATAGCTTATCATTTTTCCAAATTACAAGCCAAAAAGAATCTGGCCGAAGTCTTCTAAAATCTATAAAAAGTTAGTTACAACATAAATTAAGAAAGAATTGGTGATGAAGGAATTTTTTTGCCAAGAATCTAAGGATATCTCTTATAGTTAGTCCACCTGCTCTGTAATTTCATCCTCCAAGAAAAGCATTGTCTGTTAAAATCACAAAACATACATCAAAAGATAGATATAACCGACATATATGTGTTAATAAAATACATATAGAGATGAAAGAAACCTTGGAACAAAAGGGACAAGCTGCACTTCTCTCCATCCATTCATAGATGCAGGCAAGGTGAAAGATATGTCCACATTGTAAAACTGTTTTCGGATTATCCTCAGCGTACTCTGTCTCCAATGACAATAGTAATGAGTTAACACACACAAATCTTTAGACATAAATAAATAGCTTTTTTTTGTAGAGTTACTAGTTTTACCATAGAAACATGTCGGACAAACGTCTTCTTCTTTGTTGGCGACAGAGGAAAATTCCCTTCTTTCCAGGTTTCGAGATAGTTGCTCGTACTGAATCAACACGAAGTTGTTAGAGTTTGATTAGTTCTGCAATTTCTATAAGTTTTCTGGGAGAAAAAAATAATGAAACTATAAAAGGAAAGTAGGTTTTATAATGTGGGCGTTACCTTGAGGGGAAAGATATTCATTATTGGGTGGCTGAAGGCTGTGATTCTGGGTACGTTTCGAGACTCATTACCTTGCTCCGGAACACGAAGACAGCAAAGTAAAATACCCATTGATCTGATTTGGGTTATTCACCTAGGTCAACTAATATGGGAGAAAAACAGAGGAACAGAAGAAGATTGATCAATGTTTTTCTTTCTGTTCTTGTATCTTTGGATCGATCTGAGAGAGAAATAAAAATCAATTAAGCAGGAGAAAAAGCAACAAACTTAGGGAGCTTTGGTCCGTAATTGCAGCGATGTAGATTCTTTGGAGAGCTGCACAAGGCAACGTGGAGATTTTGTGGGATATTATTTTTATTAAAAAGTGTTTTGGAATTTTGACTGCTTTTTGGAATGTACTTTTTTTTTTCGTTCTCCAGTTTATAAACTCCAGTTACCGCTTTTTATTATTATATGAAAAAAGTTAAAAGTTAAACTAGTCGAAGAGTTAATTTTTATTTCTTTAAAAATATCTTTATATATTAAAACAGAAGTCACAACTTTGATTTATGTGTGATTTTTTTAAAAATGGACCTAATGGACCTATTCATAGAAATTCATACTACATTTTAGTTCAGACTAATAATAAATAGAATTTTTAAAATATTTTAATCATAATATCTTTTGATATCTTTTCATTTTAAATATAAATATATTTATTTTAAAATTCTAACAAATCTGTTTAGAAAGATTTTTACAAGTTCTTCATTTTCGAAATTATATTTAAATATTTCCACTAATTTCAAAATTAGTTTAAAATATTATTATACATTAATATATTCAGTTATATAAAATGAAAAATAAAAAAAATCTATAATATTTTATTTATTATATAATCATAATCAATCATATTAAAATAAAATTATTATATTGAGCTAAATATAATAAAATTGTATTAAACTTATATATTTATATATTTTATTTTCGTAATTATAAAATATTTATGTTCAAAAATAAAATCTAATATGTTGGTAAGATGGGTTAACATTATCAAACTATATAATACATGTATTTCTTTAAAGTTAATAATGTAAAATCTTTGTAACTACTTTAATCATAATATATTTTCATTTTAAATATAATATATATTTATATAATATATTTTAAAAATTCCAATAAATCTGTGTAAAAATATTTAAACAATAACTTAATGTATTTTAAGTTATCGTTTAGAAATAAAAATAAATAAATTATATCCTATTTTATCTACTTTTATAGTCATGATCATGTTAAAATATAATTATTATACTAAAACAAATATGATAAGATTATATTCAATTGATAAATTTATAAATTTTATTTTCATAAATATAAACTATTTATTTAAAATATAACATGATGATAGAACGGCTTAAAATTAACAAACTATATAATACATGTCTAAAAATTAACATATCTTACACTTTTATATATACAATAATAAATTATCTAAAACGAATAAGCATAAAAATATTGGTAAAAAGAAATCCAGTTTTGAAATACAGGTCAGAATTTAGCATAAATTAAATACAAAATATTTTTTTAAATATATTTTCTCATAAATATTTTAATTTGCTTAATAACTAAATGCAAATACAATAAGATAAATATATAATAAGAAGTGGCAAATACATAAGGTTTAAACAATTAATTAATTATAACATGTAAATTATAAAATTATTGTATTTGAAATAGTTATATAAATATTTAAGTATATGATTAACATTAAAAATATATATCACTTATGTTCTAAAACAATAATTTATGTATAGAAAAGTGAAAACAAACATCCGTGCGGTTGCACGGGTCAAAATCTAGTTTTGTTATTAATTTGTAAACAGTATAAAATTCACACGGGAAGGGAATATATTAATCGATTAGAAAAGGAAAGATGATTATGGTGGTTATTTAATTTAGAAAAGGAAAGATAGGAACCCACATCTTTTTTTCATTGAGATAATAACCCATCTCTATTATGCCAAATCCATTTTAACTACAAATTTACTTTTTGCTCAGGATGGAGGATATAAAAAGCTGGCTACCTAAAATAATCAACAAATTTTCTTATTTGAAAAGCACACCAAGTGTTAAACTCCAGTATTCATTTGTAGTCTTTGACTCCAAGCAACAGTAAAAAGTCTAAATTAAATAAAAACTAAGCAAAGTAACAATTTTTCATAAGACTATTCTGGCAGCCAGTTCACAGAAAATAGTTTAAAAAGACATGCGAAACTCATTCTCATTCAATCAAAATTCTTGTTATTTTCTAAAAGAATTAGAAAATTAATATTTTCATCCAAATTTTTAATAAAATAAGTTTTTTTTTTTTATCTTTCTCGACTTTGTCAGAAACTAAAGATTATGTACAATATCCAACATAGGGGGTGATTGGTAGTTGATGTAGGTGCTGTCCACAGCCTTATTTATTTCTACAGCACCAAATTCAGAACAATAAGCTTTAAATTTTTTTTTAAACCACAACTCTTGAAATAACCTACAGCTGTACAAGTGCTCTGCAGAGCCAAATATCCAAAGCAATTTTTTAGTGCTTTCCATAAAATTGTAGAGCAATAAAATCTAAAGCCACAACAAAAAATCTGATTTTTTTCTACAGCAAAAATTTTAAAGCTACAACCATTACCAATCGGATCCTATAATTACAATTATTTTATACGCGTACAAAGGAAAATCAATCTAGAGTTATAATAGAATCAATCAAGAATGATAAGACATAATTACAAAGGATATGATATTGATTACAAATTTCATATGTTATCAATTATAGGATTGATCGATATCTCAATACTTCCTAAAAGATTGCTAATATCGTCTAATGGACATGTATGAAATAATTAACCTCCTTTATTGATACATCAAGCCAAATCTAGTTTATATAGATTGTACGCTCCCTAATCAACCTTATGATCGTCTTGTTCTTCTTGAATTGACAACTGCTTGTAAAGGCCATGCATGAAAAAAAAAAAACAAGAAAACCTTGGTGGAATATTATTGTGTCAATGAAAACAGACAGATTAATGTACAAATAGAAAATCAAGGGTCGAGACTCGAGAAAATGTGAATCTGAATAGAGACAGTGACATTTTTTTAATCTAGATTATGAAAAAAATCAAATAAAAACAAAAATTATCCAAGATAAAATAGATAAGTGAGTTGAGAACATTGTCATTACAGGAAAGAAAGAAAACAAAAACCTAAGAGATTGGAAAGAGAAAGAGTCAACGAGAGGTCGTGATGGGATTAGGTTGAAGCATGGAAGGAAGAACAAGTGGGGACAATAGAGGGATTGGATCTGTGCCGTTTTGACAGAGCAGAGACGCAGACGCGGAAGGAGCTACGGTGGAAGGAGGAGGTCTTGGTGGTACTAAGAGAGGACAAGGAGCTCGTCTCTGAAGACGGCAGCTTAAAGATCCCCGGAATACACAGTCGTCGTTGTGAACACTCATCTCAAAACCTGGAAATGGAACTCCTTTACGCCCTGTTTCCTCCATTTTCTCATCAATTCTTGATTTTGTGAACTGGTGTTTTGGATTTGCAATGTTAGTGTTGGTGCTTGTTTTGTTCTATTCAGCTTCTTTGAAGGGTTTAAATATGATTTCACAATGGACGATTATTAGGAAACTAGGGGTTGCTTTACTTGAGGATTTTAATGGAGTAATTAATTGAACGGATAACAATACCAACTAAGAAAATGGCTCTAAGTCTAATAAAAGAAAAAGAAGTTGGGTGAAAGTTTGGCGGTTGTGTGGTGCGTGTATTGATTGACTCAATATGGCAGAAAAAAACTATTTCAACTGGTCAATGGTCAAAAGATTGGATAGGTATTAGATCTCATCAATATCATCCATTATGTTATGTTTAGTCTTGGAATAATCCTGGCATGAGGAATGCGTTATTGTTGTCGTTGTTGGAAACATGTAGCCGCGTACCGGCTGTGTATTTTTAGCAATCCTACTAGAGAGATTAGAATATGGTCATCTTACAAATTGATCCTACTCAACATTATCTCTAAAAATACAAAGAATTGTCACACGGCAAGTCTCACCAACTTATTAACTTGATGTTTACCCATCACTAAAGGGGATAAACTGAAGAAGTTAACTTGGCATCCATCTTTCATCAATTCACCGTTTCATCATCATATTTATTTTAAAAATCAGTTAACTAGATAATTTATCCCAAATCAAACATGTTTATTTTTATAAGCGGGAGAAATCTCAAGTTGAACACACATTAATTTTTAAACAGATAATTTCCATAACATTTAACACTAATTACACACAAACAACCCCCGCAATTCGTGAGTGAAACACATTATGCATGTATAGAGGCACTAGGTGTTAGTTTTAAAAATTTATTATTACTTTTCAATATTTAATTTTAAATTTAATTTAATTATCTGTAAAATTCCGATAAAATAAATATTTTTATTTAAATTTACATTTAATAATATTTATATATATAACGTTTATAATAATTAGTAACCCGTGCTAGTTGAAAAAAAAAAAACTCGTGGAAACAGAAGCTTTGAGCCCAAATAAATATTATAACCGGGTCGGGTTAACAAAGATCCATGAAAAACGTGAGGCAGAAAGAAACCAAAGGTTTTACGAAGGGTTTATATCGGAGGCTGCTGTGCTTCACGGCGTCTTCTCCCCCCTCCAGAGAATCTCTCCTCTCTCCTCTCTTCACCCAAGTCTCACTTTTAAACTCTGATTCTCTTACATTAGTCCCCAACCTCTATGCCCGCAACGATTCCTCGTATACTTCTCAACCATCCGTGATCAGAAAATGTGGAGGAACATTTTCGGAAGAGCCACTTCGAGAAAGTTCAAACCTTTCTCCGGTTCCCCCTCCGGCAACAAAATCCACAGCATCCTTTCGTCGATTGAGCTCGTGGGTAGCCTTCAAAACCGACCACCCACAAACCCATTTCACCAATTGGGAAGAGCGAGCTCTGTTCTTCACGGCCAACGCTTTGCGTTCGCCACAGCTACGCAAGCAATTGAAGACGATTCCTCTTCTGGGTCCGAAGAAGTTAACGAATTGATGACGGAGACGGGAACGGGAGCTCAGAAGAAGTACCACTCTTTGAAGCAGAGACAAGTGAGGCTCGAGACCGAGGAGTGGGAGCGAGCGGCGAGAGAGTGTCGTGAGATTATAGAGGATATGTGCGAGCAGAAGCTCGCTCCGAATCTTCCTTACGTGAAGTCTCTGTTTCTCGGGTGGTTTGAGCCTCTGCGCGACGCTATTCGAGCTGACCTTGATGCGTTTAAGGTCAAGAGAGGGAAGATCCCTTATGCTCCTTATATGGAGCTGTTGCCTGCTGATATGATGGCTGTTATCACTATGCATAAGATGATGGCGCTGTTGATGACTAATGCTGAAGGTGTTGGTGTTGTTAGAGTGGTGAATGCTGTTACTAATGTTGGGGAAGCTATTGAGCAGGAGGTGTGTGCTCTTGATTCTTTTCTGCTAATGTGTTATTGGTTTTTAATGGTATGTGTGTCTTGTTACTTGGATCAGGCCAGGATCAGCAGCTTTATGCAGAAAGGAAAGAGGAAGAATGAAGCTGTGGATGCTTCAGGAGAGACTGGGACTAAAGAAGCGGTGAAGCTGAAGAAGCAAATTAACACACTGTTGAAGAAACACAAGGTGAGGCGAGTAAGTGGAATAGTGAAGGCACATGACTCGTTCAAGCCATGGGGTCAAGAGGCTCAAGTGAAGGTTGGGGCACGTTTGATTCAGCTCTTGTTGGAAACTGCTTATATACAGCCTTCAGCTGAACAGTTTGATGATGGTCCACCAGAGATCCGACCTGCTTTTAAGCAATCTTCCAAAAACGTCACTTTAGAAAATACGTAAGAGTCTTTGTGATTCTGTTATGTCCATGTCTCTCCCTCTCCTTGTACCTGCTGCTTATTTTAAATTCTATTGTATTCTTTGTCAGAAAATTAAGCAGAAGATATGGTTGCATCGAATGTGATCCTCTGATCCGAAAGGGCCTTGACAAATCAGTAAGCAGAATTGGTTGGAGTCACAATCTTTCTACGATTTTCTAACGATTTTGCATTTTTTGATCAGGCAAGACATATGGTGATTCCCTACTTGCCAATGTTAATACCTCCTCGGAACTGGACAGGGTATGAGATGTTTGCTTCTTTTCTGGGCTGTGTAGCCGTCACGGTATATCCTGGAAAAGTTATCTCATACAAGTAAGGTTTCTAAATTGCTATGTAACTTGACAGTATTTTGCAGGTATGATCAAGGGGCACATTTTTTCTTGCCTTCATACCTCATGAGAACAAATGGATCTAAACAACAACGTATTGCAGTAAACAAAACTCCCAAGGCGCAACTGGAGCCAGTATTCAAGGTTTGAGTTCCTTTAATGTTGCTTGAGCTTAACTATTGGATGCTTAAAAGAAGAATAACAGAGAAGTTCATGTTGGTTCCCTTTTGTTTTAAACCAGGCGTTAGATACTCTTGGAAACACCAAATGGAGAATAAACAAAAAGGTGTTGAGCTTGGTGGACAGAATCTGGGCCAATGGTGGTCGTCTTGGTGGTCTCGTTGACCGTGATGACGTGAGATCTTGTTCACTCTTCTCTTAACATCTTCTTCTGAGAAGATAAGAATAACCTTTGTTCCCACTTCTCATTCACCAACTTTGAGCCTTGTTTTTTATTTGTTCTCACCTCTTTACAAACACCAAAAGGTACCCATTCCAGAGGAGCCCGACGGTGAGGACCAGGAAGAATTAAAGCAATGGAAATGGAAATTTAAGGAAGCAAATAAAGAGAACAGCGAGAGACATTCACAAAGGTGTGATGTAGAGCTCAAACTCGAGGTAAGAAAAGACTCCTTCATGTTGTTTCATTCCTTTTTGCTTCTCTGATCTATGAGAACATCATTGCGCAGGTGGCACGTAAAATGAAGGAAGAAGAAGGTTTCTACTTCCCTCACAACGTTGACTTTCGTGGCCGAGCGTATCCCATGCATCCATATCTTAACCATCTCGGGTCTGATCTCTGCCGTGGCATCCTTGAGTTTTGTGAGGGAAAGCCTCTTGGCGAATCAGGATTGCGGTGGCTGAAGGTACATATAGCGAACTTATACGCTGGTGGGGTTGATAAGTTCGCTAATGAGGATCGAGTTGCATTTACCGAGAGTCACTTGGAAGATATATTTGACTCTTCTGATAGGCCTCTTGAAGGAAAAAGATGGTGGCTTAATGCAGAGGATCCCTTTCAGTGTTTGGCTGCTTGCATGAACCTTTCTAAAGCTTTGAGAAGTTCTGTTCCTGAAGCAGCTATTTCTCATATCCCCATCCACCAGGTACTCGCTCAATTGTATTTGTGTCATCAGAACATGAACATGAATCTATCTTATACGCGCTTTAAGTAGAAAATCTTACTTTTCTACTTACTTTCTGTTTAATTTTTTGTTGCAAGGATGGTTCATGTAATGGTTTACAACACTATGCGGCTCTTGGGAGGGATAAGGTATGCCATGAGTTTTACCAGTAACTATTATATATATATATATAGTTTCTAGACATATCCATTCACACATAAGGATTTATATTTCTCCCAAGGTTATCTGAGCCCTTCAATTTTTTAAATTGGTTCTGTTGATAGACTGGAGCAGCTGCTGTCAACCTCTTTACAGGTGAAAAGCCGGCTGATATTTATGCAGATATTGCTGCTAGGTACTATTTCTATCTCCTTATCTCTCTGGCTACAGTGACAGACAACTTTTTTATTTGGTTTAAATTTTTTAATCAGGGTTCTCAAGATCATGCAGAAAGATGCAGAGGAAGATCCTGAAACATTTCCCTACGCCAAGCTCATGCTTGACCAGGTTTTTGACATCTCTTGCTTGTTAAATTGGGTCACCTTCTAATAAACAACCAAGTTTTCTTTATGACTTGCTTATGAACATACTATTAAATTTCCCTAGGTTGACAGGAAGCTGGTGAAACAGACAGTCATGACAACAGTGTATGGTGTTACATACAGTGGCGCACGTAACCAAATAAAGAAGAGGTTAAAAGAGCGTGGTGCCTTTGCGGATGATTCACAAAATTTTCATGCAGCTTATTATGCAGCAAGAGTAAGGATATGCTTTGTGTGGTTATGCATTATTAAACTGTGAATGATTTTTTTTTTCTAGATTTTGGAACCCAAATGCTCACTCCTCTATTGGTTCTGTTTCTAAGGTCACTACTAACGCACTGGAAGAGATGTTTGGAGCTGCTAGAGCCATCATGATCTGGTTTGGTGAATGTGCAAAGGTCAGTGTTTATATATATATCCGCCACGCTCTTGTTTGAATGAAATTTCAATGAGAGAGCTGTATCCTGTGGTGGACAGATAATAGCTTCACAAAACAAACCAGTTTGTTGGACGACTCCTCTTGGACTTCCAGTTGTACAACCCTATCGGCAGCCTGGAAGACACTTGGTTAAGACTACCCTTCAGGTGTTGACTATTAAACGAGATACTGAAAAGGTAAACCCAACCAAGTTTCATTTGCTATAACTCTTCTCCACATTTGTCTCAACTTTGTGCACCATATAATGTACTCTTGGTTTAGGTGAAGGCTAGGAAGCAGATGACAGCTTTCGCACCAAATTTTGTACATTCCCTTGATGCGTCTCACATGATGATGACAGCAGTCGCCTGCAACAGGGCAGGTTTGAGTTTTGCAGGTCAGCCCTAGCCTTTCCATATGATATAGATTTGTTTTCATTCTATCTTCTTTAACCATAATACGGATTCCAAATTTGTAGGTGTGCATGACTCATTCTGGACGCATGCATCCGATGTTGATGTAATGAACAGAATACTCAGAGAGAGTTTGTTGAGCTCTACGACAAGCCAGTCTTAGAAAATGTAAAAAAATAATCTCCTTATTTACAAATGCGTTCTCCACTTGTTTATAACTGAACTCGTGATGGATGGTTTTTATCTGTTGTGTATTGGTAGCTGTTGGAGTTTCCAGAAGTCCTTCCCAAGCCTAAGGTTTCCACCACTGCCAGAACGAGGCGACTTTGATCTAAGAGAGGTCATACGGTCGCCATACTTCTTCAACTAATTCAGTTTACTTACATAACAGAAGCTCCAGTGCTCCATCTAGCATTTAGGGCAGAGTAAGCTTGCCTCTTCGTGCCAATAATTTGATCAAAGGGAAAAGATTATCTGTAATCAGCAATGAGGAATGTTGATGGTTAACCTCAACTCAGAGGTGGGCTTAGGGCTACTTGTAAATAACAAAACAGGAAGAGTGTTTCGCACCTTGGCATCATGGAAGGCGTTGGATTGGAGTATCGAACCAGTGGCACTCCTGAGAGGTGGTGGTCTTAGTAGACTCGAATCCATTAGGTTTTTGTAAAGATAATGTTTTATCTCGAATAAAATAAAATTTGCAATGATGAAAGATCAAGCAGGAGGATGTCACGACCCAAAACAACTTAATAATAGAGAACAATTTGATTTATTAAGCAATGAATTTCTTTAGGTTCAGATGTACTTTTATTATTCGCAAACTCGTTGTACATACCAAATATTTTCTGTTCAAACGCTCTTAACAAATAATTGCTTAATTGAAAAAAATGTTTGTAGTGGTGCACAAAAAAAAAGAAGAAAAATGGTTTGAAGTAAAAAGAAACAAATATCAGTTATATAAAAAATGACAAACATATACATTTATCTTGTGAATTATTTTATTTTTAAATTGTAATTCAAAGAGGTTTTGGATGATTAACTAATAACTAAATTTCATGATAAATATGTATGGTTGTTTATTTTGGAAGCTTTAATATTAAAAAAAAAAACTACAAAACATCGTTTTATTTGATCTTAATAAATACTCCAGAGTCATATGGTCAATAGATAATTTTGTAATGCAACAATTCTATTTTATCTATAGTAGAAAATAAGCACAATAAGTGTATGTTACATGAATCCATGTGGTGGAGGAGGATAAACCATTGACATGGTGCTGCAGACGAAGAACCTGTCCGTAGTTGAAGTGCCTGATAAAAAAAATCTTATGATGACTATCAATGATTAGTAGAATGTAGATATAGACACTTCCAGAGATCTCTTACATCTTGTGCAAGAAGACATTTACTAAACTAGATTTTGTGTTATATTTACTGATATTACTTGACATAATAAAAATAATTAAAATTTTAGAATATATTGTATATCTTAATATTTATGAAATATTTCATTTTTAAAATTTTATAGAAACATACGACTATATTAAATTCGTAGATAATGTAGCATTTTATATGTAATTATTATTAAATATTATCACATTATTCTTAGTTTTTTAATATATGAAAATAATAAATTAAATTTTATGTTAGATTTATAGATATTATTATTTTAATATAGTGGATATTATATAATAAAATCATTCTAATTTATAATACACTGCAGATCTTAATATTTAATGTTGAATTATTTTTAATTTGTTTTAAAATTAGAGAAATACACTTATGCAAATAAATTCACTAGTAACTAAAATGTATTAAAATTTAAACACTTAAAAACTATGTGTTTTATCCACACATGCGGGCATAATTATTTCACGGATATTTATTAATACATATCCTAAGTATTAGTTCAAAGATCATCATAATAAGTTATTATTTATGTTCTCAAAAAATTTAAATTGAAAATCAAATTATTTATATATGAAAAAGTGGTTTTAGAAAATCTATTTTACACTATATTCAGTCTGTTTTATTTTTGTTTTTTTATTCGTGAGTTATTAAGATTTTCAATTTCATATTTGTTTTAGGAAAGACAATCCGACCTTTTGTAAACTATGACATTAAATTTCATTAATATTCATCAGAAAATACAGACAACATGAAATTACTTATATTTCATCTTAAATAATGAAAAAAGAATTCTGGTGGCAAACAAAAAAATCTCAGAATAACAAAATGTTTGTCCATTTCTACTGATAATAAATCTAAATTATTAAAAATAATTATTTAAATATTTTAAAGAATTTTAGTAATATCTTAAAGTTGAATTTGTTTACTGATTTAAGATGTATAAAAATACATATATCTAGGATATTTTAAACATATAAATAAAATTTGTGAAATCGATAATCAACAATGTTTCACAAGGTGAATTCTAAAGTGACTTCTATTGATTTTGATAATTAATAATAGCAAAAAATAAAATAAAATTGAAGGATGACTAATTTTTAACTGTTATAATTGAAATAATATTTTTTAAGATAACAACACAATATATATAGAAATCAACTTTATAAGCTAAATAAATTTTTATATGTTGGCCAAATTTTGTGATATTAATTTATAATTGAATATCAAATGAATATTTCTATAACTACTAACTAAAATTACTGAGAACATGATAAATAAGTTAGATTATCTAAAATCATGGAGACATGAAAAATCAGCAAGTTCATTTGTTATTTGCTAATGTATATCCAGGACTGTGTATATCATAAATTTGCGAGTTTGTCATTTTGTTAAATACAATATTGTCTCTTATTATTCACCAAGCCACGCTAAAAAATGGAAGCAAAATAATAAGTTAGAAATATAGCACAATCGGTGAACATCGAGAAGTAAGTGACCCCACGGGACTCATCCCACCAAACCTCTCCCAAATATCAAGGCTAAACCCTAGATTGGCATAAGAAAATGCATGCGTCACCTCTTCTTTACAAAGGCTAAATAAACCCTAGACACAAGGTTCCATCCAATTCAAACACATGTATAAATGCATGCGTCTTTTTTCTTTTTTGAAAAAAAGGCTTAAATGCATGCGTCTTGATCGTTTTCTTTACAAAGAATAATATAAACACTAGCTTGGCACAAGATTCCATCCAACACAAACACATACATTAACAAACGACATATTAATGGACTTTCGATAAATAATTTAAACTTATAATAATTTTAAATGAATTTTTGATGCCCTAAAATAAAATGATTTCCGTAGAAATTTTGGAAAAAATATTGACAGAACTTCCACAAATTTAATAAAATAAACAAAACCTGACAGGAGGATAGATCTTTCCTGAAGAGAGAAAGTTCATCATCTTAGGAGATGAGGAGAGTAAAGTACGTCGCAGCATCAATAGATCTGAGATATGAGAAGATTTAACTAGAGGAAGAGAATTGAAGGTCAGAAGAGTCAGATCTGGAACTTGTGCCATCATAAGAGATGAGAAAGAGCTAAACGAGAGCCAAAGCATATAAGTACGGCACCGACAACTTCTATTGAAACTCGCGACGACGAAAACCATAAAACTAGGCTTCAGGTATTTGGCTTGGTAAATCACTTCTACAGACGTCTTCTTTCCTAAGCTGATATGAACAGATTTTTCTTATATAAAGTTTGATTGCTTTATAAATACAGCAGTAGATTTAATTAGTTTTGTAGAAAACACTCACAGCAACTTTGGAGCTGCTTTCGGCGTCTGGAGTAATTTTCCACTAGACGATGGCCGGACCGGGACCTAGTCAACCCCGCTTCGCCTATTGTTTAGCTCGGGATCGCCTTCGGGATAGGCTTCGGCCCCTAAGCCTATTCTCCGGCTGAATTGCTCTCTGATTTATGCTCTTGGTGCAGGTACCGGCTTCAAGATAAAGCATAAATCAACTAGAATTGTAATGATGCTATTGAATTAGTTTTGTCAAGCTTTAATCAAACCCTCGGGTGATGATTGAATCTTCATGTCACTGAATGTCCTTTTTATCTTTTTTTGGGGCAGTCACTGACCTTTGCTTTATTAGCTTATCTTAGATGCAAAAGGTTTTGATTCTTCAAAATCAAATGTATCTCATGCATCATTATTCATTAATGAAAATTCACATACTTATCAAAAAAAAAAAAAAAACACTCACAGCAACAACCATTCACCCTCCTAATTAACCGAAATTCAAAATTTGTGAGAAACTCGCCAGAATATTTGAGGAAGTCCAAAACTTTTCTATCAAAAAGATTACACTTAGGAAATGTATTCAATATTAAATTTGAGATGATTTGATTTTAATGAGTTTTTAGATTATTTTATATGAATTAAAAAAATTAATATGTTTTTCTTTGTCAAACCATTTTAGAATGTCATCTAAAAGGATAATATATTCAGGACAAGTATGAAATAGTACTCTGGAAGGTTATGATAGACTAATGGGAGCAAGGAATGCAAGAGCGAGTTACCACTACACTCGGAGATAGAGGCTTTCATATGGGCAATCGAATGTATGAGGAATGACAGTTCTAGGTTATTTTTGCAACGAATTGTGCTTAATTGGTGAAGATGGTTTCAGAACCAGAGGAGTGGCCAGCTTTTGCAAGATATTTAGAAGACATAACATTTTAAAGAGAAGTTTCAACAGCTCATAAATCATTCATATACCACGGACACATAATTCAAAGGCGGATAGTCTCGCATGCAGTGCAAGGAAATAATTGTTGTTTGTCGTTTATGGATGCAGAACTACTGATGGGATTTAGAGAATATACATGAGTCTGCTTATGTTGCTAACAAAAAAAAATTAAGAAACTCCATCCAAAAAGTATAAAATAATTTGAAAACTTTAAATCCACATCTTAAAATATATTTAATAACAATTGATTTCATAATATTTTATGAACCGTCAAATTTTAATAAGTTGAATTTAAATGTTTAAGATATTCATATTTGAATAATGAATTTATCATTTTAATACAAATCACTTCAAACTTTCAGTTGAATAAACCTTCTAAGATTTCTATAGCTACTGCATTGATGAAATTTTATTAGTAAAATGGTTAGCGAAAAGTCATTAAAATCCTTCAAAAATTGACTTGAGAAATCTATCATAGTTGTTACAACAAATTTTCAGTGGCTTAAGATTTCGATGGTTATCAGACATTTTACCTCTCAATGAATCTTTGGGGATAGTTGTTTGAAGAATTTTAACAAATTTAATCACATCTTTATAAATTTATTATTTAGAATTTTTTTTACAAAACTAAAAATTGTTCTAGGGTAATAAATACATCAATCAAATTAATAAAACAAGACGTTAATTCTATTATATATTATTTTTAATGCCCATTTGTTATTTTTCTACTCCTCCTGTTTTAAAAATATATATGTTTTAGATTTTTTACACATATTAAGAAAATATGAAATTTTGATTACCAATCCATTATTTTTTATAACTAACTATTTACTATAACTTTTAACCTCTAGAATTTCAGTAAATCCAATTATATTTTTTGAAATTAATAATTTACTATTAATTAATGCATTAAAAATGAAAATAAAATGTTTTTGAAACAATTTTTATAAAACATGAATATTTTCAAAACGGAGGAAATATTATTATATATCATCAATTTGCAATTTGCAACATTTTTTTCTGATAAAATCGGCTATTGAAGAGCATGCTAAAATTAAAGTGAAAACAAAACGAGAAGTTAGAAATATAAGCATTATCGGTGAACATCGAGCTAAAGTACGTGAAGCCACCACGGGAGTCATCCCACCAAACGTAATCCAAAATATCAAGGCTCTAAATCCTAAATTGGCACAAGAAAATGCATGGGTCACCTCTTCTTTACAAAGGCTATATAACCCTAGATTTTCCCAAGGTTCCATCCAACACAAACACATACACTAACCATGAAACTTCGTGGACTCGTCTTGATCGTTTTTCTATTAGCTGTGGTAAGTTGCAAAGCTAATGGGGAAATTACTTGCGAAGAGAACGAGCCATTCACATGTAATAACACTGCTCGTTTAAACAGTAAAGGCTTCCCAAAAGACTTCATCTTCGGCGTTGCATCGTCTGCTTACCAGGCATGTAACAAATCATCATACATGGTGCCACCACTTAAAAACACTTAACTTTTGCGTTGCATGGTTGTTCCTTTTCATTTCAGATCGAAGGTGGCAGAGGACGTGGTCTTAACGTGTGGGATGGCTTCACTCACCGATACCCAGGTATACCGTTTGCCCGGTATAGATATGTATGTCCCTATACATTCATAGTAATGTATTTGGTTACTATCAGAGAAAGGAGGGCCCGATCTTGGGAATGGAGATACTACTTGCGAGTCATATACGAAATGGCAGGTTAATTCTCACAATATATATACCCACTGAATTATATATGTTCTACGTGTGGATTAATGACATGCAATTGTATATGTAAACTGCAGAAAGATATAGACATTTTGGACGAAATGAATGCTACTGGCTACAGATTCTCCTTTGCATGGTCAAGAATCATTCCAGGTATGTGCACATTGTCGATCAGTACTGTATACAAGTAGTGGTATATATTGATTGTAATTGTTTGGAAAATCAAATATATGTTATGTATACATGAGCAGAAGGAAAGGTGAGTAGGGGAGTGAACAAAGGAGGGCTTAAATACTACCACAAACTCATAGATGGCCTCATCGCGAAGAATATCACGCCTTTCGTTACCCTTTACCATTGGGACATTCCTCAAACACTGCAAGATGAATATCAAGGTTTCTTGAACCGCCAAGTCATGTAAGCTGTTAGTTCCATGACATTAATCTTATGAAAAAAGATAAAAGAGAAAAAACATATATAGATTTGATCGCACATTAATGAAATGATTCTATGCTATGCACAGAGATGATTTTAGAGATTTTGCGGATCTATGTTTCAAGGAATTTGGTGGAAAGGTGAAGAACTGGCTCACTCTCAACCAGCTGTACACAGTGCCTACGAGAGGCTATTCAACAGGAGCAGATGCACCCGGTCGATGTTCTCCCAAGGTTGATGAAAGATGTTACGGCGGAAACTCTTCAACAGAACCTTATATAGTTGCACATAACCAGCTTCTTGCTCATGCAGCTGTTGTCAATCTTTACAGAACAAAATATAGGGCGAGTACTTGTCCATTTTTCAAATAGGTGTAATCTAACTTATCTGATGATAATTTAACAATATCATCCTGTATATCGTGACCAACAGTTCCAAAGAGGGATAATCGGACCCGTGATGATAACTAGATGGTTTCTTCCATTTAATGAGACTGATAGAGCCAGCATAGATGCAACTGAGAGGATGAAAGAATTCTTCTTTGGATGGTACGTCTACATATATGATCAAGGAAAACAACAATAAAATTGTGATTTTAGGGTTTAAAAATATATCACTTAATAATCAAGTAGTTAATATAAAGGGCAATTCTTCTAAATAGATCATTTTCAAGTTTTAGTCACAAAAATAGACCACAAAGAGGAAAATGACCAAAATATTTAATTTAATAGGTAAAATGATCCTAATACTCAAGATATAAAAAATAATAATAAAAAAAGTTTATAGTTTTAGATTATATGTTTTCAAATTCGAACTTTTTTATAAAAAAAAAATTTTGAAATTTTTTTTATTTCAAATTTTTTTTTTTCAAATTTTCTTTTTGTAATTCGAAAATAATTTTTGAAACTATTTTTAAATTTGTTTTTTTCAAATTTTTAATATTTATTTATTATTTTATAAAATTTTAAATCTCAATCTCAAATCACCTCCCCTTAACTCTAAACCCTAAGGTTTGGATTAATTAACCTTATGGGTATAAATGTATATTTATCTTTTTAATGAAACGTTTTGATCATTTTGATTTTTAGAATCTATATTTGTGACCAAAACTTTTTTAGTGCTATCTTAGGGTATTTCCCAAATATAAATACTTACTTTTATATTTGTATTCAAGGGTATTTAAGTATTTTGGATTTTTAGATGCAAATTTTCCATCTAAATTTTTCCATTTTTGCATCTTAAAACTTCTAGATTTTCCAGATGTTATCATACGCAATATTGTCTAAACTAACAACATCCCAGCATTTACATCAAGATGCAACATCCAACATCAAAAAGAACATGGTCTTAGTCTTATATTATTACTATGTTGTGTATATATAAACTAATTAATGAATATATATGAATTGTATATGATCAGGTATTTTTTTTTTTGGACAAAATGATCAGGTATATGGAGCCGCTAACAAGAGGTAGATACCCAGACATCATGAGGCGAATGGTAGGTAGTCGGCTTCCCAACTTCACTGAAGCAGAAGCCAGACTTGTTGCGGGTTCATATGATTTTCTTGGTCTAAACTATTATGTCGGTCAGTACGTACAGCCAGCTCCGAACCCACTCCCCGTTACATCGGAAAGATACACTGCCATGATGGACCCAGGGACAACGCTCACATGTACCGTACCACTCTATTTTCACTTAGAAACAACATATACATTATATATATATACATATCCTTTTCGATTATACTACATTTTGTGACCATCAAATATTTCATGCTTATGTTTGCAGCTGTAAATGCACGTGGTGAAAAAATTGGTCCACTGGTATATATGCATGATCTACCCACCCGGATCTATTGTTTCATTCGTTTTTCTCTTTTTTTCTTATGATTGTTGATATACACATGCTGCTTCCCTTTCTGATCAGTTTGAAGACTTTCAAGGCAGTAGAATCTATTACTACCCAAAAGGCATTTATTACGTTATGGACCACTTTCGAACCAGATACCGTAACCCTTTAATCTATGTCACCGAAAACGGTGAGTTCTACTACTTATCTCTTCTCATGTCAATTGTATTTCCAAGAATTTTTTTTTTGGCTAACATATTTCCAAGAAATTGACTCACTTATTGTACGATTCAATTAGGATTTACTACCCCCGCTTCTGAAAACCGTCCGGAGGCTGTCGCAGATTCCAAGCGGATTGATTATCTCTGCAGTCACCTATGTTTTCTCCGTAAGGTCATTAGGTGAGTCAGTGGATGTTACTATACTATTTTCGATCATCATAATCAATTGTAGGCTTTTAATGGTTAATTTGGTTTTCAGGGAGAAGCGTGTCAACATAAAAGGATACTTTGCATGGTCTCTTGGAGATAATTATGAATTTGCCAAAGGCTTTGCCGTCAGATTCGGACTCACTTACGTTAATTGGACAGACGTTAGTGATAGAAACCTCAAAGATTCTGGCAGATGGTACCAGAGGTTCATCAACGTTACCTCCAAGAACACTGCAAACGAAGATTTCCTACGTTCAAGCCTCTCCTTCAAGAACAAGATGAAGACGCTCGCAGATGCATGAAACACTTTTATCCCCATCAAGATCACCTTCATGTCATCTCACTCTTTCTAGCTACTTGCTCCGTAGTAGATAAAGGAGCGTCTCCTAGCTATCGTACTGTAACTAAATAAAACATATTCCCAATAAAATAAAAAAGTACATATTAATGAATAATATTTTGGCAAATACCCTCAAACAGTACACTATAAAACAAGCTTTCGAGTAAAAAAATTAACATATACAGATGAGAGGTGTTCATTCAGAAATGACCTAAATTTGTAGTCAAATACAAAACTATCCCTTTTTGAAGTTTTGTTTTTTTTTTTCCTATTGACCCTAAAAATTTAACTAATCTACAAAAAATGCAGTTAGTTATCTACTTTTTACTTCAAAATATGCTGATTTTACTCAAACATCCTCATCTTCATCACTTTTTTCGAAAATTTCATCGTCTTCTATATCACCAACCACCATTAACAACCAAATTAATCTTTAAATGTACTAGAAATCAATTTATACTTCTTCTTATCTCATTTTTTACATAAATCATTTATCTTATACATCCTTTCTTATTTTGTCTTCAAAACTTAAAATTCTGGATTTAAAGATTATATTTTCATTAAAATTACTCAATTTTGATGATTTTTTGTCAATAACAAGGGGATATCTTTCATTAAGAAGTTTTGGATGCTTGGAGAAGCTAAGCACAAACTCTCACCGGATCTATGTATGATATTCAAAAAAAAAATCAGATATGTTTCGCGTAGATGTGTTCTTCACGGAGAAGATTTCTTGGAAAGTCTTCTGGTCAATACATAGATTACTTTTGCAATTAAATATTTTGTGAGTTTTCCATAGAAGAATTATCTTGAAATCTTTTAATTTTTATTTATAACAAAAAAATCGAGTAGACTTCCTCAGAAGTTTCAAAAAAAAAAAACTGTTTCATTGAAGAAATCTGATTTTTTATGTGACTAAACTTCCCGAGAAGTCTTCTTACTTTTACATGATGTCTCCGAAGTATTGCACGAAGTCTTCTACGGTCAGTTTTGCAATTGATAAAAAATGATAAATTATTTAATATGAAAAGTAATTAATTATCAGTTTCCGTAGAAATCTTTTTTATAAGACTTCTTGAGAAGTATTTTCTATTTTTATTTTGAGATTTTGGTCAAGCGTTTGGCTTTAAGAGTAGATTTTTTGGGAAGTCTACTAACGGAATTCTTCTTCAGAAGTTTTTCATATAAAGTCAAACATTGCAATTGCAAAATTAACATATACCGAGTTCTTGTGACACTTCAAGGACTTCACGTGACCGTAGGAAAAATTTATAGAACTCTATTCAAAGTAGACTTTTCCAAAAGTCTTCTATGAAAAATCAAATTTCTATAAAATTTTGGTCAATTGCAAAAGTAACTGGATTATCAGAGAAGATTTCTTTAGTAAAATAAAAAAAAATTTAAATACAAAAGTAACCCAATTATTTACAAAATAAAATTTATCAAAAGGTCCTCTAATTGAGCAGACTTATTGAAGAGTCTTCTTTTGTTAATTTGTAATTAAAAAAATAATTTAAATAAGTGATTTTTTGAAAAATCTGCTATGATAAGTATTTTCTGTTAATTATAAGAAACTTATATTTTATCCAAATTTGAAATGAATTTTTTTAAAATTTTCTTGTCAATTCATGTGTATTTTCAATTGGAATGCTTGAATAAAAATTACACTTTAATTGTTTATAATTATAAAGTTAGCGATATACGTGTTTATTTCTTTTTCTAGGTAATGAAAGCGTAGTTCTTGAGAAGTTTTCTCCATTAGTTTTAGTAAATTTGAAATTTTTCCGTATTTAAAATGAAGTTTTAAGATTTTTATTAATTCACATGCATTTTTTGAATAAGATTTACAACTTAATTTTTTATAATGATAAAACTAGTAATATTCATGTTTATTTATGATTCTAGTTAATGAAATTAGATTTCTTGAGAATTCTTAAACTACATTAAGGTATAAGTCAGATTCAACTGTAAGAAATTATATTTCTTGAGAATTCTTAAACTACATTAAGGTATAAGTCAGAATTCTTAAAGTACATTAATATCTGTTTATTAATTATCTTAGATATTATGCTAAATTTATATATTAAAATAATTTTTAAAATAATAATATTAATTAAACTAATGAATTATCTTAAAATTATGGAGAAAATGACAAATTAGCAAATTCACTTCTTAAATAATGATATACACATATATATATATATATATGGTCATTATTATCTATCATCTTTAGGTGAAAATTATAATATTATTACCAATAAAATATTATATTTAATATTATTAGTGAATCTTAACATTTTCAGTAGATTTCATATTTTTGACTTTCTCTTATAAAAGAAGACAATCAGACTTCTCTTTTCATTACTATTGTACAATAAAAATAAACAAGAAAATATTTTTAATTACAATATTAGCAATGGAGAACACGTCTGTCAAACTTGTATTCTTGCTCTCCCTCATCATACCGTTTTGTATGTTTCTTCCTTGTTATATAATTTTTGGTTTGGTTTTGTATTGAAGTTTGTGGTGTGTATATATGAAGGTTCATATTTGGTTGATGCAAGAGAGATGACAGAAGTGAATTGCCTCGGCGGCAAATGTCCTGAAGGAAAGAAAAATTGTAACTGTTTGTCACCGGTAACCCCTATGGTGGAGACCAATGTGGTTTGCCACAAAGATGACGACTGCAAAAAGTACTGTCCTAAAGGCTGCAAGCCTAGTAATCCATGTGTCTGTACGTGTACTCAATTAGGAGAATGTTTATGTCAGTGTCAAGCGATCCAAAACCACCATAATTAAAACTTTAATAAGACAGAGGAGCAATAGACAATTCAAATATATATTTTTAATAACATTGTTTTTGTTTAAATTAACTTATTATTCCCCTTGAAAACACATATTTGCACCACTAACAATACCACTGGAAGTTGATACAGTTTTAGTATTAATGCATGCGCTGACTCAAAATGCATGAAACAAGCCCAATCATGATCAAACAATATCTTCATGTTTAATGATTGCTTCTGTTTCAAGTTTCAACCCTCCCTGCTTCTTCTTCTTTCAAACTCCAAAACATTTCAAAGTTGCAAAAAAAAAAAAAAAAACTATTCGCAATTCAAAAATCTGAAGATAATGAATATTCAGAGTGTGTGACTCAGTCCTCTCTTTTAATCCGATGATGATATGAGAAAGAACATGTATGAAGAAACTCATTACACTTTTTTTTGTAAAAAACTCATTACACTTGCTAATTGAATAAAACACATTGTTGCTAGTTTAGTGCATATTCTCCAGTTGGAGTATATACTCTTGTCGTACATCATGATCACCTCGGTCTGATGAGTTTATTAAACAACATAGGATAAAACTTCATTAGCTACGTAGATTGTGGTGCCATTTCAGCTTCTTTCACTTCCTTAAAATCATAATAATTGTGTTTGAAGGTCTCTGGGATGTTGAGCTCAACAGACGGTGTTTTTTTTGGCTGCGGTCTTGCTTACGAGATTCTTACATTTGGTGCAAGTTCTCCACAATCTATCCTAACTAATCCCATATTTAACTAAAAGGTAATACCCACTCAAAAGCTACTTTTTAAGTGAGGGGACCAATGAGACTTTATATAGAGTTAGTGATGTTGGTTTGTGGCCGATGTGGGACGTTGCAACAAAATCTAAGGTATATCAGAAGCAAGTCAAAAACAGCAGAACATGTCGTATTCAGCAATATGAGACATGGAGACCATGATCGAATATCTCAAATCCAAAGCATCTAAAGCCATGAGAGTAGAAAAAAGGACCGCTGAGGAGCAATGTATATACCAGTTTTGAGAGATAAGAAAACAAGAGAAGAACCAGAAACTGATGTTGAAGCAGAGGATCAGCGGAGCAAGCAACTTTGCAGTAGCTTTTGTGCTGTTTCTTTCACTCTTTGCTTGCCTTTTGTTAAAGGAAAAAAATCTTTAGTTCTGAAAAATATGTTAGTATCTTTCTCTATCTTAGCAATAACATTAGCCATTGGTATATTTCATTGTAAATACTCTAATCTCTTGTATTTTTGTGTTTATCTCAACTGTTGATTTATTTCCCTCTATAAAAACATAATCAGCCAATTCTAAAGTGATCAAATAATCTGGTACACATACTGTAATCAGATAGTAGCTGGCATAGTTTGTTGTTTCAGAAGACTAATGTGGACTAGTACAAAGTGTAGTGAAAGAGCATCTGGCTCCATCTGGTAAACTTTCAAACAAAATATTTGTCTCTTCCTCACTTGTACAGTCAAAATAGACTCAGAAATGATTTTAAGAATACAATTAGCAATGGAGAAAACGCATATGGTTTATTTCCCTCTACAAAAAGTTACATAACAAAGAATAACTGACCATCGACATAGAAGAGAAGCATACAAAGTATGTCAAGTCAAGTCAACTATGGATTTATTTCCCTCTAGAAAAACTAAAGTGATCCTAAAATGATCTCAAGTAGGAATAAAACAATGTGTAGTCAAATAGCATCTGACCTGAATTGGTATTACAAGATTTTTTTTCTCCCTTTTTAACTTGCTTCTATAAAAGAAGACAATCATACTTCTTTCTTCATATATCATCAGTTGTATAATCAAAATAAACAAGAAAAGACTGAGATTACAATTAACGATGAAGAAAACATCTCTCAAGCTTGTCTTCTTGTTCTGTCTCACAGTCATAGCACTTTGTATGCTTCTTCTTTACTTATATGATTTTTTTTTGTTTCTTGATTAAAGTTTGTAGTGTATGTATGTGAAGGTTCGTATTTGGCTGACGCAAGAGTGATGACGGAAGAAGATGTGAATTGCCTCGGCGACAAATGTCCCCAAGAAAAGAAGAACTGTAACTCGTCGTCGCCGTTAGCACCTACAATGGAGACCACTGCGCTTTGCTACGAAGATAATAACTGCAACAAGTACTGTCCTAAGGAATGCAACTCTAGCCGTCCCTGTGTATGTGCGTGTAATGGAGGACAATGTTTCTGTCAGTGTTAAGAGATCCGAATAGGAACCACCACATCTCTTCACCACACAATCCAATTGTAAGTTGATATAATTTATTTTTTTCGTTAAAGGGTTTAAATTGATATAATTTAAGTATTATTAATGATCGTGTTGACAAAAAAATGCATAAAACACTCATGATCACACATTGTCTTGATGTTTAATGATTCCTTCTGTTTCAACTTTCAACCCTCTCTGCTTCTTCTTTCAAACTCAAAAACATTTCAAAGTTGTAACTAAATTATTCACAACTCGAAAATTTGAAGATAATGAATATTCAGAGTGTGGGACTCAATCTTCTTGTCTTATCGATCCGATGATGATGTATGAGAGAATCTGTAGAAAGAAACTCAATGCACTTGCTAGTTTAGTGCCAACTCTCCAGTTGAAGTATAATCTTGTCATAACATCATCTCAGTCTGAAGCGATTCATTAGATTATGTTTATGGATACCAAAACCAAAATAACAGTGGCTAACACTTCATTAGCTAGGTTGATTGTGGTGCCGACTTTGCTTACGAGAGATTCGTAAAGCCCTTTGTCCTAAATGCAAATGGTGTACGTCACATGAGCCAGACCAGCAACTCAGCGGTTTGCAGTACATGGTCCCTCTCAATCCAATTTTTGTCCCTTCGACCACCACCATCATATTGAATTTTGCCACCACCATCACGTAAGTGACGGTGCTGCCACCGGATCCTCTGATGCAGAGTCGGGGAAGACAGAAGCCACCATCGTAACCAACATAATTTCCAACATACCGTTTCTAAGAGTGCTTTATGTTATGGGAGTGAGGGATTCAACCGCAAAGCTTATTAAAAGTGTTAATGAGAAGGAAATTCATACGGAAATCATTGATAACTTCACGAACTATATAAATGACATGACAACATCACCAACAACATGATTTCGATAACCAAACAAGTATAACATATTTGTGAGTTGTAACCCATCAAGTTATGATGATGTTTTAACATGCTTTCACATCTTCTTTGTTATATACCATAACATTTAAATGCTTGATCTATGTGTTCATATTTTTTTTTATCATGTGTATGTGTTATAATCCACTTTTCAGAGTAGTTTTACTTTTACTGGGTTCTGCCAAATTTCAAATTTTGACATATTTTCGGCTATTGAAATTGTGCTTATAGTATTAGCAAGATAACAAAAATTATTCAAAAACGTTGTCATGTGATTCATATATTTCATATATTTTTCAATACTACCTTTGTCCAAATGACAAATGTGTATTGTGTAGTCATTTTGAGGTGTATTGTTTGTGTAACTCACAATCATTTTCTAATTAATATAAATTCAACATTTTTACTGAATCTCCTCTTAATGATTGGTTTGGTGATTGCTTTTTGTTTCAAGTCGACATAGTTTCTTTTGTTGATCTTTACTTGGATATCATTTTCGATTACCAAAGGAGCTTGTGCAGAGGCCAAATATTTTAAAAGAAATGGGTAGACCAGGTCCAATGAGTCTTCCTCAAGTTTAAACTGGTAGACCAGGTCCAATGAGTTGTTGTGCATTTACTGAGTCACATTCTCTCACATTTTGTAGGTAGAATTACATTGGACACCCTTGTTTCATTATCGTCTATTGTTTATTGCTTCTGCACGTGCATGGTGGATTTGAGATTACAACCTCGCAAGTGACTTGAGAATCACATCTACGTGAAGGAGCTGCCAGCTCAAACATCTTTGTTATTTTCTGCTCCCAAATTCAATGTGCCTCAACAAGCCTAAAACTTTCCATTCATTTTCAAAACATTTACTGTACATTGATTACAAATCACCAGCTTTGACTTTCCAAGATGCACCAAGCTATTTTACGGACTGGTCCATCAATTTACTTTGTTATTGAGCTTTTGGCTCTCAGTTGAATCTCTGCAGTAGTAACTCTTCCTTGTTTTTTGTTTTTGTTTTTGGAGACTTTCTTTTCTGATGGATACATTTGATTTATTTTGTGTCCGGATCTACATAGAAATGTATCCATCAGAAAATACTTTCTTTCTCTTTAGGGTTCTTAAAGCAAAATCGATTTTGGAGACTTTTTTTTCTGATGGATACATTTGATATATGCTGTGTCCAAAGCTACATTGTTCTTACTTTTTTTTTTTTACATTGTTCTTACTTTTGATCTATGTTGTGTCCGGATCAGTTTTGAATAAAATGTGCATATTTTTTAGGGAATCGCATCGTTAGATCAAATCTCAAACCCCATAAGAAAAATAATTCAATTATATAGTTTTTGTATAAAACATATCCTGATCACTCGGTGGGAAGTCATCCAGTGGCTAATTTGTGACACATGTTGCACAACTATATATAGTTCGTTGACACAAAAATGCCTACTTTTACCCTAAATTGATCTAAAATCTAAAAAAAAACTCAATAAAGTACTAATAAAATCAAAAATACATAATATTAGAGAGATGATCCCACATTGAAAATATGTAAAGAAATTGAGTAATCTATAAGATAAATTGTTCATTTCACTTACTACTAATCTATCTTATTAAAACAGAAACATTGTGACTTTTTCTAGGTGGATTTTAAGTTGGACTTACTATTAGATATGATATATTTTCTGATTCTATTAGTTAACAATTAATATTAGTAAATTATTTCTTTATTCTATTTTGCTAACTTAATACCTTATATGCATTTATTTATCAGTTGGTCCATATGCCTTATATTCAAAAAAAAAATCTTGCCCAATCGATTTCATAAACAACGTGCAATAATGTCTAATTTTGAGATTTCATAACCACCATCCAATAAGTCTATGAGATAATCACCATGCAGTATATTACTCTGTAACCAATTAATTATATATATAGCCATACTATATGATATATTCAAAATGGATTCAAGTCAAACTTCTTAACCCATTACCCTTTAACCAATCTAAATTGGATTACATATCAGATTAACAGGTTTACCGGCTCGAGGGTATAAGTTAGATTTAAAAGTGTTGATTTAAATGCCAATTATTAAATAGACAAAAATTTTATAAATTAAAAAAATATTTGTAACATTGTTCATAGAATTTTGAATAAAATATCCCGCGCTTCCGAAGCGCGGGTCATGATCTAGTTGGTTTTAAGGTAGAAACCAAAGAAACTTGTCATGGTATCAGAGCAGACCAACACCCTGACTCATTAATCCTATTCAGAAAGTGACATAATCATCCCACGAATTGATGACCCAAAAAAAGTTCAATTCATTCGAAATTGCTAGAAAAATAAAGCATTGTCTCTCGCGGAAAAATGTTGGAGAGAAAATCCAACATTGAAAATATGTTAGGAACTTGAGTAATATATAAAAGATATGGACCACTTCATTTCCTACCAATTAGTTTTAAGTGAGAAACCCAAAAAACTTGTCACATAATTAAATTCCATAAAAATATCTATCTTCAAAATTATAATCGGTAAAACACATTTTAAGAATATCGTAAATATATTATTATTATTATTAGTATTAGTATTATTATTATTATTATTATCTTACTCTTCGCCTCATGTAAAATACTAGTAATTACTAATTAATGAAGAGTTTTGTGAAAGTTGATAATATCTTGAATGATTGATATTTGTTCTTTTGAAGGAAAAAAAAAAGAATCATGTGAAGGCATTGAAAGCGGAAGAACTTTCTCTTGCCAGGCAAAGCTAAGCTGTGTTAGCTACTTTGGGGCCACACCAATTGAACCATTTGGTAAACCTAAGAAACTCCTGTTTGTCATCAACTTCTTTGTTTTATCTGAAACACAAATGTCTGGATCTGATTACTGTTTGAATGATGAGTGATTAATTAGTATACTTGTTTTGCTTTTGAATGGCCACTGATTAAAGAACTCGTTCCCTTTGTGTTAGAACGGAGTATGTGCGGATAAGGTACATATAATCCTGTTAAAGTTACAGGAACGGGATTTGCTTTTAGCAAAAATACATAATCCTGTTAAAGAAAGCAATGCAATTACAAAATAACATCTCAAATGAAAAAAAAAAAAACTACATGATTTTGATATCAGCTCTAGAAAACTTTTTCCTTGAGCCAAAGAGAACATTGGATATAGCAATGGAAACTAAAACCATGTATTAATGAGTCTTATTTCGTTTTGCTCACCTTGTCTCTACTTCGTACACGGCTAGCTGCATTGGTTCTTGTTCTAGCCTTGAACTCAGATTCTTCTTCTTGGTTGCTGGATTTTTCGCTAGCTCTGTTCTTTGTCTGATGATTGACTTTTTTGGCATTACTATTCTTCGCCTCTGCATGATTCTTGGTGTTCCTTGGAAGCTGAGTGCTAGGCCATGAAGATGCATCAGAAGTCATGGAGTCATCGCTCCCATTTTTACTACTATCATCATCACCATCATCATCGACTTCTTTTACACGGAAATTATCACCATTATCGTCATTGTATTCTTCAGAGTGATGGCTCCCATGGAACGTGTCTTCTATGTACATGGTCCATCCTGATTCACAACTACTCTTCTCCTCAGCACCTCCATGTATACTAGGAGACTCCATTGCCAACACAAAAAGTTAACTAAGCTTTTTCTTTATTATAACTTTACGACCTCGGCTTCTTCTAATCTCTTTACCCTCTGTGTCTCTCGCTGCCTCTGGCTTTAAAGAACTGTCTTTTTTTTCTGATCTATTTCCTTTCTTGTGTTTCTGAATCAAGAAAAGCTGGAGCCTATGGAATCACTCATATAAATGAATACCATAAGTGAGTATCACCACATGGCAAACTTAGCACCATTGTTTTTTCTCAATTGAAGAACTAAAAGACAAGTCATTTTCAGATATATATGAAGGAGAAAAGGCTAGCCTTCTTGAAATAAAAAATAGTACACTTTCTATAAATTTTGGTTCCTTTTTACCCATTTCTTTTATTGGAGATATCTATACGGGATTGAATATTAGAGTCCCCAAACCTTTTATTAGAGATATCTATACGGGATTGAAAGGATAGGGTTGACAAAACATTTACTAGTTTTTCCTTCTCTCTCTCCGAGTCTGACTGGAAAAAACTAGCGCAATATAGAGTGTGATTGGTAAAAAAAATGAGAGTAAATAAAAAAGTAAAACTTAGTGGAAAATGTAAAAGATGAAAATATGAGAGAGAGAAATATCTAGAGTAAAATCATATATTTCTAGTCTCTAGTATAATCAAAGTAATATTTAGTCTCTTTTCTTTTTTTGTGTAGGGTACATGGAGTTACTAACAAAAACTTATGTTCCACTTGATTGGTAACATTTTAGCTCAACCTAGAGTAAATATTGATCTCTATTAATATCTTTTAGTCACACCCATAGAGTAATTTAAGGTCGATAAATTGAGAGGAAAAGTGCCAGAGGAAAAGAATAGTAAAAAGTTGAAATGAACATTATTTTTTTACTCTACAAAAACTAAGAGGAAAATAGCACTAAGAATTTCATTTTTAATAAACAGTGATGAACGTAAAAAATAATTAAAAAATAATTAAAAACTTTTTCACCTGACTAGAATGATTTCAGTGGAACTGAGAGTAATATCTACTTTGGCTGAAAACTTCTCGCGCTATACGTGACTTACAGTCACAGCCTCTATGTTTCATTCACTTACCTATAGTCAATCACACAACTGTAAAAAGATTCAGCTCTTGGGGTGGAAAAAAAAATCTCAAGTAACAAAAAGGAATATGAAACTCATTTTCTTAATTAGGTTCGGAGCTGTTCCTCTTCCTCATTCCTTTAATACTCTTCTTCTTCTTTCCCAGTCCTGTCTTGGTCATAAAAAGTGTTGCAGCCTTTTGGTTTCTCTCCCTCCCAAAATATAGAAATGTTTTCATTTGGATTGAAGGTCATGCAACCGGATTATTGATATCCTTTGGTGTTTTCAAAAGATAGATTTTCTATTAAACATTGTTTATTAATAGTTATTTGAAAAATGTATAGTAAAAATAATATATTTAATTGTAAATATTACGTATATTTTTAATATATGTGAAAACTGTAGAAAATTCATATTATCAGTCATTTGGAATCCATATTGGTTACAGCTAAGCAAATCAAGTGTGGTAGCTTCCAGATATAACAATAACGACGGGGAACAATAACGACGGGGGATGGTGTAGTAAGACTTTGACGACCCTTCTTTTGAGCATTTAAATTAATTTCAATTTTGGAATTTACGAAATTGGATCCTCATAGTACATATAATAATACGCATTGTGGGTCTCATGAGTGGAAACATATGAGGAAACTGTACACATCGTAAATGCCTCCAAGCTTGTTTCTTTGGGAGACTCTTTTGTATTTTTCTCATGTGGGTCTTTGTACTATCATTCATCCTTGATCCTACACGTGTGAGTACTGTTTCTCTCTATAACATCGTTATTTCATTAGTAATGGGATTAAGCTTACACTAATTTGTCGGCCAATGTTAGATTATATATAACTTGTTGAATTTGATATTGTTTCCTTTCGACACTTAAGGTGGGTGAGTAGTTGAGAAAAAGATTAAAAAGAGAGAATTTGAATTTGCTTCTCTTTCACTCTCATACGTATATTGATGGGTTCTAGAATATTGGTTACTCATGTTGTTGGTAAATGATGATGAGTCTATGAACTTAGAACAAATTATGCTAATATGTTTTTTAAAACTAAATCATAAATGTCATGTTAATTGGATGCTGTTAAAAAGTTTTTAAAAGTGGGTATGTCCCCTTTGCACCAAACTTTTTGCTTTACTTCAAATGCCTGCTTCTGTCAGGTATACTTCTCCATGGATTCATTTGTCTCTTACTCATAAGTCTCCCATGTGAAATTATTTCATATATTATTGTATTTTTATGTATATATTTTGGAATGTTTTCTCATTTAAATTAGACACACCACTATACTTCTTAAAACCATTTTTCAGGATTTGGTTACCATCTTAGATAAGATGACAAAAAACTCTGATGTTACATCATAACTTTCGATTATATTTCTCTGCCATTTTTTGTGTTTTTTTCTTCTATATCATGCCATTTTTTTGTGTTTTTCAAAGATTTTCTTAGTTGTGCTCATCACCTTCTAAAGAAGTAATCATAACGCAATTAGATGAGACCACAAAAATAAGTTTAGACGAGACTGTGGAAAGACATCTTGCTTAATAAACGTTATGTCGTGGTAGAGTACATTGATTTGATTAACAGAGACCAATGTGTTTGGTTTTCTAAAACAATATTAATGTGGGTCTCACAAGACCACCATTTAAGCCACTGAGATTTACTTTTTTTTCTTGATTAAAAGTTTTCAAATTAAAATTAAAAATAATTCTTAAAATTTGAAAATATAGTACTCTTAAAATTAATAAACTTTATCTATGAGTTTTGAAATTTATTTTATATAATGGATGGTCTTTTACAGATTCTATTTTAAATAACAGAGAGGTAGGCCTTTTACCAAATATACATTAAACAAATTTTTTTCTTTTGTATTTTTTAGAATAATTGGTATAAATTTGTAGAATTTTTATGTATGTTTGACTATTTAAAATAAAACTATATCATAATTGGTTAGCTTTGATAAGTTAAAAATAAATAAAATTAAACAATTGAAAAGCCTAACTAATCATTCACTACAATGTTGTTATTTAAAAGTTTTTGAGCTTAGTTAGAAAAGGACGTCAATTCTTAACATTCGCACCAAAATAAAAAGAGACGTCACAATTGTCTATCAACAGCTGCACATCCTGTAAGTGTATGGAATGTTAATCGTAGACAAAAAAAAGACGCCAATTCTTAACATTCTTTCGTTGAGACTTAAGAGAAACTCAAATATTGACCAAAAAGGATTCATCTGTAAGAGTATGGAAAAAACATAATCACAATTGTCTATCAACAGCTACCTATTCTGTAATTAGTTTTTTTTTTTGTATCTCCTAGAATATTGTCTTACCTTTCTTGTATACATCTCTGTACATATAAGAAAAGAGCAAACCTTTTTAGCAAAAAAAAAAAAAAGAGCAACCCAATGCAATATACTCATTCGAGGGAAATTATTTTCCCTTGGATTAGGAAGCGTGTTCACAATGGAGAAACCACCTTCTTTTGGTCATCAAACTGGTCACCTTATGGAAAGCTCACGGACTACCTTGGTACCACAGGCGCGAGGCGCTTCCCTGTCGCTGCAAGAACTACTCTCGCTGAACTCTGGGAGAATGGAGGATGGATCCTACCAAATGCGCGTTCAGATCAGCAACTAGAGGTTATTTCATACATCTCTACCCTCACTTTAAATGATGCAAATGATGAACTTGAATGGTGGCCTGGAAACAAAAGACAATTGAAATTCCGAACTGGCGCACTCTACAATCTGCTCCGTCCTCTCTCTCCTCTTGTCCCTTGGCACAAAGAGGTATGGTTTTCAGGTGGTACACCCAAACATATGTTCTTAGTGTGGTTGATGGTCAGGAACCGATGCCCCACTCGCGACAGAATCTTAAGTTGGGGGCTGCAAACTGACCCATGCTGTCTCCTATGTAATGTGGCTGATGAGTCAATTGCTCATTGTTTTTTTGATTGTGATTTTGCTTGGGATGTATGGAGAATTATCGCAGCAAAATGTAACTTTGTTTCAACGCGTCAATGGACTGACTTGCTCCCCCAAATCAAGAACCACACTTCAGCTAAGGTACAAAAGACTCTCCTACTTCTATGCTGGCAGGCAACCCTTTATGCGATTTGGACAGAGAGGAATGGTCGACTGCACAATGCTCACTTCTCTTCCCCGGACGGACTGGTCGCGCAGATCAAGCTCACCGTAAAAAACAGAATCTCCAGCCTAAGAATCGACAGGCCAAAATTCTCCTCTTCTATGCTTCAGCTGTGGTTCTCTACTTAAAACCCATCCAACAAATTACTGATTCAAGTTTGTATCTGTTTGATATGTTAGGCCACTTGGCCAACTGAGTTTTTAAAACTCTGTAAAACTTTTTCGGTCTCATGCAATTTAAATAGAAAAATCTTTTTCAAAAAAAAAAATATATATATATATACTCATTCGATTCCAATACTCAGTATCATGTATCCTATTGGCGACCTACATACCTCACCAATTACTCATGACATTATTATGCAAATTAGGCGGTTATAGTTCCAAATTCACCACAATTATTTGCTTTTCACAAAGTAAGTATAGACCTTGCTGTCGTATCACAACCGGCGTTCAAATCATATCTCAAAATATGGAACTTCAAACAAAAAGGTTACTTAGTTTGTCACCAAATAAATAAAATCAGATGAAAAATACAAAACAATGAGACTTATAGATTTGTTTCAAGAATAAGTTTGAGTGAGCATGGTTGAACTTTTGGAAACATACAAAAAGATCTGCCTCTTCAGAAAAATCTAATTCAGATGTGGACATTGTAAACTTCATGGTAATATAATATAATATTTTGGTTTGGTAATCCTATGTACTACGTACTATTCAAATAAACTTCCATCTGGGTGATAGAAAAACCCAACAACTATCCCACAAAATTAGTTGCATCTCACTTCACCAATTTCTCAACCCTTGTGACACAAGAAAACTAAAACCCTACTATACCCTCTGCTCTCAAACATATATATCTCTTTGAAGTCCTACCATCTTTCTATAACTCATCACCTCCCATAAACACTTTTACATGTCCCCAAAAATTTGGACCGAAAAGGGTTTCAAGAGAAGAACTATGAAACTCCTTGTGATGTTTATCGTTCATGCCATCTTTATCCCATGCTTTTCCTTTGATGTACCGGGAAAGGATTTTCCCTTAACCCTAGATTATTACAAATCTACTTGCCCAACCGTATTTGACGTAGTGAAGAAAGAAATGGAATGCATAGTGAAGGAAGATCCAAGGAATGCAGCCATACTTATCCGCTTACACTTCCACGACTGCTTTGTCCAAGTAAGTACAAATTAAATAGTATATACACACCTTGCTTGAGACACAAGGGATCTTTCCCACCTTTCTATCCTCATTCATTCAGCCTCATGACACTTCCTCTTCATGTAAAGCAAACTCATAAAGCATCTACTATTACCAACTCTTTTTTAGATTATTAATGAAATATAGACAGAGTTTAGCTGAATTTAACCAAAAGGGTTTAAATTGTATTTCAGGGATGCGATGGATCAGTGTTACTAGATGAAACAGAGACATTTCAGGGAGAGAAGAAAGCCTCTCCCAACATAAACTCACTGAAAGGATACAAAATCGTAGACAGAATCAAGAACATAATTGAATCTGAATGTCCTGGAGTCGTTTCTTGCGCTGATCTACTTACAATTTCTGCTAGAGATGCTACAATACTGGTACATATTATTAGCCCCTCATGTGGTTTTATCAGAAGAAAAAAAAATCATATTATGAATTATGAAACTGAAACGACATATTCATATTGTTTTTGGTTTAAGGTTGGTGGGCCTTACTGGGACGTTCCTGTGGGAAGAAAAGATTCAAAGGCAGCAAGCTACGAGCTTGCGACATCGAACATTCCAACTCCTGAAGAGGGTCTGATCAGCATCATCTCTAAATTCCATAATCAGGGTCTCTCTGTTGAAGACATGGTCGCTCTTTCTGGTAAGATCAATCCTCTAAACCAAGTTAAACCGGGATTAATTATTGATATCGTTGTAGACCGGATTATTGTAACATAAGACCGAACACTAAACCCTAACATTTGACCAAACCTATATAGGAGCCCACACGATCGGGAAGGCACAGTGTCGGAACTTCCGATCCCGTATCTATGGAGATTTTCATGTGACGTCAGCACTAAATCCGGTGTCGGAGACGTACCTAGCGAGCCTCAGAGAGATATGTCCTGCGAGCAGCGGAGAAGGTGGCAGCAACGTGACGGCGATGGACAATGTGACGCCGAATCTCTTTGACAACTCGATCTACCACACGCTGATGAGAGGAGAAGGGTTGCTGAATTCTGACCAAGAGATGTACACGAGCATGTTCGGGTTACAGACACGGCGGATAGTGAGCAAGTACGCGGAGGATCAGGTGGCTTTCTTTGAGCAATTCTCCAAGTCGATGGTGAAGATGGGGAACATTTTGAATTCTGAGAGTTTCGTTGATGGAGAAGTTCGAAGAAGTTGCAGATTCGTTAATACATGAAGATATTCATTAACAAAACTATTTTCCTATAATTTATTATTTTAAATTGAAAAATCGATTTTCTTTTTCTCCTTTTTAAAAAAATTTTCTTGTGATTTGGAGCTTGAATATGAATTTATGGCGATAATGCCACAAAATGAACCCGGTGGCTTTCTTTGAGGCTTGAGCAATTCTCAGGCATCCTTGCTCATAGTTTGATAACTGTTTTTTCATAATTTTTTTGTTAATGTATCATCACCATATTCATTTTCTAAAAAAATAACATAATTTAGAAATGTGGCATGACATATACGACGTTAATTACGTAATCTCCTCGTCATGACTAATCGCATGACCAATCACAATCGTCTGTCGATCATGCATCAGCAGCGTCCATGAGAAAACCACACAAGTCTCTCTCAAAAAAAAAAAAAAATCAGTATTTTAGTTTTATAATTATATTCGGTTAAATCAATAAACACTAGATATGTCTTATATGGGGTTTCTCACAATTCAAAGAAAGTTTATATTCCAAAATACCACCCCTCACCTCTTTTTTATTTTCTTATTTTCAAAATATGCACTAAGCTACTTAGAAGAGATCGCTATTTCTTGTCAAGTACAATTTTTTTTGTGAAGCAATTTATACAAACCTTTTTTTTAATATTGTGATGGTTCTTTGGTTCTTTGTTTATGGGTTTTGACTAGTTTTGGAGTTGGGCAAGTCCTTAACGAGTGGTGCCTTCCTGCATGGATAAACCGTGTGGACCGAAACCTAAATGATCAAGTGGCCAGCCAGTTTCATACTGAAATAAAACCAGTACTAATGTAACTAATTAACCCCTTTGATCCCAGAGTTGAGAAACTCCTGTGCGGTTATTTTTCTTGTGTTTTGGTCCTTTAAGGTCTAACTCCTCAATGCTGGTTGTTTACGAGAAATGGATATATGTAAAATCTTTTGCACGAAAAAAAGATTGCACTAGAGACACGTAAATACACAAGGCAAAAGAGTCAGAGGTGCATCAACGTACAAAGCTCAGAATCCAAACTTGTCTCTTCTTGTTTTCTCCAAACCGAACCCGACTAAAATCATTAATGGTACACATCATCTTTGGTACGTTTCCTGTACTTCTTCATTGTCTCTTTTTGGTTTCACTTTAACATTTGTAAGCAAACAAAAAAATGGTGCAAAACTCATGCATAAGAGAAAAAAAGAAAAATCATATAACCAAATCAACATATATAACAACCAAAAGAAAGTACTTATAACCAAACCAAGTCCCTTAATGGATACAAATATCTCCGTTATACAGACACACACACAAGCACACATATCCATAGTATAACATGACGTACAATATTGATTAAAACTTGATTACCTTAATGGTGATATTGTTGTTGTTCGATGATGGTAATAGTGTTGTGACTACTCATTCTCTGTCTCTTAGCATTCACAGAAGAAGATGATTCTTCAACGTTACACTTCCCCATCACCGCCTTCAAAGCTTCCTCTATCATCCCTATACAATAATCTTCCATATCCTCCCCGGAGCTCTCTTCTCCGGTGACAAACAACACGTTCTTGACTCGTCCTCCGGCGGTGGTTATCTCGGCCTTGAGCGTTTTGAGACGCATCGATTTCAACGTTTTGATCATGTCCGGCAATAAATCCGACCTGTCTTCGCAACAAAGCGACGCTTTAATTACGAGTCTGCCATCTTCGGTTTCTTCCTCCTCTGTGAAAGCCACCGTTAACTCGTCGCTCTCTGTTGGAACCAAGTTTGTCTCCGAGATCACTGAAGTCTCTCTCTTCAACTCTTTCACGTGTTGAATCACTTCTGCTAGTAACGACGCTTTATCAGTCTGCATACCAAAAGATAAACACATCATAATCTCAAACGTAAAATAATCACAAAACATAAATTTGTTATTATCGAGGAGAAAATGATGTGGTCGACGAAGTGATGATTTGGTCCAGCAATAAGTAATTTTTGTTGCTTTTATTCTTTTTGAGCAGCGCCGTTTGTTTCTCTTTATTACATCAATTAACCAAGAAGCGACATCAACGTTCCATATTCCCACACTTTTTATTTATTCAACTGTCTCTGACTGATTCTCTCCTCGGGAATTTAACAAATACACAGAAGATCCATGATTCAAGAGAAAACCTTTGAATAACTTAGCTCTTTTTATAAAACCCTAAATGTAATAAAAAAACAAAGAGACAAAATGTGACATGAACTTTCATTTCACAGCTTCTATGTTTGTCCATTTCAACTCTACATTGTTTGTGATATTATTTTTATATTAAAGTTTCATTTTAAATTTTAATGGTTTGTCATGAATCATGAATGTAATGTGAAAACTTGAAGTATTGTGACTTACTTTGGTGGTGTTGGGTAATATGCTACGGAGCTTAGCAAGATGATTGTTGATCCTCTCTCTTCGTCTTCTCTCAGCCTCACTATGACTCTTTGAAGCAGCCAAAGCTTTAGCATCCATGATCTCTTGTGCTGTCATCTTCCCTAACTCACCTTGTAACCCGAAAGGACCCGACCCGGCTTGCACTACGGGACCTAAAGCCTCTGCCAAGATCCGAAGCTGTTCTTGATGATGATGCGTTGCTGACGTGCCTCCACCAAAACCCTCGTATCCAAACTGTAATCCCTGATGATGAGCTTGGCTTCTATTGAAGAAACTCCCGTAGAAAGATGCCTGAGGAGTAGGAGGAGTAAATGGATCGAACTGTGGTTGGGTCGAAGTAGGCCATATTGGGGAAACGGAGTCCTGGGAGAAGATAGTGAATCCGGATTCGACGTTGTAACCTGGGGCTCTGAAAGTTTCGGATTGAGAAGGTTCTTGGTGATGATGATGGGAGACAAGTTGGTGAAAGAAGAGGTTATTTGGGTGATTTTGTATGTTGTTCATGGCTCCTGAACTTTCTACTTCTTTCTTTGAGCACATCACTCTCTTCTATGAAGTCATAAAGGTCTCTCTCTCCCTCTATATATACATATGTGTGTGTGTGTGAAAAGAAAGTAAAGGTTGGTAAAGGAAGGTAGGAGTTGAGAGAGTTAAAAAGGGAAAAAGCTTGCTTTCATATGCAGATTTATTTAGGAACACTTATATGCATTTGTGTTATAATAGTGTTCCAATTACATATCGAGTTTGCAACTTGTGTGTTTGTATTGTGGTGGAATTATTAGAAAAGCAAAAAGGTTAATGGGTTTAAGATTCTTTAGATTATTCATAGATTTAATACTTCATTGTCGATATCTTCTAATCTGTACATAAATATTGAGTTACATTAAATGGAATATACAAACATTTTATAGGGTGACATCCGTAAACCCAAAGTCCAAAGCCAAGCATCATTCAAATTCTATTAGCTTTAAACTTTTTTTTATTAGCTTTAAACTTTATCTTGGATATTTTTCTAGTTAACCTAAAAGCTAGATACATTCTTACTTACAAACATTTTTAACTTAACAAATATGGTGGAATTAATTAAGAGTATTGTTTCTTTTTAGACCACTAAACTTGGTTTTTACTTGCTCTATTATTAGAGAGTGGAGCACATAATAGAGGAAATGAATGTATTTACGTACTATTAATTCTTTTTTAATTGCTGAAAACATAATCAGGATTTTATATGTTCCATTTTTGATCTACTGGATTTTTGGATTTTACGGAGGCCACTCATCTACGACATCGTCTGGTATTATGATCATAGAAAATATTATTGTGAACCAGACTATCCCCTGTATGGAAGTTACACAATGGTTGGAACAAAAACACATTTGGCAGTGAATTCTAATTTAGCAGATAAAGTCATATTTTTACATAATCCGATCAATAGTTCATTTTTTTCATTGATCGAAATCGTGATAAAAGTTAACTACCAATCGGTTTACTATCAATATAAACGGCATTATTACAAAATACACAATAAACCAAATTTAAAATTAAACAAACAAGATATTAAGCTTCTGCCAAATAGAAGGTTTGAATACTATGAGTCTATGAGCAGGCAGGGCCGGGCCTAGGCAGGTGAAGCATGTGTTTCAGGGCCGGACTATTATTAGATATTTTAGGGGCCATAAACAACAGAAGATAGTCTTTGGTCTAGCGGTAATGATGCATAATTATCTTAGGGGGCCGGGTTCTAACGCCTTTATTACATTTTCAATGTTTTTCATGATTTTTTTTAAAGTAAAAGAACAAAAAAATTATTTTGCTTCTGGGCCGGTAATTGTGAGGCCCGGCCCTGTGAGCAGTTTAGACTTTAGAGTCTTTCGCTCACAAAAAAGTCGATGTGCGTTTATTCACTATTGAAATAGTCATGAGGAATCTTGTGGTTCATGAGGTACGAGATCCGAGAGACGTCTACAGGTGGAGGGGCCATTTGGTTATACCGTATACGTTAATGTTTTTTTCGTATACGATCATGTTAAAAGGCAAGAATAGAGCATTTGCGCATGTATGTGGAATAGAGTGAGAAAGTTTGAGAGAGGAACTCATGATTTGAGTGAGCGAGGGAGTTGTATTAATACTGATCATCATCTTGTACATTATTGGAAAGATTTTGGCAAGAAAATATGCTATCTCGGCACCTGAATTCGTAAGAATCAGTTTTTCTTTTTAGCTATTTATGATACACACTTTGTTAATCATGAAAAAGAGAATGAGTTTATAATCTCCAGCCGAGACTAAGATTCAAGTTAACTAGACCTCACATACACATAATTATGAAAAATATATTGAATATCATATATTTACAAATACTAGTGTCTACTGTCTACTGCCAATGATAAAATTCATCTTAAGATAAGAACACAAATTTACTTAATTTGTTATGGGTTTTATTATATACTTGGATCTCTAAACCTAGAGGCTAGAGATGCATATAAATATATGTCCTGATACATGGATAAAGCATTTACAACGTCTAGGTTTTTCAACAGTGTGCAACTTGAAAAGTAACTCTGCAAGTCGTCTTTGCTTTCAACTTACGGAAAGCTAAACTAAGGACTAGGAGTGTAGCTAACTAGCTATAAGAGAAAAAAGAAAATCAAAAATATTGTCTTATTTCAGTCCAGATTTTACTTTACATTCCCTTATAGGGTATCGGAGGCTAGATAAATTCTATAACCGAAAATAATACAAAATAAAAATGAATTAAAAAAGCACACATGATACTAAGAATATCTCCAAAAAACACTTTATAACTTCAAAGATGAAGTGTTTTGCTTTTTTTTTTAAAAAGAACTAGGTTAAGATCCGCGTCTTGCGCGGGATGAATGTTATATATAAAAAATATTTTATATAATTTAATACTTTAAGTAATTTATAATATTTTTAAAAATTAAGCTGTCAATATTTTTTCAAATTTTTTTATCAAAAACAAATTGTTCAAAGTACTTTCAAAATTAAGATATTTATGTATTTTCTTATATGACATATAATTTAATTCAAAATGATATATATATATATATATATATAATACTTATTAAATGAGACTTTCAACTTATATGATTTTTTAATTATTTGTATCATATCATAACAAAAATTTTAAACCATAAATCACAAAATTTGAATGTGAAACTTTTAAAGGTTTTAGTAATTTATATTCGTTTTAAAAAATTCAAAATATAACATATAAAGAAAACTTTTAATTTTTATTAAATGGTTACTATGGTTTTTTAATTTAATTTAATAGTTTAAAATTAAATAAATATAATATAAAACACACTTATTTTTATCAAATCTTTATTATTCAAAATCATTAATTGTCATATATACTTTAGCCATATTAGATAATTCCGTAATTTTATTTATGAAAATAATGAAGCACATTAATAATGTATTTATGGTTAGTTTAATAAAAAGTTTATTATATATTTAGATGGACCAACCTATTTCTCTAAGGATTCTAAGAATCATTCTAGTGATGACATGTGGCTACAAAAAAATATTGTAATGCTTCTCAAATAATATATAAGGGATTTCAAAATTTCATCTTTTATTTGCATTTTAGTCATTACAATTATTCATCATATTTTATCGTATATCGTTTTAATCTTTACAAATTTTATATCTCATAATTATTTTAAATTTTTTTATATAACTTTATGCTTTACACATAAAATTAAATAATTTAAAAAAAACAAATTAAAACTAAATTTAGAAAATAATAATATCACGAAAGAAACTTAACAAAAAAAATGTTTTAAAAAAGTACATGGATACATAACTATTACAAAAATTTAAATATTACAACAGATGCTTCTGTGGAAGTGTACTTAGGCGCTAGTTGGATTTCCTCCGGAATGTCCAGATTACCTAGATTATCAAAAAAAAAAATACCCAAAATATTGTCCAAACAGATTAAATGTTTTTTGTCAATAGGGATACAAGATCAGTGGCAGGAGCAATAGTTGAAATGGCGGAAATGAGAATATCCAATTTAAACAATTTTTGGCTCGTAAGCTACAAATTAAAAATAAAGAAAATCATTTTTACTTTGTAATGCAATAGTTAGTCATATATAGAAGCCTTACGGAAACAGTTTTATGGAAAATATAATATTTTGTTTTTAGTTTAATATTTAATTTTGTATTTCACCTAAATTTTATATTTTAGTGTAACTTTTAATAATTAATATTATTGTAATAGTTTTATATATGTAATATGTATAATTTTTTTATGAATTTAAGTTAACTATGATAAATATAAGGACTATAATATAAAATACACATATTTTTGAAATTAAGTTTAAAATTTAATTTTTGAAAATAATATTTTTAAAACTTCAAATATAAAGTTTTGCAAACCTCAAAATATAGTGTATTTTTGGAGATTTTCTTATAAGATGTTGGTGGCCAATTGGTAACACAAAAAGATTGGTTTTCCTGTGCTCTGGGTTCAAATCACCTTTGATACGGAGAGTTATTCGCTAAATCGAAATATTTTAAACATAATTCCGGATCTAGGAAAAATTACGGACTCAAACTCAGATTTTCACTGTTAAATAAAAACAAAAACAAACACAGAGTGAACACAAGACACACAGATTGTCGGACCGACCAAAGACTCAAAAAAGGTAGCCGTATCATCATGACCTTAGAGCATCCACAATGGTGAACCCCATTGTGGAGTCCTTAGGAATAAATTATAATTTTTTTTTTTTTTTTGAATAGTTAAGGATTCTTGTGAAAGGAGAGTGTACAATGGTGAACCCGAATTTGGAATCCTTCGGAATAAAAAAATAATTTTTTTTTTGTTTCGTGAAATGTAATTTTTATATATTAAACTCTTAAATAGAATAACTAACATAAAATAGTAGAAATAAACTTTAATAATAATAATTAAACATATAAATATAACAATTTAAAATAAAAACAATAATTAAACATAAAGATAGAAAAATTCCTAAATAAAAACATTATTAAATATAAAAATTGCACATAAGAGTTTATAAGATGATTGAATATTAAAACACTAATTAAACATAAAGATACATTAATTGAACATTAAGATACAATAATTAAACATAATCAAGGGATTTTAAAAAAATACAATAATTAAACATAAAGATAGAAGGATTTTTAATCCTCGTCACCAAATTTGTTCCAAATATGCTCAACTAAATCATGTTTCAGATGGTCATGTATTCTCCTATCTCGAACATCATTCCGACTGGGAAAAATATTATTGAGAATTGTAGGAATCTCGGTTTCCACCTGTGAACTTCTCATGACGTCACCTTCTTCAAATTCAGATATATCATAATGAATGTATCCATCCCTTTCATCTTCGACTATCATGTTGTGTAGTATGATACATGCTCTCATAATCTTCCCTATCTTTGCTTTGTCCAACGTAAGAGCGGGGTTTCTCACAATCGCAAATCGCGCTTGTAATACTCCAAAAGCCCGCTCCACATCTTTTCGGGTTGCTTCTTGATGTTTAGCAAATAACTCTTGTTTTGGTGACTGAGGGAGTGAGATGGATTGGATAAAGGTTGACCATTTTGGATATATACCGTCTGTGAGGTAGTACGCCAACTTATAAATGTGTCCGTTGACCATGTACTTTACCCGCGGAGCTCGACCTTCTAAAATGTCATCAAAAAGAGGAGATCGATCGAGGACATTAATATCGTTTAAGGTACCTGGAGGTCCAAAAAACGCGTGCCAGATCCAAAGATCTTGGGAAGCTACAGCCTCTAAGACAATTGTCGGTTTTCCTGATCCACGGGCGTATTGTCCTTTCCAAGCGGTCGGGCAATTTTTCCACTCCCAATGCATACAGTCAATGCTCCCGACCATCCCAGGAAACCCTCGTTTCTCTCCAATGTCGAGTAGTCGTTGAAGATCTTCCGGTGTGGGTGCTCGTAGATACTCGTCTCCGAATAACTGTATAATTCCGTCAGTAAAATTATGTAAACACGAAAGTGCTGAGGTCTCAGCTAGTCGGAGATATTCATCAACCGTGTCAGCCCCAGTACCATAAGCAAGGAGTCGAATAGCCGCCGTACATTTTTGTAGCGGAGAATGGCCTAACCTCCCGGTTGCATCTGGTCTTTGTTGAAAGAATACAAAGTTCTCCTGGAGGGCAAGGACGATACGCATGAATAAACCCTTATTCATGCGGAAACGTCGTCTGAATTGTGCCGAGTATGTCGCATTCTCTCTGAAGTAGTCATTAACTAAACGGGTGTGTCCCCCTTCACGGTCTCGTTCAATATAACCCCGTGTGTTTTGCCTATTCGGTTGGGCCTCCACTATGTCATTATATACATCCTCGACGATTTCATCGAGAACCTCGTCCAATCTTTCATCGATTTCATCGGATGATGATGATGAGGACATTTTGGTTTCACTCCTTTAAAAAAAAAATTTAAGTTTAGTTTTTTATATCATTTATTTTGACTTTAATAACTTATTGGTATTATTGCATAAAATCGCATTTTGTAATCATCTTATTTCCCATTTTCAAAAAATCTGATTTCCAAATTTTTTTTATTTGGTTAAAGATGTTATAATTTTAAACTAAAGTGGTATTATTACATAAAATCTCAATTTCTAGTCATCTTATTTCTCATTTTGGTTATAGATGTTAAAATTTTAAACTTATATGGTATTATTTCATAAAATCCAATTTCTAATCATCTTAAATTCCATTAAGACATGTTTTTGCTAACCTTGTGATATGTTCGGTCTTTTGCTAACCTTGTGATATGTTTCTCCGTCACAATGTCACAGAGAACAGAGAAGCCCTACCTTCCTTGAAACATTAATTCAAATCAGTGATAGTCAAGTTCAAGTCAAACCAGTGATACCTTGTGATACTCAAGTCGCTTAATTCAAATTCAAGTTCTATTCTACTCAAATTCAACATAACAAGTAAACTAATATCAGTGAGTTCAATTAAACAAGTTCATGAGCTAAATAAAATATTTCATTACCTAAACACAAGCATTTCATACAAAAAAGAACAAGAGGACACAAAGCATTTCATACATACCTAATCAGAAGTGGTTCTTGTAGTACAAGTTAAACGTAAGGAGAAGAGGAAACATAAGTTTTGAACAACATGAAACAAGTTTTGAGGCTAAAGAAAAACACCTCTCCGAGATAGAAAGTTAAAGACTACATTGCGTTCTACTTATAATACATTAGGTGAGGAAAAGAACCCGTGACTTCCACCCGTGAGTTCAACCCGTGCCAGATCCCCGTGACTTCAACCCGTGACTTCAACCCCTGACACATCAAATAAGACAAAGGTTAGTAAAGTTCAAATGCATTATACTACTGGAATCATAAATAATACCTCTAACCAACATTAATACATCAAAGCATTTCAGACATTAGTTTCATTTTTAGAGTTGTTTCCATCTCAGTTAAAGGCTCCTTCTTCGCGAGTAAACGATCTAGAATCTTAGCTCTAGACACTTTTTCTTTGACTGCTAAAACCCCCTGAAGCTTCCCCAGCTCCTCCTCTCTACCACTTTTCTTCTTCTTGATACCAGCTTTTGCAGCCTTAACCCCGGGAGGTCGACCTTCTGGTTCGCCGACTTCCTCTTCTGCTCTATCAACATCAACCACTTGTTTACGCTTTTCCTTTCCACCCTCCTTCGGCCCGTAGACAGAGCACCACTTTTGGTCATGCCTCAGCTCCCTCCAGCAGTGATCCATGGTGAACTTGGAGTCGGTTGTTTTGAAGAATATTTCCAACGCCGCCTTCATCACATCATCGTCATTTTGGCCGCTTCTCTGCTCCCTCAAAGCCGCATCATAACATCCTGTAAACTTCGATACATCTGCGTTGATCCTCCCCCACCTCTGCTTGCAGGAACCTAGCTCTCTCGGTACGGTCCCAACGAGCTGCGGACTTGCATTGTAGTAATCTACAATCCGCCTCCAGAAAGAACCAGCTTTCTGCTCATTGCTGATGATAGGATCCTTACTGGTGTTAAGCCAAGCACCAATAAGGATCTTATCCTCCATCGGAGACCACTTCTTCCTGAGACCAGACTCACCGCCAGACTCGACAACAGGCTCGACTACAGGAGGGACAACAGCCTCCCTAGGACCTTGGCTACCGAACCATAAAGGTTCGGGTGAATCAAGGTCCACCGGAGTCTGAGTTTGACTAAACAGTAGATTCATATAAGGTGTATTATTTTCCATTTCGAATATCGGTCTGCTACACTCTAATATCAACACAGAGACTTAAGTAGACGAGTTTAAACATTGAGCTAAACTAGTTGCATTTAAGGCCAACAAAACCGAGCAGTTAGTAAGGTAGAAAGCTAACTAAAGGCGTAAAACATTTAAAACAATCAATTCAAAGTAACACCCATTTGCAAAGTACTAAAACATTTAAAACAATCATATCAAAGGCGGTAGGAAGGTAGAAACCAAACAACTAGCATTTATGCGCAAGCACAATCAATACAAGCACAATCAATACTAACTTGCATTCATTACTAAAGCAAATCAATTCTAAAGCATTTCGATACAAATCATTTCATACAGAAGAGAGTAGGAATCATACCTTAATTATAAAGACACTCTTGACCTTTAGTAGTTGATCTGCTTTACTTCTTGGAAGCTCTTCCTGCATAACCATTAAATCACACAGTCAAAAGTTTTTTAAAAATGTCATCAAGAAACAAGGAAATAGCACAAGAGAGATACTTACCACTCAGGTACATAGCAGCCAAACCCATGAATACTATTGCGGCCACCATTACACAAACTGCCAATGCAAACACAATTGTATTCTCTGATTTCTTCTTCACCTCACACACCGTCTTCTGTAGCTTAAGCATCTTCTGGTCACACTCAAAAGCTTGATCCTTGAGCTGTCTGACATGTCTCTGAACCTCACTCAGCTCCTCCGTTAAAGCCACATCCCACCATTTCCATATGTGGCAGCCACCATCATCGACATTGGGGCACGAGAAGTATCTTCGGTATGGATCCTTAGCTGTGTAAGAGCATTTGACAACAGGCTGAGCACCACAGTAGCAAGCCGTAGGGATTCCATCATCAGCCTCTGGTTGGGGTGGGAACTGATCCGGCTCGGCATTGCAGTAGGGACTCTCAGCTTCATCCGCGTACATCTTGGCTTCAGCTTCAAGAAGGGAGCTCATGTCTATAGAGTTTGATGATGAAGAAGGCTGAGAGTAGCTGTAATCTTGGCCCATTTGGTTAACCTGAGACAAATGATGAACGAAGATAGTTAAAAACAACAATAACTTAAACCGATAACAACATATGGTTTCAATAACAAGAACATAGTTACAGCAACAAAATGAAGGAAGCAAACAACATATGGATTTAAAAAAATGACGAACCGATTGAAAGCGAATACATATCAACCTAAAAGGTTATGAAACCGTTGACAAAAAAAAAAAATCCCGTTTGATACGAAATTCATTTTGAAACCGGGGACGGAGAAATAAGATAATATCCGCTTTCGATTGAAACACAAATCTTGTCAAAACCCTTTCTATACACGCCCATACTGGATCTAAACCCCAAATCGATTTAACCCCAAATTTTTGGAAAACCCTAATTTCAATCATAAACCCAAATCGATTCGAACCCGTTCCCGAACCCTTAAAGGAGAGGAAACAAGTTGAAACCTAGGCTAAATCGAACAAACATACAGGTTTAACCTTTGATTTACCTTCGTGAAGACGATCGCTTTCAATCCCCCAAATATCGTCTTTCCTCGAGGTCTCGTTTTTTTTTTTCAATTTCGGTCGAGAATGACCAATTTTTTTAAACCAAAACCAAAAACAAACTGAGCCAATCCCACTCAGCTGTTGCCACGTAGCTAAGGATCAACTCCTTAAACTCCTTCCCGACGGACCAATCCTTAGGAATATTAACATAATTATTATTATTATATTACGACTAACCTATGTACTTGTGCTAAGGATTGCTTGTGAACCCCCGTTACGGACGCTCTTAGTCTCAAACTTGCAATCAAAAAGCCCTTTTGCTTTTCTTCGCACTTTCATTTCATTGCAAAAAGCTAGCATTAATAAAGAAATTTCGGTTACAAAAATTTTAGTCCTGTCGACTTTTAAAACTTGTTCCTTACTGAAAATATTATTTGTTAACATAAACTCTAATATACAGCACCGAGTTTCTCTTGGCAAATTGGCATCTACATGTGAGCACACGCAAAAATACATGCACGTGTGCGTTTTTATTATTTTATAAATATAAATATATTATATAATATATATATATATATATAGTTGTTCAGTTTTATTAATGAGAAAAGTTCTAGAAATTTTTACTACTTTATCTCTACTTTTGTCGACAAAAAAAAAACTTTCTCTCTACTTTTGAACGTAACGCATGCCCAAGACAATCATTGGTAAAAACACGGTTCACATTAACTTCAGATTTTTGTACGGTTTTTATATTGTAATGAATTTGTTTTTTTTTTTGTAACAGAGATATTTAACGCCTGATAGTAATTTTATGCTGGTATGAAGCTTCGAAGTCACTACCACTAGACTAAGTAACACCAACACTACCATTGCACTATAGATGAACTATTATTGTAATGAATTTCCTTTAAAATAAAGAAAGGAAGATTGCAAAAAGCTTGGCACATCTCTTTGAATGTGTCTCCCAATTGTAATGAATTTGTTTTTTTTTGTAACAGAGATATTTAGCGCCTGATAGTAATTTTATGCTGGTATGGAGCTTCGAAGTCACTACCACTAGACTAAGTAACACCAACACTACCATTGCACTATAGACGAACTATTATTGTAATGAATTTCCTTAAAAATAAAGAAAGGAAGATTGCAAAAAGCTTGGCACATCTCTTTGAATGTTTCTTTTCAATTTGGTAGGGTTTAAAGTTTGACCGACTGTGGTTTAAACATTAGCGGGTGAAGTGATTTCAAACATATATTCCTGAGTTGAAACAAAATTTAGATTATAAATATATAAACTATGGTTTAAATTTTAAAAATTAGATATATTATTAAATTTAGAGCTTATAATTTCAAAATAAATATGAGACATATATATATATATATATATAAATAGCTCTCAATTTTTAAAACTACTTTTTAATATTAGTAAATATACTGTTAGTATTTTTTTGACTTAAGCCTATAAATAATGTGAGACATCACTTATATCAGAGACTCTGTTTAAACCATAGTCTAAGGAAAAAAAACTGACAAATAAAGTTGGAAAGTAGGGTCAATTTTGTTCATATAACAAAATCAGTGCTCTTTCTCTTGAGTTTCATCTCCCACGCTAATCCTTTATGGCTTCCCCTACGACTTTTTCATCATTTTGTCTTGGAACGTACTCATCTCTTCCTATGTAATGCAAGCCAAGGCTTACATGGCTTTCTGCACCAATGTAACCAAGCTTTAACATAACTAATTGTATAAATTGTAGAGTCAAAAGGTTTGATTGTATAGTATAGTAGAAACTCAACAAATTTGATAAATTAATAAATATCATAAATTAATAAATTTTTCTGGTCTCACGATGGACTCATTCAAAATATGTCACTAATCAATAAGATAATAACTTTTTAAAAAATCCTATGTAAATATATGGTTCTATTAAAATTACAAATTAATAATTTATATTTATATACATTTACATTAGTATAAAAAATTATTATATTGTTTGTTTTATATTGACAATGAACTATCTTTATATTTTCTTAACACTTAATATCTTTGATGAGATTTAGTAAAATTATATCTGAAACCATATTTAAATTTTATATACACCAAATAATATGAATGTTAAATTTCAAAATTTTTAATTAATGTATATACACTAAAATCAATTATTTTTAGTAATTTATAAAACATATATTTTAAATAAAGAAATCTAGAAAACAATGTTTTTGTAAATTAATAACTCTATTAATTTAGAAATTACGATAGTTTCAACATTATTAATTTATATAGTTTTTACTTTATATTACAAATAAGTGCCGAAACGTTATAATATACAACAATAAATAACACGAGATTTTTGTTTCGTACATTTTTTGTGTAACAGTATATAGACTAAACAAGGGAAAATCGACTAATTCATATATCAATACAATGTCACGGTTCCCATCAGTACATATACTTGATACATGTGCTAAATCATAATCAGCATAATCTATATTCAAATTTCATACAACAACCAACAATTTTAGGTCAATTCATACATTGACCGTGTTTTCGTTAGTCAAATGGTAACATATGCTTATGTGGATTTACGGCGCTTACGCGGCTTTTACATTTTAAATAACTAAGTAACAAAATACAAAATTTATAATAAGTAGTCGGGGGCATCGAACCTGCGTTAGGACCATATTGAGCCACACACTCACCCACTGTGACAAACGAAATTAAGGGTAAAGTCATCTATTTTGTATTATTAACGTCTAATATGTTCTATTCATATATTTTTAATTATCTAGAATTAGTTCCACAAAATATATAAATTCTAAGTAATTGTTTTTAATTAACTTAATTATTGTTATTTTTTTATAAAAATAAAATTTTTGAAATAAAAATTTAAAATCAAAAGGCATTTTCAAATAAAAAAGAAAATAAGAAAACAACATTTTTCTAAAAAAATAAAAACAAATTTTGAAACATTATCATAGAAAAGTTTGAATTTAAAAAAATATAATTTGAAACTATGAAAAAAATTATTTTTATTTTTATTATTATTTAAATAATTTTAAATGATTATTTAATATTTAAATAAATATAGTTATATAAAAATAATTATTTAAATTGATAATAAATAATAAAAAAAATATTTTTAAATAGTTTTGAATTATATGTTTTTAAATTCAAACTTTTTATTTTACAATAATTTTTTGAAATAATTTTTCATATTTTATTTTTAAAGTTCAAAAGTACTTTTTGATTTTTGATTTTTTTTTAAAACACAATAACAATAATTAACATAATTAAACACAGTTACTTAGAATTTGTATGTTTTGTGGAACTAATTCTAGATAAATAGAAATATATGAATAGAAGATATTAGATATAAATAAGTCAGAATTGATAACCCAATTAATAATCTTTTTTGGCGCAGTGGTTGTGTGTATGGGACAATATGGTCCGAACCTAGGTCCGTCATCCCCGACTACAGATTAATTTTTTTATCAATTATTTAAAATGTAAAAGCTACGTAAGCACTGTTAAATCCACATAAGCATTCATTACTATTTGACTAACGGAGACTTGGTCAATGTATTAATTCACCTACAATTGTTGGTTGATGTATGAAATTTGAATATAAATTGTGTTGATGTATGATTTAGCACATGTGTCGAGTATATGTACTGATCGGGACCGCAGTCCTGTGTTGATGTATGAATTGGTCGATTTCCCGACTAAACGAGCAATTGGTTAATTTTGAAGTTGTTACACTAAGCACTTATTTCTATCAGCAAGTAAAAAAATATGAACCAACCAGAAGAACCATATAAAATATTACAACTAAAATCATGTATGTTTGATAAATTGGCAGTTAACAAGTTTATTATGATTTTATGTTGCATAAATTTAAATATTTTTTAGATTTATATATAAATTAAAATTAAATTAGGGGATCGTTGGCTAGTTTGTGGAATGAATTTTTCAGATACTTAGTTTATCTATTGAAACAAATTATCTCAACCAGACTATAAATATTTTCTTGTATTCCAAAAATACAGATGAAAATCAAAGGGGATTTTACAAAGTTGTTGAATATTTTTTTTTGTCACGAACAAAGTTGTTGAATAAAAATGAAGAAACACAAGTTGTGAGTGAGAAGAATGGCAAATCCTTCTTTAGAAACCAAAGAAGGATCGTCGAAGGTAGATATATTTCATGAAAACAACTCTTTTAAACTTTATCTGATCATATTCACCATTTTATGGATAGTGAAGTATCACCTTTTCTATATCTATGGTTAATAAATGACTAATCAAAAAGTTTAGAACGGATAAATTGATCTACATGTCGAACGATCTCTGGTTTCCAGTCCACCGCCCGAGCCCAGCATAATTCCAAAAATACAAATCTATCCCACTCTCACAGTAGATCAATTTATCAATTGACATACAAAAACAAGGAACCATCAACTCCTTTATAACATTATTGAAGATTCAGATGCAGAAATCATTAGGAAAATACATATTAGTACGTTATCTCTAAATAATTCCATATTTAGGCACTTTACAAACTCAGGAACACATCTAAATCAGGATACCAAGTCGCACGAAATCCTTTACAAGAATTTGTTTAGAAACTCAAGTGTCCACTAAAAATGAAACATTTTTTTTGGCATTTTTTTTCCAGGATGTATGTCAATAGCTTATAACCTTAAGGCACAAGGATACATTGTGATGGAATTTTAATGACCGCCGTCAAAACAAACATGATACTTCTGAATATACCCTCTAATCCATATATTTTCCCAAAATAATCAATATACACAAATATGGATTACTTATTTTCTCGGTTACCTTTTTTTAAATGCAGATTTTGAGGCTCGAATTTGGAAAATGAAATGCATGATTATTTTTAGGCAAATAGAAGTAGCTTTCCAAACAGACAGTATGTAACTGGTGAAGACAGTGTCGAGGGTCGACATCAATGGATTGGCTAGTTTTCTTAGTCTACATTGAGGAGTTCTAAAGATGTATAAAATATTTAAATGTTTTCACAATCTCACATAACCCTCGAACGACAAACACCATTACCGACAAATTATAAAAAGATGCAAGGAGTCAAGCGTCACATATTGTCCATTTAGACCGAATTTTCAATTTGGACGACAATTTAGTTTTTCTTTACTCTCTTCGTATTGTTGTCAAAAACAAAAGTAAGCTCTTTGAGAATATAGAGAAAAGGAACTCCTCACAATGAGCACAAAATTCTATCTTTCCATTCAAAGGATGAAAGATAAAAGTGCACCAATTGAAAAGTAAAACTCATTATAAATTCCACCATTATAATTTTGAGATCGTTTATTTATATTAAAAATGGCTTGAGTACAAATTAAAGTCTAAAGATATATCCAAACCATTTGCTATGGTGAAAGCTAAAATCAGGGATTTGAATAAATATTAGATAACTTTTATAATCGACTTACATGATGATGTTTGCATTTTCGTGGAGAGCTAGTATTCTTTTGTCTTGAGAATTATGCTAGGATCAAACATGTTTATTAAGGAAAATCTTGTTGGATCCTTCACTATGGTTGTCATTAATGATCATTTGAGTACTTGAGTTTGCTATTGGTCATTTTGAGAGAAGTTTTAGTTGAATTTTGTTCTTTAATTGGTTTTATTGAAGCTAAGATGATTAGTAAATTAAAAACTGAAATAGCGAGGTTGACTGGCAAAGTGCAGACAAAAACGCAGTCTTCGTAAGAAGTCTGGTTGACAAAAGTAAAAAAGAGGCCAAATCATAAGACCTAACTTTACTTTCATTTCTGCCTCTTACTTTCACCATTTCATTGACGCAGGCTCCTTTCTTTTTACCATTTTGATATAAACATTTTGGTGAATTTTGTTTGTTTTACTCAATATATTGGAAAGTATCAAAAATCAAACAATACGTTTTTTTTCTTAATCTACTAGGTATTGGCGTATTACACTCGTATGTTTTACCCCTACGTTTTTAAGTTTTGTAGATATATTGTTTATACTATAAGAAACTATAATTTAATACAAATTATACAATATTTATATATTTTATATAATATTATAATAATCTTTAGATTTTATATAATATTATAATATCTATTGTAATCAACCACAACCGTTTATTTATTTTTTTTTTTTTTTCATCTTTCTCTATCTTATCTTTTTTCCCTAAATTTCATTTGATATGTATATTTTTATCAATATAATCCAGTCATAATAATTAGGTTATAAAATATTTTTTACATATGCCATGTTTTGAAAAAAAAATTAAACTAGATAAATTTCTCAGTAAATATATAATTTTTTCTTAATAAAAAATGTCTATTTCTATTCTATATCATCCTGTAGAAAAACATTTAAAGACTATTTATCGAGTAATATAAATTCTCTATATTTTAAACTTGAAAAGATGGTTTATGAATATTTTTAATTTTCTCTTAGTCCAAACAATACTTTTTCATATGATTTATTGAAAAAATAATATTTAAGTATATGTTTTCCATTCACCATGTATAACTACATCAACATTTGAACCTATTATCAGTAGTTTCAATGTTACTCACAACCAAACATACATGCATGAATTAGCGTTGACAGAATAATGTGTGTTATTATCGTGTCAATTATATCATGTATGACTGTCTTTTTATTTTATTAGCTATCCAACACGTTGTTGTTATAAATTTATCTGTGTCATATACATCTCATATAGGTACTCTATGAGAATTTGATAGAATATTATGCTTGTCAATGATTTCTGTTTTTAGGTTGTTTTGCATTATTGTTCATGTATCACTATTTGATTTTGTAAAAAAATATATACCTCTTAAAAATAGATAAATAGATTCGAATTAAGAATTATAAACATATAATATCCCATTTTTATATAAGACGACAAGTTCATACCATAATATCATATTTTTTAAGAAATGTAAATGTTGTTATATATAACACTATATTATGTTATATAATATTATAATTTTATGAAATTTCGAAATTCTGCAAAAATCAAAGTGAATTGAATTGATTTAAACTTTCATAATTAAAAGGAATAAATTTTAGAATCAAAATATAATATATTAAAAAAAATATTTTTGAGGAAAATAAAAAATATTAAAACACATCTTTATTTTAGTGGAAACATAGAAGAATACATTGAAGGTATATACATCTCCAAAATCATAATTACAACTCTATTTTTCTTAGTAAAGGAGGTAATAATCTAATATTGATATTTGAAAAATAAGAGTATTAGTGGAGAACAATAAAACAAAGTGCTGACAAAAAAAAAACAAAAGAAACAAAGTTAAGTGCAATACACTTATGTGGTTTGAGTCATAGATCAAACATTATGAGTTTTGTCTGTCTGGTTCGATAAAAGTATGTTTCATAATGCGTAATTACCCTATTCTAAATTATCTTTTGGAGAGTGTCAAATATATTCCATATTCCCTAAAACAAATGTGTCCCCGAGGTAAGACAATGGTTTTTTTTTGCTCCATATATAAATAAACACTTCAGACTATCTTATGAAATGAATTAGGTCTGCGAAACAGTATGTACATTTGTGATCTAGAACCCAAACTCGTGATAAGTTCGATATTGAGGTTTTCTGGAAGCTACTTGATACATTGTATCTTTCTATAACAAAAAGGCACATCAAGAACCGTTCAGTCTCTTTGATTTGGTACCACACGAATATTAATTGTTAACATGCATGCTTATCATTAATTTGCATATATATGTGTCTGCGTAATTACATATATGCACAAAGTGTGTGTCTGTGTGAAAGACAGATCGTACATCTCATATATACGAGACTTCGATGTTGCTTCAATCTGACGTCTCATAGGTCATAACATGCATTTGCATCATTACTCCGGTCCACACCACCTTTCTTTAGGAGTTAAATTGTGACCTCATTTTTTAGATTAGTTATTTGATTTCCAATAAATTGATAGATTAATTGAAAGAAACCTTGCTGATGGATTTACGCTTCCGTAAAATATTCACAGTCTCACAATTCACGAGCCTCGTCAAAAGAGCATTGTTGTTTTTTTAATTGTTGCCCTGATATATGTCGAAAGCCCATTTATTTTTGGTCATTGTTCCTAGTTAAGTTATTAGTAAAAGCCTGATTATAAGAAGACGGCCGAATTTTCAGTACAGAAACAAAATAAAGTGGCCCTACAGTTTGTTTTACTTTATTTTTCGTTTTTCAAAATTCACTATTGGAAATAATTTGTATTCAAACGACAAACTTATTGTTATTGAAATATTATATTTTAAAATATTTTAAATTTTATATTATTGAATTTGTTATTTTATAATGTAAATCCAGTGTTCGTATCAATCTTTTGATGTTCTTGAATTATGTCATAAGCTCCTGAAGATAACAACTTATAATCAATAAGACACCGTACAACTCCTTTTATTTTTATAACATTATACACAAAATGTGGTTTTAGTCTTAGAAGTCAAACTGCTAAAACTAAAAGTTATTAAGATATCTAAGTAAGCATGTACCAAACACAATTGTCCTGGAATACTTGTCTTTCTCTTAGGAAGATACTAGATTTTGACCCGCGCTTGAAAAGCGCGGGGTTGTTGGATTATATTATAATAAAAAATTTATTATATCGAAAAATATAATTTTTAACAGCTATATAATCTACAAATTAGTTTATTTGAGATTTTATATGTACACTTTTACGTAAGTTTTTTTCGACATGAGAATTATATCCGGATAAAAAAACAAACTAAACCGATCCAAAATTATAGGTTAGTTCATGTCCAGAGAAGATAACCTATTATGTTTTTTTTGACCCGCAGGTCTTTGTTTGAGTCCGGGTCCTACCCTAAACCCGATCATAAATATGTGTTTATTAGGTATATTTGGATATTTCGAATATGTTTCCGGTATTATGGATATTGTTTTTAAGTTTTTGGTTTACGATTAGAGTTTTGATTTCAGGTAAATTTTTCAAATTAAAAAGAAAATTGGGTATTTGGATAAAATTTTGGGTATTTTTTAGTTCATCGTGTCACATTTTGAATAACATTTTAAATTTTTAGGTATTTGAATTTTTTTGGTATTTGTTTGGAGTTTCGAATACTTTTCGTGTTTCGGATATTTTTCAAATTTTTTATATATTTTGAATTCTTTTAGGATCTTAAATACCCTAACAGATGTGGACCCATTACGTCCATATTAGGTCCAACAACCTTTTGATATAGATTTTTAACGTTATTGTACAAAAACATGGTTGATGAAATATTTTTCTGAGTAAAAGTATCATAAGAAATAATATTAAGATCTGTTAAAATATTTAAAATATTGTATGTTTAGAATGATTAATGTATTATCAGAAAAATAATAAATAGTTATACATAACTCCAACAACTTTTTTATATTAGATTTTTTAAAACTCTTTCCTTTTTAATAGTATTGATTCGTTTTAAGTGAAAAGTATATAAAAGTATAATATCTAAACAAATAATTTTCAAAATCTTGAATAATCAATACTGATATCGTGAAATCGGGTTAGCTTTAATAGAACCAATGAATTTCTTCATTTTTGTGAAGGTAACATGAATATTCAGAAAAATCATTTTTAAATATGAAAATATTATCAAACTATAGACGGTTGAAAGTTTAGTATATGATATGAGATTTTAGTGGAAAAGTTTATATATGATATGATTACTTTATTACAAACGAAAGAGGAAGTTATAATGTACACATATATATCTTGTAATTTATCTTGTAATTTATCTTGCTTTAAATCATATATTATATGATAAAAGTGATAATATAAAACATTTATTTCAATGCTTTTACGATTAAAAATCAAAATGATAAATATAATAATAGTAATGATTAGGATTTACACTACAAGAAAACAGCGACATACTGAGGGAAAAAATCGTCGGTATGTCGTCGGAATAACGCTATTCCGACGACATACCGACGAAAAAAGTCCTCGGAAATAACTCCTCGGAATTTTATTTTTCCTCGGAAATTCCTCAGAAATTTCCGACGGAATTCCGAGGAAATAAATTTCCGAGGAAATTCCGAGGACCACAAGTTCGTCGGAATTTCCTCGGAATCTTCCGAGGAAGATGTCGTCGGAATATCCCGAGGGATACACTTCCTCGGAATATTTCCAAAATTAAAAAAAAAATATAAATTTATTTTTTTAAATTGAAATTCGAAAATACAAAATTAAAATTAAAATAGAAAACATATTTAAAATACAAAAAAAATAAAATAGTTTTTATAAATAAAAAAATGTTTTATAAATACAAAATTAGTTATAATAAATATAAATATTTTTATAAATATGAAATCATCTTTTTATAAATACAAAATAGTTTTTATAAATACAAAAAAAAATAAAATAGTTTTTATAAATAAAAAAATGTTTTATAAATACAAAATTAGTTATAATAAATATAAATATTTTTATAAATATGAAATGATCTTTTTATAAATACAAAATAGTTTTTATAAATACAAAAAATAATAAAATAGTGTTTATAAATAAAAAAAATGTTTTATAAATACAAAATTAGTTTTAATAAATATAAAATAGTATAAAAATTAAGAAAATAGTTTAAATAAATCGCAAAAACAGTTAATAATTACAAAAAATAGTTTTAAAAATATTTAAAATGTTAAATAATTACAAAAAATAGTTTTCATAATATTAAAAATGTTTAATAAATATAGAAATTTATATTTTATATATAAAATACATAAAACGTTTTATAACCACAAAAAATGATTTTAAATATTATATATATGATTTTTAATCTTAAAAAAAGTTTTATAGATTTTAAAAATGTTTAATAAATATATAAATGAATTTAAAATGCAAAAAATAGATTTTATATACAAAAAACGTTTTCAATATATATATATAATTACAAATTCGATTTTTATAACCACAAAATTAATAAAAACTAAAAAAAAAAATTCAAATCAAGTGAAATACATAATCAAACTCGATTTTACACAAATCTACCATTCACCCTAACAAAATCTATAAATCTCATTCCAAAATCATCAAATCTACTTAAAAACCATACAAATCTAACCTAAAAGAGTGGGATAGGGTTCATACATGAGGATTAGGGTGGAAATCGCGAGGGAGAAGAGAGAAAGCGCCGTAAATCGCAAGGGAGAAGAGAGGAGTTGACGAAATCGCAGGGGAAAGAGAGAGTGCGGCGGAGAGAAATGGGGAAGAAGGTCGGGCTCGACCTAATAAAATGAGGGGTCCGACGGAAATTATCCGTCGGAATTTCCTCGGAAATATTTACTATATCCGTCGGAATTTCCTCGGAAATCATTAATTCAATTTTCGCGAAATATTTGGCGGCTTGGTTTACCCGGTTAAATGAAAATATTCCGAGGAACCAGGTTTCCTCGGAATTTCCTCGGAATTTACCGAGGAAATTCTGAGGAACCAGGGTTTGGGGTTTCAAAACATCGATTATTTTCGCCGTATTTCATTTCTTATACAATTATAATGCATACCATTGAGGATTCTTTGTATAGATGATCATAAACCATGAAATAACAAAATTTCAAAAATAATTGTAAGTATTCCCTTTACCGTTTGTTAAAGTGTATAAGTGTTTCTCTTATGTTGTGTGGTTTTCGTTCATGCAATCGTAAAAGTGTTTGTTATTGGGTAAAACACCAAAGTTTGACTTCATAATCTGGTTAAGACACTTAATGAAGGTTATATACGTCCGTCAGAATACCGCTGTTTTCTTGTAGTGTTAGGAGTGAAATTTAAATAAATAAAAAAATTGACTAAATTATTGTTAGAGAAATATATGGTAACATATTGTTAGTATAAATTTAAGGTAAGACCAAAAATAATGAGTTAAATAAAAGGGTCTAAACAACTTTTATATGTATATTTTTTTAGACTCCTTTCCTTTTAATATTATTGATGCTTGATAAATAAACACCAAGCATCTCCCATAGTTTGAATTTGAAGTAATAGTAGAATCAAACATTAGAGATAATAAAATGCACAAGACAAAGACGAACCAACACGTCTGCCACAGTTTTTTCTTCTAGACGACTAGGAAAAAAGAGAGGGTATTCTGAGAATTGAACTCGGGACGTCTCACACCCTAAGCGAGGATCATACAACTAGACCAAATGCATTTTCTGCATTTTTTATTTCAATCAGCTAGAAAATGATGCAGTCTTTTCACCATTTTCTGGACAATATCAAGTCTTTGGTAAATTGATAGGTATCATCTATCATTATGTTGACGTGGCAAGTGCTCAGGATGACGTGGAAGGGTTAGAGCAAAGTAAAGACTCGGGATGGTTGAGACGCTTTGTCGTTAGTAATATGCATCAGCAAGAAGACTATAAGTAGAGTCGCTTGATTGAAGAATAGGTTATGTTTGATGTTGTAATTGGTTAGACATATGAGTTTAGATCCGATCTTGATGAGATCGGTGATTCAAGATTCACTCGCCATGAGAATGTAGCAAACCTCAAGCTATCCTTGTAATCGGTGTTAGTCTGTGTGTAATCCTCTTAAAGATTAGTAAAGAGAGTGTTGAGTGATGAGAAGTTATCTTCATACTTAACATAAATTGAACTTGAACACAGTGATGTAGTGCGCGATGCCTTTGGCACTTCCTTGTAGACGTTGTTTATGACAGATTGACAGTGCAACAGCTTCATCTTCTCGAACTCTAGTCCCGGTTCCTCCATTACTTCTCTAGCAACACCGAGTTTACCGACCACAACAGCGATTTTCGGCATCGCACTTTCTGTCTCCATTTCAGTGTGAATAAAAATATAAAATAACCATCCTCTCTCGTCGGCGATTTGTTTATTCATCGTTGACTATACGATGTCAGACGGTCCAGTGGCATGAGTCCCAGCCATAACACTTCTTTTATTATTTTCGACAAATGTTTTTGTTTGTTATAAAAATTAATATTCTTAACATTCATACCCCAAAAATAAACGTATTAATTATTAACAATATTGTTATTAAAATTTGTGAAGGAAGAGGAATAGGCTCCTCTCTATATTTTTACGGGAAGTTACTAGCACCACAAATTTAATTGCGCAATACTTTACTGCGTTGACCACCACTTGTCAGCATGAGATTGCATCAATAAGTTAGTAAGACACCATATATAGCTAACAAACCATAAATCACTCGTCTAAATATTTCACTTTGATCACTACGCTCTCTGTCATTCCTTCATCGATACAATGACGGATACGACAGACGATATTGCAGAGGAAATCTCATTCCAAAGCTTCGAAGATGACTGCAAGTTGCTCGGAAGTCTCTTCAATGATGTGTTGCAGAGGGAAGTCGGAAGCTCATTCATGGAGAAAATTGAACGCATTCGAATCCTGGCTCAGGTTTGTTTTATATTAGTATATAATTGTGTTAAATATATTATTAAAAATTAAGTCATTAATCTAAAAAGTGTACAATGGTTTTGGAATAAAGAGGAATGATACTAGTGTTTGTGGTTAAAAACGTTTCAGAGTGCGTTGAATTTGCGTTTGGCTGGTATTGAAGATACTGCAAACCTATTAGAGAAGCAACTGACTTGTGAAATATCCAAGATGCCACTAGAGGAAGCTTTGACATTGGCTCGTGCGTTCACTCACTCTCTTAACCTTATGGGCATTGCAGACACTCATCACAGGTCATGGTTTTAGAAAAAAACATTTACAACAAAAGTATTTACAAATAATGAACAAGCATAATAAATTCTTAATTTTTTTTTGGTATATAAACCTTTTTTTTTGTTTTTCCAGAATGCATAAACTCATAGACGTTACACAACTTTCAAGATCGTGTGATGATATATTCACTCAGCTATTGCAAAGTGGAATTTCCTCGGAAGAGCTTTACAAAACGGTTTGCAAGCAGGTTGACTTTATATTATATCACTTTTAACTGTTCCAATATGTTTGTAACACGTATATCATACTCCCTCCGTTCCATTAAGATAGATTTTTTAGAAAAAAAATTTGTTTCACAAACATGTATTTTTTGTGTTTTCTATGAAAAAGTTGTAAACTTTAAAAAAATTAATTGAATTTATTGAATTACTATTGGTTAAAAATTATTGAAAATTATAAATTACAGAAAATGATACTTTTATTATGGTAGTTTAATGTGTTTATTTAATAAGTGTAAAAATACTAAAAAGTCTATCTTGGAAGGGAGGGAGTATGTCACAGAGCTGCGTGTCAAATTTCCACATTTTGATATTAAATTGCAAATTTTATTTATCGACTTTAGGAGGTCGAGATTGTTCTTACTGCTCATCCTACTCAAATTAACCGGAGAACCTTACAGTACAAGCATGTCAGAATTGCTGTAAGTTTGGAATGATGTTGGTATATATATACTTTCTTGCTGTATTCTTTAGTCAGAAAAAAAAGCGTTAAGACCGTTTACTTTCTTGCAGAATCTTTTAGAATATAACAGCAGATCAGATATCGGCCATGAAGATCGAGAAACACTAATTGAAGACTTGGTACTCTTCTTTTATAATTCGTTTTGTTAGAGCATTAAAATCTAATAAACTAATTATCATATTTTAAAGGTTAGGGAGATAACTTCAGTATGGCAGACTGATGAGCTTAGACGTCAAAAACCTACTCCAGTTGATGAAGCTAGAACTGGTATTATGTTAAATCGAATTTGTATAAAAATTTAGTTGACATTCCCTTCATTTTCCTTCCCTTCTAATTCACCAGGTTTGAACATTGTTGAGCAATCCCTTTGGAAAGCTGTACCACATTACCTGCGTCGTGTCAGCAATTCCTTGAAAAAGGTATGATTCTAATTAAATTTTCTAGTGTATATCTGGAAAAATAAGTTTCTAGCAAAGAATTTATTAAGCAATAAATATAACATTCCAAAAATAAAATCTGGATAAACTCAAGTTACCTAACCTTGAGAGTATTGTGATTTAGTTTACGGGGAAGCCACTTCCATTAACATGCACGCCTATAAAATTTGGTTCTTGGATGGGAGGTGATAGAGATGGAAACCCAAATGTGACGGCGAAGGTTACTCTTTTATGTATATTATTCTAGGGCACAACTACTTTCCATTTTCCCATATAAAATTCCTGCCAATTACTTTTCCATGGAGAACATCGAACTTATCTTACTTTAACCTTGTGATTTCCTTGATATCTCACACTTAAATGTTGTGATACTAATTTTCCAGGTCACCAAGGAAGTATCTCTCTTGTCCAGGTGGATGGCTATCGATCTGTACATAAGAGAGGTTGATAGCTTAAGATTTGAATTGTCTACAGATCGATGCAGTGACAGATTTTCAAGATTAGCAGAGGACATTCTTGAAAAAGGTATGCTTCTATCAGTTTCTGTTGAATTTGTATATTTTTTTCCATTCATAATATTTTTTTACTATAAAACCTTACAAATTGATGTTTTCTCCCCTCAGAGAGTTCTGAAAAAAATTCTGACAGAGGACAATCAAGTTTCTTAAACCAGCAAAATTCATCCTTGTCAACACAGCTTCCAGATAAAGCTCAACATCCTTCTTGCATTGGTAAAAAAATACTTTTACATTTTGTGCTGGTAAACACGACCAACATCCACACCTTTTTCCTGATGCATTCATGTTCTTATAACTCATTTCATTACAGAAGATGGCGATTCACAACATCCCAAATTTGAAATTAATACGACGACAGATTTTGTGCCTCCTAATCTCCAGGTAAGGCAAAGCCTTTTGATATTTACATGAAACATAGTTTTGTTGAGTTCTTGCCAAGTCTTTTGATATTTTTTCCTTATTTTTCTTACACAGAAGCAAAATGAAGAAGACTCTCCAAAGATAGATTCGAAGTCAAATGCTGATGATACTCATACGGGAGGTCTTACTTCGCGAGGTTCTTTCTCATCTACCTCTCAACTTCTCTTCCAGAGGAAACTATTTGCGGAATCTAAAATTGGGAGGGCCAGTTTTCAAAAGCTACTAGAACCACCTCCACTTAAACGTGCTGGAATGGCTCCTTACCGCATTGTACTTGGAGATGTTAAGGATAAGGTACAAGACCTTAATATTTTCATCCAAAATTAACTTTTACGTGTTGGTTGCATCTTAACCTATTATAACTCGTTTTTTTTTCTAATTCTTAGTAAGCATAAAGTTTGAGCCATATAAGTGCTCTAACTAATTCTCAAACTGAATACTCTATGATCACAGCTTGTGAAGACTCGAAAACTCCTTGAACTTCTACTTGAGGGTCTTCCTTGTGCGTATGACCCTAGGGTATCGTATGAAACGTCAGAGCAACTTCTAGAACCATTGCTCCTCTGCTACGAATCACTGGTAAAACTCCATGTTAAAATAACGTTCCATCAAAATGATCTTTAACATCATTCTTTTACTTAGCAATCATCCGGCGCTGGTGTACTAGCTGATGGAAAACTTGCTGATCTAATCCGTAGAGTTTCTACATTTGGCATGGTTTTGGTGAAACTTGATTTACGTCAGGTGAGATTTTCTTCTATTTTTGGATCGCTCTTGTTTTAGTGGTTTTACTCGTATAATAATGTATATATGAATCATTTACCAGGAATCTGCAAGGCATGCTGAAGCTTTGGATGCAATTACAACATACTTGGATCTTGGTACTTATAGTGAATGGGATGAAGAGAAAAAACTAGATTTCTTGACAAAAGAACTTAAAGGGAAACGACCCCTTGTTCCTCCCACTATTGAGGTCAGAATGACAATAACCTTTTGCATATCAAAACCCGTCTTTCAGCATGTGTTACTGGTGCATTCGAACAAGAGCGATCCAAAGAATACAACTTACTAATAATGTATCAATTTTTTTTAATATCAGCTGTGGTCTATATTATGTGTAGGTTGTTCCTGAAGTTAAAGAAGTATTGGACACATTCCGAGTTGCTGCTGAGTTTGGAAGTGAATCACTTGGAGCTTATGTTATTTCCATGGCTTCAAATGTATGATCGCTTTGGTTTCTCTAGAATCAAATGTAGCAATAAGTTATGTGATACGTATACATTGAAATTGATTAATTTGTTGCTAAATTTCCAGGCAAGTGACGTCCTTGCTGTGGAGCTTCTGCAGAAAGATACTCGACTTGCGGTCACTAGTGAACATGGAAAACCATGTCCTGGTGGAACGTGAGTTTAAATTCATACTCATTATTTTCATACTAATTATAGAAACATTTTAATGTAAACATTTTATTTCGAATTGTATGATGCCATACTCTCTTATTCGTTAGGCTACGAGTGGTTCCTCTTTTTGAAACGGTGAAGGATTTACGAGCTGCTGGTTCTGTGATAAGGAAACTGCTTTCAATAGATTGGTACAGAGAACACATCCAAAAGAATCATCATGGTCACCAAGAGGTAAGTTACAACTGTAAATTAAACAATTTCTTAGAAGAATAACCCCTCTAGAAACTTGTAACAATTAATATTACGTGCAGGTGATGGTTGGATACTCTGATTCAGGAAAGGATGCTGGACGCTTTACTGCAGCATGGGAACTTTACAAAGCTCAAGAAGATGTTGTTGCTGCTTGCAATGAGTTTGGGATCAAAATCACTTTGTTCCATGGACGAGGAGGAAGTATTGGTCGTGGTGGTGGCCCGACCTATCTCGCCATACAATCCCAACCACCAGGCTCTGTAATGGTCAGTTTTCATCTCTCTTGAGTTTTCTTTTCATGGTGACACAAGAATATGGTCTTTTACTGGTTCACTGAGATTTAAGTCACTTTGGAAACCAACACATAACCACCACAATAATTTATGTCAAATATTAATTACTTGGTTTGGCCAGGGCTCTTTGCGTTCTACCGAGCAAGGTGAGATGGTTCAAGCCAAGTTTGGTATACCACAAACAGCTGTTAGACAACTAGAAATATACACAACCGCGGTTCTACTCGCTACATTAAAGCCTCCTCAACCGCCTCGAGAGAAAAAATGGAGAAATCTAATGGAAGAAATCTCAACAATCAGTTCCCAAAACTACAAAGGCACAGTCTACGAAAACCCAGAGTTTATCTCATATTTCCATGAGGCAACACCACAAGCCGAGCTCGGTTACCTCAACATAGGAAGCCGACCAGCTCGAAGAAAGAGCTCTACTGGCATAGGACATCTCAGAGCTATCCCTTGGGTCTTTGCTTGGACACAAACAAGGTTTGTTCTACCAGCTTGGCTCGGTGTAGGAGCTGGTCTAAAGGGTGTCTCTGAGAAGGGTTACGCAGACGATATTCAGGAGATGTATAAAGAGTGGCCGTTTTTTCAGTCAACTATTGACCTTATAGAGATGGTGTTAGCTAAAGCAGACATCCCCATTACAAAACTCTATGACGAACAACTTGTCTCTGAGAACAGAAGAGGACTTGGTGATATGCTGAGGAAAGAATTGATGACTACTGAAAAGTATGTGCTTGTGATAACTGGCCGCGAGAAACTCTTGGAGAGCAACAAGAGCTTGAAGAAACTCATAGAGAGTAGACTTCCGTATCTTAACGCTATGAACATGTTGCAAGTTGAAGTACTTAAGAGGCTAAGACGCGATGAAGATAACAATAAGCTTAGGGATGCTTTGCTAATCACAATCAATGGTATCGCTGCAGGAATGAGAAACACTGGTTAAGAAAGTAGCACAACACACTAAACGGAGATTTACAATAATCTATTATTTGGTTTCTTTTGGTCTGTTCTTTTGTTTCTTGTTGAACAACAAGGTAATCGTACAGAAGAGAGCGTCGGGGATTTTAATTTATCATTGGACTAATTCCACAGTTTATATAGTTGTAATGTTTTGGGCTCAATGGACTTTGCGGTGGAATTATTGAAATAATAGGTAAAGACAGAGCAAAATATTGCAATGTCTCTATATCCACATATTCCTTTTCCTTTATACAACCTGTGATTAAACCCCATCCTGAAATCTTATAACCGATTTCGTTGATGAACGATCAAAATGTGCATGCATGCATCATTTAGGAGAAATAAGTATCCATGATGGATTAGTACATAAATAAAATATGTTGTCATATTTCACGCATACAATGCAACAGAACTGAAATAACAACGTTAAATTTGTTTATAAACTGAAAAAATTGTTTTAAACATTTTTTTTTACGTCGAAAGACCATTCTATTACTCAAAGGTTTTAAACATGTTTAAAATGGTAACATAACAGAAATTTTTTTTTTTTTGTTTACGCTTTCTAAATTAAAATTTGATTTTACAACCTCTAAATTAAAAATTTTAATTGTTACTATTGTTTCTATTTTATTTAATATTATGTTTTTGACACATCTGATGATCTTTTTACTACTGTTTTCTAACTTGAGTGTTGAAAATTCAGCAGAAACTACTTGATCATTATCCTTCTGGGATGTTAACATCGTTATTCGATTTATATGTAAATCGATATAAAGGAAAAATCTTCTAAACAGTAAGATTTGAGAACAACTTTTCATGTATAAATCCACTGCCAACTTGTGGTCTAAGTAACTTTAGTTTTGCTATTATTCTCTCTCATTGCCAATTGCTTTTTACTCTTTTTTTTCGTAGAACACTGATGTCTGAATCCTAGCCTACTAGCCTTTACATACCTGAAAGAAAAAGAGAAATACAAGGCATGAATCCCGGGAGAGCATATTCTTTAGAATATTATTATTTGCTTGTGTGGTGCATATCTTTTGTCAACGTTGTGAGGTATAGGCTGTGCAAACCGAACCGATGTTTTTCAGTTGTCGATTTTGATTCAGCTACTTGGGTTTAACTTATAGGCAGACAACTGAAATTGATTTGGGTGGGTTTTTTCATTTTTTTGTATTTTACTATTGATACATGAGTATACGTATATTAATTTATAAAAAATGTAGATAAGATTTCATATGAAGAACGCAAATATCTGAAACTGAAAGTACGGGTCCGAATGGCAATATGCAAGAACTACTACGCTGAGGTTTTAATAATAATAAAAACATATAAATAAATAAATATATGTAGAAATTTATGTTAATATAACTAAGGTGCGGTGCGTTGCTGTTTGTAAGCATTCGAAGTCTAAATATCAAAATAGATTTGTTCGGAAAGAAAAAAGATAATAGTGAGCTAAGCACGCACTGATACACGAGCACTTTTTGTAACTGTTCACGAGCACATATTGATAAGCACTGCTTTACCTTTACTTTAATTGAATTACTGCCTCCAAATGATTGAATTCACTTTAATTGAATTACTTTAATTGAATTACTGCCTCCAAACATATAAAGACTTTATCTACACCACCTGCATGCATTACATGATGAAGAGTATCTTAAAAATTTTCCAAACACATGGAATTCGCTCAAGTATAAATACATCACAATCATAAAATACCTCCAAAGTCCAAACCAACCTTTTTCTCTATAGGATCGTGTGTATATATATTCTCTTCTCAACGATTCGAAGATAATTGATTCTTAACAACCGGCTTGTAAGAATCCGAATCCAGGTACAGGCAAAACTTCATTAATCCATCGCTGCCTAAATTGAAAGCATATGCTAAACATATACTAATTAAACGTCGTTGTTACCTTTTGAACTGTAATTATAAATAAATAAAATAAATATTTATGTGTATTACTATTTAATACTATATACCGTAGAATTGCACGTGGCGTCGTGGGCAAAAGTTAATAAAACAAAATAACTTTCGTGAGAAATGGCTATAGCTAAATAAGTATACATTCTTTAAACTTCATATATATTATTTAGATTCTATGAGAATGGCGTATGCCCCTTTTGGTTAAAATATATCTATGTATTTTCCAACTATTAGCTTATTCAACTCCGGAAATAATATATTCCATATACAACCCTTTTTTTTTCTTTTTTGACTTAAAGTTTTTCCATATACATTGATTTGTTTTCTTTTTTTTCTTTTTGTTTTTATGTTGAGGTGACAACAATTATTAATTATTTTTCATAAAAAACTATTAGTTTAATTCAAAATCTTATACTTGGATGATAAATTATTTAGTTAAACTATTATATATTGACTACAAACTGAAGCATAGTTTTTTTTTACTAAACACTCCTTAATCACTACGGGAAGCAACATTTTCTTATTTTTATTAATTTTAAATATATGTTCTTGTAAAACATCTTTACAAAAGCATATATATTATTTTTATGCTAAATACAAAGCGTCTACGATAAAATGATCTTTGAATAATTTTTTTAATGTGCTTATGAGCTGCCTCTATATTATCCTTGTTACGATATCAACATTTGATATAACCCTCGCTCAAAAATTCCAAGTAGTTTAATAATATATATAATATATTTAAATATGTTTTCTCAAAATTTTATTAAACTACTTACATATATATGCTTATATATATTTAACACTTACTTAATTTAATTATATCTTCATCATCGTTTTTAATTGTACGATTGGTTAGCATCTCATCACAAAATATATTTTTCTGAAATTTGCTCGTATGATGCGCCATAATTTTTTTTTTTAAAGTTGACGGTATAAATAGAGAGATTCAACGTACATATATTCCCACATAGTCTAGACCAGAGGCCTACATCAAAGAGAGTGTACTACTGAAGGTTGGTATCATATTCTTACAAAATGGATTTTCTTAGGTTTAGCTCAGGTTTCTCACATGATATAGAATTTTCTGATTTGGCTACCCTATTTATCTAACTCCTAGATTCACTATTACATGTCACCATTTGAATTTGTTTGGATTCCTTTTTACAAAAGTAACAACAAAAAATGAAGGAGAAATCGCACCACAAAACTAAATGGGATATGCTATTATAAAAAAACCCGACAAAAGCATTGAACTAGCTTTGGCTAGATGTCCCTGGATACATCACTCTTATTTAATACTACCCGTACTACATTAGTCTACATGCTACTGCAATCTGACGAGCCAAATAGTGATGGTATATTTTCGGTTATGATTGTTGTAAAATGGGGTTCTTTGACAACAAAAAAAAAGTAATTGTAAATGTAGAAACTTTAGTGGCTCGCAATATAGGTATTTGGTCGTTTTATCATTTTCCGCTGGCTTTGAAGAAGAAACGGTGGACCAACATTGCCATAAATTGGAAGTTGGATATGATATGATAAGGAATTTTCTCTTTTTAGTCGGAAAAAGGTAAATACAAATGGTTGCTCAAAAACGTTTTTGAAGTTTCAATGCCCTCCATTCGTATGGTTGCTCAAAAACGTATTTTTAAACCGCGTGCATAAAGCTTCATGAGCATCCTGTGCTTTGTAATAATATTTTCCCTAAAATATCAGATAGAAAATTTCATACTTTTTACTGTAAAACAAGCAACCATAAACAGAATGAAAATGTTAGCTCCCTCAGCAAACACCTTTGAAGTCCCATGGTAGTTTTTAACCTCATACTTAATTACTTTTTCCAATGTATATGGAAACTAGAATGCGAAACTAAAAACCTCAAAATTTGGAACGTTTGCAATATATGTTTTGTTTTTGTTTGCAATCGAACGTGGTTTTAAAAATATTTTTAAATTTTAAATATTAACTTACAGTTTTGTATTTATGAAAGTGGGTTATAAAGAACATTAATACATGTTCTGATTGGTAAAAACTTAAACTACTTGAATGACTATTAACATGGATTTGGCAGTATGCGCAACTGTAATATGAAACTATGAAATCAAAATTTGATTTGTAGTTCTTCTTCTTTTCTTCTTCCTTAAGATATACATGTTTTCAAAATCTCATTACCATCCAAAACAAATATAGTGGAAATCGAGCTGGTCCAACCTGAGTTCATCTTTTGTGTCTCTCGGCACCTAATTTCTTTTTGGTCCATTTCAGATATATCCTTTTTTTCCACAGACAATATTACTAAACTACAATCTACTTACTATTTAAGGCTATCCCATTTACGATACCCACATTATATATACCCTTACCGTTCATTTAGTTCGGTACTCGGTACAAGCTTCACTCATAGGTGGAACATTTTGAGTGGTGAGAGAGGTGCAAGAAGACCCGGCGGCCAGAGAAGTATCGGTGTATATATACCGGTGAGAATCAGAAGGTCCCACACGAGACAAGATTTACCTATCTAAAAGCACAAGTGGAAGAAGTATAGGATTAAAATTAGTACATGATCAGGTTTAGTTTTAAGAAGGATATTTGAGAATGTGCTTTGCGAAGCATTATCAGTAGGATCAAGCAAGCCCAGTCACATATATTCTTCTCTTTCTCTGCCTTTTCTTTTGTCCATTATAAATCCTCTCTTAACCTACACTCACAAAACAAACACACTATCTACTTCTTTTTTTTTTGAACGAACAAGTGATTATCATTAAGAAAAAGAGTTACTCCCCACGGGGAGGGTTTACAAGGGAAAGCAGAGCAGATTTAGCAAGAGAGTCTGCTTTAACATTGTTTAAACGTGGAATAAAACCAAATGAGATAACTTCGAACCTGCAACTTAAAACCCTAATATCAAACAGTAAGCTATGCAGCTCGATTGTTGAAGAGGACGAGTTGAGAAGGTTGACGAGGGATTTCGAATCAGAGAAAATATTCAACCGAAAGAATCCGTAAGCGACTGCGTCAAGTAGAGCAGCCTTTACCGCAAGGGCTTCAGCAACCAGGGGTGAAGCGACATGAGAGCGGTTTGAAGATCGGTGCTCAACAGAGACACCATTGGGGTCGTGAAAGACCCAGCCTTGTCCACTGTTTCTTGAGATGGGGTCCCAGGCTCCATCTGTGAAGCAAGCATATCCAGTAGAGGGTTGCTGCGGTAGAGGAGGCCGGTTGTGTGGAGAGCAAGTCTTAACAGGGGCTTGAGAGGCTTCTTCCCAGGACCTAGCATCTTTTAAAACTTTCAGAGATATCTCTGCTTCAGACCAAGACTTGTTGTCGAAGACAAGTTGGTTCCTGTTCTTCCAGAGATGCCAAAGAACCCAGGGGGCGACCGGAGTGGAGGCCAGGCCGGTAGGTGGGAGATTGGTCATTGTAGTGCAACAGAGTAGAAGCTCAGAGATGGAGAGGTCGGAGCTAGGGTCTGGTTTGTTCAGGGCCGGAATAAGATCCCATACACGGGCAGAGAAGGTACATGTCAAGAGTAGGTGGATAGGAGTCTCAACCTCTCCACAACGTTTGCATCTAGGATCGACTTGTATGCCTCTTGCTAGGAGAGCAGAGCCAACTGGAAGCGCCGCACTTTTGATCTTCCAAAGAAAGGACCTTAGCTTTGGAGAAGTCTTAAGGTTCCAAATGGTTTTTTTCCAGGGGAAGGGGTCAATGTTGTGGGGGTAAGAAGTGATTCTGGAGAGGGCGTAGCCTGACTTCGAAGTGTAAGAACCTGATTTTTCAAACAGCCATACCAACTCGTCCTCCTTGTTCAGGGAACTAGGGATGAGTTGTAGGATGAGATCCTCATAGAGAAGCAAGTGCTGGCGGATAGCTTGAATGTTCCATTCTTTTGAGTGTGGGAGAATGAGTTCATGGACTCGCATGTTCCGGTTGTGGAGGGTTGGAGGCCCCATTGGAATAGACGGAGAGAGGTTTGACAGCCACGGGTCCTCCCACACTTTCACAGACGCTCCATTGCCTATTGTCCATCCGAGACCTGTCAAGAGAAGGTCACGGCCCAGAGAATCCCTCTCCATCCGTGGGAGCCTGAGGTCGAGCTTGAAGCCCTAAGGAAGGGATCAGAGTGGCAATATTTTCCTAACAGGGTCTGGCCAAGGAGAGAGTTCGGATCCTGCACAAGGCGCCAAGCAATTTTTGCTAGAAGGGCCTGGTTAAAACACTCAATATCTCTAAATCCAAGACCTCCAAGGTTTTTTGGGAGAGTAAGCTTAGACCAAGCAACCCAACACATTTTTCTCTTTTCCGGGTTAGCATCCCACCAAAAACGAGTAAGTAAAGATTGTATTTGCTTACAAAGGGAGGCTGGGAGCATGAAGCATGACATAGCGTAGGCGGGTATAGCGGAGAGAACCGATTGGAGGAGAACTTGCTTTCCCGCACCAGATAAGAACCTTGTGGTCCAGCTGATAACTCTTTGTCTAATCCGATCTAAGATGGAGTTAAAAATGTCCCGCTTTCTTCTGCCAAAGTGCTCGGGCAGCCCGAGATACTTTCCGATACCTCCCTCCTTCTCTATTGTTAGTTGTCGCTTAACTCGAAGCTTTGTGTGGGAAGACGTCTTGGAGGAGAAAGTGATAGCGGACTTAGTGGCATTTATGCATTGGCCTGACGCTTTCTCATATTTGTTGAGGAGAGACACTAGTTGCGTGCAGCTTTGGGCGTCCGATCTCATGAAGAACATAGTGTCGTCGGCGAAAAGTAGGTGATTTATCGCAGGGCTGTTTCGTGCCACTTTAACTCCGGTCAGCAAGCCCAGATTTTGTGCCTTGGTGCACAGTCCCGAGAGAACCTCTGTACACAGAATAAAGAGGTACGGGGAGAGTGGATCACCTTGCCGGAGACCTCGGGAAGGTGAAACACGACCCTGGGGAGCCCCGTTCACCAGGAAAGAATATGACACCGATGTCACACATCATGGTCCAAGAAATCCAAGTCTCGTGAAAACCCAATCTTCTAAGTACCGCTTCGAGAAAGGACCATTCGATTCTATCATAGGCCTTACTCATGTCAGTTTTCACCGCCATGGAGCATCGCACCTTAGCCTTTGATGTCTTAAGATAATGGAGGATCTCGTGAGTAATAAGGACGTTGTCTCCAATCGCCCGTTTGGGTACGAACGCAGATTGGTGTGGCGAGATGATGTGTGGCAGAAACGGCTGAAGACGCTTCGTCATTATCTTAGCAATGATCTTGTAGTGAGTGGTGCAAAGCGCAATCGGACGGTAGTCAGCCACCTTCCTCGGGCAGGTGATTTTCGGGATAAGCCGAATATGGGTTTCGTTCTGCCTATGGTGGAGGTACCCTGTCTCAAAAAATTCCCGGATGTCCCGGTAAATATCCTCGCCAATGATATCCCAATAGGAGTGGTAGAAGCCAGCGGAAAATCCGTCAGGGCCCGGAGCTTTATCAGCATGAATGGCGAGGACAGCAGCCTTGACCTCTTCTCTGTCCGGGAGAGCGATGAGATCAGAGTTCATCGCTGACGTGATGCAGGGAGAGAGAGCTTCTTCAACGGTTTCGATGCAGTCAGCGCCCGAGGTTGTGAAGATAGACTGGTAGTACTTTGAGATAGTTGCCACTATGTCTTCTTCAGTCTCATAGATAGCGCCATTTTCATCTTCCAGGATAGAGAAAGCATTGATTTGTCTTCTGCCTCTGGTAATGGCATGAAAGAAAGACGAGTTGCGATCCCCGCTTTGTAGCCATTGGATGCGACTACGCTGCTTCCAGTATTCTTCTTCCTCGCGGTATGCCTTTTCAAGCTTGGATGTAGTCGAGGCAATTAGATCAGTATCCGGGGAAGGGGCAGAGAGTGCTTCTTCGAGAATGAGCTGGGCCGCTCTGATAATTTCATTGCTTTTCTCATTTTGTGCCTTCGTCCACTCAATGATCTTGGCTCTAATCCTGCTAGTCTTAGATATGACTGATTCCTGCTGGGGATGAGGCCAATGATTTTTTACCAGCTCTCTGACTTCTGGCTTTGACCGCAGTCTCCTGTCGAACCGGAAGGAGCCCTTTTTTAGGCTTTTAGACTGGTCAAACAAGGTGAGGAGAGGACGATGGTCCGAACCCTCAAAGCGTAGATAGACGCTCCGACCAGATGGAAACTTCTCAGACCATGAGCAATTGGACATAGCGCGATCAAGTCGGGATTGGATGAAGTGCTGATAACGCATACCTCTCCAAGAGAGGTGGTTTCCCGCATGTGGAAGATCCCAAAGGCCCATTTGTGACACAAAGCTACGGAAAGCCAGGAAGGAGCCTTCCCAGCGAAGAGGTCCGCCTAGCTTCTCGGTGTTGTCAAGCAGGTCGTTGAAGTCGCTGGTAACGAGCCAAGCATCGTTACGGTTCTTGCCGAGTTCCATAAGTTTGTTCCAGAAAGCTGGGCGATCTTCCATCTTTGGAGCTCCGTAGATAAATGATGCAAAGAAGGAGGCCTTTTTGGCTTGAATGTGGGTATCAATGATATTACTCGATGAATATAGAATCTCCACATTAATATCATCTTTCCAAGATAACATCAGCCCACCACTAACACCAGTGGGGGGGACAGAGAAGTGATGCTTATACAACGAGTTTTGGTACAAACGGAGAACTTTTTCATCAGTGTTTTTAGTCTCCATTAGAAACAAGATGTCGGGAGAGAAACGCGAGCGAATCTCTTTGAGGCGCTGGGCTGTCAGGGTGTTTCCAATCCCTTGGCAGTTCCAGCTCAAACAGGCTAAGGAAAAGATCCTTGAGGTGACCGAAAATCCGTCACCTTACGAGTGCTGGCTGGAAAAACTCTAGAACCCGGGACTGCTTTAGACGAGGGGCCTGTCTTTTTTCCTTCAGCTTGCATAATGAGCTTTCTCCTTGGCGAGTTATGGGTTTTTGTGATCCTTCTTTTTTTAATAGCAACCCCCTTAGTTTTAAGAAGGATATTTGAGAATGTGCTTTGCGAAGCATTATCAGTAGGATCAAGCAAGCCCAGTCACATATATTCTTCTCTTTCTCTGCCTTTTCTTTTGTCCATTATAAATCCTCTCTTAACCTACACTCACAAAACAAACACACTATCTACTTCTTTTGAGTTTTGAGTTTAAAGACTTAAGAGAGAGAAAGATATGGTGCAGTTCACTAAGCAATTTGAGGGGCAGCTTGTTCCCGAGTGGAAGGACGCCTTTGTAGATTACGCTCAGCTCAAGAAAGACCTCAAGAAAATCCATTTGTTAACCAGTGGAGTTGAAGAGGAACACACAGAAACTTCTCTCATCAAAACAATCAATTCCTCTTTAGGAAAGCTTTCCCTTTTCGGTAACAAGGAACGGGAACGCCCTCGTGCCATCAAAGTACTAAAATTAGACCATCATCCTTTGTGATTTTTATCAACTATTCATCTTTTTCTGTACTAATGATTATGATGCTTTTTTGAACAGGTTCATACAAAGCTTGCTTCTTCTGTAAGTAACAGTGACGTGTATGAGACGGAACTCCTGGAGACGATTGCTGATGATACCGATGCAGCAAAAGAGTTCTTCATGTGTCTGGACACGCAGCTCAACAAAGTGAATCAGTTCTACAAGACAAAGGAGAAAGAGTTCTTGGAGAGAGGGGAGTGTTTGAAGAAGCAAATGGAGATACTCATTGAGGTCAAAGATGCGTTCAATCAAAAGCAAGCCAATGGAGAACCTACTCAAGAATCAAAAAAAGACGATTCCATCTCATGCACCATCTCATCCGGTAATAAAAACATACATTATAAGTATCTCAAAGTTCAGTGGCTAATTTGTATACATTTCAAGAAGTGGTTTGCTTAGTTTGCTATGTTTCTGGATGCAGAGGAAGACTCTATAAAAAGCAGAACAGAGGAAACAGAACTTCAAGAATACTGCTTAGAGGATTTGGATAACAATGGGAAAGAAGCATTGGAATCTCCGAGATCAGAAGAATCAATCATAATCAACAACGAGGACTCGAAGCTGAGGACGGTTTCTGGCCGTGTTTTCAGCTGCCAGGGGAGGAATCTCAATATAAAGATTCCATTGACTAATCCTTCACGTAAATTTTCAGCTATAAGTTACTTCATCAAAGAAGATTTGATAAACCAGTCATCGTCAAAGAGACGTGGTCCAGATGGAGTAAATAAGCTGAGAATCAGCAAGAAAACTCTAAACCATGCCGAAAAGATGATCAAAGGAGCTTTGACAGAACTCTACAAAGGGTTGAATTATCTAAAAACTTACAGAAACTTGAACATGTTAGCCTTCATGAACATTCTCAAAAAGTTTGATAAGGTAAAGCAATTTTTAACCAGAGCTTCTATAAGTTTTTTTTTTTCTTTTTCGTTTTATAAGACTAACACTTTGATGTTTCAGGTTACTGGAAAACAAATCCTTCCAATATATCTAAAAGTGGTGGAAAGCTCTTACTTCAACAGTTCAGACAAGGTAACTGGAAACTCTACGTTAGTTTTTTTTTTGTTTTTCAAGTTTTTGCAAGCGGAAAATCGAAACCTACTGTCCTGTCTTATCATTTATTGTAATCTTGGGACATGACAGGTGATAAATCTATCAGATGAAGTTGAAGAATGGTTCATCAAGCACTTCACAGGAGAAAATCGCAGAAAGGCAATGAAATATCTGAAACCGCACCACCGGAAAGAGTCTCACTCTGTCACCTTTTTCATTGGTGAGTTTTTTTAATTTTAATATCTTTACCTGTTGATGTTGTGACGTTTTTATTTTTCACTTTCAAACACGAAATCTTTTTGTAAGACCGACCACAAATAAAAAGCTTTTGGACCCCATCACATACATACACATTAGGATTCCACAATGTAACCTTTAATAACGTTCTGTTATACTCTCTGTTGCATAACATTATCTTGTCTGCTTAAGAATATTTGCAGATCATATAGGTTTGGTTTAATATTGTCCTCAATTTTGAGTCAAATTTAATATTTATTCAGGTCTATTCACTGGTGGCTTTGTTGCTCTTCTTGCTGGCTACATCATTGTGGCTCATCTGACTGGAATGTATAGAAAACAATCTGAGAAGACTGTCTACATGGAAACTGCGTATCCTGTACTAAGGCGAGTGGTCTAATTAAAAGCTTAATTCATAATGATTATGGTAAATCTATAAATAGAAAACTAATGCCAATTTGGTATTGTTTTGTTCTGCAGCATGTTTGGGCTCTTGTTTCTGCACTTATTCTTATACGGTTGCAACATATTTATGTGGCGAAAAGCGAGGATAAACTATAGTTTCATCTTCGAACTTGGGTCCGAAAATGAGCTCAAGTTCAGAGATGTTTTCTTGATATGCACAGCTTCAATGTCTGTGATAGTCGGTGTCATGTTTGTTCATCTCTTGCTTCTTGCAAAAGGTTACTCATTTGGACAAGTTCAAGTGATCCCTGGCCTTCTATTACTGGTATAGCCACTATTCATCATGTGTTTTTATGTAAATTTGTAATCTAATATGTTTTGTGATTTTTGCGGTTTTGAAGGTCTTCTTCTTAACACTGATTTTTCCCTTGAACATTTTCTACAAATCAAGCCGTTACCGACTTATATCAGTCATCAGAAACATTGTATTTTCACCTCTTTACAAAGTTGTGATGCTCGATTTCTTCATGGCTGATCAACTTTGCAGCCAGGTAACGATTCCATGGACCAAAACAGAGCTAAGAATCTGATCTTTTGCATAAACCCCTAGTCAAAATCTGATCTTTGAAAAATGGGCAAACTCTTATCTCACAGGTACCTATGCTAAGAAACCTAGAATACATAGCCTGCTACTATATAACCGGTAGCTACGCAACACAGGACTATGGATATTGTATGAGAGTCAAGTACTACCGAGATCTTGCCTATGCAGTTTCCTTCCTCCCATACTACTGGAGAGCAATGCAGGTAGAAAAACTTAAACTAAAACATCATTGCTTCTTCCCCAAGTTTCTGTTTCTTCTGTCCCAAGTATGGGTTTCCACTTTATAAAAATACTGAAAAAGTCTCTGCCACAGTGTGCAAGGAGGTGGTTTGACGAAGGCGAAACGAGCCACCTAGTGAACCTAGGGAAGTATGTGTCAGCAATGTTAGCCGCTGGAACCAAAGTGGCTTACGAGAAAGAGGGGAGCATTGGTTGGCTCTGCCTTGTTGTAGTTATGTCAAGTATAGCCACAGTTTACCAATTGTATTGGGACTTTGTTAAAGATTGGGGTTTACTTCAACATAATTCCAACAACCCTTGGCTTAGGAACCAACTCATGCTTCGCCAGAAATCAATTTACTACTTCTCTATGGTACCAAATCTAAATCTTTTACCGCCTAATCAAAATGTTTTGACACTCCTCTGTATTTTCTCATTCTCTGATTTCTTTTTGTAGGTATTAAATATAGTTCTAAGGTTGGCATGGCTACAAACAGTTTTGCACTCAAGTTTTGAGCATGTGAATTATAGAGTGACAGGATTGTTCTTGGCTGCTCTTGAAGTCATCAGGAGAGGACACTGGAACTTTTACCGGTACAATTAATCTCCCTTTAAGGATCTTTTTGAGCATCAGAATACTGATGCTTGCAAACAAAACCACTGTTGCAGATTGGAGAATGAGCATCTAAATAATGCAGGGAATTTTCGAGCTGTGAAGACAGTGCCACTTCCTTTCAGAGAAGTTGATGAAGAAGACTGATCTAATCGAATCAGTAACCATTACTATTAGCTTTTTCTGAGATTTGAAAGAAGGAAGAGGAAGGATGTTCTTTCTTGATTAACCATATTGTTAGATCTGATCAAGAATCTTTATATCATTATTAAAACTATTATTATTCTTGTCCAAAAATCTCTGAAACTATTGAAGTTAAACAAGAGAACATAAAGAGAACAAAACACTTGATTTTATCAAGTAGAAAAAGTTAAGATGAATCTGGCAAAATCTGCTGCGCTAAAGAGGCGTGTGACTCTCCACTTTCTTCACCTCATCAACCTTCTTCTGTGCATCATCAATCACCCTTCGACGTCCAAGTAGATATAGAAAACTGAGAACAAACCTTGTCCATGGTGTTTTTGAAACAAGTCTTGTGTTCATCCATTGGGGTATTGACGAATTCACTGAAACGGTCCTTGAGGTTAGCAAGGAAAGTGGTATTCTCATCATTTACATGCTTTCTGCAAGATGTTGTGGAAGCAGCAGTTGTTGGCTGGCTCTCGGTTTGAACGTTCTTGGTATCCATCTCTTCCTGTTCCCCAAAAAAAAAAAAACTGGTAAATATGAATAATCCAACTGAGTTCTTAACATAGAACAAAGCCTCAAAAACAAAGACCTAGTATACTACTTTCTGCTAAACCCTAAAATCTCTTCAGAATTTGCTACGATGATTCAGAATTTCTTCTTCATCTCTTGATCACTAGTCTCATGTAATTGATAAAACATTAAATTTAATTAAGAGAATCGAAACTAAAAATACCTTAATCTTTGTCTCTCTTTCGCTTGTACAACTTCTTTCTATCTTCCTTCCTCTGCAAGCACTCTTTTCTGTCTCCTAAGACTCAGCGCCTATATATTATACACACATCTGTTTAAGTGTATAACACGCAAAAGAAACAACGAAAAGTTAAATATAATTAATTTTAGTTAATTTAACATAACACTATGTTTTCTTTTTTTTGTAATTTAAAAAAATTTCTAGTTTTTTTTCTTGGTTAGAAAGTTTTCAAAAAGTTAAATATGTTAAAAGTTAAACCTAAGAATATGTAAAGCTCAAAAGAATATGCATATGCAGTTTTCTACTGGAGAGCAATGCTGGTAAAAATTTAAACTAAACATTGTTTCTTCCCCCCCACCCACCCCCCCCCCCCCCCCCCCCCCCCCCCCGCCCCCCCCCCCCCCCCCCCAAGTTTCTGTTTCTTCTGTTCCAAGTATGGGTTTCCACTCTATAAAAAGTACTTAAACAGTGTGCAAGGAGGTGGTTTGACGAAGGTGAAACGAGCCACCTAGGGAAGTATGTGTCAGCAATGATAGCCGCTTGAACCAAAGTGGCTTACGAGAAAGAGAGGAACATTGGTTGGCTCTGCCTTGTGGTAGTTATGTCAAGTATAGCCACAGTTTACCAATTGTATTGGGACTTTGTAAAAGACTGGGATTTTCTCCAACATAATTCCCACAACCCTTGGCTTAGGAACCAACTTATGCTTCGCCAAAAATATATTTACTACTTCTCTATGGTACAAAATCAAAATCTTTTACCACCAAAATGACTCATGATACTAGTGGAAATATTTAATTTTCCTCTGTTTTTCTCATATTTGTTGATTAATTTTTTTGTAGGTTTTAAATCTTGTTCTAAGATTGGCATGGCTACAAACAGTTTTAAACTCAAGTTTTGATCATGTGGATTATAGAGTGGCAGGATTGTTCTTGGCTGCTCTTGAAGTCATCAGGAGAGGACACTGGAACTTTTACCGGTAAAACTTATCTTTTAGGTAAAACAAAACCATTGTTGCAGATTGGAGAATGAGCATCTAAATAATGCAGGCAAGTTTCGACTGTAAAGACGGTACCATTTCCATTCAGAGAAGTTGGTGAAGAAGACTGATCTAATCTAGCTTTGTCAGAGATTTCGAAAGAACAAAGAGAAGAAAGAGGAAGGATGTTCTTTCTTGATCAACCATATATCATTGTTATTATTCTTGCAAACGAAGATATTTATGATGCAAGATAAAAAAAAAAAGCGAATTCTATAAATAAATATATTAACGCCCAAAAGACTTGAAGAGTAGTTTTGCACATTTATGCAAGGGAGCTTGTTGAACTTCTAAAATCCAAAGCAAGAAAATTAAAAGAAAAACTTCAAAGAAAAAACACTCTATTTTATTAAGAACACATAAAGAGAAAAACAGTGGATTTTATTAAGCAGAAAATTTAAGTTTTCAGTTGAAACTGGCAAAAATCTGCTGCGCTAAAGAGGCGAGTGACTCTCCACTTTCTTCACGTCATCAACCGCATCATCCTTCGACATCCAAGAAGATACAGAAAACTGGGAACAAACCTTGTTCATGGTGTTTTTGAAACAAGTCTTGTGTTCATCCATTGGGGTATTGACGAATGCACTGAAACGATCCTTGAAGTTAGCAAGGAAAGTGGTATTATCATCATTCACATGCTTTTTGCAAGATGTTGTCGAAACATCAGTTGTTGTCTGGCTCTGGGTATTCATCTCTTCCTGTTCCCAAAAAAAAAAAACAAATCTGGTAAATATGTATAATCCAACTGAGTTCTTAACTTAAAAGAAAAACCACAAAGCCTAAAGAACAAAAGACAAAGACCTAAACTTTCTGCTAAACCCTAAAATCTCTTCATAATTGGCTACGAAGATTCAGAATTTCTTCTTCATCTCTTGATCACAGGTCACATGTAATTGATAAATGTAAAATTTTAATGAAGAGAATCGAAACTAAAGTTTACCTTAATCTTTGTTTCTCTTTGGCTTCTGCTACTTCTTTCTTATTTTCCTTCCTCTGCAAGCTGAGACTCAGCACCTATATATATATACCTGTCTGTTTAAGTGCAGAACACGCAAAAGAAACAACGATAAGTTAAAATATAATTAATTTTAGTTAAATTAACGTAATAATACTCTGTTTTCCTTTTTTATAATTTTTAAAAAAAATCTTGTTTTTTTACTTGGTCAGAAAGTTTTCAAAAAGTTAAATATGTTAAAAACTTAATCCTAATGTAAAGAAAGCTCCTGAAAGGCGGCGTCTTGGAATGATTGATTACACCCTAATTTTTTTGCCTGATCGTTTTCTTTTTGTGCCAGAGATTGCGAAAAGGAAAAATATATATAATTTTTGTACCTTGATTCAAAGTCATCAATATGAAAGGGAATAGCTTCGATCCCGATCTGTCTTCTTACCATGTTTGTATCTTTTCTTGGGGATGTCAGCAAACTCCATTTCCCGAGCTAGTGGAGGTGTACTCAGAGATGCTGGAGGCGGAGTAGCTGAAACAGGGTGAACAAGGCCGGTTGGAGGCGGAGCAGTGGTGGTGGAGGTTGCCGGTGAAGCAGCAGGTCCTTGTGCATTGACACTAAAGGGAGAGATGAGATAAGAAACTAAGAAAAGAGACCAAATGATTGAATGTGAGGCCATTGTGTTGAGAGGGAAACTGCAAGAAACACAAAAGTTTGGTGCAACGATGGGTAAGGTGGTTTTAAGTCTTCATCAGAATGCTACGTTGCTTCTAAGTTCTAACTATATATGTAGCAATAGCTACAATTATCAGGCCATTATTACGCACTGATCGATCAAATAAAAATTCAGCATTCTTAATTAACAGGGACCTAAACACTGGTAACTAGTCTAGAAATGCATAACATTATCATTTTAACAAATGTTTTATGTAACAACTGTGCAAAATGTTATAGATCAATGGCATTACAATGAACCAACTTCAAAGGTTTTTTAACAAAGGAAGAAGATAGTATTGAGCATCACCAACGAGAACTAGCACAGAAACATCTCGACGATGCAAATCGGTCATTGAACTGAGTTTGCGTATATATCGGCGAGAGAGAAGAGGATGTAACTCGCTCGTTAAGCACAGAGGTAGCTGTTGAGATTTCAATTTGGGAATGACCGAAGCCATTGTTGCGACCTCTCTGAATTATGTAATTGTGTATAGAGGAAGATGACAACAATAGCTAGTCACTAATTGAGTTATATACTACTAAGTTTATATTTTTGACCAAAAAAAAAAACTACTAAGTTTATAATTGGGCCTGGTAACATTCTTATATCCCATGGACAGCACACTTTCATTGACCATATGAGCGTAGTTAGTTCAGCTTATTTATGCACGATTATAGAATTTCTCCACTCCACACTCCAAAACTATACCAGTACCATATCTTACGAGTTACTAAATACTAATTCTCCCATACCTTGAAACTGCATTATCTAAATAGTAAGAAGCATCGTAATTATACTTGACCTTACTCTTAAACCTCATTCAACCCTTTAAAAACAGAAATAAACTTGCCGATCAATAATTTTTTAAGCTTAAGATAGGTTTTTTTAAAAGCCTAATATATGGTTTTTTATAAAAAGAAATTAAAAAACTATTAGACTCTTACCACTTTTTGGTATTTGTCTATAAAATGTTTTCAATATATATGGTCTATCGAAACTTTTCCATAATAACCTACCACCTATATATAAACTTGGTTCATGAATCATGACTTGTTTGTAACTTGTAAGATATTGATAAACAAAAGTACTAGCTTAGTTGTGTACTAAATGTAAGTGTTTAGTTAAAATCGACCAAAATAACCAATATATATGTTAGGTGTTAGGTTTGTATGGTCAAAGTTTGATGAACAAGTGTTGATATACCACATTCCAAAATTACCTAATCCTATAGGAAATTTAGAAAGTGACATTTTCTCATAAATATCTTTCTAAGGCGTGACGCTAGGGAGAGGGATTGAAATGTGATGTCAAATGAAGGAGCAGGGTGTCTAACCATTGGCTTATGAGATTCTTGGCACAGGAGAATATATATCAAACACCATAAAATTCTTCATACATAAAATATTCAAAATTATCCGATCATTGGTACATGAAATATCTCGTATCATTACAGCCGTTTTTGTTGATCCAATCCAATAGCTGCTATGTTGTCATGTATACGTACTATGACTAAAATAATGTTTGTTAGTTTCATAAAGACGTGATGATAATATTATGGGGATGTGGGTGATGGTTTTGTTATGTGACTTATTTGTATGTATGTATATATAGATAATAGTACTCAAGAAGTTGGTTAGAGGTAGATGCTAGGGACCGGTGACAGTTGTACGTAGATTGCCATGTGTTGGACACTAGCCAGTTGGGCTTCTCGGTTTGCTTCCCATTTGTATGCTCTTTATTTCTCGTCTATTTCTGAGGCAGTTAGATTTGGCCAAAGTATTTGATTATCTGTTAATAGTTTTGGATTTATTCAAAATAATTAAAACATATAAAAATATAGATAAAACCATTAGCTTGAAAAAAAAATGGAAAAAGAAAGAGCGCAATTTCCCTAGAAAATAAGACATGACTAAAGATATATGAATTATGATTGTGTGAAAAGGGAGATGAAAAACAAAAGAGCAAATGTGATGTGCTAACAAAAATGGTGTCCAGTATTCGAATGCGATGTGCAGAAATATCATTTGGAAATGTCTGAAGACTCCGATACTGATGATATTCCATACATACGAAGACAAGTTTCCACAGTTCCACTAAATTATAAATGGTAAAACAAGATTTGATAATTGAGAGATTAGAAAAGTAGCACAATCATTAATCTTACAAAATTCATTAATAGCCATAGATTCATTATGTAGTTATGGGTAGCAAGTTCTCATTTGCAAATAAGACGTTAGTATCCATACGCAGATTTCATTAAAGATATAACAACTGTAGTATAAGAATATCTATACATTCTTCTGCATTTCACTTTTACCACATAATGTATATGATATTTGTACTTATGTAGCATAATAGAATATAGTACTATTGTTTTGTGTTATTATTTAGATTCACATATGCATAATGCATATTTTTGAAGAAATTTTCTAAAATAAAAAGAAAGAAAAGAAAATTTCAAGTACATGGAGATCAAAAACTTATTTTATCAAAAGACTGGTCAACATGTTAACCATTTTCTCAAATCACAATTTTAGGGGAATAATTGTCTCAATTAACTGAAGATTCCGTAAACCGTATGGATTCCGTAAACCGTATGGATTTCATCGTCAATATCTTAAAGTCATGGACTTCTTTAGAGAAAAAGTTTCATAAATATCAATCACAACTTTAGAGTTATGGCTACCAACTTTATTTAATCATTCAAGCACCGCACGATCGAAGAAAATATTTATATGCCGTATATTCTAAATATTCCAATAAAGATCCTAATTCAGTAAAAAAAAGATCCTAATTCAGTACTACTCAATCACAAATAAATAAACAAACAAACGTGAAACTCTTTTAGCTTTTCAAGAGTGTATGATGAAGATGTAACCAACAAGATCATAGGTTTCTTCTCTCCCAAGAAACATGTTCTTTATTTTCAACGGAAAACTGAAAAGCATTTCAGCTCCACATCGAGTAGATTAATACATTAGGGTTTATGTTGAGTCGAATTTCGTTGCCTTATAATCAGGTCCACCCTGAGAAGAAGCTACAGAAACATGGGTTTCCAGCCTTAAAATATACTTTATCCCTTTCATGAAAGTAAAATTTTCTAGAGTATAGGTGTTTATTAAAAAATTAATAAATATTTATATTTATAATTTAATTTATTTTTTATTTATCATACACTTTCTAATAACTTTCTACCAATGACATTTAATTAATTCAAATATTCTCAATTAATGTTTCTCAAAAATATAAAAAAATATCTTAACAATATAGAAAATTTATCTTTGTGGAACAAGAAAAAATCTAAAAAATTTTATTTTCGGGAACGGATTGAGTACATAATTATTTCAGCTTTCTTTTCCAAAAGTTACTTTACTTTAGTGGCATAAGTTGTTTGATAATAGAACACTGGGATGTTTTATTCAAAAAAAAAACACTAGGATGACATCTTTTTCAGCCCATAACTTTTAAAAAATACCTAAAATATTTGTAAAATATATACTTTACATAATAAAATATTCAAATGGCCAAACACATTAGATTAGTAATTTTTGACAAATTAAAAAATTAAGCTAAAAGTAAAGGTATTTGAATTATGTTTCAATTGGTTATTAAAAGTAAAGGTAAATTTTCTTAAATATATATTCTTGGTTTTAAACTTTTAATTAATTTAATATGGACGGCTCAAACAATTTTGTTTTCTATTTGGATTTGTTTTAAATCAAATTAGGTTATAACCTTTTTAGGTTTTAAATCATTTTCTTAGACTCGGTTGGAATACAAATCCAGTTTTCAGATAGAAAACATAGATATATCTATTATACACATAATCAAATATAATTTGCTTTCTAGATTGATTATTTCGGTTGTTTAATTTTGCTTCGAAACAATTTTTCCGGATTGAATGCCTCTAGAAATAAATAATAACATACCTCGAAACTACTGACTTTGTCATATTTGGATAAAATGCATATACAAAATATATGGATAAGAAGTGACATATATGAAATATACTATGTTGTCATCGTGGTTATAATATAGGAATAATAGTTGAGCATAGATATCCAGAGAATAGTAAACAAAAGTTTCAGATTCTGATAGTTTGAGAAAATCCCAAAATTTGAATTAGGTATATGAATCATATAAATTTTAAATTGAATCGTTTAACTTTTCGAGCGACATTCTAGATAAGTTATGCAGTAAAATTATATTAAGTGTCGCATACATCTATGCCATTTTAAAAAAATATCATAAATTATACTTTTTGCGTTCCCAAAAATAGGATTTTATAGATTTATTTTTTGTTACAAAATGATAGATTTTCTAAAAAAAATAAGATACTTTTAATAATTAATATTGAAAAGTTGTATACTTTAAAAAAATATTAATTGAAAATATTTAAATTGGTTAAATACTATTAGTTGATATTTACTGGAAAATGTATAGTAAATTAAATTTAATTGTAAATATTTATTATATTTTTAATATGCGTGATTATTCTAGAAAAAAAAAATTTGGGAACTGAGAGAATAAGAAAAAGGAGTATTACATTTTTATGTCATACATTTTTGATGTTTCATCTTTGAAATATACAGAGTGAATTACAACAGACAAAATCTTTTTGATAACCAATACAAAGCAGGTGTTTCGTAAATTTCTTTAATGTGTGTTTTAAAAATACACATAGAAAGTACGACGGACATATTTTTGTTTATTACAAAAGTCAGCCATATAGCTATCATAAAAGCCACAAAATATATGCAAGGATATGTAAAACGTTGTGGGTAAAATTATTTTATGTACAGAGTTTTCTTTGAATAAAGATCTATATGTTTGTTTATTTGGTCGTTTAGAAGATGGATTTCGGTTTTTTTTTTAGAATTTGGAATCTCCACTATTGACCTGGTCAGGTTCTATCTTTTGACAAATTGCAAAACGAGGGGTTGCTTCTTTCTTTAGATCTCTCCCCAATGTCACCACATAACCGACCTCTACGCTTAACCACTAACCCATGCATACGGACGTGGCGGAGCCACACACTCAACCGAACAACATTTGAAAATTTAATATAATTTATTAAAACTTAAACTATATGCACCCATTCTAAATAGTGTAGGTTAGTATTCATGTTCTCAACAAAATTATTTCCCGTCTCTGCCATTGGAACGTGGTGATTATCCAAATCTTCAGCAAGTGTTTTTGCCTTCTGGAGAATTCTAATCCCAATCTTAAAAGAATATTTATATCATACAGCTTCCTTTGTAAGCTCGTTAAACACCAATAAGACCTTGGATCACATTTTAATAAAGCTCAGAACTGAACTTAGTCTCCCTCCTTTGTTCTATGTCCCCTGGACGATCACATTTTTATTCTAAAATAAGTGTACCTTAATGATATAAATAGTCAAAATATTTTTCAAGTTTTTTTACATATATCGCGATGTGATTTAATTAAAGCGATGCTAATTACAACGATTACAAAAGACGATGATTGTGTGTGCATGTAACAAAATAAATAAATAACATAAATAATTTGATAACGATCTTCAGAGTCTTCTATTGGTAGATTTTACAAACTTTAATTTCATTGTTTTTTTTTTGAAACTTTGATTACTTTATAATTTCATTGTTGTAGCATACTAACGGCAAAAACAATTGAAAACCTACGAGGCTACAAACAAAAAAAATAGGCCTCTTAATGCAAAACCTTGAAACTTGTCACTAAGCTAGAAGTTGATTGATTATATAAAGGGTTAAAAGTTAAAACAGAGAAAATATATCGATTTAGGAATCAATAGGATGTTCAATTCTATCTTTTAAATTGATCTCTCTTATGAAATGGGACCGGCAAGATGTAACCCACGAGGTATTTGTGAACCGGGAATTACATTTAGGTGAAACATAAAAGCAATATCCATGCATTAAATGCTGCATACCAAACTATACAGAAGCCGGTGGCATGTTTTATGCATTAAAGTCAAAAGTTCCTCTAATTAACCATACCAAATCCTAGAGAATATAAAGTCTTTCCCCCAACTCATTACCATTGAGAAATATAATTTTGCTTCGAAATTCAAGCACAATCATTTTAACAAAAAAAAAACAAAATTATTATTATAGTGATTTAAGTCTTTGTGAAATTTTGAATTTATAACCAAACAAAATTTTGCATATGATGCTGTACATTTGTTTTCTCTCACTATAAACAACTACCCAATAATGATATGAAAACATCCAACGTTTTAGTATGATTACATAAGTTAGTCATGAGATCATCTTTAATCCTATTTTATTTTTCATTTTAAAATAAATTTGAGTAAAATTGTCTTCACCTTTGCTTTATTTTTTATTTCATAATAAAGTAAAAATGAGATTATAAAAAATAAAGTAATGTATTTATATTTTACTCATTATATTTTTAACTCCAAAATAAAATAGAGTTTGAAAGAAATTCAGTTCACTCCACCTTTTTTTAAAAAAGTAATACAATAAAGATGATCTAAAATGTCGACTACAAGTCTACAATGCGTATTTGGCGAGTCCTATGTGAGCTGCATTCTGTTTTGATATTTTTAGTATTCATCGAACCTTACTCAGTTACTCTGATATATGAGTTTGCAATCTGCATATTTTTTCTGTTTGTGTCACATCTTTATAAAAACCAGAGAAAGATAAAACCTAGAAAAGGTATTAAAAAGATTTATGGATATCCATGTCTATAAGAAAAAATAAAAAGATATGTTTCGCTAAAGAGAAAAGGAAAATTATATGAACACGTTAAGGTTGTAAAATAGATGATTTCATTTTCATTTAAATAGATGATTTCACCTAATTTCTCTAATTAAAAGGTGTATATTCACACTCCTATTTATGGATGGGGTTCCTCCTAATGTTGCAAGAGTTTGACAACAGCGGTGAAGAACTTAGTAATATACAAAGAGAATTAAAATAGGAGTGAGAGTGAGTAATTAGAGAGAGAGAGTATGAATTAAAATAAGAGAATTCATGCATCTAACATAAGTGCATTTTTTTGTTTGGTCACATTGACTGCGCATCTAATATTTATCCAATCGTTCCTTCTTCTTTCCGGTCTATAATGTTTCTCCTGACACTAAAAGTCTCTTAGATTTGAAACTGGCAGATCATATTGGTCTCTGTCTTTTTTTGTGTTCTTCAACACAGAGAGACCATTATCAGATCACCAGATTCCCATTTTCCCGGGAAATAAAAACAGACTATTTCCTTGTCGCATCTATTGAATGTTTTTTTTTTGCAGCATTTGATTTGCTGTTCTTATTCCATCAAACATTATAATTATTATTCTATAACTTTGGCACCTTCTCTTTGTTTTTTTCTTCCTGAAGATAAACATTGCCTATAAAAAATCTCATCTTTCTAATAGATACCCTTCTTGATCTTGAAAGATACACACAACTTTTGCAAACTCACTCAATTCCCAAGGTAACCAGAGAGTCGCAGAAAACAAGGTCGGAGAAAATATAACCAGTCACTGTCTTGTCTGCTTTTCTCTTCGGTCCTGCCAATATCGGTACTGTCTTTTTAAAAACATTTTATTTTTCTTTCTTCTTTTTTTTTAAAACATTTTATTTATCTGTTTCTAAGTTTTAAAAATGTTCGGTTGGTTGTCTTCCTCTGATTCTTACTCGTGTTGCGTGTCTGAATTGTTTTGTTTTACTATTATATTCTCAGGGCTCTGCAACTTGTTAAAAAGATTCAAACCTTTGTCTCTCCTCTAGATCTTCTCAATGGCAGGAAATGAAACAAAGAGACCAAGAAGAAGAAGAAGAAGAATACACCTAAGCAAGCTATACACACTAACATGCACCCAATCATGTTTCAAACAAGACCATTCTCGAATCGGAGGACCTGGTTACTCTCGTGTCGTCTTCTGCAACGAGCCTGATTCACCTGATGCTGATTCAAGTAACTACAGTGACAACTACGTGAGAACCACTAAGTATACTCTCACTACTTTCTTACCAAAGTCACTCTTCGAACAGTTCAGGAGAGTCGCTAACTTCTACTTCTTGGTCACTGGGATCTTGTCTTTCACTCCTCTTGCTCCTTATACCGCTTCAAGCGCCATTGTTCCTCTCCTTTTCGTCATCGGTGCTACTATGGTTAAAGAAGCTGTTGAAGATTGGCGCCGCAAGAAACAGGTACTCTTTCATTTCTTTCTTTCTTGCAATCTTGTGGTCTTGTTTAGTGTTGGGCATTCGGGTTTACGGTTCGGGACGGGTCAGGTTTATTACGATTTCGGGTTATTCGGGTTGGGGTGTTTAGGATTCCTTTAGGAACCGAACATTTTCCGGATCGGATTGGTTCGGGTTCATGTCAGGTTTCTATTTTTGTAGAGTTTAAAGAAATAGGAACTGTTTGGGTTTTTGTAAATTCCGGTTTGGTTTTGGTTTTGCTTTTTTTGGTTCGGCTCTAGTTCGGTTTCCTGGTTTCAGAAAATATGCCCAGGACTAGTCTTATTCTTGATATTGTCTGAAAGATTCAAGCATTTTCATGTTATTAGGATATTGAGGTGAATAATAGGAGAGTGAAAGTGCATAAAGGAGATGGGAGCTTTGATTCAAAGGAGTGGAAGACTTTGAGTGTTGGAGATATAGTTAAAGTAGAGAAGAATGAGTTCTTCCCTGCAGATCTTGTTCTGCTCTCATCTAGCTATGAGGACGCTATTTGCTATGTAGAGACCATGAACCTTGACGGTGAAACCAATCTGAAAGTCAAACAAGGACTAGAAGTAACTTCATCCTTGAGGGAAGACTTTAACTTCAAGGGCTTTGAAGCATTTGTCAAATGCGAGGATCCAAACGCTAACTTGTACTCCTTTGTTGGAACCATGGAGCTTAAAGGAGCCAAGTACCCTCTCTCACCTCAACAGCTTCTCCTTAGAGACTCAAAACTAAGGAACACTGACTTCATCTTTGGCGCGGTTATCTTCACTGGTCATGACACAAAGGTTATCCAAAACTCAACAGATCCTCCTTCTAAGAGAAGCATGATTGAGAAAAAGATGGATAAGATCATCTACCTCATGTTCTTCATGGTGGTGTTGATGTCATTCATTGGTTCTTTCATCTTTGGAGTTACAACAAGAGATGATTTAATGAGAAGATGGTACTTGAGACCAGACAGCTCATCTATCTTCTTTGATCCCAAAAGAGCTCATGTTGCTGCCATCTACCACTTCTTAACAGCTGCTATGCTGTACAGTTACTTCATCCCAATATCTTTATATGTCTCAATAGAGATTGTGAAAGTCCTTCAGAGCATCTTCATCAACCAGGACATTCACATGTACTACCAGGAAGCTGACAAGCCGGCTCGTGCAAGGACCTCTAATTTGAATGAAGAGCTTGGTCAAGTGGATACAATTCTCTCAGACAAGACAGGGACATTGACTTGTAACTCCATGGAGTTCATCAAGTGTTCTGTCGCAGGGACGGCTTATGGACGTGGTGTCACTGAGGTTGAGATGGCTATGGGAAGAAGGAAAGGTTCTCCTCTGGTGTTTGAGAGCAATGAGGATGATGTGGAGTACAGTAAGGAACCATTTGTTGAAGAATCAACTGTGAAAGGATTCAATTTTAGAGATGAAAGGATAATGAATGGGAACTGGGTCACTGAACCTCATGCTGATGTTATTCAGAAGTTTTTCAGATTACTCGCGGTGTGTCATACAGTGATACCTGAAGTGGATGAAGAGACTGAGAAGATCTCTTATGAAGCTGAGTCTCCTGATGAAGCAGCATTTGTTATTGCAGCAAGGGAGCTTGGGTTTGAGTTTTATAACAGAACTCAAACTACCATATCTGTAAGAGAGCTTGATCTTGTGAGTGGTAAACGAGTTGAGAGGTTGTACAAAGTCCTGAACGTTCTTGAGTTCAACAGCACAAGGAAAAGAATGTCAGTGATAGTGGAGGATGAAGATGGAAAGCTTTTATTACTTTGTAAAGGAGCAGATAAGTAAGTGTAGATGTTACTATAGAAAACCTTTTCAAAGATGAACTATCTTGTAACTTATTGTTTCTTGTTTCTTGTTTCAAGTGTTATGTTTGAAAGACTTTCCAAGAATGGTAGAGAGTTTGAAGAGGAAACAAGGGACCATGTGAACGAGTATGCTGATGCAGGGCTGAGAACTTTGATACTAGCATACCGCGAACTCGACGAGAAAGAGTACAAAGTCTTCAGTGAAAGAATCAGTGAGGCCAAGAGTTCAGTTAGTGCTGATAGAGAATCACTTATAGAGCAAGTCACTGGGAAGGTTGAGAAAGATCTGATTCTTCTTGGAGCTACTGCTGTTGAAGATAAACTCCAAAATGGAGTAAGCAAGCTTCTCATGATATTCATAAAAATCAATTTTTAGTTCTTGAGCTGACATATATTATCTTCTTCTTTTCAGGTGCCTGACTGCATTGACAAGCTAGCTCAAGCAGGAATCAAGATTTGGGTTTTGACTGGTGATAAAATGGAAACTGCTATCAATATTGGGTATCGTTTTCTCGGTATCACCTTAATATTATCTACTCCTTTGAGTTCCGGCATACATTTTTTGTTCATTCTATGAACAATTTTTGTATGTATCTCTTTGACAGATTTGCGTGTAGTTTGCTAAGACAAGATATGAAGCAGATCATAATTAACTTGGAGACTCCTGAGATCCATTCACTGGAGAAAACCGGAGAGAAAGATGCCATTGCAAAGGTATATATACAAAAAAAATGTTATCTATGCACAAGATTATGTAGGTGAATGATGCAAAGTGGTTGATGTTATCTTGCAGGCATCAAAAGAGAGTGTCTTATTGCAGATAATTAATGGAAAGGCTCAGCTAAAGTACTTTGGTGGTGGAAACTCTAATGCTTTTGCTTTGATCATTGATGGTAAATCACTGGCTTACGCGTTGGATGATGATGTCAAGCACATATTCTTAGAGCTAGCTGTTGGTTGTGCTTCTGTCATTTGTTGCCGTTCATCACCAAAACAAAAAGCTCTGGTCAGTTTCTTCTTCACTTGTTCTTTTGGTTAAACCTTTTGTTGTTGTCAAGATTCACTCAAGAGTTACTATATATAGGTGACAAGACTAGTGAAATCCGGAAACGGTAAAACAACATTAGCCATTGGTGACGGCGCAAACGATGTTGGGATGCTTCAAGAAGCAGACATAGGCGTTGGGATTAGCGGTGTGGAAGGCATGCAGGCTGTAATGTCAAGCGACATTGCCATTGCTCAGTTTAGATATCTGGAGCGTTTGTTACTAGTCCATGGACACTGGTGTTACAGGCGCATCTCAACAATGGTGTGCTACTTCTTCTACAAGAACATTACATTCGGTTTCACTCTCTTCCTATATGAAGCATACACAACATTCTCAGCTACACCTGCTTACAACGACTGGTTCCTATCTCTTTACAATGTTTGCTTCTCTTCTCTTCCTGTTATTGCTCTTGGTGTCTTCGACCAAGATGTATCTGCCCGGTATTGTCTCAAGGTAAGCTTGTTTTTTTTTTTAATTACAACAGCTTAATCATAAACAAGTTGTAACCAAACTCTTTCTTGGCTTCACAGTTTCCACTATTATACCAAGAAGGTGTGCAGAACGTTCTCTTCAGCTGGCGGAGGATACTTGGATGGATGTTCAACGGATTCTACAGCGCAGTAATCATCTTCTTCCTCTGCAAAACCTCTCTTGAGCCACAAGCTTTCAACCACCAAGGGAAGACACCAGGGAGAGAGATCTTAGGTGGGACAATGTACACATGTATAGTCTGGGTTGTGAACTTGCAGATGGCATTAGCCATCAGTTACTTCACACTGATCCAGCACATTGTCATATGGGGCTCCATCCTCGTTTGGTACCTCTTCATCACGGTCTACGGAGAGCTTCCAGCAATGATATCAACCGGTGCGTATAGAGTATTTGTTGAAGCTCTGGCGCCTTCACTTTCTTACTGGGTCATCACTCTCTTTGTGGTTGTGTCGACTTTGTTGCCGTACTTCGTCTACTCGGCGGTTCAGATGAGGTTTTTCCCAATGTACCATGGGATGATACAGTGGTTAAGGTACGAGGGTCAGTGTAATGACCCTGAGTACTGTGATATGGTGAGGCAAAGATCCATAAGGCCTACAACTGTTGGTTTCACCGCCAGGTTAGAAGCTAAAAGGAGATCAGTGAGGAGATCTGAGTCTATATGACCACCACCAAATAGCCTCTCAGCAGACTCGCAGGACGTATATAGACCGGAGGAGAAAGCTGTTTTAACCAGTTTCTTGTACATTTTTCTGACAAAGAAACATCTGAAGATTACACATGAGTAGAGAGATGCATCTCTAAGTCTTTTGCTCTTCTCAAGATTCCTTTTAATCTATACTGTAATTCTTAGAGCATAGGGTAAGTTATGTATACCTCTTTGGTTCAGTCCTATTAACGCTTTGTTAATTGGATTCTTGAATGCAATAAGTCATCTTGTGTGATGAGCAATGACAAGGAATTATCATTGTTTTTAGTGAGTTTCTGGAATCCAAATCGTTTGTAGAGTCTCCTTGTCGCCAGAAACTCCCAAACACAAACTCTCCCTCCATGGAAAGTTCCTGCAACATCTCCTCAATACCTTCCATGCAACTAACTCTCGACTCATCGCCAGACAAATGCTCTTCCTCCTTTGTAGGTAGAAAGGTTTTCATGTCTCTTCTCTTCTTTCTTCTGATGACAAACTTCTTCATCTTGTGAGCAAGTTTTTGAGGGATCTTGAAAAAGACGAAGAGAAAGAACTGTAGCATAAAGCATTCACAGCAGCAACAAAGGACAACACAGTCTGCTGCAACAGCACCACAATCTTGTTCCATTATTCTTGATGCATTAAGGTGAAACAACAAAGATATAAAAGGAGGATGGAGGAAGCAGAGCTCAAGAGGTTGCAGCAGATTGTGTCAAAGGAAGGAATATATTCCTTTTGTTGCCAATATTGGTATCAACAATGCAAACGCAAAGCCACACCCCCATGTGTTTGTGTTTGCTCTTATAGACACTTTTAAAAAGCATTGTTTAGGTGTCTTGGACGTCAAAGCAACTACTTACTCTCCATCACGGTGATCCACAAGGGCAAATCAGTCTCTCTAGATGTAGAAGTTGAGCCGACAAAAAAGAGACAAAGAAAAGATCCGTGTTGATTTATCATAGGTATAAGAATGAGACAACATGACGAGGAGGTAATGTCACAGAATGTGCAAACTTGTAAGATTAAGAAATAGATACAAAAAAGTACTTTCATGTAAGAAACAAAAACCTCTCTTGCTCTAATCTTCCTACCACATGCTCCTCTGAAAATCCTCTATTTCTGCAAATTGTATTTTGGTTAGTATCATTTCACCAAAATGGAAACAAAACATGAACACAATTCAAGAGTAGACAAGAGATTCTTACTGTTTTGGGTACTCAAGAAGGTTCTGCATTGAGATTTGTGGGCTTGAGGTGCAAAAAGATGGGAGATTTTCAGACAAAACTTGGATGGTCTTGAAGGGTTTTGTTGCCTTTTAACACCGAGAGATCAAAAAAACAACCTTGTGTATGGATATTTACACGTTTTGGTCTCTGCTGTTGTGACTACTATGTGTGAAAAAATCTGTACTATAATTTTGGCTACCAAACGCCATTCTCCTGAACAATCTGATCTCTGCTGACTGTTGAGCTGAGTCAAAGACTTCGCTTTCCCCTAGTCTCATCCCATTGGTCAGGTCTTCCGCAGATAAACTCTCAAGAGCCCTCACAACCTGCAACGAAAGAAAAGCATTTCAAGTTTTGAAACTCTTGTATTGAAGAAGGAAAGAAAGAGAAGAGAATGGTCTTTGTACTTGTCCCATCCGAGGTCTCTTGGCAGCTGAGTGGCGCACGCATGCTCCTGCAGCTTCAATCATTCTAAACATCTCGGAACCCACATAGTTTCCTCCAAGCTTGGGGTCTTCTAACGAATCAAACTCCTCGGTTTCTACGGCATGGCTTATCAGAGGCCGTGCCTGAATAGCAAAAGGTCAAAACGTCATGATGATGACATGAAGATAAAGGTTTTTAAGAGATAGCATGCGTACCCATTCAACAAGGCTCTCCTCTCCTAGTGGTTGGGATGTATCCACTGGTTTACGTCCAGTGATTAACTCGAGAAGAACAACTCCAAAGGAGTATACATCAGACTTCTCTGTTAGTTTCCCGCTTGATGCATACTCAGGTGCCAAGTAGCTGAATAAAGATGCAAAGTATGTGAGTTTAGTGGCCTTTTAATCAAACTAGGCAAGTAAGCACGTACCCAAACGTTCCCATGACCCTTGTGGTGATATGAGTGTTACAATCAAGAGCTAATCTTGCAAGACCAAAGTCAGAAACCTATAAGAGAATGAGAATGTTATGTAACTAAAACCTTGAAAAATCAAGAATAGCAGACATATGTGTTTACCCGAGCATCAAAGTTGTCCTCTAAAAGAATGTTAGAAGACTTAATGTCCCTGTGGATGATCCGAGGATGACCTGACAATACACAAATGTTTAGAAGCTACCTTGAGAAAAAAATCAAAGCGAAGAAAAACAACTTACAATCTTCATGGAGGTAAGCTAGTCCACGAGCAGCACCAGCAGCGATTCTAACACGCGTTGCCCAGTCAAGAACTTCTTTAGATGCTATTCAGAGGAGGCAGAAAGAACACACTATGAGTACTACTAGTTGGTGTGTAAGTGTAATATCAGAAAATGTGTTTTTGTTACTTTTTTTACCATGAAGGTGGAAGTAAAGGTCGTTGTTAGAGACATAATCATAAATGAGCAATCTACGGTCATCAGAGATGCAATGTCCCACGATCGAAACCAAGTGCCTGTGATGGATTCTGCTAAGCGTCTCGACTTCAGCTTTGAACTCTCTGTCACCTTGCCCGCCACCAATCTTAAGCTGCTTCACAGCAACTACTCTCCCATCTGGTAGCACCCCTTTGTATACACAACCAAACCCACCTTCACCCAATAGATTCTCTTGTGAGAAGCCATTCGTTGCCTTCACAAGTTCTTGGTATGAAAACAGTGGTCTTGAATTGCCTAAGCCGCCGGATTGCGATTGTGAGAAGTAACTCCCTGAACGCTTTCCGGATACTATAGGTGCAGATGACTGTGTCCTAAAGAAAGCTGCATCTGCGCATTTGTCCAAAGAAGTCAAGAAACAGTTTTCACTTAGGCTTAAATAAAATTAGTTACCTGGTCTTGAGGAGGAGGAGCTCATTGGTGATGGTGTGACATAGCCACCACTAACAGCTGAGAGGCGTTTCTCTCGTCTTCTCACGCACCAGACAATGAGTCCAATAAGACTGAAAACTATGAGGGCTACTGCGACACTGATGCCAACGATAGGTCCAGTACCGATGCTACTACTATGAGTAGAATTTGAGGTATCAGGAGCACTAGGAGGAAGGTTGTTTTGAGGTGTATTGTTAGAGCCTGGTGGTACAAGTATCTCGGAAGGAGAATCTTGAACAGGAGGAGGAGGAGAGAATGTTGGTGGTGGTAGAGTATCTGAAGGCGGTGGAGTAGTATCCTCTGATGGTGGAGGAGGAGACTGAACGGGACGACCTGATGGAGAAGGAGGAGGAGGTGGAGGAGACTGAATGGGACGCTTTGGAGGCGGTGAAGGAGGAGGAGACTGAGAGGGACGCCCTGAAGACGGTGGAGGAGAGCGTTGTGAGATTGGTGGGGAAGGAGAAGGGCGTGGAGGAGGAACAGATGAAGGAGGTGGAGGAGAAGAAGGCAATGGTGGTGGAGGAGACGCTTGTGGTGGCTGCACGGACGGTGGCGGCGGTGAAGTTGAAGGAGGAGGTGAAGGGATCACTGGCTGTGGCGGTGGGAGAGAGGTCTCAGGTGGTTTAGGCAGAGGAGGAGGAGCATCATTTGGTGGCGGTGGTGATGTCACCGGTGGTGGTGTGGCCGGAGGAGGAGACTGAGACGGTGGAGGTGAAGTAGCATTGTTAGTCGGAAGAGAACTGCCTAACGGCGGAGAAACAACCGGTGGAGGCGGTGGGAAAGTTGAAACAGGAGGCTGAGCCGGCGTTGTTGCCATCTAAAAATTTCAGACAAGCTACAAATCTATCACCGACAAGCTTCTGGATCCATCAAAAAACCTCAAATTCTCAAACTTTGGTCGGAGAGATGATTGGGATCACTTTCAAACCTAAAAAATGCAGAGTTTTGAGTAAGACAGTCTCCTGAAAGCACCAAACTTTCACCAACCCTAACAACACTAAACGTGACGAAGCGGCAATCTTTCCAGATCAAACACACACAGCTTAAACCCTAAATTACTCAAACATCTAAAGCTTCTTCAGATCTCCTTTAAACCTCAGATCTATCTGTAAGAGCTTTCTTCACTCAAACACCATAACTGAAACAAACAAAAAAGAATATTAAAAGTTGACAGCTTTACACTTCTTCAGACATTAAAGACCATCAAACAAAACACACAAGTAGCTTTGTCTTTCTTCTTCTAAACTCTTTCTTGAATCTCCTTCTTACAATGAATCAAATCTTCTTACAGAATTCAGAACAATAATTTTTTTCTGAACAAAGTAAACAATCAAAATTAACGGTCAAAGAAATCAAAGATTATATTTTTTTAGTTTTTTATAAGGGAATAAATTAATTTCTGTCCACAAACGAAAGAAATCAAAATAAGCTACTTACCAATTTCACTTGTTTTTTTTTTCTTATGTTTTTTTTTTGTTTTATTCAAGCTTCTACGCGTCTTTTTGTTTTTAATATAAAAACGCGGTTCGTCATCAATCTAATCGATGATAATCAGAAATAATCTCACATGACCTCTGACCTTCTTTTTTAACTTGACGTGAAGTAAACCATTAACTGTTAATCAAATTGGCATATTCATGTTTTCTAGAGTATTATTTCAATGACATGGAGGTGTCTGCTAATGCTAATTACGTTTTACTCGAAATAAGTTCAAGTATTTAATATGTTGTGTTAATTCTTTAAGTTGACTTTTCTATATCAAGTTGTAGTTTGACTTGACCGCTTGAGAAATTAATACTATAAAATTACGTTTTTTTTCTTTTGACATCATATGTTGCATTTAAAAAGGAGAAAATTTTAATATATGAGTTTAATATATAATTATATATTTAACACTAGACAACTATAAAGAATTATAGCACATGACATCTATAAAAAAAATAACACTAGAAGTTTATGCTCTTAAAGCATTTTCAACTCTACTCCATAATTTATTTAAAGTAAAAAAATGTTTCAATCATATTCAGTTTTCATCTCGTAAACATATAATTATTCTATAAATTGAATAATCATTTTATCTTCTATTAATTATTCTATTTTTCTTCAAAAATAAAATAAGAGTAAATTTAACTTAATTATATAATTAATCAATTTTAAAATATTCTGATTTAAAAATAACCTACTATATCAAAGATAGTTCACATTAGGATTAGAAAAGAACTAATCATCTTGTAATAATATCAATAAATTCGGAAGATTATGTTTTAACACAATATAGTTAAAAGGACGGCTATCTGACTATATTTGCAAAGCAAATTATCAAAAAATTATGTTTTAAATTTTGTAATCGTTCAACGAAATTTTTTCATATTTAAATATATTCATATACTAAATATTATCATAAAATAGACCGGTAAAATTAGATTTATAGCCAGTTTATAATTCGGAAGATTTGGTGGAGTGGAATTTTGATGAAAAACCGCAAAATTGGACATTTAACCACTTGATTAAATTCAAGTCAATTCCTAGTTTCTATTGTTTATTGTAATTACTATGATATTAATCCGCTATATCAGTCACACCACACATAACACCAATTTATAAATCTTATATATTTAATAAAAAGCCAATAACCACGTGCTTTACATTACACTATCCAGCCTGAAAATGTTCTACAATTTTATAGCCATAAATATTGGGACCATTTCTACCTCAATTGACCCAATCTATTTGTATTGGTCCTAATTGATTTTAGTGTTCGTATTTGTAAGATTAACGTGAAGACTCCGGACCTCCGGTGATGACATATGTGCACTCATCACAACCTTTGACGTTTGAAGAATGAGATCTTAAACATTTCTTTCTAATAAAGAAATACAAACCCTTTAACATTTTCCAATTTACACAGTGCAATTAGATATGTGTGTGTGTGTGTATGTATATGTATGTCTGATCACCTTTTCAAAACATAACTTAGTATGTCATTTAATCAACAACGGTAGATCAATAATAATGTTACTTGCATTGTTGTCACCTACAAATGGATTTCAGTCTAGAAAATCCATCATAAATGTTAAAACACAAGAATGAGTTGGGGAAACATTCAAAGCAATTCCATCGAAGGAGTTCTCAGCTTTGAATATCTAATAAAATGAATATTAAAAATATTAAGATACACATCCAAAATATATTTAATATGATGTTTAAATTTGAAAGATACTTTTAGATGATATCTCAATATTAAATCTCATTCTTGTGTGTTTAATATTGAGATATCATCTAAAAGTATCTTTCAAATTTAAACATCTTATTAAATATATTTAAATTTGAAAGATACTTTTAAATGTGTTTCAAAAAAAAAATGTTAAACACACAAGAATGAGTTGGGGAAACATTCAAAGCAATTACATTGAAGGAGTTCTCAGCTTTGAATATCTAATCAAATGAATATTAAAAATATTTAGATACACATCCAAAATATATTTAATAAGATGTTTAAATTTGAAAGATACTTTTATGATATCTCAATATTTGAAATATTTATTTAATTAAATATTGGTATTTTTTACTATTCAAAGTTAAGTACATTCCTAATAAAATTGCTTTTGTAGTAACAAAAAAATATGTCGCCAAAAGAACATTCACTAACTCGTGATCCCAAGACATTGCAACTACAATTTTGTTGCTTTTTTATAAGCTCTCCTCAGTTAGTAACCACGAGACATTTCTCCATCATTACCAAATGAACAAAGTCCTCAAAGTAAAAGAAGGTCCCGTGTCATCAATTGATTACTGGTACATGTGGTGTGAGAGCAAAGTGAGGATCTTGAAGGGAATATATACATGATCAATAACTAAAACGCACTTTGTTAATCTGGCATCATTGAACAAGAGGTTTTATTTATAAACACATGCCACCTCTCCGCTGTCTCCAACTTAGATATTTCCTCAAACTGGTTGCTACATTAACTCTATTTTAGTATATAAAATGGAAATATATTCCGCATTCATATCATTAGCATGTGTTGTTGATGTGGATGCACATTGTGTTCAAACTGGTCATGGTGATGTATCACTTCACATGGGATCTTTTCAAGTGTGGAATTGAAAATGTAAAAGCTGTGTGAATAGGCCTTTCTTCTAGGAAACAAGAAAACTAATGGATTCATAAACCAAATCCAATTTCAGATTCACAAGAGCAAAAAGTAATTTTGTAACAAAATTTATATTAAAAAAACAAAAGCAGTTTTATTTATTAAATCAGAAAGACATCTGAGAAATACTGAGCTCTTGAAGAATGGCTGCAACTTCCACTTCTTGTTTTTTTTTTCATTTGCTCTCTGCATCATATATGTCCGTTCTGCGATCTCTTATTAAGGAACAAACAAAAACAAAAGAAACATTCGAAAGAGAACCATCAACATTAGCATTTGCATCATGCAGTTACTTTGCCTTAGATATAACATAATGAAAACAGTCCTAGACCCAACCATTTCTCAACACCTTAATCTCAAACACTACTATCAAGAACCTATGTAAACTATGCTAAACCCCATAATCTATGTGGTCTAACCACATAGCCATCCATCCATCCATGGCTACTATGCTCATCACTATGTAGAAACCTCATTAGAAACTCTATCAAGTATCAGGACATGGCCATTTCAATAACAAAAACTTTATCGCTCTCCTGCATGTTTGCAATCTACAATTTCAACCGGCTGTTAACACTTCCCACAGCTAAAAAAACCACTCCTCACTGCAAAATTAAGCCTCAAACCCTAAATTACATTTTTATCTACCAAATCTTCCGACAAGAAGACAAAAGCAGCTATACAAGTTTTAAAAGCTAAGGAGCTGTAATAAAAATTGAAAATCAGACAAGAAAGCAAAAAAGAAAAAGATTAGTAAATGCAGAAACAATAATAAAAAAAAAAGAGGATACACGAGGTAGAAGCCATGAACGAAAGCACCGGCGAGGACAAGACCGAAGAGACGGTCCCTGAGAACAGGCTGATGCCTTAAAGTCAAGCGAATGAGAGGAAGAGCAGGAGCGTATATGAGAGGCACCAAGAACTTGATCGGAGCTCCTTTCTTCTTCCTCTCCATCCCTGTTTTCGACGGATCGCTTGACGACGACGACATTGGAGATCCCTTTTGCTTCAGTTCTGCGATTCAATTGTTTTTTTTTTTTAATTATTTTGCGATTAAAAAAAGAGGTTTAAGGAATCCTTTTTTTATCATTGGACATGGATTTATAACGGACCTCGAAAGATGGGCCCATTTTTCAGCCCACGAGAATTTTTTTTTTTAACGCTGATTTATTATAATTTTACAATTATGATATAGGAAAAATTACATAAACGATTCGACAACCGACAATACTATCTGCCTTATGAAGACCTACGCCTAACTGCATCACTTGAGCCGTCTTATGAAGATCCACGCCTGACCAGATTTACTTGCACCATATTGAAGATCCCTTGCAAGCATTTCTTCTGTAGTCTGCATAATTGTTTAATAAACTGCTCTCTCCGGAACTTAAAACTTGGATTTCCTGTAATCTGCAATAAATTGTATAGTCTGGCATTCGAACCCCAGACTTGGACGTAGAAGCCCACAAGAAATTTAAGAATCTTTTTTATTTTTTTTTAGTTCGGTAAAAACCAGGACGGTCGGAAAATAGAGTTAGGCTTTTAGTAGTAACACTCGGTAATTAGATTAGAAACTTCATAAACGCAGCGTTTCGGTGCAGATGCAACGTTGAACTTCCGTAACCACCAGTTACTGAATTTTTTCGTGATTATAATTGCTCGGTCCTGATTACATTTGTGTCTTGACGACAAGTGTGAGAAGCATCCACTCGACGGAGAAGAGAGTCAGGCATGGAGACTGCGATATGTGGGAGATTAGCTCTCGCACCAACCACTCTCTTCAATTCTATCTCAGGTTCTTCCTTGTCAACATCACCCTTGTGTGGTATCATCATCATCATCATCATCGGATTATTTTTTTTCTCTGCTGAGTGAAAGTTTGAAACTTTATTAGCTTAATTGAAGCTATTTGAATTGAATATAGAAGAAAGGGTTCTTATTGATGATGTTTATGAAATTTATAAGTGTTTGTTGGAAGTGAATCTGATTGGTTCTGAAGATCTTACAAAACATACGTTGATGTTTATGAAAATGTATTTTTTTATAAAAAGATTCAGACTTTTTTTTTTTTTTTTTTTACATTTCTGGCTTTTGTAGTTTGTGTTTGGTTTCAGCTATATGAAGTGAATCAGTTTGTGTCTCTTACTTGATGATGTGTGCAGGGGACAAACACTCTGTCTCAAAAGGACCATGCGTTAATAACCGTGGAGTTCTCATAACCATGTCTACGTACGCTGCATTGGGTAAAGGAGGTGGTGTGTTGGACAAACCAATTATAGAGAAAACTACTCCTGGTCGTGAATCCGAGTTTGATTTGAGGTATACATTTGCCTACAAGATCATCTCCAAACTGCCAAAGCTCATTGTGTGATTTTTACAATTGCTGTGGTTGTTCAGGAAATCGAAGAAGATGGCTCCACCGTACAGGGTGATACTTCACAACGACAACTTCAACAAGAGGGAGTATGTGGTTCAGGTGTTGATGAAGGTCATACCAGGCATGACTGTTGACAACGCAGTTAACATTATGCAAGAAGCTCACATCAACGGTTTGGCAGTTGTGATCGTCTGTGCTCAGGCCGATGCAGAGCAGCACTGTATGCAGCTCCGCGGTAACGGCCTTCTCAGTTCTGTTGAACCTGATGGTGGAGGCTGCTGAAAAAAAAATACTAGTTTAAAATTTCGTATAGATTTTCACGCCTCCCAGGACACTCTATTTAGTAAAGAAAATGTTTCCTTTAATGTTGTATATAAATATCAGAAATTTGGTACCAAGACTGTTACTGTATGCAGTGAACTTTTTTGCCTTTATAGATCTTTTGTTGTGTTGAACCTTTGAAGAGTCTAAACATTAGAGTTCTCTGTGAAGTGTGAACCCACAAAAGGCGACTTAAATCGAAAGTATGAGCATAAACAACAGATATAAAAAGTTTCCTACGATATGATTCTCACCACAAGACAAGATGCTCTATTGAGGCAACAAACTTTACAACAGCTTCATAGGATTCTCACCACAAGACAAGCTAAGCTGCTCGTGCCTTTTTGGTCATCCACGACTATTATATATGTCGGCTTAGAGCTGTTAGCTCTCTATGGTTAGCCCGTCCTAGGGACTAAGCCCTGTTATGGCCCAAAGGAAAGCATAGCTCTTCTCAGACTTCTAAATCATCTTTTATCAGCTTAGTGAACATTATAATCCAGAATCATTCATCTTTTTTTTATTTCACTTTTTTTCCTAAGCTAAAACTGAGAAAAAAAAACATAAGCTAGCAAGATCTATATATACATTCATACAACGTAAGATACAATCATGAAACTCTTCAGCGGTTCATGCCTGGTACAACTATGGGAGGAGTTACTTTCTCTCGGCTCCATTTCTCTACATTCGAAAGCCAACCTGAAACAGTCACAATAAAACATATTTAGTGATTTCTTGTAGAAAACGTTAGATCTTTTTCTTTTCTAAAGACAATAAGATTGCATACTGATGGAAGGATCGGCACCACGGTTCTTGAGCTCTCTAGATTCTTGGCAGATAGCACAAGAAGTGCAAAAGAGATGGACCCAAAAGTCACCGCATGGTTCCTCAGGCAATGCGAAATGTTCCCTAAGCCTTGACCTGTTTGGAAATGCGTAAAGCCAGCAGCAACCCACAAACCCTAACGCTAGATGAATCAAACCTGCGTCCATGCAAGCTGCACCCCCAAAACCCAAATTTTAGTTTTTTTTTTTTTTGTATAAACAAATCAATGTTAAAATGAGATTAATACGTCTTTCTTACGTATGGTTCCTCTGTTTACGATCTCGGTGTTCTGAGCGAAGGAGATGCATGGCATTATAGCTGTCTGAACACCTTTTCAAGAATCCATTTTTGAGACAAGAAAGATTAAAGATTAGTTTTTTTTTTAAACAGAAGAGAATATGATTAAGAAGGGAACGTACAAATGTGACCATCTAGGTGACAATCACAGAGACCGGTGGTCCATAGTCCCTGAGGAAGTTCTCTACCGTACGGTTGATCCCGGAACGACGCTCCTTCTGCCTTGAACACCGGCCCATCCCCGTACATTTTGTAATAAATTTCAGTGATTAATAATATATAATAATTCTCAAATCAATTGTACCAACAAATAATAATTTGTCACTTTCTTTGATTTTCCCTAACGTTTGTTCGTCAGATGGATAGGTTTTACAAGTTTTTTAGAGAACTTGAAAGACTAATTTTTTTTTTCCGGTGAGAAAAATTAGAAAACGAACGGGGGGAATTATGTAAATATATATGTCTTTTGCAATCGGAGCTGGACATAGGTACCAAAACGCTTCAACAACAAAGAAGATAAACGTCAAGTTTTGTTGGTGGAACATTTATAAAACGATAATAACGTTTTTAATCTAATCAATAAAAATAACGATTTTATCTTATTTTTAAAAAAGCTTTCAAATAACGGTTTTATCTCAATATAGGAATACTGTAGTCTAATATGAAAGCAGTTATCATACAAAAGAGGTTGGATAAATTTATCCAAATTATTATCTGCACTATACAATTCGTGAAGTATTTATTGGTTGACAAGAAAGACGCAAAATATTAAGATTTGTATGATACATAAATTAAACCTCGTCTATTTGTAAAGCGTTTTCTAATTTTTATGAGAAATTTCCTTTTTAAATTTTTTCAGTTGTGCCATAAAACAAGAAAAATTAAATAATTCGCTACTGGTTTATCAAAGAAATTGACTATAAAAACTATAGGATTAATAATTCTACAATAGAAAGTTTGAGTTCCAAGTCTCAGATAAAATTGAATTATGCAGAATATTGAAAAAGTAAATTTTACAAAATATTTTTATCATAAAGCAAAAGTACCATTAAAAATTGTTTTTATAGAATGGCTCAAGTTAATAAAACAAATATAATGTCGCTTACATAATGTTTTCGTAGTTTTTAATATCATAGTTAATAGTGCTTAAAAAGGTAAATTTGCTGAATAATTTCCACATTTGCTAATTAAAGGTATAAATATATCTTCTGTGTAAGTTACAAAAATTTAATTCCCAGCCTATTTTCAACTTCTGAATGATTTTTTATAGAAGAAACTGGCAACACACATTGAAATGGTCAACGTTTGTGTCTTAGACCATCTCCAATGTATTTTGCTATTTTCACCTATAAAATAAGGGAACTCTATAATAGAGGTGAGATATGCTCCAATGTATTCCCCTAAAATAGCAATTTCTAAAATATAGAGTAAAAAATAGAGGAATGCTATTTCTTCCTCTATAAATAGAGGAAAAAATAGAGATCTCTATTATAGAGTAAGAAATAGAGATGGGTTGGAGCAATTTCACATCTAAATGCTATTATAGAAGTGAATATAGCAATGGGTTGGAGATGCTCTTAGAAATTGATTATGCCGGTTTTCCAAAAGTCATTGGTAATGATAATTGTGATTTGTATGAACAAAAATAGCAGCAAAAGGGAGAAAAGAAGAAAAAAATGAGGTTGCCAATCAAAACTAACCATGAACTAGGGTTTTGTCCAAGTCTGTCCCCCACTATACAATTGTCTGCAAAATTTCTAAAGACATTATTTTAGACTTTTAGTTATTAGTATTTTGGGAAAGACATAATGTCTCAAGACAAAGAAAGACAACTTAAAATATTTTACTTAATATATTTTCTCAGTTCCTGCAAGTAAGATTTTTAGTATTTTTCATATTCTAAAAATTAATATATTTTATAAATATAAGACATTTGTTATACTTCTAAAAATATTAATCGAGAATAATTAAATTGATTAAATATATTAGTATTTGATAGTTATCAGAAATTATATAGTAAAAATAGTTTATGCAGTTTTTTTTGTCAACGAAAATTCATGTATGAATAAATTTTTAATAAGTGTGAATATTTAAAAAAAAATTATTTCTGGAACGGGAAAAGTATATCTCAGTACTGAAAACTATCAAAAATATTTGAAGTGAAATATTTTAAATATGCTCACTTAATTATTCTTAATTTGTGAGATATTACAGTGAGAACTTAAAGATGCTTTTATAACTTTTGTTTTAAAATTTGGCATGACGTCAATTAATATTCCCGCCTTCCTTAACTCGCAATAAAAAATTGTTTAATTGTCCAAATTCATTAATCCACAACACGCACGCTGGGCACGTTTGAAACTCTAGTTAAACTAATTTTCTTAATAATGGAAACCGAAACTCATATTAATCCTAACACAGACACCTGCTTTGAACATTATAGTATTTAAGTTACAAACATATAAAAGCCAGCATTGAAAAGAAAGCAAAAGGGTTATACAAACACAACTAATTTAAAGGGGATCATACTGGTGGATGAAAGAGTCGATGTGGCACAACATCTCATCAGTTGTGGTCTGAGCAAGCTGAGACTTACCCAGAATGTGAAACGCGTGACCAACGCCTGCATACACCACGCGCTTGATCATTTCCTCGTTACCATCGCACATCTCCATCTCTCTATCCATCAGCACATCCATCTCCGCCACGCACACCAGCGTCCTCGCCACCATCTTCTTCACCGGTTTACAATACGGATGCTCCCTGTTTTCGCCACGTGGCAAAGCCAATCTCCACCACGTGTCGGATGCCGCCAGCGTAAGTATCGAGCTCTTTGTATTATTTTCCACGCGCCTCTCACTCTCTGTACGCGCCTCCCCGCCGAAGAAAGGCTGCATCAGGATGGTTCCTTCTATCCTCAAGGGCTGTAGATCATCCGCATCTGTTGCTAATCTTGCGGCGACATGGTGAGCGATGTTGCCTCCGGCGCTGTCTCCGACCAAGAATATTCTGCTCAAGTCACATAGCGTGCCCCACAAGCCATTGTTTCTTCTTTTCTTGAGCCAATGAATGACATTGACGCCATCTTCGTATGCTGCCGGGAGAGGGTTCTCAGGGGCTAAACGGTAATTTACAGACATGACCATGCAACGTGAGCTAGCGGACAATCTGGCCAAGAACTCGTGGTAACACGACCAAGAAGCCGAGCCGACGCAGAAACCTCCACCGTGGAAGTAGACTAGCAAAGGAAGCTTAGAGTTGGTATCCATCGGGACATAGAGACGTGCCCATACGTTGGTCAACTTGTCTATGTAAACATCGGAGCAAGCTACACCGAGCTCCAGGGGTAGTGAGGGACCCACACACGGCACGAGTTCGGATCGTTCCACGTGGCCGTCTTTGTAAACTTTAATCAGGCCTTCCACTTCGTCTACGACCGGTCCATGAATGTTTGTGTTATAAGGGTTAATGGTCATCACATGGGTCAATGTGGTTGCTCCCATTTTCTCTGATTTTAGGTGTTTTCTGCTGATTTGTGACACAAAGGAGATTTTAATAGATGGTTGTAAGAGAGATATGGATCTTTTATTAAAAAAATTGGAGATTGATGTGTTTGGGAGGTTTCTTACATAGGAGGAGGATATATATAATGGAGGGTGATGGAGACGGGTGAGGTTGGAAATATTTCCACTTTACTTGTTCCATTAAGATAATAACAATAATTGAAACCAAACTTGTTATTGTTATGAATGAATGTATTATGCGAATCAACTTGAAGAAACCAAAAAAAAATCTTAAGAACAAAATGAATTGAAGGGAATACCCATTTTGGGTTTATCTATTGATTATGTTAATTAATAAATTTACAATTTCTTAGATCCAATCCGTATTTATAATAGCCTCAAAATTTTGATTACCTATCTCTTTTAGATACTGAAATTAATGTCTAGGAGCAGATATACCACGTGGTTTTTCTGAATATGATAATCTGACCGTTAAACAACCAAAAATACAATAACTTGCTAATTGGAGGAATTGATCTTCTATGAGAATTAGTCGTACCTATATAAAAATGAATTATCTCTGCTTTTTTCATTTTAAACTAAATTCAGAATCGTCACTGCTGATATAATAGAAACGTGTGAATAGACTTAAAAGGGTTGTTCTTATCCAATGGGTGTGGGAGGGCAATGTTCAACTTCAACGTGACTATTTCTTTGTAGGCTAGTCGATGGACTATAGTGATATGTTTTTTAATTCCGTTTAACAAATGTGTTGTAGTTTCTATATAACAATAATTGGAAATATGAAAAGGTGGTACGTGGACATCAAATACTGTGGTGGTGGGGAATAGTCTTCCATCTTTCAACGGCATAGAGTCAGAAGAAGTATGGGATTGGTTGAATGGTTTTGTCAAAATGCACTTAGAAAAAGATACATTGTCCACTCTTGTTCTTCATTGTTCATGCACCAATCTTTTCATTTAAAAATTAATTTATTAAGTACGTGAGAAAACATTTCAACATGGTGTGTATATAATTATGATAGTTTCAGTCGCTCAGCTAGCATTTTTTTGTATATATTGGGTGTCAAATCTCTATGCTGAAATTAGTGGCATAGAGATTAAACGAGAGATTTGTCCCCCAAAAAAAATGACTAAACGAGAGATTTCTTCTTGATGTAACTATAAGCAAAATATGGTATAAAAACAAGTTAACAATGTTGTTTGTTAAAACTATTACGAAAAGTTGATTTAAGTATGGGTCGTGAAAGTTGATTGGTGAAGTTTGTGTTAGCCAATAAAAGAACGGGCAAGTACGCGGAGAGCTTAAGTGGGATATATAATGTAGTATATTATAAGAAGTTGATAGTGTTGACAAAAGTGGGACAAACCCCATTTCCATGTTTGGGAATTTTGATTTCTTGGCACCTTTATAATATATGCTTTACTTCTGGTGTGCTCCATATACACCCACACTACACAAATACAATTTATTACACCAAAGTTTCAAGCAATAATTTGTTACATACCATAATGGTTGATTATGAAACTCAGTTATCAGTCTACATTGGTAGGAATCAAATACTTCAAAATAAAATTTTGCAAATACAAATTTCACCGAAATGACAATCTATTTCGTACCTGGCCTTACAATTACCAAACTTCAAAATGTTCATCCATAAGTAAAAAATATGGATATTTAAATTACAATGTACATTGTGGTTGGTGTTAAAAAAATGTACATTGTGTTTTTTTATAAGAATATTGAGATTTTATAGTCCTTAAACTTCATATATTTGAAATCCTTTAACAAAGAAAAAACTGCATATATTTGAGAAATGAATCTTCAATCTAACTTGGTTTGAATTGAAGTTAGGTTTGTTGTCAGTGTTTATGTATTTTAGAAAGAAAAAAAAAATCACATGTTGGCCTCTTTTGCTTTTTTAAGAGATTCCTTTGAGAAGCGAATAATAAGGAACCTACACAACATGGACACACACGCAGAGAATATTAACTAATCCAATCAATACTCAACACACAATATGACTATGAGTGTCAATTATGAAAGAGTACAAATCACGTCACAATAACCAAATAAATAACATCGTTTATACTTATTCATGTAAGTGTCTTAAATCTCTGTGCAACAATAAATGAGCCCACATTCATTGTAAGACTATGTACAATAATTTTAAAATTCAACATCTTCCATTTTGGTTGTGACTGATAAAAGTTAGAAGAAAATGGAGTAAATAAATAAGTGGAACTAAGCTGGAAATAAAACATGTGGTATGAAGAGAGGGAAAAAGAAAACCATAATAAATTCTCTTGTAAAACTTTGAGATTAAAAATTAAAGTATATTATTCTCTTTTTATACAGTAAATAGCTGAAATGGTGTAAAACATTTTTCACCTGATTGATAAATGTGTAGCTGAAACTAGAGTAAATTTAATTTTAGAGTAAATATTTATTCTATTAGTGCAATACAATCAAACTCTTCATTTTTTAACATTCCACATTATATTTTTTTTTACCTCATCATTTAACACACATTCAACTTATACACATTACAATGGTTTTGTTTAATAAAATTCAGACTAATAATTATTTTTTCTATATGCAAGTTAAATAAATATAATCTCTATTTATAGAAAAATTTAAATGATAAAGTTTCGTATAAGATATAAAAGTAAAATATTTAATTATAATGTGAATGTTGATTTTAAATAATAAAAAAGATATAAAAATATCAAAAATCTTTAGAAAATAACACGTGTTGAAGCTGTCTATACTCTCGAAAAAGAGTGCACGGCTCGTAGCAAAAGTGGACGCATTGAAATATATTCCGACAAAGAGAAGATTTTGTCTTTCAACCAAAAATCGGTCCAAACATTTTCATCTTCATGGGCTTTTAATAGAGTTTTGTTAACTCTAAAACAAAATAGTGAGCCAAGTCAACAAAGCCCATATAGTGTCATATCAATAGTCAACTACTTTGGAGTTCCAGTGCAACCATATCTTCTTCCTTATCCATTCCAATAAAATCTCTATTGATCTCTCAAGAAACAAGAAAAAAAATGATGTCATCAATGGCACTCCACTCATCTGCTTCCCTCTGCTCTTCTTTCATCTCTCAACATCCAAAACTCTCCATCAAAGCTTCTCCATTGTTCCATAACCAAACCACAAAACCCATCTCTCTAAACCGGAAGATTGTGGCTCTTGCAGCTCCAGAGACACTCACTTCTGAACCAGTCACCGACACTCCACAACCGAAACAGGTAAACAACAACAACAACACACTCTTCTTTTATGTGTTCTGTTTCAAATATATCTGAGTTGTTCTTGTGTTTTAGGTAGTGAACCAACAAGAGGAGAAAGCAAGAGTGGTTCTCAAGTTTGTGTGGATGGAAAAGAACATAGGATTAGGATTGGACCAGCATGTCCCTGGACATGGTACAATCCCACTAAGTCCTTACTTCTTCTGGCCAAGAAAAGATGCTTGGGAAGAGCTCAAGTCTACTCTTGAAGCTAAGCCATGGATCTCTCAGAAGAAGATGATCATTCTCCTTAACCAAGCCACTGACATCATCAACCTCTGGCAACAAAGTGGCGGCAACTTAACTTCCCAATAATCTTCTTTTCCTTTGTCTATGATATTTTGCTATTGAGAGTTATTTGTTACAATGATATCTAAACAATATCCATCACATTAGACTTTAAAATATTGAAAATGTTTTTATTGCAAAGAAGATAATAAAAGCAAAAAAAAAAACTAAGCTAAGCGACATTGAGTTGTTGTTTTCCTGGAAGAATGAAACATCCTACGCTTGAAGATTGAGATTTTGCAGAGAAGAGCTTCACCATATGACTTGGAGACTCTCTGGTCACCGGAGTATGTACATGTCAGCGTCACTTTCTTCTCCAACACACTCACCAATATTGAATATGTTTCTGCTTACCGAAAGAAACAGAGAAAACAAGAAACAATCTGTTGTGAGATAAAGAACTAATGTCGGTGGTCTTATCTGGAGAAGTAAAACTAGTTCTCACCGATCATCCTTGACATTATGTCGGCGATCTTCTCTTGGCAGTCACTACATCTGATGTCTGCTGATAAAACAATCTCCTGAATCTGTTAACAACAGACAAAATCATTACCACAAAACAGAAACCACAGTCAAAGAGAGAAGTGTTCAAAAGAGTAGCTACGAACAAGAGGCATGGATAAGGATGCAACAGAAGCTAGACTGCTTTCACTTGTTATTGAAAGCTTGCTTCTTGGTGATGCTCCAAGCTCTTGCTCAACGATTTCAGACAGAGAAGCCATAACAGTGTCTCCTTGTACCAGGAAATATAAATAGAACAGGAATCAAGAATCCTACAAGTTGTCGCTATCAGGAAAAGGATGAGCTAGCAAATCTTCTTAAGTGGATGACAGAAGAAGCCCATCTTTTCTTTTGCTTCACTCTGTGGAGAAAATCAAGTTTAAAGAGACAAGAGACATGTTAACACATAAGACAGACATATACAAACTATGCTTTGGATCCTTGACTTAATTGTAACATATTTTAGAGTGAGAAAGTCAAGACGTTTTGGCTCTTCCTTTACTTTTCCTCTGCATAGTTTGAAAAAGATGCTTCACTCACAAAAATGCAACCCCACCAAGAACATTCAAGTAGTTCTTTATTTTTCTTTCATTACCCCACTTCGGTATATCCAATCACAGATAAAGCACAAAAAGAGATATTAGGTACAAAGTTAAAAAGGAGTTTAAAATAAAAACTCTTAACCTTTTATCATAACAAGGGGTTTAGTATTATAAGCACTCTTACAGTCTTGCACAGACTGTAAAAAATCTCAAAACTGAATCAATGAACCGTTCTCATAATGGTCCCAGTTTCCACAAAGCATTAGTCGTTACAACTTGTAACCAAAGAGTATTGGTCCCGTTTGGATGATGTACGAGACAAGACACTTATGGGGACATGGACAATGACAGAAGTAATTTACGTACCAATCATGTGTCTTGCAACTTCGAAGAAATCAAAACAAATGCTTCAAAATTCAAATAAACGTGTCATTACCACATGAGCCGCCTCAAATCAGCTCTAAAACCATTCACAGCTAAGACGAGAGTATGTATATTATATGGACACTGAACTGAAGGTTAAAAAAAAAAGATGTTTTATTTGATGATACATATGTTACATGAAAAGAAAGATCAATTCTAAAAATACACTGTTTAGTGTCTAAAACCCTAGTGAGGTAATGTGCTATTATTACCTACTCTCTACTGCATCCAAAACTTGCTGCCTGTATTGAAGCGCTCTATGTCTACTGTTACACATACGTACACAAGACGAATTTCGATGCCATGATGAGCTTAACCCTATAATTCCCCAACAGCAATGTGTCACAAAAATCTAAAACCCAAAATTTTCATCAAGCAGATGCACATTAGGTAATATGTACCTCACAAGACTAGACACTCTCCAATCCCCAACCTGATCATCATCTTGACATCAACAGGCCAGCCAAATGCTGCCCAACCGAAGAGCCAAATACAGAATCTCCCATGAACTTGCCGTTCTCACATGAGTAACCATCAGTCAAGCTAGGATCATGCGGCCAGAAACTGACTACACGATTGCGCTTCCTTGGGCCAACAACCGAAGAGCTAAACAGAGAATCTCCCATGGAACTGGTTCTTTTCCGCTTGTTCGACGCTGTCCACTTCAAGTCAGAAACCAAGACGTGTTTTAGAAGATCTGGAACTGGCTTATTGGTTGTAGCTACTGGAAGAGATACGGTTAGTTTAGCTTCATCCTTTAGTGACATAATGCAATCACCGACACCAACTTCACATAGCTTCTCCTCAGGTTTCACCTCAACCTCATTCTTCTTCATCGAGGCTAGAACAGAACTCACGAGATCAGATCTTGGTTTCATCTGAACCCACTCATCTGCCAACCATTCCAAAGATTGTCTGAGACCACTACGATGGAAGGAAGATATTTTCTTCTCGCCTGGAAGGTAAACTTCAACTCTCTCTTCCGAAACTTTCTCCACCACGATGCCTTCCCACCATCCATCACACCACCACACGTCCACAGGCACACCAACATCGACGGCACACACATCGCTTTCATTGCTAGGCCTCAGATTTGGACGCACTACTTTCCGTCCTGGGATTCTAAGACCCAGATGATCACTAGCAGCAACCTGAGACGCCAAAATCCACTCCTCTAGCTTCTTTGATTCATCATCTGCATCCATAATGTCTTGGTACTGGACCTTAACCTTATCCTTGTGTTTCTTCACTACCAATGCAACCAACCAACAACCTCTGATGCCACTATCTTGGGAAAGAACTTCAACAACTGAACCCTTTTTAATGAGATGGGACGAATCATCTTCTGCACCTTTACACATAGAAGTATCAGAAGCCTCCAAGTCAACCAGAGAAGCTCCTGATACTGGGTCAGTGTCAATGTCAAGTGGCTGGGCACCTTCACCTGTCTTTAGAATGGAAACATTCAAGTATCTAAGCACTTCTTGTCTCCAGTAACCTTGTAACTGTGTAATGTCATAAGGCTCTATGCCATCATCTCCGTATAACTTCTGGCAGAAGAAAGGTACGCGCTGCACATGCATTGGCACCTTGAGAAGCTCCTCGTAATGCTGAGGGCTGAGGACAGAAGCCAATCCATCTATGCACTCGATTTTGATGTCTTGGAGACAATGAGAAAAGAAAATCTCCCTGTCGTTAGCATCGTCGGTCAAATCAATACCGACTTCATCAGCTTTGTGAAACCACCGTACCACGACCATCTTGTTGCCTTTGGAGTCCTCGTAAAGGTCTTCCAAATATGCAATGAGTCTCTTGTGTTGCTCCGCTAAAACATACACAAAATCATTCACCTGTAATGAGTTTGTGGAAAAAAGGATCAGTTTTTTAAACAGTAAATGACACCAACTGAACTTCAGTAAAAAAACATTAAAAATGGACTAACCGAGACTCTGACACCATTCCGGGAGAAAGATGGATAATGCTTACGCCGTTTCCTGCAAGTCCAGGAAGAACCCATCCAGGAGAAGTTTATGGTCGAGTGAATAAGCACCTGAGGCTTACCATTCTGAAAAGAAACAAAAGAGAAACCAATAAATATTCCATTTTCTCACAACTCTATACTAAAAGAATGAGAAAAAAAAAACCAGTACCATAAAAGTGTCAATATTGAAATCTCCAGCAGCTTGTTCAGTCACAGTAGTAGCTCGTACATCTGCTACATGAGGTATCTCACCTAAGAAATTAAAAGAAAAAAACACAAACAAAAGATCAGCAATATTTCAACAAAATGCTCTCTGATACAAAACTAGAAAAAAAACCAACAATTCGTGCAGACAAGCTCAGTACCAAAAGGTGAGAGAGCTGATCTGTCTGCACCAAATTTAAGTATTAATAGATTTAGCTGCAAAAGACGCAACGAGAGAAGGTAAGATCTCTAACAGACAAAAAAACAACATTTCCAAACACAAAACAAAAAAGTACATATACAAGACTTTGAATAAAAACTCCTAGCAGACAATTATAAGAGCCATTATATCCACGACAAGACAAGACTTCTATCACATATCCGACAGAACATGAAATTAAAAAAAAAAAAAACTCTTTTGAGCTTCAAGATCCGAACTTTATCTCGTTTCAGGAGAAACCCAAAACGTCACACGAAATGGATAGAGAAAAATCACCGGAAACAATGGAATCGAGCCAACCCTTGACGTCTTCCAAAGAGCTAAGCTTCTTCAAAACAGAGCGATTCATTTTCAACGCGTATCTAAAGGACATGCCTTTAGAAGCTCTCCTCAGCCTCCCAACAACAGCCAGATCCGCACATCCGTCTCTCCTCTCTAGGTAATAATGAACCTCCGTCTTCCCTTTCGCGTTCTTCACATTCAGCTCGTTCCACCCGCAATACGACGGCGTTTCAGACGACCACGCCATTATATCTCCCCACACAGACGAGATGAAGAAGAAGAAGGAAGGGCGGAATTTGAATTGGTTATGGAAAAAAAAGCTAGGGTTTTCGATTTGGGGATAAGTTTAAGGGTAGTGATTGGCTCCACGTTGAGTGGTGATTGTTAATTACGTTAGTACCCTCTGAGGTTAGAGTGAAATTACGAGTGGGCCCTTGAGAGGGGTTTACTTACGGGCTTTCTCTTTCATCTGTCACGATAAGGAGGAGGCCCCTCCCGTTTCGATTTTTTTATAACGGTAAAGGACAAAAGACATGTTGTGTGCGATGAAGCGCGTGATTTTCGGATTCTTGTATTTAAAAATAAGGAGGAAGGAGACTCACTCTTTCTAGTTGACAGCTGTGTACACGTCTTTCTAAGTTATTTTTAAAAGATATTTTCAATATTTCTGTTTGCATTTATTTTGATTTAGAACTTTTTTTTTTATTTAGATTGGAAGAATAAAAATAATAAGACTTTTAAAATAAAAATGTGATATTCAATTTTTAGGGTCTAGCTAATTGGTAACAATCATAAGAACATATGAACAAATAAGAAAAAATATATAGAAATAAAACTGAATGACTAGAATGTTTATTATTTATCGCATTTAGTAAGAAACAATATTGTTCTATATTCTTCTGTAATAAAAAAAAATAAAGAATAGAAAAAAAAAACTATTTTTTATAAATGATAAAAAAAATTTAGAAACGTTAGAGAATGTATTATTCATCATCATTTTTTTGTCACCATTCATATCTTTATAGAGAATTCAAGATATCAAAATGGTTATGAAACTCAATCGAACCAACAAATAGGAAATATGTCTGGAGAGAACATGATATTTTTATAGCTTAAAGATGGTTTTACGTTACAGGCGGCTCAACTGATGACATTGTGAGGACTATAAACATCTCAAGAAGTCTATTGCATTTACATATATAATGTAAAGTCTTGATTTGGACGATGAAATGCATGAAAGTCATATAATTTACAGAAATGGTATTGCAACAAACTATTTTTAACTAGTAAAAAAAGTGTTTATACCTACAACATGATCGATCTTCATTTCTCGTGGATGAATTTCGACAATGTAAGAAGTTTTTCTCTAACTTTAATATTGAACATATTCCAAAAACAACAAAAATGAGAGAAAATCTTGCACGCGGTTCTTAAATTTTATGTTTAGCTATGGTTTATGTTGATTTTATCCGACCGATTTGATTTGCTGAATCGTTGTCTTTTTAGAAATAGTTTATTTTTTGTTGGCAAAAAAATAAAAGAGTTCAAAACTTTAAATACAAAATATAACATAAGAACACTTTTATCAATGTTCTGAAATTACTTTAAGATATTTATTTTATAATAATTAAAAAAGTTATTACGACCAAAATTTTAATTTTATATATCGGCTAATACTTCTAAAAAATAATGATTAATTATATTTACACCAAACAATGGTAAATTGTTATTTTCATTCTATATACAATGAAAGAGCAAAATAATATGTTTTATAGGTGTTTCTTGCATGATAGAAAACTACGGTTTATTCAAAAAAAAAAAAATCAACCAACTTATTTAGTCTTTCAATCATTTGGTAGCTGATGCTCTTCTACATCATCAGAGAAGTTCGCTCTAGCGTTTGTGTCCACGGACTGTGCTTAGACAGTTTAAGAACGATTTTAAATTAGACAATTTAAACGAAATGGTCATTGTTGGGCAACACTAAGAAGAATTTGCCAGTGTTGGAAAGACTTATCATAAATGAAATGTAAGATGGATTCATGTCTTTTAAAACAACTCCAATCATAATATTAAATTTGGTGTTAAAATAACACCAAATCTAGTGTTTTGGTGTTCTACTTTATATTCATCTCCAACTATATCACCAAATTTTAGATTAAAATCTAGTGTTTGGGTGTTCTATTTAATTATCTCGATCAAGTGGCTATCTTTCTGATTTGTGTTTTACAATTCAAGTTGATTCAACAGTAGCTTAAGAAAAGCTAATTCGGAACAGAATCGATAAAAACAAATGAAAAACATATCTTTAAAATGTCTGAATATTGCAATATTATGGTCAAAGGTTTAGAAGTTTGTTTGCTATTTTTCGGTATGCAAACACCTAATTTTTATCTTGGTTCAAAAATGCCACTTTAGAAACACTAGTAATGTGTTATCGATTATGTTTTATTCGGTTAGTTTCTAGTACTAAGAAAAAATCATTAGTTTATTAATTTTTATTTATTATTTTTATGATGTAATATATTTTAAACCAGGTAAAATAAAACAAACTATTAAAAATAATAATGGCCAAAGTCATTCTTTCAGTTTTATTATATTTATAAATATTACAATTGATTTTACATTATATACCCAAGAATCAATATATAGGCTCATGCATCAATTAAGTTCTTTTTGAATAACCGTAACTCACCACTAACAGGACTATTGACTTTCTTGCTATGATGCACCTGAACCGGCTTATATGTGTAAATCTTGGCGCACCAAAGATAATACACAAAATTAATAGCTTGTAACAAAGTAATTAACCAGTAAAAATATTCAAGTCTCCCTTGGTTTAAATTTTTATCTGGCAACCAATTGCTCCCATCCGGTTTAGCACTGAATGTATGAACCAAAGTCACAAGTAAAGTACTCGCATAGTTTCCGATCGAAATTGACATCCAGAAAAGTGCCATCGACGTGCTCCTCATACTCTCCGGTGCTTGGTCATAGAAAAACTCCAAACTTCCTATCGACATGAAAGCTTCAGCAATTCCGTGGAGGCTGTACTGAGGAATCAACCACATAAATGAGATCGGAATCACCGTGTGTGGTTTATCCAAAAGCCCATGCTCTAATGCTACTTGTTTTCGTTCGATCTCAACGAACCCGGCAATGAGGGTTGCAATTAATGAGATGACAAATCCAATCCCCATTCTGTGGAGGAACGTGATGCCTCGCTCGAGACCAGTGAACTTTCTTGCAATCTTTACAAAGATGCGATCGTAGAAGACAACTGTGCAGAGCATCGCAACAGTTGTGAAGACAGACATTGAACCGGCTGGAATTTGGAATGATTTGGTTAGATGTCGGTTCATAGTTTTGGCTTGTTGAAGAGAGAAGGTTCCTTGTTGAGCATATGCTGTGAATAGGAGGATCCCAGAGGCTCCGATTGGACCCATCCGGATCACTGATTTGAGTTCTTCAACTCGGTGGACTGTGCTTAATCTCCATAGATTAGGGATTTGACCCGACTTCAAATTGTCTTCCTCAGTCTTTATCGCTGCTTTGTCCAAGAAACTATAAATATAAAAAGCATATGTTAGTAGGCTTATGACAAATGCAATGATTTGAATTAATTTTAGAAGCAATTATTAGAACCAGAATCTGTGTGAAATTTAATGATTGAAATTAAGTAAAATTAAAAAAAATTATATGAATTATTTTAAGTATTTTTGTTTTTTGTTAATTGCTATCTATTATCATGGATTTGCATAAATTTTTATTTTTGTTAAACTGTTTCAAAATAATATATATGTTTTCTGAGAAAATTCTGAAACTTTTTTACGTAGAATATAATTATTTTGTACTAAATTAGTTCTTTGTGCTGTTAATAATGATTTTATTTACATTTTTTTTGTTATTTGTATTATATATATATATTTCTATTAGGTTGTATATTAGTATTAGATATATATTATTTAGAAAGCGAATCAATATGCTAATTCCCCATCCTCAAAATTTTACTTGATTTTTGTTTCAAATGTTTCATGATCTTTGTTCTATACATCGATTTAATTTATTTATGTCTTGATTTATAAGTTTTTTTTATTCTGGATAATGTTGTTTCAAATTAATTTTCCGCCATTTTTAATTTTAATTTTACTGTTTTCCTTTATATGAGAAAATAAAATATATTTTTTTACGTTTTTCGACACAGGTTTCAAGAATTTTATGAATATATATATATATATGAAATTTTGAAACTGTAATTTTTTGAGTAAAATTATGAAAATTATATTTCAGTAACATAAAATTTAATAAGATTATAAAATGAATAATAACTAATATTTTAATATAAATCTTTAAAATCTTTAAATTGGTAATAATAGAATTGTACAAAACAAAAAATTACAAATCATTAAAAATCTAATCTCAAAATTTCAAAATTTGTTAGAATCTATCTACTAGTAACATGAATACTCAATCTTGAAATAAATATTAATGTATTTAAATAGTTTAAACTTTATATTTCAAACGAATCATAGTATACTTTTTCTTGTTCTTACATAAATTGAATTACTAAATCAACTATGACGATAGTCAAAAGGCCTATAATAAGTTAGCACTATTAAAAACATCGTACTATTTTGTATAGTAAAATCTTTCGTCACTTATCTCTAATATAAACAAATTATTCGACTATATGTTAGTCCTTCCGAAATCACCATGGTATGTATCGTAGTGCACGATGCGTTAATTACCAGAAGTTTCGATATGAATTTGAAGAAGAAGAGTCCCCAATAGATTGTTATTAATTACCTCATGTGTTTGGTGTGTGTGAGTATACCGTCTAAGGAGATGGTAGCATCAATCTCATCATTGAAATAGAGAAGAGTATGATCAGAAACCATACTCAGTTTCCTTTTGTGAAACGCTGCAACTGCCACTTGGATCAAGCGGGTAAACGGACTACCGGATGGATGCAAGTGACGATAAAGCCTGAAACCGCCGACAAAAGCAATAACAGACAGGAACATAGCCAGTGTTGGGATTCCCAAACCTACACCCCACCCAACGTTATCTTGGATGTACACAAGAACCGTCACCGCCACTAAAACCGCTGCACCCATGATAAAGTAGAACCTAAGAATTTGATTACAACAACAAATTTTCATTATTTCTGGTTAAAGCAACAACAATGATAATTAGAAGAAAATTACTAGCTAGGTAATATTTAAAACATGGGTTTCTACTTCCATCAAACACATGATCATAGTTTGTTTGTTTTTGCTAACAATAGTTTTATTTGGCAAAAGAAAACACACATGATCATCATAGTTCAAAAATTAGCTTCACACATCTAGATTATTACTTTAGTTTAATCGTTCTAGCAAACTTTAATAGTTGTATAATAGTTCATTTTCATTTACAAAACTATAATTAAGAAAGTTGTTCCTTATTGAGCTTCCATCAAAACATTTGCAAGTCCTTGACCTATACAAAAAGACTTAAATAGCTAATACATGCATTTCTTAACTTAATAGCAGCATCAGAAAGTCATGTATATAGTTTTTAGGGTACAGACAAATGTTTAATACAAAAAATATTTTAATGTTGTATAATCTATACGACCAATTGAAAAAATAATAAAAACCACTATGCAATCTCTATGAAAGGACTCGGAATTGTTGCTATATATATGCAGTAGAAAAGGTGTGAATAATATAAATTACCAGTTGAAGTAGTTCCAGGGTTTGGTGGTTTGCTCTGGATCCGATTCGTCGAACTGATCCGCACCAAACGCAACAACGCAGGGTCGGATCCCACCTGACCCGATAGCTCCAAGAAGAAGAGCTATATACAGAACACTCAACTGTGCTGTGTCTGCTACTACACAAACTTCTTCTCCTTTACATGGTGGTGGCCTTAGCGTCGGTATTATTGCCGATATCGTAAGCAATGTCATCCCCTGTACGTTTTTATTCGGTTTACAACTTCTCGTTAGAAGACTATGATAAAGAAAATGAAAATTTGACTAAGACACCGTCGAGAAGAACTCAACTTTGGTTTATTCCGAGTTTCCTATGGTCAGGTTAAGTAAAGTTTTGTTAATAAAAGTTCTTTATGTATAAACATACGATTTGGTAGATAATGGAAGCGAAAGTGATGGTCCAGAAGCGGCCAGCGAAGGAGTCGGCGATAAAGGCACCGACGAGAGGAGTGAGACTCGAAGTTCCAGCGAAGTTAGTGAGAGTGTTGGCTGCTTTGGTTAACGGAAGATGAAGCTGTGTTGTTAGATAGCTTATCATGTTTGAGTGAAATCCAACCACCGCCATTTTCTCACACATCTCGTTCGCTGATAATCCATCAAATATTAATGATAATCAGTTTCATTTACACAAAACCAAAATAATAATCGTATAGAAGGTTTCTAGTCTCATACCGAAGATGAAGGGCATGGTAATTAATCCTCCCTTTCTTCGACTTGGCTTCCCATGAAGTTGTTTTTCTTCTTCACTGATCTTGTTCTTGCTCTGCTCTTCCATGTTGTTGAGTGTTTCCTTGTAATGATTAGTTATGTATTTTGTTTGTTATAACTTGTAAGTGTTGAAAATGGCAATATTTATAGGCTTTTTTGGTGTATATATTACTGGGTGCGTTATACTAGCCTTGGTCCGTATGAGGTCTATAAAGGAACACGACGATGGTGACGTCTACTGATTCGCAGGCAGACTTAAACCGTATTTGCGCGTTCCTCAACGATAATTTAGTGGAAAATTATATCAAATGACCATAAAAAACTTATTTAAGTAAATGACCATCAATCAGTATAAGGTATGATATTATGTATATTTATGTATCAGTGATAAAATAGTCTATTTGAAATAACTACCACACATTTTATTCATTTATTTGTTTTTTTTTTCATTTTCAAATCCTCTATTTCTTTATATGTACTTCAAATTTTTATTATAAATAGAATAAACTTTTTGATCTTACTCAAAAACATGAAATAATTCTGAACATTTAAATTTTTTTTTTTCAAAATAAATACATAATTCTAAAATAAATACATATTTCTAATACAAATATGTACATGCATGTTTTATTCTACATAATACCATGTTTCTACTATTCTATAGAAAACAAATTTATTTTTATATACTTTCAACAATTTCAAATTTTTATTATTTATATAACTGAAACATTTACTCTTTGTTTTGATTTATATTTTTGAATATAATGTTTAGTATATTTATTCTAAAGTTGATTCATCTATCAAATTTTAGTATCATTAAAAATGCAATGGTTTGTACAAACCTACAACATATAGTATAGTAATATATATGATGTAGTATATAGTACTGAAGTTTTAAGAAAAATACTATTTACTTATTTGATAATGTGAAAAGATGGTTTTCTGAAATTTGTGATTTACACTCAGTCCATATAACATTTTTATATGATTTACAGAAAAGCATATTTTAATTATTTTTCACTCACAATATATGATTATATTACATTTTGAACTTATCATATTAGTTTCGTTGTTACACAAATGACAGTACAACAAAACATACATGAATTATTGAACACACATAAACTAGTGTGCCAAATATTATTATGTTGATTAGATCAATTATGGTTATCCTTTTTATTTTATCAGCTATATGACACAACTTTTTTACAAATTCCACTGTGTAATTTACATCTCATACGATTCATGAGAATTTAATAGAATAGTATACTTGTCAACAGTTTTTTTAATTGTTCTTACATTATTATACATGTATCACTATTTGAATTTAAGAGACATGCAAATATCCTTTAAAAATAGACAAGTAGCTTTGCATGTTTATATAATAAATTCATACTTTTAAAACCGTATGATATTCTATATATTACAAAATAGTATTATAAGTTATATAGTGGCTCTGAATGGTAACGTGCAGGACAACAGCGGGATAAATGCAGTGCAGTTCAAATAGTAACAAAAATATATAGATATATAGGTATATGTAGAGATTTTTGTTAGTGTTGACGGCGGTGCGAAGCGGTCGGTTATCATTGAAGCCAATATGTTGAACGAAAGTAAGGAATATTTTTGTCTATCTCACATGTCAAATCAATGTTTAGAAAAATGTTAGACGGTAGTTAGGCATTTTATAAGTTAGGCGTTTTATAAAGAATTATTTATTATACTAGAACACCTATATCAATTTTTAAGATATCATTAAAAAAAATCATTTTGTTGAGGTCTGATATGTCGCCTAGACATCACATAGCCCAACTTTTAGAACACTGTGTCTAACAGCAGGGAATGGTTAGTTATTTTATTTTTAATTTACCATGACTATATTATTTATTAATTGTCATAATCAATATATAGCTAGTTGGCAAATTATCCCTAGTTTAGTCCCAGCTTAAGTTATTGGACAAAAACCTGAAATATATATAAAAACATTACACAATATAACAATTCTCTTATGAACTGTTGTTTGATTCCATGACCGTATGAACTAGTGTACTTTTAGGCTTTTAGCATCTTCTTAAGTTTTTCGGCCTGCATGCTTAGTTTATCGTGAACAAATTATGATCAATGTGTTGGTGATCAACTGATCACGTGGGAGTGACTAAAGTTTGAGGGAGTTTATAAAATTTTGTTTTACTTTTAGTAATTGTGGACAGCAAGTACCAACTAATAAAAATTACAAGTAGCTGTTATATGAGGTCAAATTTATGATCTTACGAGTTCTGATGGAGTCTTTGTAGCAGATCATATGGTATTTTCTACTCATTCAGAAAGATAAATTGATGTTGAATAAGTTGATTGAGATCAATCACTACAAGAAAACAAAGAGATTCTGATGGCCAAAATCGTCGGAAGTTCGTCGGAAAAGGCCTATTCCGACGCATTTCTGACGAAGGCGTTCGTCGGTATCATTTCGTCGGAAAAAAAGAATTCGTCGGAATTTCGTCAGAATTTCCGACGACTTTCTGACGAATACCGAGAAATAACATTCTGACGAACTTCCGACAATATTCCGATGCGGACACACGAGACTAGAGTTCATCGGAAAAACTATATACCGACGGAGACGGATCCTCCGAAGATTCCGACGAACTAAGTTCTCGGTAAATACCGACGGAGTCTGATTCGTCGGTAAATACCGACGGAATATGACTCGTCGGTAAATACCGACGGATTACGATTCGTCGGTAAATTCCGACGACTCACCATTCGTCGGTATGTTCCGACGAATCATAGTCCGTCGGTATTTACCGACGAGTCATACTCCGTCGGTATTTACCGAGAACTTAGTTCGTCGGAAAATGTCAATTTTAATAATACGAATTAATTTTGCATTTTTATATATATTTTTTATATGAAAAATTAATTAATAAATAAATAAAATCTGAAATTTAAAACTAATAATATTATAGAATTTAAATTCATACAAACCGAAATAGAAAAAAAACATTCAGAAAATTTAAAATTCATGCAAAACGAAAGAAAAAAACATTCAGACAGTTTTAAAAAGCTGAAAAAAACTAAGAACTCGAAGACATCAAACGATCTAGCTTCTGCATTATCTCGGCGTTGAACTTCTTCTGGGATGCCAGCTCAGCAAGGATAGTGGCATTCTCCGAACGGATAGTGGCATTCTCCGAAAGGATAGTGGTGTTCTGCTCCTCCAATGCCCCAATCCGTTCATCTTTGTCATGTAGCTCCTCGAGAATCATGGGATCGGCATACGGAGCTTGCGAAGAAGACGCCGGATACGAAGAAGCACGGCGGGCCAACCCAACTAAACGGCCTCCTTTCCTTTTAGGAACCGCCTACAAAAATATTTAAAGTTAGTAAATATAGACAAATTAGTAATCGACATTATAAAAAAATATATTAATAAAAAAAATTACCTTTTCAACCATCTCATTTATTTGCAATAGGGACAAGTTGGTTGAAGCTCCCGTAGAATCGCCGTCATCAGAGAGAGGCTGAGATTGAGTTGCTATTTCAGCTTCCACCAAATCAACGACACCTTTGATCACGGGATCCTGAATTTGACCTGTCTTCTTGTTAGTGTGAGCCACCTTAATGAGTTGGAGACGATCAACGGGATTACCGTCATTTTCTTCGATCTAAAAAACCGCCATTATTAGCCAAGGAATATATAAAATATTTATTTAAAAAATATAAAGATAAATAATTAAAAAAAACTTACAAGTTCATCTTCCTTAGTAGACATAGAGCAAGCGCCGAGGTTGTGCACATACATACCTTTCCCGCCACGATCGCTCTTCCGGTTCTTGGAGTTCCTAGAAGACGTCTCTGCAGTTTCTTCCTTCTCCCAATGAGCTATCAACTGCTCCCACACCGTCCCGTTGATGAACCGTGGCCTCTTGTTCTTCTGCCAAACTGTCTTCCACGCGTTTATCTGCTTCGTATAAGAGTCCATGGCTTTTTCGTTGAATTTCTTACGGACTGTTTCCGTGAGATCGGAGTGCCAGTTGAACTCTTGCTACAAAACAAACATAATTTAATAAGTAAATATATTTTAAAAAATGTAAATACTTTAAAAAAATGAAGAGTTTACCGCAAACTGACGAAACCACAACTCTCGTTCTTCGAAAGGAATCACACTCCACTTTGAATATCCAAAACGAAGCATGGAGTACATCATCTGGTTGATGCTCCTGCTAATGCCATTTTTCGACTTGGTGAACCTTTAAAAAAAATACAAGTTAGTTAACAAGTTAATTAATGGAAAAAAACATAATACTACAAATTAAAAAAAATACTAACCAAGTGCTATGTCCTCGTCGTGGGTTGGGATGGAGAACCGGGAGATGCTCTCGACCTGGTTGTTGAACCAATAGATCAACTGGCATGACCCCCGGATCCTGTTGAGCAGCAGCGGGAGGGGCAGCGGGAGCTGGAGCGGGAATATATGCGGGAACCGAGTTTTGTTCGTGAGACGATCCCGATGCACGGGAACTGCTCACCGAACTACGTCGAAGACGGGCTGCGGGGCGGGGTACATCCTCGGACCTAAAAAAAAATTAATTTATCAAAAATCTTTTCAAACCATTTCTATTTTTAATGTTTTCATTTATATATTTACAAAAGGTTTTATAAACGTTTAAAAAAAACAACTAAATTTTTTATTATACATGATTTATATATATATTGTATACAAAATTATAAATTTTTATAATTACAGAAAAATGTTGTTAAATATTTTTAAAATTTTTAAAAAACGTTTTATTATACATAGTTTATTACTGGAAATTTGTAAAAAATTATTAAAATTTTAAAATTTTTTATTATACATGATTTATATATATATATATGTATACAAAATTATAAATTTTTATAATTATAGAAAAATGTTGTTAAATATTTTTAAAATTTTTAAAAAACGTTTTATTATACATAGTTTATTACTGGAAATTTGTAAAAAATTATTAAAATTTTAAAATTTTTTATTATACATGATTTATATATATATATGTATACAAAATTATAAATTTTTATAATTATAGAAAAATGTTGTTAAATATTTTTAAAATTTTTTAAAAACGTTTTATTATACATAGTTTATTATTGGAAACTTGAAAAACGTTTTTAAAAATCAAAAAACGTTTTAAAAACAGGAAAACGTTTTGAATTTTAACAAAAACACAAAATAATTCCAAAAAAAACTTAAACAACAATCCAAACAACAATCCTAACTTATATATCCTAAACTATCCATTCAATCCTAAAATTTTCAATCAAACAACCTAAAATCCGAGATCTAACTTCCAAAACCCTAAAAAATTGGGATAAAACAAGGTTGGGATGATTCTTACATGATTTGGGGTTTGGGGAAGATGATTGGGGGCCGGAATGGGGGCCGCCGGTGATGGGGGCTCGAGAACGGCCGGAATCGCCGTGAAAGGGAGAGAAATTGCGGAGAGAATTGAGAGAGAGCCGGAGGCGGAAATAACGAAGAAGGAAGAAGATGAGTAATTATATTTAACAATTCCGACGGATACGGGTTCGTCAGTATTCCGTCGGTATCATTAAATATATATCAATTGGCGGTCCGCGAAAATTTCACGCGGTTTGGTTTTCCCGGGTAAATTACAATTCCGACGGAATTAAGTTCGTCAGTATATTCCGACGGAATACTGACGACTCATTCCGACGGAATACTGACGACTTTAGTGTTTAAGGGTTGGTTACAAGTTTCTAAAAGCAAAATCCAAATCTTTGATAATATATATAGTATTTTCATAAAGATTTAACAGTAGAAATGTTTTGATAACACGAATTTATACAACAACATTTTTTGTAGTGTAAGATTAGATGAATGTGATTGTATAAGTATATGAGTGTTAAGATGAGATGTTATGAAAACATGTGATATGCATACATAAATATTTTTATGAATTGTTATATTTGAACGGTTGCGATCTAATACTATACTAAACACTTATTATGTATTATTTTCATAGTTTTGGCATACAAATTTATAGATTTTTATGTTGGAAATGTTTTAAAAACACATGTCCTCGGTAATTCGTCGCAATATACCGACGACATCCCGACGAACTAACAGAGTTCGTCGTAATGTCGTCGGTATGTTGCGACGAATTACCGAGGACTTTTTAAAAACACATGTCCTCGGTAATTCGTCGCACTGTACCGACGACATTCCGACGAACTCGGTTAGTTCGTCGGGATGTCGTCGGTATATTGCGACGAATTACCGAGGACATCTCCAGACTTTCATGAAACTCTTTATCGTCGCTATCTCGTCGGTATTTTGCGATGGATTTCCGACGGACCAAATGGAAAAAAAAAAAAAAAAAAAACTAATCCGAATCTTCTGAATCTTCATCAAACTCCCCAACCTCAGCTTCTGGTTCCGAATGTACAACAGCATCAAGTCCAAACTCAGTCAAATCCTCAACGAGTTCAACATTTGCCAAATCTTCAACTGCCTGGGCGTTGCTGGTAGACTCTGGTTGCAATGGTTCATCATCATCAGAAGTTCCATCCACTCGTCCTCTTGGGTTGATTTGCGTTACAGTGACCCATGGATCATCTCTGTACGTCACCCGAGGGTAACTGATGTAACATACCTATACATATCAATGAAAAAATATTTTTACCTCTCATATTGTAAATGAAAGGTAATATTTTTACCTCTCATATTGTAGAACATCTTCACAGTTGGTGAGCAAATATGTTTGCAAATGAGCGTGCTCAGTGTCCGTAAGTCTGCGCTTCGTGAATTTTCCGCTAAGTCGTCCTATTTCCTTGAACATGCTTGGGACAGTAACATGATATGTTGCTCTCTCCCCTCTGTCATCATGCCGAGCAGGTCTTCGGTGTTTTGTATGCACTTCTGGTGGAAAATAATTTTCAGCAAAGATTGCAGTTTCTTCATTGATCACCTGTGCCACTATAGATCCTTCCACCCTGCTTTGATTTTTGACCATCTTCTTCAGATGATGCATATAACGCTCAAAAATATACATCCATCTGTACTGCACAGGACCACCAAGTTCCAATTCTCTTGCGAGATGAATAGCAAGATGTTCCATTACATCAAAGAATGATGGAGGAAATATCTTCTCAAGGTTGCACATGCTGACTGGTGCGTTTGTCTTCAAATTATTAATACCCTCTTCAGTCACTACTCTGCTGCATAAGTCGCGGAAGAAAACACTTATCCCTGCAATTGCTTCATGAACATTACGTGGCAATAATGCTGAAAAAGCAAACGGGAGGAGGCGCTGCATAATTACATGACAATCATGACTCTTCAAGCCACTAAACTTTCCTTCGCTTCTATCAACGCAGTTCCCCAAATTTGATGCATATCCGTCAGGAAATTTCACTTTATCTGTAATCCAATCAAAGAACTCTTCTTTTCTAGCACCATCCAGCCGATAAATGGGAAAAGGGGCCGTACCGTTCTCATCAACGTGAAGTTCAGAACGATCACAGATATCGACTAAATCCAACCTTGACTTCAAATTATCCTTCGTTTTACCTTGGATGTTAAGGACTGTGTTCATCAGATTGTCGAAGAAGTTCTTCTCAATATGCATGACATCTAAATTATGCCGCAATAGATGAGTCTTCCAATATGGCAGATCCCAGAAAATACTCTTTTTGTGCCAGTTATGTAGCTCTCCAACCGCACTGACTCGAATGTTTTCATGTCCACCTACATCTGGCGTCCTTTCTGCATCAAAATCCCTAAACTGCTTCAACAAATTTTCCCCACTAACTTCCTCAGGTGGACCATCAAACACCTGCTTGTTCTTCGTAAACGAAGTCTTACTCCTGCGGTATGGATGATCAGGTGGAAGAAATCGTCTGTGACAGTCAAACCAACACGTTTTCCTTCCGTTCTTTAGTTGGAAAGCATCGGTGTCATCTTGACAATATGGACATGATAGCCTCCCATGTGTTGTCCATCCAGATAACATACCATATGCTGGAAAGTCACTTATTGTCCACATAAGTACTGCCCGCATCTGAAAGTTTTCTTTGCACGAAACATCGTATGTCTCAAAACCATGCGCCCATAGTTGTTGCAACTCATATATCAGTGGTTGAAGAAACACATCTAGTGATCTTTTAGGATGATCTGGACCGGGGACGAGAATTGAGAGAAACAAAAACTCTCGTCGCATGCACAAGCTCGGCGGTAAGTTGTACGGGGTCACGATAACTGGCCATAGAGAATACTGTCTTCCATGCTTTCCAAACGGGCTGAAACCATCAGTAGATAATCCAAGATAAACATTTCTTCTCTCTTCCGCAAATTCTGGATATGTTGACTGGAAATGTTTCCAAGCCTTCGCATCTGAAGGATGTCTAATCTCACCATTTGTGGAATGCTCTGCATGCCATCTCATTGCTTTTGCTGTGCGCTCACACTGATACAACCTCTTCAATCTTTCCGTCAAAGGCAAATACCACATTCTTTTGAACGGGATCGGAACTCTTCCCCTCGTCTCCTGATAACGAGGTTTCCCACAAAATTTGCATACATTTCGTGTCTCATCCGCTCTCCAGTAGATCATGCAGTTGTCAATACATACATCTATCACTTCGTACGGTAGTTGAAGACCGGCTACAAGTTTCTGAACCTCGTAGTATGAACCCGGTGCAAGGTTATCCTCAGGTAGAATACCTTTGACAAAATCAGTAATCGCATCCATGCATTCTTCAGCCAAATTATAGTCTGTCTTAATACCCATTAATCTAGTTGCAGATGATAAGACTGAATGACCATCTCTACAATTTTGATACAAAGGTTGTTTTCCTGCATCTAACATATCAAAAAATCTCCTAGATTCGGGATTTGGTTCTTCCCCTCTATAATGATCATGTACCATCTGCTCAGTACCTACACCATAATCTATATCCGTTCTAGGTTCTTCTAACCTAATATCAGGCTGAAGTTCACTAACAGGCTGAGGTTCGCTAGTACTACCATATTCATAACCAGTTTCCCCATGAAGGTACCAAACTTTATAATTACGTGAAAACCCTTTCATATACAAATGAGTCCAAACATCAAATTCTTTTATAACCTTATTATTATTGCAAGTAGAGCAGGGACATCTTAACATACCACTTTTTGCATCTGGTTGCTGTTGAACAAGCCTCATGAATTCTCCAATTCCTTGAACGTATTCTTCCGTAAGCAAATTAGTGTTGGGATCCAAATGAGGTTTATCCATCCACGAACGATAATAAGCTCCTGAAGACATGATTTTCACGGAATTGTTATGACTAAAGAGAAAGAAGAGAGAATGAGGTGTGAATGAGATGAATGAGGAGGGGTTGCATTTATAGGAAATTGCTTACGGATATCCGACGACTTTCCGACGGAATACCGACAGATATTAAGCATTCCGTCGGAATTCCGTCAGTATTTTCCAATCTCGAACGGCTATAAAACGGTCATATTTATTTGTCGGCAACGGTCACTTGGTTCGTCGGAAATTCGTCGGAAAATACCGACGGAATACCGACGACCGTAACGGTTATATCTTTTCATCGGCATATCGTCGGAAATTTGACGGAATATTCCGACGACTTTTCGACGACTACAACGGTTATATTGTTTATCGGAATATCGTCGAAAAGTCGTCGGAATATTCCGACGACCCATGTTTTCTCGGAAATTCGTCGGAATTAGCCGACGGAATTCCGACGACTTCAGATTTTTTGTTTTCGTCGGAAATCGGTCAGAATTCCGTCCAAAGTGTCCGACGGCTGTGTTGTCCGTCGGAATCTCCGTCGGAATTCGGCGTGTTTTCTTGTAGTGCAAAGAACTGGCCAAACGATTATATTTGTTGGTTTAACCTAATGGACGAGACGACTTGATCAATAACTTAAATAGATCAATAGATGCCACACAAATTTTAATAAAGCTGTGAACTCAAAAAATCAAGGGGGATCCACATAAGAAGCTTATCATTGATAAGAAAAAAAAAATCTCATTTTGTTTTTGTTTTTTTTTTGCTAAAGGAAAATCTCAGTTTATTGATAATATTTTGAAAGGTATGCTTTACAGTATCACATACAGAGTTTTTTATTAATAGCTCTTCAGTTTTGAATATTTAGGGTCTCAAAATAATGAAAAGGAAACTAAATACACATCACATAAAAGAAAAGATACAAATGATAAATTTATCGTCTAAAGAGATAAATCTTGGAAAGAAAAGGGAGTTTTTTTCATTTAAACCAAATCAAATTTAACGTTTACCTTGGTAAAAACGGCGGAGATCCTATGCTTATTGTAAGTATATTGCCGGCATAAATATCTAGCTCACTCCTTATGCTTTGCCATTTTGAACTTCAGTGATACTAAATATTGTTTGGGATTGGTTTGTCTTCAAAAGATGTCATGCGACCGTTGGTGCATGTGTCACTAGGCACATGCCTATCTTGAGTACTTTTTAATGTCTTTGGACTTAATTGCACGCCTCTAAGTCCTGGTCCTTGAAGTTTCCTTGTTTGTACATGTCGTCTAGGTTTTTTTATTTATTGACAATCTCTCTACTGCCTAATTGGATTCTTCTCTTATGATTCTAGTACTGGATCTTGTTTAGAGTGGTGTGAATTTGCGTCTTCATAATCTATGGAAACTATGGACTTTAAACAAAGTGGTGGTGACCGCCTAGCGATAAAAGGTCCAGAGACATGGTGTAAACTCGCTCTCCCTCTATTTTTATTTTTATTAAGAACTCTTACACTCCCACTTGGTTAGTCAAAATGGTGTCAAGTTACTCGAGAGTTTCACTCACCATGAGATATTAACTAGTTTTTTTTTAACGTCATTAATTAACTAGGCTTTCAAAGTCCAAATCAACCCTAATTATCAAAACCTAATGGACTTTAGTACTTTACCGAGAAGTGTTAACTATACACGTAAACTTTCTAGAAATTAAACCTGATAAAAAGTAAGATCCATGATTTTCTAACGAGGTTTTATGGATATCATATTGTTGTGGTATCTGTTCTTACATCTTCTTTTGGACACCTTTTCTCAGTTTTGTACAGTTTGTTTTATTTTTTAGTAGTAATACTGTACTCTTTTGTGTATAGACCTAACAATACAATGTTAGTGAACACATAAGTTAATACGTATCTGCTTCTTTTTTTAATTTGTTTTCACATCTTTAGCGATAGATCAATAACAGATAAAATTGAATACTCCAGTTCTTAAAGATAATTAAATGATTTTAATTTGAGTGCTAGTGTCTGTGTTGAAGTATTTTCGCATGCGTTAGAAAGGGACTGCAAGAGAGTAGAGTTGGGAATCAGATAATATCACATACATTGTGGGGACTCTCTAACCTTTTTGCACAGCCAAACCCACTCTAGTGCCAGTGACTGCCACCCAATGACTTTTACTTATATAGGACTTTTCTCTCTCCTTTCATTCCAAAAATATCTCTTCATGAATGATTACAAATTACTGTGAATACAATTAAGTGATCATAAAGTGAATGAAGTGTACTCGCGATATGTGTATTAAATTGTTAAATCATTCTGACATCACGATGCTTTCTTTAATGCCAAAACATAACGTGTTCCCATTTTTCTATTGTGATATTACTGTTAGAGCAATGTTATCAATGAAAACACTATAAAGTTCCTTGAACAAAAAAATTAATATTTTAATAAATTATAATTAGATAACTAAAAGTTAACTATAAAGTAAAAATTCAACCAATCCATAGTCTTCAAGTGTCAAATGGAATTCTAGTGAATTTTTAAAAAGTTTTAAGGGTATCTCCAATGAAATTCTATAATTTGCTTTATATTTTTCTCTAAAACAGATTAACTCTATTATAAATTTAGATTTACGGCATATCCAACTCAAACCTATTTTTCCTCTATAATTTTACTAATATAGAGTAACTCTATTATAAAATAGTTCTTGCTCTAATTATTTATTCAATAATAGAGTTACTCTATTACATAATAGAAAATAGAGGGATATCACATTTTCACTCCAAATATAGAATGAAAAAGTAGACCTACGAAAAAGTGTTATCCCTCTATTTTTTCATCTATAATAGAAACTATTGAAGCAAAAGTTAGCCTAAAATAGAGTTGCTATATTTTAGTGATAATTATAGAGGAAAAAATTGAATTGGAGATGGTCTTACTCTAATGGTGTTATTCTATAATAAATTTACTCTATTTTACGGTAGAATATAGAAGAATGTTACTTTTTATTTTGTTTTAAAAATAAAAACATAATATTCCTATATATTTTACTCTATAATAGAATAATTCTATTATAGAACAACACCACTAGGACATCTCCAACTTCCACTCTATTTTTCACTCTAAGACAATCTCCAGTGGTACACAATAGTTTTCTCTATATTTCACTCTAAAATAGAGTAATTATACAGTTGGATTTACTCCAATAGTTCACTCTATAATAGAATTACTCTGTAAAAAAAATAATTTTACTCTATATTTTACTCTATTATAGAGTAATTCTATTAGACCAGACCATCTAGAAAAATAGAGTAACTCTATTACAGAATAACTCTATTATAGAGTAAACTATTGGAGCAAAACTTACTTTATAATAGAGTTACTCTATTTTTGTAGGAATTATAGAGAAAAAAATAGGTATGGGTTGGAGATGCCCTAATATAGAGTGAACTATTGGAGCAAATCCAACTTTACAATAGAGTTACTCTATTTAGAGTGAAATATAAAAAAAAAATATTGTGTACTATTGGAGATGTCCTAAAATAAAATATAATTGGAATGGAACCCAACTCTATTATATAATCACTCTATTTTACAATATTTTATAGTAAAACAGAGTGGAGAACGAAATAAATTCTATAATAAAATTATTTTACTTTAGAAAAAAAATTGAGTAATTATAGAGTTTCATTGGAGATTGTCTAATAAAAAACCCTATTCTACTATCTCTCTCCTCTTTTGATTATTTTTATCCTTTTTTTATTCTAAGAAAACCCTATTCTATTAGAACCTCGAGCAATTCTTAGAAGATTGGATGATGTTATAATCCTAAAGATTGGTCCACGCCACTCAGAATCGCAGTTTCTAAAGTGAGATTGTATTTTCTTCTCGACTGTCCATTTCAAATCGTGATCATTAGTATCTCAATTCTTACAAAAATAAATAAACAAATAAAATTATATATTAATTTATGAACATAATATAATAAGTATTTGAAATTTGAGATATCCAGGTAAACTTATCTAATATATTAAATATTTTTGTATAGATATCTTAAGTTTCAATATATATTATTTTATAATTTTCTTTGTTTATTATAATTTTCTTTTAGAGATAGTACTTGCCTAAAACAATCCTTTGTTGTGTATATTAAAGTGTCTCATCTTTTTGTAAAATTAAGGAATCTTATTTACAAAGTTCCTCTCTATACGATGATATGTGATGTGTGTTCTTACTCCATGTTATCCTAAAACATGTGAGACCTTTTCAGCCTCATAAAACATTAGGACACACCACATACAAAGTTATGCCACGCAACAATTAGCAAAATCCTAAATTATAAATCCATAATATAGTAGAGGTTATACAATATGGATTACAAAAAAAAAAAAAAATCTCTAAAATACTACTTGTAGGGTTTAAACTTCTACTTTCTAGCCATGTTTGTTATGCGGTTTTTTGTCACAACTATTGTAATAACAACGATGATCAATTAAACAATGAATTTTAGTTTGTGTTGAACTAAGTAATCATTAATCAGCAATATCGACCAAATTATTGTGTTCTCATTGGTTCAGCTATGGGTTTCCACAACATATTTCAACAATTAGTGGTTAATAAACCAATTTGATATATTTTTAAATAATAAAATGACATAGTTTTTAACTCATTGGAATATACCAACGCTAATAATAGTTGACTAAAGCTATATATACGATATGTAAACAGGTTAAATGTTCCATCTATGAAGGGAGTGTAAATTAAAATTTAACCATTAATAAGAATATAATATATGTGTTAAAAATTATTGACATAAATTGTAATGTTACATGATAGAAACATTTAAAATTGTGACATTTAAGAGATAGTTTAAATTAAAAATTCACGCATGTAATAAGTCATGATTTATATATGTTTAATAAATAAGATATTTTTATTTTCAAGGTGAAATAGAAATGGATATCGCTTTCCAACAAAATCTTTTTAAAATCTTTGTAAAGTGTATTTTTGAAAAGTAATCATTTTAAGTTGTTATTATCATTAAAATATTTTATTTTATTTTTATTTTTCCTTTATATATCAAACTAAATTAAATTGAAATTTCTGATTATATTTAATGATAACTAAAAGTTTAAATTAATCAATTTTTGGAATAAAGTTTAAAATGATTCTGAAAAGATTTTGTTTGAATTTTCTTAAATAATTTTTTTAATTTTAAATATAAATATAAATAAAGATATTTATAATTAAGTTATGTACATTTATAAACTTTCTAAATAATGGTCTAACTTAAAATATCACAAATGAAATGAAGCGGTGACTTCTATTTTAATAGAATAGAATTATAAAAACAAACATATAAAACACACGTGACACCTTCTGATAAAATTTTAAAATTTGATAACTAAAGAAGTGAGACAGTAATATTCTATCTTTTCCACCAAAAGTAAATGGCCCAACCACGATAAAATTTAGGGAAATTAGGGGCCATGACCATAAGAAACAAGAAATTAAGTGTATAACCATAAGACTGACATGGCTATGATATATTATATAATGTTTTGTAATTATCCGAAAATACCCTCATTTGCGCGTGGAAAGTGGATAGTTTGCTTCTTCTGTTTAACTAGAAAACTGAAAATGCAGTTTTGCTGTTGAAACGCACGCATGCGAGACAGAAGACAGAGTTTTGAAATCGCAATAAAGTGTGTAAGAAGTGGTCGCGAATCGCAAAACGGTGTTTCTGAGCTTTGTGAGACGGCAATTAAAAAGTTAGGGTTCCAAAGGGACAATGATAGTTAAGGTAGAGGGAGCGATTGCAGATTCTCGGCAGCGCGAGCGGTTGCAGAGCGGAAAGCCATGAAGCAAGGTTAGATTGAATAGCGTTAGTTGACAAATCATCAGTTTTCGATGAACCCAGATTTGCAATTAAATCGGAGCCGTCGTTCTAGGGAGTAACAGAGGAAGAGGAAAAATGTTTAATTGGGGAACTGTATGCATGAGTTGAATATTTTAGCATGAAACTAGGAACTAGCCAAGTGTAGGACTGTTTATTGAAACATCTGATGGAGAACATACGGTTGTGGGGGAGACAATGAATAGTGATTTGTAAGAGATGCCTATACTATATGAATAAATTAAATAGTATACTTATCCGGTAACACTTGAAATAGGTTTTATTTTTAGGTGAGCTCTGAAATATAGTCATTTGCACTTCTGTTATTGTGTTGTTTGATGTGCAAGGGTTATTAGCCTATATGTGAAATGGTAGGAGTATATTAGAAAATTTTGTGTTGTGATTACATTTATGGTAAGGGTAGATGTAACATAACATCGTCTATAATACTCGTTTTAAGTATGGTGGAAAGTGACATATGATTCAAAGGTTTGCTTATTATATATGGTAGAAGTGCATAGTATAGTTATACTAAATTTATCCAAATAGGTGAAATGGGGCAAAGAACTTCGGCCTTCAGCCATGGTTTTGATTTAGGTAATTTGTTGTATGTTGTGAATGCACTTGCTGTGGGGTAGCAAGTGCCATATACCGTGAAGTCATTCTTATACTTTATGGCTGCCGTTTATAGTCTAGTTACCCGATTTTCCCACCCCCCCCCCTCCCAAAAATATCATCTAGTTAATGGAGACCAATAGCAATGGTATTTATAATATAGTATTACCGTTCACATATGTGTGAACAAACACGAAACTGAAGTCTATTCTATGATGGATAGGTAAATAGAATAACTGCCAATAGTCACCCATTTGTTTTTAGATTCACTGATGTTGCTTATATTTTCCAGGACCATCGTGTGTTGCATCTCTTGTGCTCCTATAAATGAATGCTAAACAGTCCCTGAATCATGTGCGCATCTGACGGAAGAGGCACTAGCAATTGCAGCAAGGACATATGATGTTGAATTCTTCGCGACATTCCACCCCAAACAACTCCCATAAAACCTCGGGTGCTTCGACCCCCTATGTTTTACTTATGTACTAAGCGGCTATTAAGATTATGACTTATTTATATGTTTCCATTAACTGTATAATTGTTCAATCGCCAGACTAATAATTGTCCACCTTCTTTTTGTTCAACATTTCTGACATATTATATATTTAAAAATATTTAACATCAATTACCATACTATGTCATTTATATTATAGTATATCGTTCAAATGAAAAAGAAAACAGGGTTGTGATGGCCAATCATATATAGTTGCCTAACTCCTTCCCTGGCAGGTCATTAAACGTACACATAGTGGCCTCCTTTCATTTTTTCCTTCAAATTCCCTCTATACATGCGAATTTATTAAACAAAGCATAGTCACTGTGAACCCTCTCGAAAGTGGTCTTCCTTGATGTGTTTGCTCTTATGCGTACATACTACATGTAATATAGTATATGTGGCGTTGACCGTTGATAGGACAACAGTCTGCTAGTTATGTTGCCCATGTTGAGCATGCTTCTAATGTTAACCATTTGTTCATTACATATGCACTTTGTGAGTTCAGTCTCCACTTAAAGAGAAAATGTGATGGGCATAGGAGCATTGCATTTATCTAACACAAAAGGTAAGGTTACATATGCCGATACTATTCATAAGGTTGCTAATCATTTCCTACATGCCTTATGCCCCTCACACTGTTCAAAGTTTCTAGTATTATTTTGTATCAGACAGTCTATTCTGCACAACCTAAATGGTATATAATATATTATTTTTAGTACATATATTTTGCTTTCGCGCATATTCACACGTGCACGCGTTACGCGTTAGTAAGGCCATTACGGGCAATTTTGGGCGAAACTTGTCACATCTAGAGCCTTACACTGTAGAATGGACATATTCTTATTTGTAAGTCTCTTATGAATATTCACCAAATTCTCCCTAAAATTTAAAGATTTTAGAAGAAAAAAGCAAGCATGGAAAAAAAAAATGAAGCTGCAGAGGAAGTCACGAGAGTTGATGAACAGATTAGATGTGATGCGGGCCGTAACGTACCACGTGTTTAAAGGCCCACTTTCTTCACTCCCGATGGCCCACTACAAATCCCACCAGAAAATATCTACCGATTTTAACGTCCGTATGTATGAGATTCAGAGAGCTCACATGGGTTGTAACTCGTAAATGTACGTCGGTATGATAATAGATCTTTAAGATATAACTTTTTTTCCTTTTTTTTGATGACCGAGAGGTTCCGGGCCAAAGCCTAATCATTCCCCTTAGGGCGAGACCCAACCATGTAATATAATTTTCTTTTGGAGAGCGAGACCTCTCCCAACATGAATTGAACATGTAACCTTCATGGTCCCTACATTACCGGCAACCAAGGGTTTTAACCACCAGACCAACTCAAAGTTAGTTAAGATATAATTTTAAGTATAAAATAGGTTTTTTTTGTAATTAAACCCTTAGACTAAAGAATAATCATTAAAAAAACTATCAGCTAAATATTCTGTGAAATAAACATTCAACTTTAATTTCGTTAACGTATGTTACTCTTCGTCTAAAAACTGTGACGGAGGGTGACATACGTTAACGATTTATAAGTTGAAGATTTATAATGTTGAAAACTTAGTTGAGTGACATACGTTAAATTTTTTAAAATCTTTATAATCATTTATACATTGTTTTAGATTGATATAAGCCTTTAAAACTAATTTGAATACATTGTTTTATAACCGATTTATAAAGCTTCATAAATATTTTAATACTTTTACATATAATTAATATGGTTTCACAATAATTTTATAAGTTCTTACAGTTTCTGTTATTTGTTAGGATACAATAATCTAACATTATTTGTGATATTACTGAAACATAAAGTAATAAAATAAATCAAGAATAATATATCAAATATATTATTTTATTGATCAAGAAACAAAAATATAACATATTGGTTCAGAAATCAATGCGAATAAAAATAATCATGCATTATTTTTTTCTGGGATCGAGGCAAGTATGAGCCGGATGACGGAAATCATGAAAATAGAAAAAAATGTGCCTACTTTATATAGAAAGATTGACTTCATAGATGAATTATTTTTGACACTACTGAAGACTTAATACAACTTAGAAACTTTAAATTATTTGATATTTGACAATGACGATATAAATACACAAATGTTTTTATATCACTATTGCCAAATATCAAATAATTTAATATTTTAAAGTTATATTAAGTTGTAAGTAGTGTTGAAAATTATTAATTTAGGATGTATAAATTAATTTTATAATAATTTAATATATTAATTCACGTTTAATTATTATTGAAATTTTCTATATATATATATATAATTGAGGAAAATTAAATAAAAATGTATTATTAGATTGTTCCAAAAACAGTAAAGATCAAAACATACAATGACTAAACAAACAAAGTTTTGTATATAACTCAGGTTGTTCGAGTTTTTTTAAGGAGTACTTCACAGAAGCAGAATGTTATAATTCAAAACAAAAAGAAGAAACATATTATTACTTTGGGAACGAATACCGTCATAGATTTTTTCTCAAAAAAAAAAGCTGAAAGTTGCACACTCTTGGTTCCAACTTCAGATGTTGACTTATGACCAGACTACCTTTTTCCCCTAAAAGATACTTCAAATTCGCATAAACATCAAGAGTTACAGCATGATAAACCAAAGCCGACGGAACAAAAAGTTCCTCGGAGTCAAAGCCCTACAAAAGGGAAGCAGACATACCAAAGATACACCAACAATAACCTTAAACAAGAGCAGAAGATACACTAACACACAAGCTCAGACCATGGCTACAAACATTTCCTAATGAAGCAGAGGAATAATCCGATGGATTGCGAAAGATTAAAGACTAAAAGCGTGAATGGTTCAAACAGAAATTAAGAACATGGAATAGGACCAGAACATTTGCTTAACCATTGTCCCAGAGATGTCTTACCAGCGAGGCCGCAATGCTAGTTCCGGTGACCAACAATTTCTAAAAGAACCACCCAACCAAAAAGCACAGACTTAGAGAGAGCCAAAGAATCACAGAGGCAGGACCGGTAACCACACTACTTATACTATTACATTACGGAGATTTTATGAAATTTAGACTTCAAATATTTTTCTTTTATTTAAATTTATTTAATGTTTAAAGATTATGTACACTACACTAAATAAAGAAGCAAATAAAATACTCTATTAAACTTCATTTTCCATGTTTGTTTTAATATTGCCAACAAGATTTTTCTGAAATAATTATTTTTTCTAGAATAAAATCATCACTTATTTTATGACAAGATTTTTGTAACACCAAATAATTGATATAGATGAAATATATAGTTTTGAGAGGCGAACCCTCCGTAATTTTCAACTTCCTTCCAAGACTTATGAGTAACATTGTTGTACTGATATTTTTATTATGTACAATAAGAACAAAAACAAAATTGGAAAAGATCGAGATCTCCAATAAAGATTTGTCTTATTTTAATCGAAAATGAGCCGAGGAAGAGATGGGTGAGATCGTTTTCCTAGAGAACTACATACTGATGCTAGTATCCCCCATAACTTCATTTCTTGTCTATTTCTTTTATTTAAAAGGTTTTTAAATTTATTAATTAGTACAAACAAAGCTAAAAACAGTTAGGTAATTAAAAGAAAGGATTGTTTTTTTTTTTGAAAAAGGGCTTAAAAGAAAGGATTGTTACTTTTATTCCATCGCATTATTTACAAATTAATATACTAAACACGGACTAATTCAAAGGATGATCGGCCATATAACAACAGTTTTTTTTGTCCGATATGAATTGATATGCTTCTCAAGAATATCAACAATATTTGGAAGATCCTCACAGCTATGACATGGAAACCCTACAATCTGTCCGGATGCAGATGTCTCGAATCAGGAAAAAACAAGCGCAAAAAAAAAAATCAAAATAAGTGATATTTTATCCCCATATTTTACCATGCATTCTCCTCCATAAGAAGGAAAAAAATTCAGAAAATCTAAATTCAATCACTCCCAGTAAAATTTCAAAAAATCTAACTCTAGACTTGATTCAGTTTACTAGAAAAATGTTTAGAATAAACGGGAAAGCATTTTAACCTTACTTCTCACGCACATTTTCTACTGATCTAAATATTTCACAACATATTTTCCGAATATCTTCTCTCAGTTACTTGATACATGATTTTCGCAAACGTTTGAGGCCTAATCGTCTCATGCAAATTAAAATGAGAGGTAGAGAGAGGTGACTTCTCTAGGAGAAAAGTCCAAATAGAAACACGAACAAGACATACAGTTAGTACTAACGTACTAATCAACACTTACATTCTATGATTATAAAAATATCACTGAATTGACCAACATTTTAAACTTTGGGTTAATACCTAGATACTACACTAAAAAGCCAATCACTCAAAAATACCAGTTGCGCATATTTTTGCTGAAAATGATATTTTAGGTTGTTCTTATTATTGTTTGGCTTATAATTTTTTGGGGAGTCTTAATCATTTTACAGTTGTTCAACATTCAGAGTATGCTTCGAAAAAGAGGGGAGGACAGGTGTATTAAGTTTTATAACTAATTGATGAGTGCATCTGAAAGACAAATTTGAATCTCGTGAATCCTTCACATCAATACAGCGATTGAGTGTCTTATAGTATGATTTGATTAAGTTGGGTGCATAATGAAACAAACTAATGTGATAGAACTAGTGGACAATGTTCTTTTTTTAAAAAAAAAGTAGTAGACAATGTATCACTCATAAACCGAGACGCTACACATCGATCTTGGACTGTCTCTAATCCTCTCTTTTTTTTTCTTTTAATAACTGTTGTCGGAAGTTCAAAGTCCTATCTTCGTACCGACAGTCCGAGACTTTTTTTTGGTTCAACGTGAACTTTTCATTAATCCAAGTAGTATATACAAGGTTGTAAGTTGTAACTATTAGAGATTTGTTGCTAAAAATAAAATTTTCTTTTAGAGATTTAAACCAACGTACACATAATGAGATTATCATCTAGGAACATTTAGAAATATTTTACGAGATCCAAACATTTTTTCAAAAGACAGAGACTTTGCTTCTCGCTAATTTTGTTAAATAAATTTTAACTTTCAGTGGATGGATAAAACTTTGGTAAACGAGGTTAGCTACACGATACTTATGTCGCTTTTCATTTAAATAAGTTTTTTTTTGTATTTAATGGCTGAACGATCTCAGCACATACACGAGACTTATGTTATTTTCATTTAAATTTGTTAAACTACGCTAGTTCCAGAATTATGCAACTAAGTACAATAAAACCACATATTTTTGCAGGTTTAAAGCTTCGAATGTTTATAATTGTACCACACCATAGTTAATAGTAACAAAAAATCTCTATATATATATCTATACACCTATATATTTTTGTTATTGTTAGGACGGCATCGCATTTATTTTGTATGTTGCCATTCGGATCTTTAGCCTACATTTTCTTTATTTCTAGTCACTTGAATTTGTATACAGTTTTATGTCTACTCTTTTTCTGTAATTTGCAATAATATTTTTTAAAAATACAATATGAAAACCTTTTTAAGAAATCGAAATCACGCTTCAATTTAGAGACCAAGATGTATGGAGCCACGTTGAAACAAATCACATCCTTCTATTTATTTATTTTGATAAATCCGTTCAAACTCTTTATTGCTTTATTGGACATCGCATTAATTCTCAAATACCGTAATAACATGATATTTGCTCCACGCGAACATAAATGTCAAGATATTGTATAAAATTATGCTGACAATAAAATAAAAGAATAATTACATTCGGTTCACTTGGCATATAACATGATATTTGTCCACTTGGTATATAATTATATTTTAGATTTATAATTCAGATTTTTGGGCTTTTTGTAATTTTAGGTTCTTCAGATATAAGAAATTAGGTACCAGTCGAATTTATATATTGAACTGAAAACAGTTCAATACCTTAAACTAGGACTGGAACTTTAGATCTTTGAATCCATATATTTTACCAACGCTTTTGTCTAGCTGAAGTTATTTGTAACCGTTTCTGTAGCCGTGTACCCGTGTTGCTTGATTTCTTTTTCTCAACATCAACTTTCATTAACCAAAAAAAATGAATACATGATTTTGATCACAGAGATTTAAATCTAACATACAAAAAACAATCTAGTATAACCTAAAATCATTAAATTAGATCCTATACTACCTAATCAACAGTCTGATGTTATTTAAAAAGAATATACTAGAGTAAGCTTCATTTATTATAACGTTTTCTATTTTAGAAGCCAAAATAGTAAAATGTATTAGAGATTTTCTTACGCGTTTTTATCTTTTTTTTACTTTGCCATGTGACATACTAATTAATAAATATTCAAAATTTTGGTTGAAATTATTAACTGATTTTTCAAATATAAAATATAATTATAATTTTTTTTTTGAAAACTACTATATTCGTGAGCAAACTCTAATTCACTAAAACTCGCTTGTTTAATTCTTATTTAAACAATTAGTAAACTCATTTATTAAATAAATCTAAAGACAAAGTTCAAACGCATGAAAACTGAAGCAGAGCGGTGAGTCAGTTCTACTCATTTTCACATATCATTGTTAGCATTACTTAATCCATTTATAAGGCACATAATTTATCTAAAAAAAACTTACAACATTTTCTACTATTTATATCCTTGTTAAGTGTTTCACAAACTTATCAAACCTTTAGAGGGTCTCTTTTACTCCCTCTCACTCCCTTCATTGCTTACACTACAGTGTAGCTACTGTAGAGTGTAGATCAATACTACACTGCAATGGCTTCTCCAAAAACTGCTGTTTCATCTCTTTCTCTTCTTGTAGCTTTAATCATCTGTTTTTCACCCGTCCACTCCTCAAACACCATCGGCAAAGGCTACCGTTTGATCTCAGTCGAAGAATCTCCAGACGGTGGTTTCATCGGCTACCTCCAAGTCAAACAGAAGACCAATATCTACGGCTCAGATATCACCACTCTCCGTCTCTTCGTCAAGTAAGCCTACTTCTTTAGATCCTCTACTTCGCGCCCTACGTAACCTTCTCTATTTCTGACCGTTGGATTTTTCAGACACGAGACTGACAATCGCCTCCGTGTTCACATCACCGACGCAAAGAAACAACGATGGGAGGTTCCATACAACCTCCTCCCCCGCGAACAGCCACCACCGGCGGGGAAAGTCATCGGAAAATATCCGACCACAGTCCATGAGATCTCAGGCTCCGAGCTGATCTTCAGCTTCACCAAAGACCCATTCACATTCGCCGTGAAACGTAGATCCAACGGCCAAACGCTCTTCAACACAAGCTCAGACTCAACCTCACCCTTCGGACAAATGGTGTTCAAAGACCAGTACCTAGAGATCTCAACTTCATTACCCAAAGACGCATCACTCTACGGTCTAGGCGAGAACTCGCAAGCCAAGGGGATCAAGCTCGTCCCTAACGAGCCTTACACTCTCTACACGGAGGATGTGTCGGCGATAAACTTAAACACCGATCTGTACGGTTCGCATCCGGTTTACATGGATCTGAGGAACGTTGGAGGTAAACCGTATGCTCATGCGGTTCTGCTTCTCAATAGTAATGGTATGGATGTGTTTTATAGAGGAACGTCTTTGACTTACAAAGTCACCGGAGGAGTTTTTGATTTTTACTTCGTCGCTGGACCTTCGCCGCTTGATGTCGTTGATCAGTACACTTCGTTAATTGGACGGCCAGCTCCAATGCCGTACTGGTCTCTAGGTATGTACACGTTTATTCCGGTTATGTTTTACTGTCTTTAATGATTTAATGCTATTACATTAAGATTAGAAGACAATTAAAGACTTTATAGGATTAATGATTGTGTTTGTGGGTATAGCATTACTTTATAAATAGGAAAAAATATTGTATTATTTTATTTAGAGAAAACATTGAGGTCAATTTCAACTCTACTGTTAGAGTTCAATATAAATGAGTTAAGAGATGTTTTAATGTATTCCACTAATATAGAAGAATGTTATATTTTCTGTATATATAAGAGAATAATATTTTCTCTTAAATATAAATAAAAATAACATTATTCTTTAAAAATAGGTTAAATATAATATTTTTATTGTAGAGAAATATATTAGAATGAAACACACTTCTATATTCATAGTTTATATTTTTGAGAAATGTAAAAGTGGATTGAAAATCACACCGGATATTAGTATGAAATTGCAGGTTTTCTAAGTTTTGACTGTTAGTCAAAAGAAGTGTCACACGAAAATGGATTTGCCTATCATTGCTAATCAGAGTGATGAAAAATGTTATGAAATTAATTGTGTTGAATATTCTTTAAATGTCACGTGGTATTATTGATAGGAAATTCATTGTACATTATATCTTCTCCGACACAACTTTTAGTAATGTTACCCAACTGTCGCTTTCTAATTATGTTTCCCACCAATTAAAAAAGATATGAACATGAAGGCGTTTGACAAAAAAAAAAAAAAGAACATGAAGACGTGTTACGTTGCTTTCCTCTTTTGTTATCCTTTAGGCGTTGAAAAGTTGACTCTTGATCAATGATTATTATTATCCTCAGCAAATTTTTATTGGTCACATGATTCTTGCTATGGTCTTTGCTAGAAATGGACCATGATTCTATTTTTATATACTAATCTTGTATGAAATTTTGTGTAGGCTTTCACCAATGTAGATGGGGATACCATAACTTATCAGTCGTTGAAGACGTGGTTGATAGTTACAAAAAGGCTAAGATCCCACTTGATGTGATATGGAACGATGATGATCACATGGACGCACACAAAGACTTCACACTGAATAACATTAGCTACCCTCGTGCTAAGCTATTGAAGTTTTTGGACAGAATCCACAAGATGGGAATGAAGTATATTGTCATCAACGATCCTGGTATTGGCGTCAACGCTAGCTACGGTGTCTACCAACGAGCCATGGCCAACGACGTGTTCATCAAGTATGAAGGAAAGCCTTTCTTAGCTCAAGTCTGGCCCGGTCCGGTTTATTTTCCTGACTTCCTTAACCCTAAGACGGTCGCTTGGTGGGGAGATGAGATCCGCCGCTTCCATGAACTAGTCCCTATAGATGGTCTATGGATCGACATGAACGAAGTGTCAAACTTTTGCTCAGGGCTATGCACAATCCCAAAGGGGAAGCAGTGTCCTAGTGGAGAAGGACCTGGTTGGATTTGTTGCTTGGACTGCAAGAATATAACAAAAACTAGATGGGATGATCCTCCTTACAAGATCAATGCTACTGGGGTTACAGCTCCTGTCGGTTTCAAGACCATTGCCACAAGTGCGTTACATTACAACGGTGTAAGAGAGTATGATGCTCATAGTCTCTACGGATTCTCCGAGACCATTGCCACACACAAGGGTTTACAGTCTATCGAAGGCAAACGTCCTTTCATTTTGTCCCGGTCTACTTTCGTCGGTTCAGGTCGGTACGCTGCTCATTGGACCGGAGATAACAAAGGAACATGGCAGAGCTTGCGAGTGTCTATCTCAACAATGTTGAACTTCGGAATCTTCGGTGTTCCTATGGTTGGTTCAGACATTTGTGGGTTCTACCCTCAACCAACGGAGGAACTTTGCAACCGTTGGATCGAAGTAGGCGCGTTTTATCCCTTCTCGAGGGATCACGCAAACTACTACTCTCCAAGACAAGAGCTATACCAATGGGACACGGTTGCGAAGTCAGCTCGTAACGCTCTTGGTATGAGATACAAACTCCTTCCATACCTCTACACGCTAAGCTACGAGGCTCATATGACCGGTGCGCCAATGGCTAGACCGCTCTTCTTCTCGTTCCCTGAGTACACCAAATGTTACGGCTTGAGCACACAGTTCTTGCTAGGCACCAGCTTGATGATATCTCCTGTTCTCAAAAAAGGCAGAACACAAGTAAAAGCTCTGTTCCCACCAGGCTCTTGGTACCACATGTTCGACATGACTCAAGCCGTTGTGACCAAGACGGGGAAGCGCGTGGCTCTCCCCGCTCCGTTGCACTTCGTGAACGTTCATCTTTACCAGAACACTATATTACCCATGCAACAAGGAGGGCTGATATCTAAAGAAGCTAGAACGACGCCGTTTAGTCTAGTTATTACGTTCCCCGCGGGAGCTACCGAGGGATACGCGACGGGTAAGCTCTACCTAGACGAGGACGAGCTTCCGGAGATGAAGCTAGGAAACGGACAGTCCACGTACGTTGACTTTTATGCTTCGGTCGGAAATGGAACTGTGAAGATGTGGTCGCAAGTGAAGGAAGGGAAGTTTGCGTTGAGCAAAGGATGGGTCATTGAGAAAGTTAGTGTGTTGGGACTCAAAGGAGCGGGGTCAGCTTCTGAGATTGAGATCAATGGAAGTCCGATCTCGAACGAGGCTAAGAAGATTGAGGTAAGCTCGAAGGAGCATACTTATGTTGCTGGGTTGGAAGAGGAAGGAGAGAACAAGAGTGTGATGGTTGAAGTTAAGGGACTTGAGATGATGGTTGGTAAGGACTTCAACATGTCGTGGAAGATGGGTATTAATGGTGCAGTTTAATTTGCATGTGAGAGTTTGGTGAAGTATTGGACAGGAGAATGAGATTATTTACAAAAAAAAAATATGCTCATTCTTATTCGTTCGGATTATAAATGGGGAATAGAGGTTTGATTTTGAGATTGTGTTCCTCTTTTATCAGAAGATGTGTTGTTTTTTCGTTGGAATAAAAATTGGAAGTAAGAATATTATAATCATGAGACTTTAATTTCAGAAGGCAACCAATCTACTCTAGTTTGTTATAATCGGTTTGTGTTTGAAAGTGTGTGACGGTTTCATCGGTGATTTTATTTTTTTTTGAAACATCATCGGTGATTTAAAACCCTTCCTTCTGTAGGATCTGCAATTCAATGACTTGACATAAATTTTGTCTTTGTTTTCTGTTTGAAACTAGTCTAATAATGTTCGGGTAAATTTGTTCGGAAATATTGTAAAAGAGATTGATGGCTCTGCGAGCTGAATAGCATGTTAGATGAAGGTGAAATGGAAAGCTAGTTTTTAGTGTGTTTTTTCCTCAGCTAGTTTTCAAGTAGTTTTAATATCTCTTTTTTTCTTATATTTTTTTGTTTACATCATTTCAGTTAGCCATTTTTTTGTCAATCTTTGTTGATGTATTTAGTTATTTTCTTGTGTTTCAACTTGTTTTTCTTATTTGGCCTAATGACTTTTTTTGGAGCAAAGCCTAATGACTCTAGAAACATTTACGTAGTCCACTAATTTCTAATGTCTGGACTTCTTAAAAATTACTTAGCAGTTTTTCATATAATACATCAGTAACGATTTTAGTCTAGTTGTTAGTGTGCCCCTTTAAAAGGATATCTCAGCACGGATTTGAATCCCGAAATGAACATATTTTCTAAAAAAATACATATATCAAAACAACATCGTCTTATCTTTGTTAAAAGTTGATTAACTTCTGTTAGAGTTAATGTAGATTTAGACACGTTTTAGAAAAAAATGGATAATTTTTTTTTAAATTATAATTGAGTTGAGGTCGTTTTTGGCACTGACCATTTGTTCGGGTCTTATTTGGCACGATTGAGAGTGTTGGGGTCGAAATTGGCACTTTTCCTGGTATATCAAACGACGTCGTTTTATCTTGTTAACGGTTGACTAACTTCTGTTAGAGTCAATGTAGATTTAGGCACGTTTTAAGAAGTTCGGGTAGTTTTTTTGAATTATAATTGAGTTGAGGTCGTATTTGGCACTGATCAATTGTTCGGGTTGTATTTGGCACGACTGAAATAGTTTGGGTCGAAATTGGCACTTTTCCCCCATCTGGATGGATTCTTGTCTTTGATGATACACATGCAAGATCTAACAGTGAAGACAACGAATCTAACATGGCTAGGCAAAGATCTATAACTGGGTCTAATCCAAAAAGCCTATTAGATGAAAAATCCATCCCACAAGATCTAATATTTGTTTAGCCCTACGACTTTATATCACACATCCAAAAGGAAAGAGCACAATTAGATACTATTACGCCATTCCCTTTGACAAGTCGTTGAGATAATTAATTGCCAAACCTTAATTAAGAACATAAGTACTTTCTCCGTTTTATATTAAGTACAGCGAAAAAAATTCTGTTGCAAAATTTATAAATTTTATTTTTCAGTTTATTTTTTTATTGATTAAAATGTGGTTAGGTGTATAAGTAATGATGTTTTTATATCGAAAATATGTAAAACTAAATATTTTTTTAAGCTGTGTGTAGAAATTTAAAATAACATTTAATATGAAACAGAATAGTATTATTTTAGTTAAGCAATTGATTGACGAGTCATGGAACTTAGTCGAGTCGTAAAACTTGTCAAATGTTTTCGACTTGTCGGCTTTACTTCTCCTCGTTATTATCATCTTTCCGTGTTTCACAATAATTTATTTACTCACACTGTTTGGAACAATATATTATCGTAACCAATAACATATGCAAGTTCACATACTCCTCCGATAATATGTCTAAAGCTTTGCCTAAGTGTCATAACTAACTTGCATATGTAATTATATCTGCGATATCTTTCTTTACAGTTAAGGTTTTTGACTATACATTAACCGACTATGTTTCACATCAGAAAAGGTTGCAATAAATTGTGCAATAAGTTTCCCCCTCCCCAAAAAAAGAGTTCAACCAGCTGGTCTTGAGAAACGAGCAAACCAGAGGGATTCGTTACTCGTTAGCCATATCACAAAACGATAAGGCAGGTGGCAATAGTGAATACGTGGAAGGAGATGAGACAGGTTAGGTTCGGTGGTGACAGTTTTTTACTTGCGCGGGAAGAATAAGGCGGGAAAGTGGGACCTGCAGAGTGGCAGGCGGCTAAATGGCGAGAAAAGAGTCACGCGCCACCGTCTGCGTGACCCACTTACCTTCTTCTTTTCTTTTCTTTTTTTTTTTGTAAAAAAAAACTATTTTATTATTCATGTTGATCTGGATAACCAAACTGAAATAAAACAATACTTTTTTTTTCTATAGATCCCAATTTTATTTTTATTTTCTTATATAAACATCCATTTTTCAGATCAATTTCTTTAACCTCCTTATACTTTTTACGTTTTTGTTGGGATACATTTTCACTAAAATTAAAATTAATTGTTTTGGAAATATATATAGTTTTTGAAGTACAAGAATTTTACTTTATGTTTTTTAACTTAAATTCAATTTTACTTTATATTTTGCAGTAGAAACTTACATTATTGAACTTAAATTATATATTGTGTCTTTTACTCAAACTATTAAACTATATATTTCATATGTTTTATAAGTGTCATCCTAACATTTTTTTATTACATAAAAATGTAACTTTAGAATTCTAATACAAATTTTACTTATTTTCAATTTAAAATTAATTGCAAAATGCATTGACTTTATCAATAATTTTTTTTATTTCAAAAACTATAGGTCAAACATGTATAGTTAACAAAAAATAACTATATTTCATTTATTTTCTTAATTTGATGAAAAATGTCAAAGTGACACTTATTTAAAAACAAAAAGAGAGTATTTTTTCATATCGGTATTAAATTTATATTCAATGATTTTTTTCCAAATTCTTAGCATAACTTTAAAACATTATATATTTATTTGGATACAATAACTAAGATCTCTTGTTTGTATTATAAAAAAAAAACTTTTTTTTTATATTTATATTTTGTATCTTATTATCTTTGTTTTCTGATTGTTTATTTTAGAAATTTTGTTTTAATCATCTGTTAATTCTTGGTTGTAGTTTTGCCTCAATATTTTGTTGAGTTTAGTTAGCTTGAGTTTAGTGAAAAATCAGTCAGAGTTATTTATTTTATTTTATTTGATCTTGATAAATAACATCCTGAATGGCATATCTTTTTTCTTCTTAATTTTACTCATATGTTCTTAAAATTATGTATTTTATTATACTATATATTTTATTGATTTCTATTTTAATTGGTTTCTATTACTATTCTTATTTTCAAACTATTTCAAAAATATATATTTGACTATGTATTCATTTTTGGTTTTTGAGACTTTGTTGATAAGTTTCCTGATCTTATCTCCAACTTTTCTCATGGGAAACACGTTTCTCCTATTTTCTATACTCTTTCTTGCTTTTCAGTTTTAAATATTGTTTTGTTTCTCCTTTTTTTTTTCTCTGATAATTAATATATTAATTATAAATATAAACATTCAAAACCCAAAGAAAGGGTAGTCCAGAGCTTAAACAAAAAAACACCAGGCCCAACATTGGCCCAAACAACATTAGAAACCACGTTCATAACACGTGTAACAGGAAGCGACGGAGACACGTGCAAGCCGCATCTCCACGATCTTCACCGAACCATCCACGCGTCGACATCCTCCACCGCTTTCACCGCCATGCGAAATCTACGCCGGTGAGTTCACCGGCGATTCACCATAGCCACCGTCTCCTACCGGAATCATCTCGGGATCACGAACCTCCGTCAACAATTCCGACTTCAGACTATTTCACCCAACCAAACCGAACAAATTTCCACCGGAAACTACCGGGATGTCAACCACAATCACCGAAAAAACCCACCTCCAACAACTGTATTGGACGTATTGGGCTTCATCAGGTACGCCAGCACGTTTCAAAGAGCATCCATCGATTAAAAACACACAAACACGATACCAAAGTCGGATGATTCCACCTAAAAGGTCGCAAACCACCGAAGTCAAAGCCGGCTACACCGCATCGAAGAGACCACCGTGTACCAGAAGCTATGTTACAGATCAGGAAGGAAGCAAAGATGAGGGAACCACCACAAGTTCTCTTTATCTCTCAACGTTCATAAGAGAGAAAAGAGAGACTTTACCATTCCCTTCGCTCATCCGATCTCAGATCGTAAAATAACTCAAGCCAAAGCCAACCTTAGAACCTTCCCTTTTTATTTATGATTATTGTTTTGTTTCTCCTATGCTTGTAGACTCTGGTTCTCCTATGTATTTATTTTCAAATGACAATTGTGTGAGCAAGAAGATACACAGTTTTTTTTTTGCTAAAACAGAAGATACACAGTATTGAAGAAGGTAATTAAATTTTTTCTTTATTAACGTTTATGCGATAACATATTCATTGTCTTTGTAGACACAATTTTAGTTATTTCGAAACGTACAATGAAAATCTGCTCGAGAAAAGCCTGGATGATTTAGTATGATTTAGTATTCAAGCTCTTGAGTCTTTCATGGCATCCACCACATCAAATGTACAAAACATAGTTCAGACAGAAAATGAAAAGACAGTGGAATGTAGAGTTATAACGGAAGAACTCTACTTTGTCCAAAAAAAAGGAAGAACTCGACAAGATTTAAAACCCAACACCAAAAAGAAAAACAGTGATAACAAATAGAGGAAGTTAGATGAAATAACAAAGTTCGTTCGTTCAATCTTTCTTACTACAAATAGAATTGTGAATCATGCAGATGCAGGATGCAGGATGCATGCACTGACATAATACATCTAAATAAACTGAAACGCCTTATTACGCACCCAAAGAACATTATGCGTTCATTTAATTATTATTTTCAGTTCGTAAGAATGCAGATTTTATTAAATAGTAATAGTCTGGATTTCAGAATTCAGATGAATGCAGTGGGGGATTGATTTTATAGAGATCACGTGATAAAGTGATGGGACATTAGATTTCGAAGGGCCCTTTCTGCCTATGTAAACTTGGCAGGTGGCGAAGAGCCATGGTACCTCTTCGTCTAAAATGTGACGACCTGATGCTCCGATGAACCCATATCTTCATCTCATGTGCATCTCACATGCCAAGACAGTTGGATTCTATTTCTAAACTTTTCATGCTTAAACATACTATACGCTTTCCCCTTTTTCTTATTATTATTAACACCGAATCATGGCAATTAAGTTGTGCAACAACTTTACATATTCATTTTACCAAATTAGATGTATGCAATTTTGTGATACAAACCGAGTGGTAGTCTAACAGTAATTTTTTGGACTTGATTTCTTCGATAACTAAATTATTATTATTTGACCAGTCTAGACTTGAACTTCAATCCAATTGGTTTACATGGTAGATCATAAGAAATGATCAATTCACTTCCTAGCATTATTCCGAAGGTATTCCAAATTCGAATCAGATAGTATGGTAGCCAGTCCAATCTATAGCAAACTAAGTGTATTCCTCTCGAAGCCGACCGGATCAGCCGGTAGAATTTATTTTTAAAAAATGTGTGATTGTTTTCATCAGCTACATATTTTATTAGATTAAGAATTTTCAGGTAAACGATCGACTTGTAAAGCCACTTCTACCGATGCTATTTGATATACATGTCACATGCTCTATACACGAACTTTATGCGAGAGAGTGGACACTGATGTTATGCATACAAAGAATATGGACTAAATAAAACATCAAATATGTGTGATAGTTTTTGGGAAATTATTACAATTTACAAGAAATCATATGTTGCTAAGTTGACCAGAAATTGAGTAGCGAGAGTTAACTTCTCGTTCTTTCACATATATTGTTTTGGTTTTACATTTATAAGAAGATATTTAGAAAAATTTAATGTGATTTTTGTAAAGCAGATGCTTTATTTTGGTATATACAATACGAGGAAAAAGGAAGAAAAAATAAAATCTCAGAAATTTACTGAAGTTAGCTCTCAGCTTTATTTAGTTCTTTAAGTCGATATAAGGTCACAAGAGGACTCACAACATATACCCTGCTGTCATAATCACCACTATAACATAATGGTGTGTTCTATCATTGCGCGATTTGCTCATGTAATATAATTGTCTTTTACACCATACACCATACATAGACCACTTTTTATATTTTGTGAAATTTGATTTCGTGGTCACTTTTACAAAAAGATAGTGTTATGAGGTTAAATGTTATGATTGATGGTAGAGACTATAACTCGCGCTTAGTAAGATTGAAGGGAAATATAAGAAGAGTCTTTTCGTACATGTGTCACATGTGTCTTAAACATTATTCTCTAAATTTTCGACAAAAACTCCATATAAAATCAGCACTTTCTTTTCACCTCCGGTAATCATATGGTGTTGTTCTTTACATCGACAGCTTGTTGCTTAATTATCTTTTTGATTTGATATTTATTCCACGACCACCTCACTACTTTGTTTTAATACTGTATACAACAATTTTGAACATTTTAAACCGAGTGAGAGAAAGTCGAGCAACTCATATGATGTTTAACTTCAAATTATTTTTAACAGCGCTTACAGTTCTCTAGTGTGTACAACATTGTATATGTTGTCTATTTCATCTGGTACAAGATACCTATTTTTTTGGGTCAAACATTCACATTAACCCATTTTGCAGGTTCTTTCGTACCGAGGAAAGTTTTCCGAGTCGCCGCTCTTTGTTTTTTATAAAGAAGCACCAAACGCGTGAGTAAACCTCTGGAAAATTACCTGGAACCAAAAAAAAGAGTAGCAAATCAGTTGTTTTTTTCAGTTCAGAATGGAGTTAGATAATATAAATATGTGATAAAAAGGTAATATAAATATAAATGGATTCTTATTTGAAATGTTTTAGGTGTTAAGCCAACACAGTATGCATCAAAAAACAATTTTTAGAATGTTTAACACATTATATAAAAATATTAGGTTAGCTATAAAATATTTAAACTTATATATAATCCAGAATATTAGTAATGTTTAAACCAAAATATCTTAATTATTATTTTTTGGATATTTAAATATTTGACTATGAACTTAAACCAATTTTAGTTTATTTGAATAATTCAGTTTATGTTTTTGTATAATTCAAAATTGAATAATTTTTAAAAATTTAGCAACCAAATTAAAAAAAACGAACTAGATCGATAAATCTTTAGATATCACCAATATTTACATAAATATTTGTATCTATAAAAACCAAAAACTAATTAAACTAATATTGAAATAAGTTTTTATTATAATTGATTTTAAAGAGAATTTAAATCATCCAAAATTTATAGGAAAATAAATCAAATCCGAACTAAATAAATATTTTTTTAACAAAACGACTAAAATCTAAAATCCGAACTAAATCAAACCAAAATCTAACAAAATGACCAAAATCTAAAATAAAAATATATTTTGTATTTTAATAAGTCAAAATTTTTTATAGTGAAAGTTGAATTTAGCAAGATTTTTAAAGATTTCATTCATATATTGTAGAGATTTCTTTACCAACTGGATGATTTGTACTAAAAGTTTAGATTTTTATCCAAATAAAAACATTACTATAGATTAAAAAGATAACAAATTATATAACTAAAATCGACTAAAAAGAAAAGAAAAGATTATAAAATGACTTGTTAACTTCTGTGTGGGGGAAGGGAGAGTGTGTAACACGCGCTGGGATTCTTGGCGGGCCATGATAGAAGCATGAGTAAGAGAGAGAGTCATGCGCCATTAATGTTAAAATTGTCCCTACTCCCACAGTGCCAGCTCATTTTATTATATGATGCTAGTTCACTTTTTAATTCTCAATGACGGTTAAAAATAAAATTTATTACTCTAAAATAGTAATGTAACGCTAAATAAACAGTCAAATACAGTTATTTATTAGTAAGAAAACGGAAGATTCATTAAAATCTCTGAGTTGGTCAATAAATGTGAAGACTATAAAAGATTAATTACCAATTTAGTTACTTATTTATGGTTACAAATCTACTACAAAAGAAAACTGAATATTTATTGAATATTTACTTTCTTTTTGATAATTAATTTCCCATAAGTGTCGGTCTTTTCATTGAATGGTTCATTTTGACCGTCATTGGAAAAAGTGAAATCGCTATATAAAATGAGAATATAAAGAGCATGAAAGCTTCACCAGAGTTAAAGAAAAAAAGACAGAGAGAGAGAGAGAGCAGAAGATAGAAGAGAGAGAATCTGAAGAAAAACACATTTCAACAAACAAAAAGGTTAATAAAAAATTCTGCGTTTCTCCATGAATTTATTAAATGAATCGTTCTTCTTCTTCGTCCTCGGATTTGTTTATTTTTTGTTTGATATTTATGTTTTCTCTTCTAGAGATTTGCGTAGTCTTTGTAAAAATCGAGTTATTTTTATTATTATATATATATAATCAAAAGAGACTCTGTTTCTCTCTGCTCAAGGGTTTAAGCTGTGTTCTTGGTTTCTCACTTTTTTGTTCTTCTTCTCCTTCTTGTTGTGTCTTTTTGAAGAACAGGAACAGTTAGCGTTTCTGAACGCGGATTTATGTCGGCTGGATTTGAATCAAAAGCTGTGATTTTGTCTCTGATTAACAACATCTCTAGTCCGATCTCATCAACATCTTGTTCCAAACCTGGTCCTGGTCCTACTTCAAACGCTCTTCACTTCTGCTCTAAGCAGAGGCTTGTTCTCGAGACTCCGTCTCTTTCCATGCGCTTAAGACCCAAAAGGTATCGACTTTTATCTCATTTCTTCGACCCTTTTAAGAGATCTGTTACAGACAGCGACTAAACTCATCTCTCTATGTTTGGTTTTTATGTCTTCAGGACTTGTTCTGGCGTTGAAGTGTTTGGGGGTTTTCACATAAAACAGCAAAAGTTTTCTTTTTTCATAGTTCGCTGAGTTTTTTAATTTATTATTACAAAAACAAAGTTTTGATCTTTAAGTGTTTTGAGTGTGTTTTTTTTATTTTTCTGGGTATTTTTGAGGATTTGGGTTTTTTTGTGTGACGTCAGCAACAATGGTAGTGATAAGTAAACAACAGTCTTTGGTTGACATGAAGAAACCAAAGAGAAGCAACTCTTTATTATCTTTATCATCCCATCCTCAAGATACCCACCAGCCTCTGAGAAAAGTTCGGATCATCGTCAACGATCCTTACGCAACTGATGATTCCTCTAGCGACGAGGAAGAAGTGGTTAAGCAGCCTCGCCAAGTGAAACGCATCGTCCGTGAAGTTAACTTCCCACCTCTTCAACCTCCTCGTGTTGAGCCTTCCGTGTCTTCCTCGCAAGACAGTACCAAAACCACCAGCAAGAAGATAGTATCAGCATCAGCATCGCCTGCTCTAAGGCCTAAGAAGCGTGTTGGTGTTAGGCAGAGGAAGTGGGGGAAGTGGGCTGCTGAGATCAGACATCCAATCACTAAAATCAGGACGTGGTTGGGTACTTTTGATACCGAAGAAGCAGCTTATCAAGCTTACATAGAGAAGAGGAGAGAGTATGATGCACTTGTCGGCATCACTAATGATTCTGTTTCCGAGACTAGTCAATGCTCTCGCTCTTCTCCCCTTGAGCAAGACACTTCAGCTTCGGCTCTCACTTGTGTCAAGCCTAATGAAGAAGAAGAGGTCAAGATTCCTACAACTGATGTTGATTCGGGCAAGGAAGTGTTGTTCGATTTCAACTTTGCTGATCTGCCGATCCCTGATTTTGGTTTCTTTGAGGAACCAATGGGACCTGCTGGTGTAGACGAGCAAGACCTAGACTTTGATTGTTTCTTCACTGATGATCAGCTTGATGACTTTGGTCTGCTCGATGACATTAACGGGTTTGGAGACTGTGGTCCGAGTGCGTTACCGGACTTCGACTTTGCAGATCTTGGGCTCGAGCTACCTGGTTCTGGTTTCCTTGGTGATCAGAACGTTCCTCAACACATCACTTGCACCAGGAAAAGTTTTGCAACTTGAGTTATATTTTTGTTTAATTTTTTATGTTTTTTTCTTAAAAGTATTTAAGACATACACAAAGTGTGTTCCGGAGAGATGTAAGAGCTTCAGACATAATTAGCCGGGTTTTGTATTAAGAGTTTGTTTTATTTAATTTTTGTTTTATAGTTAAAGATGAATCAAAAACAGTTTTGCATCTCTTGTGGTTCTCTTCATTAGTCTTTAAGTATGGGGTTTAAGACTATAACTACCATTACTGCATCCAGTTAGTATTGTTGGAGGCTTCTTTAATTTGTTATTTCCCTTGTTCTTATCGCCTTACCAGTGGATGGAACGTTAGATTCTGACGTGTTGTGATTCTACGAATCTAATAGAAAGGGACAATTCATTTGGCTTCTTTCTTCACTACTGTCTCTCTGCTGATTCGCCGGGCCATCACAAACACAAGACAGCATTCTACTAGTTTAATTTAATTCATTATGGTTTTTGGTTATGAATTATAAGGTCATTTATATTTAGTTGTAATAGTGAAGAGGAGAGTGGGAAGAGAGAGAGAGGCGATCCGTTTATCGCCGGCTCCGTCCGGCTGTTTATCTCCGGTTTCGGTGTTCTCCGACCGGATCTGACTCTGGCGACGCTCGTTTCCTTTTGAGGTCGTCCGGCTTTTGTCTTCGGTGTCCTCGCTTGATCTCTCGGTGTTGGACATCCGACTTTTGTCTCCGCATCGCGATCTTCTTGATTGGTGATGGCGGCTCCTCACCGGGCTTATCCCGGTTCGTTAATTTACGCTTCCTGTCTCTTCACCGCTCAATCATCTCTCTTCTCTCTGCTTCGATTTCTTCTCTCTCCTTTTGGTTAAGGTCGTTTCATCTTCAGGCTTATTCTCATCTTTAAAGATGACCGATGTTCATGCTGGATGAGCGAAGTTGTTGAGTTGATTGTAGATGATTGTTTTTTGAAGCGTCAATCTGGTGTGCGGCTTGGATCTTGAGAAGATCGTTCCGTCTGAGCTTTCTTCACTAATCTGTCTCCGCCGACGGCGGAGATCCGTCGTAGCTCCTCTCTGCCTCCGGGAGAAGCAAGCTGGCTTTCGGTCTGACGCGTGTCCACTGAGCGCAGGGCGTTCGAACACGTGGTACTGCTTGTCGGGTTTCTTCTTCGACGGTTTTCTTTTTGGACTGACGGCCCAAGAAGTTTGATGTATAGTTGGCCGTTGTTTAGGCTTTTCGTTTCTTTTGTTGTTGGGCTTTGGTTCGATTTGTGCTTTAGTCCTTTAATAAAATTCCCAGTTGACAAAAAAAAAAAAAAAAAAAAAAAAAAAAAAAGAAAAGAGGAGAGTGGGAATTAAAGAGGGAAATGCACGGAAGTGTCAACAAGTCGGGGGTTGGTTTTGTCAGGTTTTCCGATTAAACTATAAATATTTATAACAGCTGTATCGCATTTGGGAGTATAAATTATATTAAAAAAAGTTAAAGGTGATTGGGAATGGGGAAATGTCAAAGGATGATTTTTATACTCTATACTAAACTTGGTAGTATTTTAGTAGTTATCATCTCCCACTCTCTTCCACTACTTTGTGGTTGCACATGCGATTGTATGTATCTTTTATGTACGTGCGTGTGGCATGTCTCACTCACGTGATCTTATACTATAAGAAAGGAGAGCTTGAAGCGCACATGGATGGGCTGAGGTGAGGTGATGAAGTGCAAGGATCTTGTGATAAGCTTTCTTTTAACTCTGGATCATATATTATATAAACTATTCACATTCTCATAAGCATAAACATAATCAAAATGAATCCAAGTGTTTTGTTAGTTTGTGAGATAACATAGCTTCATGCTAAAAAATGTATTGGATTTTGGGCTGGAAGAGATGTATTTTTTCGGCCCAAACCTTCATTGTTTATCTCTTGGTTTTTATCTTTTCAAATATGAAGAAGTGGCTTGGTGTTATTAGACTATAAAATACGTTCATGCACAATTGAAAGCTACCACTTAGATCATTTGCTAATGCTTCACAACAGCAATACTTGAACAAGTCTTCAAGTAAATTACAGATATAAATGTTTCTCATATTGAAGCGTTTGCAGTGGTCAAGGGCCGCTCCAATGCAACTAGTTGAGGGGAGAGGCTTTGATGGCACTGAAACGGCATTGGGTCAATGAGCAAGAAGATGTAAGACCAATCCTTTGAGAGTGATTTGAACATTTGCACCAGAGTTCATCACATTGGTTGTGCCTTTTATGATAGGATCAAACAATGTCTCTTGAGTGTTGTGATCCTGTGGAAGAATAACAGGAGAAGCAGCGTGGATACTCCATGGACGCCATTCACTGCTTCGTCAAAACTTCCTTCAACCGTCAGATCAGCTTGGAAAGTAGAAGAGTGGGTGGTTCATCATTATCAAGAAGTTGCTTCAACCGTGACGTATTCCAGTCCAATATTATATACTTTAGCCCAAATACTTGTAAGCGAAGGATAAAATTTCCAAAGGCTCATTGGGCTTGATTTCTTTCTTTTTGCACCGCTAGAGGCACATAATGATATAGAGACACACTCGTGTCCATGTGTTTGTGGTAATTACCCGTAGGGTAATCAATTTAACTTGTATTTGTCTGTGCTAGTTCTTTGCTTCTTAATCGTGTATATATATATATAAACTAGTAGCCTTGCCCGCATATACGGATATAATTTTTTGTATGAATACTTATTATTTTATGTTTTATTAATTCAAAAATAGCATAATACAATATTATTTATGTCTTGAAAATTTTAAATCAAACATTAAATTATTTATATATGGTAAGAAATTTCATCAATATATATATATATATATGTTTATTATTGTCTTAAAATTTTTTAAACACTCACACCTTAGAATATTTTAGAAAATATATCTATACAAGTGTTTTAGTTTGATTAATATTTAATTATAAATTATTTTATATCTTTATGTTGTAAATTTTAACACTCACACATTAAAAATAATTTTTTTATAGATAAGAACACAACATGTATAAGATTTATCTTATTTAAAAAAATATTTTTATCAATTATCTAATATAACATATAAACTTTATATATTTATAACATACAAATCTAATATGTTTAACATAAACTTCAATTTTAATTATAAAATTAATTATATGTAAGAAATTATTAAGGGTGTCATTGACTTTAACCGATATAACTTTTAAAGGAGTTTGAAAGCAAAAATTACTTCGCAAATAATAGTAAAGATGCATAATAGTCGTTATCAAATCAAGTAATAGATCTCAAACTTTTTAGATATTTTGTAAGTACATATCATGTGAAGTACACTATTAAAACGAGATTTACTAATTGAAATTTAAGCGGGTAGTCCACGTGAAATGCAAGTAATTTTAAATAATCCATGAGTAACTAACAAGTAACAGGAAGTACAGGGAGACTTGTAACCAGTAAATATAATTTTTTAGCGAGTATATGAAATTAAAACAAAGGTATATGAAATTAAGAATATTTATTATTTACAAGCCAAATATCAATTTTTATAACTCACAGAAAACGGATTAAGCCGCAAGTACTACATGAAATCTCGGTTATTTATTTATCTCCACTCTTAACTTATCAATCGGCATTAATGTAACATAACTCACAACAAAACTTGTTCAAAAAAAAAAATCTCACAACAAATTAAACTTGAGAAAAATTATATCCTAATTATTAAAAAAGTATAAATCAGTCAACCTAATAATATGAAAAGAATTCTGAACAAATTAATCACAAATAAATTTATTTCTTAATCATTCTAATTAAAGCTAGGGGACAAAAACCAAACGTTTAGGTCAAATCTTTCACCAGATTTGTATAATTGATAGAATGATAGGGAAAAAGACATGGTCCAATAGTTACAAATAAATTATCATCAAAATCAAAAGAGATAGTTGGGAAGATGGTCTCCTAATCAGTAATCATTGCTACTTTCTATTTAATTTTCTTCAAAATGAAACCAAAGAAAATCACAGCCATTTTCAGTTTAATATTGGCTGAGTGAACCAAGTAGAAAGCAATGAAACCTCTGGATATAGTGCAGTTGAACGCTGATAAAGGATATCAAGCTTGGTCTAAGCTGGAGGGAAATGTCTGCAACGAGAGCAGAGACCGGACGAGTAGTTTAATATTCTCAAATTACTAAATACTAGGTGTCGTGCCCGCATATGCGGGCTTAATCGTTTTACAAATATTTATTAGTTATTTTTCAAAAAAGAAAAATATTTATTAGTTTATTTCTTATTAATTCAAAAACCAGAATGATAACTTATTATTTATGTTTTCAAAAAATAAATCAAACATATATATATGACAAAATCTAATTAAATATATATGTTTAATTAAAATTTATTAAAGATTACATTGACTTTAACCACTGATTTTATTATAATTGTTTTATATTTTATTTTTAAATTTTATAACTGACAAATATGTTTTAAGATAACTGCACAATATATAAGAATTATCTTACTTTTCATATGCGGACTTAATCGTTTTACAAATATTTATTAGTTTATTTTTTATTAATTAAAAAACCAGAATAACTTATTATTTATGTTTTCAAAAAGAAAAATCAAACATATATATATATATGACAAAATATAATTAAATATATATGTTTAACTAAAATTTATTAAGGATAACATTGACTTTAACCACTGAATTTATTATAATTGTTTTATATTTTATTTTTTAATTTTATAATTGACAAATATGTTTTAAGATAAATGCACAATATATAAGAATTATCTTACTTTTCATATGTGGGCTTAATCGTTTTACAAATATTTATTAGTTTATTTTTTATTAATTCAAAAACCAGAATAATAACTTATTATTTATATTTTCAAAAAGAAAAATCAAACATATATATATATATATATGACAAAATATAATTAAATATATATGTTTAACTAAAATTTATTAAGGATAATATTGACTTTAACCACTGAATTTATTATAATTGTTTTATATTTTATTTTTAAATTTTATAATTGAAAAGTATGTTTTAAGATAACAACACAATATATAAGAATTATCTTATTTTTAAAAAAAGTTAATATTATTAATTAAAATTCGTTTTTGATTATATAATTAATTATATATAAAATTCATTAAGGGTATTATAGATATTAACCGGCCTAACTTTCAATGTGAGAGCTCCGTTGCAAAAAATTACTTCGCAAATAATAGTATAGATTCCGAAATATTTTTTGTTTTTGCTAATTTCTATCAGTATGCAGATTGAAGGAATAACATGTAATTATATTTCTATATTATGACACCTAAGGAAATTCTACCAGAGGACGGATAACATAATTGCGAAACTATGTAAAAATATCTTTCTTGTTCATGTCCGTATTTTGTTTAATATTTTGTATTTTATTGGGAAAAATTGTGAAATTACCAACTGGTGAATTGGTTACGTCTCGTCTTGATCCTGAACGCATTCAAAGGCGATCCTGTTATCAACGACTTGTACCTTTTAATATTAGTCACATAGAGCAAGTGGTCAAACAAAAAACATGTTTACCTATGGGATCAAAACTAATTGTCGCTCATTTTCAACAAAATTGATGCTTGATTCGCAAGAAATCAATGATTAATCTGAGTGTGAATCGTCAAGCATATAAATACTTCTAATAGCTCAAATTGTCACATCTGAAGATTGGTGATAATTTCATGTCACCAGTGGTTTACCGCTGTGGTCGAAACAACTTGTGGCCTCTGTGACGGACATGTCGTATCTTATTTTCAAACATATTATTGTAATCTCGCGTGATATTCATCTAATAATAAATATAATAAAGTTGCTACAAGTAATCAGTTTTATTTAAAAGTAATAAAAATTATTTACACTATCACATATAATTTTCGTTGATGTTAACATTCACATGCATGTTCTATATGATAAATTTAGGTCAACGCATGTGTCATTTTTGGGTTACTTGCGACAAAACTCATTCCCAAATTAATTTAGTTCATTAGTTGCCAAAGATATGTACATCTACGTGGCTTGTTTTTTTTTCTTTCAACGTATATAATAGGTTTAATATGATCATTATTCCAGGTACAATCAATTATAATTTCTTCCAAAGACAATTCATACGTATTACTATATTTTTGGATATGCCTTACACGTATTCAAAGTAGGGTAACTGACTCTAGCTAATGGAAGTGTTTCATTAAGTAACCTTGTGTAAAAATAAGGTGTATGTAGGTTACTGGTTAAACGCATGAGTTGGGTCTATTGTCTTTTTATTTCGAATTCTGGTGGAGAGAATTCTGTACACCATGTTTTTTGGTATTAACAAAAGCTGATTCTAAACCTAGAGGAATATTAACGACCAATGCCTAACTCCTTCTAATTGATAAAAATTTAAAAGGTATGAAAGAATAACTTGTCAAGTTTTTAGGAGATCACTTTTTCAAAAAAAAAAAAAGTTTTTAGGAGATTTCGAAGTTTACCCAGAGTTTTGAGGAATAAATTAAGTGCAACTAAGTCTCACAAAACAAAAACAAAAAACTAAGTGCAAGGAACAACGTTTCCCACATGTAGACTGACAGTATCATTATCATATGCTTTCCAAGCTACTGTACATACTTTATGGAGAGAGAGGAACAACAGGAAGCATGGGGAGCCACCGCGTGATAAAGTTCTCCTTACTAGCTTCATTGACAAGTTGATTCGGAATCGTATGGCTTCGCTTCGCGGCAGCAGGAATGAGAAATTTGATAATTATTTGCAGAAGTGGTTTGCAACCTATCATACAAAAATTGGAATAAATTTAACATTCATACAAAAAAAAGTACTAACACTATCATAATGTAATAAATACGAGTTTTTGTCAAAAGTTGAGAGTTACAACTAATTCATACAATCCGAAAATTCAGAAACACAGAGAGATATACACGTATATTTACAAATTGAAGAATAAGTGTTCGGTACATTTATTTATTTTTGCTAAACGTCTTATAAGGTAGTTGGCAGGCTGGCAGCTAGTTGGTCTTCTCCGTGTATTGATTTTATCACATCACATTATATTTGTGCGGGACCGTTGTATAAATTATAGTTTATGGTTCTTACGAATTAGAAATAAATTAGCAACTGAATTAAGTGAAAATGCCCTTAGTTATCCATGTATCAGAGCATGGTTTCTTACTCTGTCATTGTTTGTATAGACTACGAGAAAAAGGAGAAAAGAGAAGAGAATACACGCAATCATGGGAAGAGCAAGAGATTCAACTTGAACCCTATGATATAAGTGACCAATTACTTAACAAGATTCCCAAACTCAGATTGATTCGTAATATCATCTTGTTTTATTTTCTTGCTACTAATGTTTGGTCACTATAGAGAGACTCTCTGATATCTAGATTGTGTTTTCTGTAGTGCCTAACGAATCAAATATTTTCACCCAGACAACTTTGTAGTCGTAGTTAAATAGATTATAAATTCAATGGATGGGCATTTGCAAGTTTTATTTTTGCTAAAACTTAAATTCGACATTTGGAAGTTATAACAAGGACTATATATATTGTTTAGATAGTAGGATTTTATGTTTGAGTTTTAGGAGATAGAGTTTAGGGAGCCCTTTTTGTGGAAGACCGCCCAGGAAGCCCTCCCGCTTGGTGAAAACCGGGAGAAAAGGAGAATGTTTGATCACACAGCATGCACCTTCTGTGGCGACAGGGAAACAGCAATTCACCTCTTTGCGCTGTGTCCGTTCATATCTAAAATATGGGACCTAGTCCCCTTGCAACACAGACCAACCTTCGCCGCAAACAGGTCGTTTGCTAGCTACCTCCAAGCGTCAAAGAAATTCATCTGCCTTCCCCCTACTGGAGCATCATCGGCCAACATCTTTCCATGGCTATGCTGGGCTATATGGATAACAAGGAACAAAAGAATCTTCGACAATAAGATTCTCTCACCAGAAGATATCATTTCAAAGGCAATCTCAGAAGCGGTAGAATGGCAAAGTGCTCAACAACAACAACAACAACAACAACAACAAGAATCTCAGAAAACATGGTACGCATCGCCCACCACCAACTCCCTAATCATTTAAAGGTCTGTACTGATGCGGCGTGGAGCGAAACACAAAAACAACGGTAGGGGTGGGTCTTCTCAGATCATCAGAGGCCATCTTTCTACCAAGGAAGCAAAACAGAGGAATTTGTCATGTCGCCGTTAATAGCCGAAGCTATAGCAATCCGACAAGCTCTCGAGGAAGCCAGGAACATGGGCGTCACCAACCTTCTCGTCAACTCCGACTCTCAAATCTTAATGAGAATTATCCAAAAGAAAGACTTTATCAAGGAACTTATAGGCATCCTGCAGGACTTATATGAGCTCTCTTGTTGTTTTTCATCTATCTTTTTTAGCTTTATCCCTAGAGGGAAAAACAGTCTAACTGATTCTGTCGCGAAACATGCTTTGTACGCCTTTTCATCAAACTAGTCTTTATCCTTTTAATGAAATTGCAGTTCAAAAAAAAGAGTTTAGGATTTAGGATTTTGTGCTTAAGTTTTATTTCTAGACTTTGGGATTTACTGATTTTGCATCTAGAATCTAAGGTTTATTATTTCTTTAAAAGAATAAAATATATTATTTTATTATGAAAGGTGATGGAAGAACTGTATTGTGGACTAGAAATCGGTGTACTAATGAAACACATCCACATTATATTCATATTAAATGAGATGCTCAAGTACATATCAAGCAGCTGGTGAACAGTTCCAAACTAAACTGCTTCATCAAAATTTGTGGGCATTAATGATCTCACAATGGGGCTACGAAAGTCCTCGTAACTATTGTGAAGATTCATTAAATATAATTAAAGGTTTGTGATCTCAATTTCTCTTGAGTTTTCTCTAATTTGTTCTGATACACGAATGATAAAAATGTAAAGACTCGTGCATTGTTATCCAAGTATGGGATAAAGTTTATATATGTTTGGTAAAAAGATTTGGGTTTGATCTGAGGTTTTGGTGGAATCGTCGGATCTTGAGATTTGTCTGCTTTCAGATTCCAAGTCAAATATCGCAACTACTATTTGATTTGCCTCATGTTTTCCGAAACATGGGTCTCAAGATTTGTCTAGTTGCACTTTCCAAGTCAAACATTGTAACTACTGTTTGATTTTCCCTCGTGTGTGTTTCCACTTTCAAATGACTATCGGGCCCAAACTCGTCAGCGTCCTTTTGTCCATTTGGTTCAGCTAAATAGTCTTCCATTTGGTTCAGTTAAATAGTCTCCTCATGTTACTTAATCTCAGTTTTTGAGTTACTTTTGAAACATAGCATTAGGGAGACCGTATGTATTACGTTATATCGAAACATAAAGGGAGTACAACTGGTAATTGTGTTTACTGCATTGTGTTTACTTTTATTCCTAGGAACCTTAATGTTTTGGCTGATTCACTTGCTAAATCAGTCTTGTACTTGGCCACAGCCAACTAACTCTCTGCTGCTGGACCGTTCTCTTTCGCATTTATAATATTGGTGTTCAAAAAAAAAAAAGGAGTACAACTGGAAACGAAATGTCTGAAAGCGTAGAGGCAATCTTTTAAAGTTTCAAGAACAAAAACGTATCAAATGATATTAAAATAAAAGATTGTTAATATTCCCATAAATAACTTAATTGAAAAATTATACTTTAACTTCTTTTTTTTTTGAACAACAGATGATATTTTAACCAAAGGAAATAAATAAGATCATAATGTTGGAGGTCAAAATATTTAGACCAATATCGTCATTTTCGTTTTTACTAACTCTATCAGACCATTTCCAAAGAGACTCTATTTTTTCCTCTATAATTTACTCAAAAATAAAGTAACTCTATTATAGGGTAATTTTTGCTTCAATGGTGTTACTCTATAATAGAGTTACTCTATTATAGAGTGAAAATATAGAGGAATGTCCCCTTTTCACTCCATAAATAATAGAGTTACTCTATTTTTGTGTAAATTATAGAGGAAAAAATAGAGTTCCATTGGAGATGCCCTCAAGTTCGATTAATATCATGCTAAAAAGCTCTAGCTTTCTTCTCGAGCTTTAGACCATCAGGTAATTTTCAGTGATTTGTTCTTAACAAAATCATTTTCCAGTGTTATATATCAAGCTAGTTAATTAATTTTTATTTAGTTATAAGATATCAAATACTCCCCTTCCAAATTATTTATTTACTATGTACTCCTTCCGTTTCAAAATAGATGATGTTTTGAAGAATTTTAGATGTTTTAAAATACTCGACGTTTTGATATTTTATATTAACTTTAGCTTTATTGAAAACTGTGTGACCAATGATGTTTTATAGTTTTTTCATGATTGGTTAAATTTGTTTTAGTTTATATTTTAAATGTTATTTTTTAGGTAAAAATGTATTTCTTAATTCTTGTGCATTGAACCAAAACATCAACTATTTTAAAACAGAGAGTATTCAAATAAAAAGATAAGATTCCGCCGCGTTCTCAAAATAAAAACAAGCGTTTCCATACGTTTTAGAATTGAGTTTCTTTAGAAATGCGTTTCCGCAATGATTCTCCACATTTCCAAGAAATTCATTTCAAAACATTTGCGTAAAAAATCTCGGACAGAGTTTTCATACAATGGCTTAAATGACACACTCAATCAAACAAATCATATGCACAAGGTTTCACCACTACTTGGTTCGTTCATCATTACTAAGTTAGTATATTAAGCAATAAGTATATAAACAAAAAGTCAAAATGCGAATTATATTAATCTTCAATTTCGGGAGTTGACCATAAAGCTGTAACTCTGTGACTATAATTATGTAACTATAATTTCTCTAACTTTCACGTGATCTGTCACGTTGATGGGTGATACGTCCAAACTCGCAAGTAACTTTACGTACAATTTTTTGTCGGCATTTTACGTACATTTTTCAGGGTATGATTATAAACTTCATTTAATTCATGCGTAAAAAAAGATTAGTACTACTAATCCTTTCATTTGTGAAACTTTGTACATAGTATATAGTTCTGAAAACAATGTTCTCTTGGATTCATATTAATGCAACAGTACTATTTGGCGCCTACTTCGCTACATGATCATCAAATCAAAGTAGTTGCCAAACAATTGATCTCGATTAAACCAAACGTTGACACGTCTCCGCCGGTTTTATTTATTTCTATCTCAACAACAATTTTGAAAGATATGAAAATTTTATATCAAAGGGGGAAACAGTCCTTATCATTTGATCTCATCACACTTCACACCCAAGAGAAGTAAAACAAAACATTTTTTCTCTCATGATAATTGAATATTATAGTCAAATAAAGCAAAAATTAAATAGAGAGCAAAACGAGAGCGTTGGGTGACGTTACTCTTCATTAACTCTTCTCATCTACCCCTTCTCCTCTTTGCCTTTATATCCTTCACCTCCCCTCGCTCGTCTTCATTAACTCATCTTCAGAAACCTAATAACAAAAGTTAATAAAACAAAAGTACTTATATATTTTTACATTAAGAAATCTCCCTTCCGAAGATGTCTCAAGCAACGATGCCAGATTTTTCTAGCTCGGTGAAGCTCAAGTATGTGAAACTTGGCTATCAATACTTAGTCAATCACTTCTTGAGTCTTCTTTTGATCCCCATCATGGCAATCATCGCCGTTGAGCTTCTTCGGATGGGTCCAGAAGATATTCTTAATGTTTGGAACTCACTTCACTTTGACATAGTTCAGGTCCTATGTTCTTCTTTCCTTGTTATCTTCATCTCCACCGTGTACTTCATGTCCAAGCCACGCACCGTCTACCTTGTTGACTACTCTTGTTACAAACCGCCTGTCACGTGCCGTGTCCCCTTCGCAACTTTCATGGAACATTCACGTTTGATCCTTAAGGACTCGCCTAAGAGCGTTGAGTTTCAAATGCGAATCCTTGAACGTTCTGGTCTAGGTGAAGAGACTTGTCTCCCACCAGCTATTCATTACATTCCTCCGACACCAACCATGGACGAGGCAAGAAGCGAGGCTCAGATGGTTATCTTCACGGCTATGGATGATCTCTTCAAGAAAACTGGTCTTCTGCCTAAAGACATCGACATACTCATTGTCAACTGCTCTCTCTTCTCGCCCACCCCATCGCTCTCAGCAATGGTCATCAACAAATATAAGCTTAGGAGCAACATTAAAAGCTTTAATCTCTCTGGGATGGGCTGCAGCGCGGGCCTGATCTCAGTCGATCTGGCCCGTGATCTCCTTCAGGTTCATCCCAATTCTAATGCGGTCATTGTCAGCACCGAGATCATAACTCCTAACTACTACAAAGGGAACGAGAGAGCCATGTTGCTTCCCAACTGTCTCTTCCGCATGGGATCCGCGGCAATTCTTATGTCAAACCGTCGGTCTGACCGGTGGAGAGCCAAGTACAAGCTTTGCCACCTTGTCCGGACTCACCGTGGCGCTGACGACAAGTCTTTCTACTGCGTCTATGAACAGGAAGATAGAGAAGGAAAAATTGGCATCAACTTGTCCAAAGATCTTATGGCCATCGCCGGTGAAGCCCTCAAGGCTAACATCACCACAATAGGTAATAATAATTAATACATATCATTTAATTCACTTTAATACCCTAACAATAATATAAACGGAGGAAAAGTATACTAACGGGTGGGTGGGCATTCAACTATTTTGGTTCTTGTTCAGTGTGAATCTTTTGAATCTGCTTAGTTTGGATTTGGTTCGGTTTTAAATAAACAAATTACATACCGCTATAGTTTTTAATATAATTAAATCATAATTTGGTATGTCTCGTTTTTGGGAGAATTTGGCTTATCGATTCGATTTCATGAAACTTAATCGGTTTGTTAAAGCATCATCAATGTCAAGAGTATCTCACCATATATAAAACTAATATTTTTATTAAATTTATTTGCCTAATTAAATTTAAAATAAATAAATTAAATCAATTAACACTTGACATGTTTAGACGGGTATCTCACAATTTATATTTGGATATCTATATAAGATACTCTCCTTTTCAATTTTCATTTTCTTTCATACTTTTTCAATTTATTGCATATTTTTAATTGATAGAGACTCTTGGAGATACTAATGATATAATTTATTTGTTTTGATTTGGTTTGAGAAATTAGTGTTCGGTTGGGGTTATAGTTCAAGAAGTCGATTGAGCGGTTCAGTTTTCGGTTTGGATTGGTTTAGGTTCTAAGAAAACTATGTACTATTGCACATACGTCTTGTTTGTTTGGAAAATTCAGCTTATTCAGTTCGGTTGCCTTAAATTATGTTTGTTCGATAAAAATAAAATAAAAAACTTGTGGTTAATTTTTTTTTCTTGGTTTGGTTTTGATTGAACAGGTCCTCTGGTCCTACCAGCATCAGAGCAACTCCTCTTCCTCTTGTCTTTAATCGGACGTAAAATCTTTAACCTGAAATGGAAACCATACATACCTGATTTCAAGCTAGCCTTCGAACACTTCTGCATCCATGCAGGAGGTAGAGCCGTAATCGATGAACTCCAAAAGAATCTACAGCTATCTGGAGAACACGTGGAAGCCTCGAGAATGACATTACATCGTTTTGGTAACACATCATCGTCATCGCTGTGGTACGAGCTTTGCTACATCGAGTCTAAAGGGAGAATGAGGAGAGGAGATCGAGTTTGGCAGATTGCGTTTGGAAGTGGTTTCAAGTGTAACTCTGCTGTCTGGAAATGTAACCGTACGATTAAGACACCTAAGGATGGACCATGGTCCGATTGTATCGACCGTTACCCTGTCTTTATCCCTGAAGTTGTTAAACTTTGAACCAAAACGTCTTCAAGTACGGTTTGTTTACGGTTTGGATTTTGTGATTCGGTTTTTAAGGGGATTGGGAAATGGAGGTTTGAAATAAGAAAAAGCAAAGCATAAATGTTTGTATTTATTTGCTCCTGCATATACTTAAATCTCTATTTTTATTTGGGTATTTTTTTTAGATTCTCGTGCTGTAATTATAAGAGTTTCATATGAAATAAGAATATTTCCTTCTTTATTTATAATTCGAAAATAAGTTTTCTTGTTTTCATCGCTGCCGCCCATATTGCTTACAGGATTTGATTTGTAATTACAGTGGTTACCGCCCTTTAGAACCAACATTTTCATTTGATTCTTTTATCGATTGATGAATGATATAGTAGAACTATTATTGCTTATCTATCTTATTCTGAAATTAAAAATGCAAATGATTGATTTTGAAGGAATACCATTTAACATAAGTCATTGGAACTGTAAGTGTATTGTATAACTACGGTTAAAAAATTTAAGGACTGAGTAAGACTTTAATATTGTAATTTCTTTTAATTACTGTTTTCAGACAATTTTATCGTACAATTTTATTATAATCAAAACCAAAATAATTATATTAATAGAGTATATTAGCTCTAGTCTCGTATTAATATAATGTTCCAATTTTTCTACTTTATATTATAATAAATATTTTCATTTATAAATATGATTTTTAAAAATTACCATATATTTTCTGTTTTTAAATATACAAAACTTTAATCATTTATACTTTATATATATAATTATTATAGTTTTGATTATAATAAAATTGTAGGGTAAATAGTTTTAAATAATATTAATAAAAGATTTTTTATTATAGTATATTTTCTGGAAAATGATGGAAAATTAAAATTTTAATATATTTTTAATATATTTTTCTGTAAAATAATGTAATTTTTTTAAAATTGTATATTTAACTGTTTTGCATTCATTGGACACATTTTTAGGAACACATAACATATATATATATATATATACATATTTATATAGTGAGTATAAATATATTATTAGGTTCAGGTTCATTATTTTTTGTAATCTATAATTTATTGTATCCACTCTTAATAGAAATATGTTTAAAATTGTTTATAAAATTATTTCTATCATTTCGTATGTATTTATATGTATATTCTAAAATTTATAATGTAATATATGATATTTAATTATTTCTATAAATAAATTATATTAATTCTTATATCTTTAAAATATTTAATTGTTTGTATGGTAATATAGACTAGATTAGGTAATTCTAGAATTAGTTTCCTTTTTTAAAAAATATTAAATAAATGAAAATTTAAATACCAACAACCAATCAAATTAAGAAAATTAATTCTAAACTTCACTTATGAATAACACCTAAGCAAAATTCATTTAAGTGACTTCTCAATTAATACATAGTAGAATTCTTATATCTTTAAAATGTTTAACTAGATTTTAACCCGCGTTTTCAAAGCGCAGAATTATTTTTGTTAACAAAATTATTAACATGTTTGTTAGTTCTTAATAGAAATAAAAAATCTATTTGTTCAACCTGTTTTTACTTGATAAATATTTTGTATATTCGATAAAATAAACAAAAAACATAAATTGTAAAAATGTCTACTTATTAATCATATGTTTATTTAGAAAAATCAACTTTGTTTAAGTTTTTAAATCTTAATTGAAAAATAATTAGAAATTTTTAATTAGGATTTATGTGTAATGTTAGTTTTGTAAGAGCATATATCTAGGAAATTTATGTAACATCAATTTAGAAAAGAATAACATTTAATTTAAAAATATATCAGATAAAAATTATTCTAATATAACCACCAACAGTTAGAGTATTAAATGTTTAAATTAAATAAAAAGTATAGATTGCATAGAAAATAGAATTATTATCATTTACAAAAATCTGGAAAGATTAGTTACCATAAATATAGAAAATATTCAGTTATTTATTTTAGATAAATAATAATTATATTAGAATTAAAAGCAATGGCATATCATTGTAAATAAGTTGAAAATAAATAGCAGAATCCTATTAGGGATTCTACTTTAATTGTATAGATTGTTTGTATGCTAATATATGTTTGATTAGATAGTTCTAGAATTAGTTTTCATTTTTAAAATTTTATTAAATAAATGAAAATTCAAATACCAACAATCAATCAAATTAAGAAAAATAATTGTAAACTTCACCTATGAATGATACCTAAGCAAAAGTCACCTAAGTGACTTCTCAATTAATATATAGTAGGATTTAGTTTTTTTTTCTCGTATATGTTATGTTCTAAATTTTGAAAACGACTATAAATTATTAAAGCCCTTAAAGTCTCACACTAAAGTTTTTGTGAACCATGGTTTAATTTTTTTTTTATGATAAGATACAAATGATTACAAAATCATATAAGTATGAAAACTCATTTAATAAATATTGAGATTAAATATATATTAATATTGTTTAAATTAACTATATACCATATAAAATACATAAGTATTTTAATTTTGAAATTTTCTTTGAACATTTTTTTTTAATAAAAGCTTTGAACAAATATTGATAATTTAATAGCTTAATTTTAAACTTTGTATTGATTTTTTTTAAATCATAAATTACAAAAACTAGTAAACATCACACAATAAAAGTTTTTGTTATCAGTGATTGAAAGTTCTTGTTATAAGCAAATACAAATGATAAAAAAAAATATGAGTAGAAAAAAATATTCAATAAATATCAATATTAAAAATATAGTATATATTTATGTTAATATCATTAAAATTTAATTATAGGCCATATGAAATAAAAAGTGTTTGTTTGCATTAATAAAATTTACTTATTTGTTCACATCAGTTTGATAATATACGTAATAGTTAATAAATTTTAATATTTAATGTATATTTATTATTTTATAATATGTAAAATAATATATAATACGTAAAAATAATTTATATATAATGTTCATCCCTCTCGCAAGATGAAATGACTGAAGCTAGTAAACTACAAAGTAGTGTCATAAATAATGAAGGATACGAAGGTTCATCAAATGAATTTTAACAAAATTTGGCTTGCATATTTTGCAATTAATTTATTTTTAAAATTAACTATACAAGTGACTAGTGTTACCCTCGCCCATGCATAGGATGGACTTATAATATGTGTTTCTTAATACGACTCAATATCTTATTATATGCAGATGGACTATATATACTCGCTCATGGATACCATTTTTTCGAAACTGTTGCGCATTAAAACGTCTGAACTACTTCAATAAAGAATTGACCTTCAAACCAACACAGCATATGAGTTTTTGTTATCCAATATATATATTCAGTACCGAACAAAAATACTTTAGTCTAAAGTACTTTTTTTTGTTTTTTCGATAAGCATGTGAAGTTTCATTACTAAAAAAATGATACATAAGATACAAATAGAATTTGAAAGATCAAACTTTATATATCAGAATAGCTAATTAAAGCAAGGGTTTTAGAAAGCTTCCCAAAATTTTTAAAAAGACTTTCACAGACTAAAAGGTTTAAATGTCCCATGAGAAATGATTAAAGCTTAGCTAAAACATGATTCCATAACACCAAGATCATTCCAGTAGTTCAAAGCTTAATCTGGATGCCGGAATGTGTCAGGACTTGCATGATGATTTGGTGTCAGTTTCGAGTTATGTGCTTGGAATCGGGTTGTGTCGGCTTCGGCTGGCTCTAAGATAAGCTTAATCACAATTGACTTGTGGCGTGTAATTAAGGTACTAAACGATGTAAACCCTAAAGATAAAAGTATTCTTACAAAAAAAAACTACTATCTTTATTATAATTGTAGCATAGATTCAAACAGAGAATGCAATGCCAACTCAATGCTTCTACCCATATATATATTTTTGTCTGACAATTAAACTATGAACTATATATATCAACACACACATATATATATATATAAAGCAAACGTTTAAGGTTTAATGATATATCATCAAATTTTATTCAATAATCACCCCAAAATCGAGCTTTAGTTCGTACAAATGATAAAACAATATAAGCATCGTTTTCCAAGTAGACGAATAAAGCCATGAATCGTACATGTTACACATCGATCCTCTTATCTTCTCAACAAAAGGTTGATGCCTTGGTTTTTGAAGTTTTCTGCATATTGATGTGGTCCAGTATAAACCATAGTTGATAGTTATCTTTAGTTATATTATTTTATTTTGTTTTAATCCAATGTTTGTGGAAACAAGTAATTCTGTACTGTTTTTTTTTCCACCTTTTCTAGTTTTCTCGTAGAATATCTATGTATTGTGAGTTTAATGTAATAATCGATGGTGGCTATAAACCCCAACCTACATACTCCCAAAATACACATATATTTACAACATATACAAAATTGCGTCAAACTGGAGTTGGACAGATAACAAATTAAATATTAACAGTACTTCGTTGTCTCTAAAATTTGAAGATGAACCTGTAGAAATAGAGGTATATATATATATCAACACCATAACCAAATGTCATACTGATTACTCCGGAATTAATTTGCCACAACCAATCAAAACTTTCGCTTTCCACAAAATCACGAGAATAAGTCCATGCTATTTCAACTTTTCCATAGAAAATAATGAAATATATAGCAAAACTAAAAAGTAGCTAAATCCAAATACAAGGAGTGACTTGGCAGGGAAAACGACTGGTGGTCCATAAGGATATCCATCTGATTAATAAGTTGACCAATCAAAACACTACGAAGAGGATCATCTTCAAGAACTAGACCAATCAGAGTCGAGATAAGACTTCTACATGGCCCTAATGGGTAGCATAAACAACAAAAAAGTGCATCGAAATTTAACTTTAATCACACTCCTAATATACAATAAAAAAAAAACTCACATCGTGTGGGACATGTACAAGACTACAACACCGCTAAACTTAACAACTCATTTCCTCGTAAAAACAAATGGTAGTCTCCCTTCTTATAGCCACTTCTCGATAACTGAAACCTTTGTAGAGTAAACATATTCTAAACATATTCTTTTTGCAACTGAGACTTGGCAACTAGTTTTTGAAGGTTCATTCTCGTTGATGGGGTTAAATATAGAGTAATAACATGATGAAAAGTTTGGCTAATGCGGTTGGTGGAAAGACGGCAAGGGCATGCGATAGCTGCGTGAAGAAGCGAGCGCGTTGGTATTGTGCAGCTGATGATGCTTTCCTTTGCCATTCTTGTGACAGTTCGGTCCACTCAGCGAACCCTCTTGCCTGTAGGCACGAGAGAGTTCGCTTGAAAACGGCTAGTGCCGGGAAGCATCGTCACGCCTCCTCCTCACCACCTCATCCAGCCACGTGGCATCAGGGATTTACACGTAAAGCTCGGACACCACGTGGAGGAAAGAAAAGCCACACGATGGTTTTTCATGATCTTGTGCCGGAGATGAGCTCGGAGGACCAGAGATATGAAGTGGAAGAGCAGCTCATCTTTGAAGTACCGGTGCTGAATCCAATGGGTAATGAACAATGCTTAAAAGAAACAAAGATTGTGTTCCCAATGATGCCCGTATGTTTCAAGAGCAACGAGGAAGAAGACGACAACACTGAGAGTTGTCTTAATGGGTTATTCCCGACCGAAATGGAACTGGCTCAGTTCTCAGCTGATGTGGAGACTCTCCTCGGTGGAGGGACAGATCGAGAATTCCATGCCATGGAAGAGATAGGGTTTGGTGAGATGCTAAAGATTGAAAAAGAAGAGGTGAAGGAAGAGGAAGAAGTCGCGACAAGAGAAGTGTGTGATCTAGATGACGCTAATGAGACTTCTCCATTTGAAATAAGCTTCGATTACGAGTCCTCACACAAGACGGCATTCGAAGAAGATGATGAGAAAGAAGACGTTATGAAGAATCTAGTGGACGTGGGAGTGAATGAGGTGACTGGTAGGATTAAAGAAGAGAAGAAGGAGAAGGTTCTTATGCTTAGATTGGACTACGAAACCGTGATTTCCACTTGGGGTAGCCAAGGAACCCCATGGACCGCCCTCAAGCCGTCTGAAATAGACCTGGACATGCTTTGTTGCCAAACCAATTCCATGGTACGTGTACTTGCCCTATCTTCTGATCAATATAATATTTATACAACCGGATCTTTAATGGTCGAAACGTATAAAAAGGATTTTATTACAATTTTAGGGATAAGTCTCAAACTACCTTGTAAAACTTTTTTTTTTTTGTTACTGGACCGCACCACCGCCTGTTATTATTACATAATAACGTCATAAGTAAATCATTCTCTTATCAACTAAACTTAATTATTTCGTGAATATTTAGTGTGAAAGTGGAGGAGAAGCTCATCATCACAACCACTTCCCCGGCCTAGGGTTACACATGAGAGAAGCTGGGGATGGAGGAAGAGAAGCTAGGGTTTCAAGATACCGAGAGAAAAGGAGGACAAGGTTGTTCTCCAAAAAGATAAGGTACGAGGTACGTAAATTGAATGCTGAGAAAAGGCCTCGAATGAAAGGAAGGTTCGTGAAGAGATCTTCAATTGTTGCTGCTCACTAGTCACTAAGAAAGATCTTTATGTATAATATATAATTATAGATATCACTGTGCTCTCTTCATAAATTTGTTTGTTGCTGATTAGGTGGTTGTTAGCTTTTTCTGCAATGTTAGAAAGTTTTGCACGTTTTGTGAGCTACGTATATGTAAATATAGATATTTATCACCAAAAACTTGATCTTGTAAGGTTTTGTTTATATAGTTCATGTAACGTCAATTTTGGTTGCTATCAGCAAAAACAAACATATGAGTGTCACAAATACACTTCTAAATCTCAAACAATATGAGAACATATATATTTTCACAAAAAAAAAGAGAGAGAACATGATGGTTATGTGTTTTGAAGTGTGATTCATAGATAAATATAGAGAAGAGCCCTTGCCCAAAAAAAAAGAGATAGAGTCGTAGTATAGTAATTTTAACAGATTTTTTTTTACATTTGGTTTCTGTACCTAATTCATCAAAATACTCTTCGTAAATCAAAGGCGAACTTTTAAATCATCGTATCAACATAACAGGGCCGGCTTAGATAGGGGATCACTACGACCGCTCCAGCTCTAATTTGTTTTTTTTCTCTGTTTCTTAATAGAAAAAATTCTATTTTTTAAAAAAAATACATTTATATTTTATATTAAAAATTAAAAGTGGCCTGATTTTTTTGATGAATGTATTTTTTATTTTAACACAATTTCATTTTTTAAAATAATTCTGACATTTAAATATATATATATATATATCAAATTTTTTAAAGAAAAATATTAGTTTAAATTTTTTTTAAAAAAATTACCCCAAGATCCATAATACCATTGAGCCGGTCCTAAACATTAACTAGTTTATATATATACCTCAAGAATTAATCTCAATTTTTACATAAAGTTCTCGGATCCAAATAAAAGAAAGAATATATATTAATTTTATCAGTGCTAATAATTTGTTACTTTTGGTGGATTAGAGATGGATGTTAACTAGTTTTGTTTGCTAGAGCTACAATTTTGAAAATTTATCAAATTTATAATATCATTTTAAATATATATATATATATCAACTAAGGATTTATCTACCGTTCGTGCAGGGGAATCTTCATTTTAAAATTTAACAGTTGTTTCTACATCAATTTGGTTAGTTTTTAATTTTCTGTCAAACTGTTGTTCTCATATATCTCACTTAATTATTGTAATTTATAATTAGTATTGTGTTTATTTGATTAACAGAAACACAACCTCGTCATCTTATAGTTAACTAATTTTCCGTACACGGAAGTAGAAACAAAGGTAATGAATATTTTGTTTAAATATTTCATTGATTTATTTTGTATTATTTATTCTTTTATATTCATCCTACTTGTAATTTGTTTAAGAATATTAGTACTACATGAGTTTTTATTTAATAGTCATATCTTTTTATTCTTTGAATACAAAACATGTGTGTTTTGGATATTTAATTAAATACAATAACCTTAGATTTTTGCTTTGTACATTTACTTTTTGTCATTTTCTAGAACTTTTTTTGTATTTTTTTGCTTTCACGCAAGATAACTATTTTATTATTTTTTATCCTTTGTTTTTTTTTACTATTTTTGAACTTTATTTTTAATTATTTATTAATTTTTTGTTGTGTCTTTCAATATTTTTTTGTTAATTTCTCTGAGTTTGAGTTTATACCAAAAAGAGAGGAAAATCCATGCACTGCTTTTCTTTTTAATTTTTGTTTATCTTGGTCAGCTTTTTTGATTAACCATTTGTAAAATAATTCAAAATCACAGTTTATTGGAAATTATGGATTTCATAAATATATCAAACATGATTTGAAGAGATATGAGATAATTTATAGTTAGAAATTAATAAATAGAAATATACTCTTATGATGATATCCGAAGGTTATTAGAAAAGATAGAAAATTAATTAAAATTATTAATAAAATATTAACAATAAAAAATTGAAAATTTTCAGAATCATCTTCTTATTTTAATAGAAAAGAAAGTTTGAAAGTTTAAAATAAATAGTATATACCATTTTAATTGTTTAACTAAAAAAAAAATCCAAAATCTTAAAATCCCACCAAAATTACCATAAAATCCTCATAATCCATTTTTAGTTTCCACCAAATCTAGATTTCCTAAATTTTCAAAAACTTCCAATCCAATAATCCCCCCGGCCCTAACATTATCTAAACTTGTAAGCAAAGAAATAACATTTTTGTCACATACATATAAACGAATATCACAAAATGTGATTATCGCACTATTTAAAGAATGATATTATCTTAATTCTTTTTTTTTGTGCAACATCTTAATTCTTAAGTAGTATGTTTTATTTGTCATGTTGATACCATGTGGAAACCCATTATTTTTCTTTCATATTGTTCTCATACCTCAAATCCAATGCACACATTTGCTAGGTTGGTACAAATATGAAATCTCCACTAACATTTTCAGCCTTCTCTTTTCAGTCCATAATCCACCAGCTCATGTATGAAGCCCAGAAGATGCGCTAAATTTCACATATATCACAATCTATTTGTAAATACCAAACTCATTTTAAGGCCGATAACGGTACTATTAAACGGGGCATCAGATAAAATCTAAAAAATAACAGAATAATTTGTAACTCATCTGAATGGCCCATACATATAAAGTCTAGAGCCTATGTACAAGATATTGAGACTCAAACTCTTCATATTGGAAAGAAACTTATAGAAATGAATCATGTCTAGTTGCCTACGATATTTTCCACTTGACTGTGACATGTTAGAAAAATGTGGCCATCAAAATTAAATGTGATCTCATGCTCTTGCCTTGTCAGGTGTTAAGCAGTGCCTAGCTTTGGAAATAGAAAATAATAACTTTCCGTAAAACTACACGAACTTACCAACTTACCATCTTCACAAAATTACATGATCTTTTGAGTTTCTTGATATTAGGATTAACAATACTTACCAACAATAATATCAACATATATTTGGGGTCATATGTAATCATGTTTAACATTGTAAAATTTTCATTCATAAAGTGGAAAAGAATACTTGTTACAATTCTCTACCTTCTAAATTAATAAGAGGCTATTAGAAAAAAAAAAAAAACAAAAAGTGTATTTTGCAGTTGTTTAAAGTTTTAAAAAAGGTGTATTTTGCAACGTACAATTTTACGAAAGCGTAAACCTGAATTCTATAATAATAGAAACTAAATGAATAAATAAATAAATAAAAAGTAGGAAGAAAAAGGGAGACAAATGTCATGTGAGAAGTGGGTGCACAATTCACAAAACTTAACAACTTCCATCGTCCTTTCCCTTTGGTCAATTTTCTCGGCGCCTCACATGTTTTCACTATTTACATCTCCAAACTGTAGTTCAAAAAAGAAAAACATCTCCGAAACTTCTTTACTTCTTATGTTTTTAGTTTTCTAAAAACATGTCTTTTCTTTGTCAACTTTAACTTTGAAATAGAAGTATAATATAATACGGTTGACAAGAAAAAAGTATATAATATAATACTATATAATATTAATAGTTAGTATAATAGCTTGCTCTCTTCTCCAAACCACCTCTTCGGAGTATATATCTTGTAATATTCTAATCTTTTTAAATCCCCTTGGTAGACAATGAACTTCTGAAGTCATCGGATCTAGATCCAATATAGCGCCCGCGTTTATATAAATGTTTGTTATCTGACATGTTATGATATACTGTAAGGTAACATCTGTATGCCGGTCGTCAGTTCACTAGAATTCCAATTCTTAGTCCATTTTTATAAATTCAGCAATGCTGAATCAATCAAGTGAATCTTTTAAGATAACTTTTTACTTGAAAATTTTGGTATAGTTCTTTCACAGAAAAACATCAGTATGTTTTTATTTCTAACACTCATCATTAATTTTTTTTATCACAACAGATGGTTTAAAAGGATGTAAATCACAGAATAGAGAAAACATGCTCAAACTGTGTTTGAGTTGAAAACATAAATTACTATTATTTATTAATATTTCGATATATATTTTTCGTGGTTTCCAACAAAAATATAATCTTTTAACAAAAAATATACTCTGGTATTATATGGTTATGTTTGATACAATGCTATTTTCTCACTCATATTTAGAGTGTAATTGGAAAAAATGAGCATAATCTAAAGTAATTGAGAGAGAGAATGAGAATTAATCAGTGGAAAAAATAATAAAATTAAAAATTAAAACTAATGCACCATATTATTTTCTCTGCACAAAGTAGGTAGAAACTTTCTCACCTTTTAAATAGTGACTAGCAAAAAAAAAACTGGTGAATTTTTTTTCCTGATTGGTTTAATTTTGGCCGAAATCAAAGTAAATATGAATTTCACTACTCTTAAACATATCGCCAATTATTCCGTATGACCCTTAGTGGTAGAAAGGAGGACAAACGTGTCTATCCTACCCGTCTCACCTTAGATTGAATCATTTTCTTGATTCACAAGTTTGATTATTTGTGATTACAAAAAGAAAATACTAAACCTATATCTGTCCTGCTTAAACGAGTATCAATTCCAAATTTAACCCGAAAAGATTTAGTTAGGGATTGGTCTAACAAAATATAACATAAATTTAAATATAAAAGCAGGACCGGCTTTTGACTTGTGTGGACGGATCAATTGCATAAGACCCATAATTTTTTTTTGCAAATTTTCTTTATAAATGGAAGTTTTAGAGTTTTGATTTCTTGCAAAAAAAATGTCTTAAATTTTTTATTTGTGCCCAAAATACCCTAATTGTTTTTGATTATGCACTTGATCCATATATATTTTGAGCCGAACTTAGTTATATAGAAGGTGTTTCTTGTTCCCAAACTTTCATCACACATGGTAATGATATGTACATTTTTAGTAAAAGAAATAAATATATAAGATGTTATAAAAATCCAAAAAAATAAACTCAAAACAAAATTTAATTAATACAGAAAAGTCTTTTTGCAAAAACTCGCTACGCGCATGTTTACTGCTAAGAGTAAAGCAGATACAATATAAATATTTTTCGGCCAAAAAGGAATTATTAAAAGAATTGAAATAAAAAGAGATGGGTCAGCGGTTGCAGTGTGTCAGACTTTCACAGATCTGACGATATTCTTGTAACCAAAAGCGCAGAAGATGCTGAGACCGCATGTTCGTTTCTTGTTTGTGCCTCTCCATAACCACATTTTTTAAATACATCATCTTATCACGAATATATTCACACATTTACTTTTAACACCTTCAAGTCATAACTTAAGCTAAACTAATGGATCTTGATATTTTTCATTCCATTTCAACCTTCCAAGTTACAAGTTCAAGATTCTTCTTATAGAAATTTGAATTTTACATGAAAAGTAACAAATCAACCTTACAAATTACAATACCATTCACAATTTTTTTTTTTTACTTTTTGCAAAGAGTAAAAGATATTTTACACGAAAGTGAAACTAGACCAAACCAGATATTTTGAATTGGCCTCCAACGCTCATCTAACACATGGCACTTCATAGCTCACAGCTTTTTGCACTCATTAACCTCTTTCTTTTACTTTCCTCAGAGCATGAGCATTGGTGAACCCCACTTTGGGGTTCACCAAAATTTTTTAATATTTTTTAGTGGGCCCATAAACAGTTATGAACCCGAATTTGTTGTTTTCTGCATTAGTGAACCCGAAGAAAGAGTTCATAGGAATAAAATAATAATATTTTTTATTTTTTTTTAAATTTAAAATTATTCAGAATACATGAATAAAATATTAAAATATATTATAAAATTTATGAAAACACTTTATTCAACCTATGTTTTAGTTTTGGAGTTTAAGTTTTGGTTTTGAGATATGTTTTAATATTTTGGTTTTTGTTTTCAGATGTAGAAAAGCTATGTTAGAGTTTTGGAGTTTATGTTGTTTCTTAACTTAAATTCAATTCATAGAAACATTTTGTTCGATGATCAGTCTACGCATTCAACAAAGGAATTAAGTTCGAGAATGTTTAACTTAGGATAAAAGTTCACATAGAAAAACCATTCAAGTTTTACAAACCGAAATGCATAAGTTGATAAGTTGCTAATGAAACAAAAGGAAACAAGTTAAGATGATAGAGAGGAAAGACCGCAAAAGAGCCATCTAATTTCGTGAGGTAGAAGCAATGCTACCTGTAGAAGAAGAGAACACAAGTTAAAGCAGAAGCAAAGTAGTAACATTGAAGATATAGACAACACAAACAAGTCAAATGAGAAGACTTACCATCGATTCTGCTGAAGTGCTTGATCAGTAGTTCAGTACACTCCTTCCTTTCCGGACATACACACAGTAATGGAGTTGTCGTCCCGTCTCCAACCACGTTGAACACAAACAAATCTCCGTTGGTGCATTTGTTATCACGACAGAACTTTCTCCACCCTCTGCTGATGTAATATGCGCCGTCTGATTCGCTAAATCCGAAGCGCGCAGTCCATGACTTTCCGTCCTTGTTGACAAGTTTGACCTCTTTGCATTGTTGGTTCAAAGCACCACACCTCATAGCTTCCACAGGAAGAAACTACAAACACATACATAACATCAGCCAAGAAGCAGTACTAGAATCACACAATGAATAACTAAATTTTACTCACCATTTTGTCGTCCTTTTGATTTGTAGGAGTAACCTCAGCCAAGAAGCAGTAGTCGTATGAGAAAGTAGGAGCATCATCCGCGTCGGACCACAGAATCTCACAACAGCTAGGACCAAAAGGAGTCACATGAAAGACCATGTCTCCTTCGTGTTTGAAGATGACAATGTCACCGATTCGAAGATCATGTGCTTCGGTGAACTCTTTCCAACCTTTGGTGAGTGTCCTGCCTTCTCGGATCACCTCCCAAATTTGATCCGAAGCGTCCGATCTTAGCTTCCATGGTTTATTGATCTCAGCCCCTTGTATGTGTTTTGAGTAGAAGTCAAGTGGTATTGCCACGCCACTGTGAAAACCAGGAAGAAGAGGCTTGAAGAAATGAGGTTCTCGGGGAGTTTCCATCTGCAACAATCGAGTTCCAATTACATGTAAGAAACAAAGAAGATGAGAAAGACATGTCCCGGTTCAGTCAAAACCGGAATCATCCAAATTATTCTCTACCGCTATTACATGAGTGGCTCGATGGAAGCAATCCATCGCCTAAAGTATGGTCCTATTATCGTATGGCCAAGGTAACAACGACTCTATTCCGACTAGAAATCTAACCAAGAACCAACGAGTTTACGCTTTGGTCATTACTACGAGCCACTACTTAGTTACTAACTGAAGTGAATATAACCTCTAAACCCCTCTATCGATTTGAAATTTCACAGAAACTAACCCTAATGAAACGAGCATGCCGATTTACATCAATTAATCGAAAACCCTCTATCGATTTTGAAACCCTCAAACAAAAAATCCCCAAATCGATTTAAAACCGAAACACAAAAAGATGGAGAGGAGGTGGAGAATTCTACCGTTCAACTCAATACTCACCTAAGAGGTGGAGAAGAGAAACCAGAGTGGATTTGCTGGAGAATACCGCCGGAGATGGAGGTCGCACAGAGAATCGCCTCAGAGAGAAAAAAACCCTAGCTTTTACGGAGATGAGAGAAATGAATCAAGACGCCGAGACCCTTCTTTCTCTCTCGCCAACGCGGAAAGGAGAAGCCACTGAGAGGAGGACACGTGGCTTGAACCCGCCCCTTACGAGTTCAACCGTAAGGCCCGGTTCGGCGAAACAAACCCTTTTTTTATGTGTTTTTAATCAATTGGGCCTATGAACTCGAGCCCGTGAACCCCGTATGATACCTCAATGCGCATGGTCTCAGAAGTAATAAAGATTCACTTTCAAAGTAAATATTTTATATCATTTGAATTCTTTCTTTTTGTACAAATTTGTTTCCTCATCTTCGTAACCGACACTCCAACAACAACAAAAAAAACTACAAACGGAAATACCCAAAATACCATCCTCTTCTATCTCCAGCTCTTTACATAACCATAGAAGAGAACTTGACCTTCCAGATATTAATACTTTACAAAATGACCACAAATACTACATACTTAACCCAAGAAAACTGCTTACTCCGTTACCTATTTACACTCTTAGAAAATTAAAAAAAAAACTCCAAATGGTCGATCTTTCGTACTCTCTCTCTCTCTCAACTTCCCTCAAAGATTAATTCCACACATCTCCATATCATTTAACAACATTATGTACGACTCACTAACTGGTTTTTGTGAAGTTAAATTCAACAGAGTGTGTGTAGTTCTCTGAGGGTGGTTCTAAGCCAAGGCAGGGATGCTGCAGTTTCTACTGTCCCTATCGAGGCAATCAAACCCTTCGATCCTGACCGCTGGGCTGTTACCAAAATTGCCTCTAACACATCCTCCTTTTCTCCCAGAGGAAGAAGAAGAAGGAGACGAGGGAGGTTGGCCCAGCAGAGTCGAGATCGGCGAAGAAGAGATTTCATCTCTGAATCGAGCATCCTGTGTTAATGGGTTAGCGACTCTGCTCGGCGGCGACCCACATAAAAACGGGGACGGCGAGTCTAATACCTGCGTTTGATGAACTTGTTCCGTACCATAACCATCCTGTCATGAACCACAACAAGAGTTTTAATATATTTGTAAAAATTTATGATGACGCGTGAATGTGCTGACTGGGCCCCACTTATGTGCTGTAAGGATTTAACTCGATACGTCTTAATCTAAATCTCCTGGCTTTTTAATTAAAGTTTCAGACAAGTCTCAAACTCAACAAAGTTCACATGTTTTTTAATTATCAAGAACCGTACACGATTATACTCTCTATTTTTTTTTCCATTTTTAAAAATTAAAATAATCAAGAAACTGACTTTCTACGGATCTACCAAGACGTACGTAACCAGTTTGATAAACAGACTTCACCTAACAAGAACACAAAAATAGATTATACCTTTGTCAGAATGATATCTAAGATATCAGTCTCTGCCTTGGATTCAACTTGGTGGCTGTAACAGCGCAGAGACCGAGATGGATGGTGGAGAGGGTTACGGAGACCAATACGACGTGGTTTTGGACAAACGACAACAGTTTGGTCTCTTTCCACCACTGACACGGAGTTCCTCAGATCTCCACCGGCAGCGAAAGCGTTTGGTTGAACCGCCCAGTGATTCATCGTTTTCTTTCCTTTTTTTTATCGATCCAAAAAATTAAACGAAAATTTGTTTTTACCTGTTCATATGTAACGTATTAGTTGATTATATTATTATAGATCTGAACCAAAACAAAGATTAACAGATCTAAGGGTTACCTTAAGCTTAACTGTACAACTTCTATTGCCAGAGAGCTATGGTGATACGAGCTAGAACATAGATTTAATTTGAAAAGAGAACAGAAAAAAAAATTTAACTGAGAAGAAAAAAGAAGTTTGGGAAGAGAACGGAGGATGATGAAAGGCGTGAAAGTGTGTGGTAAGTGTTAGGCGAGAGAAGAGAGACGAGCCATGAAGCAGTGCCTTGCTCATTTATAGGGCCATACTACCTTATTAAAAGTCATTTCAAAATTTTATTACTTTATTGTTATTTTTTCTAAAATCATATTATATATTTTTCTGTGATAAATATCAACCGAAAGAAATGCGGTTAGGTCTTCGGCCGCAAGAGCGCCCTCCTAGGTCTGGATATGACTTTGATAAAAACTATTTTTATATGTGTATTTTAGAAAATTTAGATATGTTTTTTTTTTCGGACAATTGAATTAGAAAGAGTTGACAAAAAAAAGAACTAGAAAGAATATATTTGTTAGTATGTTACAAAGGATTTCATATTCCTAGTATGACCAGATTAGCGAGGAGAAATTAGCCAATTTCAGTGACTATCGATATTTTTTTTTTTGCAAAAGAGATTATCAATATTTTATACTATATCACTTTTGGGAATGAAAGACTTATATTTAGGGTAGTATATAACTATATACTGAATAATCCCACAAAAAAAAACACAAAACTAACTTTGTTAATATACTCAAAGAAAAAATACAGTTGAGTTTTTATGGGAGTTGGCTTTGATGTTTTTTTTTAATTTTTGGTTTAGTATTGACGGCTATGTTGTATTATAAGTTTAATGAAGACATAATATAAGTTATTAACTCTTATTATTGATTAATTTAAATGATTAATTTTGTATTATTTAATTTATTAAAATAAAAAGTAATTTATCTATTAAAACTAATTGGTTTTATAAGAATATATTACTGTAATTTTAAAATCAGAATTCTTACAATTATATTTACCATGTTCCATTTGTTCTCGTCTTATTTTAAAACTTTTAATATATTTGTTTGATATGAGAAAGTACTATGGATAGGGATAAAGACGAACCAACTGAACTGAAACGATCCAAACCAAAATATATGTTTCATTTGGTTGAAGATTTTATACCAAACCGAACCAAAAGTGAGTTGTTTATTAATTATATTTATTATATTTAATTTTCTAACCTAAACAATTAAACATAAATTTATATATTTTATTTCTAAATAAATGAAAACACAACTAATTATAAAATTAGAAACAAAAATCTTAGACATTACCATCAAAACCAATTTTATTATTAGTTAATGTCAAATGTTGATTTATTTATATTTTATACATGTTCTGTAATCCAATTAAAACAAAACCAAAATTAATTCGATTAAATTTTTGAAACACAAACTAAATTAAACTAAATTGAATCGAATACCAATCAAACTAAAATCAAACTTAACCAAACTGAATAAAAATTAAACCAAACCAATTATGGTTGATTTTAATTAAAAACATTTTACATTCAAACACACTAAACCGAATCCAAATTTAAACTGAAATGTTATCCTTAATTATAAAGATAGACTTTTTAGAAGAAAAAAATTTGTTTCACAAAGATATATTTTTTGTGTGTTTCTATGAGAAAGGTAAACTTCAAAAATATTAATTGATTTTATTTAATTATTATTGGTTAAAAATTATTAAAAATTACAGAAAATAATATGTTTATCATATAAATTTAATGTGTTTTTTAATATGTGTGAAAATATTAAAAAGTCTATTTTGTGGAACGGAGGAAGTACTCTACTAATCATAATTGTCATGTACACCGCAGTTTTTGCTAAATAAACATAAATTATTATTGAGACATGTGAATACGCTTAATATTTAAAACTATAGATCTTGTGTAAGAATGAATAAATAATAAATTACTAAAAAATAGTTCCCACTATCTTTACATTTCCGATCAATCTTAGTTCCACCACTTAATCAATTAAATTAAAGGAAGATATTAGAAAATGTTTATACACGGTTATTGTGAACACTGGAGGGAGGGAAGAGACGGAGTGTGGGAGGCATCTTACAGTAGATCTCCTCAGAAAATGTTTATTACGACATGGTTATGGTGAACAATGGATAAAGGCAGGGGACGGAGTGTGGGAGGCACCTTACAGTAGATCTTATACCTTAATTATTATTTTATTTCTGCTGTTTAGAAATTAATAAAATAGTATATAAAACAATTAATTCAATTTGTTATATCATATACCCACGTTAGCGGTCCCCTTGCTCACATGAGAAATCTCATCGGTATATGCGATCTTCTCGAATATTTTTATTGTAATAAAAAATTTAATGCTCTTTTATTTTTCTCTCCAACTTTCTGTGTGTTATTTAACAAAAAAATATCTACTGATAAAATATCAGCTTCACCGCCTCAAACGCAAAATGCTTTGCTTCAGTCACACGCGAACTCGTCAAACTACTCGCGTTGAGATAAGGCACGTGTACGATAGAAAAGGCTTGTTTGGACCTTTTTTTTTTGCAGCGTTTGGACTTAGTTTCATGTTTGAACAATTTAACGTTTGTCGACAAAAAAGAACAGTAAGCGTTTAGCGATCCACGTTTCAAGGTCACCTTTAATATCAGTATATACTACTAAAGTACTAATTACAGATTGTTACTGTAATTGTTTTTTTATTTGTGCGATCGACTAGAATGAGCTTTTCTTTAGGAGACTGAAAAGTTTGCAAATAAGGAAATTATATTCATTTTTACATCAACAAATGATGCCAGCACTACTAAGCAAACAAATATATTAAATGATGCAAAATTTTAGTTCTTTGAAATTTACTTTTATATCATAAAAGAAAAAGATCCTAAAATTTACAATAGAATAGAATGCTATTGAGTTGTTCATATTCCCATGCGACGCGGCACTTGTCAAGTGTACTTATTTTGAACCAACGAATTGTTAATTTAACTAAGAAAATTAAAGCCAAAATGATTATAACTCTTTCCATAATGAATGAATATCGTCAGCGTATATTGCCTTTGATTTATGGGTCCCTTTACCCACCCTCAGTGTCACACCCCCACTTGATGAGCATATCGACTTTCATAAATACGTCCAATTTGGATACATACTCTTTTTTTTTTTATTCCAGATAATGTTAATTACAGAAAGAACACTTTTTCTATTAAATCATATAGCCAGAAAAACAATCATAAATCATATACTATTTTTCTGGAGTAGCCCATTGGGCTTCTACGCCCAATTTTCCAGATAAACCTGAGGATCAAAGTGTAACTAAATGGACCACGGGATCTGTAACTAGCCCACTCGTGTTTCTCATTTTTCCGTATATGAAGTAAGCACGTCTTGTTTTTTTCTTTTCAAACTAAGTGGGACTTATTTTTTTTTGATCAAACTAAGTGGGACTTATTGAATCAAAGATTTGAGATAATCCAAAACTTGAGTAAATCCAAAAAAAAATCCAAACTTGAGTAAATCCTAAAAAAAATTATTAGAAGTTTAAAGGTTTTTTGAAAAAAAATCAGAGTGTTTTGAAACTTTTTTAAATTTTTTTTGGATATTTATTTACTATAATTTGATATTTTATCATTTTATGAAATATATAAAAAGTTTTTAAAATCGATTTTTAAAACATATATTTTTCATTTCAAATAGTTTGATTTTTTTTTTAAAAAAAATTGTGATGTAAATTTTTTTATTTTTTTAAAAAAGTTTCATAATATCATTCAAATCCAGCAAATATCATTTGATAGATTTTATTGACAAATTTATATTTTTCAACAAACTTGAATTTAAGAGAACTTATACAAATGTCTTATCCAGTCAGCTTGAGTTTCATATAGAATTTATAAATGTTAGATGGAGGGGATTTAGAAAAAATGAAATCCTCTTAAATCCTTGATCCAATAAGCTTGGATTTCATTGGAACTAAGTTTGATTTTCTGTATACATCATTTGTGTTGTTTCATGTAGCATCAAATATCTGTACGCATATACTTGTCTAATCCCTTCGATTTCTTTTATAAGTTTGATTTTTGTTATTCAACTGTGAAATAAGTGCAATGAACATGTTAAAATGATAAAAAGTGAAGTGAATTAAACTTGGTTGGATTTATTCTAACATGTTGAAAAAACAAAAGTGAAGTCCACTAAAGACACTTGGTGGTTTAGGAGCCAAACATCAAGTGTTTACTCTGTGAGTAAAGTGCATCAAAACATGAACAAGATTTTTCCATCATATTATAAATTGATAAGACCATGACAATTTTTATTTTATTGGTGACTGAAGATTTTTGATAGTAACCAAATCTGTTTTTATATTATCATATCAGGATTTCTTATTTTTGTTATTCTATAAAAATTTGGGGAAGACCATCCAGAGTAAGGACCCCAACAGTTTGGAAGATCTCTTGAGAAAAGGTTTTAGCATTGGTGTATCCTATACGTATGCTAGTTTATTAGAAGTATTTCAATGGTGTAAGGCCGTCGACTTATTGAGAAATTCATTTTATTTGAAAAAAACATTAAAAATTATTTAGTTATTCTTCAATAAATTTGTATTCGTATTTTAAACATCTTTTGTGAAATAAAATGCAATAATAATTCTTTTAAGTTTTAAATTTAATTTTAACTGATTTTTATTATATGTAGTAATATATAAAAATTTGTGGATATAGTGTTGAATTTTATTAAACAAAACTATTATAGATGTTACAATTAAAATGAGTATTGAATGATTAGGTTGATGAAATATAATATGGTGGAATGTTAAAAGAAAAAGAGTGTTGAATAACTGTAGAAATTAAAGTCGATCGTCTTTTTGTGCCGTTTGATTTAGAAATTAAAGTCAGATATTCAGTAATATTTCTTAATACTTTTTACATTAATTTGCATAATCTGATGACTGATTGTTTAATACAATATGCAATTATTCGATGTATCTTGTGTCATTATAAAACTATTATATTAAAACGAAAGTACAGACTATATAATGATTATAATCTAGTTTTTCATAACCAGAAGAGACAAGATCTACGGCACTTAATCATGATTAGGGCCACTTGTTTAACATTAATTTCATACAGGTACAATACAGTCCTGAATGATGAATGCACAGTAGCGTTTGAGTTGTGCCGAAGCCAAGTGGAGGCTTTGTCCAACTTTTCTTTGTCATTGTCAAATTATTTGTGAAAGTTTTCAAATAATTAAATTTTCGCCGTACAATCACTAATCATAGTCTGACGCTAAACACACATGTATATAGGTTTCAAGAAAAAGTACGCATATATGAAACTAACAAAATCTACCCTAGACATTGCCATTGTCATTGTAGTTTCTTTTTTCAAATCCGCCGGGTGTTGTCATTATAAACTTAAAGAATTCACATATAAGATCATCAAGATATGACCGTACAATTTTAGACATGCATGTGTGCATGAGAATTTAAACCTTATGCCAGTTCAACAATTGGTTAATCATATTCATATTTAAATTTCACAGAATGTATTTTCATATATAAAAACTATGGTTTTCAATGCTATATAAAAACAATTTGTGTATACGTAAATTACGGATCCATCTGAATCAGTTGACATAAAAAGACCAGTTTGGTATTATTTCATATAATTTGTAAGCTATATGAATTTAAAATTTCAGTCTAGTTGGATTAAGGTTTGATAATATCATATAATAGTTGGCGATAATGTAAATTGTAGATGAAAAGGAAAGTTTTAGTTATTTATATAAATAAGAAAACCTAAAAAAAAAGAAAAAAAAAGAAAGAAAACCTGATTAGTGTTAATAAGCAATATAATTTCTCGTATTGGATTGACTTTGTGAAAACACTGGCATACAGTTTATAAAATAATTAATAGATTTGAACTATTTCTTACCCATTTCTACACTTTTTAAAGAATCCTATATATTATTTTGTATTTCAATATAGAGAAAAATGGTACATAGTTTCTCTATTTTAGAGAAAAATGTAACCCACAAGAGAAGTTATCTAGTAAGATGATAGTAGCATACGTCGACATTATTAGCCTCTCGGACCAAACAAAAGAAATCATCTTTGCTTCAACGTAAGCGCATATAGTATTCCCAAGGCGTTGTGTTTGTACGGTGCATAGGATAACAAATCAACAAGGTTTGTTCAAGTGTGAGAACATGCAGTTGAAGTGAATTATGTAACTATGACTTGGTATCGTGTAAAAGTCCATATAAACTATCGATTCTCGTAATACGAAGATCGAATCACGCATATGTCTCAAGCTAGATCGCAGAGTTCTTTCCTTTGTGATATAATATATGGCAGAGAGTTCGTTTAGTCTCGCGCAGTATCTAAATTTATATGTAAAGAACTATATATGCATCCTTTCCAGTTTTTGATTACCAAAAAAAAAAAAAAATTATCGAGTCCTAAGATGTGTTTCGGTATTCGGAAGAAACATACAAACTTTAGATATGAAGAATTCTTAGGTTTAGAGAAAAGAGAGAACTATTTAGATAATTGCTTATAAGTTAATACTACTCTTAGGTTTAGAGAAAAGAGAGAACTACTAAGAGTTAATATAGTGGTTAAAACTCTGAAGTTACTTAATAAGTTAATAGATGTGTAAGGAGTCCCAGATTCAAGTTTCGTTGGAAAAGGTATGTATCATCGCCAAAATAGAGTGATTTAAAATGATTTGGTTTTTAGTTTTTTACCAAAAATAAATAGGTTTAAGTTTGTCCTTGTTTATTCCAAATGATGAAAATACACTGAAGTAGCCCAAAACAATAAACACACAAAATACTTTCAAACACATTTGTTATTACAGAAGTACAAAACATAATCTTGTACTAAAAGGTTGGGTACCTGAAAGTTAACTTTGCCTTTCTGATTTTTCTAGGTTCTATATATACTTCTGTTCACATATTGGTCTACTGATTACAAACTTAAATACAAAACCTTAAAAGATATAAAAATCATGCAACTGTCTTTATTTTTAAAGAAATTTGCTAACATGAATTTCGTTGATTTATTTGAAAGCCCTCTTCAGACCCAAAAAGCAGAAAAGAAGAACAGAAGTAGTGACGCATTAGATTTCGACCACCTCCATTGAAGTGAAAAGAAAAACATAAACAAAACCCGTACACGAGAAAAACACACAGGTTTCTGTTTTTGTCTCTTTCCGTGCTTAATGACAGAACTCAACTTCCTCCCAACAATCTCCGACCACTTCACGACGACATCAACGTCACTGTCTTTCTCCTCACATTCTCATTTCCCCTTCTCCGTACGCATGAACGACCAATCACGTCCCCAAAACCTTAAAGACAAAATCGTCGTCATCTTAGGAGCAACCGGCGCCGGAAAATCACGCCTCTCCGTCGATATCGCCACTCGTCTCCCTTCAGAGATCATAAACTCCGACAAAATCCAACTCTACAAAGGACTAGAGATCACCACCAATCAGATTACCATCCCCGACCGTCGCGGCGTCCCCCACCACCTCCTCGGTTATCTCCCCTCCGAAGACGGCGAACTCACCGCCAGAGGCTTCCGTATCGCCGCCTCAAACGCCGTTTCCGATATAACCTCCCGAAAAAAGCTTCCGATCATCGCCGGCGGATCTAACACATTGGTCCACGCGCTACTCGCCGAGCGTTTCGATCCGAAGATCGACCCTTTCGGGTCAAGCTCAATCTCTCGGGAGTTACGTTACAACTGCTGTTTCATATGGGTAGATGTGTCGGAGACTGTGCTCTTCGAGTATCTCTTGAAACGTGTCGACGATATGATGGGCTCGGGTATGTTCGAAGAGCTGTCCCGGTTTTACGACCCGGTGAAAGCGAGTACGACCCGGGTTGGGATCCGGAAAGCTATTGGTGTACCGGAGTTTGACGGTTACTTCAAAATGTACCCACCGGAGAAGGAGGGAGAGTGGGATTCAGGGAGGAGAGCGGCGTACGATAAGGTGGTGGAGGAGATCAAAGAGAACACGTTGAGGTTGGCGAAGAGACAGGTAGTGAAGATTGAGAAGCTGAGAGATGCAGGTTGGGATATTAAGAGGGTTGATGCAACGGCGTCGTTTAGAGCGGTTTTGATGGGAAGAAGAAGAAGAGAGTGGAGAGGGATTTGGGAGGAGCAAGTTTTGGAGCCAAGTGTAAAGATTGTGAATCGGCTGTTGGTGGAAGATTAGGAGCAATTTTGTCATTTACGAGTTTGATGAGAGGTTTGATCTCTTATTATTTTTCAAATTAATGTACAAAAATCCCATGTTTCAAAAAAAAAAAATACAAAAATCCTTTCATTTTCCTATGTGTTATTTTCCAAAATTTTTGGTCTTTGGAATGTAAAAAAGAAAGAAAAAGGTTTTGATCTTTAGAAATTAGGAGTTTGTTTGTCTAGTCTGCACAAATGTGTGTGTGTGTGTGTATGTGGAAGCAACGGCATGGACAGAGGAACTGAGTGTTAAGCTTTGCATTTAGCATCAGAACAAAACTAACCTTTTTGCTGTTTGCCTTTTTCTTTTTCTTATTGCAAAACTCTTACTTTTTATTTTTCTCTTCTTTTCAAACCTCAGTATCAGGCTCTATGCGTCATTATTTTCTTTTCTTGACAACAAATAATATCGCGAAGGAAACTAAAATGCCCTTTGTATCCTGAAGCATTTACAATAATATGGTGAAAGATAGGACTGAAACTTTTGTCTTACAAAATCTGAAACTCTAAGCCGATGAGTCACAATACTCAATAGTATTGGAAGAACCCAAATGCTATCTGATTTTCTTATTTAGTTAAGTGAAATAAGTCTGGGGACAACATGAAACAAAAGAGAGGGAAAAGATAAAACAAATGTCCTAGAGAATGCCATAAAATTCTTTGATGTAAATTTTCGGACTTGATAGCCATGACAGGTTCAGGGAGTTCGATTCAGTGATTAGTTGGGTACAGCCAAGCGAAAACTACATATTTCTAAAAGTATTTATAACTCATTTTTATTTCCTTCCTTTATAGCAGAATAACTTTTAAATAAATGTGAATGTTTCTTCAGTGTATTATTCTATTATAGATGATCTCGAGGTCTATGCCTCAGCTTGTATCCACGCACGGCCTTGTAAGTGGATTTGACAATCTTTAATGAGCAAATGCTCTATGAATTTACCTTCCAACAAGGATAGACCTCGCGATCAGAGTTACGAGAGAAAACAAATTACAATTGATTGATTGAAATAGAAGTTACATGAAATTATTAGTGATTTAGGCGTTGTCTATAACAGTGTGTTAAAAGTTTTAGACAGACGACATTTATGCATTAAAAAAAAAGACGACATTTATGCATTAGACCTCCTAAACAATAATAATTTCTTTTATAAACCACTTAAAGTTATATAATTATAAAATGATAGAAAATTTATTAATTTTAAACTATGATAATTAGTATTTTAAATTTTAAAAGAATGAAAATAAAATATATTTTTTATTATTTAAAGATCATGATATTAAATATACATGATAGGGTATATATTTAGTATATTATTATAATTTATAAACCATTAAACCGCTTAAGTAATAATATAATTATTCATCTAAACTTTTAGATGATTGGCATTGAATCACAGTCCGCTTAAACTTGGGGTCCGGATGTTTACAAACCGCACTACACCGCACCGCAATTAACAGCAAAAAAAATATTTTTATATATATATATATATATCTATATGATTTTTGTTAATATTAGGACCGTATTGCCGTTGTTCCACATGTTGTCATTCAGATCTTTAATGTTTTTTTTTAAACACTATTATATGGTCTACGATTGTGTAGCCACTGTTAATAGCAGTTCATGTAATGCATTCGTAATATCTCATGTCTTAAATATATGTTTATGATTCTTGGGTCTTAATTTTCAAGATTTCTTTGTTTTATGTTTACACTTTATTTTGTTATATTATTTGTGATGGCAAGATCATGACAATTTTGCTAGCAAAGATGGAAAACATCTCATTTGAGTGGCTTATAAGCCAACTTTTTACTCCTTACTCTGGTTCAAATAGTATAAATACAAAGTCCTTTTGTTAACACTACTTATATTATGAAACATAAGGATTAGTATTTAAGATACTAAAATAAATACAGAGTCACTAGTGTTAAATTTTAGTTTATAATGAGTTTTAATTCAAAACTAGATTTTAATGAATAGACTGATGATTCAAATCTAATACATATTAACACTTTTTCAGAATTTTATGAAGGACCATAACACACCCCTAAAGATGATATTTCACCACTTGAGATGATATTTTTATCGGTTTAAATTGAATTGGATCTACCTTTTCTAAACTATTTTATTGGTGCGACAAATGAGAATTTGTTACCTTATTAAATTTTGATTTATTATGGTTTTCAATTCAAAATCATTTGATTATAAATGATTTGATTAAAATGCTTTAAACTTTAATATTGAGTGTTTCAAATTTTTGATATGAAATCTTAACAAATAATATATTTTTGCAAATCTGATTGTGGTTTAGTGGTAGGCGAATTTCGGTGAGCTAAGTTACACTGGTTCGAAGGGAACCCACTACAGTTTACCTTGTGACAACGCGGATATGAAACCATGTTTTAGAATTAATTTGAATATCCGAAGTGTGAGTTCGTCCGTGAGCTGTAATACTTTTTAGAGATTAGTCTGAGCTTCTCATAAGTCTATAGAATACTTCCGAGATTTAAAAAAAATTGCAAACCTGAGACGCAAGAAAATATCCGATTCAGTCAGCCCACCAACTTACTTGAAGTCAGTTATGACAACTAATACTAATCAAAACGAAATCCTCCAAATCTTAAAAGACAATCTTAGATAGATCTTATTCGACCAGTGATCTCTGTAATGATTTGTTTGGACTTTAAACCCCATTTTGGTGATAGTTATTATAATAGTATTTTAACTTCAATTAAATCTTCTTCATAAGATACATAATGGCTGAGAGATTCTCATACATCTCTCACATGACTTTATGTTCCACACCTACTTTGCCGTGCATGAATCTAAACCCTCTGACAAGATATACGTACGCCATTTTACTTATATCTAAATTTGGTATTCAGTGTTTGCCTAGCACAAACTGATGTATATGGTAGTTGAAGTTTGAATATTATAGATCATGTAATTATTTATTTCATTCCAATCCAAGAAATGAACACATGTACCTAGGTAACTCATATATTCTTCCCCTCATGCACAGTAGTTGTTAGATTGTGTATTGCCCTAGTTAAAATTAGAGTAAATAGTCCATACTCCCATATATTGTACTCTCTATGTTCCTAAAAGATTCATATTCTAGAGAAAACTTTTGTTTCAAAAAGATACATATTTTATATTTTCAATGTAATTTTAGTCAACCAATAATGAGAAATTGTGAAGTTTAAGAAAATTAATTGAATTTCTTAAAATCTTATGGTTTAAAAATATAAGAAATATAAAATTACAAAAAGTACGCATTTATAGCTAAGTTTTAATATGTTTTATTAAAAAATGTAAAAATTCTAAAACATTGATCTTTTAGAAACAAAGATCGAGTATATATTAATTCCAGTGGCTTATATTTATATACGCAATATATATATATATATATTAATCATTGGCTTATATTATATGCGCACATCAGTTTATTTATACTTCTTCTGTTTCTTATTAAGTGTCGTTGTAGAGAAAAATTTCTGTTGCAAAATAAGTGTCATTTTAGCATTTTGATGCAGAATTTATTAACTTTATTTTCTTGTTTATTTTTTCATTGGTTGAAATATGATTATGTGTATGGGTACTGATGTTTTTATATCGAAAATATGCAAAAATAAATATTTTATTAATCTGTGTGCACAAATCTAAAATGACACTTAATTAATATGAAACTGAGGGATTATTAAATCTGGTATTCAGTGTTTGCCAAGCACAAGACATAAAGTTTATTTGTAATCTATGATTGAGGAAAGTAAATCATAAAGCTTAATATAAAAAATCAAGAGAACGTTTTGGCTTGAATGGCCTGGTGTTTACAATAGCTATGTGTTTTAGGAACTCCTGATGTCCACAGTTTTTTTTCTGCCAGTGAGATCTATAACACCATACATAAGGTTTATTGATTAAAAGGTTTTATGACACGATGTAGTTTGTTTCATATCGCTTGATCCGATCTGCGTTTCCTCTGATTGAAAAGGAAGCTTCACTTTATCTCCATATTGTCTAAATGCATGTAAATGACAGCTTTACATAAAATGGAAATATAATTATCACCTTCTATCAGATTATTCGATCTTTGTCCATATACAATAAGGTCTACGATCAAAGTACGAACTTCTTTGAACCTTTTTTTTAATCCCAGTTTGTGGCATTCTCTTATGTATACACATACGTACTTCTCTGTACATTTCCACATCTTTAATAAAGTCAAACCACTTTGTCAAAAGAAGAAAATAACTAAAAGTCAAACTTTAACACATGACAAACAAATAATTACGGTATGCTTAAGCGTATAGTTGCGACATGCGACTTATGGTGGAAATGTTTTGTATACAACGGTGTGTATCTTCATTAATATGTACAACAGAAATAAAATTATCCGTGGACTCTGGCTCAAAGTAATGGGCCTGCGTGAAGGAAATATAAAAAATTTATTGGAAAGATTGGTACGAGTTGTAGCAGGGAGAAGTTATTGTGTAGAACTGAGAGTCCAGTTTGGTACTATCTATCTGCATTTTCTCCGTTTGTCGTTAAAGAAACCCAACAATATATACCACATACCCTCGTTCACCGATCAAAGATTTAATCAACATAATTCCCTATATACTAATTGAGGATCATTTAAAAAATTGTAATCTTAAATTTGTACTAATTAAAAAGAGATTCTGCTTAGGTGTCAATTAATTAAAATGTCAATTAGCTTACGTGGCAACTTAAAATTCAATTGAAAAAATGTTGGTCCAAATCCAATTATTAAAAAACATTATATTAACCCATAATATAAGAGACAAGTATTTTTTCCTTTAAATAAAAACTACAAAATTACCTAATATGAATAACATTTATATGATAAATAATGACTATGAATAATAAATATTTGATAACAATTTTTGTACCATTATTCATTTTTGTTTAATTTTATATTATTAAAAAATTAAACAATCACATTAACCATATAATAAAAAATAAAGTTTTTCTTGTATGTTATATTTTGAATTTTTTAAAACGACTTTAAATTACAATAATTGAGGGAACCTTATATATTATATTTTTCTTATATATTAGATTTTTTCTTATATGTTATATTTTAAATTTTTAAACAAGATTTTAAATTACAAAAATATAAGTTTTTCTTAAGCATACGACTAAAATGATTGAAATGATATGTATCAATTAGATGGTTGATATGAAACCTTTCAAAACCATATGGAAGATAAATGTCAAAATAGTTTAATTGTATAAACAATAATGTTCACTTTTTTCAAGAATGTGTTCGGTGGAAAATACAAGGTTTTTGTATCATAATTTGTTTAATGTCCAATCCGATCAATCCAAAATATACTAATTATAGTTTAGTTCCACAATTTTAATAAAAATTGATTCAATCCATCGGAAAGAAATTATATAATAATAACAAAAAAAATATTGTATATGTATAAATAAAATGATCAAATATAAAAAAAAAATATAATAAATAAATTTACCTTGCGCAAGACGCATGTCTTATTCTAGTCGTATAATAAAACTCGGAATTATTCAGTCCTAGTTCAGTAGAGTCAAAACACCCCCCCCCCCCCCCAAAAATGCGTCTATAATCAAGCCACTATTTACTCACGGATCTATTTGGAAACTGTTGCATAGGGTTCTCAGGCTTTTGAGCGACCTACCCAATATAGAAGTCTTAAATCTTGTTTTTTTTATTTTTTTTTGAAATCTCCTCTTAAATACTATGGATGGAAGTGCTCTAAAGTGTGTTTGTTTGTTAGTTATTTGATTTTTATGGAGAACTATTCTTCAAATCAATGGCACACGAATTAACTACTAGTTACCATCACGGAAGGTACTATTGTCACACTCTAAAAATCAGTACGAAGACAAGCATTTTAAAAGCTAGGAAGATGAATCTAAGCCTAGAAACACGTGGCTCACATCAGCTCTCACATGATTTCTTTTCCTTTTACTATCAGAAGGGGTAAAAACGAGAGCAAACGATTCCTTCTATGCACATTGAAGAAAGTAAAAGTGCAAACAACATGAAAAAGATAAAATAACAGAATAAATAAAACACTTTTTCTTTTTCAAATTTTCTGCAAAGACCATCAATAATGACACATTTGGAATTTCATTGGAGACTACGTCCTTAAGGTCCACAAAATATCCATTCAATGCACGCACTTTTGAGAAGAGAGACTGCTTCAAAAGAATAAAAAGGACGGTTTGATTCTCACTTGGAAACAGCTATAATAACGAGGCAACATAATTATTAACTCAAGTTATTTTTTCGAATTCCCTAGTTCCATGGCGACGTTGGAGAGATTCAAGTTCCTAGCGACGCATTGTGAAGTTCCACAGAGCCCGACACGAAGTCCAAGCCCTAGGACAAGTCCTTTGGTACAGTTTCGTCCTAAGAAGACAACCTTAAAGATGCTTCTCAGTCTTATACCGCCGAGCCGTCGAGAGCAGCCGCTGATTCATCAGGCTCGTTCATTAGCAGCTGATAAAGACGTAGCTGGACGCAAACTGAGAGACTTATTCGTTTCTTCGTCTCCTGTAGAGGAAGAAGAAGTGAAGGAGAGACCCAAGGGGAAAACAAAAGAAGAAGTTCTTGCAGCCAATGCAGCTAAGTTGAACGCACCTGCTAGTTCACAACCGGTTTGGTTGGGAATCAGCAAGCGGCTTCTCCAGCGAGCTTGGCGTCCTAAGCTTGGTACCATTCCTGAGTAAATGTATAACCCAATTTTCTTGTCTTTCTTATGTGACATTGAAAACCAATTTGGAAACCATGAGCTTCCTATATGAACAAAATATAGTTCTGCTTTTATCAAATTTCGTATCATGGGAACAAATCTTTGTTTTAATTCCTAACAAAGATAAACAAATCATTGACAAAAAAAAAGGTGAAGCTTTTGTGCTCTATTTGCTTCCAAAAGGATTACAAAGTCTTTGAGTTATTCACGTTTAACTAAACTCTCTGCTTTCATGATAAGATCATAACAAGAATCATGAGATCGTGTGTTCTCCACTTGTTTACCATGTTCCATATTTGTTTAGTTGTGACAATTATTTACTTGCCATCTTTTGTTTATTTAAATGATCGAGTGTTTTATTCAAGGGGAATGAAAAAAAAATTGAAGTAAATGGTTTCTTAGAATATGATTAACCCGGGGTTTTTAGGATGTGGTTCTTAGCGGAAGTTAAAAAACTGTTTCTTAACTTTTAACTAAAAAAAAGTAAGAACTGGTTTTTAAATAAGGACTTTAAGAACCGGTTCTTAGCTTTTTTTAGTTAAAAGTTAAGAAACAATTTCTTAACTTCCGCTAAGAACCCCACTCTAAGAATTCCGGGTTAATCATGGTCTCAAGTCTTTGGGATCTATCATTTCATAGCTTCGGCTTTCCTGGTGCAAACCATAAACCTCAACATTGATGTTTTTGGCTTTTGTCATTGAATATTTTATGGATCATCTAATATAGTTTAAAAAGTCGAACATCATGTTTGTAGTTTCTCAAATTTGAGAGTCATAGCAAACATTGGCAAAGATTGTGTTGTGAACCAGATGAATAACATGTTTTTGAAATATATCTAGAGGAGAGTAGAAGATGTAAGAAAATATTCAGCATTTTCGTGATCACACATGAACCTTAAACAGATAAACTCAAAATACAAGGATAAACATATTTGCACGCGGTGTTCGGAGTCAATGGTCTCATGGACACATAGTTCTTGATTTGGTTTTTGATTGAATCTATTTTATGGATGACAAAAAAGGTGACCAAAACAATATTCCATAATAAAAAAAACAGATTACCAGGCTACGACTTGTTGGTTATACAGTGATAAACAAGATATTAGTACTTGCTTCAATTACAAAACTAACATGCTCATTACCTTATGCACAAAGTTAAGTTAGAAGGCAATATGTATAATTAACCTTAATAAAACCCCCTAATAAATAAATAAAATCTGTAATGCAAGTAAGCCCAGAATTATAACTGTAAACGGTGAGGCCCATGCTAAACCCGAGCTATGATCTCGTGAGATTAGGCGGTGGGTTAAGATCAACGGCTGTAGTGACAGTGTCAAACAATCGGACGGTTGATATGCTTTATCACTCGCATATAAAAAGAAAATTCCTTCTCCGTTCTCTCTTTGCAGCATAGCATCCACAACAAATATCGAAAGCAAGAGAGAAGATATATACATAGAGAGACTAGAGAGAAGACGATCAATGGTGTTTCCTGGTGAGGGAGACCGGAAGCATGAGAGACCGACCAAGAAGGCTCTCCACAATTTCAGGTTCCCGCACTTGAATTGGGGAACTCAGCAAACTATGAGGTGCGTGAAGGTCGAAGAACCTCACGGTGGCTCCGGCGGCGAGGAAGGGATCGAGGAGTTTAGGGAGAAGATGATGTCGGACATCAGAACGGTGAGAGAATCTATATTTAGACAACACAAAGAGGAGGAAGAGGACACGAACGAGAAAGATGAAGCAGAACAGCCGAAGAAGGAGACGGAGACGGAGAGGGAGGTGTCTCCTCCGGAAGAGACGGCGGAGGTGAAGAGGTTGAACTTAAGAAAGAGAAGAGGAGACTGTGAGGATTCGTTTATAGGATTAGGGTTTGGGTTTGTCGAGGAGGAGAAAGTGAATACGTCGATAAGGTGCAAGTTCATCTTGTCGCTGACGAAGAAAGAGGTGGAAGATGATATGATTAAGATGGGTAAAGCACCACTGCGACGACCCAAGAAACGTCCCAAAGCGCTTCAGAAAAAGATCAATGTTTGTCCAACTCTTCTTCTTTGATACAGTTTTTCGAATTTTGGTTTTTATTTTTTAATCTTTGCTTTTTTTGTTTACATGGCTACAGATGCTGCATCCAGGTTTTTATTTTAGTGAGGAAGTTACTGAAGATATCTACCATGTCTCGGATGCCGCCGAGAAGGGGAAGGTAACATTTTTTGACCTATATTTCGTATTGTGAGTAATCATGCATATTTGTTTACTAATTCTGTAGAGATGATGGTGACGATGATGATGGATGGTTTGAGGTTTTTTTTTTTTTGGCTGACTTGTGGAGTCTCTTGAAGTTGGAGTGTGATCATATGATTGATATCAGAAAGTTGAAGCCTAAGATGCTTTTCTCAGTTTTGTTTTTTAGCTTTTCTTTTGTTAGAATTTGATTTTGGGAGAAGTATGTAGGTTCTGATGTAGTTTGAATATTCTCTTTTTTTTTCAGTAAATCAGCAAACGAACAACCTAAAATAGAGGATTTAACATTTTCACCAAATCTTCCCTTTTGTGACTATCCAAGATACATAGATTTAGACCTTTGGTGTCATGTGTTATTTAGACCATCCCTCTATTGTCTGATTACTGCAAGCGCGCTTGCCTACCAACAATGATCGTTTAAGTTGCTAACGCAATGACATTTTCGCTTGATCAAGACTTTTTTGTGAGTGTTTTTGCCGTCATGATTCTCTTTTGGGTGCATTCTCTGTAAGAAGCTGCTACATCGTTAATTCATGGAGTGTGTGCTAACGAAAAGTGACCTATTTAGTTCCGTGTGTGTGCTTTTCTTTTTCCGTGTTTGATTGTTTCCGTGAGCCTGATTCACTGCCTAGCGGTTTTATGTTTTCCGGTCTGGTTCAATCCAGTTAACCAAACGGTTATCATCGACTTTACTTGTAAAAGCTTACTTGTTTCAAACCAACGTACAAAACAAATATGGTAGTGTTTTTTACTTTTTATAATATGCTAAAAATCGATCTTGTTATTGCGTTTCCATTATCGGAGAATTTCATATATAATTTAAATGCACTAATTAAATAATATTTATACTTATCGGATAAATTTTGCAGTTGAGATTTCTAAATCTATATCTATCTATCTAATTATACTATTATTTACGAAGTTATTTTTCACAACGGAGCTTTCACGTTAAAAGTTTGAGCAGTTAAAGTCAATATAATTATATATCTAAAATATAAAGATAATTCTTTTATATTGTGTTGTTATCTTGAAATAATATTTTAGATTTTTAAAATAAGATATAATTAATGTAATTGTTACTCTTAATGAATTTATATTTTTTTTTATATAATTAAAAAATAATTATATATTAATAATATCATATTTTAAAAAGAGAAGATAATTTTATATATTGTGTTGTTATCTGATTCTTATATATATTTTTATTATATAATTAAAAACGAATTTTATATTAACAATATCATATTTTTTTAAAGATAATTTTTATATATTGTGTTATTATCTTGAAATAATATTTTTTTATTATAAAAAAATTAAAATTTAAAATACACAATATAATCAAATATTAATCAAGAAAAAACATTTGCATAAAGATATTTTCTAAAATATTTTTAATATGTGAATGTTTCTAATGAAAGTTTTTCTCATATATAAATGATTTGATGTTTGATTTAAATTTTTTAAATACCTGAATAATAATTTATTGTGCTGAGTTGATTTAAACTAATAAATATATTAGTAATAAAGTTATAACACCTAGTTTACATTAAATATTGAAAATAATAGTTATATCTAGCTGGTATTAATTTGATTATGTGAAATTTTATCGGAGTCAGTTCTAAGTATTAGAAAGCTGGAAACTAAAAGAAAAAACTGAGCCAACCTCTCATACTTTCAACATTTATTTGAAAAGCAACCAATTTGAAAATTTGAAAACAAACCCGAGGTAAGAGCAGCAATAGTATCTTGGACAGTACTGCTAAGTTTATTATATGTATATTTTCTGATTTTTTTTCTGAGTACACTGATTCAATCTAAAAACACACGTTGATAATTGGTTAAACTTTATTTCATTTATTTAATTTTATTATTTTTATAGATTAAAATTTACATAAAAATTCTACAATTTCTTACCGATGATAATAGAATCTGTAGGCAGCTGCCTGAGTTTTTCAGAAATAATAGATCGAAATTAGATAAATAGATATTTTCACTTCTTCCCATCCAAATGAAGCAGTCGCTCCATTTTTAATGTATATTCCACTTACAAAACACTGTTTTTTCGCCGCACAGACCATTGGTTAGTAAAACATGCGTTAACTTTTGATTTCACTGTGGATTAGCATCAAACCGGCAGCATAGCAAACTCATTTTTTCATCTTGTGTCCATATCAGTTTAATCTATCGGTGAGAACCTTTTCATCCATCGACCAAATCTCCATCCATAGTGTTTTTGTGACCAGAAATGATTCAAAAAGTAGAAAACTAGATAACACCTTATAAAAACATGTTAGAATGTATCAAAAATACTATACATCAGTTTTGCAAATGATATTTTAAATGAAGTTTCCTACTCGTTATCTTGCATTTCCTCTATCATTCCATCTCAAAATCTCTTAATTTTTATTGAATTTCCTCATGTTTGATGATTTTTAATTATTAACGAGTATGTATCTTTCATTCAACTTAAGTTAGACGTTCGAAGTGCTTGGAAAACTATACATGAACTCTCAGTGGATCTCTAAATAATTATTCACTTGATTTTCAAATTTTCAGATATATTTCACGAAGGAGATTTCAAATTTATTGTGCTTCATCAAACAGACTTTTAATGAAGTATCCTGATCAATACATATGTTAATTTGAAATTGACCATTTTGTGAATATTTTTCCTCTGATTTCATATGACGTCTGTTAGTTTTCCTTTGTAAAAACGTCAAATAGACTTCATTTTTTTTGCTGGACATAACGATAAGAAGGGATCAAAACTATTTTGAAGCATCAACGCTTGAGTCGTACAGCCAGCCAGCTTGTTTTGTCTTTCCTCTGTTTTCACCTTTAGACCATTGTTGCACAAAGGTTTTAGACTTCATTGTTTTGTAAATATTTCTCAATGTTATAATTGTAAACATACATTGATGTTTTTGGTTAATCACAAGAGTTAGTTGTAATTTTCACTATTGTTTATATTAGTTTTCCATTTCAATCAGGTATATATTGGCATTCAAGAAAATCAAATTATGAGTTATTTTTAGTAAATCCTCCCTTTTAAATTTATAGTTACAACAGCTCATTTACCTATAACACAATTTTTACAACTAAGTTTATGTCTACAATTCAACCAATCATCTACAATTTATTTACACATTTTAATCTACCCGAGAGTACAATCAAACGAGGCGTTCCAATTCCCATGGTACACGTCTAGTTCGTCAATTATTCTTCGTGCAGACAAAACTCACATGATGTCTAATCTTCACATGAGCTGTCGATATTCCATCATTATACAACAAACAGTAAAAAATAAATAAAAATAAAGACATTTTCAGTTACTCCTGTCCGGCCACAAAAGACCAAAGATTTTCATAATCTTGTCTTCCTGTTCGTCCTACCATTACAGAGTGACCCAATGCTGAACAATCCGTCGGCTACGTTCGAGATGAACGCCGGCGGAGGGAAGTTTAAGACTGGACTAACTCGAACTCCACCGTTTCCATTACCGAAACTGTTTCTAGCGAGTGGTTTTCTATAAGGGACTGACGCTGAGAGCGAAGATGATCTTCTAAGAGACGTTTGTTTAGGAAGAATGTCGGTCTTGTGAGGGTGATGATTTTCCTTGGGGAGCAAGTTAGGTTTAGGGTTTAGAGCAGAGCCTGTGGAGTTGCTTCGTGAGAGGAACTGAAGAGATCTGATTAGTCCCTTGCTGTTACGGCTCTTGTCGTAGTTGAGACTTATGCTTCTCTTGAACTGCAAGAACAGTCCCTTTGGCGCCTTGTCTTCAAAATCAGATTCAGGATTCAACAGAAGGTCTTTGAGTTTCATGATCTTCTTTTCTGGTGCTGGTCTCTGGTTGCAGAACGATGATGAAGAAGAGGAAGAGGAATAAGATGATGATGATGAGAGAGAAGCTGATCTTTGAACCCGAAAGGTTACCTTCTTGATCTGGACGGGAAGAATCTTGCCATCGGAGAAGAGTTCATCAGCGGGAGAAACTTCTTGAACAGAACAACTCGAGCCAAAGCAGAAATCTAAATCCGAACCTGAGTCAAGAAGCGTCGAGTCTAATCTGACTTCACCGTCCGTTGAGTCGAGATCATAGGAGAAAGAGTTTCTTGGGCTGATTCTAGAATCAGGAGCCTCTGAACAGCAAACTTCAATAGCCATATAGCCTCTCTCTCTCTCTCTCTCTCCCTCTGATGATCTGAAAAGAGCGTTAAAGAATGCAGAACGAAGAAGATTTCAAGTCAAGGTGTAGAGAAAAATAAATGAACATTCTTAAGTCAAAAATGGCAGCTTCAACTTTTCTTTTGTAGATTGTCTTATAATGAGAAAGATAACGAGGAGACAATATGAGATGGAAGGATTAATCAGGTGTTGTTTACACTATTGGTTTCACAATAAAACAACAAGAAAAAGAAGAAAACCAGTTAAACAAAAGATAGAGGAGGTAAAGACTAAAGAGCAAATTAATTTTTTTTTAAAGTAATGTTGAGATTTTGATCTATTTGCACAAACCAATATATAAAGATACTCATATTATGTTTGTCCTTGTTCGTAAAAGATGCTTAAAAATCATAGCTTATGGGACATGCATTATTGTTGATGTGTTCAGCATAATTCATATAAAACAAATGATATATATAATCAAACTGTTAATGATGAGTCGAATCTAACCGACTTTGGTTAATTTTATATAACTGTTTGAACGATGAAAAATATATCTTTTTGATTGATTATATCACTACAAGAAAACATCGGGATACTGAGGGAAAAAATCGTCGGTATGTCGTCAGAATAACGCTATTCCGAGGACATACCGACGAAAAAAGTCCTCGGAAATAACTCCTCGGAAATTCATAATTCCTCGGAATTCCGTCGGAATTTTCCGACGGAATTCCGAGGAAACAAAATTCCGAGGATACTCCGAGGACACGAAGTTCGTCGGAAGATTCCTCGGAAAATACCGAGGGAATTCCGATGGTCCAATCCTCGGAAGTTTCGACGAAATATTCCTCGGAATGTTTATCGGAAAATACCGAGGAACAAATGTTCCTCGGACTTTTCCGAGGAACTTTCTTCCCTCGGAATTTTCCGAGGGAGTGGAGTTTCTCGGAAAATTCCGAGGAACTTCTTCCCTCAGAAAATTCCGAGGAACTTAAAGTTCGTCGGAATTTGCCGAGGGGAGAAAGTTCCTCGGAATTTTCCGAGGAACTCCATTCCCTCGGAATTTTGAAAAAATTTATTTTTTTTTAAAATTAATTTTATTTTTAAAAATTAAAATTTTTAAAATTTAAAATTAAAATTGAATAAAACATAAAATAAAACATAGTAGATAATATTCAAATTTAAATAAAACATTCAGAGTTTTTGGAAAAAAAAAAACTACGGGTCTTGAATGTTCGGGAACGTCTCGTTCGGGTACATCCTCTTCATCATCTCCATCATCTGCTCGTTCAGCCTCTTCTGGGTCTCATAGCCCGCCTGTTGAGCTGCCATCTGAGTCTCCAACGCAGATATCCGATCATCCTTGTCCTTCAGCTGAGCCGTAAGAACTTCTGGATCAACATACGCATGTGGTGCAGAAGAAGGAGCAGCCGACCGGGAGCGACGACCCAAACCGACCAAACGTCCCTTTTTCTTTGGAACCGACTGAAATATAAATAACCAAGTTTAGATAATTTAAATTGATGATAAAATAAAAATCAAGAAATAATTAAATTGAACTTTTAAAAAAAAAAAACTTACCGATTCAACGATTTCGTTGATTCGAACCCGAGACAAGTTGGTCGAGGCCGTCGAATCGTCATCATCGGTTTGAAGCTGAGACACTTCGTCATACACCTGAGTTTGGACCAGGTCGACCACGTCCCTCACAAGACCATCATCAATCTGGCCAGTCTTCTTGTTGGTATACGCCCTTTTCATAAGGGCGAGATCATCAACTGGGTGGCCTTCATTTTCTTCCGCCTTGAAAAAAAATAAATTAGACAAACATTAGAAATTTGAAAATGCAAAAAAATAAAATTCTGAAACTTAAATAATTGAAGAAAAAGCGGTTGAGCTTACCATGCGATCCACCAGAGTGGCAATAGATTGAGCACCCAAGTTATGCTTGTAGATGCCCTTTCCTTTACGGTCGCTCCTGCGGTTGTTGGAGTTGGTGGAAGAAGTTTCTTTCGTCTCTTCTTTATCCCAATGCGCACACAACTCCTTCCAGACCGTGTCGTTCATCGACTTTGGGACCTTTTAATTTAAAAAAAAAAAGTTTAATAATTTTAAAAATAGTTTAATAAATTAAAAATTGTTAATAAATTAAAAACTACCTTGTTTACTTCCCACTTCTTCTTCCACTCGTACATCTGCTTCCCATAGTTGTCCATAACTTTATGGACAAAATGGTGATAGATAGAGAGCGTATCATCGGCATTCCAGTTGAATTCTTGCTGAAATAGTTTAAAAATAGTTTTTAAGCACAAAAATATAATAGTTTAATAATTACAAAAATCGTCGTTTTAATAAATAAAAAATAGTTTAATAATTAAAAAAATAATTTAATAATTACAAAAATAAGTTTTAATAATATTTAAAATGTCTAATAAATATAGAAATTAGTTTAATAATTACAAAAATAAGTTTTAATAATATTTAAAATGTCTAATAAATATAGAAAATAGTTTAATAATTACAAAAAATAGTTTTAATAATATAAAAAATATAATTTAAAAATTAGAATACTTACCGCAAACTGCTGACGAACATAAAGAGTTCCTCGGAATTTCCTCGGAATTTTCCGAGGGAATTCCGAGGAACTTGGGGTTTTCAATCGAGAAGATCTATTCAGAGGAAATTCCGAGGAAAACCTATATGTCCTCGGAATTTCCTCGGAATTTTCCTTTAAAAAAAAAAAAAAAAAGGTCGACGCTAGTCTGTTTCCGAGTCGTCATCACCAGATGAATCTGAATCTGGATCTTGGTGAAACTCTCCAATCACTGGTTCATCCTCTACGTGAACGGCGGCTTCTTCTCCGAAGTCAGTTAAATCGACTACAAGGCCAACTCCACCTAAATCTTCTGCTGCACTTAAGTTGCCGGATGTGCTTGGTTGTAGTGGGTCTTCCAGCTCAGAACTTCCCTGAACTCGGCCTCTCGGGTTGAGTCTTGTAACAGTAACCCATGGATCATCTCTGTTCCTTACCCGGGGGTACTTGATATAACAAACCTGATCGGCCTGAGAAGCAAGAATGAAAGGATCATAATATTGCAGCTTCCGTCTTGAATTTACTGATGTAACACCAAATGCATCTGTTCTCACACCTCGATCTGGAGTGTTGTCGTGCCAGTCACAATAGAAAACAGTACAGCGCAATCCAACTATGCCCAAATACTTGATTTCCAAAATCTCATTTATGTGTCCGTAGTATACATCATCTCCTGATGCAGAACAAACACCAGCATCGTAAGTCGTACTCGAACGTCTCCTCTTCTGAGTTGTGAATGCATATCCTCGAGTACAAAATCTCGGATATGACTTCACAACAAAGTTTGGTCCAACGACCATCTCGCGTATCCAATCGTCAAATATTTCACCTCTGGCCAAACCATCACTCACATAAGTAAACATCCATCCACCAAATTCTCTCTGCTTCATTTCTTCTAGTTCGTCCTCTGTGGCGTATCTATATTCTAACCGCTTTTCTGCCATGAAAATCCTTTCATATTGAAGAACATCTTCGCAGTTGGTGAGTAAATATGTTTGCAAATGACTGCGCTCCTGATCAGTAAGTCGACGGTCCTTTGGTTTTCCGCTAAGTCGTCCAACGTCTGTGAAAATGTCTGGAACCTTCCAATGATATGTTGCCCGTTCGCCTCTATCATCATGCCGAGCAGGTCTTCTGTTTTTGGTCTGAACTTCTGCTGGAAAGTAGTACTCGGCAAAGTTTGAAGTTTCTTCATTGATCATCTGTGCGACTATAGACCCTTCCACCCTACTTAAATTTTTCACCATCTTCTTCAAATGGAACATATACCGCTCATACAAATACATCCATCTATACTGCACAGGACCACCAAGTTCCAATTCTCTTACCAGGTGAATAACAAGATGCTCCATAACATCAAAAAATGAGGGAGGAAATATCTTCTCAAGGTTGCACTGAATCACAGCTATGTTAGTCTTCAAATTTTCAATACCTTCAAGAGTCACTGATCTTGTGCATAAATCGCGGAAGAAACCACTTATCCCTGCAATTGCTTCATGAACATTTCGTGGTAATAGTTCCTTGAAGGCAAACGGAAGGAGACGCTGCATCATTACATGGCAATCATGGCTTTTCAAGCCAGTAAACTTTCCTTCCTTTCTGTCGATACAGTTACGCAAATTAGATGCGTAACCGTCTGGAAATTCCACATCGTTTGAAATCCAATCAAAGAACGCATCCTTTCCCGCTGCATCAAGTCGGTATATGGGAAAAGGAGCCCTACCACTCTCATCAACATGAAGTTCTGAACGAGCACATATATCGACTAAATCCAGTCTTGACTTCAAATTATCCTTTGTTTTACCTTGAACATTAAGGATCGTGTTCATGAGATTGTCAAAAAAGTTCTTCTCGATATGCATGACATCTAAATTATGCCTTAGTAGATGATCCTCCCAGTATGGCAGATCCCAAAAAATACTTTTTTGTGCCAGTTATGTAGGTTTCCAACACCATCTACCGGAAAATGCTCATGTCCACCGACGTCTGGCGTCCTTTCTGCACCAAAATCTCTAAGTTGTGTCTTCAAATCTTTCCCACGAATTTCCGGAGGTGGACTGTCAAACACCCTCTTGTTCTTCGTAAACAAATTCCTACTTCTACGATATGGATGATCTGGTGGTAGAAATCTCCTGTGACAGTCAAACCAACACGTTTTCCTTCCGTGTTTTAGTTGGAAAGCATCAGTGTTATCTTGACAATATGGACATGATAGCCTTCCATGCGTTGTCCATCCAGATAACATACCATATGCTGGAAAATCACTTATTGTTCACATTAGTACTGCCCGCATTTGAAAGTTTTCTTTATACGAAACATCGTATGTTTCAGCACCTTGAGTCCATAGTTGTTGCGACTCATATATTAGTGGCTGAAGAAACACATCAAGTGATCTCTTAGGATGCTCTGGTCCGGGAACGAGAATCGAGAGAAACAAAAACTCTCGTCGCAAGCACAAGTTTGGGGGTAGGTTGTATGGTGTAAGAATGACTGGCCATAGAGAATACTGTCTTCCACTCTTGCCAAACGGGCTGAAACCATCAGTACATAATCCAAGGTAGACATTTCTTCTCTCATACGCAAAGTCGGGATACTTTGATTGGAAATGCTTCCACGCTTTTGCATCTGAAGGATGTCTGATCTCACCATCTGTTGAGTGCTCCGCATGCCATCTCATTGGTTGCGCTGTGCGTTCAGACAGATACAGCCTCTGCAACCTTTCCGTCAAAGGCAAATACCACATCCTTTTATATGGTACTGGAACTCTTCCACTCGTATCTTTATAACGAGGCTTCCCACAAAATTTGCATGAAACCCGCTGTTCATCCGCCCTCCAATAAATCATGCAGTTGTCTCTGCATACATCTATTACCTGATACGATAAACCAAGACCAGCTACGAGTTTCTGAACCTCGTAGTATGAGCCAGGAGCTACATTATCTTCGGGTAGAATACCTTTTACATAATCAGCAATCGCATCCACACAGTCTTCAGCCAAATTATAATCCGTCTTAATGCCCATCAATCTTGTAGCAGATGATAAAGCTGAATGACCATCTCTGCAACCTTCGTACAATGGTTGCTTTCCAGCATCCAACATATCATAAAATCTCCTAGCTTCAGCATTGGGTAAATCTTCCCCTCTAAAATGATCATTTACCATCTGCTCAGTACCTACACCGTAATCTACATCCGTTCTAATTGGATCTTCTAATCTAACCGCTGGCTGAGGTTCGCTAGTACTACCAAGTTCATAATCAGTTTCTCCATGATGATACCAAATTTTGTAACTTCGTGTAAACCCACTCAAATATAAATGAGTCCAAACATCCCATTCTTTAATAACTTTTTTATTTTTACAATTAGAGCAAGGACATCTTAACATACCTGTTTTTGCTTCCGGTTGTCGGTGAACTAACCCCATGAATTCGGTTATACCTTGTTGGTATTCTTCCGTAAGCAATCTCGTGTTCGGATCCAAATGAGGTCGATCGATCCAAGAACGAAAATAATTTGAAGAAGACATGTTTTTTATGAATCAAATTCGTGTGTAAAGAAAGTGAGAGGGAGGATGAAGATATGGTGTGAATGAAGAGGAAGAGGGGTGCTTGTATTTATAGTTGAAATCCTGCCGACGGTCCGAGGAAATTCCGACGGAATTCCGATGCAAACGGCTAGTTCGTCGGAATTTCCTCAGAATTTTTAAAATCCCCCCAACGGCTCTCCAACGGCTCTCTAACGTCTATAATATTTCCTCGGAATTCATCGGTTTTTTCCGAGGAATACTAGTTTCCTCGGTATTCCGTCGGAATATTCCGACGAAATGAATTTTCCTCGGAATTCCGTCGGAATATTCCGACGGAATTCCGAGGAAGCAAAATTTTGTGTTTCCTCGGAATTGCCTCGGAAATGCCTCGGTATATTCCGAGGAATTCATTTTCCGTCGGAACGTCCGTCAGAATACCGCTGTTTTCTTGTAGTGTATTTACATTTTAAAAAGAAGCATGTGTCCCACACTTATGCTGTAATTCGTACGAATACACTGAACGTCGATCACTTTGAGGTCCTCGAGTTACAAAACTATACAATAAACAAGAAAAGAGCATTCATTTTTCCTTTATAAAATTGTTCTTGTAAACAACTGTAAACTTCTCTTCGGTAGTAGAATTTCGAGAAAAGTAATACTGTTTCACCAAATGATTCCTTATGTTTATCTTTTACCTTTTTGTTGGAAATAACATCTGATCAATAGTATACTAATATTTGAATCTATGTAGTTCCACTATTATTAATAGACGAAGGTATCATTTCAATACATTATACTTAATTTGATCATTGCCATATTACTATATGACTGATTTTTTTTTTTTTTTTTTGAGAAGGATATGTTTACATTTTTCACACGTTACAGAGATATCTGTAAAGGACCGTAATAATATCGAAAAAAATAACTACACATAGACTATGTGACATAGTTCAAGAGAGTTTAATCAGCAATGCATGTTTTCTGGTTTTGAAACATTACATTTGCAGCTACGATTCGCTCAGTGATCTGAAACATTTTGTATATGTGACTTTAAGACATAATTTTTTATTTAAAGGTGGAAGTACTAAATGATCTAAATCAACAGCTTCTAAGTATAATTTAATACATATTGCAGATCACGACACCATTACTGATGATAAATGTAAGGCAGAAGATCTGTGGATCAGTTGAAGTTGCTCTAGTTATGTGAAGAGAACATACATCACGCGCTAGACTATGGAGCATGTGTTTTGGGGTTTGATCCGATCGCTAATAAAAGGATTTGAGAACATCGTACTAGCTAGCTAGATCTAGAGAAGCATGCATGCAATTTAAAAACTGATTTTGGTTTTTGGTAATCAGTCATGCACGGTGTGCTCCTGTTCATGTGTATGATTGCACGCTTTACACAAAAATAAATAAATAAACGAGACACCAATTTTATACGTGGAAAGTATTTTCGATGGAGTAAAAACCATCCACCCAATGACAAAACACATATGTTTGTGAAATAGAACGTCTTTTTCTCGCAGAAGAGATCTGAAACCTCAGAACTTGAAAGAACCAAAATCTTCAAAAAAAAAAAAAAACTCCAAAACTAAATATATATGCAGAGACAGACTCTAAACTCACTACATTTCAAAGATTTATATATTAATTGACAATAATTATAATATTTTTTTTCAAAAAAAAAATAATTTTAATATTTTATAAATTTATAAAGTTTTGTTAAAATAATTAATAGTATTAATGTTTGAGAATAATCTTAAGATAACATCAAATAAGTTTAACATATGAATTTATTAAGCACAATTCAACCAATAATAAAACAATATGTACAAGACAAAACATTTTAAAATTAATTATTTATTAAAAGTTGAATGAGTATAATATAAACAAATTTTCCCTTTAAAACATTACTTTTGACTATGAGGGTGTTATTCAATCAGTGCTTTGTAATCCATCAAATTTTAAAATTTTAAAAGATTTTAAATTGGTGAATTTCAAAATCTGTGTTGTATCCCCTGGATTTTAATTTTAATCATTATTCATGAGACTGCACAATAGATGATTTGAAATCAATTTAAAATACAAAGAATTATAAAATCTATAAAATTTAATAATACTAGATTTTAAAATTTTAATTTTAATCATTCCTTAAATAACACCAAATTTTAAATAGAATTTAAAATAATCATTCAAATTACAGTGTTTAGATTTAAACTCTATTGAAATAAATGATTGAATAACACTTTCTAATCCTTTAAAATAATACTAATAATAAATGTAGAGAACATATATAAATTATCAACTTATGTTATTACCGATATTTAATTTTAAATAAAACAACATAAGATTTCATTGTTCAAGAAAAAAAACAAAGATTTTGGTCTTGCAAAGGAGCGAGGCGGTTGTTTTATATAGGGATCATCCTCTACTCTAACAATCTTTTCTAGTTATTTTTTCTCTGGTCTGCCATGGTCTCGATCTTTGACTCGTTCCTCTGTTATGGCATTATCATCTAGACACACTACGCATTAAGTTTCCCCACTAAGTGTTATAATTATAATTATTGGGATTTTAATATTCATATTTATCAAACTAAACTTGTAACATTTAGGCATTGATCACGCAGACCTGACAAGTGACAAGAACCAGCGGATGGATTCTGTTTCTAACGTGTTGTGGGCACGATGAGAGGAGACTTTAATTGATCCGGTCTGTCATCTTATTGGGCTAGGCTTGGTATGTATCAATCAAATAAGCCCAGTTGTTTTACTCATTGCCTCTTAAATTTTTTTTTTTTTTTTTTTTTTTGTAACAATTTGCCTCTTAAATTAGAGTGAGATGTTTAGGATTTCACCTAGTCGCTTACCCTTAAAAAAACATGAACCACACTAGTTGCTCAATATGCAGTGCACACAGAGGCAAATGCACAGCTTCATTGAGTTTGCATATATGCTTTCCCTATCAAATGCACTGAGTCTGTTCTTGCTGATGACAATGTAACTGTTGTTGAGATCCACACAGAATATGCTCCTAAAAAGAAGATGAAACCATAGTTTTTTAGCAACAACTATATAAACCTTTACCCTCTCAAAATTATTTTGGTAATATAGCATGAAAATTGTGTAACGAATTATTGATGGTTTTATTGCTTAACTACTTAACACAGATAGTCAGACTGAGAGACAGGCAAGGTAAAGCTCAGAAGTGATTAAAGTGAAAATATCTGTCAAATGGGTTCTAAGCTACATGAAAGGGACACAAATGGCTTGTCTCGATACGCACGTACCGCAACAACTTTTTTGTTTGCCTCTGTTTTGGTTTCATCATCTTGAATTGAAGTATATTAAAAAGTCTTTGGTCAAAATGTACCCTCATCAACATATTCGAACCAGAACCATTGGATCTACCTTCTCTATCTTCAATAGTGTGATGTTGATTCTTACTGTCCTACAAAGTGGGCCGAAAGCTCTGTGGAAGAGAGACTAATGAGAGTTTAGTCTTTTCACGCATGTGTTTTTTATTGACTTAAAAACTGAAGAGATTGTTGTATATTGTGCCTTATATTTTTTTCGATTATGCTTTGCTTCCTTTACATTGCTCAAAAGTTTAATAATTGGTTCGACGAATGTGGAATTTATTGTGTATGAATGCTATAGAGAATAAAAAGAGCACATGCAAATATCACAGATTTAGGAAGGAATAAGGTACCCTTTTCCCCTTGGGATTTAAGGATAAATGGATAATAGCACTGCTCACATTATTATCGTACTCTTTCACTAACTATACTTCCGATCGATGCTCTACATGTGTGTTAGTGGATATGGCATCAGTATCACTTATCCTTTTATATTTGTCCTTTATATTTTAGTATTGTCAAGATGGGAAGTATAAATTTTAGCAAAAAAAAAAAAAAAACGATGGGAAGTATAATTGTAACGCCTCCACCATCTGACGAAGGGGGGTCTTACGTCCGCTTACTGAGTCTGTAGGTCAATCGTCTGATGGATGGTATGTTAATTTTTGGAGTTTTGAAAGAACCTACAATTATTACATGATTGTCTTCTATATTTTGTCATTTTTTCCACTATTCCAATTCAAAAATACTTAACTCTCAAGTCTTTATAAATAATTGACTGAAAAGATAGATGCAATTTTGTAACACATCTAACCAAATTAATATTAAGCATTTTCATATGCACTATCATATACCAGATATTAGATGTTACAGATCACCTTTACTCACTAACAAGACCAATTTTCTATCCGCCTTTCAAATTAGAACTGAAACAGTTAATCAATGAATGATACTAATCGTAACACCTCGACTATCTACAGTTGATAGATTTCCATCCATCTTTACTCGGCCTATGAGCTTCACCCTGTAAAATAAGAGTGATGAGTTATTATTATTTGAGAAGCATGAAAACTTTACAATTACTACATAATTTTTCTCTGTGTTTTGATGTCATTCACACGGTACTATAAAACACTTTCAAATAGATTATCTTTCTTTTTACTATCCCAATTCAAAAAGATTTAATTTTGAAGTACTTTATGAACAATAACCAAAACTCTGTGTGATTTGATGATAAAGATAATCAAATCAATTGCTGAAAAAAAAAGATAATCGAATCAATGTTATTTAGTTTTTCTATATACATGATAATATACAAAATATACAATGCCTTAACAAAATTATATCAAAATTTCAAAAAAAAAAATTATAATAAGTCACGAGTTAGTTTTGTAATTGAATTTGTAAATCTTCACTAACGCACGTGCCAATATACACTGTCGACATATCAGATATGAGGTTGCTTCTATTCATCTCAGGTTTGACGAAATTGAATTTTGAATAAAACCAGTTATGCAAATGAGGATTTGGTTTTGTTTGAAGAATGTGAACAAAATGAACTTGGAAACACGGAACAAGAAAATGTGTATATAACGTGTTGTTGGAAATTATGGTGCCAAAATAACACTGTTTGATTTACGAGATGATCATAACCTTTTGTTGTAAATATGTCTTGTTTCATGAACCAACCAGCTGGTGTCTTTACGTTGGTGTCTGTTCTTCAACCAGCTGGTGTCCTTACCTTGGTGTCTCTTCTTCAAACATTTTTCTTGACTCTGACTTCTCTAGTCTTCACCAAGTTACTAACCATACCAATATGAACATGTTAATTATGTCTTACTTCAAACCAAAGACTTGAACATGTTAGATTAATCCTATTCTGTTCGATAGCATGAAATTAAATTCTGGACTTTCTCTCTGAAATATTTTTTAGAATACAACACATTGAACTATAACGATTTTGGGTTTACAACTTTTTTTTTTTTGAAACACGGGTTTACAACTTTCTACACTTCATAGTTTGCAATTGATTGCCTGATTCTTTTTTATATATAGCTTTCAACTAACATCTCTTTAATGAACATTTGATTGATCCAGCATTGTTTCTGTCTAAATAGGCACCACCTTAATTACTCATGTATGCTCTAAAGTTTAACCTTTGCCGAATTTTATAATTGAGGCTAGTCCACTAGTTTTGATATTAACCATTCGGGCCGACATAATATTGCAATTGTTTAATTGTATCTACATTTCTTGATTCTATAATAATAATTATAAAACATTTTTTTAAATGCTCAATTTATATGCAAGAAAATCGTGTATTATTCCAAAAACACATGAAATAGTAAAAATTTGCATACAATGTTCGATGTTTTGTTCTTGACCACTCAAAAGTGCATCACTGTTTGATCCAAATTTCAGTGGTACCTTTGGGTTCAAATCATTGTGGAGTTTCCATGTACTTATGACAGGCTTTATAAGTGACTTCTAATAATTCGATCTCTTTAACTAGACTTCTCGAAAGCCACCTTTCTCTATCGTTTTGGTTGAAGCTCTTTTGGGATAATATAATAAAATAATTAATGGGTCTTTTGTCTTTATGTCCTATATTGATCCCACACTGGTTATTGCTGGTGCCCAAAAGCACAAGGCATTACCAAAGTATAGACATTATTCTTTTAATTTTGATCATTCCTACAAATTAAAGAGTGCAATCAAATCCTTCGTACTATTGGATAGCAACAAGTATCTGTTTAGAAGTGTGTAAACTCTTGTCAAATGTAAGAATCATTACTTCGATTAACTTTTCTATGATTCCACATAAACTATATATGTCAATCAAAGTCTCCTGTAATATCGTCAACTTTGCACTCATATATCTTCCAAAAGAAGACATCAATTTTGGTGAAGAGACAGATTATCATGTCCTTGAAATGATGGTCTCATTATGTAATTTATTCGATAGAGTTCTCTTCTAGCTTTTGGTTTCTTCCACCTGTTTAGGCGAGATTAATATATTCTTTAACTTAAATCCACATAAGCCACAACAATTCAAGAAAAGAGACTACCCTTTACTGTTTTCCCAAGCTTAGTAACTTAACATGATTAGTAGTTTAGTTCATATATTCTGATATTCTGAGCAAATAGACTTATACACATATAGTCGAACCGATCACATTGTACATCAACTTGAGCAGATCTACTAACCATACTAAGGAAATATGCTTATGCTTATATATCTATATGAGACAATAAAAATATGCATTTACGAAATAAGTAAATCAAATTATATATTCTTTTCATTTTTATAAGATGATTTCTTCTTTTTTTTAAAAAATGTTTTATGCAAAAAATAAATTTACTCAGTTTTCGCAAAAAAAAAATTAAGCAAATTTTGTATCAGTGAATTATTTTAGTTAATGTTTAATCTAAATATACATAAAATATATAATTTGTGTACTTTTCTTAAATTTCACATTATAAAAATTATATAAAGATCCATAGGAAATACAAATATCATGAATTCAAAGACTTATGCAAACTATCACTATATATTTAGCTAACAACTTTGGATCATAGACTGAATAATAAGCATAGCAGTTTATAGTAAAATATAACCATGGTGGTGGGCTCCCTCCGCCCTAATTAAGCATACTCTCATTTCTTGACTGACTTAATTACTCCCTAAACTGCCAAATGTCATCCATGTTCCACATGGGATCTTGTGTGACATCCTCGTACGCTTCTGCCACGTGACATTCCGTTCCTATGTCTGAATTTCCCATGTAATAATATTCCTCCATCTCTGGAATATATCCGCCGAGTTCTTGATAATTGCCTTCCTGGTTACACATCGAACCATCAATGATGGTGTTGGGATCTATAAAGTGTGGAACTGTCGTGAGATCAGGCATGAAAGTGGAACTCGAACTAGAACCATCTATGTTGCTCAATCCCGGGTTCTGACTCGAGATATCTGTATATGTTTGTGTACTCGTGGAGTCGTAGGATTGAGGAGGAAGAAGAGACTTATCGTTGTTGTTTTGGGGACAGCAATTAGTGAATGAGTTTTGCTCCATCTTCTCGATCAATCTAGGGACCCAGAAACTACGAACAGCGTCAAAGAACTTGTCGCTATTGGATTCGATGTTGAGCTGTCGAGCTTGCTTCTGAACTCTCGTTCTCCAATAGTTCTTGATCTCGTTGTCCGTTCTTCCTGGTAAGTACTGTGCAATCTTGGACCACCTAAAACACACACAATATTAATCGAATATGGCCAAACTTTTAGGTGTATAAAATAAATAATATGAGGATGATTATGAGATCGAGAGTGACTCACCTATTACCCCATTTAGAGTGCAGCTCAAGGATCAAAAGCTGTTCTTGGGGAGTTAGATTCCCTCGCCTGATATCGGGTTTCAAGTAATTCAACCATCTCAATCTACAACTTTTTCCGTTTCTCTTTAGCCCTGTTTCATTTATTTTGTTTTAAGATAGAAAATAAAGATAGTGATTATAGTAAAGTGAGATAATCTAATGAGTTAAGATCATGTTTTTTAATTAATTACCAGCACTTTTGGCGACGAGGTTCCATCGACCTTCACCGTTATGGAGGATGTAATTTGTGAGAAGAGTGTCTTCCTCCAAAGTCCAAGGCCCTCTTCTCAGCCCTACCTCTTCACTTTCTTTGAAGCTCTTAGTCTTCATCGAATCTTCCATCCTTCAAATTTTCTAATTAATTTGTTTCGTACTCTCTCCTAAGCTCTATGCATGCATGCCTGTATATAGAGAGAAAGGTTAAAGCTAGAGAAGCTTTTAGTTCTTTGAGAAGTGAAATTGAATCCACAGGTTCTTGGGAATTTATAGACTGTATTGGAAAAATGTTGTTACTTAACTATCAGCTTGTTTTTCACAGTGAGGAATTAGCACACGTTTTCAACTTAGATTAAAATTTAAAAGCATTCTTCAGTTAGCTCTCTCAGTTTAACTCAAAGGATATTGTTATATTAAATATATTGATGTACGGATTAGTCGAAACTATACAATGAACCAGGCATCTATTTTTAGAATAAAGGCAATAGTCACATATTTCATTAACGTTTTGTGATAATGGTTCTCGAGATACCATATATTCAAACAATTTTCTTTTATTATTATTCAATCATCTAAATATAACATTCTAATAGCATTTTTAAGGAAATCTATCTATATTTGAGATTAATCTAATCCAGGTTTGTGATTGATAAGAAGTACAGAATATATCGAGATACAGTTTCGTTAACTCTTTTTGTGTGATGATGAAATGGAATGGAATATGGTGACATAACTATATGGATTAGATGTTCACGTGGAAAGAATATGGAATATAGTTTGGAAGAAGAAGTACAGTCTATATTCTTAAATAAATTAACTTTATTGGTAAAACAATTTCCTCACAACATGCCAAAATAATTGATTTAACTTTGCCTTATTATATTTTTTTCACTTTTTTGACATCATATATTTTTCACTTTAGAACACTTATATTGCAACATTAAAATTTACAAGATCAGCGGGATGAAGATATAAACCCGAAACTAAAGCCGACGAAACTTTGCCTTATTATATAAAACCGGCTTTCAATATCACATTAATGCTTTTCCTGAATAATGAGATTTAGCCTTGTTTCGAGGCCACCTCGCCATATTTACTGATGTTTTGATAGCATTTTAAGTCGTATAGATGCCCGATGCGACCAAAAGAAATACTGTCACAAAATATGGTGATTTGGCATTATGTAAAAAACAAACAAAAATAGTTGCCAAAAAGGCTGAAAAAGATTTAAAATAGTAAGAAATCAAAGTTCACACTTAACTCATCATTTATAAAATGGGAGCAAACACACCGGAATGCAGTTTCACCATCAAAGATCAGTACGAGTTTAATCCGTTTACAATATATTCGAGATTGTTATTGTAAGATAACCATATCTTCAACATGCATAGGTGTGGGTGGACATATGAATAATCAGTTTGGTTCAGATTAGTGTCTTTTTGAGTTTTGAGTAGCTTACATGTGGATTTTGGGATTTAAATTGAAATTGAATAAAATTCAGTTTAGTTTAATTTGGGTATTTTTAGCTTGTTTGGTAATATATATATGCTAACTGATAGGCGTGGAACAGATCCGTATATCCAAAAAAATTTACGGTATCCGGATCTGTGGACTTTATATCCAGATCCGAACCCACATGTATTCGGATCCAGATTCGTAAACATAATTTAAAATAATAATTTTTAAATTACTAAAATTTTAAAATAAGACTTAAATTAATTATTTATACAAAATTTATAAATATATAAGTGTGTATAATATTATAAAAATTAAAATATAATATTATAAGACTAATTTATGTATAAATATTAATGTACCAAATATAAATATCAATGAAATTAAAAAAAAATAATATATTTTTAAATATGAATTTAGATCCGGATATTCAAACTTAAAAATTAAGTTATCCAGATCCAAATCTCATTTTGACGGATTTAAAATTTTACTATTCGGATTAGGATCCAGACAAATCTGATATCCTATTTTTGGAACAGATCCAGAGCGGATCTCGGATCTAGTAACTGACCTATATTGGAAGTGAATAAAATTCAGTTTAGTTTAATTTGAGTTATTTTAGTTTGTTTGGATAAATATAGAGATGGTGACTGACCTAAAATTGTAAAGTTTTTTTATTTTATTTTTGTTTTTTTTGGATAATTTGAATATTTATTTAAAATACTCGAATATGAATTAAAAAAACAAAATAACAAAGAAAAATGAAAAAAAAAACAATTGAATCATATATCTAGATTAAAATTTAATTAAAAAAAAAAGCAAAATGTCTACGAGTTGTGCTGCTTTATTTTTCGATATATATATATATATATATATATATATATATATATATATATATATATATATATATATATATATATATATATATATATATATTGAGCTTGCAAAAATTTTAGAACATCTTTGACGTAAATTTTAGAAGACAACTGTTTTAATTTTCTAGAAGCCAGCTAATTATCCTGACTTCGCATAGCATATATCCTCCAAACTTTGAATATTCCAAGAGTATTCCAAGTTTTCATTCGTCAGTAACATTATGTCAATAACAATTTTTGTAAATGAGGAAGGGGTCCGTCTCGCTTTAAACCGAGAAATCAAAAATGTCCAAGTGCATGTATTTAAACATATGGTATTTCATAATAAGACCTCTCACTTACTGTTTAAAACCAATCTTTTGGAGATGATAACTCACCAGAAAAAATGTAAATTAAAGCCTAAAGACCAGGAATAAAGAAAGTAAAGTCGATTTGACATGTGTACTCCCTAAAACTAGCATTTTACTATTATGTGATCAACAGTGACAGTTAATTTTAGTTAGATATATTTTTGTTTATTGAATAGATATAAACCATAAAATTCATCAAGATATTATCAATAGGATTGGAGTAACCTAATTGATGTTTAACTCTTTCTATGTTGTCTACAACTTACACATGCTATATTTTAGATTTGAATACGAATTATAATACATCAACAAAAGTGAATTAAAGGATTAGTATTGCATTAGACCAGCTTATGCATATATTGCCACTTGGAAGAGAAACTAAAGGATACCTGACACTTGCCGACTCACAAGTCTATAAAGATTTTAAAGGACGAGGGTCTTATCAAACGAAAACATTATTCATCAGACCCACCCGTAAAACATTTATATCGCTTCCAACAGATTGTGTTCTTGAGACCCAAGTTACTATACAAAATTCATGTTACAAGCATGATTCGAGTCCAGGCATTATATAAAGATTTCGGATATCAAATAGCTATATATATATATTACAGACTGTTAGTTTTAAGATGGAAAGTACTATCATTCAAGAGAAATAGAAGTGTTATTCAGTAGTGAAAAGGACTGTCACTGAAGATAGAAACCAATGGAACAATAAGAGAACAGGGAGACGTAGCGTAATTGAAATAATCCTTTCCAAAACTATTAATCTTCTTCTCGTTGTTTCCTTTCCAAGAAAGCAAATGCCTAATAATAGGGTCATATCAATTATCATTCCATGGATAAGTTCTAAGTCTAGATCGAAACAATAAACTGAACACAAGATAAGTCCTAGTTGATGAAAATCTCTTTGCGGTAGAAGCAGAGACATATCACGATAGTGAACCTTGAGGGCATGCATCAAGCAATATTTAAATGATCGGAAAGACATTCATCGACGATCTCCACGATGTATGGATTCTCTAATGCAGCGGACACACGTTCTTTGTCGTTTAGTTGTTTATTGACTGCATTTTCAGAGCAAGAAAAAGAGAAAATTCTATAAACAAGCGCGCTTGTACAAGCAGTTCAAATCTTTTGGCTATAGAGTGGAGTTTAATGATTCATTTGCTCTGTCACTCTACTATTTTACTGGGGACCGGACAAGGTCGATCAAAACCCAAACACGCATAAGCAAGGATATCGAAAAATGACATACCTGCAGCCTCTGTTGCATGAGTACCGGGTGCTACTCTTATATCAACCTGCAAAAAAAAAAGTCTTTTCAAAGGATAGAAGCATCAAGCATAACAGAAACTTTGCATTCTGTGGTTATAAGGTACTAATAGGAACATTTAGTAGAGGCTCAAGCTACACACACTCACTTAGCAATCATCACAACAATAGTTTTAACATGAGAAAAAGAAGAAAAGAAAATTACTCTGCCTAGCATATCACAAGTACATGTGTTAGTGAGATTTTATTTAGTGCAACACTTGATGAATACAATTATGTTCTAAAAAAAACAAAAACATGAGAGAAGGAGGTTGTACTTTGTATCGCCCAGGAAGGTTTCGCATAAGTTTCACGCGGACACAAAGACCGATTAAGGTAGTCATGCCACAAAGTTTCATAGTTGGAGTAAATGTAACCCTATCAAAACGAAAACGGAAGAGCTCAGCACAAACATAAAACTTAATATTCATACAAAGAATCACAAAAGCTTCATTCTCAACGTACCTAACATAACTCTTGTCATCATCCACTTCGACTGAGTCTTTTGTAAGTACTTTGAGGTGTTCCAAAGAAGAAGGACGCTCTGGATCTTTGATATTTCTTATATGATGTAGTTGAAAGTCAAGGAGAACTACAATGATCCACAGTTATCAACTAATAAAAACTTGATGACACAGCATAAGTCCAAGCAAAAAAGGATATCAAAAATCTTGAGATGGTCGATTGGTTCTAGTGAAAGCTCATCTGTATTGCTCGAATCAGGACGAACATGATGCTCTTTAGTCTCGTACACGATTGGCTTCTCATTACTTAACCTAGAAACCATGCTTCTCTGCCGAAATATTTAAACAAAGAACGTCACAAGACAGGAGAAAAGAAAAACAAGTGAGAATCGAAAACCCTAACGAGCCAACACAGAACAACGATGATGGTGTTTTTCCGATTTTTGTCTTCTTTCAAGAAAAAATTAGAAGAAAATTATATATAATAAATTGGAAAACCGATGTTGGGCCAGGCCCATGTAACTGAATTATCAAGAAGAGCTTCGTGGGTTTCTATATGGATCCTAGAAAGCTATATACGGCTGTTGAGAAGCTTGGTGTTAATTTGCTTATAGTTGGGAGCCATGGTAAATGGGCACTAGAAAGGTGTGTTAACCAAACTAACATTGTTTTAGTTCGCCTTAACATGATGTAGTTCTAACTCAAGTGAAGCTGATGATCGTTCTATAACTATCCCATTCTTACCAACTGTTTTTTTCTTGTCCATCTTTTGGACTAAAGGCCTACACGAGTTTCAGGAGAGTAATGGTATCAACTGTGATGAAGCAGCCCGCGCTGGTGAAGTCTTGGCAATTCCCAATTGACTATGAAGTTCCTTGCACCTTTACCTGTATTGTCCTGTTACCTCTTCTCCTTTTAACATTGCTCGCGTCATATTTATATCATCTCATTGTGTTATATTTGTGTATTTATTTCATTGCTTTTGAGTGGTGACAAGTCTGTGGTGAAAGCCAGGATATCAGGAACATCTGCGGCACACATTTACTTCGATGGTTTCATCTTTAATTTTCCTAATCAAGCGGTTAAGTAATTCTCATTAAGCCTTTTATTTTGGTTGATTAGTTTTTCTTCTCTAAATTTGTCTACTGATTTGGATCCTTTAGTGTATATATAGTTAGCCAATTTTAGTGGCAGAAGGAACAATTGTGTGGCTTGACAACAAGTACAGAGTGTTGTTTGTATCCCATCTCACATACGCTCTCAATTTTTTCAGCTCCAAAGCCCAGGCGACACCGTTTAAGTCTTGCCCACATTCTCAAGATTTTACTCTGTATTTTAATAAACTTTTGTCACCCTTACTTTTATATAAAAGATAAATGCAACTTTGGATGCTGACAAAAAGAAAAGAAAATGCCAAGTGCCAACCTCGGATTTCTCCCGCCGTTACAGGCCAACTTACCGCGCGCGTAAGCAACTGAAGAATCGGCACACGAGAAAACAAGAAAAACAAAATGATTAGATTTTTTTTTTTAAACTTCAAATTAATAAACATCCAAATATATAAACAATGCGATACAATTAAAATTTTCACATACTTAATATCGGTTATGAAATTTAAAGGGTTACAAAACATTTTAAAATAAAATTTACCAAAAACATACCCTCTCTATTCCTTAAAGTCACAGAAAAAAAATTCTTTCAAAAAGATCCATTTTTTTACTTTTTCAATTCATGTTTTATTAACTAATTGCAAATTTTAAAAAACTTAATTGCACTAATTAATTTTTTATTGATCTAAAGTTATTAAAAAAAATAAACACAAAAAATTACACAAATTTAATGTATTTTATTAAAATGTGTGAAAATATAGAATATAGATTTTTTAGAAACAGATAGAGTATTTTAATAGAAAAAAATTGATTTAAAATTTATAATTGAAAATCACTAAATCCGTGTAAATTTTTTAAATTGAAGGGTCAACGCAAATATTTTATAACGCTTTGCCTAAAACCTCCTCTACATGTATTTTTATATACATCTATGTATAAGACTATAATCCACACTCGAGAAAAAAACAAGGGAGAACTTCAGCTGAACTCGGAAGAGGGAGCGTATGTCCTCATCCTCAAGGGAAACTATATCCGTTCACCAAACAATATTAGCTATCCTCATCTATCCTCAAGGGAAAACTATATCCTTTCACCAAACATTTTAAAGTTTATTAGATTCGAATCTATTACGGATTTCCAACTTAAAACTAATTGATATTAAATATATTGATTTTAACCCTTTTGTACATAAGTTATGGTTCTGTTATATTCCTGATATGTGATACTTTTAAGTTTTATCTCTAATACTTCTCATTGAAATAATGGCGTTTTTATCGGCCAAAAATCTTAGAATTTTATAATATTTATACTTGGTCGAACGAGTTTTGTAAGGCAATTATATTCGGTCGAAAAAGTTAAGTAAAAAAGTTATATTAATTAGGGGTTTTAGATTTTTAGGATCAATGATCTAATACCATATCCAATTCGATTTCTTCCAACTTAAAACCAATTGTTAATAAATAAATTGATCCTAATTTTTTATATATATTATTTAAGGTCCTCTTATATTTCCGATAGGATACTTTTATCTGTAATACATTTATTTGAAAAATCATAATTTTTGGAAGATATGGGTTTATGAACTAATTAAAAGTGCTAAGGAACAAACAAATTTTCTTAGGAAACATATATAAACCTACAATTACTATATACTATAAATGACACAGTGTTACAAATTTATATGATTTTAAGTAAGACTATAGGCTAGCTAGTAAGAACGTATCCAGTTTGAAGAATTTTAGTGTGCTATAACCGCATAATTAACTTAACAAAAAGATGTTACAAAAAAAACGTAACAAAAAATATCTAACTTAAAAAAAAAGGAAAAAGTTACTGATATACATATATATATATATATATAAAGGTGTACATTACTGAAAGCCTTTTTCAAAAGACAAAAATACATATATGTGTGGTGACTGGTTGAATTTTATCTTACTTCTTTAATTTTATTTATTTTAAAATTTATTAAATCTTACACTTTGTTGTGCCTTTAGATTTAAAAATAAATATTCCATCAAAATTTTACTAATCTTTACCATTCATGATTTCGTTTTATTTCTAAAACTACAAAAAAAACCCTTTTTCTTGTATATGTTAGAAAAAATCTTACATCATTATTATTTAAGATTTGAATCTATAAAAGGAAAAAAAAATAATATTAGACGATGATATAATTATAGGTAAAATTTATTACTATTTAATATTAAATTTTACTAAAAAATATTTATATATTTTTTTTAAAAAAATTAAATAATTTTATAAACTATTAATTTTAATAACATATATTACATTAAATAATAATAAAATTTGATCGTTTATATTTTTATTTCTAGAAAGTATTTTAATTGATATAATAAAATTATTTTGTATATACATAACATGTTTTATTTTAAAAATATAAAGCTCACATCAATCTTATATATATATAAGATTGCTAGATTCTAAATATAGTACTACAAGTTAGAGGCTTAGGTTCTTAGGGGTCAGAAAGAAAGTATAAATTTTTTGAAAAATTATACCCATAAGAAAATTAAAATAACAACTTAAACAAAATAAGAAAATATAAAATAAAAATTAATAAATTTATTTTAACATCACACAAATCATCAATTACATTATCATATAATTTCTAATTTATTATATATAATGGTCAGTTATCTATAATATATGTGATAATGTTACGGATAACGATTTAACGATAGAACATTTTCTTAAATAATTAGGTCGAATGACAATTTTACATGTCAAGTATTTTCGATGGATAGATTATCTTTGTAAAAAACGGTCACAGTAAACATTTCTACCTACAATATTTTAGAATCTTAACAATTTTTACATTCTATGATTTACAAGAAATTGAATCGTCTGAAACTCTGAACTTTATATTTGGACGCAGAAATTTTTAAATTTTAACTAGTAAATTATGGTGTTTTAAGTACGAATTTGTTTTAGAAAAGTAGAAAACCAAAAAAAAGACACGTAACCGTTCAGGGTTAACCTAAAATCTTAGATGTCGAACACTGATACCTTCACAGAACATAATAATTTTCAAATATGTCGAAACCAAAATAAAGATTCTAGATTCTTTAAAAAGGACTTGTGGAAATAATGTGTCAGCGTAACTATATATATGTGGCGTCATCATTAGATATTTGGATGATCATAAGAAAAATAATAATAGAAAAATATGGGAACTTGGAACTTTTTTTTAATCATCGGAACTTGGAACGTTTCAGGTTTATGGTTTCATACGAAATTCAGCTGCTATTCGTGATTTGTCTTTATACAGTTTCGTTATCGAATGATTAGAGAAGTCCATTTTATCTCAACTTTCACCAGCTAAAATATAATCCTTCCATATTTTTAAATAATGTTTTAATTTATCCACACATACCAAAAAAATTAAAGACGTATTTTATTTATTAGTTCTACTTTTAATTAGTTTTAGTTATTTTTTCAATAAAATTCTACTCATATTTTTACATTTAAATTTGTTTTTTAATTTTAAATAAATAAGTACCTAAAAGATCAATCTTTCAAACAACAACAAAATATTTTATATTATTAAATTTATATTTATATTTTAATTTTAACTATTGACTGGTGTATCCGCACAAATATTTGTTTATTTTTTATGGACAAATAAGATTAGTTTTTTTTTCTTAATGTTTATGCGTTGGCTGATCACTTGGTATCCAACTCTCTATAAGTTATTCTTGTGTGAAATTCACATCTACGCAAGATACAATTAATTAGAATTATGCTGGGATTTTGTTTTTATTGCATATATAAAATTTAAATGAGAATTAACGTATTACCGGATCAATCCTAATTTTATTATATTAATTAATATTAACATTTTTCATCATAAATTTTTAAATTGAAACTGAAATCTTATTATTTAATGTCAAATATATTTAGCATTTGAGCATATAAACAGTAATTCTTAATTCGAATTGTAGGAACATATCCACATATTAGGTTTTAATATGGGCTATGACACGTGATCATAATTATAAATAATAGTATATTGTCATATTTTTAATAAACATTTGTTAAAAAAATTATGCGATATACGTTCACTATGTGTTGCATTGTTCAAAAATATTACAAAATATGTTGGAATTTATTTACGGTTTTACAGTTAATTTAATTTTTTATATAAATATATGTTTATGTGAAAATTAAAATTAGATAATCTTTCTGTTTAATCTGTCTCACATTTGCTTAACTTTATTTTCAGTGCAAATTAATCCCTTTGAAAACCATTTTTGATTGAATATAAACTATTAGAAAGTAAAAAAGACTCTTTTAATTTTACTTTATTGATTTATAAATATAAAACATTATTTAAATAAATAATAAAAATAAATATTTATTTATATATTTTTAGAAACGAAATTTGTTTTTGAGTTCGAAGTTTTATATAAAATTTTGAAAACCGAAATTTGTTTTCTGAAAATATTTTTTAAATTTTATTTAAATTTTAAATATATATTTATATATTTTAAAATCATAGACGCTATCCCTCAAAAATTATATCTTTCTAATCTAAACTCTAAGTCTATATTAATTAACCCTGGTATATATATATCTACTTAGGAAAAATTTCATGTTTACCATTTTTCATCTTTAACACCACTAAAGATGCATTTTCAAAAATACATTATTTATTAAGTGGCAAAAGACTTTTATACCATTGTTATCTATATATATAAAATAAATCATTCTTTTTAAAAATTAAAGAAATTATTTTTTTTTTAGTGTTTTCGAATTCTACTTTTTTAAAATTTGAACTCTTTTATAAATTTTTCTTTTTTGAATTTTTTTTCGATTTTGTTTTTCGATTTCTTTTTTAGTTTTCTTTTAAATTTCTTTTTGAAAATCGAAAATTATGTTTGAAACTATTTTTTAATTTTTTTTAATTTTTTAAAGTATTTATTTTTATATTTATTAGAATCATAAATTTTACATTCCAAAAACTCTACCTCACCTTTCAACTCTAAACCTTAAGTCTAGATTAGTTCCCCTTAATCCTAAGAATATAAGTGTTTTTTACCTTTCATTAAAAGTGAGAGTAAAATTGATTAGTGTAAACATGAAATGTGGTACTATGAATGTGGTATTTGTGGCAATTTCCCTAATAACTAGACCCATAACATAATAAAATAACTATTAATTGGATCCACAAAATAATAAAATAAAATAACTATGAACTAATTTTTAATCAGTTAATTTTATCAAGTTAAAACGTATAAATATAATTTTAAATATTCTAGCTTTAGAAATATTCATTTTATAAATGAAAATAATTAATAGGTATTACTCAGTGTAAAAACTTAGTTTCTATGTTATTTATATATTTTTATTTATTTTATGTTGAAATTTTCCATAAAATATAATATTTAATATTTATGTTTTGTGTGCATATTTAATCAAGATTATTTTATAAACCTAATTTAAGTATTAAGCTATTAAATTAATTAATAATTTTAATAATAATGAATTAATATATTAATTTTGATAGTCAATATTAATTATTTTAAATAAAATTACGAATTTATTTAATCACTAGACGACTAAAGTATTTTATAATGAAGACTGCAAATTTTAAATCTAAAAGTTAAAATATTTTTGATGGGATAATCAATAAATAACACATAAGAGTAATATCAATTTCATCTTATGTTTGGAAATTCATAAAATAGATAGATGTCTTTGTAAAAATAATAATATATGATTTATTATAATAATTATGTTGTGCTGTTTTCCATGAAAATAACCAATATCTTAAGTGATTTATTTTTGATCAAAATAGGTTATTTCTTATCATTAGTATTTTTAGAAAGAAAAATAAGAAACATAGGAAGAAATTTATTCTGTTGAAAATTTTAGATTTTGTTCATATCAAAATGTTTTACAGTGACAGTACCTTTGGATGCAGAGAGGAATAACAACTAAGATTTTTAAACAAATTTATATTAATTAGTGTTTTAAATGATAATTTTTCTGCAATATTTATAGTGAAATAAAAACAAAACAAACAATATACAGATATCTTGGATTAAATCAATTTATAACTCTTGTGATATAGATTGGATTATGTAATATTTAATTTTCACATATTTTAAAACATTTATTATATTTTGATTACTTCTGTCTGTTATTTTAGCTGATAAATTATCTCTACAAATAGTGTTTATTAAATTTCATTGTAAATATTTATTCTCAACTAGAAACACTTCTACTTGCTTGATTTGTCTTTTACTGTTTATTTTACTAATATAATTAGTTGAAAACTATTTTTCTCTTTATTGAGAAGTGTATTGTACTTCTGAAATGGTATTTGTGTAACACTTCGAGTGGAAAATGTCTAACCCCTTGAAGAAGAAAGATAATAAGAGTCCTTATTTAGGATTTAAAAAGAAAAAATAAAAAAAAAATCAGTTTTTCCTCCTAATATTCGGCTTTTATATAAGATAATCTCTTTTATAAAAGTATCCTTTGATCCTATAAATATTTTAGCAAAAAATAATGTCTTTTATAAAAATATCCTTAAGCGGCAAAATAGAATGGTATACGTATCAAGTTCCGACAGAACTTTGAGTTAAGCAGCCGTTCTTTCCCGCTCTTATTCCCTTATAAAGCACCTCTTGAACATCTCTTCCTATAAATACCTCTTCTTTACACACACAACCTCTTCATCAGTCTTTATAGTTAGTTCAATATCATGAGTAATATGAACAACGACCAAGAAAGCATTCAGTTTTGGTCCTCACTTCTCCACTCGCTTGCTGATTCCGACCCTAAGGATGATCACTTACCCGAGATCAGTAGCCCGATAATGGTGATGTCTACATCGATGGCTATAGATGTTTCACCTAAACCTTTTAATGCTCCTAGAGATGGACATAAGGCTGGACCGCAAAAAGCTATAGTCGAAACTGGAGATGGGAGCATTGATGAGGGTGGTCAGAGATCTGCTGAAAAGCATATTGAGGTGGTAAGCTCGATTTCTTTGCTATAAGCATGTGTATATGAGTTATATCCTAACACGAACTTTATCTTATTAAATGTAAGATAAAGAAAGAAGGGGAAAAAGAAGAAATAAAGAATTTTGGTAAGAGTAAGAGACCACGTACTACTGAAGCTCGTAATATTGCTGAGAAGGTGAGGAAAATCTTTTGTTTGTCTATTAAGAAAACAAGTTGCTCAACATTTTACCTCTCACAACGCAGAGGAGACGCACCGATATAAAAACTAAAATTGAAAATCTGAAGCAGTTGACACCTAATTGCAAAAAGGTGCACACCATTTGTTTGCCTCCTTATAGTTTTCATCTCTGATTCTGTCATTTTGAATACAAAGATTTGCGTTTGCGTTTTTAGTCAAAACATGTTGCTTACATATAAAAAAAAAGCCAATAAAGTTTTCTCATTTGCGTTTGAAATTTTCAGTATACTTCTAATTCTAACTGCAAACCTAAAATATTGTGTTCTCTTTTTGTAATACAATAAAGTAAAAACATAATAATTTAAAATAGAAAACACAGTTGAATTGATGTTACTTATCCTTTTTGTATTTAATTTGTTATTCATATGAATCTGCAGAGAGACATAGCATCGACACTTGATTGTATCATAGATAATATACGCTGGATGAAGCATTATGTAGAAGTAAGTAACTCAATCATACTTTATTATATATATATAGAGACATGTATGTATACACCAGTGTAAACTGGATATTATGGTTAAAAATATAAAGTAACCGAATTTAGCATGTAACTGTACACAAATATATTTGTTTTTAAATTAGTTTTACAAAAAGTATGTTCCAGTTTCAGTTGGATTAAGTTTTGATCAATTTTTATCATTATCGTTTGCATTGGTTTGGTTTAGTTTGCTGTATCATTTTTTCTACATTTTTAAGAAACTAAATATAAATGAATGTCATTTTTTTATACGTTGCATGACACATGACGACACCGGTAACGAAACTTGCCATGACCAAACTACAAATTGTAACGCTACAGAGTCAGAGCATGGGGCCCATGTTACCACTTGGAATTAAGATGGATTTTCCGGCACCATGGTTCCCTTCTATTCCTCCCAACTTCATCATGCCGCCGTTCAGTGGTTTTACCCCAGGAGAAACTAGCTGTGCCTATGGCAATCAAAATATTGAACCTTCTACCACCAAGGTTTAATTTGTGTTCTTATTCATATATTTTCTATATTTTATTGTTGCTGTTGTTTTATTTATTTATTCATTTTTGGTTCAAAATGGACAATTTAAAGGGAGTCAACAATCAACCACACTCGTCAAGATCTATGTGAGCTAGTGGTGTTTTTATATTTCAGACGTCTGGTTCCTCAAGTTCGTTTATACTATGTGTATGTTTATTGTTTAGTAGTTTTTTTTTTGTGCAACATCGTTTAGTAGTTTAAAGTTGTTCTACCAAGATTACAAGACTGTGGCGTGCTCTACCAAGTTACAAAAAAAAAAGACTGTGGCGTGCTCTTTTTTCGTTCGTCAGAGCGTATTTATGTTGTAACTTTGTGTTTTTTTTGTAACTTTGTGTTATATTTCAATGTAAACTTATGCAAAGTTTTATATTAAGTGGTTTACATGCAATTTTTTTGTTTTGCTAATTGGAAGAACACAAGCAAATTCCGAAATGCGATGTATAATACATAAGGAATATCCCTTCACAGTGAAGGGCAGAGGTTTAGGTAAATGATGGGAAGCTATTTTTTTGCTAAGACCTATATGAGCACATGTATAATCCATAAGAATGTTGAAGCCGCGCCTGCTCAGTTGACTAAGAAGGAGAGGTGTCACATTTTATTGTCATCTTTGAAGTACTAGTAAAGGAAAGGCTTATATACGAGGATTTATGAGCGGGAATGTGTGAGTAAAAGGCTTTTAGAAATACGGTGTGCTTCCATACCTATAAAGTAAGATAAGTTGCCCAAGCCTTTTAGGGAGAATCTTGATGACAATGATTGAATGAATCGTTGGAGTTTGTTGTTGTTGGGCCGGTGAGAATGATGTTGTCAGCGTAGAAAAGCTTGTAGATAAGTGTTGCTGTGATTGTATATGAAGAGGCTTGCATCAGAGAGTCAGTTTGTGAAGCCGGATTGTAGAAGGAATGATCTACCTCGTTGTACCAAGCCTATGTGGCTTGTTTGCCGTACACAACTTTTTGTAGCCTACAAAACCACATTTGGATTACCTTGGCCAGTGAATCCTAGCGGTTGCATCACATATACTTCATCATCAAATTTCCCTCGGAGAAAGGTGTGACGTCTAATTGTCGCATCGGCCAGTGGTTAGAGACAAAAACTCTAAGCACAAAGACTAACTGTTGTTGATTTGACGATGAGATGGAAATTTTCATTGAGAAAGTAATAAGAAATCCTTTTGTCATTATCTTTATCTATCTTACACAGACTTCTCGCCCAGTTTGAGGATTTTCAGTTTCCACAGATACTCAGCTATAAGATTTGTCAACTAAAGGGTCAAAATGGTGGATTTCAACCCTGCTTTTGGGAAATGTCAAAAGTGTACATGTTTGTTGTAGTGCAGCAAATGTTTTCTTCTTCTCTCACTCATGAACAGGCTGCTTTTCAGCTAGTGGGTAAAGAGAGGCAGAATTTTATCATCGAAATGAACTATTCCTATATTTAAGCCCTCGTTCAAAAAAAGTAAAACAAACCAACCTCTGTTACATTGGTGAAGCTATTTCAATATTACGTACACAACCAAAAGGACTTAAATCTTCTACTTTGTACTAACAAAACAATCATCAGATTAACCAACAAATGTTACTCTTGGGTTTCAAGTCTCAGAGATAGCCGACCTCTTGCACGTTATTCACTTATTACCTTGCGGTTATCAATATTACTATTGTCTATAGGTATACGATTCTTATTCTTTTACCGTTGTTCATTTAACCAGCTTGGAGAACTTGTTGGGTGTGCAGCCAGCTGCCGTAAGGACAGATATCACCAGCAAGAACCATTCTGCAAACCTCAGTCTTGTAACGAGGATGTCGGATCACTGGGCGGAGTTCTTTAATACCATGAGCGAACTGGCAACTGTCACCATATGGGCATGTCCCTGTGCCATCCCTTGATTGTAATTTGTAACCTCCATTTCTATTTCCTCCCTCTTCTTCTTCTTTCTTCCCTCCTCGCACATATACCTTTTGCTGCGGTTTCCATTTATTCATTCGTCACCATTAATAAGTCTTTATTTCAAATAATGCCACAAGAACAGTGAATAGAGCATAGTGTGGTATATATATGCATCTCAGATTCGAGAGTTATCTATGGTATTTAAGTGATTACTTATTTCCTAAAACTATAGCCAAAATCGACTCTAACTAAAGCCTCCTCTCAGATAAATTTTTTTCCAGCATTTCATTCAATCATGGCCCTTTACTCATCACCATTAGTTACTTACTCCTCCTATAGCTCACACAAAGCAGAGTAGTAGAGGCATGTGGTATCATATAAAATGAAATTTTGAAAAAAACAATTTCTAAAAAATTATAAAAAAGTTCGAATTTGAAAAAGTATAATTCGAAAACATAAAAAAAAACTATTCTTTTATTTTTTTTTTTAAATAATTATTTATTATATATATAGAGAACAATGGTATAAGAGTCTTTTGCCACTTAATGAAAAAGCTATTTTTGAAAATATCTCTTTAATAGTGGTAAACATGAATAATGGTACTAAAAAAATGGTAAACATGAAGTTCTTTTTGATATTACTTGCAAAATAATCTAAAAGATATTACAAATAATGATTTATGGTATAAACTATATAAAATAATATGAAAACAACATACAGAAATTGATATAATAATTTCCTATTTTATATAAAGCATTATATTCATATACAAAGTATTAAGATAAATATTATTGTCTTACAAAGTCCATGCAATTTTTTTGTTGTTGAGAAAGTTCATCTCTACATGCATTCAATGTAATTTTCTGTAATTCCTTGCAATTTCTCTATTGATCCTTCCAGTAAGAGAGTGATGAAATTTTAATTTCTAAACATACAGATCGATGGCTTTTGATGATACTCTTTAAGAGAATTTTTTCAAGGATTAAGAAAAACACATTTTTATTGTGAAGCTAGTGAAAGGTTGAGGAAGATTAAAGTCCAGGTTAGTGAGATTAAACATTTCCAAACTCTTCAATCATAATTTTCATCATGTTGATTTTTTATGAATCTTTATCTCCTCTAATGTACTTATAATAATTAATCATTTTAACATTATACATTTGATCAATATCATTTTAAAGTAGACTAAATTAATTATCGATTTGCTAGGAAATGTTTATTGACAGAATTTGAGAATATTTACTGACTTTAAATTTTAATTATATATTATTGAAATTTGGTCTTATTTGTAAAAAAAATTATCCATGCGTAGCATTGGATCCATACTAGTATATTATAGATTAGAAGCTTACATTTGTTCGGGTCAGAAAGAAGCTTAATATTTAAGAAAACAGTTACAGCCATAAAAAAATAATTAAGAGAATACTTTGACAAAAAAAAAGGAAAAAAAAAAAGAAAGGAATCAAAAGACACGTAATATTTCATGGCTAACCCTAGCACCCTAGATGTCGAACGCTCCGACATTTATAGAACATTATAATTGTTATTTATGTCGAAACCAAAATAGTAGATTCGATGATTCTTATACAAAACATACATACGAATTATAATACGTCAGCGTAACTATAAATATATGACATCATTATGTGCTTGGATAACTGGATGATCACAAGAAATAAATAATAATAGAAAAATATGGGAACTTGTCTCGTCTTATTTATAGCTTCGTGAGAATTTTTTGGATCTGATTTTATTAATCGCGTTTCAAATTAGTATAGTAATATTTGCAGAGTAAATAACCGTCGAAAAGCTTCTTAGAATTTAGAACAACATCGATGATCTCTCACCAAAATATTTCACTAAATAATCAATAAAAAGGTAAAAATAAAAAGAGTGATGAAACTCTCAAATAATGGAGACCCCTATCCACTTGTTTTAATTTAAATGAACATAATTTTTAGCCTTAAAATTTAATTATATAGTTAAAAATTTTAAATATCAATTTATTATTGCGAATATTTTTTATCTACAAAATGGATAAGTAAAAATGCTTTTAGTAAAACAGTATTTGAGTCTTTCCCAAATTTCTCATCTTTAAAATAAGAAAAAAAATTGAAAGAAAAATAAAGTGAGCCAAAAAAGGAAGAAGCATTTTAAAAAATTACAAAGTATATGAGAAATTTATGTGTGATATTACTTTATGAATAATTATTTTTATTATATAATGAATTATATTAATACTTAAGACATGAAATACTCTATGGAAAATTATACTAGTAATGTAGAATAGCAAAATTAGATGGATAAGCAAATTAACAAAAAAAAAAAACTTAAGCGGCAAAACTGAATGTACAGAATTATACATCAAACTATCAAAGCAGGAGGTAGAAATTACTTTTATAGGGGGTCATTAGAAACAAATTTGATAATAAAATCCTAATCTCTATATTTTAATAATAACAGATAGAACAAAATAAATAAAATATTAGGTGCATCTGAAAGACTGAACATATATTTTACTGAGGGTCAAAGACTAATTTTAATTAAACATTTCACCAAAATCCTTCAAAACTACCCTAAAATACAATAAATATTAATTTGATAGGGGTAGTGGTTAAATAATAATAATTTGAGGGGTCATATATATGACCCTAACCCTTCACTAACATCAAACGGTATACGAGCAAGCTCCGACAGCACTTTGAGTTAAGCAACCGTTCTTTCCCGCTCTTGTTCCTTTTTAAGGCACCTCTCCAACATCTCTTCCTATAAATACTATCTTCCTTACTCACACAACCTCTTCATCAGTCTTTAGTTAGCTCACTATCACGAGTAATATGGACAAGGATCGAGAAAGCCTTCAGTTTTGGTCATCACTTCTCTACTCCCTTGCTGATTCCGACCCTAAGGATGGTCTCTTTCCCGAGATCAGCAGCCCGATAATGGTGATGTCTACATCGATGGCTACAGATGTTTCGCCTAAACCTTCTAATGCTCCTGGAGATGGAGATAAGGCTGGACAGGGAAAAACTATAGCCGAAACAGGAGATAAGATTATTCATGAGGGTGGGCAGCGGTCTGCTGAAAAACAGATTGAGGTGGTACGTTCAGTTTCTTAAATATACATGTGTATATGAGTTATGTCTTAATACGAGCTTTATCTTATTAAATGTAAGGAAAAGAAAGTAGGTGCAATTAAAGAAACAAAGAATCTTGGTAAGAGACCACGTACTAATGAAGCTCGTAATATTGCCGAGAAGGTGAGGGAACTCCTTTCTTAGTTTGATGCATGTCTATTAAGAAAACATGTTGCATTCAACCTTTTATCTCTCACAACGCAGAGGAGACGCGCTGATATAAAAACCAAAATTGAGAATCTGAAGCAGTTGACACCCAATTGCAAAAAGGTGTACACCATTTACCTCTTTAGTTTTCATTTCTTATATTGTCATTTTGAATACAAAAATTTGCGTTTGCGTTTGTGTTTCTTAAGTTAAAAACATGTTGCTGATATATAAAAAAAACTCCGTTCTGGCCAACAGATTCGGTGTAGTTAATTTATCCATTCATTATATTGAAAAATACATTAAAACTAGCTATTAAAATCTTCTCTCATTTGCGTTTTGAAATTTATATAAAATCTACCTATAATATTGTCTTCTCTTTTTGAAACACAATAAATTAACATGTAAATCTAAAAACAGCCTCTAACTAAAAATAATAATAAAACAATTGAGTCTATATTACTTATTTTTTGTTTTGATTTAAAATTAATTTGTCATATATATGAATCTGCAGAGAGACATCGCCTCGACCCTTGATTGTATCATCGATAATATACGCTGGATGAAGCATTATGTAGAAGTAAGTAAACTAAATCATTAACTTCTTATATATACATATACAGAGACATGTATAACTAATTAAAGTTTAATCTTGATTTTCTGGTTAAGAAAAAAAGTTATATTAAAAGAAACTGCATTTTGGTATGTAATTTTAGACAATTTCTTGTTTTTTTAAATAAAAATAAAACTAGTTTCCAATAAAATTATGTTTGAGTTTCAGTTGGATTTAGTTTTGACTTTTTGTTCTCATATACGAAGTATATACACAGTTTGGTCTGGTTTGGATAACTTTTCTTGTTTACATTGGCATGGGGGGTATCAATTTTTCTAGTTTTAAAAAAATATAGAACTGTAAATATAAATTGAGTGTCATATTTTTATACGTTGCATGAGACAAAGGACACATATAACGAAACTTGCCATGAACAAACTACAAAATGTAACAATACAGAGTCAGAGCATGGGTCCCATGTTACCACTTGGAATGAAGATGGATTTTCCGGCACCATGGTTCCCTTTTAGCCCTCCCAACTTCATCATGCCGCGGTTCGTTGCTTTTACCCCAGGAGAAACTAGCGGTGGCAATCAACAAAGTGTACCTGTTACTACCAAGGTTTAATTGTTTTCTTCAACATATATTTATATACTTTTGTTATAGCTGTTATTTATATATTCATTTCCTTTTTGTTCATAATGAAGAATTTATAGGGATTCAACAATCAGCCGTACTCGTCAAAATCTACGTGAGGTAGTGGTGTTTGATCAATACTTTAGACGCATGGTATCCTTCGTTTTTAGTAATATATATGTTTATTGTGTAGTAGTTTAGAGTTGTTCTCCCAAGTTTCCAAGACTGTGGCATGCTCTTTTGTTCGTTCGCCGCGTTGTTATTATGTTGTCACTATAGTATTGTTCATCGTAAACTTATACGCATAGTTTTATATTAAGCTGTTTACATGCAAAGTTTTATATTATGCTGGATCTACATAACGCTTTCAGGATCATATTAGAAAAATATGGAAATAACAAAAATGTTCTAGAAAGACCTGTGATTCAGTTGCAAAACAAAAAGGTCACTAGAAACTTGGATGGAGTAATTTCATCCAACTTAAGAGATTAAATTGTAGTTCAAGGATACACGAAAAAGAAGAAAGCAACAACCTCTTCATTCATATAGTATGTTATCGTACCAGCGACAAATGCTTCAACATATTCAGTTCTCTCTTTTTTTTTTTTAAATATAAATCGAGAGGGGCCCTGATTGAGAGTCGAGTGAAGCAGCTGAACCAGTGTAAGAAGTTTCACTACAAAAAAACATAGATGTAAGAATTAACGAAAAATATATTTTTTGCTAAAAAAATAAATAAGAAGTGGGGTTAGAGTTTGATAAATTTGTGTCAAACCAAAGAGATTGTTGCCTAAAGTTGAAAATCCTCTAAGATTTGTTTTTATGCTTCATAACTGGGTTTGATTTTAAGGAGTCTATGTGTGATTCATGATCCGATGTGAACGTCATGTCAAAAACAATCGCTGAGAAGTTGAGAATCAATAGGATTCAGCCACCCAAGATGACTCTTACCTTTGCTAACTTCTCTAGAATTCCAGAATTACATGTATGCGTCAAAATTTTCTGGTTCATGTTGATTTTTAAGTTGTGGAGATGGTTAAAAAGTCTATTGTACCATTGATTCTTGGAAGGCCATTCATGGCTATATATAGTAGGTGCAATAATTGATCTTTTCAACAAGTGAGTGTCATTTGCAAACATAGACAAGAAAGTCTTTTACAAGGCAATTCTTACCAGTAGAATGCAAAGGCATGAATGTTGTATCATTGTGGATGTTGTTCATATAAAAGAGGTCAGTGAAAAAAGAGATGTCAAAGAAATCCTGGATGGAGACTCTCAAGTGAATGTCAGTGAGCAGCCTAGTACCAAAGTCAAACGTGAAAGGCAAAAGGATCAAGGTAGGTTCTTCTGGATGGAGATTCAGTTGAGTATGAGATGAATTGCAAAGGAACATCGAAACCTTTCTCTAAGATTAGAGTATTATTTTCATATGAGTTCAAGCAAAAGGGACAAGAGGATGTGGGAAGCCTGTTGAATGGCATTCTGGAGCTCAGCATGTCCAACTGTGGAGCTTATTTTAGAGAAAGTTCTTATACTCAACCCGGTTGATTTCCATTTCAAAGTCGAGCTAAAGACTTTATACAACAATTTTGTGGGAGACGAACCACTGGTGGTAAGTGTAAACAATCTCTCTATTTTTGTTTTGCAGTTTAATTTTTAGTGATAAAACTCTTCACCTATTTCTGAATCGGAAGAAAATATCTCAATTAATTTTTTTTATTGTTTTAACTTTTCATCTTACAAACCGTTAATGATTCTAAAAAAGGCGAAGCCCAATGACCAAACAACTCACAAAAGACCCAAACCAAAAAAGAACTCAAAAGCCTAGCCACTTGCTCGAAAAGGAAACCCCGCCGCACAACAGGCGAACCACCACAAAACCAACCACCGAGCCACCACAGACGACACAGTAACGAGGATCTGGAAAGAGGTAGACACCCGAGAACACGAACGAGACTGCCACCGTAAGAAATCGAAACAGTAAAATGCCAGTGAAAAACTACTAAAGGTAAGGTTCAACAGAAGAGGATAATGAGCAGGAGAAATAGGTGTTAAGGCCGAGCCAGTCGGAGGCCACTGCCGAAGATCCCTTTCACGCACTCGCCATCACACTCATGAATTCCAACAGTTCAAGCTTCTCCAACCTCCCTCTCACCGCTACACACCACCTAACATATCATTTGATCTCCCTTTCATGGAAGTAAAAACCAATCTAAACCATGTGTTCATAAATAGGTGTTAAATATTAATTTATAAAGTGTCTACTATAATATAACAACAAACATCCCCTCTTTAGCAAAGAACAAAGAAAAAAACCATTTTGGCAGCGAAAAACTAAGAAAATTTTGTTTTCATTTAATTATCTTTTTGTGCATCCTAAAATGATGAAAGCTCCGATCATTTTTACTTTTACCGATGTGGCACATACATACTGATTAAATCTATTTTGATAATAGCTATTTTAAGTTTTTGGCCAAAAAGAACCTCAAAAAAAGAAAAATAATCAATTTTTTTTATTAAATGGTAAATGTATTAATCTGGATTTATGATTTAGTGTTAAGGGATGAGTCTTAGGGATGTGGTTTAAATTTTAAAAAATAAGAATTAAATATTACAATTTTCAAAAAAAAAAAATTAAATAGTTTCAAAAAACATTTTCGATTTCAATTTTTTTTTTTTTGAAAATAAGTTTATAAATAATTCTAATAGGAAAACATAAATTTAAAACTATAAAAAATTTATATTTCTCTATTATTTATTTAAATAATTCTTTATATTTATATATTTATAAAACAAGGAATATAAAAATCTTTTGTATCTTTAATAAAATAATTTTTAGTCATTTTATTTTGAGACTTTTTTGGTGACAAAAATTAATAAAAGATATTTGAGAGAATGGCTCTTAAATCAATCTAAGATAGACACGAACTAGACATTTAATCCCTCTTACGAAATTTCTTAACCAAACAACCTCTGTTTTGCGAACATCAGCGAAGCTATTTCAATATTACACACAGCCAAACAGACTTAAATCTTCTAGTATGTATTACCAAAACAATCATCTGACTAAGGACAGACATCACCAGCAGCCGTAAGCTTCTCTTGGTCAGATAGTGAGTGGCGGAAGTGGCAACGGTGGCCATAAGAACAGACATCACCAGCAAGAACCATTCTGCAAACCTCAGTCTTGTAACGAGGATGGCGGATCACCGGGCGGAGTTCTTTAATCCCGTGAGCGAACTGGCAGTGGTCAGCATATGGGCATGTCCCCGTCTCTTGCCACTTGTTGCAGAGCTCAGTCTTTGTCATCCCTTGATTGTACACCTCCACTTCTATCTCCTCCTCCTCCTCTTCTTCTTCTTCTTCTTCTTCTTCTTCTTTCTTCCCTCCTCGCACATATACCTTTTGCTGTATTTCCATTCGCCATTAATAAGTCTTTACATCTTTAGTGTAATAGCATATTTTGATTCCTATAATCAAACTCTAACTATCAAGAAAACAAAGAAGAGTTAGTTACCGTGGTAGTGAGTTGTTGAGCACAAGCCCCAGGCTTAGGTATGGCTCCACGAGACTGAGAGACGACACCACCTCCTTGGCTCGCCTTAGAGTAACCGCTGGATCTCACTGAGATACTCTTCGGCAGCGAAGAGCGGTTCAGATCCTGATTGCTGACGTCATCAGCTCGATTCTCATCCGCCGCGGGGCTCTGATTCTCGTTATTCCCTCCGATGGAAAGCATACGAAGGGCAAAGAAGATTTCGTTTTCCATTGTTCGCGGATGTGTTTCACAATCGCCGGAAGAGAATTAGAAAGAAAGAAATCAGATGTAGCTTTCGAGAAGGATTATCAGATTCATACGAACAAAATAAAGATATCAAAAAAGAAAATCGGAGAATTTTTTTTAACCAGAAGCTGAAGAACTACCGAGAAAATTGAGAGAAACTTTTTTGCCAGAGAGATCAAGTTTCTCGAGAAAGCATGGCTGAATAGCATTTATATACACGGAGAAAGTTGGAGGGAAACTATGTGCAAGGATTTTCGCATTTATATAATTAAAGAAAAGGTTTATTGGTTAGAAAGAATCTTAATCTATATTTACGGTTATACCACTGTAATTTGACATTTCATGTAATTTTTTTTGATATTAATCATATAAATATTAGCTGTAAGAGGAAGTGATTTTATTTCTACGGCTTTCGCCTTGTAGGATTGGTGACGTACCGAGCGTCTTATTGATGATAAAAAGACAATTGTGGCAATGTGTTCTTTTTTTACAATGATAGTAGCTTGAAATACTAATAACTTATACTTAATTAGAGATTGATTTGTTTTCAACTAATTGCTTGATTTTGAAGATTATTTGAGGGATAAGGTTGTGTTTTATACACAAAACTTGCAGAATAGTGGAACTTAAGCAAACTAATTATTATTTTTACATTTTAATTCGCTAATATATCAAACAAACAAAAAAAAAACTTAAAAAGGATTTTGCTTATTTATCACAACTATTTAGTAGTCTTGTCAACTTTCATCAAAACAACAATTATGGTTGTGGTAACACAAATGTCAATCTCACTGTCTGTTTACTGTTAAGTAACCTTTTGATTTAACATTATGGATAAAGTTAATTTCTGGTGAAATTTGGTGCAACCCAGTGATTACAAATTGGATGATGAATGCAAATGATTAACAAGATCTTAGCTTAACTTACAGTTGCATGCAAAGGAAACTGAATCATGTAAAGTAGATAAGCAGCTAGATTAGTGTCTTATTTACAAAACAAAAGCATGGTGATGAAGAGATAGCTAACACGTTCCGTGTTCATCTTCTGTTTCTTTTTGAGACCATACTAAACTTGTTTCTCCTCCCTGAATCCAGAAAATGTAATTTAACATTTATGAGAAGTTAAATACCATGAAATTGGAAGATTGTCTCTGTAAATACTTACGTTCTTGCTCTCTTCTTCTCCTTAAGCCTTGAGATAGCCTTTTGACGTGCATTGTTAGAGAGAGGGGAACAAATAGAGATTACTTCGTCTGAGTGATTGTGAGAGCAATGCGTTTTGCTGCTTCCTCCACCATTGGATCTTGAGAATGAAAGAGATGATGAAGCTGGTTTGGATGAAGGTGAAGAAAATGTGTTCATCTGAACACATCAAAGGTAGAGAGACCTTAAGTTATAACAAGAATAATCAAAACAAGACTCTATAGTAGATGGAAATTTTTTCAAACCTCACGCAATTTGTAATTGTCTGTTGTTGGATCTGGATCAGCTCCAAAAAGTTCTTCAAAATTTTGAAAAGTGAGATCAATATCAGGTATATGGAAGTCATCGTCATCACAAACTGTATCTTCACAAACTCCAATGTCTTGTAGGTTTTGATGCCACAACTGTAGAAAAATAGCTAGACAATGTAAGCACTATGTATCATGCTGCATCAAAAGTATGATCATTGAGCCAAAAACCTGATAACTTTTACTAAATGGACTTTTGCATTCCCAAAAGGAATCACCAAGTGTGGAAGATGAAGACAAGTGTGAAAAGTCAACAATCAACTCTTTTCCGGTCTGCCGAAGGTCGACTAAACGTTCTTCGGATTGCTTTGGAAGCTCTAATGGAGATGGATCAGCATGTTCTGTCAAGGACAAAACCTTATTCTCTTCCCTGAGCTGAAGCTTCTCCAATTCAAGAATCTGTTCCAACACAAAACCAGCTTCTCTTTGCACCTAAAAATCATCGGTACATCAACATCAGCATACAGAGAGATCTATTCATCTTAAATATATACAAAAACAAGCATCAAACCTTAGGTTTAGCCATAGCAAAAGACTTCTCTAACGAAACATCATTATCCATAACTCGAAATCCCCACATAACCGCGAAATCTTTAGCAGAAGGACACCCCGTGTAACACCTCACATCGTGTCTAACATGCTTAGAGGAGACAACACCATGGATCTTGTCATTACATCCTGTACAAAGAAACATCTTGTGATCCAAACATCGGACGACACAAGGCTGATTCTTACAGAAACCGCATAAAAGTGTGCGTAAATGTCTCCCTGAGAGTGCATTAGCTGAATGAACCTTTGCATCACATGTTAGACACAGACTCGCTGCATCTGCTATACAATAAACCACCGCTCTATACGCTTTGCAAACCTCACATAATCGTTCCATCTCTCAACAATTATTATTTTTTTACACAAAATCCTTTGGATTCTTGAAAATATCCATAACTTATGAGAAGATTCGTCCCTGTTTCATCAAAACATCAGATTTAATGTAAAACGTTAGGCAAAGATCACAGATCGAACATAGTTCATAGGCCAAACCAAACTTACCGGTAAGACGAGAAGCGTAGAGTTATGTGAGAGATTCGTGACACAGCTTTCTCTGTTTTAGAAACTTCCTATCTGATAAAAATCCGTGTGGTTCGGTTTTTTATTATTTAATTTGTTATGATGACGTGGATAAGACACGTAGGTTTACTGTGGGACCTACGAATTGGTGATTACGTTATCCATATGCACGTGAGAGATATGGGGAAGCCACGGACGTATGTTCCACTGTGACAGCGTCGACCCATTATCAATCTCTAAGCTTACCTTTTCCTAACCAATAACTAGATGCCACGTGTCAACCCGACCAAACAGGATATTTATTCATTACCGGATCAGCAATGTTTGGTACTTTATTACCGGATCAGCCGTTGACACCGTCAAGTGTTCGTCAGTTCCTAAGGATTTTTAAAAATGGATACACCAAATCTGAATTACTTTAGATTTGGGAAAATCGCATAAAAAATCTTGAGAGTGTCACTTCCTATCACTTTAAACCTTGAAGTTTTTTTACTAACATTTTTAACCTTCAAAATAACATTTTTATCATAAAAAACCTCCAAAGAAGAAAAATGACCGGCTGAACAGGTTAAAAACAGTTTTTTTTTTCAAAAAATAATTATTTAATTAATAAATAAACAAAAAAATAATAAAAATCAAAAAAATTAACAAAAAACTCATAAATTAAAAAAAGTGAGAAAAATAAATAAAGATTTAGAAAATTAAATAAAAAATAACTAAAAATTCAAAAAATAAATAAGATCAAATTAAAATAGAGAAAAAATAATAATAAATTTCAAAAAATTGAAAATTCAAAAAAGTTTTTTTTTCCATTTTCATATATAATGTCGGAAATTATCATTGGAGATATGCCAAAAACCGTCATTGGAGATATGTCGGAAATAACGGTTTTTGGCATATCTCCAATGATACAGTTTTTGGCATATCTCCAATGATAATTTCTGACAATATATTTGAAAATGAATGTTGATAAAAAAAAATTCATTTTCAAATGAATTTTTTTTTTTGAATTTTCATTTTTTTTTGAAATTTATGTTTTTTTTTTATTTTTCTCCATTTTAAATTGATCTTATTTATTTTTGAATTTTTTTGTTATTTTTTATTTAATTTAAATCTTTATTTGTTTTTTGAATTTTTTTAATTTATGATTTTTTTGTTTAATTTTTCAATTTTTATTAATTTTTTGTTTATTTTATTAATTAAATAATTACTTTTGAAAAAAATTTGTTTTTAACCTGTTCAACCGGTCATTTTTTTTCTTTGGAAGTTTTTTATGATAAAAATGTCACTTTGAAGATTAAAAGTGTTAGTGAAAAAACTTTAAGGTTTAAAGTACTAGTAAGTGACACTTTCGAGGTTTTTTATACGATTTTTCCCTTTAGATTTTGGCATCAAGACAAAACAATTTTTTTCTTTTTCCAGCTCGGTCTGATTCAATTTGGTTTAGATTGGGTTTCTTCGGTATGGTTAGTAACAGAATGGTTTTGGTTTAGCTATATACTGGACACTAATAAGTAACAAAAGTATGCCGAATCTAACCGTGAAAAAAGAAAATTCGGAAAACAAAAGACAAAAGGTCACAGATACAAGACCAGAGTCTTTAGCAGAGATCCCTTTCCAAGTCCCATGTTGATGTACAAACTCTGGTAAAGATGAACGGATTGACTGACATTCCAGATTTGGCACACATGCGTTCACTTTGCTAAAAGCTTCAGAACAACAGAGTCCACAATTAGATCCTGACTTGAGCTTCACCAAACATATCACAACAAAAGATGAGGACGTACTTCTGTATCAGTTACCTGTTTTGTCATCTCTTTTTGGTGTGTACTTCAATCATATCACCGTCCTCCATCTCGAGGTTAGAAGGAGTGGTTGATGGATCAATCTTGTCACCGTCAAAAGTAAATACGAGATGTTGCGGGTCGAGCTTTTCTTTATCCGTATACATTTTGAAAACCCGTTCAAACTTCTCATCCTACAACAAAATGGTAAAAATACCAAATAAACATCAGAAGCTAAACTATATAGAGAAAAACTAAAGAAAGCATAATGTGCCGCTCATGTACGTGACAAAGATATGATCAGAACGCTATATCACTCTCTGTTTTCTTAGATGAAACCAACTACAAATAGGGTTTCCCAGATCTCTAAAACTAAGCCTCTAAGACCACCCCCACCCCCCATTCACTAATCTCTTTAACTCCCTATTCATTACTCATGCTTTCCTCGAAAGCTCAGTATGTCTAGTTAACTGGATCTTAGCGAGGGTGATGTAACACCCAACTCTCTCTTAGGTCTACTTATTCACACATACAAAGTTCAGATAGTAATTTTTTAGTTACTGGAAGGTTGGCTAATAAGTTGCAAGCAGTGAGAAGAAACTTACAGCAAACACCCGGAATTGCTTCTGTCCATCTTTGTCCTGTATTGTAATGACAATCTTGGCTCTGTCATTAATAAGCGGCCCTGGTGGTGCCTGAGCAGGAGTAGCCTCTGAGGATGTTTTGAGTGATACTTGAGCTTCTTTTTTAGCAGACTCCTGTGCTTCCTGCATCACATCTACTGCAGTTTTCGTGAATGACATAAGCTCCATCTTCTTCGACCTACATTTGCATATTTCAATTCAAAACTTAAAAAATCAATGTATAAGGGACTCTCTGAGTGGGAAAACTACCTCAAAGCTTTAATGGTGGAATCTTCACCGGACTCTTTGCTTTTGTTGAAGACAGCCTTTGGAGGTGGAGGCAACCAATCGTCATCACACGCCACTTCAATCACTTTCACATCTTCATCTTTCTTTACAACCTTTATAAAAAAAACAATTTTCTAATTTTTACTCAGCCACACAAAGATTCCAATAAGGTTAACGATAAATAAAACAAAGAACAGTTTTTATTTCAGCTCATCCACAGAGCTAAGCTCCAGTGAGGAAGCAAATCATAAAGATTAGTCCTTACTGCATGGGAAGTTTTCGATCTCTTCTTAACAGGAACCTCAGAGACATCAGAATCATCATCGTCTGCAATATTTTAAAACCGAGAAGAAGGATTCAATCACTTTTACTCTCGCCAAAATCAATAAAACCTGAAACTCACCGTCAATGCAAACGAAATTCGAAGGCTGAACGCGATGATAATCGAAGAGCGGCTCTAGATCCTCTCCTTCACCTCCCTGATCAGCACCAGAACAGAGTATATAGATTAGGGTATCGAAATTGGGATATCGTGAAACCTAGAAAGTCTCACCATTGTTGCGGATTCTATCTTCTTCTTGCTCGCTCGCCTGTTAAATCAGAAACCCTAGATCGATGCGGAGCTTGAGGAACGGAGCTCGAGTGATTTTGAATTTTTGAGAGATTGAGACGACGAGTTCAAGAGGAGGCGGAGGCGATTAGATATACGCGCGTGGGGTTACGCATTATACTTTTGGGCCAGTATTTCAGGCCCATTATTTTAGGCCCATTATTTTTTCATCCAAATAGAGTGACTATACAATAGGATAAAATTCTACTCCAATTTAATTTAGAGCAAAAAATAGAATGATAAGAAAAGTAAATAAATTATTTTATTAATAAATAATATAAAAAATTATGTCAGCATGCACATGCAAAACTTCAAGTATCAATTATGAAAGATAGGTAATGAAAAGTATATTGTGTATGGTATGTAAAGGAAAAGATTAACTAATTATATATATAATTATATAAATCCTAAAAAGCAAAATAAAACAAGACTCTTTAAGATTATCTGCTATTATTTTATTGATTTTCTTTTTGTTCGTTTATAGTTTCAGCTTGTCATATATCGTAGATGAATGGGTAATGTTTTGCTTTTTCAATTCCTTTTTACGAGAAAAAGAAACACAAAAAAGAAAGTGTTTTTTGGCTTAAAAAGAAATTTGTAATTATCGAATTCTTTGTTAAGGATTTCTTAGACGTGAACATCACTAACTTTAATTTCATTTTCCGTTTACACATGCGAGTTTCTTCATTGACGTGGAGAAGAAAGTTGCAGTTGTTTTTAGTAAAGACAAAGAAGGTTTGATGGATCATACTCGGAACGTAGCTTACATCGTTCGAGTGGATGGATCCTTGATAGAAGTGCACGTCAAGAGTTCTCTATACAAATATTGCTATCCTCGTGTTTGCTCATATGTCCCAAGTTCAGTTCAACTTAATTAGTCAATTTAGTATAGCACCTATAATTATTTTTGTTGGCTTGTCACTGTCATGTTCTTTGAACAAAGATTATGTGGTTAATTATATGTGTATTAATTTGTTTCTCGTCCATTTCTCTGCTGGTCATATATTGACTTCACTGGATTGCTTAATTTCATTGTTCTGTTTTAGTGGATTCATTGCAAACGTTTCTGTTTATTATTTCATTTGTTATTTTATGTTCAAGCAGATATGCAATTAGGCATATCGAGGCCCTAAACTAACGATGGCTCAACGCCTAAAAAGACTAATCCGGTACCTAGAATGTTTTCTATATGGCTTAAACATTTACAAATTATAAAATATACTGTATATATATGTAGTTACTATGTTTATTATCATAATTTATATAGAAAAAAAATGAAAAATATAACTAAAAAGCATAACTGATTGACTAAAAATAAAATTTCAACATTTTATAATTGTAACACAGAAACTTTATCATTGAGTCATTCTATAAAAACTATTCAGTTACTCTATTATTCTGCTATTCATTTAATGTATCAATCACATTGGAAGTATAGACAAAAGATTGCAACGAGCCACCAAGACACTCGGAAAATCAAGTTGTTTGAGATAGATATTGGTTTTTTCATGTGGATGGTTCATTTAATATTATACTATTATTTATATTAATAATTTTTGAAAATCCTTTTCATGCCAGAGGTGCTACGTTACAAGAAAGAGATATAATAAAATATCAGTAAACCACCAGTCAAGACATCCTTTTTTTTAGGAACCAGTCAAGACATCCATTTATAAAAATGGTGATATTTGCTTTTAGACTTGAAACCGCAAACTCACAAAAGAAAATGAATGAGAAGGAGCTTCCCCCGCACTTGAGGGAAGACAACTTAAGCGAAGAAACCAAGACTCTAATCTCTTCACTTCCTTGGAACAAAGATTTTATAGGGAATCTCTACAAATACAAAGGATGTTGGTACTACCCCAACACTCTCCAAGGAGTCCTGAATTTCGAGAAAGGCTTCAAGCCTCAAGAAACCGATATAATCCTCGCTTCTTTCCCTAAATCCGGCACCACTTGGCTCAAAGCTCTCACCATCGCACTCTTTGAGAGGTTGAAGAACAGTAATTCTTCTTCTGATGATGATCTTCACCCTCTTCAGTCAGATAATCCTCATGGCATAGTACCCTTCTTCGAGTTCAATCTGTATCTCAAAAGTTCAACACCTGACCTGACCAAGTTCTCATCTCCGAGGGTGTTCTCGACTCACATGCCATTCCACACGCTTCGGTTAACCCTCAAGGACTCTCCATGCAAGATCGTGTACGTGTGCCGGAACGTGAAGGACGTTTTTGTATCGCTATGGTATTTCAGGTGCGCTCATCTTGAAAAAGAAGTAGACATGAAATCTTTGTTTAAGTCATTATGCGAAGGTGTTGGCTCTTTTGGACCGTTTTGGGAACATGTATTGAGCTATTGGAGAGGTAGCTTGGAAGATCCTAAGAAGGTTCTCTTCATGAGGTACGAGGAAATGAAGTCAGAGCCATCTGCTCAGGTTAAGAGACTTGCGGAGTTTTTGGGTTGTCCATTCACTGAGGAAGAAGAAGAAGACGGTTCTGTGGACAAGATCGTGGAGCTTTGTTCTCTGCGTAATCTGAGCGGTATGGAGGTCAATAATTCAGGAAAAACTTTCAACACTGTGCCTTACTTTACTTTTTTCCGCAAAGGAGAAGTCGGTGACTTCAAGAACCATCTGACTCCTGAGATGGAAAACAAGATTGACATGATCATCGAGGAAAAATACAAAGGCTCCGGTTTGAAATTTTGAGTGTTGTGTTGTTTGTGCTTTCCTTTAATGGATTCTCATGATTGATGGGTGATTTGTGCTTTCCTTTAATGCCATATGAACTAATGATAACAGGAAATTCATTACCGACTGATTTGAAAATTTTAATTTGTGGATGTATGGGTGGATTGAGTTTATAAAAAATGAGACGAGCGCGGGCTAGACCGAACAATACCAACCAACCTGTAAATTATTTTTTTTTTAAATAAAAAATAGTTCATATTTAAATTTTATTTTATTATAATTTGTATCATCCACGTGTTTCGCATGTTATCAGTGTGGGGGATTCCACAGGTTATCCACAAATTTTGGTATGGACAGATGCAGATTTAAGACTTTTTCTTTGTTGGTTTTCCAAAAAAAAAAAGACTTTTTCTTTGTTATGTAGATCAAATTTTTGAATTAAAAATGACTTAATCTGCAGTTGGACAAATTTAACATGCTTCCCAACACTACTTGTTGCGTTTCCACATTCATTTGTTTTGTTTACTCATCTCTCTCATAATCAACTTAATATGTAGTCTACAGTTCCCACTTTCATACAATATTTTTTTTGAGAAAGACTTTCATACACAAATTATGCAATTCCTTTAACATATTTTCGATTGTTTGTTATTCTTATAACTGTAATCTTTCTATAATTAAGAGTTAAACTTTTTAACTAAAACCATTGACGCATAATATAATAGCATGAAAGTTACATCAGGAGGAGGATTCCTATCGATTACATATCCAATCAAATATCATTAGAAGAGGCCACAAAGAACGAACCCGATTCCGACGCCTATTTGATCGATCATTTTCGACGTGGTTAGACCCTCCTCCGTTCAAGTTACTTTCGGAAATACCTGCTAACTTAACCTCAAAACGACAAACAGGACAAGTATTATGAATATTCAACCAAGACTCGATGCAGCTTGGATGGTACAAATGCAAACATTTCAACTCTTTTCCTTCCTCTCCAACTTCAAACTCCTCGGTTGCATATCGCACACACCTTCTCTTTAGCCAAATCTTCTTCCGTGATTGTCACCGTCTTTACAACCTCAGTGGCGAATAAAGAGGCCGGTGGTGGACCGACCCGTTCGTTAGGCATGACATCAACAAGTTCATCGGTATTAACCAGTTCATGATCGGTGTCGGTATCGGCATCAAGTTCCCAGTAAGGCCTCATAACGTCAAGCTGATCGTGCAGATTGATCTCTCTAGAACATAAAGGACATAAAGGGCCATATAGACCATTGTTTCGGGGTTGAACTGTACGGCTACAATTACGGCAATAGAAGTAATGGAACGTTCTTGTTCCATTCACAATAACTCTTGGACGATACTCAGATGTCATTTAAAATATAGTCTTTTGTGGATTTTGGTATAACATATGTAATTTCTACCTACATATATATGTACATGTTTTAAACACGAGGCAAGACGAAGTATGTGCTAGTGAGTTATGTTTTTCTGTCTGTATATGAAGAATGGTGTCGTACGGTCTCTGCTTTTGTGAAGTAGCGAATCTTTGGTTGTTTGTCTTGTACGATCCAAACATTAAAAATATGCTTGGAGAATGATGATAAAGGTTTAGGTTTAGCAAAGAGTGGAGTTATTAGAGTGGCACATTATCGGTCTAGTACATCTTGATCCGGATATTAGATTAAGATTTGCATAATTTGGTCTTTTATCCATCTTTAATGAACTAGGCATGAATATTTCATCTGGATGCCATCTAAAAACAGCCCAAAAAACGATTAGAATCAGGTCCATTACAGGTATTTTTCCATTGAGTCACAGCATGTATATTGCTATATGTGATACCAGTTCGGTTCCGAGTAGGCCGAATGAACCAAAAATATTAAATCTCTTAGTTATATATTTAAGTATCAGTTTGGTTAGAATATTGTTGATATATTTTCAGGTCTTTCTAAGGCTTTCAGGTATATTTTCTTATTATCAGTTTCTAATCAGTTCTAAATTCGTTCGGTTATCAATTTTTACAACATTTTCATTTTCGAAAATTTTAGGATATAGTTACGTAAATATCTAAGATGTACACCAGTATTTTAGAATAAAATATTTACGGTCATCTATAATAATACTATTTTCACATTACTTTAAGAAATTATGCTAGTTTATCTTTATATAAGTCTATCGACATTATTCTATGAGAATCAATATTTCTCCCAATTCCTTACTCTCAAGTCTCAACAACTTATTGTAAAATAATATGCATTAGGGATGTCCGTTGTGACTTGTGAAAATAGTTTTAAAATCCGGTTACTCAAACCCAAACAACATTCCTTGATCTTACACCACATACATAGCGACATGGAGAAGAGAAATGAAAAATACTTGCCTGCAATAACAGCCAAACTGCGTAGGAAATGTTACCACCAAAAACTGAAAGAGCTTCTGAGATGGAAATATAATGAGAGGTAGCATCAAGTGAGGAGCCACGTGATTGGATCACTAGGTTAATGTGAGTTGGCCACATATGAATTTCTTCCTCTGTAGAATATAAAGACAAGAGCTCTACCAACACCAGAGAGTGTCCCAAAAACCTTAGTCTTCCCTTCTCTGGATCCAAGCCGTACACTCTCCATCCTATGGGAGCCATCAGAAAATGAATTAGGTGGATCCAAATATAAATGAATTAGTTTGGCCAAATTTCTCAACTAAGCTGGAGGTCATCCAAATTCTCCAGATGTGTTTTACGGACTTCAAGATTAGCTACTTTCCAAAAACGCATAATGATTTTGCAGATTCGCTGGCTAGAAATATCCGTTCTTTTCATAGATCTTTTTGTTTTATTGGTTGTTCTATTCCGGTCTGATTATCCAAACCATCTCAAATTTGAGTAATAGAATATCAGTTTGTTGCAAAAAATACATATATATATATATATATATATATATAAAATTAAGTAAGTGGATAATTAAGTCTTGCTTGCCGGTATGAAAGTGATCAAGGGATTGAGAACGCCAGGAGTAAAAGTGAATGTTGCTGATGATGTTAGAGTAAGTAATTACTCTAAGGTAGAGAGTTGGTACGCGATTGTGCTTCTACTGTCATCGTTTGTTGACGCGCCTGGGAGATAGTTTGCGGTCGAAACAAGTTTAAAGTGAACTGAATTTTCGATAGTTTGCAGTCGAAACAAGTTTAAAGTCAACTGAATTTGCTGACGCAAACCTCCCACATGATCAGTTGTTGTTCCGTATCACGAGTTTCGGAGCGTAGTAAAGCTCTGATACAAGATCCATGAAAGTAATTACTCCAAAAATACACCACAAATCGATTATCCAAAACACTATAGATATCTTTTCTGATCACAATCAGGCAGTGAATCTAGCGAATAGAGACCCAAAAGTTCTGAATAATGAAGATTTTATTTAAGATGGAATGTACAGTCATTTAGAACTATGGACTTGAAATGCGAGATGTATAGAAATGAGAATTATATCTTCTTTTTTTGTCAAAGGGTTTAATGAGAATATATATCTTACATTGTAATTAATATATGAACCAAATGATGGTAGTTTCGGGACCATAGTCTTGTGAAATTATAGACCTCTGTTTCTAAGGCTAGTGCAAAATATACGTAATAAACGAGAGCAGATTTAGAGAATTAGTTTTAATTTTTTATGAACTTTTCCCATTAAAAAGGTAAAAATGTGATATAATATCTTTCACTGTCTTGAGACAATTCAGCAGACGTTCTTCACATGTATGAAAAGTATTACTCCACCTTATGCAAAGAGTAGACGTGTGAGTAATTTTACTACTATAGTTTGTTGCAAAAATTGGCTCTCTTTTTTTTTTTTTAATTGGTTATCTTTATATATATACAAAACCGAAATGCGTAAGGAATCCAACAAGGTGTTCAGATTCTGTTGACACGTGCGGCGCATGCTTTCAGCTTTGTGGGTTCTCAATAACGTGCGTACGCTAAAATATACAAAAGCTTGTAGTGTCACATATTGTTAAGCGTCAATTATTTCATGCATGTATTAGTATGGAAGTTACAGCTTCTGAAAATATGCTTTAACCTCGGCCGTTGATTTATTATCTAGCTTTAAGGAATCTCATCTTTATTTCCATTCACGAACACAATTCTAATAACGCACTTCAATCTGTGTTATGCCTTCAGTTAAGTATGCACTAAAGTTACAGATGAGTTATCACCTTTGTTCTCTGACAGTTTTACACTGACGTTTTTTCTGGATTTTCTGAGCAGATCATAAACAGAAATTCAAACTAATTTTCGAAGTATTTAGAAAATCGAATATTCTTGTCATTTAAACACTTACAATAACTCAAGAAAGTCTTCAATGATTTATAGTTGTGGATGGTAAAATTCGATATTTAACAATGATCCACAGGGAGAATCTTCACTAAACACCACTTGGTTACTTTGAGGTTTTCTTTACTTCGATACTTATATTATTTTTTTCTTGTATAGGTAAGATATGCATAACCATAAATATATGAGTTGACTTTCAATATATATATATATATATGAGTGGCTTGAGAAAATTAGCTAAAGGCTTGGTTTAGGATCGATATAGAGATGACAGTTATGATACAATAGTTTTGTAGATATGCCAATTAGATTATAAAAATATTATTATTCAAATCAAATAGATTACCAACCAAAACTTAGGATCTTTCGAGTTAAAAAAATTGGACAAAAATTGAGAACAAGTTAATAACGATTTCCGGTTGGGACGGAAGAAACGAAAGCAATAATACAGGTTCATTAAGAACTCTGACTTGGTTTAGACCATGATTACCTTCAGTCTATTAAATGGGTTCTTAACTTCAGCTAAAAATATAAGAATAGCTAAGAAACATCTCTTAAATAAGAGATATAAGAACTGTCTCTTAACCGAAAAATATATAAAAAAAACAAATCATGAGTTAAGAATCATGACTAAGAGACCAGGGTTAATCATGTCCTTAGCAGCTTATGTTGCGGGTGATAACAACTAATAAGTTGTTATTTATTTTAGGTTGTTAACTAAGAACATTATTTTAAATCAGTCTTCAACCTGTCAAAGCTTCAAGTTGGTAAAATTCCCAGAAATATAAAAGGTATGGATTTAAATATAAAAGTCACAATATGCCTTATTGAATTTCTTGGTGATTTTCTTTCTTTAATAGTATAGATGAGTCATAGCATATAAATGCTGTGAACTGAGCAGGTGTAATATCCAGGCCTGGTTCTTGTCACATAGTGTTTTAATAGAACTAACATCTTTCACTAGAACTAAGATCTTTTAAAGCCCAAAGTTTAACAAAAGTAGAGAATTTAATATTATATATGCATATGAAATTAGTGTGTGTTTTTAATATTAAGCAGGACCCATCATTATTAGTGAATCGGGCCTGAAAATGTTTACCATCCCCGTTTTTAAAAAGTGATTTTATAAACTAGTATATTTAATATTCTTTTTTTTTTACTGATATATATATATTTAATATTCTCACATTCCATGTATACTCAGACAACAATAATATTTTGAAGAATATCATGAACTACCTTTTTTTGGAATATGATGAACTACCGTTTCATCAATCAAAGTAAAAATAACTACACAGATCTTGAGCTTCGCTTCCTCCGGCGGTTGTCCCTCGTGACGCCGTCGGTGGCTCTCCTTCGTCCCCTTCCTATTTTATTGTTGCTCTTCCCTCTTCCCTCTTTCTCTCTCCGATATGTTTGAAACCCTAGAGTCTCCGATTGATTTCGGATTTCCAGATCTGGGGCCCGGGGGATGAAATCCTTTTGGCGTCGGCTTACTCCGGTGTTTCGACGAGGTTGCAGGAAGCAGGGAAGAGTTAAGAGTCGGCTTTTTGGGTGAATAATTCTTATCGGAGCTCTTTTGTCCGTTTCGGTGTTTATCCAGCTTAGGAGGCGCGTGGGTGGTGGATCTGACTCTCCCGACTCAGATCTCTTTGCGGTTCTTGGTTGGTGAGGTGTGGTGGTCGTCGGTTTCCTCTCCATTGCCTTGGTGTCTCGGCGAGGGAGACGCCTTCTTCTGTCCTCAAGGTGGTCTTTGGACTTTATTTCCAAGGCGCGCGTCGGTGTACTCTTTTATGGCGGTGTCATTTGTTTGAATCCCGGTGGCGCGTGAGGTGGGTTTGGTTTTGTTGCTGGCGTTCGGAGAATGGTTCTCAGGCGACGGCTTATCAACCCCCTCTCCATCCTTTGTCTTCCACTCCCTTCGGCTTTTGCTGGTGGTGAAGCCTTTCCGGTTACTGCGCAATCCCGGATCATGGTTTAGAGTTTAGAGTGCTTCATTGGTTTGTGGACTCCGTCTATCTCCGTCGGTCCACGTTTCTCAGGTAAAGTAAAGAACCTACTCTAGTTCTTAGAGTTAGGAGCACGTGTGGAGCTTGGTTTGCTTCGCGGGTCTTCGAAGTTCCCTAGCTTCTCAGAGATGGCGTGTTTTGGTGATCCTCCATCCCAGTGACAAGGTGGTCAGTTGGTTGCTTCGTCAGGAGGTCTCCTTTTCTTTCCGTACAGATGCTCTCCCACCATTGCCAAGGTAGCTTCCTTTGCAGCCCAGTTTTTATGTGCTTAATTGACAGTAGTAGTATAAGTGTGGTTGAGAGTGAGGTAGCCCTGGCTCCTCTCTGGATTAACAGCAGGTAGAAGGTGAATAGGATGCAAGGCCCGGAGTATGCTCACGCTACTTGTCTGTGTGTCTGACCATCCTTTAGCTGACTGTTGCTTGTCGTACCATTTTACTCGATTCCATCTTTTGAGCTATTGTTATCCCCTTCGTGGGTTGAATCAATTCGGAATTGTTGTTTCTTTTTTCCTTTTTATTCAAGTTGTATTTTTCTGTTGTTTTCTTTGTTTATGTTTGTATTCCTCTGTTTCCTTTTAATACGAAAACCAGTGAAAAAAAAAAAAACTACAGTCACTTTTAATCAAGAGCACTATTATAAATTTTGAATTAGTGAACATTTTCATAAAAAAATTGAAAAATTAGTCACGTCAACTTTGGCAATCTGTTTCTTAACTAGTGGTTTTAGAATTGAACATACATCAGTAATTGTTTTATTTTCTTCCTTTGCAAAACCCTATATATATCGCATACAATTTGAAGAACTGTACGGACATATGAGTTTATCCCACAATTATTGGGATGCTAAGATTAATTTGTATATAAACAAAAAAAAAGATACCATGAATCTCTAATCAAATAGTTTAACCTTTTGACAACGAGGAGACATATCGTTAAAAGAAAATAAAAGTCGTGTCTAGTTGATAGAGCTTTTTGGGAATTAAAAAGTGTGGTAGAAGAAAGGCATCAAATGCTTCGTTATTGGGATTCGCACTGTTGGTGAATTCCACGATCTGCCAACAATCTATTTATTTACATTCTTTCTTTTTATAATAAGTTAAATGTCATACAATAATATAAAAATAAACAAACCACAAATGAATATATGTTGTTCTTGGTCTTCCCTTCAATTAGGGATGGAATCTACTTTTTATTCCATTCTTTGATTACAGTCAAAATTCTTTTCTTTTTCTGTTTAACATTTTATATAAGAAAATATGACTCCTATTTCAAAATGAAAAAATATCTTGTTTTTTTTTTTCAAAAATAGAATCTGTAGTTTAATGTATGTTTTTAATTAATAGTAATAACTTTTAAACAAAATTTGAAATAATGAATATACTTACTTATTATTGGATTAAACCTATTAAAATAATAAATTACAATTAAATTTAGTTGTTTTCTAAAAGACTGAGAAAATATATTAGTGTTTATGAAATATTGAAATTTATACTAATTTCTGGTGAAAATATGTTGATAATTTTATACTAATTTGGTAAAATATATTGATTTATTAAATTATTAAAAATGATTAACTATAAAGATGAATTTATAATTAAATTTTAATTATTTTTTAGTATTAAAAACTGAAAGAAATCTATTATTTGTGAAATGTCAAATTTATACTCTATTAATCTTTTAGTAATAAATTATTGATTTGAAAGAGAGAGTAATAATCTTAGATTTTATTATGAGTTTATCTCCGTCATCTTTTTATTGGTCAAATTTTGAGTTTATCTCTTCCCAAGCTGGTGGAAAGTTGACGTTGTTTTTTCATCAAGTATATAAAACACAAACACAACAAGTATACAATAGACACATACTTTTCTACCTTTTTTCTATTTTTATCTCTCTAAAAATTTCACCATAGATATAGAAAGCTTGCTCTCTGAATACATACAGAGACAGAGGGAAGCAAATTAGAAAAAAGCAATTCCACAAACTAAAAGAGAGACACAAGGAAGACTCAAATAATTGGTGTGCTTTATAATTGGCTTAACCAAAGTTTAAGTCTTTACTCCATTTCTCTTCTTCCATGTCTTAAAACATGATTCACTTTCTCAAGTTCTGTCTTTTTCATATCTGATCAAAAGGGTTTCGAGTTTGGCCTTGGATCTCAGGGAATCCAAAGAAAGTTTGGATTTTTAGATTAGTTTTAGGGGTTTGATTTCGATTCCAAAGTGTTAAAGCTTGTTCCTTTTTAGAGGAACTGTTGTATGGTTTGTTGTCTTTGATTATGTGGATGGCTACTCGATCTAGTTCTGGGTTCGGTCATGAGGGTTCCTCTTTGAGTTCTATAAATTTCCAGACGAATACTTCCTCTTCAGAGATGGGTCCTTACTTTGGTCGAAGTGGTGGCTTGCTGGGGATGGATATGATGAGCAATAATGCTAACACTGGGCTTGTTCAAAATGGGTATTCGTCAAATTCTTCTCTTGATTCGGTTTCTGGGCTCAAGGTAGATGCTTCCTTGGCTAGTGAATGGTCAACTGAAGAACAACTCAGACTGGAGGTTGGCCTTGAGAAGTGAGTGTTTATCTTCTTTTTTTCTATCTATCAATTGAGTATTTCTTTTGTTTGAGGTTGATATGACTGAAGGATATGATTCTGATTTTTTTGCAGGTATAAGGATAAGCCAAGTATCATGAAGTATATTAAGATTGCAGCCACTTTACCTGACAAAACTGTTCGAGATGTTGCTTTGCGTTGTAGATGGATGACGGTAAACCTCTCCTTCACCTATCCTATCTGGTCATATAGTTATATGTAATATCAAAGAAACAGTGTTGAGTTTGCATTACTAACTTGTTTTGGACTACACTCCTGTTAAATCTTATGTTGCATTACTTTAGGGAGCATAACAGTTTTTGGGGTTTAGAGTTTTCTGCTTTCTTAATTTTTGGCTTCTGTCTTTATCCACTTAATATACCTGACTATGTTTTAAACAGAGAAAGAGAAGAAAAGCAGAAGAACAAAACTGTGGAAAAAGATTCAGTTATAGCAAGGTATGTTGTTTTTTTCCTTTGAGATCAACTTAGATTGAAAGTTTGAGTTGTTTGATCTTAAGGTGCCTCTTTTATAAGGAAGTTTCTAAAAGATTTAATATTTCTTCAGGACAAGCAGGTGGAATTGACTTCGAGCATACCTTCTGTTTCCCCTGCTAGCATGGCTTCGTACCCTTTCTTAATGCCCTCTACAACCTCCTCAGGTAAACATATTACGTGTGAAGGTGTTGCATCTTATCTATATCTAAGACTATATGCACACATCCATCATGTTGACAAGAATAAGAGTTTCTGAGATTATTTATGTCCTGCGTCTAGTAAAGGACTATAATGCATACTCTTATCTTTGTTTATTTTTTTTTTGTGAAAATCTACATTGAATGATTTTTTTGTTTCTCTGTCCTTCTCTGATCTTGATACCTTGTAATGATGATTGTCTTAACATATGTTTCACCAGTGAGATTAACTGATTTTTTGGTTTCTCTGTCTCAGATTTAAGTGGCAATGCATTCAGTCTCTTAGACCAAAATGTAAGAGCATTTAGTCAAATCAGAGCTAATCTCTCCTCATACAAGGTAAGTTTCTAGTTTACATGGTTTAAAATAATGCAAAATGGCATTCTTGCTAAAAATTGGTCTTTCCTGGTGGCTATGAACAGGCACATGATAACGTAGATCTCTTCTATCAGGCAAGGAACAACCTTATCAGGATCCAAAATGAGTAAGTTATTACTCTCTTCAAGATTTTCTGTAAATTTGGGTGGAGCTTGATCAACTGATGTCTTTAATTTGGCAGCATGAATAATATGCCTGGCTTGATGAGCCAGATGCCACCATTGTCTGTTGCAATCGATGATGATCTCTCAGCTATCTTATTTAGTAATTCAACTTCGGTGAGTTCTTTATGCTGCTCACTTTCGTATCAAAAGTCCTTTACTATTTTACATATAGGATGTTCACTTGTTACTTATATATTTAATGTAAGTTGGTTTCTTCCCAATTTGTTCCAGGCGGTGCCTTTCAACACAATGCAAAATGGCGGTTTCCATATGAAGCAAGAGCCTTTTGGGTGACTGATGAAGTCATCTGGTATCCCTTAATCATCTGTAAATGATCTTAAAAAGAAGCTGGAGAGCTCAATATATATATATATATATATACTAGTTTTTTTTTTCCTTTCATCCACCGCATCTTTATCTCAAGTTTGTAGAAAATGTGATTCTTTCGTATCACTAAAGATCTTTGAAACAGTGCCGTAATCTTAAGAAAGGAGTAGTAGTCTTGGTCCTGGCTCAAGACTCAAAACCCTCTTTGACAAGGTCTATAGATTGATCTATTTAGTTAAATGTTCTTGGAGAGTTTTAAGGGATGTGTATAAAATGATGTGATTCTATAGAAGAGAGTGTTTAGATTTGTATCTGTCATCTTTTGATCATTTGGAGTTATTTTGGTACCCATTTCTTATTAACATGTTAATGTTTAATATAAAAGCCAATAACAAGAAAATACAAGAATACATAATGGCGACTTAAGTTATATTAAAAGAAAATGATGAGACATAGAAATTCTACATCATGCAATTTAGTCGGCTTCTAATGGAATGACTGTTGCTGACATTTCGTTGAAATAAGAAGGATGAGAAAAATCGTCTCTAGAATTGAGTATCAAGAATGGACAAGTGAAGGCAGTGGAAGCCATGGTTGTTGGGTTGTTTATGTGTTCCTCGATTATATTTACTTAATGTAGAAACTCCTAAACTAAAAATTTATCGATAGTAATGATAATTATGACGTGTTAGGGTTTAATACATTAAATAAAGTTAGTTTGAGGGTTTTTTCATTAAATACGTAGTTTGAGGATTTTTATCCAAAACAAATTTAGTCGAGGGGTTTTAACCTTAAACATTTTTAATATAACTGAAAAGTATCTTTTTATTGTAAAAACTATTATAGTTTCTATGGATTTTAAATCTGAGATGGGCCTTAAAAATGCTTAACCCAACGGCTTGTAGTTTCACAAGTCTGGAAACTAGTGTAGTTTATATGCACAATTTTAATATTAATTTTGAGCGTTGGATGAACAAAAAAGTTTTCTGAGCGTTGACAATGTATTGTAGTTCTATGTACAATAACATTATTGTATTTTTCGTACCTTGGTTATCCGACTTATGAAACCACCAGCGCACAAAAAAATTATGATTGATTTATTTGAATAACACGATCTCGTTTTTGTGATAGTGTATCATTGATCTGCGCATGAAATGTCAATTAATAAACTTGTGGGGGCCGTACTCTTACTACCCTTCTCACTTTTTTTTTACTCGTCGCTGTCGAGTTTTGTCTTGTCCCCATTATTTAGGCAAATTTCAGAAATCAATAAATGGAGGAGGGTGACTGTAATTGTGAAAAAATTGACAAACAAATTAAAGAGATTTGGTTTTGGAAATGAAATATATAACAAATGGTATAGGGAAGAGAAGAAAGGGCAATAAAATGAGTCTCAGAATTTGGATATAATCGCTTCTCTCCTTGTTCTTCAGAACGAAACTTTGTCATATTAATTCATACAATCATATATTTTTATTCTAAAAGATCTATAGCCGAAAGCGTTATCAAGCAGAGATAGACAAAAGAAGATCATTTTAATTGATTATTACTCGAAAAGAGGGAAAAAACAGAGTGGCTTTTTAAAAAAGTTTTGAGGTAGAATAAAGCTACTATATACTTTTATGGATGTCGGTATCTTTGACACAATTTAACGTTATTGTCTTTTTGTATAGTTTCGCGTTATCGTTTCATTAGAAATCTCCTAATTATAAAACCATCTTGAATACTTTATTATCAATTATTATTTATTTTCTATTTTATAGTATAAGTAAACTTTGATAAATAAGTTAGAAAATTTGTATAAATAAGTATTATAACTAATGATAAATTGAGTAAAAAGTATTATATATATTATCAGGGGTTTCCTCCAAATTCTAACCCGTTTTATTGTATTATAAGTTTCTTTTTTCACGTACGTACTTTCTTCATGTTAATCATTATATATAGGAATACTTTTGCAATGCATATATGCATGAGAAAAACGATAACAGTTTTTGTATTGTTCATGTGACATAACCACCTAATAGACGAACCAATCCATGTGATTGACACCGCCAAACATATACAATATTCATCTGCACCTTTGACACCAAAAAAGTAAGTTGATAGGCCATATTTTACTTTGACAATGGATAACAAAAATGGTTTATTTATGAAATGTCTAACTTTCAGTTCGAATGTTATTTTTATATATAGTCGATGTACACCTGCAAGTAAATTATACACATTGATAGGATTTTACCGGTAATGATCAGAACCGCATGCAACAACAAAGTTCATTTTCAAATGTTTCTTATAGTGGTGTGTTATAAAACAAGCCCCAGAATAGCGTACCTCCGTTTTGATAAGATGTGTCTTTTTCAAAAATAACGTTTACATAACGGACACAATTGTTATACTCTACATTACTAATATAATTAATAATCTGTTAATGTTTGATAATTGTGGTGTAATCATGGTTAGCCACATGTGAACGTCTTAAATTTCAAGGGAGATCAAATTTGATTAACATATTAAGGAATTTGTCTCGGATTCGATCTATCATTTCACAGTAAAAAGTAATTAATAATCTATATTTCTAAAAATTCATTTTCTAGAAATGATATAATTGTACACTATAATATTATGGTAATATCAGTAAAAACAAATTGTTCATTGAATATCCATACATTTTCCAGTAGACCCTTTTGTTAAATAGTTAAACATAATATTTGACAATTTCCTATGGTTATCTATTATTGTTATCTTATGTTAATAATCAGATCATGTCTATTTATCGACTTATATCAGAAACTTAAACAGAAATAAATGAGCATAAATCATTTGGAAAAGGAATACTAGAGTGGTCCAACGAGTATATTTTTTTCTGGTAACAAGAAAATGAAAGCAAATAATAGTAATATTTAAGAATTATGTCGTGACGATGTGACATGACCTATAAAGATGATTTTAAAAGGAAGGAGAAGAAGGAAACCATTTCATGGAAGTGAGTGAAGAGGGTCAGGTGAAAGAGACTGATGACTGACTCTTAACCATTTCAAACTTTGGCACTGAAAACATGGCGTTCTATTTTCTTGTTTCATCATTTCTTTTTAGTTTTTTCGTGTAAAGGAGACGACATCCACTTCTGCTCTGAAAACGACTTTTCTTCTCTCCTCTCCCTCTATGGTCTACGAATTTACATCGTTGTATTTCTCACATTGATTTCTCCCATTTTATAGCACACTGTCCCTCCATTTTACAACTCTGGCAAAGAAATTTTAAAAAAAACATTTGATTTTGTTTTTAAAATAGACTATTTTCTACAGTTCTACTAGTTCCTTCATCTGTATATCCGTTTTGTGTAAATGTTGGTAATAGTATATATACGGATTGGCTAGTTTCATATAACTTGGATCATTTTATGATAATTCAGATATTGGGGTTTAGAAACAAAGAGGAACTAAGAATTTTCGTGCAAGTGTCTTGCCAAAGAGGCGAGAAGAAGTGGTATCTTCCATTTCCAAATAGATCAAGTAGGATTGGAAAAAAAAAAGGTAGGATTGGAACGAATTTTTTTTTAAACGACTTAATTTTTACCAAACAAATGAGTGCTGACAAAAAAAAAAATTAAAAAACCATTAATGGATCGAAAATGCTAAATAGTTTTCATGGACATGATATGGTATACACAATGAACAATGAATCTGTGTAATATATTTGGTTAATCTAAAGCGTTGGTAGACAAAAAAAAATTGTATTAATTATCTAATATTGTAGTAAAAACTTAAACAAATTTTTTAAAAAATTTATTGATATCAATACTATTAAAAGGGAAGAAGTCTTAATAAATCTACCTATGAAAATTGTTTGGACCTTTTGGTTACATTTTTTTTTGGTCCTACAATTAATCACTCTAATTATCTAAACTAACTGAAGTACAATCAATATTTAATCTTAACTTTTCTCACTAATTATCATCAAATGCCATTATCTCTTAACATTTAAAAATTAAATCTCGGGCAAAGCTTTCACAACTAGATATCGTTGAAGCCCATTACTTATTATTAACAATAATTATCTGTACCAAAACATATTTTCACGTAATAGTCTACATGCATATATCGTATAATCATGAGAACAATTTCACTTTTGATAATGATTCTTACAACTTGAAACCGAGACACAATATATAACTTATGATATTGATATATTACAAATACATTTTTTTTGTATAATGAACTTTTAGAAGGTAGACAACTGGTCATGTTTTGGTCTTTATTTATATAAATCATTCGGTTAAAGAAATCAACTGGTTCTGTTTTTGTAATCATTCTTTTTTACGTACAAGAAATTTTTGAAAATAAAATAAAATATTAACTAATCATCCAAAAATCTTGCAAATATGTAAACAATAATTCCGTGCAAAATATGTTTTGACAATCAAATATGTAAACAATATACTACATAGATATAATCAAACAATTGAAAATAAATTCTCTAACTTACATTTGATTACTCACATAAATTTTAATTTCCGTATATGAACAAATTCAATAACTTCCTAAAATTTAGATAACGACTAATGCTGCAATTAATATACATTGCATGATCAACATTTTAGGATAGAACCCATAATATCTAACTGCAATATACGAAATTCAAATATAATTTAGATATCAATCTATACTATCTATACTATTAAAAGAGAAACATTCTAAAAAAATCTACTTATAAAAGGTTGTTGGACCCTTTCATTAGATTAATATTTTTTTTGGTATTCCCATATTTATCTCTAACAATAAGTAACTCAATATTCAATAACATTATATACCATATCATTCACCTATTTTTACTTCTTCTATGAGTTAATCATATAATTTACAATATTTTTAAACGAGAATATGCTTGCGAATTCACAATATCATTAAAATTATTGAAATTTTTTTCATTCATAATTGGTAAGCCCCATTCTCATCTACACAAATCTTACGTGTAGATGATAAATCAAATAGTTTTTTAAGTTTTGCGTATTATTATAAAATATATAAGAATTATAATTAATTTTTTAAAAAATATTATCAAAATTTTCTAAGTTTTTATCGGATCAAACTGTATCGGTTCACGGGTTAATGACATGATTTTCGGTTTTATCGGATTTTTAATTAATAGGTTTTCCTTAAATCTGAATTTTGTGGAAACATATCAGTTGGTATAGTCATGATAGAATATTACATGAAGAATATAAGTCAGTCCATATTATATACGGCCACCAGTTTACTGGTCCAATTGCAGGTCCGAATCAAATATGAAAACAATGCTTATATCTTAATTCGTCAATAAACTACATATGTATTCCTACTAAAAGGAGTTAAATCATTTTCAAAAATAAAATATTTTTTCCTTACCATTTCAATGTTTCAAGATTGGTTTCAATTTTTTGGTTCTAGAGATATAGGATTTGCTCGATTATTTATGAAAGTCAGTTTAATGTAGGTTTCGTTTTTCTTCTTCGGTTTGCTACAGTTTAGTTCGCGGTTTCGGATAAATATACACAAACCTATACACTATACATATTATGTAGAAATTCATTTAAATATATATATTTAATTTTGAAAACAAACCCGTGCTTTTAAGCGCGGGTCAAAATCTAGTCTTTGGTTATAATCTTAACTACCTATTTCGTTTCTGGTTTAAAAAAAACTTAAAATATTTCTTTGACAAAAAAAAATTAAATTTCTATTTTCTCTGTTTGATAATATAAGTATTTTGTATATTTTTACCAAACAATAATAATTTATGGAGATACTTTTTTTGCTAATGCTCTTATTAGGGATGGACGTTCGGATAACCGTTCGGGTTTAAATCAGATATTTCAGATTTTTGGATATTTTTTTTTTTTTTTTTTTTTTTTTGTAACTGGATTTTTGGATATTTCGGTATAGGTATAGAACTCATTCGAGTATTCTTATACTTCGGATCGGATTCAGATATTTATGTTCGGGATCAGATAGTTTAGATCGGATTCTGATATTTTAATTTTTAAGAAATTTTTTTTAATCTTTCTGTTAGAGTTGCATTAGAAAACAGCGTCTCTTCACTTCCACAAATAATTTATCTTCAGCATATATCGCATATTTATGATTATGTAATCAATTGTATCTTATTGATTTGTATATGATTCTATGACTAGGTTTGTATTTTGGTGTCAATAAAATCGAATAAGACGTTAAAAAAAATAATGTAGTAAGAAAATGCATAGCTTTAGTTGAATTGAATGAATCTGAGATAACCAAATACATATGTCAAGCAGTCCATTTCCTTCTGTACCACCCTCCAATATGCCACTTCAAGTTGAAGACGCTTATTTTTTATTCTTTTGTTAAAAAAATTAACCCTTCTTTTTATTATTGTTATCGATTATGAACAATCAACTATTCAACTCTGAATATTCTTTCACCAATCCTGCTCAGCCAATAGTCTATTCCTTATGTTTCAAAGTACGTGCTGATTTTAATTATAGATAATTGGGAAACTTTTACTTTTACCATAAATTTGATATCATTTTTTCAATAAAAAAAATTAAGAAATACTTTAAATTTGTGATTTAAAATATCATTCTAAAATATTTATAATGATTTAGAAAATTTAATTTAATCTTTTAAATCACAAATTTAAAGTATTTATGAAAACTGTTATTTTTAAAGATAAAATTGAAAAATAGTGTTAAAATTATGGTAAAAATAAAATTTGTCAAGATGTGTCCGCCTTTTAAACGTATTCAGTTCTTAATTTTTTTTGAGAAAACACTTCCATGCTTTTAAATGTGTAGTTTTCCATATCTCTTTCCGGTCCTATGCAATTGAAATGATCAGTGCGTATCATATGGTACATTTAAATACAATTATGTCTTTTGTGAGAATACGACAGACATATATAATGAGTATCATATGGTACATTTAAATACCATAGAGACAAGCATAATTATAATCTTAGAGGAATCAATGATGTCAAAAAAAAAAAAAAACTTAGAAGAACCAATTATTTATTAGTATTCAAGAAACCCACATGGCAACCATGCAAGCGTTTAATTCGTAATTATGACTCACCAGATAATATCTCCTCCAAAGGCCATTTTAAAAATTATTGATTGTTAGGTACAATTTTTTAGATTACGAGCACCTACTTTTATTCATTTTCAAAAAAAATATATCCAAAAAATAAAGTTAACATATTTATCAATAATTTGCTTCATCTTTAATAAAAGAAATATACATGTATATTTCATCACCATTTTATAATTAAATTTCAATAATATCTCATATTTTCTCCACTTTACTAATTTTATCTAACTTATCTATATTAATAACTAATACAAATTAAACATAATTATCTAATATAACTTTTACACAAAGCATAAATAAATAACCAAAATATTTTATAAAACATAAATTAAAAACTATTTCTATGAGTTACTGAAGTGTCAAGAAGTAAGAAATAAGATTATTTTTAAGAAATTAATATTTTCTTATTTTTGTTATTAATACTGATTAGATGAAATAACAATTTAAACTTGACCTATAATCGCTACCTCAATTAGAAAAGATTCCAGTAACTAAATGTGTCAAAAAAATTTGGTTTGAATAATCGTTAAAACGAAATTAAGAGTATTACATTTTATACCTGAAAAATTACGAACTTCAGCTCCCAACCTCATGACATTAAAATATATATAAAATTTGAAATTAATTGCATAAAATTATCACTGATATTTATTTTAGTAAACAATAAGAACATATTAAAAATAAAGACTAATTGTAATTAAAAAGTGTATCTTCAAAAAAATGCAAAACTGAACTGTATTTTAAATTTTTTGAAGTAATATTTTTTAATTCTATAAAAGTTAAAGAAAAATAAAATATAATTGAATAAAAATTTTAAAAAGAAAAAACGAAAAATCAAGTACAATTAGAGATAGACAGAACTAGTTGAACCTAAAACATAAATGGTAAACCTATAAATAGGTGTATACAATTTGGTATTTATAATGATTTAATTTTTATTTTTCGCCTTTTTGTGAGAGGTCGTTTGCCTCCTTTTATTCTTCAATTTTCTCTTTTATTTCTCTGTTTGCCTTTTTCTCCACTAATATCTTGCTGGTAATGTGAAGACCGTTTATTAATAATCAGCGAGAAGTTCTCAAAAAATAAATAATCGGTATGAATCTAATATTAATTAAAAAGGTTAAATTACTCAGGTTTCAATTGGAGACTGTGTAAAAATGAAATTAATGAAAAAAAGGTTGAACAAAATTTCATTTACTGAATTGAATTGAAAAAAAAAAATTGAATAAAGAGGAAAAATAAAAAGAAAGAATTGAACAAAGAATAAACATGAATGGTAAAAAAAATGATGAACATGTGTATTAATATTTTAATAAGTGGAATAAAACTAGTATTAAAATCCACCCACAATGAAACCATGAAGTTTTATACTTCTAATACAAGTTAGCTCCGCGTATGAAAAAACTGACCTTTCCTCACCACACATGATCTATATTTATTTAACTTCTAGTTAGTAGGAAGAATACTTAAGAATTTATAGAGTTAGTAGGATAATCATAAGATTAAAGAAGATAAGTTCAAACTTTTTTTTTTGGTATACGATGAGTTAATACTTTAGCATGTCTTGCGCTACTTTTTGAATTATGTATATTTTGATTATTATTTTTTAAATTTTTTCAACGTTAATTATTGTTTTCCATTTGTTCCTTCAGTATTTCAAAGAATTTAAATAGAGCAGTATTTACTAAGGTCATCTATAACTAAACAATAAAGCTCTATTTTTGTTTGATTTTTGCAATTCTATTTTAGTGTGATTTTTACACAAAAATCTTCTACAACCCAACACTAAAAATCACATCATTTTAATTCAATGCTATAATTTCACACCAAATTTGGTGTGATACTATTCACTATAATAAAAGACTATTTGATCCACTAAAATATTATTCACTTATTGTATTAATAAAATATATAATTAAATAAATGACAAATAAAACATGAATACATATAATATTATAGCTTTTAATATAAAATTTGGTATTGTGGTTAAAGACGAATTTATTTTTGTGCTGAAACTACACTATTTTTAGTGTAGTTTTAATACTAAAATGGTGTTATGAATTATAAATGCCCTAAGTAACTCTTCCAGTAAATTAGAATATCTTTTAATTTCAAGATAATTATCGTCAAATGAAGAATTTTGTTGAATATGCGAAGAAGGGTGTCGATATGTTAGTGTGTGACATCTACAAATACATTTGACAGTCAAAACTAAAAAGAACAAAGTCAATATTGATTTAAATGAGGAGCTATCTGATTCAAATAATAGAGAATGTGGTGGTGAATGCGGCTAAATTGAAAAGTGGTTTCAAAAGAAAAGCGGATGCTTAACGTATTATGTATGAGATCAAGGAAGACACTCAGACAGCCAAAATTAATGTTCGCTTCTGATTCGTGGGTTCTATAAAAATGAGTAAGTTTTTAGAAGCAAAAGTGCGGATGATTTGACCTCATCTATTTACGTCGCATTTAGTGCAAATACTTGTTTGCATACAAAAATGCAGATATATGTGTGTTCTTTTTTCTCTAACATTAAGAAAGAAAAAGTTTATCAATTTGCTTATTTTTTGTTAAAGGTAACCAACCGTTCATGAGATATATAATTCGTTTATTCATTGCACTAACCAAAATTACATTATACAGGAACCAGTAACAGACCCAACCACATATTTGATATTCCATATAACAAACCCCCCTCCTCTTCTGTGTTTATTTAAGAAAAAAAAACCAAACCAAGAATTTATATAAAAACCCAAAGAATATCAAAAGATCATCTTCAATTTCAATCAAATTATAAAAGAGGGAAGCATATTGTTTCTTTCGCGTCTCTTTTCAAGGTCTATGAAGATGCTCTATCACTCGCTTTTTCACCTTCGGTCGTCGCCGATGACACATAGCTCACGGCAAGAGACGTACTCTCATCGGTACAAGGTGGCTGTGGAAGACGAGGAGAAGGAGACGAAGCAGCAACAGCTTGAAAGTGTTTCTTGCAATTATGGCAAGTGATTTGCATTATCGTTGCACTAATCCTCCTTCTTGCTTCTTCTCTATAAAGTTGAGCTTTATGAAGCTCACCTCTCGCATGTTGCCTTATTCTCTTGGCTTCAGCATACTCCAGTTCCGCAATCTCTATTTGCCTTTTTGCTTCCTCCCTTTCTCCCAATAGTAAGCTCGTCTCTCCCTTCTCGTAGCTTGACATTGTCGTATCCATCCCTATCGACAGACTAAGGCTGGTACCATCAGCACTAGCCCGAGATGGAAGTAGCTGAAGCTCAATGCCACTACCAGTGCTGGCGCTTGAGCCAACGAAAGGATAAAGCAAATCCGAAGGTTGTTGATCAGACGGTGGAGATTGTCTTAGCAAAGGATGTCCTGGTAAAACTGGACCAATATTGAGGTCAATATTTTCGGCGGTTGAAGCGGTTTGTGCAGCGTTTGCGGTATGTTGCTGCTGCTGTTGTAAACGGTGGCTGGATGGTTGAGGTTGGCGCATGGTGCAATTATCTTGGTGCTCTATAAAACTCTCCACTCTGATATCAAGAGAAGGGTATAATATATAGTTAGTCAACATAGAAAGCACAAAGGAATATCTGTTGTATTCAAACAGACAAATAAAATATAAAATTAACTTCTTTTTTTAACGCAAATATAAAATTAACTAAGTTGGTGGAGTTAGGTATCTTTTGGATTATATATATTATGAATATGAGATGCAAGACTTTGAGTTCTGGTTTGTTATATATTATTAACAATATATGTACTCAACAAAGTGCAATAATGAAATCTGTCATGGGGTCAACATGAGTTCAAACATATAATTAAAACATAGTTCTAATTATTAAATTAATTTAAAAAATTCAGATAACAGTCCAAACTAACCTCACCTTCCACTAGGAAGGTTATTTCAAGATCTGTGTGCATTATCTATAATCAAAACGTGTACACGCCATACTAGAAAAAACATTCTTTGATTTACTTTAAGGATTCCCTGTATATATGCGTGTATATATATCTTTCATTTATTAATAATATTAACCATATCAGAAAAAATATATCAGTATTCAGCTAGCTAGGGTTTCTCAGAAATGGAACCTGGAGAAAACGCGGCCGCAATCGCAGGAATGGCCGCGAGTGCCACATGTTTTGAGGTGAGCTTTGTAATCAGACTGAACAGCGTAGCCTTTTGAGCATCTCTCGCAGATCCATTGCTTATGGTTACTGTGTTTCCTTCGAAAGTGTTTCTTGATTCCCACGAGATCTCCAAGGGCATGGCAAGGGTTGTGGTGGAGACACGTCGGCTCCGGACAGACGTAGACTCTCTTCTTAACTTCCTCGTTGGTTTCTCTCTTTAAAAGCTTCCATGGAACTTTATGTCTTCTCCTGTGCATCTGTAGATTCTGGTCTCTCTGGAACCCTTGGTTACAGATCTCGCACACGTACCTGTCTGATTCTAGTAGCGTTCTTGGAGATAAAGATACAACCTCCGCCTCTGGATCTGCCACCGCCGGAAAAAACATGATTAGTGTCAATCTTTTTCAACAGAAAAATATTACTTTCACGAATTTACAAAAAGAAAATATTCAAAACTCGGATAGCTGGTGCTAAAGCTAAAAAAATGGTAAATAATTTGAAAATATTAAGTTGATAATCACCTGGTGTCCCAGCGGGTCGTCGTTTCCTCTTTTGGGTCACGGCGGCCCCATTGCCATCGGGAAGAAGATCGGAGGAAGATGAAGACGGAGGAGGATTCCGATGATGGTTGATGTTCTTGGTGTTATTGCTTCTCTCGTAGTCTATCATCGGATGAGGTCTTTAAATATTCTCTCTTCTTGTTATTTTTTTTATCTGAAGATAGTGTTGGTTTTTAGTGGAAGTGTATAGAGAGAGTACTTGTGCCTAACGAAAAATAAGAACAAGATTGAGGAATCTTTTGTTTTTCATGTAGGAGAAAGAAGGAGATATTGTTTTTTCTCTTATTTATTGAGAGTATTGTGTTTTACATCTTTACTAATAGGAGAAGAAAAGTAAGATGAGTTAAGAGAGAGAAACAAGCCTTTGTTTTTCTGAAATCATCTTTTCTATCACATAAAGGGAAAAGCTTTTACGTTCCCTTTACCCTCCATCTTTTTATAATTTTCTTGGAAAAACGAAAAGAAATACAATGAAAACTTTCAACTTTTTGTTAATTGTTTCATTGACCTCTCACCTTAGATGGGGAAATGCACTGTATGGTCTTTAGTGCTTCAATCTTCTTCAGAGTAGTTATGAACCTCTCTTTCTCTCTCTCCTCTATCTGTACTCTGTACACTGTTTATTTACAAACACAAAACATATCTATGCCGAGAGATGTTGTGTACATATAAAGAGAGTGGGACAAGGAGTTTGGAGCCCACATTAGCATATGGACAAGAAACAAAAAAACATCCCCTTTCACAACAAAACAATTGCAAGTCATTATTATTTCAGATCATACGATATTCGATCAGATTGATTTAAGTTTTTTTTTTTTTTTTTTCAAGATAGATAATAAAAGGATTGGTGAAAATTCAAATGGGAATCTTGAAATTTTGATGTTAGAGGGCATGTTTTTAATGGTGACAAATGTATCTGTAGCCTTTACTCCTTTAGGACTGGTTTATATATAAAAGAATGACATGAGAATATTTGTTTGGAAAATAACGCACATGCATAGACCCAACTCATGTTTCCGTATATATACAAATATACAATGTGGTGCCATCATCTCACATATTTTAATATCCCTTTTCAAATAAGGAAATATATTTCAATCAACTATAAAGATTGTGTTTATAAGTGAGACTCGAATGATCAGTAACATACTAACATTGCAGTATAGTAGAAAATTTTGTGGTTCGCAAATACAAACCCTAGAGTCAGATCTGTGTTTCTAGTGTCAACTCAGGCCAATTATATCTAACATTAGGCCTGGGTATTCAGATCTTCAGGTCGAGTTGGGGTTGGATCATTGCGGGTCCGAGTCATTCGGGTCTAAGAGTTTAGAACATGATAGGATAATTTGAAATTCTCGGTTCGGGATCGGTTCGGGTCTTTTCGGGTCCGGGTCGGGTTGGATCTTAGATAGTTGGCCCGATAGAGTAACTAGAGTATGTCAATTTCGATTTGGTTCGGTTACGGATCGGATTTGGGTCATGTCGGGTCTAACCCAAAAAAATACCTAAAACACACAGAAAATACCTAAAAATATTTAAATATTCGAAAGTATGAGAAATTTTATCTAAAATCTGATCTTAAAACATGAAAATATCCAAAATTTTATCTGATTATCCCAATTATATTTTAAAAATCTAAATTTTTATCCGAAACCCTAAACCATACCCAAAAACTAAAATTTGAAACTTAAAAAAAATATCTATAATACCAAAAATAAACTGAAACAACCATATATACTTATTATATACTAGAAGTTTCGTGTTTTCAGGTACCCCACTCGGGTCTCGGGTTCGGGTCGGGTCGGGTCGGGTCCAAAACCCGCGGGTTCTTCACAACAAGACCCAATAGGATAAAAAGATTGGGTCGGTTTCATATTGGATCGGGATTTTTCGGGTCGGTTTCGGATCGGGTCCGGATAAAATGCCCATGCCTATCTAACATAACAAACAAAGGAAAATTTTAGATTTAGGATATGTTCAAAGGATGTTTTCTTATTGAAAAAACATGTCTATAAAAGTGTAAGTGTGTGTGTGAATTAACAATAAAAAGGTGAAAGTCTATGTGATCTACGTATAAATAACATCAATACGATTAAAACATAAGTACAAAAATGGACTCAACTTGCTTCTAGAATTTTTTTTAAATACTATATTATATAATTAATACACCAACTACATGATTTTTTATTCTAAGGTAAGTAATTAAAGGAAACGCTTGTTAATGATAGCATTAATAAATTAACATTTGTTATGGTAAGACTCCAAAACATCCTAGTTTTATGCCGAATGTATTTCTGTATACGTTAATAAAATTGTCTATCTTACCTTATAGTATTTATATTGGTTGATTAGGGTTTCCAGTCTACCAATCATGGTAATTTATATTTAGTAGTTTTAAAATAATATTAATGCCTTCACATCCTATAAACTGTTGTATGTTATTTAGAGATTTCATATTGGTCAATTATGATATATGTTTCACTCGTTGTACTCATATTTTGTAGTTGTCAAATCATAAAGTATGGTTAGAACTATATCTTATTTTTCAAACAATAAGATGGGGAAATTTTACTTCTACACTTTCTTTAGTACCACATTTCAAGTATACCACTAGTATGGGGACATTTTTACAAATACACTTTTCATTAATGACCAAAAGACCATATTAGCCCTAACTTTATCTCTCTCTCTCTCGCGATCCTCTTTTCTTCCTCTCTCTTTCTCTCGATCTTTTTTCTTCTTCTCTGTCTCCGATTCACCGGAGATCCACCATCTCTCCTCCTTCTCATCCGTCCCTAACCAAGGCTTGGATATCGCGTCTCTCCTCCTTCTCCTCTTACTTCCTCCGATTCTGCGATCTCGGATTGCTTCGCAACCACACCAAAGCTCTCTGCCTCTCCGCCGGCGCCGGACACGCTCCGATGGCGATGGCCCAGATCGAGTTATCTGACGTTACCGCCGTGGAGTTGGTGGATTCGCTTCCTCTCGAGAGAAGAGCTGATCCTCATAACCTTCATTTTTCGACGGTGCGTTTGATTTCGCGTTTACTGCGCATCTTGATGATGCTCTGTTTCCGTGGAGGGTCGTGGAGGAGATGGAGAGGACGGTGAGGCGAGGCGCAGTTGATTATTTAACAAACTTTATAAACTGTCTTATAAGCCTTTCTAAATTGTCTTTTAGTTGATTGAGTTACTTCACACATCGTTTTCTGCAGCTAAGGTGGAGCCTTCACTTGCGTTATATCATACTTTTTATCGCTGCTAAAAGAAACAGACTCTGCAATCTAAGACACAAGAAGAAACTAAAAAATGTCAATGGTTGGTCAATAAGACTTTAGAAAAAAAAACAAGAGACAATGATGAATTTGATGATTAACATTGTAGATCAAAGAAAATGTGTGATGGCAGAGTTGTGGCTCTCATATAAGCTTGAACAATGCTTCTTTTATGAGTGTCGGGAACTGAACATGTCAATTACATTACTAAATAACTTCGATTTATAAAGAGTTATAAATTTTCAAAAACTCAATGTTCACTATTAGAAATCTTTCTCTTAGATCAGAATATTAATAGATAACTCTTTCTCTTAGATCAAAACAACAAAATCCGAAAAAATACTTACAGGTTGTGATTCTTGCTGAGGATTCAACATTTGAAGTTATAAGACAGTTTATAAAGTTGGTTAAATAATTTATAAGGTTTATAAATTCTGCACAATTTTGAAGTTAACTACGAGGTATTGTGATACTTCAACAGAGCTACCAGACAAGCCAAAACTGATCATCCAACGTTCAAATATGAATTATGTTGAAAATGATTTTTTGTATTTTAGGTAAGGAGGAATTTAGTGAAATTGAGAATTCACACCTTGCGGAAGTGTTGTAGAACTAGCTAGAAAGAATAACATTCAATTTTCAGGAGAACCTTATGCAAATAAGATTATTGATGAATGGGGGTAGATCTATGGTTCACTTTCTCATATCAACCAATGGGGTTAGATCTATGATTATTGATGAATGTAAATAATTTATAAAAGTTTATAAAAAACGTTATGAAAGCATACATTCAATTTATAAGGGTATTATATGAGTTCCATAGGTTTATAAATCAACTAAAAGAGTCTATAACAATTTAGAAAGCCTTATAAAACAATTTATAATGGTTTGTATAATAATTTATAAGGGTTTATAAGGGTATGTAAATAATGTATACGGGTTTATAAAAATAATTTATTAAGTTTATACACCACTATAAAATATTATAAAATGATTTATAAGGGAATTTAAAATTTCTGAAGCGGTGGAGTCTTGATTGTTGTCCACATGTACCTCAGAATCTGCCACGTATCATCATCTCCTTACAAATCCTTATAAGGATATGTAAAATTATTTGTAAGAGTTTATAAACTATTAATAAATGCATATAAAACAAGTTATAAAATCTATAAACCATTTATAAATGTTTATAAGAAAGTTATGAAAGTTTATAAATAATTTATAATGGGTATGTATACTATTAATAAGAGTTTATAAAAACTGTATAAAAGATTATATTCAATTTATAAGACGTATTATAAGTGTTGTATAGGTTTATAAATCAACTAAAAGAGTCTAAAACCATTTAGAAAGCCTTATAAAACAATTTATAATGGTTTGTATAATAATTTATAAGGGTTTATAAGGGTATGTAAATAATGTATACGGGTTTATAAAAATAATTTATTAAGTTTATACACCATTATAAAATATTATAAAATGATTTATAAGAGAATTTAAAATTTTTGAAGCGGTGGAGTTTTGATTGCTGTCCACATGTACCTCAGAATCTGCCACGTATAATCATCTCCTTACAAATCCTTATAAGGATATGTAAAATTATTTGTAAGAGTTTATAAACCATTAATAAATGCATATAAAACAAGTTATAAAATCTGTAAACCATTTATAAATGTTTTTTAGAAAGTTATGAAAGTTTATAAGTAATTTATAAGGGGTATGTATACTATTAATAAGAGTTTATAAAAACTTTATGAAAGATTATATTCAATTTATAAGGGGTATTATAAGAGTTGTATAGGTTTATAAATCAACTAAAAGAGTCTATAACCATTTAGAAAGCCTTATAAAATAATTTATAATGGTTTGTATAATAATGTATACGGGTTTATAAAAATAATTTATAAAGTTTATACACCATTATAAAGGATTATAATAAAACAATTTATAAGGATATGTAAAATTTCTGAAGCAGTGGAGCCGTGCTTGCTGTCCACATGTGCCTTAGAATCTGTCATGTATCATCATCTCTTTACAAAGCCTTATAAGGGTATGTAAAATTATTTGTAAGAGTATATAAACCATTAATAAAGACATATAAAACAAGTTATAAGATCTATAAATCATTTATAAATGTTTATAAGAAAGTTATGAAAGTTTATAAATAATTTATAAGAGGTATGTATACTATTAATAAGGGTTTATAAAAACTTTATGAAAGCCTTATAAAATAATTTATAATGGTTTGTATAATAATATATAAGGGTTTACAAGAGTATGTAAATATTTTATAAGGGTTTATAAAAATAATTTATAAAGTTTATACACCATAATAAAGGATTATAAAATAATTTATAAAAGTATGTAAAATTTCTGAAGCGGTGGAGTCTTGCTTGCTGTCCTCATGTGCCTCATAATCTGCCACGTATCATCATCTCTTTACAAAAGTATATAACTATTTATACAGGTTTATAAAACTATTTAAAAGGGTGTATTAAACTATTTAAAAGAACATATAAGCTATTTATAAGTCTATTGTTAAAAGTACAACTCGACGATTTATAAGTTTTTATTAAGAAGTTTTTAAACAAGAGTTGATTGTATATGTCTATACAAAACACATAAATGTTTGAAATTGAGAAGTCTTGTGAGGAATGCTAGGCAGAATGAGTGTAAGAAACTCAAAGTGATTTATAAGCGTTTATAAATTTATTTACAATGGCTTATAAGGTAATTTTTCTAAAATCCCTCCAAAAGACAATCAACACAAAAAAAGACATATCTGGTGAAAGAGCCACGTCCTTCAACAAGGGATATATTGCTTTAACATAGTCTGAGAACATCAAGGCTTCTCCATATCTCACTCTTCTATAAAAGAAACAATTGAAACCAAACTCACTTACATGTCCAACTAATATCTTCAACTATGCAACTACTAAAAGAGAGATACAATTGTTTTAGTATAAGAGATGTCTGAAGAAGATGAGAGAGAAAAATGTACTAAGAAGCCAACTCTGCAACTTTTATAAAGCGTTATAAATACGTAATTCTTTGATAGCACAAACCACATTCTTCTTCAGAGTCTCTCTTGCCTCTTCAGAGTTTCAATTACTTAGCCACAGAATAACATGCCATTTCATGGAAAGAGCAAGACTATGAGTTGAAAGAACTATATAAAGCTCTCATCTGAACATTAGAGATAATTCCTTGTTCTCAACAAAAAGTTGTCATTTCAAACATAATCCGAGAACATCAAGGTTTCTCCACATCACACTCTTCTCTTTTGTAAAAAAAAAAAACAATTGCAGCCAAATTCACTTAGGTGTCCAACTAACCTCTTCAACTTTGCAAGTCTTAGGAGAGATATACAATTGCTTTAGTATAAGAGATGTCTGAAGAAGATGAGAGAGAAAATGGTGTTAAGAAGCCAACTCTGTAACTTTTATTAAGCTTTATAAATCTGCAATTCTTTGATCTCACAAACCATGTTCTTGTTCTGAGTCCCTCTTACTTCTTCAAACAGCTCACCAACCTCGTCGATCTTCAAAATCTGGACACAACCCAATCACATATTATTCCTACGCATAAACACTCACTTCCAAAAACAAGATTCACTGTAATTTAACTCAGAAATGTGCACTTCAAAGTTCAAACACGTCAATTAGATTTGGGATTTTACATAGATTCAATTGAACTAATTTACTCAATTGAACTCAGAAATCAAATCCACTGACACAAACTATCTTTAAGTTTGCCGATCGTGTTCACCGGAGGTAAATTTGGTCGGAGCAATTGGATATGGTCACTGGAGCATCGTTGGTTCAATCATCATAACCTGATTATAAGAAATATAGGGATCAAGGAAGGAATAGAAAATATTCAACACAAAAAAAATCTCAAAACAAGAAAGCTCAACTTGAGATTTTATAAACTTAAGATTTTATAAACTTGAGATTTGAAAACTTCACGAGAAAAATTCCGTCTTCCTTCGCAGAAACATATCGATTTTGAGAAACAAAAGCTACAATTACAGAAAGAGACGAAAATCAACATCTATTATCCTTTGACCTTTGTTAGCGTTTCTTAGCGTCGTGAGAGAGATCGCCGTAGCTTCGTCGGATCTCGCCGCAGCTTCGTACGATCTCGCCGCAGCTTCGTACGATCTCGCCGTAGCTTCGTCGGATCTCTTTGTAGCTTCGTCGAATCTCGCCGTAGCTTCGTCGGATCTCGCCGGACAACTCTGCAGAGTCGTCCAATCTCGCCGGAGAACTCGTCACCGCCGGAATCCGTCGCCGATTTGTGAGATGATGAGATTTGATTATCGTGAGATGTAAGAGAGAAGAGTTAGTCTTAGGCTTAATTAGTTAGGGGTATAAAAGTACTTTGCCAATTAAAATTTTAATGGTAAAATTGAAAAGTGTAAAGTTGAAAAGTGGTATTAGGAAAGTGGTATTAGTGGCAATTCCCCCAATAAGATTGTGTATTTAACGTTTACACAAGATACAATAGTATCAAATATCTTCCAGGATCTACGATTTTCTCCAGATCTCAACTTCTTTAACCAAAAAAATTTAGTTAGGTTGTTAACAGATAGTCTTTTCCAACGAAGTAGTAATTGATTTAAATTTTAGATATTCACAATAGTAACAAGCACATATTTTGGAATATTTTCAATAAGATCCGACATTTTAAACAAATTTTCAAGCAATATTAATTGTTTATTTAATTTTTGTAATATTTAAAATTATATGAAACTTTTAATCGAATTTTTTAAAAATATTTTCTGATTTTTATTGGTCTTTTACTAGGTCAACCAGTGTCAGATCACAAGTTAGTAGTGATTTTTTTTTAATTTTTACCAGTTTAATCGAATTTTTAATTAACTAATTTTCATTAATTTTAAATCGAATTATGTACAATTTATCGTATTTACCAGTTTAACAACGGATCTTGGTCGGTATGAAAACACTGAATAAGATTAAAGACACATATATAAATATTTTTATAACATAAATATGTAGATCAAAATTTAAAAAATAGTACTTAATAACATAGTTGATAAAAAAATACTTAATATAATAACATATTTTTATCCAGAATTCAAACCGATACTTACTAAAAAATACTTAGTATATAATAAAGTTCACCATCTCATAAAATGGCGTTTGTCTACCCAAGTGGAACTGTAAAAAAAGACCAAGTAAAAACAAAAATGTAAAAGTTTACGTTTTCATTTAAAAAACAAAAAGAAAAGAAGGGATACTTTAATAAGAGAAGAGAAAGGAGAGGGTTGAGTTGGAAAGAATGGGTAGGAATGGGGGAGATGGATTCTCATCACATGCAATGCTTTTTTGTAAGTTGGGGATATCAATCCTCAACACAATCACATTTCTGCTTAAAATATTAGTATATTTTAATCAACTCTTTCCTTTATTCAAAAAGTATACTCACTAAATAACTGGGTATAAACAGATAATAAAATCGTAAGTAAGTTGGAATAAAATATCGGACCTCTATTTTAATATTACATAGGCTTCATGATTATGTTTTCAATTAATAAGATAATATTTTACTTAGTATTACGTTATTTCTTTAAATTACGCATAAAACAAAGAATTTATTTTAAAAAAATCTGATAGCGTATTTTTGCAACTATGTTACTAAACTAGTTTACAACTTTTATTTGACTGCAATAAGTCGGCCACTCCCATGATTACTTATTTTTGTTGACTTGTACTACCATTTTAACACCTTGAATTAACATCGGTCTTTAGTTTTAGCATAATCTATATTTTTGTTTTTATGTCCTAAACTAATAAAAATATTAATACAGGAGCTGTGCACTGTAACCTGAAGCATTTGTCTCGTTCGCTGTTGCCATTTAAAAGTTGCAACTTGAAAAGTTTTTTGGCATTTCAAGATTTCACTGTTTCATTTATATGATATTCACATACTTATCAAAAAAGATTTCACTGAAACCCAAAACGTAGAGTAACGAGCCTTTACTACAGAAAATACATGTCACTAACTATTGTGCTTCTTCAAGTTACGCGCGGTGTTTCAAATTTCCCAGCACAAGACAGTTAACTAGTTTCAATATTTACATTGTCGTAATAAATGGATCTTTTCTTTCGTTAAAACTGAATCGCTTTAATATTTACATTGTGGTAATAAAATGGATCTTTTTTTTGTGTGTTAAAACTGAATCGCTTTAATATTAGTAGTTCTCGATAAAAAAACCATACAAAAATAAGAAATTTGTGTTTTCTACTATTTCTTACCACTACTTTTGTTTTTTTGTTTGTCAACTCATTGCCACTATACATTTACCACTTCTAACTATGTAAGCATATCAGAGCTATCTTTTATCACCATTACAATATTTTTTTCAGGGATCGAATGCTCTCTAAAGCAACATTAATGCGAAATATGTCACTATATCAGATATCTTAATATGATCGAAGTTGACGTATTCCACGAGACTGAGTCATGTAGAATGATAAATAACGAAAAAAATTAGGAGGTAAATTAGATGCGAGATTCGTTTTAGAATATAGAAGTACAAAATAAAGGAGAGGAGTACACGAAACCAAACAAAACAAGAGTGTTAATTAATTTGGTTTAATTAAGGGGGAGATATTGGTGACGACAACATGGAGTTGGGCCCTTTGGCTTTTTGCTTTCCAAGCAGTAATGATGAAGAAGTGAACACTTCTATTGACAACGAATAAAGATTATTCAAAACAAAAAATAGTTATAATATTTTTTGTTTAATAATTTCTCTAGAGAAAAAGGAATTTGTCTCTATGTCATAATCTTCATAAAAAGCATTGCCAAATCTTATGGCCACATGGACGGTGTTAGCCTTTATACCCTACTCGCTACTCTCATCTATTGCCTTCACATTTTCTTCATTATTACATCTCTTAGCTGTGACAAAAAAAATGATGTAACTTTTGTATAAATTGTCATCATTATGGATTTGTTCATAAAATAGGTTGAGCCTATTAATGCTCACGGATCTATACACACATGAACATGAACCCTACTTTTCTTTCCATTTTCGATGAACTAGAAGCCTTTGTGATGTTAAGTTGCAACTGGTTACGACAATCATTTGGTGCCAAAAAACGAGTCTCCAGTTAAGTGGCTCGGCTAGGGACGATGAAATTTTGTGTGCAAATTTTTTTGGTGTAATTTGTGTGCAAATTTGGAATTTATAGAATATACATGATATAATAATTCGTATATATATATACACTCTAATGCTATTTTTATGTTATTGAGAAAAAAATCAAAATGATAGATTCATACGTCTTCAGAAATCTTCTTAAAGCTTTCTTTATTTTTGGTACAATTGACTTCAAAAGTCTTTATAAACAATTTTGCAATACTTCTAATATTAAAGAAAACATAAAATGTATAGTACTAGAGAAAGCTCTGGTTGTAATAGCAAACACTAGGTTAAGAGCCGTGTCTTACGTGGTATAAGCATTATATAAATTATTATATGTATTATATGTTTTTATATATTATAAAATAATAAATATATATTGAATAATTAAAAGTCATTAACTATTACATATATAATTAAATTAGTGCGAACATATAAATCAATTTTATTAATCCAAACAATATTTTTTTTCTATTTGATAGGATATATAATTAAATTTAAATAATATTAACATACATAGTATATTTTTAATATAAATGTATTAAATGATGCTTTCTACACATATGAGTTTTTTGATCATTTGTATAATTTATAGCAAAAACTTTAAATTACTAATAGCAAAAAAATTTCATTCTGGGATTAATAGTTTTAGTAATTTATAATTTCAAAAAAAATCAAATTGTTAATGTTTATTCAAAGCTTTTATTAAAAAAGTGGTTCAAAGTAAATTTTGAAATTAAAATACTTATGTATTTTATATGGTATATAGTTTAATTTAAAATGGTATATATATATATATCATTTAATCTTAATAATTAATTAAATTAGAATTTTTACTTATATGATTTCGTAATCATTTGTGTTTTGTCATAACAAAAAATTTAAACCATGGATCACAAAATTTGAATGTGAAACTTTTAACATTTTTAGTACTAATTTATAGTCGTTTTTTAAAATTCAAAATATAACATATACAAAAAAATCTTAATTTTATTATATGGTTAATATGATTGTTTAATTTATTTTAATAATTTGAAATTAAACAATATGATAGAAGATATACTAATTTTTATAAAATCCTTATTATTAAAAATCATTAATTGTCTTATATACTTTAGCCACACTAGACAATTCCGTAACTTTTATTTAAGGAAATAATAAAGAACATCAATAATGAATTTATGATGAGTTTAATAAAAAGCTTATTATATAATTAGATGGACCAATTTATTTCTCTAATGATTCTAAGAATCATCTTAGTGATGACACGTGGCTACAAAAATAAGTTGTAATGTTTCTCAATTAACATATAGGGGAAATCTAAATTTTATTATATGGTTAATGTGGTTGTTTAATTTATTTTAATAATTTAAAATTAAACAATATGATATAAGATACACTAATTTTTATCAAATCTTTATTATTCAAAATAATTAATTATCTTATATACTTTAGCTTTAGGCATTCTATAACTTTTATTTAATGAAATAATAAAGAACATTAATAATGAATTTATTGTGGATTTAATAAAAATTTATTATATAATTAGATGGATCAAACTATTTCTCTAATAACTATTTCTCTAATGATTCTAAGAATCATCATAACGATGACACGTGGCTACATAAATAAGTTGTAATGTTTCTCAATTAATATACATGAGATTTGTTGGCATGTTTAAGAAAAGTACCATTACTAATAAAAATTCTATAAAATTAAGTGATCGCCAGAAGTCCATTATTCTCTTTGTGTGTAGAATAAATTTTGTTTTACTATTAATTAAGATGGTATTTTCTGTCGACATGCGCTATTAGTATGGTTTATGTGTCCAATCTGTTAGGAGTATGGTCACAAATGATTTTATGTGGGAGAAAATCTCGGTCTCTGAAAAGAGTTGCTTAGAACAAACATGAGTAAACAAGATAGTGAGATTTAGGTGCAACCAGCTTTAAAATGTTCTAAAGGATGTAAAAATACAACTCGTCATGATTGAAAACTACACAATTATGTTATTGAATACTATTAATGGTGTTAATGGGAACATGTGATCGATGCTTGTGCAACATTGTGGATCATATGTTTTAAGAATATTTTGTTTTTGGCAATATTTTATAATTAATTTTGTTAATATTTTGCTTTGTTTGATAATATATATATTTGGCCGCAGACGTATAGTGAGAAAGTAATAGTACATCCAAAGTCTTTGCTTTGGCCATACCATTTTATGACTGATAACGATTTCCCACCGGTCTTACTGCTTTCTTTACAAACATTCCATATCAAAAGAAGTCAACACACATATACAAATAGAGAAACATCATTAGCATTCCTTAATAAAAACAAAAATTTAGGTATGCTTTTCAAAGTGGATATTTCAGAAATTCTAATTAAGAGGCATTTAATTAGCAATATTATTGTGCGGATTGAGTCTTATAGTAACACGACAGTACTATGGTAGCACAAGCCATAATATTATGTGCATGACATAGTGTCATGGTCTGTAAAAACGTTAGTTATACAAACTGAAATGAATATTCTGAGAACATGGAACTTGGGATTATGGTTGAAAAAAATGAAATCCCTCTAACCATAGAAAATTTGCCACAAGTGTAGAAGATAATCATTCCTGTAACCCTCAGTTTGGGACATTTCTATATCCAGTTACAAAGCAATTATTATGAGAGAGATCATTCAAGAAGAGAGATGACAAGAGCAACACCCATGCCAAGCATCAAAGATATCAAATGGCACACACTGTTTCTAAGTGTTGATTTTCCAGAGTTGTTCATCTCTGCAAGAACACCAGCAACCGCTATGTATATGAATCCTCCCGCTGTAAATCCCTACAAGATTTCAACCAAATATTACACACATTTAGATTTAACTTTACTAGACCACTGCAATATGTTCATTTACTACCTCAATCAACGATGACTGTCCCGGTTCATTTCCCCAGACCAAAACCTGTGGCCGAGACCAAAAAAGAACATTACCAGAGTTACTTCAGTTTAAACATTTCTAGAGATCTGCCAGGGGTTATGACATAGAAGACTTGCCAGGGCAGTTCCTGCAAGTGCGACAAGTGCAGAGAGGAAGTTGAAGAAGAGTGCTTTTGATACAGTGAAGCCTGACCTCACTAGAATCCCAAAATCACCTATCTGCAAGTATTATCCCATTGATATCTTTTACATAAAGGGTTACTTGTTGCTATACACATCTTCAATGTTTGTTTAAGGAAATAGAGTAGGGACCTCTTGGGGAAGCTCGTGGGCAAGCAAGAACATGGTTCTTGACCATCCACCAACTGATCCGTAGATGAGAAACGCACTTCCTAACGCCATCCCATCAGTAAAATTGTGCTGCACAACAAAATTAGGATAGAGATATTATCTTCTCAGATGAAGCTGAAGCATCTCCTATCTTTAATAAATGACAAAGGGGCGCACGTACTTACAACACCATCAGAGAACAAGTTGAGGTAACCAAATACTAAGCTTGAATTCTTCTCCACCTGTTGAGGTTCTTCCATTTTTCCATCGGAAATAACTTCTGTGCCTGAGTTTGATTTATCCACACCATCACTAGCAGAAGTCTTTCTCTGCAATGGACAAACAAGTCACAGTCTGATTTAAGTATGCTTAACCTCTCTCATTCAAGTCAGAGCTGCTTCAGATGGAAGTATTATTGACATGGAAGTGCTGGCTCTCTCACCTTACGGAGAGATTTATCTTTAGAGACTTTCTCTGATGAATTTTCAGTTGCATCAGAGGGACACTGTTTGTCCGCATTGTTATGACCGTCCTCATCTTTCAGTTTCTTACTGCCTGCATGGTGGTGGTGATGGTGGCCCCACGTACTGGATCCAGAAGAGTTTTCTTCGACATAGCGCACCAACTTCTCCACGAGAAGGAAGACCACAATCCCAGCTAGTCAATCAAGAATCATGTTTGAATTGAAGTGTTAAGATCTCAGATCTGGCAAACTACTTTGTTTGATAAACACCAAAAGCAAGTGATTTACTACTAACCGAGAACAGACAATCCAACAGACAGATCTTGTATAGAATGTGAATGTGAAGGCGAATCCGAATGAGAGTGAGAATGATCATGATCATGATGGTCATGGCTCTCATGGTGATCATGCGAATGAGAGTGACCACCACCTGCCACACAAAAAAAAAAAGTTGCACTTTAGAAGATATCTCTTGGTAGCTGCTAGACAACAAGGGGAAACAAGAGAATATTAAAGGCAGCAAAATGAGTAGGCTTAAGAAACCAGTTGGTGAAGAGATCAGATCATTGTACTGTACCAAAAGCATGTGGCAATTGGTGAAGAAAAGCATCCCCCAACATAGCTCCTGCCTGATAAACCAAATCAACAGAGAATATTTAAAGCAGTAAGGGATCATCTACATACATTTCAACATAAACAAAACACATACCCCGAAGAGAGCCAGGGAATCAACAAACCATTTTGCAGGCTTCCCTTGAACTGTAATTTGAACCATGAAACTAGTTACAAGGGAAGAAACTGAACAGCACTTTAGTGAAAGCACACGAATAAACCGAGAAAAAGAGGATTTTTTCACCATGAAAATCATAACCATTGGTTCATAGAGAGATTAGCTTACCAAACATAACCGGGAGCAATATGAGACAGATGAGTGACGCCAAGCTAACCAAAAGAGAGCATCCCAATGCATTCACCCACAATGCTGCAACCACAAAAAAAAAGGGTATGATTAAGACAGACTAAAAGAATCATAATTAAAATGTAAAAATTAAATTACCAAATCCAGAAAGAGCAGAACTTGATTGGTGGTCGTGATGAAGACAGGGACCAAACCCGCACAGTCTCATATCCTCTTCCTCTGCCAGCTCCTCCGGCAACTTCATCTGCACGTAGTCGTGGTCGTCATGATGATCGTGATCATGAGAAGAATGACTACACCCACCTCCGTGTTGATGCACGTGGTCCTCACGCGCAGGGGTTGAGTGAGAGAGCCCAGTTTCTACGCACAGATCCAGAAACAGCACCAGAACCAGAAACGGAGCCACGAGTCTTCTCAGCGAGAACGTCATCTTCAATAGCGCTGAAGCAGATGAACAAGAATGATAAACTCTGATTCCGAAAGTATTTGATGAGATTCAGCGAAACCTTCTGAATCATTTGGAAGGTATTGATGCTAATATTTGAACCATCTCCACTTTCCTATCGTACAAAATGCAAACCTTCCGTACGCCTCAGAGTCTTTATCACCGCCGACATATTTATCTCATTTTTCCGTTTCCGGTTCCGGTTCCGATTCAGGTAAAGAACTCTTATCGGAGCTTCGTTTTTTGGATTCATACGATAGAAAATGTCGGAGGGAAAGAGAGATCACCCGAGGCTGATTCTCCACAATTTCATCACCCCGGAGGAGTGCAAGGAGCTGGAGTTCATACACAAGAGCTGCAGCACCGTTGGCTACAGACCCAACGTCTTCTCCACCACTCTCTCTCACCTCATCGCCACCAATTCTCCTCATCTCCTCATCCCTTTCGTCTCCATCCGAGGTCACTCCCCCTTTCACATTCCCCCAAGTTCATTCCTTTATGATCGTCTCATATTCTCATTGCGGTTTGAGTAAACAGAGAGGTTGAAAGAGAAGATGGAGGAGACGTTTGGGTGTGAGTACGAGCTGTTTATCGAATTCACAGGCTTGATTAGGTAAAGTAACTACCTTTTTTGTCTCTTCCCCATTAGTTAACAGTAAAGAATGATTTTTTTTTATTGAAATCAGCTGGTGTAGAGGAGCTTGCATTGGCTGGCACAGTGATGATAACAGACTATATCTCAAACAAAGAGACTTCTCTGTTCGTTTCTTAGTCTATAAAGTCGTTCTTGTTCATGAGGTTTATGTAAATGACTTTTTTTTTATATTGGTTTTGAAGGCAGTTTGTTACTTGAATAGTTACGGTAAAGACTTCAAAGGCGGCCTTTTTCGTTTTCAGTGTGGGGAACCAGCAACCATAGCCCCCTCCGCTGGAGTAAGCATGTTCTTTTTGCTAACCTCTTTGGTAAAATGGCTACTTAGTTGGATACTGAGTTTGGTGTCTTGTACAGGATGTTATCATGTACACTGCTGATGACCGCAATATTCATTCTGTTGATGAGGTAACAGATGGGGAAAGATTGACTCTTGCTATGTGGTTCACCCGGGACTCATCTCATGACGAAGATTCCAACCTCATTTCCCGTCTTTCTCAATGCTCATCTCCCGAGTTTCCCCTTCCTCTGCCTGCATCCGCTAACATGTACTGGTTCTCCCCTCATCAAAACGCTAATCTAAACACAGGTTTTGACATCTGCGTTGCGAGGTTGCATCTTCTTGGTTTTGGCATACATAGCTTACAAGAGGAAGATCGTTCTCTAGATGCCTCTGAGCAACTCATGGGACCAATACAACTAGCTAAAGGAGGAGAGTTGCTCGTCAGGAAATTTACCAACGTTCTTCACGCTCTTCAGGTTGTTCAGTTCTGCAATTGGAAAGCTTCTGAACTCAAAACCTCCAAGGTCGGATATGACGCTGTAGAAGAGGTGAAAGCTATCTCCCAACCTCAGTTGGAAACCATCAATGCCTTGAATTCAGTTTTCCTGCCAGATAAGGGCCTTGTAACTACAATCTTTGGATGTTTATGTTCCAATGGGGAAGAGAAGGGTTCACTTAACTTGACTGATGTCTCATCGGCGATTACCTCTTGGGAAGAGTATACTTGTAAGCTACTCAAGGAGCTATTGTCATCCTTGCCTCAATGGAAAACGTATCAGACTATACACAGAGTCGAATCCGGTTAGAAATTTATCTGAGTTAACAGATCTTGATGGTTCTTAGGACTTTTAGACCGGACTGTTGTTTGGTTTGTTTTTTCGTTTACTTTTGAATGTTAGAGTTTTCGTTGTGTTACAATTGTTATTTGTAACAAAATATAAAGATGAAAAATATTTAAAATTAAAATGTTGGTAACGATATTCATAACATTTTAGATTTCTATTTAATTTTGAGGGAATTTAGATTTCTACTATTAAATAATTAATGATGTTTTTGTTTAGAAAATATAAAAAAATTAAAGATTTTTTAATTTATGTGTATAATTCTAAAACGACTTATATTAAAAATTAGAGAGAGAAAAAAACAGAGTAAGTATAAAGATGAAAAATAATTAAAATTAAAATGTTGGTAACGACGATATTCAGAACATTTTATATTTCTATTTAATTTTGAGGGAATTTTAATTTAATAAAAAAAAAAGCAATCAGATGTAAGAGTACAAAACATACATTATTGAATATCCCTTCAAAAAAGAAACAAAGAGATCAACACAAGTCAATAGACACTGAACACGTAGTTGCACCAAAGAAAAAAAAAGACACTACACGTTCCCTCCTTTCACGCGCAAAGAATCTGTTTGACTAATCACAGCTTTTCTCACTAATCAACATCACTAAGAAGACAATTAATTAACTATCCACCGGTATGCAGAAAACAAACCAAGAAAATAGATCATGTAGTAAGTCTCTATTTAGATTATTGATTAATCTGATAATGTTAAATTTACATTAAGTGAAGGTTGATTAATAAACATAATCCAGTAATATAGTCTTCTTCTTTCCTCTCATTGTCTTTCTCCATTTACAAGAACAAAGAGATAGAAAGAGAAACAACTGTTGACATCATTTAAATCTCACTCTCTCTCTAAGTTTAACTTCACTCTCTCTCTCTGTCTCACTATATCTCTACATTGCATTTGGATCCTGAGGATTGTGGATGTGTTTGTGAGAGAGAGAATCATCAGATCGGAGATGTCGGATGTTTCAGCCGACGGAGGTTACTCGGAGACGCCTTATCCCTCCCTAACGGTGTCGGCGTCTTACAAAGAGAGCAGCGGAGGAGGGAAAAGCTCGTCGAGGAGGAGACCGGTTCGGCCTAGCTTCGACGCCTCCGCAGCCGCCGACAATGAGTTCATCACTCTTCTCCACGGCTCGGATCCGGTGAAGCTGGAGCTTAATCGCCTTGAGAACGAAGTCAGAGGTAGTGCTTTAATGTGTCGATTCAGATCTAAGGACTTTGTTTTGTTTACTTTGTTCTTTGAATGGTTGGTTTCTCAGATAAGGATCGAGAGTTAGGAGAAGCACACGCTGAGATCAGAGCCTTGAGGTTATCTGAGAGGCAGCGAGAGAAAGCTGTTGAAGAGGTGTGCTAGTGTTGTGTTATGAGTCATCATCACTTGCTTTTAGTTTCTATATAATGTCTCTCATGTTGTTTTTGTAACTGTAGCTTACTGATGAGCTTACTAAGTTGGAGGAGAAGCTTAAGTTAACTGAATCTCTTCTCCAAGGCAAAGTAAGTATTGAAACCCCTCCTTAAGCATCACTCTTGTTTCTCATTTGGCTGGTTGTTTGATTGTCAACAATGTTGCAGAATCTAGAAATAAGGAAGATCAATGAGGAGAAGAAGGCCTCCATGGCTGCTCAGTTTGCTGCTGAAGCCACCTTAAGAAGGGTCCATGCTGCTCAAAAAGATGATGACATGCCTCCTATTGAAGCCATTCTAGCTCCTTTAGAGGCTGAACTTAAGCTCGCACGCTCTGAGGTAATTATAATTTTGTACTTTCTACTTGCATATTGGAGATTGATCATTAAGGGTGTTTTGTGCATAGATTGGGAAGCTTCAAGAAGATAACAGAGCCTTGGACCGTCTCACTAAATCAAAAGAAGCAGCCTTACTTGATGCTGAGAGGACTGTTCAAGCCGCCATGGCAAAAGCGGCTTTAGTTGATGATCTTCAAAATAAGAACCAAGAGTTGATGAAACAAATTGAAATCTGTCAGGTGCTCTACTCATCATCCTCTTCTTTGTATGCCTTCTACTAATCACACATTGTTCCTTAGCTATCTATTATCTCTTTGATGCTTTAGGAAGAAAACAAAATTCTAGACAAAATGCACAGGCAAAAGGTTGCTGAGGTGGAAAAGCTTACTCAGACTGTAAGAGAGCTGGAAGAGGCCGTTCTTGCTGGTGGCGCTGCTGCTAACGCCGTGAGGGATTACCAGCGGAAGTTTCAAGAGATGAATGTAATTTTGTACACTTCATAAGATAGACTGAAAGTGAATAGAGTTTTTTTCCAAACTCTCTTGCTATGCTTTTTCAGGAAGAACGAAAAACTCTAGACCGGGAACTTGCGCGTGCAAAGGTTACAGCAAACCGAGTTGCGACGGTGGTTGCAAATGAATGGAAGGATGGTAATGACAAAGTGATGCCTGTGAAGCAATGGCTTGAAGAAAGAAGGTTTCTACAGGTTCACTTTTTGATATATGATTGCCTTTGAATGTGGATTCTTTGCTGTCACAAAGGCACAAGTCTGAACTCTTTTGTTGCAGGGAGAAATGCAGCAGCTACGTGACAAGCTTGCCATCTCAGACCGAGCTGCGAAATCTGAAGCACAACTAAAAGTATTCATCTTATTAGTCATCTTCTAACATTTGATCTTGTTTAAACTAAACTATATGCTTGTACAATATCCAGGACAAGTTTCAACTACGGCTTAAAGTGCTTGAAGAGACGCTGAGAGGCACCTCAAGGAACACAACTGAGGGGAGAAGCATGAGTAATGGACCCTCTCGGAGGCAGTCACTAGGTGGATCAGACAATCTACAAAAGTTCGCATCAAATGGCTTTTTGCCAAAGAAATCTCCATCTTCTCAGATGAGGAATGCCTTCACTTCTAACTCCACCTCGGTATTGAAGAACGCTAAAGGAACATCTAGGTCATTTGATGGAGGGACAAGATCATTAGACAGAGGGAAAGCACTCCTAAACGGACCTGGGAAATATTCATTCAACAAGGCTTGTGATGAAGCTAAAGAATCAGAGTCGCCTAGTGCCTGGAAAGAAGAAGATTCAGAGGAGAAGCCACCAAGTGAACTCCCTCCGCCAACAACTGAAGACAATGTCCCGGGGGTTTTGTATGATTTGCTTCAGAAGGAAGTAGTTTCCTTGAGAAAATCTTCACATGAAAAGGATCAAAGCCTCAAGGACAAGGATGATGCCATAGAGGTAAATCTCTGAATATGTTTTTAAAGAATACCCTTGTGAATGAAAGTTTATATATATATATATGTTTTTTTTTTGGGCAGATGTTAGCAAAAAAGGTTGAAACATTAACAAAAGCAATGGAGGTTGAAGCGAAGAAGATGAGAAGGGAAGTAGCTGCAATGGAGAAAGAAGTTGCTGCTATGCGTGTCGATAAAGATCAGGATAATAGAGCAAGAAGGTCTTCAAACACCAAGAACTCATCCACCACTGCCCAGATTCTTGCTGGAAGGTAAATAGCAATGTAGCACTTTCATCCATTTCTACAATCAGTTGCATTTTTCGCAATCTTTGAAGTAAGATTGAAACAAGATCTATGATCTTTATATTAAAAATCAGCTAAACTTGGTCTTCTTCTGCAGAGCTGCTGGACGAAGTGGGTTAACGAGGAGCACACAATGAGATGAGTGAAGTGATTAGTTCTTGTGGACGTATCAGTTTAAACAAGTAAACCCCGTTATAGACTGGTGTGCTCTTTTTTTAACTCAATATCTTGTTATTCGCTTTCTTTACATCCTCTTGTGATTTATTGTATAACCATAGAGCTCATGAGAATGATATCTATGGTACCAACCACCCAACAAAAAGAGAGTGATGGGTATGCTTTCTGACTTAGATCAGCTTACAGGGGGGAGGAGAGATGTTTGACATTTTGGTATAACATTTTGTATCCTATGGAACTAGTTTGCCTGGGCTGTATAGGTTTATTAGCTTTGCATTTGGAGCTTGTGTACTTGCACTTGTTCGGTTTCTTATTCAATCTACTTGAGGTGTTGTGTGATAATTTCTACTTCTGATTTTGTTGTTATATGTCTCTCTATTTAGATCTTCAAGCTTACTATCTTTTATTTGTAGTTGTTCAGTACAAAATCAAATCCTTCTCAAGATACTGTCTTGTGATAGATAGCAGAGCTTGGTTTACAGGTCCGAGTCATGCCGGCTAGTCAAGCAGAGTTCATGTAACCCATTTAGTATCCATTCCTGACCACCCAGGACCAACACTATAGTCACTCTAATAAACGCAAGTGCTATGTCCCCAAGCAAACTTACTGCTCTCTCTCTCCTATGCTTTTTAGCTGTGTTTCAGCTATCTTCAATCCCAAGATGAAGTTGTTAAAGCAAAGAAGAAACTAGTTTCGTTTCTTAATCTAATGTCAAAGGTTAATAAGAAGATAGATAGCCCACTAAAGGTTCTAGACTTGTAGTACATAAAGCCATACTCATAACTCCCAAGGCAAATTATATGTCTCTCTCCGTTACAAGTTTTCCGTGGTAATATACAAACAAAAGATCTCTCTAGTAGAGTCTCTGATACTTCTCTCTGGTTCTTAAACAGCAGACATAGTCTGTTCCGAAACAGATGCCAAACCATGCATTAACCTAACAATCTCAGTAGTATCATCCAGATAATACTTAGCCTTGCTAGGCTTTTGCCCAACAGTACAAGCGAAAACCTCAGCTCTCGGTGCAATCGAAGGACCTTCAGTGGAACTGCAGATCACTTCAAACATGTCTTCATCAGACCGGTCATCTCCAATACACAGAACAAACTCAGGAGGTGTTCCTTTCTCTTGCATCATCGAAAGCATCCTTCTTGCTATAAGTCCTTTGCTCACCCCCTACAATTACAAAACAACAATAAAAAGAAATATATGGAAACAAATGCTCATGTTTTTGTCAGGACTGAACACAAACCTGCGGCTTGACCTCAACATAGTTCTGCCCTCTCTTGACTGTTACAGGTTCATTAGCAAGGACACTTTCAAGATGATCTAGAAGCTCTTTAGCTTGACATGAGCCAAAATCAGGATCAGCATCTTCATAGCTCCAGACCAGAGCGGTCTCCTTGTCTTCGATCGTTGATCCATCTGTTGTCTCGGTGTAAAGCTCCATCACAGGCTCTGCAATTTGTTTCCAAGAACAATCTGCTGCTGCCACACAGTTTTCCCATTCTACATCCTTCCTCAGCCTGTGTAGTAGTCAATGGTCAGGGTCCTTTCTAGTTGAGCTAACGACCTCTGGTGTTATAAGATAGACAAGGGAACAAGAACAAGATTCAATATAGTTACCTCAGAAAGTAGCCATGTTCAGCAGCAATCCCAAGCTTCTCACAAGGACTAAACCAGTCAGACAATGTCTCCCGGCTTTTCGCGCTAACAATGAACACAAGATTGCTCTTGTCCCTACACAACGTGTTCAATATCTCAATAGACTTCGACGAAGGTCTTTTATCAATAGACCCCTGTGGCATCAAAGTATCATCATAGTCCAAAAGAATAGCTCTGGTCTTCGTCCTCTTATAAGCCGACACTATATGCTCCATCGACAGCTTCCTGAAGCTCTGGTCTAACGCCACAACCCTGAAACTAAGACCAAACCCAATCCCCCAACACCTCCTCCTCCCATGCTCGCCACAACTCCTCTCAAGATCTTGGAGGAAGCTACGAGCCCAGTAGCCAACATCATGCGTGCTCACATACTTGTAATGCTTCTCATGCCTCAGCTGCTTCTCCGGCTCAGCCACTTCAAGTGCACTGTCCATCGCATCAGCCACCGCGTCAACGTTCCAGGGATTAACACGAATAGCTCCGCTTAACGACGGAGAGCAACCAATGAACTCAGACACCACCAGCATGCTTTTGTGATGATTCTCCACCTTCAGAATCTTGTCCAGCTTTTCATTCCCTTGACGCGAAACTATATACTCATAAGGGATAAGATTCATCCCATCCCTCACCGCCGTCACCAAACAACACTCAGCAACCACATAATAAGCAACTCTCTCGTAGAACCTCAACGGCGCATCTATCAACACTATAGGATCATAGCCAGGCCTCCCAAAGGCCTGGTTGATCCTTTTAACCGTTGAGTAAGTCTCAGCTTTCATCTCTTTAACATCTTTCCCTTTCCCTCTAGCGGGATTAGCTATCTGCACCAGCACAACCTTCCCTTGCCACTCAGGATGCTGCGTAAGCATCTGCTCCATAGCTAATAGCTTCAGAGTGATCCCTTTGAAGATGTCCATGTCATCAACACCGAGCAGCATCCTCCTCCCCTTTTTACTATACTCCTCAATAAGCTCTTTCACTTTATTTTCCGTCTCGGGCAAGCTGAGAACCGACCGGAGCTGACCCATGTGGATACCAACAGGTAAGATCTTGATGCTCACGGTTCTACCGTAATACTCAAGTCCAATGTACCCTCTTTTAGACTCATAAGTAAGACCAAGCATCCTACTACAACAAGACAAGAAGTGTCTCGCGTAGTCAAAGGTATGGAACCCAATCAAGTCAGCGTTCAGCAGCGCGCGGAGAAGCTCCTCTCTAATAGGCAAAGTTTTGTAAATCTCCGAAGAAGGAAAGGGACTGTGGAGGAAGAACCCTAGCTTGACGCGGTTAAACCTCTTCCTCAAGAAAGTAGGCAGGACCATGAGATGGTAATCATGTATCCAGACGAAGTCGTCCTCAGGGTTAATCACTTCCATGATCCTATCCGCAAAGATCTTGTTCACGGAGACGTAGGCTTGCCAGAGGGAGCGGTCAAACCTCCCTCCGAGGTCGGGAGAGAGTGGGAGCATGTAATGGAAGAGAGGCCAGAGCTGCTGCTTGCAGAAGCCGTGGTAGTATCTGGTGTAGAGATCTAGAGGTAGGAACGTGGGGACGCACTTGAAGTTTTCGAGGAGGAGTTGGTAGACCTCTTCTTGCTCGTTGGGGTGGATGTCTTCTTTTAAGCAGCCTACGTAGATGACTTCGGTGGTGGTGGCTTCGGATCCTAACCCGTCTTTTAATTGGAGGAGGAGAGAGTTCTCGTCTAGAGAGAAGGTCCAGCCTTTGCTGCTACAACAATGGGTTGTGCTGGTACTAGTACTACTAGTCTCTAGCTTTCTTTGAGCTCGTATTGGTAACTCGTTGGCTACGATGATGATACGGTCTTTTGGGGAGAGATCGGAGGAGGGACTACTTTCTTTGGAGTCGTTGTCGATGTTGGACATGATTCCAGCAACGGCCATGATGCGAGGGATCTGGCGGTTCATGCGGCCGAAGGTGGGAGAGTCTCCTGAAGCGAGCTCGAGCAGGTTTGAATACGATCTTGAAACCATTTTTTTTTTTGGGGATTAATTAACTGCTGAAAAAGAGAGGAACTTTTTGTTTTTGTCTTGAAGAAATCAGGTTCTTGGTTTTTCAGACAAGTGATGTAGAGAGAGGTTTAAAGAGAAAGCAAGGGTTGATCGAACAGGACATGGTCTTTTTAAGTCTTTGAGGGGAAAGGAGGAAAGGAACAGATTCAAGAATATTTACAGCTTGAAAGCAGCTCAAAAACATTAAACGTGAGGTTTAAAATTTCTAACAAAAAAGAAAGAGATTTTTGACTGTTGATGATGAGAAATGCTTATGCTGTTTTGGATGGACGGTTTGAGTTTTGCTTTTTAAAAATGTTTTGAGAGTGAGATTAGGAATTTAAAATTGAAAACTAAAAACGAAAAAAATGAAAGAAAACTCTTTTCAGACAGAAGCTTGTGCGCATGTGAGCTTTACTCTTTTTAGTTTTAATGGAAGACTGTACTGTAAAATTATCAGCTGTACTACTTCTTTAAAAACTGTTGTATTTGAATCGTGCGATCGAAGATGTTTTGGTAAGAGTAGTACGTATCGAACGGCCAAAACGCTAAGAGCATGCGAAGTAGGATGTATCCTCACGTCGAGAATTTATTTGATCTTATCCGTTAGTGGCTTAGACCGGAGTGGGACCCATAATTAGCTGTCCGAGCAAATAAATTAGTTTTTTTTTTGTCAACAGCAAATAAATTAGTTAAGAAATGAATAATGGGGTTTTGGTATCAGCAAGACATCCACGTGGTCTCTGTTTATTTACCCTAAGTAGATTGTTCGGCGTACTACGTGGCGAGATCTAGAGCTTTTGTCAGCAAAAGAGTGAGTATTCAATGTGATCTAAAACATCCAAGTCAATAATACAAAAAAAAACTTATCATACTCTTTACATTATCGATTCCCTCAAAAACAAAATAAAAGCAGACCCAGCATACAATGTGATGCAACACTTAACTTAAAATTTTCTTAAATGAGATAATGTTGCCGAGAATATTGGTAATGTAGACTATATAAATTAGTATAAGGGGGCACAGCAAGTCAGCAACTGCCAACTGGGGCATGTCTAGGAGTTGGCAACCTACAAGGCGATTCTCTAAAAAAGGATGCATAAAGAGTGTTTTGCAACAAACTTTGCGTTGTAAATTGAAAGAGTATTGTAATGTTAGAAGTGCTTGAAGTTGTCTTCATAATCTATGAGACTATGAAATGAAATTTTAACTCAAGAAAACTACATCACTATCAATTTACCACATGAAACTGTAGAAAGATTGATGTCTCCAAAAGTTGCATATACAGTAAGGGAATGAATGCAAATGTTTTTTATTTTGTTCATTCGACCGGACCTTGAATCACGTGTACAATCTTTTCTAAATAAACAAAACTCTAAAATTAGTAACCTCACGACATTCATGACCTAACTAAAAGGGCTTACATGATTTGTTATAGGTTTAATATATAGAGAATTCTGAGAATTTTATGATGATTATTTTTGACTTCATTTACACATATATACAGAAGTTACAAGATAAAAACAATTCTTGATATATTTACAAATCAGATAAGGTTTCTAGCAGTTATATGATTTCCAGCTATAACAATAGTTATAATTAAAAACTTTTTTTGTCAACATAATTAATAACAGATATAATGTTAGTTCCCTTGATGTAAATTTTTTTTTAATTCTTTCTTTTTCATTAGAATTTAATCATTTATTATAGTAACCCCTGCTGGTATGCATGGATCTGTTAGTTTTTAATCTATTGTATTCCATTATTAACTTTTGGTAAACGGTATTGTGGACTGGCTATTTGTTAATTCTCTCTTTCGCTATTTGATCTAAATGTAGTACTCACCGTCTCTAGATGAAACTAATGGAGCAATTAGACTTAACTAAACTTGAACTTGGAGAAGTGGAAAGGTTTAGCTTTAAAGATTGTTCAGGACCTGAGAAGATCCAAAACAAGACTTGTTACATATCCTCAGTGGCCTCTCAGTTTTTGAAGTAACGTCTTGCTATTGCAGCGACCGGAACACTAAATGTCTTAAAAATGGATAATCCATGACTACAAATTCTCATGCTAGAAATGAAATATGCTTAACTAAAAAGTCTTAGAAAATATACTTATAGCAAATATATGGAAAAGAAGTAGGTAATGCAAAATGAAAGATAACACATGATTGAAGAGCATGATGGGACAAGACTCAGCAAACATAACACCACTCAAAAGAGTTATTTATGATCCAGCATTGTGTTGATCAAAAAAAAAAAAATGATCCAGCATTGTTGTTGCAATACATTACATACCATCAGATACATATATTAACAAGATTCTTCCATATCTTCTTCATACATTTTTAACTCATAGTTTCGAAACAGGCAATCCTGAAAACCCCAAAGAATATACATTAGTTTTTGAAATAATCTAATGCCTGAGTATGATGTGCATTACCTAAAGCTTTTGAGTTGACAATGCTTGGGCTAGCATTGGGTGGTGACGCGTTTTCGTTCAAGAACGGGTCGACCCGGTTAGGGTCACTCCATATTGGATATCCTTTGATCCTTCCCTGTTTAAAAATCATTTTCAGAAGAAGATGATCATAACTTTTAGTCACTTTTAAATCTTATAAAAAGAGCTTTTGGAGATGAGAATGCATACGAGAACGTTGAGTGCTGCAAGCGTAGCCATTCCTTCACGAGTCCACTGTCGTCAATATCATCATCAGAAGAAAGTTAATAACTCAGTTCTGTTTTATCTATTGAGACAAAAGAAACGTTTTCAGTTTGGGCAAACCTTGGAAGCAGAAGCAATGTGAGGAACAACAATGGCATTCTTCATATCAGCAAGCCCTGGTTTCATGAAAGGCTCTTCCTCGAACACATCAAGACCAACTCGGAACATCGGGTTCTCTCTCAGATGATCCACCAGAGCTACCTCATCGATCACAGGACCTCTACTGCAGTTCACAAGGATTGCTTCCTGAAAGCAACTTAACTCGATCAGACAAGAACAAAAATTAGACAAAATAGAAAACAAAGTCAAACCTTTTTCATCATGGCAAGCCTCTCCTTGTTGACAAGATGGTAAGTGGTTTTGTCCAACACAGGGTGAAGACTTATCTGTTTTTTTTTTTGTTCAGACAAATACAAGTTCAGTTTCTATATTTAAGAGAGATACACTAACCAATAAAGTTTAATTACCAGATCAGCCTCTCGTAGCACCTCCTCCATGGAAGAAGCTCGTTTCCATGTCACAGGTTGTTCCCCGTTTGCTTTCAAGAATTGTCCATAAGCTGCCATTAACCATTACCTCAAAAATATATAAACTCCAACGAAAGAGTAGACTGTAAAGAGAAACTGTAAATATATATACCTGTCACAAACTTCTCAAGACGAGTGGATTGGTACAGATCAAAGTAGATCAAATTCATCTTGAACCCTTCAACCTGTTCTTGAAATCAAAATGTCAAAAAAGGAAGCTTACAAAATATCATATCAAGAGGCTTTGCTTTACCATCATTCTAGCATAAGCAGAACCAATACGTCCAGCTCCAATCACTCCCACAGTCTGTCCTTTAAGTAAGTTCCCCACAAACCTGCCAGAACCAAACAATCGTGTTAGCACCTCTAAACCGGTTTCTTGATTTTAAACCGGTTTCTTGATTTTCTTGATTTTTTCTTACAGATGAGGAAGCCACCCTTCGTACAAGCCAGCTCTCATGAAACCGTCAGCTTCAACAATCCTTCTTGCCGCAGCAAGGGAAAGCGAAGCGGCTAGCTCGGCCGTAGTCTCAGTCAACACTCCCTGTCCAACTCAACACATAAACACTTGCCTTCCAACTAGTTCAGTTATATAAACCGACAAAAAAAAGAACATTACCGGAGTGTTACCAACGGCGATGCCATACTTATTGGCGGCTTCAACGTCGACGTTGTTGTAACCAACGGCCATGTTACTGAAAGCTTTCCCTCCAGCTTTGCTCAGAGCTGAAAACAGTGTCTCTCCCCAATCTTCCGTCAACTATATAAACAAAACTTAAAACAATTTTTAAAACATTCATATGTATAATAATACATAAAACACTTTGTTCTTTTTTTTTTCTGAATATGGGGCACCGAGACCACAACATATAATATTAGTTTCGTCCAAGCGGTCATTCGAGACCTACGATGGTACTTTCCAGTTGAGCTAACAACGTGGTAATATAAATACACACTTTGTCTTCCTCTCTTTCATCTCATTACCTGACCGATGACTCCATCACACTTGTTTCCAATAAGATCAATGATGTCTTCTACGGACAAGATTGTCTTCTTCAAATGGCATATCTATATATATTCAAGAAGACAAGGTTTTTAGTTATGAACTAGTCAAGATTAGTAAATACTCTTGATGAGTTAAAGTTTACCTCGACGCGACAACCTTGGTCGACCAAGAGGTTGATCCAACGAGTTCCAGGCATCGGTTTGGTGCTGACGACTCTGTACTTCCCATTAGGATTATACACCTCAATCGCCATCGGTTTTGCCATGGCAGTAAAAGCTTCAAGAAGGAGAGAAAAGTGCTTCTGTGCAAAAGAATATGGGAAGAGAGGTCCTGGCTTTTAATCTCAATCTCAAGTCAGTAGAGAATGTTTGTGGTTTGAAATCTAGATGAAGATCCAACGGTCGGTTTTGCATGGTTATTATTATCAACGTTTTTGTTTTGTTTTTGGTTATGGTTCATAAGTTTGAGGATTACATTGGCCTATGAGCGACGACAAGAACTGATGATCCTTGTGTATTATCTGAGTTTGGACCTTACGTTTTGGAACCAGATAATGCTGACTTGTTCATTATCCTCACTCGCTGTTGCAGAAAACTTTTGACCAAACATTTAGCAAAAAAATGCACCTTTACAAATATTATCTAGTTAATAATATTTGAGATAAAAAAATTATTTAGAAAATCAATGCATTTTGTAATTAATATTAAGTTTTAATTAAGTATAGTCAGTATTCTAAAATGATACTCTTTATGAAAAAGATGGAATATAAACTTGTAATCAGCTTATATTTACAAACAGAAATTAGTCAAAAGGCAAATCAATATTGTTTAAAAACCACAGGAAGATGTTTCTACAGACAGTAAGCAAAAAAAAAGAAGTTGGAGGTTCAGAAGTAAGGAAGGAAGATCAAGGCTTGTGCTGCTGCTTCTCTATATCATACATTACACAAACATCTGCAGCTGTTTTCATCTGCAAAAAACCCGCAAAATCCGATTAGAAACCAAAATGATCTTTTAGATTAGCAAAGAAAGAAAGGTAGCTTTTTACCTGAATGATGTTGATGGTTTGTTTCATCGACCAACCGAACAATGTCAAAGCCAATAGGAAAGAGAGTGGAGAAATCTGAGTTAAAGTGGAAACAACGACCTGCAAGGACCAAGCTTAGTAGTTGAGAAGAGAGAAAGAGATACTAAACGAAAGGGAAGGAAGAGGAGGGAGCTAACGTTGAGTAGATTTTCGGTTTGGTTCTTTGCAATGAGAAGGAGGATGATATACAGAACCTGCCACATTAGAAAAAAAGGTTTTTGCATTTTAAGAAGACATGATGATCTTTAAAAAGACTCGGGTTCCAATCACACCTCGCAAGAAACACAACAGTAACACATAAAGATCCGGTTTCCATAGTAGAGTCTGAAAAGCCAGCTTGTGCTGTCTTTCACATCCTTATGGCTGCTCTTCCCTGCTAGAAACGTACTGCGAGAGTAGAAGTATTATTACAGGTTAAAAAAAAAACAGGAGAAGAAAGAGTGGATGTGGCTTTTACCTGTACATCTGAAGCCAATGACTAGCGATATCTAAAGCCAGCAATGAAAGGAAGACCAAGCTAGGCCTGTAGACTTGAGAGAGAATCACCAGTAGACACGCTGTGCTAACTCTATAACAACAATAGCACCCACCACCCAAGATTTTAATAAACAGATAAAAGAAGGGTGATCATTCATCGGAAGAAAAAAAGATTCACCTATCTGTCACCATGTCCAGAACAGCTCCAAATGTTGAAACTAAGGTAAGAAAGAGAAGAGAGTCAAGTTCTAGCTTCCTACGTATATCATCTTAATGGCATCTACTAGAGAATCACAATGAGGTCAGTGCAAATAGAAAAATAGTAATACCTTGGTTGAATCTACGAGCGCACCAGCCATCCACAGCATCACAACAAAAGCTGTAGATAAAAAAAAAAGAGACTATTATGATAAGATCATAAAAGAGGAGAAACTAGAGATTAAAGACTTCTCACCTGAAGAAATAGAGGAGGGAGAAGAGTGTTTTGTTGGAGAAACAGACAGCAAAGGCAACACAGTTCAATACAACTCTCATGTACCCTTTAAAAAAAAAGAAGCAATTCAATTAATCATCACAATACGCTAAAGATAAAAGAAGCTATAAGAGAACGCACCAACAATATTAGGTATATAAAGGTAAACAGACAACTTCTCTGGTCTAGCTCTCTCCTCCTCCTTCTTCCCCATTTTTCACTTTCACAATACACAATCTTCAACGATATTCACCTGCACAGAGCTAAAGGAGAAAACTTTCTCAAAACCCATCACCGGAAAATTCAAAATAGACACGAACCCAAAATTAAAGCTTGAAATCGAACATAACTCACTTGGTGACGGGTGTTAAGAGTTGTGAGGATCTTCTTGAAGTGAAAGAAGAAGAGATCTGTCTGTAGAAGAAGGAAGGAGGCTCTCTCTCAAGTTACTTCAACGCAAATCAAATCGAATCAGATTCGCTGCCATTGCCAGGTATCTTTTTTTTTTTTATCAATCTGGCTGCTTTCCTTTACAACATTCAAACAAAAGTGGAATTTTTCTGATTTAGAATTTGTCAATAGTTTTATCTATATTTATCAAATAAACCCTTGAAGTTTAAACATTTTCTCAAATACTTTTTCAGATAGTCGTCAACATTAGTTATATGTAATTTGCAAATAAACCCTCGTAGTTTTAACATTCTTGATATTTCGCTGCAGGTAATGAAATATGGAAGATGCATCAGCTTGGAATATTCTTTGTTAACTGAAAGTGTAGCAAGAAACAGACAAAACAGTTTCATTATTTTGCAATATAGAACGAAATGATCAAATAAACTTGTATAGTTATCATCAGAGCATAGTGTTGCCATCTCCAATGAGGTCACAAGCTCCATCTGCGTGTGTGCTGATACAATCTCTTTACATGGCCCATATACCACTCTCCAAGAAAAGGGTCTTCTTTTATTATAAAGTTGTGTAATTAAGAAACTTTTACGGCCCACACCATTTTTCCGGGAAAAGAGCTTTCTTCAAAAGAATCGGACCCAACCCAAAATTAAGATTTGTGAACCTGATGAACTCCTTGAAACATTTTCTCTCAAACATTGTATATTGTTTCCTTGTATCATAATTAAATCTTCATCAAGTAAACAAATTTGAACAAAATGATTTGCAAATTCCACTCGATACTGTTAGGATTCCTTAGCTTGAATTTACCTGGGTTTGAGATCGATTTAAGAACAAGAAAGAACAAGCATAAACTAAAGACACCAAAGATTGTTTATCCGGTGTCCACTGCACTTCTCTAATGTGGAGAAGCCGCTATACATCATCAGGGCTAGGCACAACCAGCAATCTACTACAGTAACTCAAACTTGAGCTCTCATTGGTCAATCCTCTCAATAAAATATAACTGACCATGAAATTAATTACCCATATAAAATTCAAATTTAAATAAAATTTAGATTGAACTAAAAAAAATATCCCTTATATATTAATTGAAAAACATTATAACATTGTTTTATAGCCACGTGTCACCATGAGAATGAAATTCAGAATTATTAGAGAAATAAATTGGTACATCTTAATTTATATTATACTTTTTATTAAATTGATAAATAGTGTACAAAAAAATCTTCTCGCACTTTTCTTAAATAAAAGCTACGGACTTGCCTAATATGATTAACGTACATATGATAATTAATGATTATGAATAATAAACATTTGATAATAATTTTTGTATCTTAGTTTTTTTTTTGTTTAATTTTTATATTATTAAAAGATATTAACAACCACATTAACCATATAATAAGAAAATAATTTTTTATTATATGTTATATTTTGAATTTTTAGAAAAACTATAAATTATTAAAAACATTAAATGTCTCACACTAAATTTTGTAATCAAGAGTTTAACTTTTTTTTGGTAATAACAAGATACAAATGATTATAAATCGTATGATATGAAGTCTCATATACTAGACATCCATATTATATATTAATATAGTTTAAAATTAAATTATATAACATAGGAAAATACTTAAATATGATAATTTCTAAATTTGTATTGAAAAAGTACTGAAACCTTAATATTTTAATTTTTAAATTTGCATTAAAAAAATTGCACATTTGAAATTTTGTTTCTATCATATGAGTATGAATTCTCAATGATAAATATTTATATTAAAATATACTATATATATATATGTCCATGTCATTGAAATTTAGTTATATACGATATAAAATAAATAAAGTGATTGTTTTGATTTATTTACAAAATTACTATCGTAAATAAACAAGATGTTTTGTTTTGATTTATGTCTTTACTCTAATTTAATTATATACATAACACATAAATGAATACAAATAAATAATAATAGATAAAGATTAGTTTTATATATAACATTCATCCCGCGCATATTTAAATAAGTTTTTTTTAATTTAAAAAGTAAATATTGAAAATCAAATATTTAAATAAGTTTTTTTTTGATAAAACTTCAAATTTATTAATTACTTATAAAAGTAGGCATTGACAAAATAATAAAATCGATGCAATATATATAAGGGGTTCCTTTATGAAACGTTTAACATATGTGTGACTATGATGACAAAAAAAAAACCTATGTGTGACAAAGAAAGGAATAGGAAAGTAGCCAAAATAAATTTAATGTTGAAACCATCTCTGTAGTAGCCCTGCATACTGATGTCTTGGCATGTACTTTACTGACACTCAGATGCGTGCCTGCAGTGTATTGAAAAAGGCATTCGCCTTAGGCCTCCGATAATTAATATGAATTTTTTTAGGGTTTCAAAATTTAAAATAATTTATAATCTAATAGTTTAGACTTATTTTTAAAAAACCTTTTCCACATAGTAGACTAACTAACCTTCTGAATTCATGTATTTTTTTCCTATATGACATAATATAATATAAACTTATTTTTTTACAGCGTTAGATTTGTGTATTTGGTGAAAACGATATATCATATTGCAAAATTGTTTTTATTATAGTTGTAATAAGTTTATTTTTAAAATTTGCCTTAGGTCCCTAAAACTCTTCGCACGGAACTGCTGACACTATTCTATTCCTTAATTCCTTATCAACTATCCAAGAGAGTTGTCCATTTCATGTGGTGACGATGAACGTTGCGTTCCCTCCATGTGCGATAGATTATAGATAGTAGTCTGGAATACCATTTTGACTGACGTGTGATCGCAGCAGCAGCGATAGTGTCAGTTGCTAATGTGGGGTTTGTGCTCGTTCCCAATACTCTCGTAACTAGCCTTTTCCAGACAATGTAAAAATAGAGAGAAACGAAGAAAGGATGATCTCTTGTCTCGTACTTCTCACCACATAGAGTTGTCACAACTCTACTTTATTCTCGAGACTCTTATTCTAACTCTGATAGCCAATCTCTCTATGACAACTAAGCAAGTGATAAAAAATTATCAAGGAACTCCTTGCGTAAACCCCGATAGTAGTTCACTCAATTTTGTTTCACATTGGTCTTGGTTAAAATTTAGTTTATCAAATAAACTTTTAAAAGTGAAAATATCAAAATTAGAGCATATATATATATATGTATATATATTTAACTTGAGAGAAAATAAATATTAAAATTTTGAAAATTATATTATTTGTATGATTATATAAGATCGTAATGCCGTTGTTTTCCTTATTTTTTCATCACACATATAAGATATTAAGGTTAATATTTAAGATTATAAAATAAAATAACTAAATTAGTGTTAATTAAAATTTAATTTATCAAATAAATATTTAAAAACGAAATATCAAAATTTTATTTAACTTGAGAAAAATAAATAACAAAATTGATTAAAATTATATCATTTGTATGATTATATGATGGGCTGGGTTACTGTTGTTGTTTAAAAGATTACAGATTTTTTCCATCAAACATGTAACAAAATTAAATATTTTTTATTAAACAAAATTATATACTTTTATTTAAAAATCATAGTTAAACAGGTTCGTGTCAAAAAGTCTCATTTTCCTAAATTTGAAAATGCCCAAGACACATTGATAAAGTCTACACTATAGTCGCAGATGGATCCGTAAGTTTTATTTCCTGTCTTCTTTAGATATGGCATAAACTTGTGGCCATTACCGGAGTCTTCATAAATGAGACTGAGAGATGAGTATGATGCCATTCATCAATTTTTAGTTATAAGTTTGGTAACAACAACAAAAACGTGCAGGGACGGAAAGTACTCAAGAAAACAACAAAATAGTAACAAACACTCTAATAATTCAACTAAGAAATACTGTAGTAAATTTATGCAGCAACGACAAAAACGTGCAGTGGAGCACTTCTCTAGAAACCAACAAAATACGAACACTCTAATCCTCTGTCCATTGTTTAGAAAATAATTTGTCATGTGTCATCATCACATTAATTTTGAAAAATGATGAAATGACGTACTAATAATAATAATAAGGCTTAAAGTTAATTGTAAAATAGACATTAATATTTTAATGTTGATTTACATTTTTGATAAATTTTTTCATAATATTGTAATAATTCCTAGATCATCATTAATATAACACTAAATAATCTAATAGCAGAAATTGAAATATAATATTATTTTTGAAATACTATTCAATTCTATTTTTTTTGCAATTATATAATTTATTATTAAAACAATTCTTCAAAGTTTTATACAGTTTGTTTAAAAAGTTGTAATTTTCTAATCTCAATATTTTTAGTTTCTTTTTAATATCTACAAATTTTAAAAATATTATTTAGTTTACGTTTTGTTAATTATATACTTAACAATGATTTTAATTTTTTTATTAAATATATTTTTAACTAAAATAGATAAAAAAATATATATATTTCAAGATTAGAATTTTAAATATATACATGTATTATTAAATATAATTTGAAATTAAATTTATTTATATTATCTTATATTTTTACATATAATTAAATTAAAAAATATTATAAGCAAATAATAAAAAAATATGAAATATGTAACATTCTAATTTGTGGTATATGGAAAAGATTAAAAAAATTGATTTGTCTACCTATGTTACCAATGTGCACTTATGTTTTCGGACACATATCAATTTAAAACTTTAAGCATATTTAGGCTGGAGTAGTAAAATGATAGGTGACCTATCGAAAAGTTATTCGTGATATTGCGCAAGTAAAGTCAACGCACGGTAAAATGTTATTTGGTAATTATATAGTTAGTAAACATGACTTTTGAGCGTATGAAAAAATAATTTATCTCCATTCATATGGAATGAGGTCCATGGACTGAGTAAGCAGGCATCAAAGATCCATTAACAATTGACGGTCAGGCCGTTACAAGTGATATCAGAACTGGTTAGCCTTTTCGGTTCTGATCTGATAGATGTCTTGGGACCTCGTAGGACGCAATAGAAACATTACGTTCTTCGAAAGAGAGTGAGTTGTCACATCCCACAAAAAGAAATTTTAAATTAATATACTTTAAAAAAAATACCTTAAGATAGCACTAATTTTGTTTATGAAAGATATAACACATAATGATCAAAATGATCAAAACATTTTCCATAAAATAAATAAAAAGCACTCATATTTATATGGATAACTAATCTACATTTAGGGTTTAGATTTGAGGAATGAATTTTTGAATTAAAAAAAAATTATTTAAAAGTTTCAACAAGAATTTCTGGATTTCAATAAAAAGTTTCGCAATTTTTTCCAAAAATAAAATGTTCTAGTTGAAAAGGTTTTTTTTTTTGAAAATAGAAGATCCTTTTACCTCTTTAATGAAAAATCTTTTGGTTATTTTCTCATTGTGTGTGTTTGTGTTTTTTTTTCTCTCATTGTGTGTTCTTTTGGCCAAAAAACCTTATTATGATCTTTTGGGAGATTTTCCTATACATTAATTATATGATATCATCAAAAAGTATTGTGTTATATTAACTTAATACCAAATACATAATTTTAAAAATATGTGATCAAAAATTAAAATTATGGTTGGCACTCGATGTGAACCACACATTACTAAACTTATAGAACAAAACTTTTAATTTGGTGGTTTACAATTCTAAGAGTATGAATCAAAATAAATTCAATTAACAAGTTAATTTGATGTAAATATATTTAGTAACAAAATTATGGTACAGTTTGGAAAAAATAAATGCAATCTGATTTGATATACTTAAATCATATATATAATTAAAATAACAGCATATTGATATTTAACACAATATTTTCATTAAGTTTGATACATATAAATTACAAGACGATTTAAGACATATAAAAAAAAACATTTAGAAATTATTTTAATCTAATTATGTTGTAAATATTTAAAGACACTAAACATGTGTGGCCATGCGGATATGATGTCATATTTTAGATTTTATTTGAATATCCAAAAAGATAGTTCATCTATGGGTTGGAGATTGTCTGAGTCTTTATATATATCGGTGATATTCTCAAGTAAATAAAAAGAGTAAATATTTGAAGGCGAATCACAAATTTTTTTTTTTTTTGATATGACTTATTTGTTGCAAGTTAGATTAGAAAATATTGATAAAGAAAATACATAATATTATTATATCATCAGAAATATAATAACTGTTGTCTAGTTCTTATGTAAGTTAATTAAAAGCACATCCATTTATATAGTTAGTAATCACATAATCAATAAAGTAACATGCAAACTCGTAGACTCAGTAAGTAGAGAACTTTTTTCCTACTTTTAGAAATGAGAAAAAGTTATTTTCTATACTTGTATAAATACATGTAGCGGGAATGCACAAGAGAGTAAGCAAAATAGAAGATGTTTTGTAAAGAGGCGTCGTCCGGTCTCCAGACCTTAAACATAGCAAAGAATCTCAGCTCTGAGTTCACTAAACCATCAGCACTCATCAACCCCCTCTCGGCAGGACATCGGTACAAGCTGTGTCCTCGTCCAAACCTGAGAGGACGGTGTACGGTCACAGCCTCAAAGTTTGATTTTGATTGGATAGCGAAAGAAAGAGTTAAGAAAATCAAAGTGAAGGGAATTATAACAGCCAAACAAGGCTTGTTACCTTCCGTTGGCTTCACCGATTTGCTCGGAATATCACTGCTCGTCGAGCTTATTAGCGCCGAGACTGACCCCCGTGAGTACAATTATCAGGCAAACATATTATTATTATTATTATTATTATTATTATTATTATTATTATTATTATTATTTTTACATAATAAGCTATCACATTTTGAGTATATAAATTTATAACGTGAAGTAAAATAGTAGGCTAATGCATCATTAGTGAATATTGGTAATGATACTTAACCAAGTCATGAACACATGTCAGGGACGCTTATGGAGAAGGATCCGGTGAAGGATCACGCACGACGTTTAGTGATTGATGCACATGGTGAGGATCAGTACGAGTGTGTGTTTGACATGCCCGAAGACTTTGGAGCGGTGGGTGCCATCAGAGTTTTAAACGAGGCCCATAGAGAGATATTCCTCAAGGAAATGAAGCTTGAGCTACCTGACGGCCCCGTTACCTTTACATGTAACTCGTGGGTGGCCTCCAAGTCCGAAGACCCAACCAAGCGGACGTTCTTCTCAAACAAGTCCTACTTGCCTCTCCAAACTCCCGAGCCTCTTAAACAGCTGCGAAAAGAGGAGCTGGAGACCTTGCAAGGCAAGAACCGTAAGCATTCTGGTGAATTCGAAAAGTTCGAGCGGGTTTACGATTATGACATGTACAACGATGTGGGTGATCCTGAAAAAGATCCAGAACTTGCCCGTCCAGTTATTGGAGGCCTCTCTCACCCATACCCAAGGCGGTGCAAGACTGGTCGCAAACCAAGCCGCAAATACCCCTCCATTGAGACACGCAAAGGGGAATTTTATGTCCCCAGAGACGAGGAGTTCACAACAATCAAGGGCGCTACATTCACGGGCAAGGCTGTCTTGGCGGCTCTTCCTGCTGTGTTCCCACAGATTGAAGCTGCTTTGGTGGATCCCAACATGCCCTTCCCACACTTCAAGTCCATAGAAGATCTCTTTGAAGAAGGCATCGAGCTTCCCAAGGATGCTGGCCTTTTTCCTATGATTCCCAGACTTGTCAAAGCTGCTGCTGAAGCTGATGATATTCTCCAGTTTGAATCCCCTATTCTCCTTGACAGTACCAACCTCACTTTCTCTCTCTCTTTATTATTATTATTTTTTTAAATCCATTGTATATTTATATCTCACTTTATTGTATCATTCACGTTGATTCAGAGGATAGATTTTCATGGATCCGAGACGACGAGTTTGCTCGCCAGACACTTGCTGGCCTTAATCCCTATTGCATTCAGCTAGTTCAAGTAAGCTTATAGCTTTCTCCAAGGGTGGTGAAACCCGTTTGGAGTTTTTTTTTTTTTTCCCAAATTGAAATTCATTCATACAATAGTTTAGTACATAAGCTGGCGGATAACATACATTCCCAGAGACAAGAGCCCAAAGAACAGGCAGCTAAAACCCACTCCGGGGTAACTTACGAGTTAAATCAAACACACGGATAAACCCGTTTGGAGTTTTTAGTGGTAAAAATATTATATAGTGTTTTCAGTTTAATTTTTCTTTTTCTTTTTTTGTTTTGATCAATGAAAAAACAACAGCTGTGTATACTTCTTTTCAAAATATCTTAAAAACCATAGTTAAGATCAGATCACATTAACTGTTGTTATAGGAGTGGCCGTTAAAAAGCAAACTAGACCCTGCGGTTTATGGTGATCCCAACTCACTCATTACTAGTGAGATTGTGGAAAGAGAAATCAAAGGAGTCATGTCATTTGATGAGGTAAAATTAATTAATATTCACAGGTTTTAAGAAATTAATTAAGATATATTAAAACTTAATTAAGATATATATATATCCATCCCACCCATATGGAGTATATATTTCCATAATGAATAAATATCAATGGATGTGTGCATGCAGGCTCTGGAGAACAAGAGATTGTTCATGTTGGACTATCATGATTTGCTTCTGCCGTATGTGAACAAAGTGAGAGAGTTGGATGATAGCACCTTATATGCTTCTCGAGCGCTATTCTTCCTCAGCGATGATAGCACACTGAGACCTGTTGCCATTGAGTTGACTCGTCCCCAAGATGTAAACAAGCCCCAATGGAGGCAGGTATTCACGCCAGGCTATGATGCTACCTCCTGCTGGCTATGGAGTCTTGCTAAGACTCACGCTATTTCTCATGACGCTGGTTATCACCAGCTTATTTCCCACTGGTATTGGACAAACTAGATCCTACAAATGGTTATTTTGTTGACAACAGTATTTAGGTTTAACTGTATAGACATTAATTTTACAGGCTGAGGACTCATTGCTGTATGGAGCCATATATTATAGCGGCAAACAGACAACTAAGTGCCATGCATCCTATTTATAGGCTTTTGCATCCCCATTTCCGCTACACAATGGAGATCAATGCTCGTGCACGCCAAAGTCTCGTCAACGCAGGTGGAATCATTGAGTCGTGTTTCTGGCCCGGAAAATATTCATTAGAGCTGAGTTCAGATGTCTATGATAAACTATGGAGGTTTGACAGGGAAGGCTTACCTGCAGACCTCATCAGCAGGTACGTAATTACTAAGATTATACTTATTTCTTTGTAAGTATTAATTTAAGTGTTCTAAAAATCGGCTTAGACGGTCCGCTTGCCTAATCGGCAAATTGGATCTAAATTAATCAATTCTTCTATACCTACTTTTAAAATAAGTAAGATTGATTTAAGCGTTCAAAATAGGTTTAGGCACCTTCCTAGTAATAACCTAATATAAAACGCCTAACGTGCATCTAACGAGTTCTTGGACACTGATTTATAATAATTATGCTAGCAAATATTTTACATAAAAAAATTGTGATATCAAAGGGGGCTGGCTGTGGAAGACGAGACAGCGGAACATGGGGTACGCCTGACGATACCAGATTACCCATTTGCGAATGACGGTCTAATGCTGTGGGATGCACTTAAGGAATGGGTAACAGACTATGTGAAGCACTATTATCCAGATGCGGAACAGGTCAGGTCGGATGAGGAACTCAAAGAATGGTGGAATGAAGTGAAGAACATAGGGCATGGAGACAAGAAAAATGAACCATGGTGGCCTGATCTCAAAACCCAAGATGACTTGATTGGCGTGGTGACTACGATTGCATGGGTGGCTTCAGGTCACCATGCAGCTGTAAACTTTGGACAGTACGGGTATGGTGGATACTTTCCCAACCGACCAACCACAGCAAGAACCAAAATGCCAGTGGAAGAGCCGACAGAGGAAGTGCTAAAAGAGTTCTATGACGAGCCAGAGAAGACCATGCTTAAGACATTCCCGTCGAAGAAGCAGGCGACCAAAGTGATGTTGACTTTGGATCTTCTATCTGCACATTCACCAGATGAAGAGTACCTAGGAGAAAACCCAGAAGCATCTTGGGCCCACGAACCTATCATCTATGCTGCATATGAACGATTCAAAGGCAAGCTCCAATACCTAGAAGGAGTGATAGATGAGAGGAACGTGAATGTTTCTCTAAAGAATCGAACTGGAGCAGGTGTTGTTAAGTACGAGCTTTTAAAGCCTATCTCTGAACCAGGCGTTACTGGGATGGGTGTTCCCTACAGTGTGTCTATTTGATCTAACGCATTTTGATCAAATGCATTGGAAGTTCATCTATGTTTCTTCCAAATTATCATCTATGTTTCTTGCTTTCTTAATAAATAATGAATCTCAACCTTCTCAAGGGTACCTTGTTTTATGTTTATTGGACCAAATATTGTTGGACGTAGGGAAACGAGTACACCAAGTTGGCCTGACCTATTGAAGATTGTATTCAAGTCTAGTAACGTAAGGCCTATTAAAACAACCTGAAAACTTTTAGAAAATTGTTGAATTTTTTTTTAAAAAAAGGAATCAATTTTCAAACAAACATAAAGAAATACAGAAACTTTATTAATGAAACTATGTGTTTTGCATGCACATGCATACATAATTCTTTTATAGATAATTATTAATAGATGTAGGGAAATTGCCACAAATACCACATTATTTTTCATGTTTATACTAATCATTTTTACAATCACTTTTAATGAAAAGTAAAAGATACTTATACCTTTCATATAAACGTAGGGTTAACTAATCTAGACTTATGGTTTATAGTTGAATGGTGGAGTAGGATTTTTGGAATGTAAAATTTATGATTCTAATAAATATATAAATAAATACTTAAAAAATATAAATTTGTTTTTAAAAAATAGTTTCAAACAAAATTTTTGATTTTTAAAAAGAAATTTTGAAAAAATATATAAACAAATTCCGAAAATAAAAATTCAAAAAATAAAAATTTATAAAAAAAGTTCGAACTTGAAAAAATATAATTCGAAAACATTAATTTTTTTTATTTTTTATTTTTTATCTTTTTTATTTTTTTTATCTAAATAATGATTTATTATATAAATAGATAACAAGTGTATAAGAGTCTTTTGTCACTTAATGAAGAAGATATTTTTGAAAATGTCCCTTTAGTGGTGGTAAAGATGAAAAGTACCATGAAAGTGGTAAACATAAAATTTCTCCATAAATATGCTATAAGTTTAAAGATCAAAATATTAAAATAAAACATTAAATTTATAATATTTTGTGAATGTTTTGTGAATCTTTCAATTTTAAAATAATAAATGTACTATTTTGTGAATCTTTCAATTTTATAAATTTAAATTTTATAAATTTAAAAACATTAGTTTTGGATAACAACATTAATATTTTATTTTAAAATATGTTATTATCTTTAACCAGTGTTTATTATATTATATTATACATAATGCTCTAATTAAATAGACATATATATATATATATATATATATATAACTGTTAATATAAAGTGATGTTATTAAACCAAATTCTTGGAATTATTAAAACCTACAAAATTTCAAAATAAGTTAAAAGCACAAGAATGTTAAACCGAACCCAAATTTACATATTATTTTAATCAAATATTATATTAATAAAAGTAAATAAAATTATTGATATATGTATAATTATACAGAAAATACCTCTTATAATAACTGAATAAACATTCAAACATACCAACCATTGCCAAACAAAACTTTAATAAGTAATGTATAAAACAAGAACATTTCCTATTTATTGTTATTTTCATTTCTAAATAGTATAATAGAGAAAAATAAGCTACAGTCAATCTATATTTTTTACTTTAAAATAGATATTTCTATTTTCTTTATTATAAAATCATAATTGTTATTTTCAAATGGTCTTTTAACTTTAAAAGTTATAACTAAGACATACCATTTTGGAAAATACAGTTTTGATAATATTAAATCACAATTTTCTTTACTTTATAGTCTTTTAAAGAATTTTAATCTAAATAAAGTTATAATTCTCTAAAACTCTTGAAAAAATTAAAAGTAAATAGAGTTAATTTAAAACTTTTATAAATAAAAGATGCTTGTTGTAAACAAAAATAATATTTTGAAAATATTCTCTTTTAGAAGCAGATATTTTGAACTTAGATAACAAATAAATGTTATTATTGCAGCTGAATAATAAGAATAAAAATGAAAATACCAAAAACTTATTTTAACAAACAAATACGAATCAAATTTATTATTATTGGTTACATACCTATTTTAATATTAAAATAATCTGAACCCAAATGGATATTCGAAAAAAATCTAAAAATTAAAATTCCAGAAAAAATACTCTTACTAAATCCAAACTTAATCCCAAATAAGTACCCAAAATAATCGAGATTTAATTGAATACCTAAAATAAGTAGCTATTACATGAATAATGAATTCAAATATTTAGTTTAACATATTTTGGTATTTGCTGCTCTTCTTTCTTCTGTATAGTTGCGTTTACCGGGTTAGGTGTGTTTGTTCTTAGGGTTTATCGAATATAATGTGTTTAAACATAGTTTTTGAGATTTGTTCTCTATTTCATTGTCTTTATTCTCTAATTGATCTTGTCTAAAATTACACTAGAACCATAAGGAATTTGTACCAAGTTCATTTCACAATTTTCATTTCAATTTTTTATTTTTGGTTTTTGTTTCACTAGATCTCTATTTGATTTGTGTGTACAAATTTTGGAACTGAAAAACCAATTAAGATCTAAAACCTAAAATTATATTGGGTTCTACCGGTTTATAGAAATGTTACTAAACCCAAATCAATCCGAACCGAATCCTAACCTGACTAAACCCGAAAAGAATCCGAACTGAACTTTTATAATATAGAAATGGGGATGAAAGTCATAAACTGAAATTTCATTGAATCCAAACCAAAATCCAAAATTATATTGGGTTCTACCGGTTTTTTGGAAATGATACTATACCCAAATCCGAATCCGACTACACTCAAACTGAATCTTAAGCTTACTAAACCGGAAAATTGAAAATTTTAATAACTGATTGATTCTGATCCAAACCCCGATTGGTCCATGAAGGCCAGGTGTATATTTCTTTTATAATATCAAAGTTAAAAAAATTAGTAGTAAGTTTTTAACAGTCAAATAATTCATGTTAAATTAATTTTAATTCGCTTTAATTTATTTAAGATTAAAAAGATTTAATAATGTTTTTCTTTACATTTCATCGTATAATTAAAATAATTACAAAATAAAAAATATAGATAACTTAATATATTTAACTTGAGAGAAATTTTTTAAAACTATATTATTTGTATGATTATATAGGATCGGAATGATGTTGTTTTCGTGATTGCATATTTTCATCAAACATATAAGATATAATGAGATTATAAAATACAATATTTTTAATATTTTTAATTATAATTTAATTTATCAAATAAGTATTTTAAAACGAAATATCAAAAAAGAATATATATAACTCAGCAAAAAATAAATAAGAAAATGGGTTAAGAATTCTATCATTTGTATGATTATATGATGGGTTGGGTTACTGTTGTTGTTTAAGAGATATACAGATATGTTTCCATCAAACATGTAACAAATTAAATATTTATTATTAAAAAATATATATATATTTTTGTTGGCAGCGTATTTTTATTTAAAAAATCAAAATTAAATAGGTTCATCTCAAAACTAGCATTTTTCTAAATTTGAAAATGTCCAAACACACAATCAATAAGTCTACGCTATAGTCCCAGATGGACCCATATCAAACACAATCAATAAGTTTATGTCATATCAAACTACACTATTAAGTTTTATTTCATGTAACTCCTCTGTTTATGACATAAACTTCTGGCCATTACCGGCAAGTGCGTCCTCATAAATTCGACAGAGATACGTACGATGCCATTCATCAATTTTTAGTTATAAGTTTGTTAACAACAACAAAAACGTGCTGGGAAGCACTTCTCTAGAAAACAACAAAACAATAACAAACATTCTAATAATTCAACTAAGAAATAATGTAGTAAATTCTTTAAGCAACAACAAAAACATGCAGTGGAGCACTTCTCTAGAAAACAACAAAATACGAACACTCTAATTCAACTAAGAAATAGTTCTTTCCTGATTTCTATTGTATGGTGTAATATGTTGAAAAACTATTAAAATTTTGATTTAGCTAATTATCTTAGCAAAGGAAGATTTACCAAAGGAGATGGATACTTAGAAGCATGATTTCAAAATCGATTGACTCAAAGAAGCTACCGATCGATAAATCTAAATTCATCTGATCGTCCGATCTGGAGTGCAACGTGGAAATCGTCGAGAGGATTGAATCGGTTGATCCGAGAACCATAAGTGATCGACTCAACGTCTGATCAATTGATCCCCTTCTTAGAATTGATTGATCCTATAACAAACTTGACCTAGTTTCATTTTGGTCAACTGGTACTAGTTTTAAAAGTCTAAATATGTTTTCGGAAAAACCCCCAAAATAACTCTTTTTCTCTGAAAAATATTTACCTTTTTGGTGAAAATTTGGATCTTTATCTTCTTTTAAGCATTTTCTTCTTCTAAACTTTTGTTTATATTGATTATTTTCCTTTATATAATTGTTACCCTTGAATTTAACATGAGCTAAAGGGTTTTCGTGGAAATGTCTAACCTTATTGAATTGTGGTGATTATAGAGTAGTCTCCTCTTAGACTCATGGGTAAGGTTTATTATGATTATTGATGTATGAATTGTGATGCTTAGGGCTAGATTAACATTGTTTCGTACATATAATGTGTTTTAATGCTAAATTAGAATTAGTTACTTTTTAAGGTGATGTCATGGTTGAGAAGTGTTCAATGAAATGCTTGAATGAATTTCATATTGTGTTTTCCTTGCTTAGCCAACGAGAGTTGATGTTTTGCATACTAGAGATGTATTATTACTATTAGGAATTGTTTCCAATGCATGATTGAGTGTAGTTAGCCAACATGATTTGATGTTAAATGCATGATTAACATAGGAGTTACTGTCACTGTAGTGGATTAGTTTATATTAAAGATCCTAGGTTGAAGAAATATGTTAATTGATTGTGTTTAGCATTCAAAGTTTGAAATCTATTATCCTTAATTGGTTACCCAACTCCATCAGTTTAACCTTTCAAACCTTGATAAAAACTTGTTATTTGCTGAATTTCTTAATTGAGATCATTGCCTTACACTTTTAATCATTTGTATTTTAAACCAAACTTAATTACTTAGCTTAAAGGACCATCTGCATTCTCTTTGCTTTAAGCCATGGGTTGGATTAACATCTCTTACTACGTATTATGATACATTTGTGCTTACGACTGAGTAGTATAAAGGACTTAAACTTATTGGACACCATTGAGAAGGCAAAAGAAGACATTAGGATCATGGCTCTCTCTTAGTCCTCGTTTCTTAACTGTTACAGATCACAGATGATTTAATTGAATTTGTTACATACGCGATAAAATCACCAGATTATACATTTTCAGTTCGTACAACCTCCACTGCATATACAACTTGTTTAAAAACGACTTCAACATATACATTTTTTCTGACTGATCCCACGTCATACTACAAGTTATGATTTTTATTACCTGATTAGTAATATAACCGGAGAAACAAAAACATATTGTTGCACAGTTTTATCCCGAATATCGTCTGAGTCGTCATACTAATCTTTCTCGGTATTTTTACAACAATGTTTTCTTCATCCTTTATTGTGCTACTATATCCTTGAATCATATTTACTATAGACTACAATTTCTCTTTCCATCAAATTTAAAACATCAAAATTTTAAAATATTCCAATAATCATTGCACATATTAATTTCTAAACTTTAACTTTTAATATGACTAATTTTTTTGCTAGATAAATCAACATAAAACCAATGGACCGGATAGAAAAATAAACATTTTATGATTTCATATATATTCATCTATCCTCAGGTAAACTCCCACGAGTGTCAGCTACATATACATACTTAATGAATCAAAATAATAATAATCAATTACTATTATTAAATTTAAAGTTTTACACTATTTTTTGAACAAAAGTTATAACTTAATAATATTTATTCTAATGTTCTGGAAATAAAAAAATTAAAAAGTATCTCAAAATAAAAATATCTCAAATTATTATAATATGATTTGAGAAGTTTTCTTTTACAAGTCTTGCTCGCTTTGATTTTCCCAAACCTAATTATATTAGTACTACTAATGAATTCAAATATATTTGACAATTAAATTTTATTATCTAAATATTTATATTTTAAAAATGTAATCAGTTATAGAAATATATATGTTCTAAATTAACTTAATACCAGATACATAATTCAAAAAATATGTGATCAAAAATTAAAATTATGGTTGGCACTTGATGTGAACCATATATTACTAAATTGATAGAACAACAATTTTAATTTGGTGGTTATTGCTATATATCTGAAGCTCCAATTGATTGGTGAGTCTTTAAAAAGTTACAAGTTTGTCTATGCAACTCCGGAGTGATCAACACTTCAATTTTTTCTCCCATAATTTTATCCCAAAAGAAAGTATTTCAACTTATACATAATTTTATCAAATATAGTTTTATTTCTAAGAATATGAAACAAAATAAACTCGATTAAAAATTTAACATGATTTAAGATACCAAGTTAAGAAAGTTTAATATTATGAAGTTAAGATAGTAAGTTAAGAAAGTTTGTTGATCCGGGTGCTCAGTAGAAAACATTTTTTTCTACTTTTTGGAATGAGAAAAAGATTTAATATTTTCTATACTTGTATAAATAGATGTAGCGGGGATGCACAAGAAAGTAAGCAAAATAGAAGCAAACAGATAAAAGATGTTTTGTAAAGAGGCATCGTCCAGTCTCCAGACCTTAAACATAGCAAAGAGTCTCAGCTCTGAGTTCACTAAACCATCAGCACTCATCAACCCCCTCTCGGCAGGACAACGTTACAAGCTGTGCCCTCGTCCAAACCTCAGAGGACGATGTACGGTCACAGCCTCAAAGTTTGATATTGATTGGATACCGAAAGAAAGAGTTAAGAAAATCAAAGTAAAGGGAATTATAACGGCCAAACAAGGCTTGTTACCTTCCGTTGGCGTCACCGATTTGCTTGGAGTTTCACTGCTTGTCGAGCTTATTAGCGCCGAGACTGACCCCCGTGAGTACAATTATCAGTCAAACATATTATTATTATTTTATATAAGAAGTAAAAAGTAGGCTAATGCATCAGTAGTGAATACTGGTAATGATACTTAACCAAGTCATTAACACATGTCAGGGACGCTTATGGAGAAGGATCCGGTGAAGGATCACGCACGACGTTTAGTGATTGATGCACATGGTGAGGATCAGTACGAGTGTGTGTTTGACATGCCCGAAGACTTTGGAGCGGTGGGTGCCATCAGAGTTTTAAACGAGGCCCATAGAGAGATATTCCTCAAGGAAATGAAGCTTGAGCTACCTGACGGCCCCGTTACCTTTACATGTGACTCGTGGGTGGCCTCCAAGTCAGAAGACCCAACCAAGCGGACGTTCTTCTCCAACAAGTCCTACTTGCCTCTCCAAACTCCCGAGCCTCTTAAACAGCTGCGAAAAGAGGAGCTGGAGACCTTGCAAGGCAAGAACCGTAAGCGTGATGGTGAATTCAAAAAGTTTGAGCGCGTTTACGATTATGACGTGTACAACGATGTGGGTGATCCTGAAAAAGATCCAGAACTTGCCCGTCCCGTTATGGGAGGCCTCTCTCACCCATACCCAAGGCGGTGCAAAACTGGTCGCAAACCAAGTCGCAAATACCCCTCCATTGAGACACGCAAAGGGGATTTCTATGTCCCTAGAGACGAGGAGTGGTCCACAGTCAAGGGTACTGCATTCACGGGCACGACAATCTTGGCAGCTCTTCCTGCTGTGTTCCCACAGATTGAAGCTGCTCTGGTGGATCCCAATATGCCCTTCCCACACTTCAAGTCCATAGAAGATCTCTTTGAAGAAGGCATCGAGCTTCCCAAGAATGCTGGCATTTTTTCTCTGATCCCCAGACTTGTCAAAACTGTTGCTGAAGCTGATGATATTCTCCAGTTTGATTCCCCTATCCTCCTTGACAGTACCAAGCTCTTTTTTAATCCTCCATTTATATATTTATTATATCCAATTCTATACAGCTAGCTACAATTAATCTCACTTTACTGTATCATTTACTTTGATTCAGCGGATAGATTTTCATGGATCCGAGACGACGAGTTTGCTCGGCAGACACTTGCTGGCCTTAATCCCCTTTGCATTGAGCTAGTTCAAGTAAGCTATATACGCTTTATCTAATAGCTATATTATCTTAAAAGTAATTTTTCTATGTTTCGCGTTCATGTTAATTTTTAATACGGTTAACTACATTGATAACCTTAATGAATAAATTTAGGGGTGTTCAATCCGGATATCGGTTCGGTTTTTTTCGGTTTTCGGTATTTCGGCTAGTAAAATATAACTACCATTCTAAATCCATATTTACTTCGGTTCGGTTCGGTTTATATACCGTCGGTTTTCGGTTTATTCCGTTTTATACCAAAAAACATAATTATTTTGTTTAAGATCATATTATATGAATTTTAGAGTCATATTGTCAACACAGTCATTTATTAAAAATATATTACATGTTCAAATAAATGAAGAAAAAAATAAAAATATTTCTACCATCAAATAAAATAATCAAATAACTAAAATCAAAGCTTGAAATTTTGAAAATAAAAATATGAAACAAAACAAAAACATGAAAAAAAAGTTTTTTCACTCTTCCATATTTAGTGTTTATTAAAGTCATGTTTTTTCAATTGAAAATTTTCCATTAATTATTGTCCTTCAAATTTATAATCTTCATATTAATTTAGTGAAGACTAAAATAAAGCAAAAAGATCAAAAGAAGACTTAGAAAATAAAATGTCTGAATTACGATGTATTATTATTTAGTTATATTTCAAGTGTTTTACAAATTAAGGTTTCTTATTACTATAAAATTATGGTAATAGTTATTAACACAAATTTAACTTATGTAACAAATAGATTTTCATGTATTGTTATAAAATATATACATATTTACATGTTTCTACTTTTAATCGGTTTTATTCGGTTTATTCGGTTTAATCGGTTATATACCAAACCATATCCAAATCCTACGGTTTTTATAAAATTATATCCATTCGGTTGATATGGTATATACCAAAACCAAACCATATTGTCTATTTCGGTTCGGTTCGGTTCGGTACGGTTCGGTTTTACCATATTGAACAGCCCTAAATAAACTTGTATTGTCAAAATCAAAATTTCTATTTTAGTTTTTATTAAGATTTTTTTAAATAACAAAAATGGAAAATATCTATATATATATCTTTGTAAATCTATTTGGAAAGTCTTTTATGAACAATTCTTACATTGTTTTTTCAAAAGTCAGTAGTAAATGTATACTACATTAATAAGAATTGGTTTAACAATTAATTAATTTTGAAAATATTGTCATTTAAAAAAAAAATATATATATATATATATACACATATGTATATACTCAGTGATACATAGAAAACATATTATTATTTTGTATATTATCTAGTAGTTATTTAGAACATATTAACGGATATTGAAAACATTAACTATTTTTCAAATAAAAGTTACTACTAAATTTAAATTCGAAGTTGTTTCTTTCTTCTTCTTATAATGTTAGTTTTGGACTATAGAAATTATATAAAAATTTATAAAATACTTACTAATGTAAGATGAATAACCAAAATAAATGAAGATAACAAAATGATTCACAATATTTTACCATAATTAGAGCCAAGAAAAACAGTTACTTCAATTTAGTTAAATTGTTCCAATTAGTTTTTTTTAAAAGTAAATAATCAAATTGGTCTGAATTCTTATACCTAGAATTATACGTCAAACTGAGTTATCGATATAATTAAAAATTAAATATATTTTTCAAGACATAATTTATAAACCTTCTTAAATTTTATAAACCAGTGAAAGCGAAACATTAATCAGTTATTATAATTTAGTTATTTGTATGACTTTTTAGAGATCACTGATTATATTGGTTAGTGCATGAAAGTGGTAAACATAAAATTTGCCCTTCTAACTAAAGTAACACTTACTTTTATTTCTACTTCCTCATAAAACAATTTTTTTGTCTGACTTTTTTTGTTGACACCTCCTAAAACAACCTATACATTAAATAATAGAGTTTTTTCTAAAAATATATTAACAAATTAATATGATGAATCAAAACTAAGTATAATAACAATAATCTGATTTTAATATATTTAAAACAACAATAAATTATGATTTATTTGGTAATTATAAATAATCTAATATACCGAAAAATAATAATTGAACCTATCTAAATTGTTATATATAAAATATCATACTAAACTGAGATAACAACATAATTTTATTTAAAACATAACATGATATTTAATTTTCATACATTACTTTTCATACATATTGATTATAATAGAATTTAAAATTGATCAACAAGTGAAAGCAAAAAGTTATAAATTATAATTGATTATTTTGTAAATTTTTATACTCGTGCATGAGCACGTAAGAGTCACCTAGTATGTACATGGTTTGATGGAATTTCGTTTTTTAAAGAAAAATCATGTTTGGTTTTAAAACTAAAAACAGAAAAAGTAAGCTAATTGAGATCACATTGTTGTTGTAGGAGTGGCCGTTGAAAAGCAAACTAGACCCTGCGGTTTATGGTGATCCCAACTCACTCATTACTAGTGAGATTGTGGAAAGAGAAATCAAAGGAGTTATGTCATTTGATGAGGTAACATTAACTAATATCCACATGTTTTAAAGAAAAAAGCATATATATATATATATATATCCATCCATCCATATGAAGTATTTCCATAATGAATACGTATCAATGGATGTGTGCATGCAAGGCTCTGGAGAACAAGAGATTGTTCATGTTGGACTATCATGATTTGCTTCTACCGTATGTGAACAAAGTGAGAGAGTTGGATGATAGCACCTTATATGCTTCTCGAACACTATTCTTCCTCAACGATGATAGCACATTGAGACCTGTTGCCATTGAGTTGACTCGTCCCCAAGATGTAAACAGTCCCCAATGGAGGCAGCTATTCACGCCAGGATATGATGCTACCTCCTGCTGGCTATGGAGTCTTGCTAAGACTCACGCTATTACTCATGACGCTGGTTATCACCAGCTTATTTCCCACTGGTATTGAACAAACTTGATCCTCTCGTATATATATGGTTATACACATTAGACTTATGTGTTATTGCTGCTAAGAGATGGAAAAAATTTCAGGCTGAGGACTCACTGCTGTATGGAGCCATACATTATAGCGGCAAATAGACAACTAAGTGCCATGCATCCTATCTATAGGCTTTTGCATCCCCACTTCCGCTACACCATGGAGATCAATGCTCGTGGACGCCAAAGTCTCGTCAACGCAGGTGGAATCATTGAGTCTTGTTTCTGGCCCGGAAAGTATTCATTAGAGCTAAGTTCAGATGTCTATGACAAACAATGGAGGTTCGACAGGGAAGGCTTACCTGCAGACCTAATCAGCAGGTACGTAATTCCTAAGACTATACTTATTTCTTTGTAAGTCTTAATTTAAGTGTTCTAAAACTTGGCTCCAAGGCGTCCGCCTATTCGAATCTAAATAAAATGATTTTTATATACCTATTTTTTTAATAAATCGGTTTAGGCATTCAAAAAATCGGTCTAGATACCTGCCTAAGCAATAATCTCATACAAAACGCATAATACGCGCATAACGAGTTCTTGAACATCGATTTATACTAATTATGCTAACAACTTTTTACATTTAAAATTTTGTGATATCAAAGGGGTCTGGCTGTGGAAGATGAGACGGCTGAATATGGGGTACGCTTGACGATACCAGATTACCCATTTGCGAATGACGGTCTAATGCTGTGGGATGCACTTAAGGAATGGATAACAGACTATGTGAATCACTATTATCCAGATGCAGAACAGGTCATGTTGGATGAGGAACTCCAAGGATGGTGGAGTGAAGTAAGAAACATAGGGCATGGAGACAAGAAAAATGAACCATGGTGGCCTGTCCTCAAAACACAAGATGACTTGATTGAAGTGGTGACTACGATTGCATGGGTGGCTTCAGGTCACCATGCAGCTGTCAACTTTGGACAGTACGGATATGGTGGATACTTTCCCAACCGACCAACCACATCAAGGATAAAAATGCCAGTGGAAGAACCGACAGAGGAAGAGCTAAAAGAGTTCTATAAGGATCCAGAGAAGACTATGCTTAAGACATTCCCGTCGAAGAAGCAGGCGACGAAATTGATGTTGACTTTGGATCTTCTATCGACACATTCACCAGATGAAGAATACCTAGGAGAAAACGCAGAAGCGTCTTGGGTCCACGAACCTGTCATCTATGCTGCATATGAACGTTTCAAAGGCAAGCTCCAATACCTAGAAGGAGTGATAGATGAGAGGAACGTGGATGTTGCTCTAAAGAATCGAGCTGGAGCAGGTGTTGTTAAGTACGAGCTTTTGAAGCCTATCTCTGAACCAGGCCTTACCGGGATGGGTGTTCCCAACAGTGTGTCTATTTAATCTAATGCATTTTGATCAAATGCACTGGAAGTTTTCATCTATGTTTCTCCCAAGTTATCATCTAAGTTTCTTGCTTTTGTAATAAATAATGAATCTCAACCCGCTCAAGGGGTACTTTGTGCTGGGCAGCGGTGAAGGAGTTTGATGTTGTCATTTCTTTTGGGAATAAGACTTAATGTGTGGTTATCTTATGTTTATTGGACCAAATATTGTTGGACGTAGGAAAACGCATCGAGTTGGCCTGACCTATTGAAGATTGTATTCAAGTATAGTAAGTTAAGGTCTATTAAAACAATTTTACCTGGAAAAGTTTATGAAATTGATGAAAATTCATAACCAGATCCGAGTAAACTTTTAAATAAACAAAAAAAATACTGAAATTGAATTACTGTAAATCCGGGTAGGCTATGATAATTTATATTATTAAAACAGAAACATTGTGTTGGACCTACCATTTATTTTGTAAGTTTTTTAATTAAATACATCTTTTTACTTTATAGTTAACCATACATTAAATCACTAATATTTCTAACAGCGCAATCACAAATGAAAGTGTATTTCACTTCAATCAAACTAGAATAATATCTTAACCAAGAGGGTGACATTATTATTGGCTACAATAACTCTGAGCCAATCCCATATCAACACTAAAATCATTCGTTCACTCCCTCATCATTTTTTTGATCTAAGAGACTAAGAGCTTCATACAACAACTCAGATCAATTATATAAATGCTTGTACCAGTAGCTCTGCTGATGAAAATCTCCAGAAGATGCGGAGTCTTCTGATAGGGACAAAACTACTTGGACCAAAAGAGAAGAAGCTACGATATATAGCATACATGGAAATCACTATTGAAGAAGAAAGAAGAAGAACATAGGGTTCAGCAAGAAGATGAGCAAAAGAGATACAAAGGTTGAGTGAAAAGGGCTTTGAGGAAGAGTTTTATTTTAATTTTGGTGTTTTTATTTTATTTTAGTGAAGGTTAAATTCGATTAATCAAGGGATAATAGCCTATTAACAAAGTCCTAATGAAATAAACTAAAGTTTAGTGTGTTTCATTTTGTTAATTCTCTCAAGAAAATATAATTGACCAAGAAATTAACTATACTTAAGAAATTCCAATTTAAATAAAATTTAGATTGAACTAAAAACAAATTAATCACTAAAATAGCTCTCCGATGAAACTTTGCTACTAGTTACATAAATCTGATTTTCAAAAAGATCAGATGGCATCAACCCTCCCTAATCCTTGATTTGGTCTTTTGGGCATTAACCCACAACATACAAAAATACGATGTTGGATGAGGCATGTTCATGGCGTCGACCCTTATCTTTCAATATACTTTTAACGGGTGGGAAACAAATCGAATCCGAAAACCCGAACCGAAACCAACATGACAAAAATGAATTCGACCGAACTGAATCCGACATAAATACTGAATGGACTTATGTTACGATATTTTGGGTCATGGTTTTACCCAAACCGAATCCGAACCCAAATGGATATCTGAACAAACTAAAAATTTAGAATTCCAGAAAAAAATTTATACTAAACCTGAACTCAATCCCAAATAAATACCCAAAATACTCTAAAATTTCATTGAGTACCTAAAATAAGTGTCTATTATATAAAAATTAACTCAAATTATTAGTTTAATATATTTTGGTATTTGGTGCTCTTCCTTCTTCTATATAGTCAACTTTATAGGGTTTGATGTGTTCCTGCTTCTCGTTTATCAGATATGATGTATTTGCACATAGTTTTTGAGTTTTGTTTTCTAATTTTACTTGTCAAATATTACATTGGAACCAAAAATAATTGTGACAAGAGCATTTCACATTTCTCATTTCAAATTTTCAATATTTGTTTCACTAGATCATTATTTATTTTTCAGGTTTAACTAAGTATAAACAAAATTTGGAACTGAAAACCCGATTAAATTCTGAAACCCTTAGTATCTGTAATAGCCTTAGTCATTGTGTCTTGCGCCAAGAAATGAAGATGCTGGAAAATTTTAAAATTTCTTGTCATCTAGATTGCTGAGATTATCCAAGGCGCCAAGGGACAGTCATAAAGTTTGGTAGGTGGGAGTGTAGTAGCCTTCAAAGCCAACTTCTAACCATAATTAAATGAGTTCAGAGGCAAATGATCCAATCCGCCTAAAGGTGGTAAGGTACCAACTCCCATACTTTTTGTGTAAAAGACACTGGAAAATGAATGCTGGATAGATTTTATAAATTATATATACAAAGAAAATTTTATATATTTTAAATTAATAACATATTTATATATTATATTAATAAAATTATTAAATTAAATAATAAATATAATTAAATTAGGTAATATATTAAAAATTATGCACATAAAACAACATAGAATTACGTTTTCAAATAAACTTAATTTTAAAAGTTACTATTATAAAAATATTTAAATAAGTTTTAGTTTAAAAAAAAATTTGGATGAAATTTCAAATTTATTAATCACTCAAAAAGACATGCATTACAAAAGAATAAAATCTATGCAAACTCGGTTCCTATATGAAACGTTTAACCTATGTGGCAAAGAAAAGAATAAAAAAGTAGCCAAAATCAAATTGAAAGCTGAAAGAAAAAATTGAAAGTTGAAACCATCTCTGTAGTAGCCCTACATACTAATGTCATGGGTCATGGGCTCGTACTTTGGTGACATTATTCTATTTCTTAATGCCTTATCAACTATCAAAGTGAGTTTTTTTTTCTTAGAACAACTATCTTAGTGAGTTGTACAGTTGTTGTCCATTTTGTTTTTAACCAGGGGCACCATGTTATAAACACTCAAATTTTTTTTTTGATGGAAGCACTTTTACATTTTTCTTCAATAAACTAATGATATTTGATAAATTAAATTAAACTATCAAAGAAAAACCAAAATATAGGGGGCACATGACCCATACCGACTTACTTTCGTCTGCCCCTGGTGGTGACGACGAGCAGTGGCGAATCTAGGAAAAAAATTTTGTGGGGGCATAAATTATTTTTATATTTTCAAAAATATTATTTATATATAAATCATACACTATTGAAAACAAAAATTATTATATAAAATATTGTATAGGAATATGTAGACGTTAGTTTAAAATGGTTTTCCTTTATAAAATATGTGATTACTCTTTATATCCTTAAAAGTAAATATACATTCTAAGAAATAGTTATTCAATAATAATTAACAAAAATGATGAAAGAAAACAAGATATAGTAAAAAGAATATATATCATAGATTCATATATTATTGTATGTTGAAATCCTCAAAGTAATGATAATTAGATTGTGCATTTATGGGAGATGTAAATTAGAAAATAGTTTAAAATTTATGCTGGAAACTAAATAACTTTAGAAATAAAAGCAAAAACGTGAGTGAAAACGTAAACCAACGGGAGGAAATACATTTAGTTAGTGGGGGCAATAACCACTATAGTCAACATTATCTGTTTTGTTATGGTTATATATTTAACATTTTTAAAATTAAGTGGGGGCAGCTGCCCCCTCCCTACGTCACCTAGATTCGCCCATGACGACGAGCTTGCTCCCTTCATATGTGATACATAGTAGTCAAAATACCATTTTGGCTATAACTGAGTCTAAATGGCTGAGGCACGATCCTTCAATACTATTAAATGGTTGAGGCGTAATTGACGATGTGCGCGAGTTTTTGAACACAGGATTCACATAAAAATTTTGTTTCGTTTCAACTTTGTTTCACATTAGTCTAATTTACAATGCTTAAAATTTAGTTTATCAAATGAAGTTTTTAAAGTGAAAATAACAAAACTAGGTATATATATATATATATTTAACTTGAGAGAAAGTAAATTTTTAAAACTATATTATATGTATGATTATATATGGATCGGATTACTGTTGTTGCTTTCGTGATTGTATATTTTTCATCAAACATGTAAGATATTAAGATTATAAGAGAAAAAAATAAATTAGTATTAATTAAAACTTAATTTATCAATAAATATTAAAATCAAAATATAGATATTAAATATAACTTGAAAAAATATATAACTAAATTGATTACAAATTATATCATTTGTATGATTATATGATGGGTTAGATTACTGTTGTCGGTTAAAAGATTACAGATTTTTTTTCCATCAAACATGTAATAAAATTAAACATTTTATTAAAAATTAAATGATTCTTTTCAAAATAAAAAAATATACAGGTTCGTCTAAAAACTAGCAATTTCCTAAATTTGAAAATGCCCAAAACACAATAAATAAGTCTACACTTGCATGGGGTCTCATATTATTGATGTGAAATATTTGCATGGGGCCTTACATTATGGACCCCCTATTTTTAAACAATAGCATATATATATATATATATATATAGGTATAAAGTAGTATAATCGAAAAATTAGTTTATAAATATAATAATACACTATTAAGTAAGTTTCATATTATTATGATTTAGATATAAAAAAAATAGTTGTGAAGTTAAAGCAAAGAAAATATCAGTTTATTTTTAAAATATTATAATATCTCTTAAAAACATAACCTATTTTGTTTGTATTGATGTTTTTATTTTACAATAACTTATCTTTTTCTGTAATTATTTAGTATATCATTTTCTATATTATAAACTATAATTCTTTAAATAAGAGTTTCGTAAAATTTATTAAAAAAAATTGATTAATATGAATAATTTTATTTTGATAGGCCCTTATATCCACCGGACAGGCTCTTACTGTTAGTTATCTAGTTCTTATGTAAGTTAATTAAAAGCACATCCTTTTTTTTGACTAAAATCCATTTATATAGTTAGTAATCACATAATCAATTAAGTAACATTTTAACTCGAGGACTCAGTAAGTAGAGAACTTTTTTCTACTTTTGGAAATGAGAAAAGATTTAATATTTTCTAAATTTGTATAAATAGATGTAGGGGGATGCACAAGAGAGTAGCAAAATAGAAGCAAACAGATAAAGATGTTTTGTAAAGAGGCGTCGTCCAGTCTCCAGACCTTAAACATAGCAAAGAGTCTCAGCTCTGAGTTCACTAAACCATCAGCACTCGTCAACCCCCTCTCGGCAGGACATCGTTACAAACTGTTTCCTCGTCCAAATCTCAGAGGACGATGCACTGTCACAACCTCAAAGTTTGATATTGATTGGATAGCGAAAGATAATGTTAAGAAAATCAAAGTGAAGGGAATTATAACGGCCAAACAAGGCTTGTTACCTTCCGTTGGTGTCACCGATTTGCTCGGAGTTTCACTGCTCGTCGAGCTTATTAGCGCCGAGACTGACCCCCGTGAGTACAATTATAAGGCAAACATATTATTATTATTATTATTATTATTATTATTATTATTATTATATAAGAAACTATCACATTTTGAGTATAAATTTATAAGACCATCATTAACCCAGTTTTTTAACTGGGGTTCTTTGGCTAAGAGACGGTTCTTAAATAAGAAATATAAAACCATCTCTTAGCTGAAAAGTGTAAAAAACAAAAAAAATGTCAAATCATAAGTTAAGAATCCATGTTAAGAGATCGGAGTTAATCATGTCCTAATGTGAAGTAAAAAAGTAGGCAAATGCATCATTAGTGAATACTGGTAATGAAACTTAACCAAGTAATTAACACATGTCAGGGACGCTTATGGAGAAGGATCCGGTGAAGGATAACGCACGACGTGTATTGTTGGATGCACATGGTGAGGATCAGTACGAATGTGTGTTCGACATGCCCGAAGACTTTGGACCGGTGGGTGCCATCAGAGTTTTAAACCAGGATCTTAAAGAGATATTCCTCAAGGAAATGAAGCTCGAGCTACCCGACGGCTCCGTCACCTTTACATTTAACTCGTGGGTGGCCCCTAAGTCCGAAGACCCAACCAAGCGGACGTTCTTCTCCAACAAGTCCTACTTGCCTCTCAAAACTCCGGAGCCTCTTAAACAGCTGCGAAAACAGGAGCTGGAGACCTTGCAAGGCAAGAACCGTGAGCGAGCTGGTGAATTCGAAAAGTTCGAGCGGGTTTACGATTATGACGTGTACAACGATTTGGGTAGTCCTGATAAAGATCCGGAACTTGCCCGTCCCATTTTGGGAGGTCTCTCTCACCCATACCCAAGGCGGTGCAAAACTGGTCGCAAACCATGCGACAAAGACCCCTCCGCTGAGACTCGTAAAGCATTGGAATTCTATGTCCCCAGAGACGAGGAGTTCACCACAGTCAAGGGCGCCCAATTCACGGGCACAGCAGTCTTGGCGGCTCTTCCTGCTGTGTTCCCACAGATTGAAGCTGCTCTGGTGGATCCCAACATGCCCTTCCCACACTTCAAGTCTATAGAAGATCTCTTTGAAGAAGGCATCGAGCTTCCCAAGGATGCTGGCCTTTTTCCTGTGATCCCCAGACTTGTCAAAGCTGCTGCTGAAGCTGATGATATTCTCCAGTTTGAATCCCCTAGTCTCCTTGACAGTACCAATTTTTAATCCTCCATTTATATTTATATATATATATCCAATTCTATACAGCTCGCTAGCTAGCTACAATTAATCTCACTTTACTGTATGATTCATTTTGATTCAGAGGATAGATTTTCATGGATCCGAGATGACGAGTTTGCTCGCCAGACCCTTGCTGGCCTTAATCCCTATTGCATTCAGCTAGTTCAAGTAAGCTATATACGCTTTAACTAATAGTTTTTATTCTTCTTTTGATTGTTCCCACTAAAGCAAGATCCATCCCTATTATATTATTAAACAAGTTAGTATTTTACTTGTCGCTTTCAAGTTGATTCTAAAACGGTTAAATACATTGATAATCTTATTAAATTAATCTTATTGTAATTGCTATTATCAAAATTTCTATTTTTGTTATTTTATCTTTCTAAAGCTATTTGAAATTATTTTATGAAAATTCTGATCTTAATTTTCTCAAAACTCAGTAATAAATTTATACTGGATTAAGAAGAATTAGTTTTAAAATTAGTTAATTTTCAAAATATTGTTGATTTTTTTTAAAATGTTATATATATATATATATGTATATAGTGATACATAAACAAACATATTATTATTTTGTATATTATCTCTTAAGTAATTATGAGATTTTATGTAGTATATCTACAGATTGAAAACATTTACTATTTTTCAAATAAAAGTTACTAATAATTTAAATTAGGAGTTTTTTTATTCTTCTTATAATGTTTAGGTTTAGGACTTAATCCCTATTTCATTCAGCTAGTTCACGTAAGCTATATACAGTAGAACCTCTATAAATTAATAGTAAATAAATTAACAATCTCTATAAATTAATAAATTTTACCGGTCCCATCTTGGACCGGTTCAAAATTTGACATAAATCGATAACATAATAAGATAATAATTTTTTAGAAAATTCTATGTAAATATATGGTCCCATTAAAATTATAAATTAATAATTTATATGTATACATATTTTATATAAGTAAGAATCTATTATTATATTATTTAAATTCAGAGTTTTTTTAATGAGATTTAGTAATATTATATCTAAAAACACATTTAAGTTTTATGCAATATATATTATATACACCAAATAATATAATAAAAGTTATATAAATGTAAAATTTAAAAAATAAAAATTAATTTCTATAAACTAAAATCAAATATTTTTTTATCTTAGAATAAATATATCTTAAAATGATATATCTAAAGAAGATTTTTTTTGTAAATTAATATCTCTTTAAATTAATAAAATTTCAAAGTCCCAACATTATTAATTTATAGAGGAGAAATTGAACAAGAGACCTTCATCACACTTAAACTTCACTAAACCACTACACTATAACAAACATTTTGTAATTTTAAGCCTCAAAAAAGTCTATATTTATTTGAGGGCATAAAACAAAAGTCTTTTTTATTATATGATGTGCACGGCCCTGATTGTTCCCAGTAAAGAAAGATCCATACGTTACATGGTTTATGATTTTTTTTTTTTTTTTACAAAGCCAGCTAGTTAAAGATCAGATCACGTTAATTGTTGTTATAGGAGTGGCCGTTGAAAAGTAAACTGGACCCTGCGGTTTATGGTGATCCTAACTCACTTATTACTAGTGAGATTGTGGAAAGAGAAATCAAAGGAGTCATGTCATTTGATGAGGTAAAAAATTAATAAATATCCATCAGGTTTTAAGAAGAAAAAATACATATATCCATCCATCCATATGGAGTATTTCCATAATGAATAAATATCAATGGATGTGTGCATGCAAGGCTCTGGAGAACAAGAGATTGTTCATGTTGGACTATCATGATTTGCTTCTACCGTATGTGAACAAAGTGAGAGCGTTGGATGATAGCACCTTATATGCTTCTCGAGCACTATTCTTCCTCAGCGATGATAGCACATTGAGACCTGTTGCCATTGAGTTGACTCGTCCCCAAGATGTAAACAGACCCCAGTGGAGGCAGGTATTCACGCCAGGCTATGATGCTACCTCCTGCTGGCTATGGATTCTTGCTAAGACTCACGTTATTTCTCATGACGCTGGTTATCACCAGCTTATTTCCCACTGGTATTGAACAAACTAGATGTATATATATGCTTATTTTGTTGATACTATTATTTAGTTTTAACTGTATAGACATTAATACACGTATATTTTACAGGCTGAGGACTCACTGCTGTATAGAGCCATACATTATAGCGGCAAACAGACAACTAAGTGCGATGCATCCTATCTATAGGCTTCTGCATCCCCACTTCCGCTACACCATGGAGATCAATGCTCGTGCACGCCAAGTTCTCATCAACGAAGGTGGAATCATTGAGTCTTGTTTCTGGCCCGGCAAGTATTCATTAGAGCTAAGTTCAGATGTCTATGATAAACTCTGGAGGTTCGACAGGGAAGGCTTACCTGCAGACCTCATCGGCAGGTACATAATTCCTAAGATTAATATTTTAGAACTTGTTTTTGTATACAAAAGATTAATGTTTTGCTTTTAATTAATAGTACATTTTGGTTTAAAATTAAAACGTAAATTAAGATTTGAAAATTTGAATAGTTAAACTTTATTGGGAAACAAATAAAACTAACAAAAACTAATCAATATATATATTTTTTATTTTGATTGATATGCATGCAAATTCTAAAACTTAATCTTTTAAGTGAAGAGCAAGTACTTATTTTATTTGGTTTGATCAAAAAGATACTTATTTCTTTGTATATATTTTATACTAGTTATGCTAACAATATTTTTACATAAAACAAAAAAAAATGTGATATCAAAGGGGGCTGGCTGTGGAAGATGAGACAGCGGAACATGGGGTACGCCTCACGATACCAGATTTCCCATTTGCGAATGACGGTCTAATGCTGTGGGATGCACTTAAGGAATGGGTCACAGACTATGTGAATCACTATTATCCAGATTCAGAACAGGTCACATTGGATGAGGAACTCCAAGGATGGTGGAGTGAAGTGAGGAACATAGGGCATGGAGACAAGAAAAATGAACCATGGTGGCCTGTCCTCAAAACACAAGATGACTTGATTGAAGTGGTGACTACGATTGCATGGGTGGCTTCAGGCCACCATGCAGCTGTAAACTTTGGACAGTACGGGTATGGTGGATACTTTCCCAACCGACCAACCACATCAAGGATAAAAATGCCAGTGGAAGAGCCGACAGATGAAGAGCTAAAAGAGTTCTATGAGGATCCAGAGAAGACCATGCTTAAGACATTCCCGTCGAAGAAGCAGGCGACCATAGTGATGGTGACTTTGGATCTTCTATCTGCACATTCACCAGATGAAGAGTACCTAGGGGAAAACCCAGAAGCATCTTGGGCCCACGAACCTGTCATCTATGCTGCATATGAACGTTTCAAAGGCAAGCTCCAATACCTAGAAGGAGTGATAGATGAGAGGAACGTGAATGTTTCTCTAAAGAATCGAGCTGGAGTAGGTGTTGTTAAGTACGAGCTTTTGAAGCCTATCTCTGAACCAGGCGTTACCGGGATGGGTGTTCCCTACAGTGTGTCTATCTGATCTAAAGCATTTTGATCTAATGCATTGGATGTTATCATCTACGTTTCTCCCAAGTTATCATCTATGTTTTTTTTGCTTTTGTAATAAATAATGAATCTCAACCTGCTCAAAAGTACCTTATTTGTGCTGGGAAGCGGTAAAGGATTTTGATGTTGTTATTTCTTTTGGGAATAAGACTTAATGTGTGGTTATTTTATGTGTATTGGACCAAATATTGTTGGACGTTGGTAAACGACCGATTGAGTTGGCCTAACCTAATGAAGATTAATTGTATTCAAGTATAGAAAGTTAAAGGCCTATGAAAACAATATTACCTGGAAAACTTTAGGAAATCGTTGAAAATTCTAAACCATAATATTATGTTTTGTGTTTAGGTTAAATGGTTAAATGTTTTATATCATAATATTATTAGTATATTTAGTTAATATAATTGAGGAACACTTCGGTATTTTGGTTTGGTTTGGTTTAAAACCAAACTAAACCATTTTTATTCATAAAATCTTTAACCAAATAGTTTAGACATATACTTTTGGTTTGGTTCGTCTCGGTTTGTGTTCTTATTTGCCACCCCTAATTTGTTGATTATATGATGGTTTGGGTACTGTTGTTGTTTACAAGATTACAGATTTTTTCCTTCAAACATGCAACAAAATTAAATATTTTTTATTAAACAAATATAAATACTTTTATTTAAAAACCAAAATTAAACCGGTTCATTTAAAAACTACTCCCTCTGTTTCCTACTATAAGTAATTTAAGAAAACATTGTTTGTTTCAAAATATAAGTACTTTCATTATTCTATATAATTTTTTACTTTTATTATGTATAGTATGACCAATCAAATAATATACTTATTTATGACTGGTTTAACTATACCTAATTTATATATCAAATGATATTTTAAAAATAAATAATATATTTCTTAATCTTTGTGCATTGATCAACTAAAACTTTCTACATATAAAAACAAAGGGAGTAGCATTTTTCCTAAATTTGAAAATGCCCAAAACACAATAAATAAGTCTACACTATAGTCGCATATGAACCTATAAGCTTTATTTTCTGTCTTCTTTAGATATGGCATAAACTTCTGGCCACTACCGGCAACTGCGTCCTCATAAATGAGACTGAGAAGTTCGGTAATTTTTAGTTATAAGTTCGGTAACAACAACAAAAACGTGCAGGGAAGCACTTCTTTTGAAAACAACAATATAATAACAAACACTATAATTCTAGGGTGAATTTGTGGAATAACTATATTGAAAAAAATATTCACTAAGTAACCATATAAAAAGAGAAGTTCGGATGTGATAGCTTCACACAGAAATGGACCAAATTTTCCTTCTCCGCTCATGGTTGTGCATCAAGAGCGATTTGTAAAATTAGACTATACTATATTTATTACGCAAATAATATAGAAGAACTGATTTTTGATTGTTGTTACACGAAGTTAAAAAAAATAAGAAACGGTGGACGAGATGAGGAAACGATGGATGGCGACAGTGGTGGAGAAAAACACGGTAGCGATGTTGAAACAAACGGTAGTAGTGATGGTACTGATGTTACAGTTGGATACCATGAAAAACACAATACATATTGTGCTACAAGTCTATTATGTAGCTCTAAAATATAATAGAATATAAAAACAGTACATTGTTCATTTTCTCCAATTATGTTTACTAATGGCGGCAGAGATTGTATCACACGAAAATGATGCAGAAGAAGATAATAGTTATGATGGAATAATCAGTAGTGGTGAATATTACAACCGGAGGTGATTGAGGAGGAAAAGAGGCAGAATGAAGATTGAAGAGGATAATTAAAAAGCAGGAGGAGTGAAGGAACAGAAGGAATAGGAGGATGAAAATAAAGCAATGTCCATTCTATATTTTTACTATCTTGATGTATGAATTGTGATGCTTAAGGATAGATTGACATTCCTTTTTACATATAATGTGTGCTTAGTGCTAGATTAGACTTAGTTACTTTTAACCTATGTTTAAGGTGATTTCATGTCTGAGAGGTGTTCTATGAAATGTTTGACTGAATCTCATATTGTGTTTTGCATGTTTAGCCAACAAAGTTGATGTTTTGCATACTAGAGATGTATTATGACTACTATGACTTGTTTCCAATGCATGGTTAAGTGTCGTTAGCCAATAAGAGTTGATATTGAATGCATGATTACCATAGGAGTTATTATCACAAGAGTAAATTTGTTTATACTTGTGATCCTAGGATGAAGAAGCATGATAATTGATTATGATTAGCATCCAAATTTTGAAATCTATCATCCTTAATTGGTTACCAATTCCATGAGTTAACCTTTTAAACTTTGATTAACACTTGTTATTTGCTGAGTTTCTTGATTGGAATTGAGATCACTGCTTTCTTAATCACTTCTAACCATTAGTATTTTAAACCAAACTTAATTACTTAGCGTAAAAGACCACTTGCATTATTCTATTTGCTTTAAAAATCGTGGATTGGGTTGACATATCTTGATACGTATATGATAGATTTGTTCTTATGATTGAGTAGTATAAAAGAAATATTAAACTTACTGAACACCATTGAGAAGGTAAGAAGACATTAGGATCATGGCTTTCTCTTTGTCCTCACTTTCACATCCACTTTTACAGATCGCGGATGATTTAATTGAAGTTTTAACATATGCGATAAGATCACCAGATTATACATTGTCAGTTCGTACAACCTCCACTACAAATACAACTTGTTCAAAAACGACTTCAACATATGTATTTTTTCTTACTGATCCCACATTTCACTACAAGTTATGATTTTAATCACCTGATTAGTAATATAACCAGAGAAACACAAATATATCGTTGAACAGTTTGTTCAAGTATATCGTCGTACTAAATCTTTTCCGGTATGTTTACGACAACACCTTCTTCATCCTTAATTGCTCCACTAGATCCTTAACTACTTTTTATTATAGACCAGGATATCTCTTTCCATCAAATTTAAAACATAAAAAATTAAATATTCCGTTTTTAGTGCACATACTTTCATAAACTTTAACTTTTAGTATGACTTATTTTTGCTAGTTAATTAAATCAACATAAAACCAATCGACCAAATGGAAAAATTCCAATTAATCACTGCATATATATTCATCTATCTTAATAATATTGTGTAAAAAGTAAAAATTTTACGTATCACTCTCACGTTAACTTTCACGAGTGTAGCTACATGTATATATATACTTAATGAATTAAAATAATAATAATAATCGATTACTATTATTAAATTTTATTTTTATTTAATAACATTTATTCTAATTATGGAAATAAAACCTAGAAAATATCTCAAAAATAAAATATCTCAAAATTATTATAATAGTATTTTAGATGTTTGCTTTTACAAGTCTCACTTGCTTTGATTTTTAAAAATCTAAATATATTAGTAGTATTAATGAATTCAAATATATTTAGCAATTAAGTTTATTTTATAAATATTATATTTTAAAACATAATAAATTATAGATGATAAACATATAATTTGTTATTTTTATTTCAAATAATTGGAATTTTAATAGTTAATATTTGATAATAAATTATTAAAGTATTTTTAATTAACAACTCTATTTTTTCTAATCAATATTATTTATAAGATGATTTTAATGTATATTAAAATACTTGAACTAAGAATAATTTTACTATGAATGTATTTTGATCAAATAATTAGAAAAAGGGAATTTATTAAACTAATATACCTTAATCATATGATATCATAAAAAAATTTTGTGTTAAATTGACTTAATACCAAATACATAATTTTAAAAATATGGGATCAAATATTAAAGTTATGGTTGGCACTTGATGTGAACCATGTATATTACTAAACTGATAGAATAAAACTGTTAATTTGGTAGTTATTGGTATATCTTTGACACTCTAATTGATTGATGTCTTTTGAAATTACTAGTTTGATTAGTTTATGCAACTCCGGAGTAATCAACACTTCTAATTTTTCTCCTATAATTTTATCCCAAAACAAAATATTTTAAATTATATTTAACTTTTTCAAATATATTATTATTCTAAGAGTATGAATCAAAATAAATTCAATTAAAAAATTAATTTGATTTAAATATATGTAGTAACTAAATAAAATATGGTACAATTTAGAAAAACAAATGAAATTCAATACCAAAAATGAATAACTGAAGCAATATGAATTATTTTACTTTAAATGATATATCTACTTAAAAGAAAAGAATATTGATATTTAACGCAATCTTTTGTTAAGTTTCATACATATAAATAACAAAACGATTTAAGACTTATAAAAAAAAGAGAGTAAAATATTAAGCAATTATATTGATCTAATTATATTGTAAATATTTAAAGACACTAAACAAATGTGTCCACAGAGATAAGGGGTCATGTTTTGGGTTTTATTTGAATATTTAGAGAGAAAGTTCATTTATGTGTTGTATTTCACTTTTGAGATTGTACGGATCTTTCATAGATATTCTATAGCTACAAAAATATTAAATAGTTAAAGCTGAGTCACAAAAAAAATTGATTTTTAAAATGACTTATATTACAATTTTAATCAAATTAAATTAGAAAAAATGATAAAGAAAATACATAAATTATTTTATCATCAGAAATATAATAAATGTTATTTAGTTCTTATGTAAGTTACTCAAAAAGCACACCTATTTATATAGGGTGTGACTGACCAAAAATAGAGTAATTGGAAGGAATAAAAATTAGAGTAAATTAGTAAGAAAAGAAATGAGAGAGAAAAATAAAGCTGGAGTAAAAGTTTACTCCATAAGAACGGAAGAAAACTTTTAAGTGTTGCTCAAAAAGAAACTTTTTAAGTTGAAAATTCACAAAAGACATAAATAAAAAGGTAACTCTACATGAAACTATATTTTTTTTATTGTGATTGATTCTGTATCAGCGCAACTCAGTTGAAAATTAATTTTACTCTAAAATTTTATGCTAGAAAGGCTATGCAGTCACTCATAGTTAGTACTCACCCCATCTATATCAACAAAGTAACATGCAAACTCGTGGACTCGGTAAGTAGAGAACTTTTTTCTAATTTTAGAAATAAGAAAAATATTTAATATTTTATAAACTTGTATAAATAGATGTAGAGGGGATGCACAAGAGAGTAAGCAACATAAAAGAAAACAGATAAAAAGATGTTTTGTAGAGAGGCGTCGTCCAGTCTCCAGACCTTAAGCATAGCAAACAGTCTCAGCTCTCAGTTCACTAAACCATCAGCACTCATCAACTCCCTCTCGGCAGGACATCATTACAAGCTGTGTCCTCGTCCAGACCTCAAAGGACGATGTACGGTCACTGCCTCAAAGTTTGATATTAATGGGAAAGGTAAAATAGTGAAAGAAGAAGTTAAGAAAATCAAAGTAAAGGGAACTATAACGGTGTTGTCCCAAGAAAAAAAAAAGAAGGGAACTATAATGGCCCAAGAAGGCTTGTTACCTTCCGTCGGAGAATCACTGCTCGTCGAGCTTATTAGCGCCGAGACTGACCCCCGTGAGTACAATTATCAGGCAAACGTATTATTATTATTTTTATATAAGAAGCTATCGCATTTTGAGTATATAAATTTATAATGTGACGTAAAAAAGTAGGCTAGTGCATCATTAGTGATTAATGGAATGATACTTAACCAAGTACTTAACACATATGTCAGGGACGCCAATGGAGAAGGATCCAGTGGAGGATTACGCACAACGTGATGGACATGATGATCAGTACCTACAGTGTGTGTTCGACATGCCCGAAGACTTTGGAGTGGTTGGTGCCATCAGAGTTGTAAACCTTGAGAGTAAAGAGATATTCCTCAAGGAAATGAAGCTTGAGGTACCCGACGGCCCCGTTACCTTTACATTTAACTCGTGGGTGGCCCCCAAGTCCGATGACCCAACCAAGCGGACATTCTTCTCCAACAAGTCCTACTTGCCTCTCAAAACTCCTGAGCCTCTTAAACAGCTGCGAAAAGAGGAGAGTGAGGGAGATCATGAATTTAAAAAGTTCGAGCGGGTTTACGATTATGACGTGTACAACGATGTGGGTAATCCTGACGAAGATCCAGAACTTGCACGTCCCGTTCTTGGCGGCCTCTCTCACCCATACCCAAGGCGGTGCAAGACTGGTCGCAAACCCTGCGTCATAGACCCCTCCACGGAGACACGCCAAAAAGATTTCTATGTCCCCAGAGACGAGGAGTTCAGCAAAGTCAAGGGTGATGCATTCACGGGCACGGCAGCCTTGGCAGCTCTTCCTGCTGCGTTGCAACAGTTCGAAGCTTTTCTGTTGGATCCAAACATGCCCTTCCCACACTTCAAGTCCATAGAAAATCTCTTTGAAGAAGGCATCGAGATTCCCAAGGATACTGGCCTTTTTTCTTTGATCCCCAGAATTTTCAAAGCTATTGCTGCTAAAGCTGAGGATATTCTCCTCTTTGAATCCCCTATTCTCCTTGACAGTACCAATCTCTTTTTTAATCCTCCATTATATATTTATATCTAATTCTGTATAAAGCTAGCTACAATTAATCTCACTTAACTGCATCATTCACTTTGATTCAGAGGATAGATTTTCATGGATTCGAGACAACGAGTTTGCTCGCCAGACACTTGCAGGCCTTAATCCCTATTGCATTCAGCTAGTTCGAGTAAGCTATATACAGGGCCGGGCCTGAGCACAAGCTCATCAAGCATTGGTTTGAAGGCCGATAGTGTCAAAAATAAATCAGGGGCCAATTAAACTAAATGTTTGATAGTTCAGATGGCAAAATTTTCTTGCCACCTAACGTAGGATGCCGGGTTCGAAACCCATATACAGTAATTTTGCAATGATTTTTTTAAAAAAGAATTATTGTAGGGCCAAATAAATTTTAGTTGCTTATGGGCCTATATATGTCAGGCCCGGCCCTGGCTATATACTAAGCTTTAACCAGTAGTTTTTTCTTTTGATTGTTCCAATAAAGCAAGATACATACGTACATGGTGTTGGTGGAAAACTGAGCTAGTTAAGATCACATTGTTGTTGTAGGAGTGGCCCTTGAAAAGCAAACTAGACCCTGCGGTTTATGGTGATCCCAACTCACTCATTACTAGTGAGATTGTGGAAAGAGAAATCAAAGGAGTTATGTCATTTGATGAGGTAACATTAACTAATATCCACATGTTTTAAAGAAAAGGCATACATATATATATATATATATCCATCCCATCCATATAGAGTATTTATTTCCATAATGAATAAATATCAATGGATGTGTGCATGCAAGGCTCTGGAGAACAAGAGATTGTTCATGTTGGACTATCATGATTTGCTTCTACCGTATGTGAACAAAGTGAGAGAGTTGGATGATAGCACCTTATATGCTTCTCGAACACTATTCTTCCTCAACGATGATAGCACATTGAGACCTGTTGCCATTGAGTTGACTCGTCCCCAAGATAAAACCAGGCCCCAATGGAGGCACGTATTCACGCCAGGATATGATGCTACCTCCTGCTGGCTATGGACTCTTGCTAAGACTCACGTTATTTCTCATGACGCTGGTTATCACCAGCTAATTTCCCACTGGTATTTAACAAACTAGATCTTCACTTATATACTCTCTTCGTATACAAATGTAATATGTTTAAGGTTTCTCACACATTTAAAAAAAAAACAATAAATACATTCTTTTAATCATTACTTTTTGATTTTATCAACAAAGTTTTACCACTCATAATTTTAGTTTTACGGATAAATACATTAATTATATCATAAAACATCACTTTTGTATACAGGATAAAAAGCTAGAAATCATATATTTGTATAAGGAGAGAGGTTATATGGTTATTTTGTTGACAACAGTATTTAGTTTTAAATTTTTAATTGTATAGGCATGAATACACGTAATGTGTTATCGCTGTGAAAATTGTACATGTTGAGGACTCACTGCAGTATGGAGCCATACATTATAGCGGCAAACAGACAACTAAGTGCGATGCATCCTATCTATAGGCTCTTACATCCCCACTTCCGCTACACCATGGAGATCAATGCTCGTGCACGCCAAAGTCTCGTCAACGCAGGTGGAATCATTGAGTCTTGTTTCTGGCCCGGCAAGTATTCATTAGAGCTAAGTTCAGATGTCTATGATAAACTCTGGAGGTTCGACAGGGAAGGCTTACCTGCAGACCTCATCAGCAGGTACGTAATTCCCTAAGTTTATATCAAGGATTTAGGGGTTGGGTCTCGGCCAGCAGGAATAAAAACAAAAACAAAAACAAAAGAAAGTATTAATCTATACTAATTATGCCAACACCTTTTTACATTAAAAAATTGTGCTATCAAAGGGGGCTGGCTGTGGAAGATGAGACAGCGGAACATGGGGTACGCCTGACAATACCAGATTACCCATTTGCGAATGACGGTCTAATGCTGTGGGATGCACTTAAGGAATGGGTAACAGACTATGTGAAGCACTATTATCCAGATGCGGAACAGGTCAGGTCGGATGAGGAACTCAAAGAATGGTGGAATGAAGTGAAGAACATAGGACATGGAGACAAGAAAAATGAACCATGGTGGCCTGATCTCAAAACCCAAGATGACTTGATTGGCGTGGTGACTACGATTGCATGGGTGGCTTCAGGTCACCATGCAGCTGTAAACTTTGGACAGTATGGGTATGGTGGATACTTTCCTAACCGACCAACCACATCAAGGAAAAAAATGCCAGTGGAAGAACCGACAGAGGACGAGCTAAAAGAGTTCTATGAGGAGCCAGAGAAGACCATGCTTAAGACATTCCCCTCGAAGAAGCAGGCGACCACAGTGATGTTTACTTTGGATCTTCTATCTGCACATTCACCAGATGAAGAGTACCTAGGAGAAAACCCAGAAGCATCTTGGGTCCACGAACCTGTCATCTATGCTGCATATGAACGTTTCAAAGGCAAGCTCCAATACCTAGAAGGAGTGATAGATGAGAGGAACCTGAATGTTTCTCTAAAGAATCGAGCTGGAGCAGGTGTTGTTAAGTACGAGCTTTTGAAGCCTATCTCTGGACCAGGCGTTACCGGGATGGGTGTTCCCTACAGTGTGTCTATTTGATCTAAGTGCATTTTGATCAAATGCATTAAAAGTTATCATCTATGTTTCTTCAAAGTTATCATCTATGTTTCTTGCTTTCGTTTTAAATAATGAATCTCACCGTGCTCAAGGGTACCTTGTTTGTGCTGGGAGCGGTGAAGGATATGTTGTCATTTCTTCTGAGAAGACTTATTGTGTGGTAATTTTATGTTTATTGGACCAAATACTGTTGGATGTAGGGCAATGACCTCACCGAGTGGCCTGACCTAGTGAAGATTGTATTCAAGTCTAGTAAAGTAAGGCTATTAAAACAACCTGGAAAGTTTTAGAAAACTGTTCAAAATTCTTTGTTTTTAAAGGAATCAATTTTTCAAAAAAAAAACATAAGGAAATACTGAAATTTTATTAATGAAATTTGATATTAGACATTGTAAATTTGGTAGGCTATAATAACAATGTTTTATAAAACTCTCGGACAATATTTCATTTTTAAAATACCTTTTAATTCCAATAGTTTTTATTCACCTACATCATAAAAGGAGACATGGGTATAAAATATCCGTGAGAACTCTTAATACCATCCACATGCAACCAAACATAACAAACAATCTCGCAAACCCATAAATCTATACTATCGATTCATTTTCATACGTAATCATTTTTATTCATATAGTTATTTCATTTTATTTATTCGTTTCTACACATTTTTAATTATCTTTCCGAAGTTTTCCTACTATTCTTAAATTATTATAGAATTTTTTAAATTTGTATCAAATTAATGATAAAATTATTAAAAAGGTGGAATATCTAGTGTTTGTAAACATGTTAATTTTGTGTATTATTTGAAAGAAGATTCGTGATACATAATGCTATTTCCCACAATTATACGTAATTAAGTTTAAACATTTTATTGATTGGCAATATTATATTATTAAAAATATATCCAAAGAAAATAATATATGATAAATATGATTATATATAATACTCACTACAAAGTTAAAAGTTGATGTTATTGATTTTTTTTTAAAGACTGATGTTTTAAACTTTAAATATAAATGGTTTAATATTTAGTAAAAAAGAAATAATAAATAATAACTAAGAAAATATTTATTATTTCTTATTATTCATAAACATCCTTCAATGCCAATGATAATACTGCATCTACAAAACCTATCAAATTTAACTGTATCGTTCCATATTTATGTCTCTTCAACAATCACAGATTCACTTATACATATGTCTCCCTTTCATAGAAAGAAAATTTTTCAAAATTAAATGAACTTTATAAGTCCCTGGTACGAGAACAGTCTATATATATAAAAACACAAAGGGCTAAGCCAAAACCATCATCATCCTATGTATAAGTATTAACGATGGCTCGATCATCAGCTAAGGCTGCGATAACTACAATACTAACAGTTATTTCGTTCTTTCTCCCTGGCGGTTTGACCCATTATAGAAGTCCTACCACCTATATTGTCGGAAATGAATTTGGGTGGGACCTGAGTATTCCTGCAGATACTTGGGCAAGCAACAAAACTTTTTACGCTGGGGATATTCTCGGTACAAACTAACGTACATCAGTTTAGTCTATAGTTTAATTTCTCAATAAAATTGTTCGTGAAAAGGTTATTAACAATTTACCCATAAATATTCGCAAATATGTGCATTATCATATTTAAATCTGCGAAGGCACTAATAGTCTAATACTTTTGTTAAACATAACACTAACGTTTTAGACTACATGTCTTGATCCAATATTTAAATTTAGATGATTAGATGTTGATTGAAAATCTTGTAGAATAAAGTAAAATCTATAGCTACCAATTTGTATATATATATAGTGTAATGTTGGATTGCAGTATTCCGGTACGACTATCAATTAGACAACATGTTGGTTGTAAACCAAACGGGTTACGAAACGTGCATACCAAACGAGGGATATATAGAGTATAATACCGGCGAGGATATGATCCAACTTGCTTACGGTGGCAACTATTTCATCGGAACAGCTACTCCTGGTGACTGTTGGGGTGGTATGAAGTTGGCAATCAACGCTTTGGCCCCAGATAATAAGGACTAATCACTCAAATCTTCTTAACAATCCCTCTAAATCATATTCTAATGAACGAACTATACAGCTTTTTATTATCACTTGTAGTATTGTCCTGTGATAGCTTTTGTATTTTGCTAAAATGATCCATGAGGTCTCTTTGTACATATTTGCCTCTGATGCCATTGAACTTGGCAAGAAATGAATGCTTGATAATATCTATCATCATCTCACAGAAGAAGACCGTAGTAGCATTCTGCAGACTCCAAGTAAAATTACTTATAAGCTTTAGTCCAACTGAACGAGGATTAAGAAACCTGGAAAGAGGCTTGTATGTATAACTATGATTACCACTGAACTAGGTACACTTATGCAGATGAAGTTTCCATTTCGAGATCTTGGCGATGTGTAAGGAGTACGATCTCTTCGGGATCGACGCCGTCGACGAGGAGATCGAGTTCGTCAACGAGATCGGGGAGAGGTTGAGATCCGAGGCGATGAAGCTCGCGGTGGGGCAGAATCTGTTCCCAGTGGAGCAACTGGGTGCACCGTACAGAGCTCTTAGAGCATTTAGGCCGTTGATTTTCTTGGAAACATCTGAAATGGGATCGTCTCCTCTCATCCAGGATCTACCGCCGAGCATCGTCCTGCATCATCTCTACACGAGAGGCCCGGACGAGCTTGAGTCACCGATGCAGAAGAACAGACTGAGTCCGAAGCAGTATTCACTGTGGCTTGATAGCCAAAAAGAGGATCAGATCTGGAAAGGAGTTAAAGCGACATTGGATGATTATGCTTCAAATTGGATCATCTTTAGACACAAGATAACGTATAAGCTCTATACGTTCTCTTCTCTGGCAAGTCAAATGAATAAATATTTTTATCATTCTTTTGTCTCAAGGAGTTTTCTTCAGTTAAAGTGACAGTATCTCACATACATGTCATGTAAATCAAGATTCATAGTCACACATCATAACATGGTTGGTGTCTTAAATAGAGTTACTGTTTTGTTTGAGGAAGCTCTTGCTTTTGTTTGTCCTATGTTTAGATCAATCTCTCTCTCTTGTGCTTTTTGTTTTTATTTTTAAAATTATTGTCGGGATGATCCTGGACCTAGAGTAAGACTAATCTTTAAGGTCTTTATAAAATCTAGATATTCTTGGCATGTAAGGCGTCTACATAAAAGAAACTTATCGATCCAGCCTGCATGACGTGTTCTAACACTTACACGAACCATTTGCTACACCCTCTTGGTTGCTGAGTTTGGGGGTTTAATCAAGATTTAGGTTAAAGTAATACGAAATTATCAGTTAGCAAACACAAGTACATGAGTAAGGTACATCAAAAGAGAAGTACAAAAAGGGTTTACTCTGAACGAAGGGAGATTCATCATCATATTCAAACACAGAGTTATTTACATACATGGACACATATACAACAAAGTCTGCAACTATTAAGAACCTGCTCCTCTTCTTCTTCGTCTTCTAGCATCAGTGTCCAACGGAAATAGATCTCTCTCCTAAGCCGAGAGGTGAACGTGAACGTTGACGCCTGGTGATCTCGGAGAGGACCCTTCTCATCTCCGGTTGCTTCAGCGATGGCTGGCTTATCTTCTCAAACTCTCTCTTTATCTTCACCACTTGGCTATGTTTTGGACCATCCTCGTTTCCATTATTGGTCTTGTTCTCCATTTCCACCACACAAAAAAACCTTAAGACACACAAAGAAAACCCTTTATACAACCAACTCTGTTCCAGAAGACACGACACGAGTTGTGTGTGAAAGTAGAAGATAAAATCAGGTTGGTGAGCAACACCAAATTGGTTTGAGAAATAAATATTATACAAAGAGACGACTTACTCGCTCTTGATCTTATCTCTGTTTTATAAACAAACGTGAGGAATGCGACAAGGACGGTGTTTTCTGCGAAATGTGGTTACGTGTTAGAAACGCTGAAACGCTTGTGACGATATTTCTACAAACTTTGACATTTTTTATACAAGACTGAGAGAAGAGTCGGTTTTTGAACGGTTGAGAGACCAAAAGGCTGCCATGTGGACCGTTGGTCAACTAGAAAGCTTCTAGTGGATATATCCTTTTCAGAACATTTCCTTTGACCAGGCGTTAATCGTTTTCTGTAAACGCATTAGGCTCGTGTTAACTTTTTTGGCATTACATTAATATATTTGGAATTTACATTAATATATTTGGAATTACATTAATATAAGAAACTTACACATCTCGTTCCTTTTTTTTTCGTTTCCACTCTTTGACCATACCATTCATTTGTGGCTTGTTTTTGACGTCCAAGAAGTTTGTACTCAATTGCTTGAGACTACACTATTGTATAATTTGGTGTGTTTATATGGTTGTGAGTTTTAAAATAAGAGAAACATTGAATTTCAAAAACATTGTACTCTTTTTCTTTAAAAAAATATCTTGAATGGTGTTCAGGGATTTTGTATATAAATTAAGATCTCAGAAAATTGGGTAAAGTTTTTTATGTGTTTGCCATAATTTATTACCGAACTGTAAAAAAAATCATCTAATGAAAAAAAAGCTCTAGAATATAACTAATTACAAAAGATAAAAATTATGTGTACTGAAAAGGTAAATATCAATTAAATTATACTAAAATATATTTTGGTTAAAACATCAATTAGTATTATACGACAATAATAATTAACTATGTGTTTCTCCTGCATATGCGACCATTAATAAATACATGAATTATTAGTTCAAAGTATTTATATATAATAATATTTTATCAAACTATATATATATATATATGCTTGTTATAAGGTTAAATATTTTTGGTAATTCTCATGTACTATAAATATTTTATACACTACATTCTTTAATTATAAATAATTTTTAAAATCACAAAATATTTTATTTTTGATAATACAAAATTCATTTTTTACTTGATTACTATTTAAGTATACATCTTTATGTTTTTAGTTTGTACCTTTTATAATTGAAAAATATTCTTTTCAATTAATAATATAGTATATGTTATATTAACTGATAATTGATTAACTAATATGATAAATAAATATATTAATTTATTAAGTGTTATAATGATTTTAACCATTTTAATTTTAACGTAAGAGTTCATAAGTAAGAAATTATTTCAGAAATAATAGTACAAGATAGATTAAGGGTCAACATGAGATATCCTAAATGTTATAGTTTTCAAATATTCTTTTATCTTATAAAATATGACTTTCATCCTTACTTTTTTATAAAACTTTATAAATGTAAACAAGTGTCAAAGTAACGGTAACAATGAAAATATGCAAAAAAGAAATAACAACAATATTAGAGCTGGGAATTTTAATTACTGTCCGCAAGTTTCGCTCCATTGCGGATCGAACAATTTGAAAATTTTGAACTGCGGGTGCGGGCACTGGTTGAGATTAGTTTAAGCTGGATGGGTGCGGGTCAGTCAAATTTGAGTCGCGGATAACCATCAATCCGTAATTTTTTTTAAAAAAAATCGTAAAAACATATAAAATATCATAAATATCTATATAATTTTAATTTAAATGTATTATTATTATTAAAATAATTATTTTTAATATAATTAATATTACTCGTGGGTTTTAGCGAGGCGGATACTGTTTGCAAATTATGCGGATCTAGTCTTTGAATCAAAAAATGATTCGATCCGCGCTGGGCGGAGCGGGCTGACCTGCGAAACCCAGGACTAAACAATATGTTACAAATTTAATATTTAATTAAATTAAGGTTGATAAATTCTTTTTTGGTTAATAGTTCATTTGGATCACTAGATTTACGATTTTTAGGCTTTTTTTATTGAAAGGGTATCGTGTTTCTAAAGAGTATTGGAAAGCAATTAGTTGATGAAAAAAATTGATTTTTCATTCATCAACTAATTGCATTCCACCACGACGATCCAAATAATTATCGCATCCTGGTCTTAATCAATCCGGGTTTAGAAGCACCGCTAAAAACAATAAAGATGAGGGACCACTCAATGATGGGCTTTTAGGATAAGAGTGGTTGAAACATTATGGAATAGGGGTGGGCATTTTACCCGAAATCCGAAGTGGCATCCGAACCCGATCCGAAAAATCCGAATCGAAATCCGAACCGAAGTAGCAAAATATCCGAACGGGTATTGAATTAGGAGAGATTGGATATCCGAACCCGAACGGGTAATATCCGAACCCGAATGGATATCCGAAAATAACCGAACATATGATAATTAACCTTATATTTCTAGTTTACATCTTTCATTTTATATAAAATATTTATATTGATACTACACATACTTTAAATTCATATGATATACATACAATTACGTAGAAGATGATTTGCTATTCGCTTAAAATGCATGTCAAACTTTTTATTTCAGCAATTAACAAAAAGTTACATCCAAAATTTAAAAACAATAACCAAATTAATGTCTTTTTAGTTTGAAAATGTTATGTCCGAATCTATTAACCATTCAATCTATTAAAAATAAAAAATAGTTAAGTGAAAAGTTATATATTTAAATACAAGAAATTTGAGAAATGAAAATTTTCATTTTTTTTTCTTCAAAATCTAAATATCCGAACCCGATCCGAAATAACCGAAACCGAACTTAAAATACCCGAACCCGACCCGAAGTACAGAAATACCCGAACGGGTTCTACACCTCTATACCGAAATACCCGAAAATCCGAAATACCCGACCCAAACCCGAACGGGTATCCGAACGCCCACCCCTATTATGGAAGATAACTGATACAGTTGGCCTTTGATATAGTGCATCATCACTCCCGTGATGACCCAAAGGAATAAAGGAGAATATATATTTGGTACATGAGTAATTCGGAAAAGCTCACTAACACATTCTGGGTTGCTTCGGCTTCAGCACCGACTTTGATCATCGACAAAGAGGTATGTCCATCACCCTTCCTTTTTTTTTCTTGCTTCCACTTCTTCAATGATCTGGTTGGGATAGAGCCACACCGTTCTTACTTGGTTCACAAATGCATCAATAACATTCTACAATCCTGCGTATATATCATCTAAGTTCAAACAAGAAAATCTCGTGATCTTTCTTTAATTCATGTTATAGTCCGGACAGCTTGATAGAATTTGTATATCTTTTGACTCAAATAGAAACAAACCAAAAGTAAAACACTAAACATGTCGAAACATTGTTCTTTGCAAAGCCGAAAGCAAAGCCCAAATATTTCTCCTTTAAAACTCGATAACACTTTAAGCTCACTCTCGCTTGGATGAGCAAGCTCTTAAATTTTATTTATGATAAAACGTAGAAGTGGTTACTATAAGAAAAAAATAAGAAACCAAAACAAAATCAAAATCAAAATCAAAAACCTATTTCCTAAACAAAGAAGAAATAGTAGTGCATCAAAGAATAGCTAGTATCACACATTATCTTTAATAATTGTCTAGTAGTTCTCTTTCAGCTCATGGTTCGTAACTTAATTAGGACCCCGTATTAAGGAAAAGTGTTAACTTCTTTTTCCCGGATAAAACGCATTGAGAAAAATGTTGCTTTTTGTAAATTGTTTCTATCATTACTACAACTTAATAGTTTTACTTGCTTGTTAATGAAAACTAGAAAATGGAGAAGGTTCACCAAATGGTAAAGGACGAAAGGATCATGAAGATTGAGATTCCTGGCGATGGCAGTTCCACGCCCGAAGTGTGCTCGGGTGGGCTGACTCGTCAAACGAGCATCACCAAGACAAACTGCCTTTGCTCACCAACCACTCACCCCGGTTCTTTTCGATGTCGAATGCACCGGTCTCTTTCGCTACAACGTACCAAGAGTATTGAGGCTGCGGCTCTACAGGACGCTCCGGCTAAGCCATCAGATTCCCTTAGAGCCACTAAGTAGATTCATGGATGAACATGATACCATGGCATTTCTCTTGGTTGTTCTAATGTAATCAATATAGATGGGAGTACGTAGGGTTCTTAAACTTACGTATAAATTTTGTATTTTAAACTGCTTCGCTTTACGCCTCAACTATCGGTTGGCAAACAAAGAGAGGCATATGATGTTCATGTGGCTTGTTTCTTTTACAACAAATAATTAAAATACACCCACTGTTTCGTTAATAAATGTTATTTTAACTTTTTTTGTTACAAAAAATATCATTTTAGAATTCTAATGTGAATTATGTTTATTTTCAGTTAAAAATTAATTGTAAATTTTATTGATTTTATAAATAATTTTATTTATCTCAAATAGTATTGGTCAAATAGATGTAATTAACAACAATTTAAATACATTTCAATCACTTCTTTAATCTGTATAGAAAATGTCAAAGTGACACTTATTCAAAAACGAAAGGAGTAACGAAAATTTACGATTTACCTAACTGAATTGATAGTATATGATAATTATAAAAAAAACTGCGAACACATAGTTCTAGTAATTGGTAGCGAATAAATATATATATTTATACATAAATAGAATTTGGCCTACAATTAGTTTACAAACAGTAATCTCCTAGATACTTTTTGTTTACATGTTCCATAAATAACTTTGTGCCTAAGGTAGTATTTTGTAGTTTATTTTATCAACTTATTATTATTTTTTGGAGAAAATCTACTAAAATTATGTTCACTAAATAAACTAAAGATGCAACTTTGAGGGAGCTGATATATTAGAAATAGAAGCAGTGCATATCCGAAGGTTTATATGTAGTGATGACTAAAGTTGAAAAGTAGTTGTGTATATTACTAACATGAAAAAAGTTTTTTAAATAGAGATTCATTTCCGAAAAATCTTAATAAAAAGAGTTTATACAAGGTCCCCTTTTACATATTCAATAATTATATATATTGACCATAATAGTTTGGTCTCTTAAGACATCTCAAAGGGCAAATAACCAAACTAATGAGGGAATTGCAATATAGACATGGCATGGTGCTAGATTGGCAAATCAATCAAAGTACTCATGAGTCATGACATGACTCATCTTTCAAAAGAATACAAAGCAGAAACAACTTTAGAAAATGGTTGTAAGTTTTTGTTCTTTCTCAAAAAATGATATAGAAATAATCAATCATTGAGAGAAAAACAATGATGAGGTGTTGTTAAATGTGGTAGATGCAATGCATATAATTCTCGTTGGTTAAGGTTAAAAGAACAGTCGAAATCATTTTCTCAATAAGAGCCATTTTGTCTTTTTAATTTGGGCGGTGCTATTTCCTTCTCATCAATTTATGGAATGTGAAAACACAATATAAAGTATAATTTTCAGATTAATGCAGATTTGTCTTTTTAATATAATATAAAGAAATGGAGTATATGGATATGATATCGACGAGTCTGATTTATCTTTACGAAACTGTTTGTATGAGTTTGTCTACATATATGCCAAAGTTGTGTTATGCATATTGTTGGAACAAAGCTAATTTAAGTATCATGAACATGATGAAACTTGTTGGACAGATTAGGTCGGATTTATACATTAAACTTGTTGACATACAAGAATGATTTGTTGTCTGGGATGTTAGTACAAAAACTTGGACACTTGTTTAGCGAGAGGGAGACCAGGTGATCCTTATATGGGTTGACATAATTATTGAAAAGAATCATAATATATGTACTTAATTACATATCAAATCCAAGGCGGTTAAGATATTCCGTATTCATTGTCTAAAATAAGATCAAATTTACATAACAAATGTTTTGTTAAATACCTAGCACTCCTCTCTACTGATTAATGAACATGATCTTTGGGTATATCATATCTATAATATGAAAAAAAATCCTAACTAACCCAGTAGCAGACAACAGATTACTCCAAAGACAGAGAGGAAGATTTGACTTTTACTCTCTACAAAGATAGAATAATCAAACAAACTAGAGAATCTTCAGGCTGCTCTGTTTCATAAAATTCTAAGAGGGCGGGGGGGTTGTATTAATGTGAAATTTAAAATGATTTGATTTTAGTGAGCTTTTAAATGATTTTAGGTGAATATTAAAATTGATTTTTATTAAATAACTCTAGAATTTTTTTTAAAACCATGAAATTTGGATTTTTATTTTTATAACTAAAAATCCTTCTTAAACACCCTAAAAACATTTAAAACACTCTAAAATTTCAACTTAAATTTTGTTTAATATAACAATAAATTTCAAAGTGTTTTAAAAAATGACAAGTTCAATAACACTGAATTTATAATTTTAAAGTGTTTTTTAAATCTTCGTTTAATAAAAGTGAATTTGTCATTTTAATACAAATCATTTGAAACTCTTAATTGAATACACTTCCCCCTAATATTATTATTAGGTCATTTTCTTTTGACCTTCTGGATTCCAAACACGTCTCATTAATCTAGTGAAAATAAATATGAATTCTTAAACATTATTATTTTGGAGATTAATGTAATTGAACATTGGTGAAGTTACACAAAGAGATAGAGAGAGAGGTTTACACATTTCCTTTCTTTTACTCTAGAGATCTAAAAAGAACAGTTTATTCAGTTTTTGTCGTTGGAGTTTCTGTTGATGGACAAAAACTTACTGAACATCTTCTTAGGTCGGCCAGGGATTGCACAGAAAGCCTTAAACCGAGATGGAGTTCTTCCTCCTCCTTGGTTCATAAACCTCTCGTCTATCTCCTCATCTTCAGCTAGCTTGCTTCTCAGTGTCCCCGAGAGCTTTGACTTTGGAGATTTGAGACCAGACACGCTCCACTGATCTTCCGGCCCTGCCATGCTTGTGGTCGTGCTGAAAGCGGCTGCACTTGGATTAGAAGGGTCAATGTTGTGTGCAGCAAGGAGTGCTTTGATGTTGCTTGGAAGCTCAGTCATTTTAACTTCACCGTTGTTGGTAGCTGCAGCGGCTCGCGCCTGCTCATAGAAGAGGACTTGCACCACAACTCTCAGTGGAAGCATCTCGTTCTGCGCAGCATGCATACACGCTTCCATCGACAGTTTCTTGCAGTCCAAGACTCTACATATTCTTTTTCTTTCTGATTTATTCAGATTCTTGTGAGCCTGTAGAAACACAACAATGACTATGATTAGGTTTAGTGAACACAAACAATGATGAGAGTTTTGAAAGATCCCCATTATATCAAAAGGTCTCTAATTCGAGTGACCGCTGAGACGAAACTAATATTACATTCTTGTGGTTTCGGGGCTGGAAGGGTTACAGCTTCCGACCCCGAACCTTTTGGTATAAAAAAAAAACATGATGAAAGTTTTGAGAGATTATTGTACCTTGAGATATATGTCAATGGCTCTGTAGAGGTCATCATGATCAAGCCTTGAAAACTCAGGGACACTCTCAGCTAAACTAACAAACTTCGAGAGCGGTAGACTCACATTTCTAGCAATCTGTTGGAGGTATCCATCCACAAGCTTAGCCACTTTAAGCTTTGAGCTATGAGAGGCAGAGGAAGACCTCCTACTTTCTTGGAACTCAAGATCAATATTCTCAGCCGAACGAGATCTTTGTCTTCTATCCATCATACCCTTTTTACCTCTCAAAGGACTTGTCGGTGGACTAGTCTGCCCTAAGATCATAAACTGTTCCAAGATAGTCGCCACAATGTCCACATCGTATAGCATTTCAGACTTGTATGACGTTGGAGGTATCAACAAATCACTAACCGTTGCTTCTTCTAGCTGAAGAGCCACCCTTCTCGCTAATTCCATTTTGGAAGAAGATGAGGCGTTTAAGATGTTAGCTGCTTTCAAGAGCTTAAGCAAGAAGCTGCAAGAAACCGCGGCTTTCTCAGCAGGAAGCAAGCTTATAATGGACTCCAACAACAACCTATGCTTGGATGAGACGTCACTCTCCGAATCCGAGTCAGAATCCTCTTTCTTGCCGACTTGTTTCCGGTTTCTTTGCAGAGAAGGAAGCCACTTAGAGGCGTAAACTCGAAGGGCATCACCTATGAGACTAGAGGGTACTTTGCCTCCGGATTTGATAGCAATCATTGTCCTCCAGTAAAGATCTATCCCCAACTCTGCGATGTCTTCAGCCCACCATCCTCTGCTCGCAGCAGCAGCTCTGTTAGAGGACGTGTCATCGTCCCTAACACGCCTAGAATGACTGTGTGAGAGAGACACTTTGGATGGATGAGACAAGACCTTTGAGGCTATGGCCTCAATGCACCTACTAGTGATGGCAAGGTCTTCAGACCAGAGAGGAAAAGCCTTAGTGGTGTGAAGTGTGACTATGGAGTCTCTCCATCCGTTAAGGATGCAGGTGTTCAAGAAGACTTCAAGCTTGTACACCAAGTTACCTTTCTCAACTTCCTCTGACATCTGAAGATACTCTGCCGCACATCTCGCTGCTACTATGTTGTAAGCGCTTATGGTTATTGTCATTCCGTAGCAGTATTTGGCACATAGCTCAAAGGCTTCAACTCCTCCTGGGAAGTCTGGAAGTTGGTTTGATTCTGGTGACTCAGAGCACATTCTTTGAAGCCTCAAACACTTTGAAAGCAGTGGAAACTACAGAAAAGAAGAAGACTCTTAGAGATAAAACAATCATCTGGAAGAAGAGGAAGAAGAAGAAGAAGAAAGAGTACCTTGTGAAGATGATATCTACTTCCGGAAACTTCAATTGTATAATCACTAGAAACTTCAGAAGAAACACATCTGCAACAAGCATCAGTTTAGTTTCTTTACTCAACCTTTATGTCCTGAGATTTAGTTTTATTGTTTACCTTAAATCTTCTGAAGTGTAGAAAGTGTCAGGTCGAGATCCAAGTTTCATAAACTTCATAGCTGTTATTTATGTTCTTGAATCTTCAGAAACTCCTCTGCATAATGGCCAAACTTCAAATGGGTTTTCTTCTTCTACCCCTCCAAGCCCTGAAGAACAGTACCTTCCTCAAGAAAACCTGACAAGATTCTTGTCTGTAAGTGAGACAAAACAAATGAAACCTTTGTCAGAGAGGTTTTTTCTTTGGAGAGAATAAAAAAGATTTTATGTTTCTGTTGGGAAATTTGTCTTTGTGGTGAGTAATTTAGTTAGATATATAGAATGATAAATGGGGAAAAAATAAAATAGGTAAGAAATAAAAAAAGGAAAAACAAGATCCCAGAAAAACTTAGGCCACCACTAAAGTTCATGTCCATTCAATCAAAGTTCCTTATACCCAATCTGATATGGACATACAAACAAAAAGAATCAAAATCAATGCAATAAAGGAAAAAAGGATAAAGATAAGAGTTGGATATCCTATCAACATAATATCACAACCCACCCAAGTTCCATCAATCACAAAAGATAACTAAACACCATACTCCATGGTTCACACATCATAACAAGAATGTTGTCCAGTTCCCATGCATAACCCAAGAAGAAGTAGAAAAACTCACTTTGGATGAAAACAGAATAACACTCTTCAAGTCATCAGCCTTGAGATTTTTTTTTTTTGAGAAAGAAAATGTTTTGAGCTAGCTAGGCAAATTCCCAGAAAACAGTCTTTACCAATCATTCAAAGGTTAAAGAGAGAAACACAATAAAGCAGAGCAATCTACTTTGCAACTTTTTTGTTTTTCATGTTTTATGCAAAATTGGGATTTTTAATATTTATATTATGGTAGGGACTTAAACTGGATACACAAAACATTATTATTTTCCTAATTTTTATTTGTATTTTTAGGAGTAAACTATGGTACTTAAGCCATTCGCCAGCGTGCAAAGAAAGAAGAATCACCAAACCCACGTGCCTCTGCTTATCCCACCTTCTCCCTTCCTCATCATTGCCTCTCCTTATTTTTTTCACTCTTATTTTTTTGGGAAATTAGGTGAGATGACGCTACAAAAAAGCATAATTGATTGAGTAGCCAATTACCCTAATTTTTCACTGTTTCACATGTCTTTTATATAATATTGCTGTATTACCCCTGCTTGAAACCGGAGAAACCTGCTAGAAAAAAATAAAATTAAAAATTACTATTTTGCAAAAATATGTCGTGTCTCTTCCAGATTCACACCCCTTTGAATAGTTTCACTCCAGATTCTCTCCACCGTGTTTTCTCTGATTACAATCCCTTACTGATTCGCATTCACATTCCAATTTGTGTTGATCCTTGCCGAAAAGACCTGTGTAGTGGCGATCACCTCCATCTACGCAAACCGCATCATCTTCCGTCACCACCGTATGTTCGTCTCTTCTATTTACTGTATCAACAACAAAATCTGTCTCTCTGATACGGTCATATGTATTATCTCCACTGATGTTGCGAGATACAATTACATTTTTTCGCCGTGGATGAAGTTGATCGGAGAAGATAAACAGTGTCTGTTTATTTTGTTCTATTCTATTCGCATATGGAATAGAAATGTAAAACAATATGTGTTATGTTTGTTCTATTCTATTCGCATATGGAATAGAAATGTAAAACAATATGTGTTATGTTTGTTCTATTCCTGTTATGAAATGCGATATATTCTGCTACTCTTCTATTTTATCATGTTCCATTCCATTTGATGATTACTAAAGAGTGTTTTATTTTGTTAAAAATTTTAGTTTTTGAACAAGTAAATATCGTGCTATGATCTAGATTGTGTAGTTTAATATTACATAATATAATTTAATTTTACATAATATATGTAATTTTTTAGACTTTGATATTTGGGTTTAGGGTTTATATTTTAGTTTAGAGTTTAGTAAATATAATTTAGGGTTTAGTATTTAGAAGGTGAGGGGATATGGTTGGGGGATCAGCATTAACTTCTTCCATGAAATCATAGATATTTCATCATTTTGTTCCATTCGGGTTTAGTTTATGAAAGATTGGGGTTGACATTGGATTAGGGTTTATATTTCCGTGTAGGGTTTATATTTAGGGTTTAGGGATTAAAGTTTAAGGTATAGTTGGGTACAGTTGGGTCACATTAACCTTTTCCATGAAATCATAGATATTTCATAATTTCACCAATATATACCATGCTATTTATTTTGTTACATTCTATTTGGGTTTATGGTTTATATTTGAGTTTAGGAATTAGTGAATATAGTTTAAGGTTTAGTATTTAGAAGATGAGAAGGTATAGTTGGGATCAACATCAACTTCTTCTACGAAATTATAGACATTTCATAATTTTACCAATATATATCATATTATTTATTTTGTTTCATTCTATTTGGGTTTAAAATTTATATTTGGGTTTAGAGTTATGTATTTGAGTTTAGGGTTTATTGATTAAGGTTTAGGATTTAGTATTAAGGGGTTGGGGTGGGATTTGGATAATGTTTAGTATATATGGGTTAGATTTGGGATAATGTTTAGTATTAGAGTATGTGAGTGAGGTTAGAAATCTGTTTTATTTCGGTGATGTGAAATAGAACACTGAAACATATGTATGTGGTCATAAATATGTGACGTGGTTCCTTATATTCACTCAGATGTGATTTAAATATTAGTCATACCTCAATTTGTTTACGTCATCTAACTTTCTATCTTTCACCGGTTACTTGCACCAACCAAGGGTATTACCGGATCAAATGGGCCTTAAATGTTAGTTACCCAATTACGTCAAAATCAATGCCATTCTCTTAATTTCACTTCAAATTTTGGCTATTTGGCTAATTGACCCTATTTTTTTTGTCATCTCTTTCTTTTTTATTGTTACAACTTACATATTTAATCATTTTCATTTCGTTATTCACATGTTACATTATTTTACCAAAGTTTTCCTTGCGCCAAAAACTTATGGACTATCTAGATAAATGAAAATCAAATTTTATCTATCTAGGTATCGATTTTGAAAAAATAACTTAATTTTAGATATTTTTATTAACTCATATATATATATAATCCTTACCTTTTTACAAAAAATACTTACTGCGTTTTAAATTTTACATACGAGATAAATGTAACTTCCAAAGAAAAGTATATAAATATATAGCCAATTAAACAAAAACGTGATATAGATATTTATTTATTAGTGTAGTTATACAAATATATAATTCATATATTTGTGAAAATGACATGACATTAACGAGAGTGTAAATACTATTGTTGGATTATGAAATCGCAGGGTCCACATCGGTTTACGTCCAACTCATGGTAGGGATGAATTTGCCATTCCCGTTCTCTTCCTCAAATACACTGCTAGTCTAGTTTACCTTTATGTTATCGTTCTTACCTCTTAAAACATTTGAAATTGTTGACATTTCATATAAGTTACAACTTTATATAAAATACTTTAAAATAAGAAAATCATTAAAAGAAAGTTTGAATTTTAAGCAGCCATATTGTCCATACACCTCTTTTATCAAGTGGGTTATAATATCAAAGGGCGACAATGAAATCGACAATAACCTCTATTTTCGTATCGTCTTTAATGAGTGTACACACTTATGAAGAGAGTAAGCAAAATATATGCATTTGTGAATACTATAAGTAGATAGAAATTTATATATGTATATATAATTATATATTCATGGAGGAACGGTGAAGGATACTAACAAATAACAAATATTTATGTTATCTATTTTACCAAAAATAAATAAAAAATAACAAATGTCTAACTGTATAATCCGAATAAAAATATATAGAAATATACGGTGTTTACTGTTTACCCATCTATGCTACCTATTAATAGAGAAAAGTGGAAGCCTGCTAATAACAAATCATTGAAAGTAGATTCCTTTCAAAGAATGTTAAACTTGATCATCTCTTTATCCAAATAATTACTTTGACTGAAATAATGTAGATTGCATTTTACCCCCCTTCTTTTGAAGTTGCTAAAAACAACATATATATCTACATAATATATGACAAATTATGTTGATTTTGTGTAGTGCTAAAAGTTAGGGAGCCTAACATTAACTATATAATCTAGAGAAATAGGTTATGTATTTGATGTTCTGGTCACTTTTAACCGTTTAAGTCGAGTTATCTCAAAGTTTCATTTTATTAAAAATATGATACATCTGATACAATAATATATCATCTCTCCCACGCCTTTGAGTCTTATTATAAAACGACGGGAAGAAAAAACCTCAGCCAGTTATCGAGGTTGCTCTATTCCGTTATTTCAATATTAAAAAGAGTAATATTATACACAGTCTCAATCTTACTAGAAGTCGTAGGTTTGAAGAAAGATATCTCTATATAAATGATATATAACCCTTTTCTCAATTAAGCTTCCCCATCACAGAGCAATTATTGAATTAATGTTTTAAGATCGACAGAATCTCAGTGCAACCGGTAATAAGTCATCGATCGAAAGGACTGGAAAGTCATGAACCAGAAATTAAAAGCTTTCGTGTTACAAAAAAAAAAAAAAGGCTTTCTTTGTTTTAATCATGTTCAAGATTAAAAACTTGACAACTACACTTTATAGCCTATATTTGTACTAATGCCTTTGCTAGATTTTAAAAAATACGAGACTTACAGTGTGAAGAGAGATGATGCAGAAGAAAGCTGCTCTTTGTTTTATTACAAAAAAAAGAAGTGTGTGTTGAATTGGAACTGAATTAACAAAGACGAAGTGTATATATATGTATAAACTTGATTTTTTTGTCTTTGATAGATCCAAAGATATTGATATGTATGGCTTAAGTTAAGAAACATAGAACTTATGATACAAACAACAATGCCCCATGACTTGTCAGAATCGGTACCTTTAAACTCCCCGAACTAGTACCGGTGGTTGAGGGAACACAAATATAAAACCCGTCACGGCTCCGGTCGGTATTGTCTACCCATGAGTGTGACGAGAGATTGTCTTGGATCAATCAGTGGCCACTAAGGACGAAGGTTACAGGGGCCAGTGGTAATACCGTAATTAAAGTGGTTTGATCAAGGGTGTTTTCGGGGTTGGAGGAGAAGTTCCTATCCTGATGTCAACTCTACGTGTGAAAGAAGAGAAAGGTTACAAAAAAATTGATTATATTTTGATTTACCTGTTAGGAGTGTTACCCGAGTGGGTGTCCAGCCGACAATGGCTGCTTTTGGTGGTCCCCTTGGATGTGGGACCCGTCTGTCCCGATTAGAGATCGTCCACGGTTGGAGCTGAGCTGGATTTTGTACGTCTTGTAATAGATCTTGTTATCTTATTTATTTAGTTTTGGCCAAATTGGCTGTCTTTCTTATGAAGAAACGAATGGATCATAGTGTGGTGAGTTAAGTTGTTTGGAACCATTTAGAAAATGAAAATATCATAATTCATACAGTTACTTTTTATAAAAAAAAAGTTGATGAAATTGTGGCTAAATATGCACGTATCGAAGTAAAATTTTAGTTTTATAAAGTTTAAATAGATCTAAGACATAAGTCAAGTATGAGAATAATGGACTGTTAAGGAAGATTATAATTTGATGACAAAAAAAAAGGAAGATTATAATTTATTTATTTATTTCCAGGGTCATTTAAGTAGTAATTAAAAAAAATTACAGAGCATAATTAGTTAAATGATTTTGGTAGAAAAATATGAATGACTTTGTTTCTTCGCAGGATTTGGTTAAAAATACTCTTCACTTCGGGTAAAATTATGATATTTAATGTAAAATTGTACTATATTATGTGATATCGACTAACATACCATGTTATGTGTTTAAAACCCGCGGGAAACAATTGAAGTCAAGGAAAATAGCAAATTATCTGTTTAAGACACCAGTGAATTCATTGATATCATCAATGATGAGTGTATTTGAGGCTATTTACTTGATTGAAAAAGTGAAGGTCAATTTACGTTGTTATTGATTAATATTGTTCACTATTATCAGGAGACTTCTCCTCTAGTGGACAAACCAACTCAATGTGAGTTTTTTTCCAATTGCACATGTTGTACTACCTTTATCAAATGATCCAATACATGTTAGAAATATTTGCTCCAAATATTGGTTTTTACTTTTTTATCACATGTACAGATTAACTGTACTTAGAAACTGGGACTGCCTCTCTTTATGGATTACATAAATCGATTGGCGTACTCAGTAGCTCTCATACTAACACATGCACGCTTTGAATCGAAATACATATAAAGAATGCCTCTTCTTCTTCTGCTTCTGTTCATTTTACTTCCACCAAATCTCTTTTGCTTCGGCTTTTTCCTTGTCTTGTTCAACGCGAAATGCATAATCAGATTCTGCTCTTTTTGTTTTATAATTCCTCCAGAGAAGAGATGTCTATTTATGCAGAGCTACATGGAACTGTAGAGTGTACTTTCTTTGAAGCTCTCTGAGTTTCTCTTTAAGTTTTTTTGAAGGACAATCTACGTACGCCACAAAACGGCTGCTGCTACATTTTCTTTATAAGATATTTGTAACAATTCTGGCCAACTATGGCTAATAGGTTTTTCACGTTTGTTCACTTAGTTTTGCAATAATCAGTGTTTAAAATTTTTGGAATTTCAAAATACTTGTTTAGTGACTATGTAATCATTATATAATATTTTTCATGTATTGATCTCACTTATATGATATCGTGAAACATTTATCAATTAGTCATCTATTCTTTCAGTTCAACTTTGAAATTTTTCTTGAAAATTATAGAAAGATAAATGCACTTTAACTACGTAAATAATCAAATCAATTTTTTTTTTGCATATTTACATACACCACAATTTACCCGAAATCAAAATGTTATATTCACCAAATTCATAGAACTCACAATATTTTTATTGTGCATCAGGACCACCTCCTGGTTCTTAATTAAACCACTTGTAATGCCTTTGACCACCTACGGCTATACCTCTCACGTCTGGTCACTTGGTATGTGTACCATATTCCGTGCAACAGCCAATACCTAATTTTTGGGAGACTAGACAAACTTATTTACTGATCCTAGAACTACTATATGGTTTTCTTCATATTTTTCCTCACTCGTATGATATCATAAATTGCTCTCTCATAATTACTCATATCTCTACTATTTTAGCTGCATGTTTAGTCTTGAAGTTTTCTTGGACAAATAACCAAAAATATAAATACACTTTGATAAGGTAAATATTCACATTACTTCTTTTAAACTTTTCACATACACCTTCTTATATCAGAAACAGATGTAACAATATTAAACCATACACAGCTGTTAAAGAGTATAAGAGCGTTTTTCTGATAACTATTTAAGTAAAGCTATAGAAAGACAAAACAGTATAGTATCATGACCATCAAAGTTCAATTCTACAGCCTTTACTAATTGCCTACGGGGGCCGGTGTCGGTTGAGGGAAAAACTATGAAGATCTAAAATGACACCAAACTTTATAACATTTACTAATTGCCTCAGTGGTGTCGGGCAAGACAATTCACATTATTGTTTCGCATAAATATCACAATAGCCAAAATGGGTAGTATGGTTTACAACTTACTAAACTGATACATCTTCTTTTTAGGGTTGATGGAAACTAGATGCATATAAGCTTAATCAAATAGTGGAAAAGAACCAAAATAGAGCAGCTTATTACTTAGAAAACTGTGGTCACAAAAGGAAAATGAAGTGTGTAATACCATTGCATCAAAGAAAGAGACTTCTACTGAAACGTTATTACAAAGGAAAACTAGTCTTTAGAGTTTGGGAGTCAGTGTTTTGGACCCTGGGCCGAAAGAAAATGTAGTATTATACTGCATCTTTATAGGAATCTTGAGTCAGAATTTCAAAAGTGGTGTTTGCGCTGGAAGCTAAAGACTTGGTGGAAGCAAATGGAAGCCAATTAAAAGGCTCAGGGCGTGGCCCGTCGTGTCCTTTTCATTTTAAAGTGGTTGAATTTTTTTTACCATTAAACCAGTTTTGTGTTGGGATGTGAGCTATGAGATCATATATGAAGACAGGGATCAATCTTATGTTGCGACTAATCATCCAAAATGACTTTCAGAAGTTCTTGTTGATGAGAGAGTTCCTTATGTTTGTAAGCTTTTGGATTAGTTTGTTGTCACTTGTATTTCTCTTATGCCTCTTTTGGTTGGGCTGGTTTATTGGTTATAGGTTTGATATTACATATGTGTATTGGCTTTGTGGGCTTGTAAACCTGTGAAACGTTATTCTTCAATATAAAACCCAGATGACCAAAAAATATACTCCTCTCTTCCAAAATAGTTGATGCTTTGGTTCAAGACACAAAAGTTAAAAAAAAAACACTTTTACCTAAAAAATAGCAATAAAAATGTAAATTAAACTAATTCGGTCAATCATCAATTTTTTTAATAAAATATTAATAGTCTCATAAATTTTAATAAAATTAAAATCAATATAAAATATCTAAACATCATCTATTTTGAAACATCAAAAAATTTTCAAAACATCGTCTATTTTGGAATAGATGGAATATTAATTTTGTTATATAAAGAAATTGTTAACAGTCCTTTTCACATATTAGATGATGTTCTAAGTTGAAGTTTAATACAATCTTTTGTACGTTTTAAAGTGGAAGCCATGTGGAAGAGAAAGAGTTTACAAAAGTGATTCCGTTGGCTTTTTCAACCAAATAGACACGACAAAAAGCTGTAAGTGAGGGACTGAGTCAAGCCGCAACGCGTGGATAGAGACAGAGAGAGATGATAATACTCAAAACGCAAAACTGATACTTTCTCCATTGACTAATTTGCCCTTGACCGTAACTCAGGGCCATAAGATAATCATCACCACGACCATCATGTTGGGATTGCGAAATCCCGTGTCCAACTCTATCTTATCTTATTAGTATGATATTGTCTATTTTGGGCCTAATTGGCTGATCCGCATGGTTTTACTTTTGGTTTCCTTCCCAAAAAGCCTTGTACTATTAGAGTTAGACATCTCTTTATATATTAGACACTCCTTGTCTAATTCTCCAATGTGGGACTTAGTTTGTTATATCACATTCTCCCCTTCAAACTAAGGATCACATTCATCTCATGTCCCACAACTGACTTCCAGAATCTTCTGACTTGATTTCTGCCACACACTTCTCATTCCTAACTCATAGGATACCCATTCATCACTCATTCATCGCTCAAAGGGTATTTCGGTCTTTCTTGCAGATTTCTCGTCAACCTGGCTCTGATACCAATTGTTGTGATTGCGAAATCCCGTGTCCAACTCTATCTTATCTTATTAGTATGATATTGTCCACTTTGGGCCTAATTGGCTGATCCGCATGGTTTTACTTTTGGTTTCCTTCTCAAAAGGCCTCGTACTATTAGAGTTGGACATCTCTTTATATATTAGACACTCCTTGTCTAATTCTCCAATGTGGAACTTAGTTTGTTATATCACACATCACTCACCAAACTCAGAGAGCTCCAAGAAACAGAAACAGACACGACATCATCACAGCAAAAAGCTCTGTTTCTTGGTTCTTTAATTCCTTTTAGATTGTATTTTTCTTTACTTCCTTAACCTTATATTCTCTGGTATATTACCGTAGATATCATCGTTATATCCATTGGAGGAGCTACTTACGTCGGAGGGGGTCAACTGACCCCTAAATTTTTTCTATATTTTTGGTTTATATGTTAGGTTTTGTAAGTATAAAATGAAAAAAATTGGGTAATTTAGATGCAACTAAACCAATGTTTAATGTTGAAATCTTAATTTAGCACATCTTTTAATATTATTAGATAGATATATTAATAGACCTCGGTGAATAGAACTTCTAACTCCGCCAACTTATATCAGACAGCCTTCCTAAGGGGCACCGCATATCGAACCAAAAGGAACAATGTGATCCACTTTGAATTTCCACTCTTGTAAAAGATTTAGTAGAGTCCTATTCAAAAGCTTACTCCACATCCATGAACCAAATGTACTGTTTTCATCGACATTAATGACCTTTTACTGATCAAGTATCTTTTAGTCCATCATACCCATAAAGTGGACTCCGATATGATCCTCCAGATAATTTTCAGAATTACAAACTTTTTTTTGAGCCAACAAATTTTCAGACAACAAACTTTGTTCACTTCAGTTTTTGTGTTATATTAGGCGTGCTTTGGTTGCATCGCTTCCTAGGAGTACAAGTTTGATATGAACACTTGCATGTTATGTCACCAATATTCAAAAGTGGTGTTTGTGTCGGAAGCTAAAGACTTGGTGGAAAAATTAAAAGGCCCAGGGCGTGGCCGGTCGTGTCCTTTTTTTTTTAAGATAGAAGGGTTCGTCTGATTGCTAAAAACGTCATATGAGGATAGGAATCAATCTTGTGTTGCAGCTAATCATCCTCAATGACTTGTAGTTTGTAGGCTTGTGTTTTTTTATGCTTCTTTTAGTTGGGCTGCTTTTTGGTTGGTTATAGCCAGAGGTTGATGTTAAGTGATTGTATGTCTGCTAGCTATGTGGGCTTGTAACCTTTTTGAAACTTTATTCTTCAATATAAACCCATGTGACAAATTTTGTTATATAAAGAAATTGTTGACAGTACTTTCATATAGATGCAGTTCTAAGTTCAAGTTTAATAGAATCATTTGTACTATTACAGTGGAAGCCACGTGTTTGTGGACGAGAAAGAGTAATAAACTACACAAGTGATTCCGTTGGCTTTTTCAACCAAAAAGACAAAGACAAAAGCTGTAAGTGGGTGGGACTGAGTCAAGCCGCAACGCGTGGAGATAGATGATAATACTCAAAAACACAAACCGAACGTTGATACTTTCTTTCATTGACTAAGCTGCCCTTAGCCGCACTTCTCGAGGCTAAAAGGCAAAGGCATCATCACCCGAAACTCAGAAAGCATCTCAATCTATTATTATTTTTCCATTGTAGAGCTCCGAGAAACAGACACGACATATAATCACAGCAAAAAGCTCTGTTTCTTGGTTCCTTAATTCTTTAATTCTTTTTTAGTTTGTATTCTTTCTTTACTTCTTTTACTTTATATTCTTCACTGGTAGATTATCTACCGTAGATATCTATCATCGAGCTGTGCTGTTTATTTTTGTATCATCTCTTGTCGAATTTATTTATATCTCTTTCAACTCCGGAGATCAAGTTCTTGATCGGTGTTAAAAGGAAGTCCAAGAAGATGTGGTGGATGATGGGTGAAAACGGTGGTCACTATTGTTCTAAAAAGTCCGATGATCTATGCGGCACACAGGTCTTCCTTCCTTCTTCTCTTCTTTATCGTTTTTTTAAATTGTTCTTGAAAACAAGATCTTGTTTAGTCAATGGTTCTTGATTTGGTAAACGGAGACTTTCTTGATATCTAAACTATAGATCTTATGGCTCTGATCTGAGTAATATTATTTTCTTAAATTAGATTGATCTAATTGTTTGAATTGGTTTTTGTTTATACAAGACATGAGTATACAAGACATGAGTTGATCAGCTATTGACTTTTATTTTTTTCTTGTGTCTAAACAGGAATCAGATCGAGGCTTTGGCATCACCAGACTATGTTGCATGTTGCGTGGTATAGACTTAAAGTCAATCATATTCCTCTTAGTAATCTTCCCCATGTGTGTTATTGGTGTATACATTCACGGCCTCAAGATCTCATACTTCTTGAGACCATTATGGGAATCACCACCAAAACCATTCCACGACATTCCTCACTACCACCACGAGAACGCTTCCATGGAATCTCTCTGTAAGCTCCACGGCTGGGGCGTCCGTGAATACCCTCGCCGTGTCTACGACGCCGTCCTCTTCAGCACCGAAGTCGAGCTTCTCACCATACGGTGGCAAGAACTCTACCCTTACGTTACTCAGTTCGTTCTCCTCGAGTCCAACTCCACCTTCACCGGGCTACCGAAACCGCTCGTTTTCGCCAGCCACAGGGCTGATGATGAGTTCAAGTTCGTTGAGCCGCGGTTGACTTACGGGTCGGTAGGAGGAAGGTTCAAGAAAGGAGAGAAGAATCCTTTCTACGAAGAGGCTTACCAAAGAGTAGCGTTGGATCAGCTTCTAAGACTCGCGGGCATTACAGATGATGACTTGTTGATTATGTCTGATGTTGATGAGATCCCGAGCAGACACACGATAAACCTTCTCCGCTGGTGCGATGACATACCGGAGATCCTCCACTTAAGACTGAAGAACTATCTCTACTCTTTTGAGTTCCCGGTCGACGACAAGAGCTGGAGAGCGTCGGTTCATAGATACAAGACTGGTAAAACAAAGTACGCTCATTACAGGCAGTCAGATGAGATCTTGGCGGATTCAGGGTGGCATTGTAGCTTCTGTTTCAGACGGATCAGTGAGTTTGTGTTCAAAATGAAAGCTTATAGTCACTATGATAGAGTGAGGTTTGGACATTATTTGAACCCTAAAAGAGTTCAGAGAGTTATATGCAATGGAGATGATCTGTTCGACATGATACCTGAGGAGTACACGTTTAAAGACATCATCGGTAAGATGGGTCCGATTCCACATTCTTATTCGGCGGTTCATCTTCCTGCGTACCTCCTGGAGAATGCGGAGAGGTACAAGTTTCTTCTTCCGGGGAATTGCTTGAGAGACAAGGAATGAATGGTTCTTGAAACTAATATATTGATATGACACTGCTTACTAATTCATGATTATTAATATTCTTTGTGTGAATTATTTTTTTAGAATGGCGATTTTTATTGGTGCTTTTGGTGTACATAAACAACTGATCTATGAGAATATATTTTTTTTTAATTTATAAGAATAATTTCTTCTTTTGTGGACTTTTGTAACACAAGTTTGTCATTCGGCAAAACTTGAAGATGGTGAGTTTGGAATAATCCACGTTATAGCATATCCTAGCAAGATGGGCAAGCTAGTGAAACAACAGTCCATGTATATTTGTATAAATGAAAACTATAGAAAAATGAACACTAACAACACCGGCCAGTGGCACATGGAAAGTATAGGAGAAGATGATACAAAGGGCGTACTGATTGAACCGTTATGTAAATAAAGAGAGAATCGGTTGATTTTATTAAACTGACTTTTAATTTTTTTTGGCTGCAAATGATTGATAGTATCTTCTAGTTTTTGGTTGGAAATGTGTACATGTTCTTTGTCAAATTGAACAGAAACATATCAATGATACCCTCTTTTAGTCACATCTATCCTCTCTTGCATTCTTTATTGTACAACACGTTCTTGTCCGCTCGTTTCACATTTGGACCAATCATTATATAAAACTTGCCTCTAGAGAAGGTGAGGGTCTGAGAGCGCTTCCATTGAGGAGTGCTTAACAAGGGGTTCTTAATACATATGTAAGTGTAAGTATGTTATGTAATAATGTTGAACTATAGATATCTGAAAACCTAATGTAGTATCTCCATTGAGATAGTTTTAGATACTAGAAACCGTTTTTACAACTGTCAATTTGTAAGTGCTTTTATTTCTTAGAAATATTTAAATTTAATCAAGTAATTCAACTTCATCAAATACTTATCTAAATTAAGTTAGAACTTAAATGTGATTCGGCTTGGAGTTTTTTTTTTAAAATATAGAAATAAAGAAATATAATCCTTGGTGTATATATAAAATCTGGTTTAGTTTACTTCAGTTTTTTTTTTGGATTCTACAAACAACATTGGAAACCAGCAAATACTTCAAAAGTTGGATCCAATATAGTTTAAGTTTAGTTTGATTTAGTTTTCAGATAATTTTAGATAACTAATAAAAATATCAGATAATTTGGTTGTTTGAACAAAGGAGAATTTTCGTGTTTACCATTTTCTTGGTATTATTATTCATTTTTACCACCACTAAAGTGATATTTTCAAAAATATTTTTTCATTTTCAAAAATACTTTCGGGAATATTTTCAGTCTTCGATTTTGTTTTAGTTTTAGGATATAGGAAAACGTGAAGTACTGAGATATTTGTGAGTTCTAGTTCAGTTTTGTTTTTTTTTTTGGTTCGGTTCCAAACTTCCATCTATTTCTTTTGGATTTTGTATAAGACGCTGAACCTGAATACATCAATTGTTTTTTTAATATATTACATCAAATTGAAGTTATGCTTGTTTGTGTGTTTGCAGTACATATAATATACAATTAATAAGTAAGTGATTAAAGCCATACTTTATGTTAATACAATTTAAAATTGCAAATTATTTTATATAAATAAAATTAGGATTATATATTATTGAAAATTTTAATAAATAATTTTAAAACATTAAAATATAAAATCAGAATTTTAATTAAATATTTTAAAATATCAAATCTCTTAATTTACTTTTTGACAAACCGGAAAAAATTATTAGAGCAGTATTAGCGATAATATCTTTAGGAGTTTTTAACAATTCAAATAATTAAAAAAAAGCAAGAAAAGAGAACAATAAATAGTAAGAGACGATCCTTTCTGCAGGTACTCCAAACGCAACCGTGAAAAACATTTCTACGGGTGTAAATCATTTACCGGTTAAGTTGTTAAAAAGTAATTAAATATAATTATAAAAATAAACAGCATTATTTTACTATTGTTAAGAAACGTACACCATCTCTCCTTGGTGCTGATGCTCTTAAATGTAATTATGTTGATATTTAAAGTATCATTTTTCTTTTAAGAAAACAACATAATACGTAATTAACAAAAATGTGTTAAGAGATGCAACAAAAAATAAAATTATGTGTGTACAAAATTGAATCTGGTAAACAAACAAATAAAAAAACTATGTAAAATAAAATTAACTTTATATCTAAACTAACTGACTGATATATAAGATCGATGAATTAAGAAAAAATATCCCTAGATGTTTTTAATAGGTTATATATATTATATCTTTTAAATAAAATAAATTTAATGAAAAATTCAACTAGTAAAAAATATTTAAAAAGAAATAAAAAACTAACAAAAGAAAAGAAAAATTATTTCTTATAATACTTATCAACATAAAATGTGAAGTGAAAAATAAACTACAAATAAATAATTATTTGAAAATAGTAGTTTGATATATGTGTTAACTCTTTTTATGATTAACATATAATTAATATATAAGTAAATGTTTTATGAAAAACTGTTAAAATAATTTATATAAATATAAAATAAGAAATAAATATCAAACTAGGTTAAAACATCATCATACAAACAAACAACTTATAAATATAATGCACACATGTACTATAATTAGTTAAATACTTATTAAGCCCTCTACGCTTTCTTAAACGTTTTCCAATCAAATTTCAATTTTAAAAAGAATTTATCTTAGTTTTTAAGAAGAAAAAGGAAACCCAGAAAAAGAAATGGTCTTTTGTCTTACAATGAACTGGTTCAACTTTCCGAAATGACATGTAATTTAACTGTGGTATACCTTCGTTCAGAGAAACAATAAATTTAACTAAAATCATTTTCTTAAGTTAGTTAAACCATAGTGAATTTCAGCTATTAGTAAATGTACTTTAGTTCATTAGAGTTAATCTAAATTAAGATTCAAAAGAGGTTCTCTTTTGGAACTACAGGTTTACCTATTGGTGGTTATAACTTATAACTATTTTTTTTTCTCTTATTGGATTTAATCCAATGGTTATATATGTGAATGTGAATAACTGAAACCAAAAATTCGTGGGCCACAAGTAGTTTTACCTCCCATCATATATAGAGCCTGCTACGACGAAACAGCCCAAACAATGCATAAATATACTGCATTCATCACATAATAAGATACTCCACCGACGATTTCGTGTGTGTCAACTCTAGTAATCTCCTGACGTTTGAATAATATCTATACACTCAACTTCTTTTTCTAATCTGTTAACTGGATCTAGTTGTTTCTAATCCTAAACTGGATTGATTGTTGAGCTTGATACAAAACTAAAATAGAACTGTAAGTTTAATCTCAGTTTGATTACTATTCTTGCATTGATATAATTGTTAATTTAGAATTTGAATTTCTCACGTCAGTCTGAATTATCAAGTAAAAAGGATGAACAGAATCAGAACAAATATGTCTAGTCAACTTTCTGTATGGTGGTGGTGGAAAAGAGAATAAGATTCAGATACTTATCATGATATAGGAGTGATTGCCAGAGGGAATCGTATCCACCACCTTTTTAAAACAAACACTACAACACTACAAAAATTGTGTATATATAGACACACCAGGAAGCTTTTAATCACTCATCCATATAAAATAAACTAAGACAAGTATATATACATATATTAAGAAAAATGCTTGACACACTTATCGGTGGGCACGGGCACGGGTTCGGCCACAAGGATCACATAAGCAATGGTTACGGCTTCGAGGGGCACAATGAGTTTGTGTCTCATGAGGACTCAGAAAGGAGCCACTTCGATCGTCAATCCCGCTACGACCACCAAATGAGGCTACCTGCTAACCACGGCCGTCCACCCATGGCTCGCATGCCTCCCTGTGATGAAGAAGAGTCAGACGATGATGAGTTCATTAAGAGAAGCCGTAGCCACCACACTACTGTGTTGCCGCATCACCAACAGAAACCCCATATGAACTTCATGCCCCCACCTCCGTTGTCTCAGCCTCACCACAACGTAAGCTATCTTCTCTGGTGTTGCAACCTTACTAGTCATGTTATGTTGAATATATTCTTTCCAAGTGCCTTCAAACATTTTAAAAGAAAACATGCACTATGGGCGTTTGACCGTGGTGACACAATGAAAACATTAGTACACACCACTAGCAAAAAGGTTACATGTTTGGTTGGTATCTTAAAATATTTAGAAGTACAGAAACTTAGAGCTTTATGATTGACGTTGTAGTTTGAAGGTTTTTTTTAAAAAAAAATTAGTGAACCGTTTGCTATAGTTTTAGATTTTATTGGTATATAATTACTTTAACGATTTTCAAAGCACTAAATACTGAACTTTAAAAAGTTAGAGAAGGATTGGTTCATATTTAAGCTATAGAAAGAAATGTTGGCTGTTAACCCCGTCCAATCGACCCCTAGGATGCTGAATTTTGTTCAGTAATTTTATATGTATATATCTTGGGATTTGTTGTGATATGGTAAGCAGTATGCAAATGCACTAATTGTCCACCCTGAGATACTGATTTAGAACTTTTCTTATATGGTTTCTCACCGCTAGTTATCTGGTTAATGATGATTTTGAAGGGAAAGATGGGTAATGGATGGCAGGGAAGGCATGAAGATGGATACCATGGCGGGCACGGGATGCAGCAGCACGGTGGTCACGGCATGCAGCAGCATGGTGGGCATGGGATGCCACAACACGGTGGGCACGGGATGCAGCAGCATGGTGGGCACGGAATGCAGCACCACGATGGGCACGGGATGCAGCACCACGATGGGCACGGTGGGCACGGTATGCAGCAGCACGGGGCGCACGGGATGCAGCACCACGATGTGCACGGTATGCAGCAGCACGGGGCGCACGGGATGAAGCACCAGGACAGGCTTATGGGTCCTCAGATTCCACCACATCATGTCTACATGAACCCCAACCATGGAAGTGGTAGTGGCCGTACAGTAATGGTGAAGGCTTCGGAGAACTGGCGAATGAGCAAGAGCACCGGCGGCCACCACAAGGTCGGGTGGGGGAGTAAGGGACTCTAAGTGCACCACAATACTCTGCCGGTTCAAATAAGAAAGTAATGATTATATTTCCGAAATAATAATTTTATAAGATGTATGTGTGTGATGTTTCAGTAACGTACCAAAACCAAACGCTTAGACTCTTCATAAAAAATGTTTTCGTTTCATGAACTTATGATTGTTAGGGGGTGTTGTTGTTGTTGCTTGACTTAAATAAAATGTTTTCGTTTCATGACCAAAAATTTGAACTTTTTTCTTCTGGTAAAAGCCAAAATTTTAACTTTTTGGGTCAAACTTCAAATTTTTAAAAATTGTTGAAATATGTTTGGCCTCAAATTCCTTTTCCGGCGGGAACCTATTTACCTCGAATTCCATTTTTTTCCTTCATCATAATTTATATACCCTCTGATCCCAATAGATGAGTTTGTATAACAATCATGGTAATGTTATGAAAATGGTTGGTGATGTTCAAACATATCTCAACTAAGAGCATCTCCGAAAAAGAACTCTATTTTATAATTTCCAAAAGTCTATATTTAAAGTTTAAAAGTGTTTTTCTCTAAAAACAAAACTTCAAACTCAACTTCAAGTATTTATATTTTATAATATGATCTTTATATTTGTCATAAATAATTTGAATTCATAAAACTTTTAAAAATAACTAGCACATATATAAATATATTAAAAAAATATTAATTAATAAAATATTCTATTATATAAAAATTTAAATAAAAATAACTTAATTAATATTAAACTTCAAACAAAATAGCATATTCTTTCATAAAATGATTTTCGTAATGCATATATGATCTATTAGTGCATTTCGAAGTAAAAATAGTTCTCCTCATTTTTACTTTGTAGATTATAAGCAAAAAATTATTGAAATCGGGTAGTACTGATACTTGTAAATACATTAGATCGGAATAAGAAAGTAAAAGAGAAACATAAAATATTTTTAAAAGACTAATTTTTTTGATGATATTAATACTCGTGAATATATTCGATATGAACAAGAAATAATTGTACAAAAAAGACATCAAAAACAACAACAACAATCATCTTCAGTTACACAAAAATATTTGGACAATATTTGAAAATTTGAAGCTTCTGGATCAAACTTACCTAACTATTAGTGTTGTTATAATATTTAAATTTGTGTAATAGTTATGTCTTTGTGTAATTTGTAAAATCTTTTTTAAAAGTTTTTTTTTGTATATTATTGTTGTCTAAATCTAGCTTAAAATATTTTAAATCTTATTTTAAAGTTTTATTTAATTTTATGTGTAAAGTTTAAAATCTGTAAGCGAAATTTAAAATATTTATGAGAAATAATTTTTTTAAGGATTAAAACAATAAATAAGAAAATATTTATGAATCATAAAGGCGATGTGTGATTATAGGAACCAAAAGCAAATAAAAATATGAAATTTCAAATTTGAAGTTTTGAGTAGTGAAATTTCAAATATAGAGTTTCACTTCTCAAAGAAGTTTCTTTTTAGAGAGTAAAAAACTTCATATTTGAAGTTATAGAGTGTCTTTTAGAGATGCTCTAATGAAGTTTTCATAAATCAGATGCATCAAACACCAACCCAAAAGGTAATGTGGTCTAATGATGGCTCTTCCATCATTGCAAGCATTGGATGCAATTTTCATCAACATGATTGATAGAAACAATTCCACAACGGATATAGGCTTTAGAGCATGATTAATGCATGTTTTTTAGAATGAGGTTATTAATGTAATATAAGATACATTTTTTTAGTTTTTAACTAAATAAACTAAGAGAGGTTTTTATATCTTAGACACTTCTTAGTTTTTTTAGTTAAAAATTACGAAAACGTATCGTTAAGAAATCCACTCTAAAAAACCTGCATTAATGATGCTCATAGATTGAAACATATCCGCACGTATTTTCCTATGTTCTATATTAGTTGCGGTCAAAACACGCCATTTTGATCAATTCATGAAGGCATCTAGTGCCTCGAATAACCAACCGGTACTCTCGTTTAGCGGTCTTTTTTGCCTTTGGAATATTTACCTTATCAACTATCCTCTAAAGCCATGTAGCCGACCATTTCAAAATCATTTATGTTTTTAGGTTTCCCTTTAGTTGATCATGTGTACCAATACTTTTTTTTTCCTAAGAATGTTAACATCATTTTACGAAATGAAAGTTGAAGTTACAAAATATGATCGACAAAATGTAGAATTTTATACTTGATTCCATGATAAAAAAAGTAAAAAAAAACATGGAAGAAAATATAATCGCTATAATATCCGTTCAGTCTGGTAGCAAACATGACATGTACCCATATTTGTTATTGTTAAATCCTCGACCACAATTATGAACAAAAGGTGAGAACTTGATAACTAACGTCAATACTTAATTTTTTAAAATGTTCGCCTTGTCGAGGAATTCATGAAGTAGCTCAATAAATACTTTTTTTTTGAGTTGCTTAAGTCATGGCTTTGCTAATGATCTTGTTGGTGTCTGTCATGCATCTTTTTCATTGTTTTTTTTTTTTCAAGATCGAATCTATCTATACTAATATTTAAGAAGTGATTTTGTTTATTTGTCATTTCCTCTATGATATTAGATAATTTTGTTTATTTGTCATGTTTTCATGATCGATTTAAACACTTACTTCCAACACTAATGTTAACACTACAAGAAAACACGCCGAATTCCGACGGAGATTCCGACGGACGTCAAAGGCGTCGGACATTTTGGACGGAATTCTGACCGATTCCGACGAAAACAAAAAATCTGAAGTCGTCGGAATTCCGTCGGCTAATTCCGACGAATTTCCGAGAAAACAAGGGTCGTCGGAATATTCCGACGACTTTTCGACGACATTCCGATAAACAATATAACCGTTGTAGTCGTCGAAAAGTCGTCGGAATATTCCGTCAAATTTCCGACGATATTCCGATGAAAAGATATAACCGTTACGGTCGTCGGTATTCCGTCGGAATTTTCCGACGAATTTCCGACGAACCAAGTGACCGTTGCCGACAAATATATATGACCGTTTTATAGCCGTTCGAGATTGGAAAATACTGACGAAATTCCGACGGAATGCTTTATATCTGTCGGTATTCCGTCGGAAAGTCGTCGGATGTCCGTAAGCAATTTCCTATAAATGCAACCCCTCCTCATTCAACTCATTCACACCTCATTCTCTCTTCTTTCTCTTTAGTCATAACAATTCCGTGAAAATCATGTCTTCAGGAGCTTATTATCGTTCGTGGATGGATAAACCTCATTTGGATCCCAACACTAATTTGCTTACGGAAGAATACGTTCAAGGGATTGGAGAATTCATGAGGCTTGTTCAACAGCAACCGGATGCAAAAAGTGGTATGTTAAGATGTCCCTGCTCTACTTGCAATAATAATAAGGTTATAAAAGAATTTGATGTTTGGACTCATTTGTATATGAAAGGGTTTTCACGTAATTATAAAGTTTGGTACCTTCATGGGGAAACTGGTTATGAATATGGTAGTACTAGCGAACCTCAGCCTGTTAGTGAACTTCAGCCTGATATTAGGTTAGAAGAACCTAGAACGGATATAGATTATGGTGTAGGTACTGAGCAGATGGTACATGATCATTATAGAGGGGAAGAACCAAATCCCGAATCTAGGAGATTTTTTGATATGTTAGATGCAGGAAAACAACCTTTATATCAAAATTGTAGAGATGGTCATTCAGTCTTATCATCTGCAACTAGATTAATGGGTATTAAGACAGACTATAATTTGGCTGAAGAATGTATGGATGCGATTACTGATTTTGTCAAAGGTATTCTGCCTGAGGATAACCTTGCACCGGGTTCATACTACGAGGTTCAGAAACTTGTAGCCGGTCTTCAACTACCGTACGAAGTGATAGATGTATGTATTGACAACTGCATGATCTACTGGAGTATACATAATAAGTGTTTAGTATAATATTAGATCGCAACCGTTCAAATATAACAATTCATTAAAATATTTATGTATGCATATCACATGTTTTCATAACATCTCATCTTAACACTCATATACTTATACAATCATATTCATCTAATCTTACACTACAAAAAATGTTGTTGTATAAATTCGTGTTATAAAAACATTTCTACTGTTAAATCTTTATTCAAATACTATATATATTATCAAAGATTTGGATTTTGCTTTTAGAAACTTGTAACCAACCCTTAAACACTAAGTCGTCGGTATTCCGTCGGAAAGTGTCGTCAGTATTCCGTCGGAATATACTGACGAACTTAATTCCGTCGGAATTTTAATTTACCCGGGAAAACCAAACCGCGTGAAATTTTCGCGAACCGCCAATTGGTATACATTTAATGATACCGACGGAATACTGACGAACCCGTGTCCGTCGGAATTGTTAAATATAATTACCCTTCTTCTTCCTTCTTCGTTATTTCCGCCTCCGGCTCTCTCTCAATTCTCTCCGCGATTTCTCTCCCTTTCACGGCGATTCCGGCCGTTCTCGATCCCCCATCACCGGCGAATCATCTTCTCACCCTCATATCTCTTCCCAAACCCCAAATCATGTAAGAATCATCCCAACCTTGTTTTATCCCAATTTTTTAGGGTTTTGGAAGTTAGATCTCGGATTTTAGGTTGTTTGATTGAAAATTTTAGGATTGAATGGATAGTTTAGGATATATAAGTTATGATTGTTGTTTGGATTGTTGTTTAAGTTTTTTTTTGGAATTATTTTGTGTTTTTGTTAAAATTCAAAACGTTTTACTGTTTTTAAAACGTTTTTTGATTTTTAAAAACGTTTTTCAAGTTTCCAATAATAAAATATGTATAATAAAACGTTTTTTAAAAATTTTAAAAATATTTAACAACATTTTTCTATAATTATAAAATTTTTATAATTTTGTATACATAAATTTAATTGTTTTTTTATAATTTTTTTCAAATTTCCAGTAATAAACTATGTATAATAAAACGTTTTTTTTAAATTTTAAAAATATTTAACAACATTTTTCTATAATTATAAAAATTTTATAATTTTTTATAAGTTTCCAGTAATAAACTATGTATAATAAAAGGTTTAATTGTTTTTTTTAAACGTTTATAAAACCTCTTGTAAATATATAAATGAAAACATTAAAAATAGAAATGATTTGAAAAGATTTTTGATGTATTAATTTTTTTTTAGGTCCGAGGATGTACCCCGCCCCGCAGCCCGTCTTCGACGTAGTTCGGTGAGCAGTTCCCGTGCATCGGGATCGTCTCACGAACAAAACTCGGTTACCGCATATATTCCCGCTCCAGCTCCCGCTGCTGCTCAACAGGATCCGGGGGTCATGCCAGTTGATCTATTGGTTCAACAACCAGGTCGAGAGCATCTCCCGGTTCTCCATCCCAACCCACGACGAGGACATAGAACTTGGTTAGTATTTTTTTTAATTTGTAGTATTATGTTTTTTTCCGTTAATTAACTTGTTAACTAACTTGTATTTTTTTAAAGGTTCACCAAGTCGAAAAATGGTATTAGCAGGAGCATCAACCAGATGATGTACTCCATGCTTCGTTTTGGATATTCAAAGTGGAGTGTGATTCCTTTCGAAGAACGAGAGTTGTGGTTTCGTCAGTTTGCGGTAAACTCTTCATTTTTTTAAAGTATTTACATTTTTTAAAATATATTTACTTATTAAATTATGTTTGTTTTGTAGCAAGAGTTCAACTGGCACTCCGATCTCACGGAAACAGTCCGTAAGAAATTCAACGAAAAAGCCATGGACTCTTATACGAAGCAGATAAATGCGTGGAAGACAGTTTGGCAGAAGAACAAGAGGCCACGGTTCATCAACGGGACGGTGTGGGAGCAGTTGATAGCTCATTGGGAGAAGGAAGAAACTGCAGAGACGTCTTCTAGGAACTCCAAGAACCGGAAGAGCGATCGTGGCGGGAAAGGTATGTATGTGCACAACCTCGGCGCTTGCTCTATGTCTACTAAGGAAGATGAACTTGTAAGTTTTTTTTAATTATTTATCTTTATATTTTTTAAATAAATATTTTATATATTCTTTGGCTAATAATGGCGGTTTTTTAGATCGAAGAAAATGACGGTAATCCCGTTGATCGTCTCCTACTCATTAAGGTGGCTCACACTAACAAGAAGACGGGTCAAATTCAGGATCCCGTGATCAAAGGTGTCGTTGATTTGGTGGAAGCTGAAATAGCAACTCAATCTCAGCCTCTCTCTGATGACGGCGATTCTACGGGAGCTTCAACCAACTTGTCCCTATTGCAAATAAATGAGATGGTTGAAAAGGTAATTTTTTTTATTAATATATTTTTTTTATAATGTCGATTACTAATTTGTCTATATTTACTAACTTTAAATATTTTTGTAGGCGGTTCCTAAAAGGAAAGGAGGCCGTTTAGTTGGGTTGGCCCGCCGTGCTTCTTCGTATCCGGCGTCTTCTTCGCAAGCTCCGTATGCCGATCCCATGATTCTCGAGGAGCTACATGACAAAGATGAACGGATTGGGGCATTGGAGGAGCAGAACACCACTATCCTTTCGGAGAATGCCACTATCCGTTCGGAGAATGCCACTATCCTTGCTGAGCTGGCATCCCAGAAGAAGTTCAACGCCGAGATAATGCAGAAGCTAGATCGTTTGATGTCTTCGAGTTCTTAGTTTTTTTCAGCTTTTTAAAACTGTCTGAATGTTTTTTTTTTTCGTTTTGCATGAATTTTAAATTTTCTGAATGTTTTTTTTTCTATTTCAGTTTGTATGAATTTAAATTCTATAATATTATTAGTTTTAAATTTCAGATTTTTTTATTTATTAATTAATTTTTCATATAAAAATATATATAAAAATGCAAAACTAATTCGTATTAAAATTGACATTTTCCGACGAACTAAGTCCTCGGTAAATACCGACGGAATATGATTCGTCGGTAAATACCGACGGACTTTATTCGTCGGAATTTACCGACAAATCATAGTCCGTCGGTATTTACCGACGAATCATATTCCGTCGGTATTTACCGACGAATCATAGTCCGTCGGTATTTACCGAGGACTTAGTTCGTCGGAATCTTCGGAGGATCCGTCTCCGTCGGTATATAGTTTTTCCGATGAACTCTGGTCTCGTGTGTCCGTATCGGAATATTGTCGGAAGTTCGTCAGAATGTCATTTCTCGGTATTCGTCAGAAAGTCGTCGGAAGTTCTGACGAAATTCCGACGAATTCTTTTTTTCCGACGAAATGATACCGACAAACTCCTTCGTCAGAAATTCGTCGGAATAGACCTTTTCCGACGAATTTCCGACGATTTTGGCCATCAGAATCCTCCTGTTTTCTTGTAGTGTAACCATAATATAAATCACAGAGGAGCATCTCATTGAAGATATTTAATATGAATATCTTATGATTAAAAATATAGTGAAAAGGTACTCAGATGAGAAACCTTGATAAACCCACAAAAATTCTGAGTAGACTGCCAAATTATGTCCAAAATATTATAATTTGTTAGATGTATACATCAAATATACTATTTTGTAAATACATACCCAAATAAAAAGTTCAAATATCATATATTTTGTTAAAATTTTGGCAAAATCATATATCATCCACCACATTATTTTATTTTCTGACATGAATATTATTTTATCGAACTTTGATGACATGGATACCACATATACAATATAAAAATAAAAATAAAACAAAAATAACCGTTTATAAAATGAAAAGTTTAAAAATCTAATGATTTATATAAATAAAATTAAATAGGAAATAAATTAAAATAAAGATCTTTGTGTCTTATATAAGAGTTATATCTTATTTGTAATTTTCAACCTTATTGTTTTTAACTATTTTTCTTAAAAGTATATTATTGTATATGTAACATTCACTCAGCAAAGCAAATTAATGATATGACGTCTATGTTAGCAAAATTAGATATAAATTTAATGATGTGACGTCTATGTTAGCAAAATTAGATCTTGTGGCAAATGATGTATGTTTTAACAGAAATATGATATATAAATTTTTTGAATGTATAAGCATGTATTTGCAGAGTAGTAATTTTGATTTATACATTGAATATATGGCAATACTTTAAGCATGATTTGGTCGTTTACCATGAAAACTCCATAATCTACTTGTCTTTTTTTTCTTTTAACAACAATCTACTTGTCTATCATTAATCAATCCATTTTTAGAGAACTTATTAATTTAATCAATTTGTGTTCAAATCTTAGTATTATTATTATTTTGTTTGAGAAACTCATTTTAATTAATTCTCATTTTAATTTAATCATTTTAACTTACTCATTTGCTTAGACCAGCGATTTGGGATGGATAATTGATCAATATTGTGATATTGTGCATCATTTTTGTTTATTTGATGGAATATTTTGTTGTAGGCTAACAAGAGATGGAGTATCCACTACATTAACATATACAAACTCTATATGTAAATGCAAGATCGTTTGTGAACTGAATCTGTCAGCGTCACGGTCTGGCTACTTAACAACTCTCCTATCAAATGGTTGTTGCTGTTGAATTAGAGGAGCCTTCAACTTGTAAGGACTTGAAATAATCCTTCTCTGCGTTAGCCATTCTACTCTGGAACATGGTCCATTCCTTTTTGCATCTGTCCCTAACCTGCAAACACACACACACACACACACACACACACACACATATTCAAGTCGCTTGTTGCACAAGTTATGCGTTTCTCAACACGAGATAGAGGTTTAAATGTTTGTTACCCCTTGCCATGGCGCTTTCCCGTCTGTTGCCTCACCCTACAGCAAGCAAAAGAGAAACAGAGTTTGAGCGAACAAGTTAATGTCACATCAAGAAGAGGAGGGACACTGAGAGAGAGTTTACTTGGCTGCCAAGGGAAGGGACGGTTTGATGAACGACCCACTGAGAATCTACTACACCTATTTTCTCATGTGCAGGCTGCATTTATACAAAGTTTCGTCATACAACAAACGCGATAACTAAAACAAATTTGTCTTTTACGTGACAAATAAAGCAATCTTCAAGTGTCCCTTTCATACCTCAACACATCTTCTGAGTGCAAAGTCAAGTCCCCAACCGTGAACCAAATCATTCTGTTTTATAACGGTTTAGGTAAATGCATATAAGTAAGACTGACAGAAAGAGAGATCTAAAGGGAAGATGAATGAAGAAACAGATAATGAAATAAGGAACCTGGATCATGTGCCACACGCATCGCCAGGCGTCTCTTGAAAATACAGGAGCCATGATCTCCACGAATCTGCATTTGTCATTAACACAAAAACATTGATACTGCTCAGTTCATGTTACAGAGAAAAACCAACTCATAAAAGGCATAGAGATAGGTTTCAACGTACCCAGCACATGGAGGGAGATGAGGATCTGAGCACCATCCAGGTTTTTCTTCTGTTATCCTGTTAATATTCAAAGCCCAAAATTTAGTAAAGATCCTTATGCAGAAAACTAAACATACCCAGAATCTTTTTGTTAGATCATACTTGTGGACTTCAAGATCTCCTCTTCTCTTTGTCATCTGCCATGTCAACCCCTTGTTTGGTTCCAAACCAGGTTGGGAAATCTCCAGGCCATGCTTCTTCACAAGCTTTATGTACCTGAAGAATATAGTCAAGATTATGATGTCTTTGCAAATGAGAAACAAGACAAAAGAGACAGAAGCCAGTGCAAAGGTAAAATAAGAACTTACTCTTCTGCATTAAAATGTTCAACCCCAAGGTCTTCGTCCCAGATGAATATATAATCATATCTTGCTACAATATCAGGGTGCAAAAACCTCTTTGCATACCACCTAACATATTATACCATGAGAGTCAATAGTCATAAACATCACTAGAGTTATTCTCTACCATAAAGAATTGAAAAAGAGTTTGATACCATTTTGTTTGCTTTCGCACACTAATGTGTATAGCAGTCTTGGACCATTCAAACTCATCCCATTCAGTTACCCGGCCGTCATAATGAAACAAGACAATAGTGAAGTTCTCTGAAAACTGTTGAGAAGACAATGAATCATATATGACGTGGTATTAAACGGCAAAGCATCAAACATAGGGAATGGACTAACCTTCTTGACACAAGCATCGATGTTTTCCTTCTGATTTATACCCACAGTAAACGTCACGAGGTATCTTGGTTGGCTGGTCAAATCCTGAAGAAGCAAAAAGAGCCAAATAAAACATAATATTTATCTGATCATTAATTAACTTTCAGTAATATCAATACTGAACTGCAGCTAAAACTAATGGTGTGATGATACTAAAACTTAAATGAAAATATAAAGCATGGTTTGAGCATATACCTCATGCGGTAAGCCCCATAATCTGCGCAAATAGAAGTCTGATTCAGCTGCAATCATACCCGGTGGCAATCTTTCAGCGCCACGAGGATTTGAAGGAACCCATATCTGCAAACAATTCCAGATATGAAACATGAAAATATGAACTTAAAACTGTGTATCCAATCCAGCACAACTAATTAAAAAAACACAGAAAGAAAAGGTTAACAAACACATGTAATTAGTATATTGGTTATTTATGTTTGGCAAGGTGAAATCTAAATGACAAAACAATGTAAAACCACAAATAATTTATCTGTTAATTTGGTACCTCAACTAATCCATCAACACATATCTTTGAGACCAGCACTAATCAGACATATGTAAGAATACTCAAACATGTTTTACATCATTGGGGAGACCTTAGAGTCTTATTTTTTTGCATATTGAAGTATGAATGGGTAGGGGGGTATACCAAACTTGTAAAAATAATGTTAAAAGTTCCAAAACATTGAAAGACATAATAAATAAAAGAGTGGAAACATGCCTTTGATTTGTCAACTGGACCAGATGAGCTGCTGTCGTTACTCTTTGATGATGACCAAGATTTATGACTATCTGGAGTTGCAATTGTGGAACCCTTTTCCTCTATATATGAGATACCGTTTGAAGGAAGAAAGTTTGTTGGGAGACTCACCTGAAATGTGAGAACAAAATCTTCCTAAGATAAACAATGGAAATATGTAATAATAAAACACAAGCATAAATAAATAAGGTTTTGATGCTACAAACCTTAGTGATTGATAATGATGGAAAAGATATTCCAATCAGAAATCCGAACATTACTCCGAAAAATGCAGTTGCAATGATTTTCATTCCATCTTTTGATTTCCTACTAATCGAACTGGAAAAAACAAGAACAAAAAGTTGACTAAAGCTTCTATGCACCTCCCTGAATGCATCACATAGGCCCCTTCAAAGAAACGAGATGATTACCTCCGTGAAAAGATACCCATATCTTCTACAAACTTGTGATTGTAGATGCAGGAGTAAGTCACTGGGTTCCTCTCAGGCCTCCTGACAGTGAAGAAGCCAGGAACCTGATATTGTTAACACCGTGAGTTGTGGTCTAAAGCAGCAGAAATGAGGTTTTTGAAGAAATACACACATGGTTAAACAGACTAGGATTGGACCCTTTTATATGTCAGATTTGGTCATCAACCACACTTTTTTAAAATGGTCAATAAAGTAAAGTCATTATCTTAGAACCTACACAGATGAATACAATATAATGCTTCTAAACCAACCATTGTGAAAAAGGCTTCAATACCAAACTATTGACCGACACCTAAATGAGAAAAATAAACCTAGAGACGTTTACTTCTATGAGATAATTCTCCAGTCGATGATCACAATTGCAAGCAAAATGCTAGGAAACAAGCCAGAAAATCACGTGCTTCCCCTTTGACAAACGCATAAACAAAACCTTAAACTACAAAGTCGTCTTACAAAAGTAAGAATAGAACACATTGCTTAGATTGCAAGACAAGAAAATAAAAATAAGACAGCTCATGTTCAGGGTGTATCAACTTTGGTTTACAGAATACTAGCCGTAAAATAATGTTGAGAGGTTCTTCAAGAAACACGAATATCAAAATCAATTTCAGAGCATAGGCTAGAGAAACACAACAAACGTTACCCAAACCGATAGGTTAAATTCCTCAAATTTTCTGGGCGATTTATTACGGCTGAACAAGAAATAAAAATAATAAAATATAAACTTTAAAATCGAAAAGAACCTGGTTGAATCAAAAGCACGAAAGAGATCACGCGAGCACGAAACAATATAGCTTCTTCTCACATGCAAAATCTCTTGGCACAGAAATCAAAGGAAGAGGTGCTAAAACCCCCGTGATCGCCCGAAAAAAAAACGTGAAGAGAAGAGGGGAAATTGCGTTTTGAATTAAAAAAGGAGGTAATATTTAACAATTTCTCAAAACCGCTTATCAATAGTGCCTTCGTTTTCGTCGACCTGAGAAAATTCAAAAGCAGCGTAGGTTTTGGTTCGGTGACCCAAATGAGTTTTTTCTTCTTGTGTTTATTTTAGGTGCGGGAGAACAACCGAAAAAGAAACTAAAAAGCTGATTCAGGTTTTTTATTTTAAAATTAAATGTTTTCAAATTAGAACTGAAATTCCAAACGACAGGGTTTACTTTTTGGCGAAGAAGTGTCCCGATTTGATTGGCTTAAACTCAAATGCGCGTAAAAGTAAGCACGACGATTTAAAGGACCGACACGACACGCACAACCGTACTACGAACTGTTTGATATCTGTGTAAACAAAAGCTACAAATTTCAGTTTTCAAAAAAAAAAAAACAAGATGTGAATTACAGGAAAGCTAGATCTTCCGAAAATCACGCCAGAATTTTACCGGTTTAAATAGGATAAGATTTTGCTAGAAGAAAGCAACAAAACAAAACATTGTTACAGATGGTGAATGAAATTATTATTTCTAACCTTGAAGATATTTGTATGAATTGGTTGATTAATAAGAAAGGCCTTTATTTTGAGCACAATTGTTGTGTGTAATATGAGAGATTGGAATTTATGGCATTGCTATATTTTCCGGGATTTAAAGACCAATTTAGTTTGACTAATATGGGTTGCCAAACTATGAATTTACATTTCCATCTAGTTTTTGTCCACAAGAAAAAGAAAGAGAGAGTTGCCAAACTTTCAATAAATAAATGTTGATTTCTTACCAAACTGATGAGTCCACTTTCTTTAATACGAGTTCTTTACTTTACTTGTTGATGTCCTTGTTTTATTACCGATTAATCATCTGAAATCTCAGGTCTGATAAAATTTTTGGACACATAAAACACGGTGAGATTAGAGACCGAATAAATGAGGTTAAAAAGATTTTTAGTTATAAAACTTCTCAAAAAATAAATCACAAAAAATCAATTATTTTAAGAATATTGTTAGTATCTTTCCATCTAAACTATCATTATAAATGTATAGATTTAACTTGAAAATTTTATTTGTTAAAACATTAATTGAAAGATTTTGTTAGGATTTTTAATGGAGTAGTTTTATTATTAAAACGTTAAAATATACCAATAATAATTGAGTTTCTCTGTCAACTCAATAATATTGAATTTAAAATTATATATTTACGATTGAATATTATAAATAAGTCAAAAATAATTAAGGAAATTTTCATTATACTTTCGATCGCTATCTACTTGTTGGAAGAAAAAATATCCACAATTCGTATGTCGGAGTTTTCAATATTTGAATTGTCAGGAGTTCAGACTTTTTGAAAAAAAAAAACAACAAAATGAGATTGAGAATCTGAGATTGAGAATTTGAGATTGAGATTGGAAATGTGTTCTCTTCGTCCCTAAGTAAACTTACGATGAATTGTGACTGTGTTCGGATCTTTTCTTTATATAGAGGAATAATAAAAAATATTATTGCTTACATAATGATTTATGTTAGTATCATTGCCATTCTACACAAAATTTCTGTAAATGCAATATCTATTAATATGCAGTTGGAATATTAAGATCAAAATTGAGATTTAGTTTTGAGTCTTGACTAGCTTATTAGTGATAAAAGCTGAAACTATATTCTAAAGGCTTTTTGTTACAAAAAAAAAAAAAGATTCTAAAGGCTTTTTCACTTGATATTTGAAAGAAAGTAAAATTTTATTTTGTATTCAAATACGGAACACAAGCTACACAACTGAAAGAAGTACGTGCCATTTTGCCTCTAGCAATTTTCACATTCAAGATTTATAAATTTCGTTTGGCAATACAAATGGTAAGGCTGTGTTTCTCGTTATACTACTAAACTAGGATAAGACCCGCGCCTTGCGCGGGATTAAGTTATTATTTTTATTATATTTTGGAAAATGAAACAATAGTTTAGCTTCATTTGGATTACGGGTGTTCAATCCGGATATCAGGTTAGTTTCGGTTCGGTTTGGTTTTTTCGGTATTTGGTTAGTAAAATATAACTGCTATTCTAAATCCATATTTACTTTGACTTTAGTCTTTCACATACTTTTGAAAGATTTCAACTGGACGACTAAATTGATCAGCCAATCTTGTTGCTTTAAATCATTAATGTTTATATATATATATATATATATATATATTTATATATATATTATTTAGTTTGAATATTTATTAAATAAAAATTTATATGCGTTATATTTTATGATCATTTGTAATTTATTATAACAAAAAAATAATCTATTGATCACAAAATTTTCAGAGTGGGAATATTCAAATTTCTAATAATATATAGACGTTTTGAAAAATTCAAATATAACATATAAGAAAAAATATAAATGTTTTTATTATATATTTAATGTGATTTTTTAATATCTTTCAATAATATAAAATAAAAAAAAAAGAACTAACATACCAAAATTGTTATCAAATATTTATTATTCATAATAATTAATTTTCATATATACGTTAATCATATTAGGTAATTTCGTAGCTTCTAATTAAGGAAAGTGCAAAAAAAAATTTGGTAGATTATTTATCAATTCGATAGTTAGTTTAATAAAAAATATAATGTAAGTCAAGATGGACCAACCTATTTTACTAAGAATAGTATATTTTATATAGTCATTTATTAAATGAGAATTTATAATCATACAGTTCTATGATCATTCATATCATTTTATAACTGAATATTTAAATCATCGATAACAAAATTTTCAATGTGAAATCTTTAATAAGTTTATAATTTATAAATGTTTTTGAAAATTCATTGAAAGTTTTAATATTAAAATATTTATGTAATCTTATGGTATATAGTATAATCTATATATATATATATATATAAATATATATGTTTTATTATTAAATGATATTTTTTACTCATATGGTTTTAAAATAATGTGTATCTTCTTATAATATTAAATAAAAGTTCATATTAATACAATTTTATGATCATTTGTAACTTATTATGACAAAAAAATAATCTATTGATCACAAAATTTTCAGAGTGGGGATCTTCAAGTTTCTAATAATTTATAGACGTTTTAAAAAATTCAAAATATAACATATAAGAAAAATTAAAAATGTTTGTATTATATATTTAATGTGATTTTTAAATATATTTTAATAATATAAAATTAAAAAAAGAACTAAGATACAAAAATTGTTATCAAATATTTATTATTCGTTATAATTAATTTTCACATATACGTTAATCATATTAGGTAATTTCGTAGCTTTTATTTAAGGAAAGTGCAAAACATTTTTTGGTACGTTATTTATCAATTCGATAGTTAGTTTAATAAAAAGTGTAATATAAGTTAAGAAGGACCAACCTATTTTTCTAGAAATAGTATATTTTGTATAGTTATTTATTAAATAAGAATTTATAATCATACGGTTCTATGATCGTTCATATTGTTTTATAACAAAATATTTAAATCATCGATAACAAAATTTTCAATCTGAAATCTTTAGTAAGTTTATAATTTATAAATGTTCTTGAAAATTCATTGAAAGTTTTAATATTAAAATATTTATGTAATCTTATGGTATATAGTGTTTAATATATATATATATATATATTTTATTATTAAATGATATTTTTTACTCATATGGTTTTAAAATCATGTGTATCTTCTTATAATAAAAATGTTAAACCATTGATCATTAATTTTTAACATAATAATTTTAATAGTTTTAGTCATTTATTGTCGTTTTTAAAAATTCAAAATATAACATATACGAAAAAATTTAAATTTTATTTTTATAGCTAATTTGATTGTTTAATTTATTTTAATAATGATGGAGGAGATATACATTGTTATCAAATCTTTATTATTAAATTCATTAATTGTCATATATATATTAGTCATTTATGGTAATTCCGTAGGTTTTATTTAAGGAAAGAAAATATCATATCATATCATTATATCATATAGTTTGACCAACTTATGTATCTAACAACATATAAAAATCGAATGTGGACCTACTTATTTTTCAATTGAATGTAATTGACTACCTAATTGAGTGCCACCTATGCATTGGGGTCTCTTTTAATTAATACAAAATTGAGGTTACATCTTTTCAAATGTTCCTCAATTAATATATAAGGGATTACTTATTGTAATAACTATTTTTGTCACAAAGAGCTAAATATTTACGTTACAATACAATATCTAACCATGTAGACAAGACTATTTGGGTTATGTACATATTAAGTTGTTATTACACGCTGATCAATGATAACTCACAAACAATATACTATACATTGGCTTCACCACACATAGGCAAGCAAATACTCGAGGCTAATAAATTAACAAGGCATAGAGAGATGGAAATGAAATCTATGCTTCATTAGCTTCAGGTACAGCCGCCGTGAACGTAGGAATCCATATCTCTACACGAGTACCGCCACCTCCTATGGCTGCATCAGGGATGCGAGGTGAGATAACCCTTATCACGCATCCGTAACTCTCCAGGATCTCTCGTGCCACGGTTAAACCCGCCACAAAGTTCCATGTCATATTGTCCTCAACCATGTTCTCCGACAAGAGTTCTGCTCCAAACGGTGTCAGCGAATGCATCTGCGTCTGCATCGATGTTAACACTTTCATGTTAATAACCAATAGGGTGACTAATAGAATCATAAGATGAGTTTAGTCTTGTTTTACCATATAGCGCATATCAGGACCATCGTCATCGATTACTACAAGACTACCGCCAGCAGGAGCTCTGGTCGACAAGATTTCAACTTTTCCTCCAACATGAGTGCGCAACAGTGCACCTTCAATGAGGTTACTCAGAGCCTGCCTCAAAGCCGGCTCTTCAACAGCAACTTGATGGGAAGCCGAGTTTTCACCTAGCTCCACCACTCTTTGCTGAGTAAGGGCGAGTGGTCTCACAGTGTCGACCATATCTAAAAGGACGCTAGAAATGTCGCACGGTCTTCCTGACATAAATGAAAGAGATAAGCAAGCCCTCCCAAACGCTATTAACAAAATGTTCTCTGAAGTTTATACCTTATGCTATGCGTTTGTAGAGGTGCTAGTGCCAGAGGTGGCATAGGCATTTCTGAATCATCAGATCCAGAACCTAGTGAGAGGCGTGTACTTGAGAGTTGTGACCCGTCAATGGGGTCCTTATGTTCATAGTCACCAGAATAATTTGATCTCATTGTTTCATTATGCGTTTTGTTTATTTTCTTCAAGGCTTCTTCGTTGTGGCGGACTATATTAGCCTGAAAACGAAATTGTTATGATGAATACACAGCACAAATCAACTCAAACTTGATGAGTGTGGTTTGTAAGAGAAGGTGGAACCTTTGTTAAGTGAACTGCATCCTGAAGTTCTTGAAGGGTGTCTCTTATTTGTTCGCCTTGAACTATTAAGTCTTCCACAATATCATGTGAAATCTACACGGTACCAAGGAAAAACCAAAGTGAGTCCTACAATGCAAAGACCAAGGGAAAAATTACACTTCTCGTTGAATGTTCTAGTGCAAGGACCTGACTTCTCTGTGTGTGAGTTGAGAGCATTTTACTTAATGTCCTGATGGTAGAGAGCGGACCACGGATCTGCCCAAAAAAAACAGGAAGAAAAAATCTCAATGTAAACTAAACAGAGACGCTAACATAAAGATCAATGTGTGTGGCTTGTACCTGCTCCACTAGCTTACTCATCCTCACATTGTTTTGCCAAGATGACTGTTGAAGTAACATTGTTTTCTAAACATACACAATACAAAACAAAAATACAATTAGGATTCAAGACAAACAAGCAACATCTTTAAATCCCCAAGGAGTGTAAGAACAACCTGATCCATGACATAAGCCATAGCAAGAGTCCGCGAAATATTAATAGCATATGATCTCTGCTCTGCAGTGAAAACCTTAACAGAAGGAAGTTTAACTTTAGGTGGTTTCGCATTAGTAGCTGAACCAGGCAAAGCATAAGCTTCCTCCGGTGAAGGAAAATGCTTAGAACCGCCCTCCTCCTCCTCCTCATCCTCCTCTTCCAACACCTCTTCTGCATCTACAGGTAACTCAGCAACCAAGAACCCAACAACAAATGGGTGCTTCACCATTGGAAACACCGCAGCTCTATGCTTGCTAACAACTTCAACCTATATCATGTTAAAAAAAACAATCTTTACACAAATTTACAGAGAAACAAGAACACACAAAACCACAGGGAGTGGTCTAGTGGTAGCGGATTCAAAGCAACTCCACAACATTAAACCAATATGTGGCCACGCGAATATGAAGCTATGCCTCGTTTAAATACCCAAAAAGAAGATTTATCCGTGGGCTGCACCTTTCTTTAGAAATTAGTCGAATATTCCAAGGTTAATAAATAAATAAAAGACAAGAACACATCACATACTTGTTGACTAGAAAGAGAAGCTTCAGCGGCACGCAAACCAGCAGGGATACCAAAGTTGCCAACCAAGATCACAACGTCACCACCATTAACACTTGGATAACACGTGACGCGACGAAGCTCCAAGCGATCCATCACGTAGCTACCAGCTGGTCTTACATATACCTTAAATACCAAAAGAAAAAAAAAGATTAAAAAAAACTTTGTAATTTTTTTTAATGAATTAAATAAGAAGAAAAGAGAGAGAGAGACGCACGGAGAGGACAGCGTTAGGATCCACGATTCTACGAAAGAGATCCAACTGCTCGAGGCAAAGCCGCTGAAAATCCGGACTCGGCAGGATGATCTTGTCCTTCTCGATCATCTGCGTGAACTCCACCGGAGTCGTCGAGGCTCCACGTATCGCGGAGGCGATGGCGGAGGCGGAGGTTACCGTTGTCTCTCCTCCGACGCAGCCTCCGGATTCGGAAGCTCCGTCGGAGACTGTTTGGTTCACGTAGCGGAGACCACGCGTGGGGAGAGTGAAGATTGAAGATGATGAGGAGGAGGAGGAGGAGGCATTGGGGAGTTTGAGAGATGGAGTTGAAGGTCTAGGGCTTGGGATGGGGTTGGGGAAGAGGACGTTAGGGTTTGATGAGAGGAGTGTCTGAGAAGCGATTGCGGAAAGAAGCATCACTACGGGGAGATGAGAGTGGAGTGACTTGTGGCTGAGACTGAAACTCTTGCGAGGAGGAAGACGATGCAATGATAATTGAGATTGCGAATTAGACAGAAGTGTTAACTCTAAACGGTGTCGTGTCCGCAGGTGGATCACTGGATAAAACCAAATTGGAACTCAATCGAACCGACCCAAACCAAACCGAACTGAATTTCAAAGGATTTTAAATTATTCATATATTTTTATAAAACCTAGCCGACGACTGAATTATCCACGATGACTTCAGATTAGCTGAAATGATTTTTTGCAAATAAACTAGGTGACTATAATCCTGCTTTTTAGAAATTGAAATTGACGATTTTAAGAAAGCTGACAAATGAAATAATTGTTTTAAGAAATTTTATAGACGAATGGCTAAGCCAAGGTCCATATGTAACCGATTTCTAAAAAATGGAGAGATTCTTTCTGAGTATTTGAAAAGCTAACTTAAAACTTCATATTTATCAAATGATTCAGTAACTGCTCAAACAGTCTAGTTTACACAAAGCATAAGAGAAAAGGATCACACATGATACAACACATCTACTGAAGTTCAAAACTTATGTCACCTAAAACAAGAATAATACAAGTACATAAAATTTCATATGAATTTAAAATATTTTAAAATATATAAATGTTATTTTTTTTTTTTACTTTTTATGGACTAAGTTATCAATATTTTTTATTTTAACATTTAGATCTTGATATTTGAATTTTCGAATTACTTCTTATCGGGTATGGAACTAAACTATTTGAGTATTTTCTATCTCAAAAACAGTTGTGGTCACTCTACTTGGCTGTGGGTTAGTTCGGTTTTAAACTTATTGTATATCTCAAAAAAATCTGGTATTCATATAGCCTAATAGCCAACGATAATATGGAAAAAATAATATAAACTTCAAATATATGGTTAAGAGATAATCTGCATAGGTAAATGGTGGTAGTGGTTTATGAAATTATTATGGGGAGACTTTTGAGACAAGTGGTCTAATTCTTTGACGATAGGGAGCGGAAGATTAAGAGAAGTCAACCGAACCCGACGAGTTGAGGCAAGATTTGATAAGCCACAGCCAAACTAACAAATCTTGCGTCAACTCATCGTCGGGTTCGATTGACTTAAAGAGAATCAGTGAAGCATACATCATACAACCCATTACTTACAACACAAACTTCAAAAAGAAAGATACGATGATCTGAAACCATTGTTATTTATTTTGTGGTATCGTTACCATATATTTCTCACTCCTAATTCGCGCCCTTGCTTCTCCCACGCTCCACTTTAATTGCCGCAACGACCAGAGGGATGCTCTCCTGGAATTCAGACACGAGTTTCCACCGACTGATGACTCAAACCTAAGCTCGTGGAACAAGAGCAGTGATTGCTGTCTTTGGAATGGTGTCACATGCAAACATAAATCTGGCCAGGTGATATCCCTCGACCTTCACGACACATCTCTAAATAGCTCTTTGAAAACTTGTCCGGTAACGCCTTCACAAGCGATATCCCACAATCCTTGGCAAATTTGACAGACCTCGAGGCGTTAGACCTCTCGAGTAATAAGTTGCCAGGTCAAATCCCTCAAGATTTTAGTAAACTATCTTCTCTTTCATACGTGAATTTTTCCCATAATCTTCTCCAAGGTCCAGCTCCACGTAGCACACAGTTTCAAAGACAGAAATGTTCTTCATTCTTGGACAACCCTGGACTCTATGGCGTCGAAGAAATATGTGGAGAAAGACATGTCCCGAGTCCTACATCACAGCAAGCCGAGAAATATTCAGAGACAGAAGAACGAATGATCAATTGGGTGGCAGCTGCAATAGCCTATGGACCTGGTGTATTATGTGGATTGGTAATTGGACATATCTTCACTTCACACAATCAGGAATGGTTCCCCAAAAGTTAGGTGGATGAAAACTCAGATTCACCCCAAGTGCACGATAAGCCCATCTCCTGCAGTATATCTAATAAACATTTGTAAGACATATCTTGTCCAATGATGTAGCGTACATCTCCTATTCCTATTTGGTTTTACTTAACTGTTTCCTTTTCCTTATACTTATCGTTTGGCTTTTATAATTATCTTTAACCTTTTACTTATAGATATAGGACTCGTATGTGAGCCTATATATAGGAATCTCTTCTATTGTTTTTAGTCACCTTTGATTTGATATTAATATAAACTTAGAGCTTTGGTTTTAAACCTACTCTTGTTCCTTAGCTTCTGGGCATTCTTTGAGAATTCAACAGATTTTAAGAAGGCTTAGTTAACGGGCATTCGCAGAATTCAACGTTATCTTCGCGTTATCGGTTACTACAGATACTTCCGCTACATTAGTTGGTATCAGAGACCTTTCGATTGCGATTCTACTCGTGATCAATCGATCTTTGGTTGACAATGGCACCTCGTCCAAACGAATGGACACAGATGCAACAATTTTTGGAAGACTTTCAAGAAAGCTTTCAAGATAATATGAGACGAACTTTGGCAGAATCAATCCAAGCCGGAGTACAAGCTGGAGTACAAGCCGCTTTCGCCGCAAACGCAGCAAACGCCGCTCCCGTAGCTCCACCTCAACGGCAAAATCGCAATAACAATCCTGTTTTTGACGAACAAGACGATGATATCGATGAAGAAAACCCATTCGGGGAGGATCATCACCGCCGTCAACGACCTAACGATCGACAGTACCGCAACCACGATGACCTACGCTGGTCGACGGGACTAAAACTTGATATACCTGAGTTCAACGGAGGATCACAACCAGAAGAACTTCTCGACTGGTTTGTTACCGTCGATGAAATCATCGAATTCAAAGACGTTCCGGAACTAAAGAGAGTGCCTCTTGTAACAACGCGTTTTCGTGGTCACGCCGCGGCATGGTGGAGCCAACTTAAGCTCTCCAGAACACGTCGGGGTAAAGATAAAATCACGTCATGGGACAAGCTTAAGAAACATATGCGGAAAACATTCATTCCGTATAATTTCGAGCGCCTATTGTTTCAAAAATTCCATAACATCCGCTAAGGAGCTCGGTCAGTCGAGGAGTACGCTAATGAATTCTATCAGATGCTTACACGAATCGACATACAAGATTCAGAAGATCAATTAGTGGCGCGATTCATAGCAGGGCTTCGGTCTCAACTACAGAATATGCTACACCAGTTTGATCCATCCTCTGTTTCAGAGGCACGACAAAGAGCTTTATTGGTTGAGCAACAATCGCGATTTACCAACAATCAATGGTCAGGAAATTCACGATCGCGCGCCACAACCTCCACCGACGACACCAAGACGCCTGCTGGACACGATACAACTTCCACTTCAAATACCGGGCAACGAAATAACCCTCGTCCTACAGAAACTGCCACGACAGCAGTAGAACCGCGACCTTCCCGTCCCAATGCTCTCCGATGTTTTACATGTGGGGAAAGAGGTCACATACAAACAGCATGCCCTCATAAGGGTAAGCGTGGTTTGTTAGCTAATGACAGGGAAATCGTCGGAGAACCAATATATGACGACGAGGAAGAACAGTTTGACGACGTTGACGAGGAACAAGTACATGGCGATATTGGTACTTGCCTCATGATCCGCCGGAATTGCCTTGCTCCTAAAACTAGTGAGGCTTGGCAACGCACGTCATTATTCTCATCAACCTGTACGGTAAAAGGGAAAATTTGCTGTTTTGTCATTGACTCGGGTTGCTCGTCGAATGTCGTGTCTGAAGAAGCGGTTCGCAAACTAGCTCTCACCCCGGAGGTTCATCCTCATCCTTATCGTCTACTATGGATGCAAACCGGCGCAGAAGTCTTTGTGTCTCAACGTGCCTTGGTATCATTCTCTATCGGTTCATTTTACAAAGACAGCTTATACTGTGACATCGCTAAGATGGATGTCTCTCATCTCATTCTGGGACGTCCATGGCAATACGATCGTGAAGTCTTACATAACGGCAAGACGAATACTCATTCGTTTATATTTGAAGGGCGCAAAATAACACTCTTACCAACGCCAGAGACAGAGAAGACACCCGCGAGCAATACTCAGCAAACCTCTCCTAAACAAAACTTGTTGATTATTTCTAAATCACAGTTTGAAGAGGAGCTACGAACAAACAGCCCTATATTTGCCCTCGTGGCCATTACACCGCCTCCACAACAACAGCCACCGTGCCCGCCAGTCTTTTTTCCCATTCTCAACGAGTTTGACGACTTGTTTCCGGATGAGCTCCCGTCAGGCCTTCCACCTCTCCGTGATATTCAGCATCATATTGACCTAGTTCCCAATGCCGTGTTACCAAATCGTGCCCATTATCGCATGAGCCCGGAAGAACACGAAGAACTTAGGCGTCAAGTAGAGGACCTACTGCGTAAGGGCTACGTACGAGAAAGCTTGAGCCCATGCGCGGTGCCTGCGTTGCTTATACCCAAAAAGGACCGTTCCTGGCGTATGTGTGTGGACAGTCGCGCTATTAACAAGATCACGACACGGTACAGATTCCCAATACCTCGTCTCGATGACCTATTAGATCAGATAGGGAAGGCGTCGATCTTCACCAAATTGGATCTAAAGAGCGGCTACCATCAGATTCGGATTCGCCCCGGTGACGAATGGAAAACTGCCTTCAAAACTCGTGAGGGCCTGTTCGAGTGGCTAGTCATGCCATTCGGATTGTCTAATGCTCCAAGCACGTTTATGAGAGTAATGAATCAAGCCCTCCGACCGTTTATTGGACGCTTTGTGGTAGTTTACTTCGACGATATACTTATCTTTAGTACGTCGCTGGACGAACATCTTGATCATCTTCGGGACGTCCTGCTCGCGCTACGTAAAGAACAGCTGTTTATTGCCAAACAAAAGTGTGAGTTCGGAGCTTCGGAGGTATTATTTCTCGGCTATGTCATTTCGGCCACTGGCTTACGAGTAGACCCACTCAAAGTTGATGCAGTAGCCTCCTGGCCGACACCTACAACAATCACCGAGGTTCGGAGTTTCCATGGTTTGGCTTCGTTTTATCGACGTTTTGTGCACAACTTCAGTACTATTATGGCTCCAATTACCGACTGTATCAAGGCCACGGCGTTCACATGGACACCAGATGCCGCTGCGGCTTTTGCAATCATCAAGACTAAGCTTACAACAGCCCCGATATTGGTTCTTCCTGATTTTGATGCACCTTTTGAGTTACACTGTGATGCTTCAAAACTTGGTGTGGGAGCTGTACTGAGTCAACAAGGACGCCCTGTTGCTTACTACAGCGAGAAGTTAGCCGGTTCCCGCATACGATATAGCACGTACGATATTGAGTTCTATGCAATCGTTCAAGCTATCAAACATTGGCGCCACTATCTGGCGCATAAGGAGTTTGTGTTGTTTACAGATCATGTGGCGTTGAAATATCTTGGAACTCAAGATAAAATTTCCTCAAGACATGCATCGTGGACAGCATATCTGCAACAGTTTACGTTTGTTATTAAGCATCAGTCCGGGAAGCTCAATAAAGTGGCAGACGCACTTAGTCGTCGGTATGCCTTGGTCTCGACATTGTCCGTTTCTGTTCCGGGATTTGAAACTTTTACAACCTTATATGCCACGGATCCATTCTTTGCAGCGATTTGGTTAGACCTTACTCATGGTGTTCGCTCTGACTACACATTGGTGGATGGTTTTATCTTCAAGAACAACCGGTTGTGTGTACCTGATTGCAGTCTTCGCCTTCAGATCGTTAAAGAGTTGCATAGTGAGGGGCATATTGGACGGGATCGAACGCTCAAGCTGGTAACGGATGCTTATTTTTGGCCAACTGTGCGCAGGGACGTCGAGCGTTTTGTTGCTCGCTGTACGGTTTGTCAACAGGCGAAGGGACAGGCCTCTAATGCCGGCCTATACTTGCCTCTCCCGATTCCGACTCAGCCTTGGTGTGACATCAGTATGGACTTTGTTCTTGGTCTTCCTCGCACGCAAAGGGGTAATGATTCTATCTTTGTGGTCGTCGATCGTTTCTCTAAAATGGTCCATTTTGTCGCTTGTAAAAAGACAACGGATGCAGTGCAAGTCGCTCAGTTGTTTTTCCGGGAAATTTACCGTTTACATGGCCTACCATTATCAATTGTGTCTGATCGAGATTCAAGGTTCATTAGCCATTTTTGGCGCTCTTTGTGGAAGCTCCTTAAGACAAGTTTGAATATGAGCTCAGCCTACCATCCGCAGTCCGTCGGACAGACGGAAGTTGTTAATCGGTCTTTGGGTAACATGTTGCGTTGCCTGGTGGGAAGCAATATTAAATCGTGGGACTCTTGTTTGTGTCAAGCAGAGTTTGCACACAATCATGCTCTTAACCGAAGTCTCGGCTATAGTCCTTTTAAAGTCGTATATGGCCATGATCCACGAAGTCCTTTGGCGTTGGCACCTCTTCCCAACCCTGCCGAGTTTCATGGTCGAGCAGTCGAGTTCGTGAATGAACTGGTTCATGTTCATGCTACTGCGCGGGACAATTTGATCGCCGCGACTTCCAAATACAAGACGGCAGCTGATAAGCACAGACGTGAGGTACATTTTGACGTGGGCGATCGTGTGTGGGCGGTCCTGACTAAAGAGCGTTTCCAGACAGGCCAATACAATAAGCTGAAGCCACGCAAGATTGGTCCTGTCGAGATCATTGAGAAGATAAACCCCAATGCTTATCGCCTGGCTCTGCCTCCGCATGTCTACACGGCAGATGTTTTTAATGTCAAGCATTTGTTCAAGTACGAACCGGATGATGATACACTTGCCAGATTCGTGGACGAATCGCTCGTACGGGAGGGGACCTGATGTAGCGTACATCTCCTATTCCTATTTGGTTTTACTTAACTGTTTCCTTTTCCTTATACTTATCGTTTGGCTTTTATAATTATCTTTAACCTTTTACTTATAGATATAGGACTCGTATGTGAGCCTATATATAGGAATCTCTTCTATTGTTTTTAGTCACCTTTGATTTGATATTAATATAAACTTAGAGCTTTGGTTTTAAACCTACTCTTGTTCCTTAGCTTCTGGGCATTCTTTGAGAATTCAACAGATTTTAAGAAGGCTTAGTTAACGGGCATTCGCAGAATTCAACGTTATCTTCGCGTTATCGGTTACTACAGATACTTCCGCTACATTATCCAACTTACTGGTGGTACTTATACTATCTTTTCTCAGATGTGTTCTCCAAAAGACTAGTTTGTGTTTGTAACTTTTCTATTTAATGGTTTTTTTTTGTAATAAACGTGCATGGTGGTATTCAATATATTTTTGCTTAAAAATGTAATACGGAAACTTCATCCTAATACCTTCTTCTTTTCATACATAACTCTTGCTTCTCCCACAGGCGATATACATATTAATCAGTAAGAGAATCTAACAAAAGATGCCTTTTAGAGGGTGGTGTTGATGGAATCGCCTCAAGGCCGAGAGAGAAAACAATTATTCGTAAAATTAGCAATCAGTAAAAATATGAGATATTTTAATATATTTTGTTATTTAGTTTTTATAATTAAAATACATATTCTCAAATATTTGAAAACAGTTTGATGGTTATGTGTTTGTTTGACTTTATTGTCAACTAATTTTGTTTGACTATATTGGTGGCACATCTGTTGAGATTTCTGTGAATGGTTCGCATAAATACAAACTGTTTGTTCAAGTGTCAAAGAAAACTGAAGTTGATCATTTTGGTAAATACTCTTCATGACGTTTTCTGAGGTACAAAATTTTGTTTTGTTTTTGTATAGTTATCCAAATAGCCAACCATAATATCGAATTTAAAAAAAAAAAGATGAATTCTCATCTATATCGTTAAGAGATATTTTGGACAGGATTGAATGGTAATGGTTTATGCGAAGACTTTTGAGACAAGTGGTCCAATTCTTCGATGTGAGGGAACGGAAGACTCGGAGAAGTCAACCAAACCGACGAGTTGATGTAAGACTTGCTAAGCCACAGCCCCATTAGTGAGTTTTTTTTTTCTCTTCTTCTACTTAAATAAAACTAGTGAAGCCATACACCATATAACGTGCAACACAGACTTATTTTCTTAAAAAACTGATACGATGATCCAAGGCCATTGTTATTGCTTTTTTGGTATCGTTACCATCTATTTCTCACTCCTAATTCACATCCTTGCTTCTCCTACACTCCACTTTTGCCGCCACAACCAGAGAGATGCTCTTCTGGGATTCAGAGACGAGTTTCCAACTGATGAGTCAAACCTAAGTTCGTGGAGTAAGAGCAGTGATTGCTGTCTTTGGAGTGGTGTCACATGCGATAATAAATCTGGTCAGGTGATATCTCTCAACCTTCATGAAACACCTCTCAACAGCTCTTTGAAAACTAATAGTAGCCTTTTTAAACTCCAATATCTTCATCACCTAAACCTTAGCAATTGCAATCTCCATGGTGAGATTCCTTCTTCACTAAAAAACCTTTCTCATCTCACAACGCTTGACCTTTCAGCCAATTATTTGGTAGGTGCAGTTCCAACTTCTCTCGGAAACCTACATGAGCTAAGAGTTATTTCCCTTAACAACAACTCATTTCTCGGGCCTTTCCCTAAAACTTTGTTCTCCATCCGTTCGTTACAATCTGTTGATTTGGGTGGAAACCAATTCACTGGACCTATAGAGTTTGTGAACACTTCTTCATCTGAGCTTCAGTTTTTAAATCTTGATCATAATAGATTCAATGGCCCAATCCCGGAATCCATATCTAAATTTCTCAACCTCAGACGGTTATATCTTAGCCACAACAACTTCACAGGGTCCATCCCTAGATCTTTATCAAAGTTAGTCAACCTCACGGATCTACATCTTTCCAAAAACAAGTTGGAAGGCGAAGTACCAGGTTTCTTATGGAGATTGTCGACGATGATGATTTGTCACAACTCTTTCAACAGTTTTGAAACTCCTTCACAAGAGACATTATCGGTCCAAGTGTTGGATTTGAGTTCCAATTCATTCCACGGCCCACTGCCTCGTTGGATCTGCAATCTTAAGGGATTAAGTTTATTAGACTTGTCTAACAATCACTTCAACGGCTCTATTCCGACATGTTTGAGGAACTCCATTGTTTCTCTTTTGGACATGAGTCTGCGCAACAATAGTTTCGGTGGAGCTCTTCCGGATATATTTGGTGATGCTACCAAGTTACGATCAATCGACGTCGGTCTCAACCAGCTAGAGGGAAAGTTTCCAAAGTCGTTAATCAACTGCAAAGCTCTACAACTTGTGAATGTGGCGAGCAACAGAATCAAGGACGAGTTTCCATCTTGGTTGGGATCTCTACCGTTATTAAACGTTCTCAGCCTCAGATCAAACCAGTTCTATGGACCGTTGTATCTTCCTCGTACGTCCATTGGGTTTCAGAGTTTAAGAGTGATTGATATTTCGCATAATGACTTCACCGGAACTCTTCCACCTCACTATTTTCTCAACTGGCGTGAAATGACTACGTTGACCAAAGGAACTGACTACATGGTGAATCCCACTAAGGTTTCTCGTTACATGGGTTTATTCCCGGAATCAATTTACCGCTCGATGGAAATGGTTAATAAAGGAGTAGAGACAAGGTTTGATCGAATCCGACAAGACTTCAGAGCCATTGATTTTTCTTGTAACGGAATATCTGGAGAAATCCCTGAATCCATTGGTTTCTTGAAGGGATTGCGTCTTCTGAACTTGTCAGATAATGTTTTCACAAGCGATATCCCAAGATCCTTGGCAAATTTGACGAGTCTTGAGACGTTGGATCTTTCGAGTAATAAGCTATCAGGTCATATCCCACAAGATCTTGGTAATCTTGCATTTCTATCGTACATGAACTTCTCCCATAACCTTCTCCAGGGTCCAGTGCCTCGTGGCACACAATTTGAACGGCAAAATTGTTCTTCATTCTTGGGAAACTCTAGACTCTACGGCCTTGAAGAAATCTGTGGATCACTCCATGCCGTGAGTCCTACAGTACAGCAAGCTGATGAATATTCAGAGGAGGAGGAGGAAGAAATGTTTAGTTGGGTTGCAGCTGTGATAGCTTATGGACCTGGTATGTTTTGTGGATTGGTGATTGGACATATCTTCGCTTCACACAATCAGGAACGGCTCACGGAAAAGTTTGGTCGAAGAAAACTCATTCACCCCAAGTGCTCGTTAAGCACATCTCTTGCACTCCCTAATAAGCATACCTAAGCATAGTTATACTACTGTATTATTCGTATGTGTAAACTGAACTTTCCAGTTGTGTTCTCCAAAAGACTAGTTTGTGTTTGTTTGTAATTTCTTATTTTATGTTTTGTAATTAACGTATATTGAAATATCTTTTTTCATTAATGATCACAAATTTCTACATTGAAATAGTTACTGGCAAGGATTATATAACTGACGTGCAGGATAAGCTATGTATAAAACATAAATCATTTTTAACATACAGAATAAAAACAACCAAACTGAACAAAAATAAATATGTAACTAAAATTTGTTTTTTATGTTTGGTTTATATAACACAAATTAAATATACTATTTACAACTTTTTAATAGGTTTTTTCTTTAGTTTTTCGGTTTTAGAACTATAAGAACTATTTTGTTATTCGATGTAAAAAAAAAAAGAATAATTTGTTATTTATGAAATTTATTTTAATTTTGATTTGATTATTTTGGTTTTCAGTTTGGTTTAGATAACAATATTAAAACTTTTTAGCAAAAAAAAACAATATTAAAAAGTTGCTAATATCTAGAAAAAAAATTGAGATCCAATTCGTATCTGGTTCGGTTCCCCGGTTCAGTTTTCAGTTCTCGATATGCGCCTAGGCATGGGCATTCGGGGTCCCAATCGGGTTTCGGTTTTATCCATTCGGGTTTCGGTTTTTTGGGTTTATCAAAATCAACCCCATTCGGGTTATATAAAAGTTCGGTTCGGGACCGGTTCGGATTCTATCGGGTTCGGGTCGGGGTTAGTAAATCTTCAAAGAACCGGTATAACCCATTGTACTTTCGGGTTCGGGTCCCAGTCGGTTCTTCAGTTTAAAAATACCTGATTTGTACCTATTTTGTAACTAAAACATAAATGAAATCGGTTCTTCGGATTTAAAATACATGATTTGTACATATTTTAATAGCCAAAACATAAGTAAAATCGATTCAAAAATAAGAAAAAACATCAAACGTGATCATTCAAAATCAAGCAAAAGATAAACATAGTTAGTGATAGAAAGAAAACCAGATAAATGAAATCATAAAACAAAAAATAAGTTCTCATGAAATGAGAAATATTATTCAATAAAAACAAAACCAAAATCTAAAAACTTCAGGCATCAACCGCCACATTCCACCATCAATCTTCATGTAACATATAATTATTTTAGAAGTTCAATAATATCTTAAAGTATTTTGGATACATATTAAGAATTAAGATCATATTTGGTAGAAGTTTTTTTTGTGATTTTAAATGTTTCGGGTTCTATCGGATATCCATTTAGGTACGGGTTCGGTTCGAATAATACCCATAACCCAAAATACCAAAAAACAGGATCCATTCGGTATTTATGTCGGGTTTGGATCGGTTCGGATTCATTTTTATCGGATCGGGTTCGGTTCGGATTTTTGGGTTCGGTTTATTTGCCCAGCCCTATATGCGCCTATGACGTTAACGAAGCGTGGCATTTTCACGATTAGACGGTCCAGATGGTAACACAGTAGTTAGGTGCATCTTTCCGCAGTAGATCATTGCCCCGTAACACCATCCAACAACATCCAGGGCTTCTTCCCGACCGATCTGCGACTCTTGTTATCGAAAAAGCAGCGGAAGGAGATTGCGGCGAAGAGAAGAAGATGGTGAAGGTGTTGACCTACTTTGGGATGACATTGGCTGCTTTCGCCTTCTGGCAGTCCATGGACAAAGTTCATGTCTGGATCGCTCTTCACCAAGACGAGAAGGTTCTCTTTCTCTTCTCGAGTCGTCTCTCTCTCACTCTCTCTTTTGTCTTGAATTTGGTCGTCATTTCTATGAAATGATTCGATATCGAGTTATTGTGATTGAGGTATAACGCTAGGCTATAGAATTTGATTCAATTATCCTTAGATTGATTTGAGATCAGATTGTATTTGAAAAGTTCATCAGGTAAGATGTGATGATAAGAAGCTAACCTTAACTTGTGTTTGATTTATTTACTTCAATGTGTCACCTTTTTTAATGTGAAAGCACAAACAATGGTGTAGTGATGAGAGGTAAGAAAACACCTCAATGATTTGTTCTTCTTGGATTTGATTTCGCTGATTGCACTTAGATTAGTGTTTGCAGTTTGATTAGGTGCTAACCTCTCATTGTTGAAGTAGTGATAAAGTGTATGTTTATGTGCAGCAAGAAAGAATGGAGAAGGAAGCGGAGGTAAAGAGGGTTAGAGCAGAGCTGCTGCGGAAAGCCAGAGAGGAGGACACTCTTGCCTGATCAATGTATTTTTGGCTTTCTAATAATCAAATATCAATTCCCTACTACTCTCCTTCACATTTTTTTGCACCGTTATGGACCAAAATTGAGTTTGGATAACATTTATATGCTTTTGAATTTGTGATGATCATGAATAAATATAGCCTTCTTTGTTGTTCTTCTAACCTAATGAAAAACTACTGGGAGAAGTATCTTGCTCTTCCTTTGTCTTCCTCAACCTTGTATCATGGATTCTGTCTGTAATTCTTGCTCTGCCTTTGTCTTCCTCAACCATGTATCATTCACCACTCTGGTTTGGGGTCGATCAACAAAATTATGCGTATAATCAACTCACAAAGTAAGAATATAACCCTCAAAACTAGATATATTGGCAATCAAGTTTGCATTTTATTTAAGAAACAATCTAAGCTCCGATTAAGTTTCAAGAATGTCATGTTTAACACCTGTTTAAGCACCAACTATCAGCAAGTCGAAAGAGCGATCAAGTTGCAGCCTTTTCATCCACATTTCAAAGTCTATTACAGAGCTCTACATTGGGAAAATATATGGTCCTTAAGAAATAAATATACTAGGCTAAGATTTGCACCTAGAGCATAATAACTATTGTTTGTGCAAATTATTTTTATATATTATTACTTATTTTGTTTTTTTAAGTATTATAAAATAATAATATATATTAAATAATTATTAGTAACTATTACATATATAATTAAATTGATGTGTACACATAAACAAAAAATGATTCTTGTTTATTTACGATCATTTTATTGTAAATAATTTGAACATCACTTTATCTGTTTATATTGTATGTAAATAAGTTACATTAGAATTAAAATAGATATATATATATATATTATATTTTTATTATGGATATTAAATGAAACTTTACTATATTATTTAATAATAATTTGTTTTTTTAGTAATTTATAATTATTTTAAATATTAAATAAAAATTTAAAATTAAATATAAAATATTAAGTTCTTAATTCTTATTCAATGGAAATTTTTAAATTAAAATAGTTATGTATTTTCATATAGTATATAGTTTAATTTAAACAATGCTAAAATAGATATATATATATATATATATATTAATTTAAATATCTATTAAATTGGACTTCTTACTCATATGATTTTAAGATTATTTGTATCTTGTTATAGCAAAAAATTAAACTTTCAATTACAAATTTTTAATGTAAGACTTTTGAACGTCTATATTTTCTTAATTTAGCTACTTGAGAAATTAAAAAGGGAAATTATAAGATGTTCTAGGGTCCGATTGGTAATGGCTGTAGCTTTAAAATTTTTGCTGTAGAAAAAAATCTGTAGACTTTTTGCTGTGGCTTTAGATTTTATTGCTGTAGAATTTTATGTAAAGCACTAAAAAATTGCTTTGAATATTTGGCTCTGCAGAGCACTTATACAGCTGTAGGTTATTTTAAGAGCTGTGGTTTCAAAAAAAAAATTAAAGCTTGATTGCTCTGAATTTGGTGCTGTAGAAATAAATAGGGCTGTGGACAGCACCCACAGCAACTACCAATCACCCCCCTAATTTCGTTTTTCTATAATTTCCTTTTTCGTATATTCCTATAGTGAACTCTCAAAATCTCTTATATATTAAAGGAGAAGCATTGTAATAAATGCATTCACACTATAATAGACACGTGGCAGCCTCACAATGATTTGATAATAAATATGTTAACGCGTTCACACTATATTCATAAATGTGTTCACACTATATTCATAAATATGTTCACACTATATATTTTGTATTTTTTTTTGAATATAAAACTCATATGCATGGTTCCAATAAAACTTTGGATTTTTCGGTTCGAATCAAAACAAATAACGAATCAAAAGCTAAACTATATATATATTATTTTTATTGTTTACCGATAAAGTTGGACAAAATATTTATAAGTTTTGATTCAATTCGTTATCCTTTTTGAATTGAACCAAAAAATATGGATATCCATAACTTTACGAAGCAAATCAACTACTACAATTAAAGAAAAGCAAATCACAAATACCAATATTTTTAGGAGCGATTATCAAATTCGATCTATTATATGCATATATATACATATATGTACAGAATTATATATATATATATATGTTATATATATTATAGTTTATATAAGTTTTACAATATTTTTATAAATTAAATTTATTATATTAGGTATTAAAATTTAAAAAGTAAATAATATTTTATTTTTGTAATAAAACGTTATTATTAAATTTTCAATTATTTTTTAAATTTTATTTACGGATCAAATCGGATATTCTTTAAAATTCTAAATCATTTCGAATATCATAGTCACCGACTATCCAAGTGGCTAAAGATTGAATCGACATGAATGCCTCCAAATACTCGGATATTCGATCTGTGCCCACAACTATTTATGGATACAGTTGAGTTTTTTATATAAAAAAATTCACTAATGTCAAGGCCTTTTAATTTTTAATTAATTTTAATTTTATCTTTCATGTATTATTTAGAACAAAAATGTCATTAATATTAATTAACAATATCTTTATATATTTGTCATTTATTTTTATATACTTTTACATACACATACATGTGCACCTTGAGGTGAGCACTTTATAAGTGTTTACCACTACTGAAGTATCTATTTTTTTTCTGGAAGTTGAAATATTTTTTTTCTTAATGCTTCTTTCACTACCGACCAAATTGTAGTGAAATGATTAGTCTTAATAATTTTATTTTCTTTTTCTTGAACTATTATCCGTTTACAAACTATAATATGAAACTATTGATTCGACATGACGATTATCTAAAATTTATAACATAAAAATAAACAAATAATAATAGTTTTTGGTTTTTACCAAAAAAAACTAAAAAATCAAACATTCTAACAGAATAAACCAAAAAATAAGTTAAAACTGAACCAATATCCAGATTAAACAGATTTAATGTGTTTTTATTAAAAATAACGAAACTAATAATCACATCCCGCGCAAGGCGCGGATTATTACCTAGTTAGTAATAAACGGCATTCTTCTTTCTTAGAGCATTGATTCCCTAATTAGTACGTAGTGTTTACAGTCCCAAGCCCTAATTAGGTTCTTCTTGAGTTTGGAGAGACTGAAGATGAAGACAAAGAACAAAATTGTCGGTGAGAAAAGATACCATCTTCAAGAAACCTTCGTCTTCTTTGTACAACGCACGAGCGGCTACGGTTCTCAAGAAAGCGTTCGAGCTCTCGGAGGTATGCGGTGTGGATGTGTGCATCATCTGGTACGACCGTGAAGGAAACCTAGTCAAGACTTGGCCTGAGAACGAGGAAGCCAAAGTTAGAGCCATGGCAGCGCGATACAGCATGTTAAGCGAAGAAGAAAAGGGAAAGAAAAGAAACAACCTCTCAGGGTTTCTATACAAGAAGATGATCCGCGACAAGAAAGAGTCTTTGAGGAAAAGGGATAACAAATTCTTCCAAGAAGTGTCAGAGCTTGAGGATTCATTGCAGAGTTGCTTACAGACACTCAAAGAAAGCCTTCATCTTGATCAACCCCAGGATCTATCTTCTAATGATTCCTCGCTAATTAATGTGTATCATCATCAAGCATCATCACTATTGAGTTATCCGAGTAGTAGCAGCGAGAATTGTGTTGATGATGTATCCACCACCACCACGACGATGAATCATCCACAAAGCAAATTCTCCATCTTGTTGTTTAACCATGAGAATGGTGCGATCACTCAATTTGCCAACCCTTCTGCTCTTCCAAGCTTTGAACAACAGCCGCATATTCAGTGTAATCAAAATTACGGTACTAATTACATGGATTTATTACTTGGGGAACAAGGCTGCAACAACGTCGATCTTCTCATGCCCACCCTTTTCCCTCCTCCTCCGATGATGATGCAGACACAAACCCCAAATTTCGAGCAGTTTATGCAGACACAACCAGCTTTTGGAACGATGCTCTCTTAGGTCTGAAAACCAGATAGGTTGACTATAGGGTCAACACTTTTTATTATCTTGTGTCTGTTTGCTATTATGTTGTCAATCAATTGAATAGAAGAGGTTCTAATTTCGTGAGTCTATATGTTAAAGTTGTCTAATTTTTTGGTTTTAAATTATCAAAAATTTATTTATAAGCTTAGAATATTAATTTTTACTTCATTTTGTAGGAAATATATTTGGAAATCTTAAAATTTTAAAATATCAAACTAAATTGTGATTTGGTATATTTTATTGATATTTTAAATTTTATGTGAAAAAATATTATGTAACTTCAACTTTTTAATCATATGTGATTTAAATTCCTATAGCTTTGAAATATAAATATAAAAAATTTATTTATTTCAAACAACATTTTAAAATTTTATATTTATTTCAAACAAAATTTTAATTTTATATCAATTTTCAAAAATATTATATTATCAAGATTGTTAATTTTAAATTATTTTTGTTAGTTTATTTTATATTATACGGACTCTTAAAATTATATTTAATATTTACAAAAGTCCTATTCTATTAACTAAAATTTGTTAGTTTTATTAAATTTTTAAAAATAGTATATATCAAATTGATTATTTTTAAACGATATCTATTTGCTAGCTTAGTTTATTTTATTTGGAATTTTAAAAATATATTTTATTTTTCAAAACAATTGTATTTAAATTGTTAATTTTCAAAAATAAATCAATAGTAAATTCATTCTTTTATATAATTGTTTTTATTTTACCTTAGTTTTTATGAATTTCTATAGATTTTAGAAAAAATATTTCTGGAACTTTTGAAATTTTGTAAAATAGGGATTTAACATATTATTATTAGTGGTTTAAAATCCCATGTGGACACCTTATCTCCTTAACTTTCTCTTAAAATTATATTTAATTTTTTAAAAAATCTTATTTTTTCTTAATATATATATTTTTTAAAAAAGATTTGTCAGTTTTCAAAAAGTAATATATATCAATTTTATTAATTTTGTATGAAAATTTAAATAGTATTTGTTAATGTTAATTTGAAAAAATAGTATTTGTTAATGTTAATTTGAAAAAAACCTTTTTGTTAATTTACTGTTTTTGTATGAATTTCCATTTTGTTTTGGAAAAATATTTTTTGGAAGTTCTGAAATTTTGTAATATTTGACATATTAAGATAGTGGTTTAAATCCTATTCGGTCAATGCTTATAGTTTTTATACATATAGTATAGATTGTTGATTTGAGCTTGAGATTAGGGATTTTTGACGATTAGAGCGTTACAATCTATTCTATTAAAACAGCAGTGTGACCCATTGATAAAAGTTCAGTCCAACTATTTTTATAACTGCATCTAAATGATTATTATCTAAATACATCATGTCCTCGATAACCACTTTTTGAGAGTAAAATTCGATAACCACTTTCTTCGTCAAACCACCTTCAATTATCTAAATGATTTGAAATCAGAAACTTAAATAAACTCAATTTTGGTTGAATCTATGTTTTTTTTCTCTCCGTCAATGTTGATTAATAAATTGCTACAACTTTGAACCTCTCTGCAACCAACCCGATAAAGAGAAGAACTATACGTCTATACCCGATTCAATTTTTGGTTGAATCTATGTTAAAATTAATTTATTTTAGTTTAATCTACTGAAATAAGCATAGAACTGAGTAAAATATGATGACAATTGAGTGAAATCAATGGAAAAAAAACAGGAGGCGTCGACTCAAGTTTCAGAAAAAAAAACAATAGGTTAAAAAGAAGGAGGAAAGTACAGTTTTATTCTTTATTAAAACTAGGTCTTCTATCCGCGCTACGCGCGGATTTGTGTATTATTAAATTCAAGTTTTTGATACTTTTTAGATTTTGTTAAAATTATAAATATTTATATATATTATTCGACCAAAACTACAGAATGTGTGACAAAAAAAATACATGGCAAGAGTTTGATGTGTGTGTTTTCTAAATTCTTGATTCATTGAACTTCTCTTCAAGTTAGCGTATGTGTTTAAATTGCATTTCGAAAGGTTGACTATACCCAATGTTTTTCCTTCTAGGTATTCTAATAATAACTTTCATGCATTTTTAGAAGAAAATGACAAAGTATCATTACTTCGTAGTCCATCTGTGTTGTTAACTTTTATATGTTCTTTGTCAATGTTAGTTACCGAATAATATAGTTTTTTTTCAAATATTTATTTTTATAAGTGTGTAAAACTAACATGCATTTCCTAATTACGATAAAATGTGAGACTTCATCAATTTTTCCTACATCAAAATTTTCCTATGTTGACCTTTAAAGATTAAATAAGGTATCGGTTATTACTCGAACCGAATCTGCCGAAGCGAATTGAAAATTTTGATTTTAGGTTAGTTCGGTTAGAAAGTTCGGTTTAGTTCAGAAACTTAAAAAAATTGGTTTCGGTTCGATAATCGGTTCATTTGTTTTTTAAATTAAAAATACCAAACAATACCAAACCTTAATCAAAATTCCGAACCGAACTAACCAAAATCCGAACTGAAATAACCAAACTAATCCCAAAATAAAAAAAAATTGATATTTTTTCGTAACCGAACTAACCACAAACCAAACCGATTTTTTGGTGATTCACTTCGGTAAGATTTCGATCGACCGAAATAACGAACTAACCGACCCGACCAAACCCACATGCCTCGATAAAATGGTAGTAACAATTAGTTTCAAGATTATTAACTAATATTTAAAAAAATTGTGAAATCATGTGTTCTTAGAGTATCATTTTAAATAACTTATGACTCGTTAATTTATTCAAATTTAAATTCATTGGATATTTATCAAGGAAAATACTACTTCTTCTCTATTTTTAAAACTAATGTTACAGAAATTTTAATTATTTAAACGATTTAAAAAAAAATTGAACATCTGAAATATTCCATTGGAACAACAAAGATACACATGCAGTTACAAAGTCGCCGGAAAGGTATATCCCCAGACACTAAGATTACAACCAAACTTAAAGCCATAAAAGATTTTGTTCCAACCAGAAAATGACAATGGATCCATATAGAAAGGCTTGAAACTTACAAACATAACCGGCTAAAAGCTTTACACACAAAGACTAAAAATTAACGAAGATGCCTCCGGCCAGCCATCGTTAACCGGTGAATTTTTAAAATTCTAATTAATGTATTTTATTTTAAATTAAAATATAAGTTAAAATGCAAGAATATGAATGGTCAAAAAAACATAGAATTATAAAAATAGATATTTAAGTTTTATGTGTAAAATATATAAAGTATCATTCTCTCAAATACAAAGAGAAGATATATATCAACAATACTGAAAAAGTGCATGCCGCTTATATAACTTGGAATACATTTTGTCAAATATAATTTAGAATAATTATCTAAAAATAAAAAAGTTTGGTGGATTGTTTGACATAATATTAATATATTTTCACAAATCTGTTGGGAAAGGCAAACCAATCATCAAAAGATTGCTCACATGTCAGCAACGTAATCACAAGTAGTTGAGACCCTAGAGTTGATATATGTTATATTTTTACCGTAAGAAATCTCTTTGTTGTAGGGGATTAAAAATAGTCATGAAAAAACTTGTTTTCATCTGTTGGTCAACTTTCAAGTGCTGCAAATAATAGTTCTTGTTGAGGGAATCAAACAAAACAAATCTTTTTCCCGACTAAAGATCCTTTTGGAAACACATTGCTTGTCTCTAAGAGCTTTGTTATTGTTGATGTAGTAAACACAGTTAAGTTTGCGAGAGACCATTATATTTCACTTTAAATAATACAATTAAAGATTAAGCATAATCGTTTACCAATAAATTTATTTTCTTCAGCCTTATTATGATGGTCAGTTGGGCTCTCTCCTCACGAGAACATAAACCAGCCTAGGCAGCTCATCGTTTTCTACATCGTTAAGACCTTTGTTTCCAAGGAAGACCTTTTCACAGGAGTAACATGAAAAAATAAACAGATAAGTTTGGGAGTAATGTATACACACAACACATATAACAAAATGAACAACAAACGCCTCAGAGCATATCACCTTGTTCATGGCAGGATGATCGCGCACAATATTACCGGGCCAAGGAGTACCGTAGTGGATATTCTAGACTTCTTCAGGAACTGGTGCAGTCTCAACTAAACCATTGATATTAACCTTGAATTCTTTATGATCCCATGATGTCTAGAAAAAGGAAATGTAATTATGTTTAATAGAGCAGAAACTTAGGTATAAAGGAGCGAGGATTAAAAGACCAGGCTCTGCAATCCTAAAAAATGCTGACCACACGTCTGAAGGAATCCTGCACAAGTTATTTCAGCCAAGAACAGCCCCAAATAATTAGATTTTCCATCCTGAAAGTTCTAATGAGTAGTTCAGGCATGCATCTTTAGCCTCAAGGTAGAAGATTCATATAAGCAAAGCAAAGCTTTAAAGGAAGATAGATATAGTTACACTTGATGTACCTTTGGAGCTTGGAAGCCTTTGGTTCCTCATTAGATGGAAGAAAAAATCACTCATTTGCTTGTCTTCTACACAAACGATTGCTTCCTGCAGTATAGTAATCAATTTGTATAAAAGTTACAGCAATCGGTGGAAAGATTAAAAGTTTCTTGTGGTATGGTTATTTGTGTAAATGAGAAGATAACATGTAAACATGATCCCTGGCAAGAGATGGACACTTCCATTACAGATAATACAAACATACAATCGAATCAGGGGAAGTGGGGAGATAGAGCCATTAGATGTTGAACTTAAAGAAAATGAATCAGACCATTTTGAATATCTGTAGCCCATCAATTATGACCTTGTCTGATCCAAACTTGTAATCTCGCCTTATGACAAAAAAAAAAACAAAACAAAGCTCAATCAAATTTTGGGAATTCAAAAACAACCAGATAGAAAAGAAAATCCGGGCTTTAACAACATCGTATTCAAATATAGAAGCAGATTCTCCGGCTGATAAAGCTTGTTAATATCAGAGATCTTCACAAGGAATCCCTAAAATTCATCACAACCAAAGAAAAAGATCTAGAAGGCTATGTAATCAGGTTAACAGAGATAAGAGAAGGAAGATACACCATTGAACGTTTACTCCCAACAATCCTTTGACGGCGCACCAATAGCTTTTCCGATTTATCCAGGGAGATGGCTATTGTGGCTGGCGAAGATGTTGATGGTAGAGTAAGACTGGAGTAGCGAATCCACAGACAGAGAACATGGAAGGTAAAAAAGAGTTTCTTCTTCACCGGAGAGGAAGAGATGGATATGAAAGAGAAGAGGCCATAGCGGCGTAAGCTTTGGAGGAGAGGAGATTGTGAATCCGCAAGGCCTTGAGCTTTTTTTGTGGCCTATAAAAAAGGAACATCAATCTCCATCGTTAGAGAAAAGAATAGGTATCGTCTTGCGAAGGAAACTGAATCGACTTTTTAGAAAATTTATTGCCGAGATATTACACACTCGTGTTTCAATGGCATAATGAAAAAGAACGATTCCGTTGCAGTTAAGCTGAGGTGGCATATCTTCCTGTTTTCATTGGTTGATTTAATTGTCCTACGTGGACACACTCTCTGATGCTCATATAACCCTTTTAGTATAGGTTAGATAAAATAAAAAATGAAGCAGACGAAAAATAAAGAGAGGGGATTCAAACTCGGGTACCCAGAAAATTGAAGTCACTCTATAACCACGTGTGGTAAAGCAGTTAATTGTATCATGTATGCAAATATTTAGCTAAATCGAAACCTGATCAGTTAATATAATCTGGTCACAAAATATTAAAAATATCAACAGGTTTAAAAATAAATAATTAACCATCTATTCTATTAAAACAACTGTGTGACCCATTAATATAGGTTATGTCCAATTAATTATTTTCAACCATACTAACTGCATAAAATTATATATTGTGGAACCACCAGCATAATAATCGGGCAGGCCATGTTTACTTCAGCATAATAATCGCACCATTGCATAGAACTAAATATAAACATTATATCGTGGATGTAACCACCATTTTTCTCCGATCTATACTTAAAGGTTTCTGTCATCTTCTATTTGGTACCTAATTAAATGGCCAATATCTAATTTAAATTCTTAGTATATTTTAAATGTGTATTTGATATTATTATGGAAGCACTATTTATAAAGATATATTTTATGGGTTTTAACTAAAAGAGTTTTTAAAAATTTATTTGATTAAAAATTAATATTTATTAAATGTGATTTTACTTAAAGTTAATGAAGACCATATTAATCTATTTACACAAATACACACACACACACACATACATATATATATAACATAATATATTACAAATTATTATTTTCAAAAAACTTTTCAAAAATTTTGTTTTATTTTCGGTGCGGGTTGGATTTAATATTGATTTACGGATATATTTTTTTAAGAACCATTCGAGTATATAGGCCAGATCTAATAGAGTATGAAACTTTAATTTTTTGGTCGATTCCGAGTTGAGTTTTTTAAGTATGAATATTCTTGACTAATTATGTTAGGTAACTACTAAAAAATATAATATATTGCACACTTTAGAAATAAAGTTTAAAAATAATTTCTGAAATGCATATGGCATAAGTGTATAATTATGTAACTTGACTATTTAATATAATTATAAAAAATTATATTAAATTAAATTAATATTAAACACAAATATGATTACAAAAATAGTTTTCAATATATATATACCCGCCCTTTCAAGACATGTCTTTAACCCTATAACTAGATTATGACCCGCCCTTGAGATATACGCAAGACGATCTTCGCTGGGCTGCACTGAACATTGTCTCTATGTTGTCCTCTATGAAAAGGACAACGACGACAACATGTATAAACGTTTGTATATGCTCCGCCAGAAAGAGAAAGACAAGGGGTTTAGACCAAAAAAGAAAAGAAAAAGAAAGAAAGACAAGGGCTTGGTCCTAATCCCTGGGCTTCCTGCTATGCCTCGTTATGAAAGCGTTGCAGCTGTGGGTTCAAGGATATATGTGTTTGATGGGATTAACTCTTACATCATCGACTGTACATCTCACACTGTGCAACATCTCCCGAGGATGCCTGTGCCCTTGTCTTATACAGTCGCTGGCGTTATTGGCGGGAGAGTCTACGTCTTTGGATATCGCGGTAAGTCAAAGGCGATGTTGGTGTTCAACACAGAAACACAAACGTGGGAGGATGGGATGACTAAGCCAGTGAGGAAGGTATGTGATGGTTCCCTGGTGGTGATGGCTGATAAGATGTACATGACGGATGGCATGAAGAGCTTTGTTTACGACCCAAAGGAAAGCAAATGGGAAACGGACAAGATGCTGAGTTCGAAGTTCTGGGAGTACGCTTGTGTTGTTGATGATGTTTTGTACTACCACCATTTTTCTGATAACGAATTGATAGCGTATGATCCAGAGCACAAGTGTTGGCAAGTGGTGAAAGGTGTGAAAAAGGTGTTGGCTAAGATGAGACGTGTTGGTTATTTTTGGGCAAAGGCTGTGAGTTATGCTGGCAAACTGGTTTTGTTTTTTCGCAAAAAAGGAGTCACTGGGGAGATTTGTTTTGCGAAGATTTCGCTGGAAAGACGCGAAGGAGGTCAGATTTGGGGTAAAGTTGTTCAGTGGTGTGATCATGGTCTGATTGCTGGTGGTTTTTACTTTACGAAATCTCTAGATGTTGTGCTTTGATTCAACAACACTCTTCTTCTTATAAACTTCTTGTCATTTGGATTTTCTTAATTAGTGTAGGAGTGCATTTATAACTGCTTAATAGAAACATGTTCCGAGTTTACAAAAAAAATATGTCTTGAATTTTGAGATGATCATGCTTGTGCATAAATCGATTTTTAAGATGGCGAGTGTGTCTCGATTCTTTGCTTTCTTTAAGACCTGTGTTAAGATGAGGGAGTTCATCTCCATCTTGTATTACCCAAAATGATAGAAGTGATATATGGACGCAGTGGTCTTATCCGAAATACATAGAAGATTCCGTTGACATAGCACTCAACACACTCATCAATGGGTCTGATGCTGTTTTTGTTTATTGGAAACCTTTTATTCATTGATCTAGCTTAATTTGCTATACGAAACATTTTGGTATGATAAAGTCTTAAGAAACTAGTGATTGGCTGCTACAAGCCAAGTTAAGGAGTTAAAAGAATAACATAATATGCCATAAGTCACATGTCCAAAATTGACTAAGAACTCATGTAAATAATATATATAGTGACCAAAAATTGTTTAATTGTAACTCGAAAAGAACATACTGGATCCTATTTTAAGATTCTACAAAAGTATGAAATCAGAAAATTTGTCAGCTTGAAGCTTTTACAAGTCAATAAGGAGCTCTCGAGTTCCGCCTGTCACAGTTGAAGCTTACGTCAAAGGATGAGGCGCCTTTCATTGGTATGAGGGCTTTCAAGGCCACATCAAGGCTGCATCACAGAAATTGCATGCTCGGGCATGAAGTGGTGAATTTTGGTTCTCTCAAGCTTGGCAAGGATGGTTTTATCGGCGCTCCTAATGAAAATTTGATGACAGGAGTTACAACTCTATTGATTTTTGATCCATGGTGAAACCATATATTTTGATGAGGTTGAGTACAGAGTCATATCCTTTGCTCGTTTGGAGGGATACTTATATTGGTTTGATGATCAAACTCCATCGAGTCTTGGTTTTGTTCTGTGGCGTTGGGTACTTTCACTCTCTGCAAGGTTTTATAGCCAAGCTCTACACCATTGCTATGATTATGAACTGTTATATTATGGAGAACGAGAATATAGTGGTTACTATATGCAGTATGCAATTAGGGCGTTTGAAGAAGCCTTGGTCTCTGTCCCTATAGCTCTTGCAGATAACAGTGGATTGCAGCCATGCATGAGCACTCTCTGCTGCAAAGTCTCAGCAAATCAAAGTTAGTGATTATGGATTTGTTTTTGTTACTATTTAATATTGGTTTGTCACTGAAAGATATAGGGTACGTTTATTAAAAATGAATTGTTTTGTTGTAATATCCAGAAGGGATATAATGCAACGATGTAGGAATAAACGAGCTGAGAATGATGTCTTTCTCTCAGTTTGTGATAACTCAAAACATTTCACTTTGGCTTGTTAAGTATGGTGATTTTGATTGATTATCCAGCTTGCGTTTTCGTAACATTCTATAAGACTTCTAATGTATTGATTCATGGACTTATATTTTGGCCCCTCTTGTAAAACTAAAACCAATTAAAACGATGGACATTTAAGAAAATAGAACTGTTGGAGGTTGAAGTTGTCAGGTCCTACTCCTACAGTAATGGAACTGAGAAATCACTGGCTTGTGATGTTTTGATAATTAATATTTTAGTGGGTCTTCTCCAATTTTACTGACTTCAAAAGTCAAATAAGGTTCTGTACCTTTTGTCTTCTGCCGACAATGTTCATGAGCTCATTAAGCTTTCTTTGTTTGCTTGATTGAAACCAATTCAGATCATTTGGATCTTAGCACATACTGTTGCACATGAACGGGAAAAAAACGTATGAAAAGTGTACAATAGCTGAATTGAAATTGGATTTAAAGTGAAGCATGACTCTTCTGTTCTTTCTTCTTTAAAATGAGTAAAGGTTGCGTCCATTCCGAAGTTTAGAAAGAAAAAAACAAACTATCACATGCTCAAAATAGTGTATTTATTCCAAATTAACAAAAGCAGGAAGAGATAAATAGTTCTCCACCGACAAAGTTTAATCCTTATAATGGCAAATTCTGTTTAAGTTGTAATCCGTGAGGTCGGACGATTTAGAACATTATTACGACAATGATACATTCGTCACATGATTTAATTAGATAAAAGCAACATTCAATGTACATCCTGTGTCACGTTGAAAAACTGCAGCTCCTTTGGTTCCTTCTCCTTTAATTGCAATAATTGACCAATGCTGAATTTAATTTCACCTCTTCTCGGGAACACAAGGGCAAGATCTGGTCCAATGTGGTGGAGATTCTGTTCTTAGTTTTGTCAGACTCACAAAAACCACACTTGACAGTTTCCTCTCATCACTTATTACAGAGCTTGCAGACAAATTAAATACCATCGCAAAGATTAGATATACCCATGTTACACTCTAACCCCTAGAGAACTATAAGAATATAGTAATATCCAGTGATTAATTTGGTTTTTCGGTTCGGATTTCTCCCATGATTTCTTGGGTGTTGGTTGTAAGTTGTAACAGAAGGTCATTAAAACTAATGCCGTAATGCGACAAAAGGCTGTATAATGTATTAGTTTATATTACTACCGTTTTTCGTTGATTCAAATATGTTTTTTTTTTTTGAAACACTTTTTGAAACACCGTTGATTCAAATATGTATAATGCGAAAATGCTGCTAAATTACAAGTGAAAAACTGTTAACACACGGATGTTAATAATTAAGCTGTTGATTTCATTTATTACCATATAAATATAATATCAACAATAATCTTGCAGCACTTGTGCATGTCCCCCACCACAACATGCATTGGTCCCTACTCCAAAAAGTTTTTTAAAAAACTCATTGGTCCAAAGGGGATCCATACAACACTTTAATATACACATCAAATCCAACTTACAACTTTAACCCTTACTTCCCAATCCCATAATAAAACTAAAGGGTAACGAAAAATTGACATAGGAGGACCAACAAATCCTCCTTTTGTGTTAATTAGATGCATTGTAGCTTAAGTAGATGGATCGGATTAACATCGAGATCCTTTTCTACAAGAGAGAGAACCAGCATTGCTCGTCACTGAAGCCACCAACGAGGACGGTCTAGCCGACAGACTTGAAGCTTTTGCATAGCTTGAAGAGGCTCTTCCACCAGAGGGCGTAAAAAACGCACCATTTAGGAACAAGTCACCTTCTGATCTCCAATTCCAGTTCTTCCATTTGCTTTGTGGTGCATCTTCGTATTTAGTCACCTTTTTTCCAGTCAAATAGTTGTAATTCAATACTCATGATATATATGAGTAAAATAGAACTATATTCATTATATAAGATTAGCTCTTAATACCTCTTTGAAGACGTGGTCATTGGGAGCAAGAAACCTATTGCCTTGACTGTTAATCGTTGGAGCTGCACTCCCACCAATTGCGTACATTTGCCAATGCGTATAATCATTATTTACCACATGAAAATACCCATGCCTACATCTGCCAATTCCCCATATTATATTACATGACATTAGCTAAAATAATATAAAATTCAAGGACTTGTTGAGAATAACTCTAAAAGTTAACTTTATTTTTTACCTGGGCATTCTCTGAACAAGCCCTTCACCAAAATGATTAAAGGCAATGGTGACTTGCATGTTCTTGTCTCTCGTGTACGAATCACTGTGTCCCAAAAGCATCACTTTGTTATGGTGCGTCAAGTAGTTATTAGAGATCGTAATGGCCGTCGATCCACGGATCGCATCGACCAGACCGTCATCGCAGTTAGACAAGGAGCAGTGGTCCACCCACACGTGGGACCCACCGAAGATCGAGACGGCGTCTCCGTCAGACGCCGTCCTCCAACCGTAATGCGACGGCGAGTCTCTGACGTAAGCATTCCCTCTCTTCTTGCAGTCATGGATGTTGACACCGTGGATGATGATGTTAGTCACGTACTGAACAGTGATGCACGCGCCGCCGGCGATGTGCACGCTCGCTCCACGGCCGTCTATGGTCTTGAACGAGTTCATCATCAGCTCTTCTTTTAGCTTTATGACCATGTCACGTGCGAAGATGATCCACAGCGGCTCGTCTTGGATCACTGCGTGTCTTAGAGTTCCCGGTTTAGGGTTAACCGCGTCTTTGTCGCTGGAGTCAGTCACCACGTAGATTCTGCCGTCACGGCCGCCGATGGCGTGTTTGCCAAAACCAATGGCGCAATCAGCTAATCGTTGTCGGTTCTTCTCCCATTTCGGGTCGCATCTCCAACAGTCGTCGATAGGGTTTCCGGTCCCACACGAGAGGACACCAAGATTCCTTCTAGACGCATTTATCTTCCTACAAATATATACACAACAATGTTATAATGTGGATGTTCGAAAGTATATAAACTTTTTTATTCAAGGAGCTTTAGGAAACTTGTATACGCACTCGTTTACTTCTTGAACTACGAGTTCAGGGTCGGAGACATGGTTGGAGGCAGTGAAGGTCGGAGCTAGAACAAGGAAGAGACATGAGAAGAGGGACAGAGATAATTGGTGAAGAAGTATCATGCTTTGTATTGTCTCTCCAGAGGATTTTATTTACTAATGTGTTTATGAGATTTGAATGTGTCTTTGTTTGATGAGATAAAATGGTGAGGAAGGCTTTGGCTTCTTTATATAAGAAAATCTCCTTCCTTGATTTCTGGGTTTTTAATAAAAATAAAATAAAAATTTTATGGAAGCCCCACTCTTTTCAGATTCTTTAATTTATAGCCATGTAGTACATATTTTTATAATGCTAAATAATTATATATATTATTATTTAATGTTTTCAGTTTAATTTTTTCAGTTTATATTTTTATTTATTTATAATTGATAAATAATTATTTTATCACATTTTGATTGTTATTTATATTTTTATTATTTGTAAGTGATAAATATTAATAGTCGTTTAGTGATTTAATTTTGAAATGAAAATAAAATTAAATAAAATTAATTTGTTAATTATGTGAAAATAAATAAATAATATAATCTATTTATGTTTAAATAAAATTTTGATAGTAATTGAACTATATTACTAAATGAAACTTAATAAAATATGTATTTTAAAGATTTGATGTGATGAATAGTGTTACATCAAATTTAGTTCAACACTATTCATATTACATCAAACTTGGTGGGATGCTATGAATTTTGGTGTTCTGTTAGAGATAAAATTACATTAAATTTGATGTTTTGGTGTCTTGTTAGAAATGGTCTAAAAACAAAAATGGCAAGAAAAAAACTAAATATTGGATAGAAATATAATAGAGAAAAAAATAAATTAACCTGATTAATTTTGTTATTCTATATGGGAGCTCTTGTGAGCTTATGAACTACATTGTTTACTTAATAGCTTGCGAGAACCTGGAGATAACCATTTATTTTGTAATTCACTTGCGTGTATTATTGATTTATTTTACGTAGCTAGTTTCCAAATGGTTAGACTGCAAATACAACAGAGCAGACACAACAAACTAAAAAAGCTAGTAGCAAAATACACAATCGTTTTGGCTTAACCAGGAACCAATTTAAAACTGATCAAGCAACATTAAAAAAAAAAATTGGACAACAGAGAATTGAATTTTCTAGTTCTACGTTTAATATTTCTGGTCACTTTCACTGATAATTTAAGCGCATCTATACACATGTCAAATGGATAAATATAATATGCATATATTAGAATTCACTTGACATGTGAAAGAATAGATTCCTGGCTAAGCCAAAACGATTGTGTATTTTGTAATAAAACAATAATGATGAATTTCTTGCAGTTTTTTTAAGGGACGTGAAAGAGAATTAGATCTCAAAAGAAAAAAAAATTGAACTGGGTGCCCCAAACAAAAGTTCGTTTTGTGAGCCATCACTCTGAAGAGAACAGATACATCATACATACATTTGTTACGATAAACACGCGTCTGTAATCAGGAAGTCAAGGCGTTTTGTAAATTTTCGCAAGATCCGAATTTAGATCTGCATCACACCAGATTATGACCATGGCTTTCACATACATTCTCCTGAAAATGGTTTACCATTTTCTTTTTTTTTACATTTGTTACGATACCATGTGCACAGTGTACCGTACGTACATTAACTTTCTTCAACGTAACTACTGATGCTTTTGGAGACCAAAACGAAAGAACTGTGGATGCCTTTTACAATGATTACCCTTTTGTCATCCTTTAATTGGTTTGATGTGCAGTAAAGTGATTTCTTTAATCAAAAAAAAAAGAAGTAAAGTGACTTTTTAATAAAACAATACTGGTGACAAAAGTAAACAAAGTAAACGATAAAAATTAAACCAGCTTGTCTTGCGGCCAATTTTCGGTTGAGAAGTATATACGTATGTTTATCTTAATAATACGAGCATTAAAATTTCACAAAGCATATTCACGCATATCAGACCCGTCTCAGTTGGAAATGAGGCCCAGTGCTAAAATAGAAATTTTGAAACCTTTTCAAAGAGAATAAAAAATAGTTTTAGGGTTTTTTTCTTTAAAAAAAAATAATTTCAAAATATTTCATGGCTTAATCTGGAGTAATTTTTTATAAATTGTAATGGGTTCTGTGCAAATGTGCTCCCAGCACATGCACAAAGCCGGGCTTGGTGCATATATATATAGTTTGTCACACTAACATGTAGAACTTAAAAAAGGAACTTAAAATGTCATATCATATATACGAAATGTTATTGTATTTTTTTTTGAAACTACAATATATCGTTTGCCCTTTTTCAAAAATAAAAACAAAAATATATACGAAATGTTATTGTATATTTTTTTTTTGAAACTCAATGTTATTGTATTTGAAGAGAATAGTTAACTTCCTGAAACATTCGTAGTTGTATATGGAGTTCAATGTCAGATGAAAGAATACATAATAAACCCATCAGATATTATTTGCTCAAAAAAAAAAACACCCATCAGATATTCAGATGTTACAAAGTAACGTCATACGATAAACCTTCTTCTTTTTGGCAACTGTAAAAGGATATATGTAAATACATAACTCTACAGTTTACCCTACTTGTACTACTTTACAAATACATAACTCTACAGTTTATCTTAGACTAAAAGGATACATGTAAATAAAATACATAACTCTACAGTTTACCCTACTTGTACTACTTTATAAATACATAACTCTACAGTTTATCCTAAACTAAAAATGTAAATACATAACTCTAGTTAAACGAACTATCCAAACCTTGCAATGTACATACTTTTTGTCACAGTATACACAGGACTGAGTATACATGTACACATTATTATTTTTATTCATTTTCGCAACGTCTAGCTATGGCTGTATATTGTCGTTGATACATGTTTACTCGCCTTTTGATCATGCATGTATCCCCCATCTTTCGTATCTGTACTTTCGTTTGTACCATCTCTTTTTCTCTGGTTAAATTCAGAAAATTGGAAACATTTAAACATTATATAGCTTTCAAAAAAAAACAAGCGTTTACATTTGTCGGTCTATTTAATAATCTCGTATTATGTTTCTCCAAATCGAAAACACATTTTTGACTGATTAGGAGAGTTAATTAAGTCAATGGATTAATGGACCCCACCCATTTCCTCACCAATTATTGTTGACTCACAAATTTAACATTATTCAGAAATTAATTTTTATATAAAAAGTACGATATCGTAAGACACATCTGAACCGGTTTAAGATCCAATAATGGGAAACCGATTTCGGGTTTGAATTAAAGGTCACGTTCGTCCATGTGAGCCTTGTCTGGCCAAGCCCCTGCATTCATGGGTCGAACATCTGGACCGTTCATTTCTAACATGCCTTCACCGTCAGCCCTCCGATCTTACATGCACCGGTCCTTCTCATCCACCACACCAGTTTTAGAAAACCGTATTGTAATTGGCTATACTCATATTTAGAAGGGCTTATATAAATATTGTATTTCCTAATTGCTAAATGAAAGGATAAAAACATGTAATAATCTAGAAATACTCACTTTTTGAGAGTACAAATCAAAAAATTTATTTTATTTTCGGTTTTCAGAATTTAGAGGTTTGAGATATCGAAACTCAAAAGGACAATGGTGTTTTCCAATCTGTAAAAATTTATGTGTTTCTATCAACTTGCAGCCACAAATTTTTTATAGTAAAAATCACATTTCTTTTACTTATCTTGCGATTTTGCAAGATTAACTGAATGTATAACTATGAAACCAGTATTATGGAGAATTTAAACTAAATCAAGGATATTTTAATATTTCATAATATTTATTATTAATCTTAACATTCATCGAATTTTATAAATGTTAGATTGTTTTTACCTGATTGTTTATGTCTTGGAAATAATTCTCCTCACGCTGCTGCTAACTTCTTTCTTTAAAAAAAAAAATATTTATCAACATAAATTACACCCGAACCCGTTTTTATCTCCACCTAATGTTTTTTTTATAAATGTTAGATTGTTTTAACTAAGTGAATCCGTTTTTATCCCCACCTAATAAATTTTGCTTACACAAACCTTGAAGGGACTATCTTTTAATCCTTAAGAGTCTTACCATTGTTAACTTGTTTGCTATAATTAGTTTTTTTTTGGGGGGGAGGGGGGGAGAGTCAGTATTCGTTATACTATGGTAAATTAATATTTCCCTTGTATAAGAACGATTCAGTTACAAAAAAAAAGAACGATTTTATTTGTTTATTTTTGCCAAACAGAACGATTCTGTTCACTCTGCGACATTTTGATACGATAGATATGCATGTACTGTCCCTATAGTTATCGCAATAGATTAGCCATTTTAAGGAGTCTAGGAATGGAATTCGATTAATCATTTAATAAAATTGTAAAACCAAGCACTTTAAATTTATCCTTTAATATATCCTTGTATTGTCCAGGAGGCACCCGCGGACGATACGATTAGTCTACGTCCACGGTCCATACGTACGCGGAACGAAGGCGAAATATTTAAATACAAGAAAATGCATTATAATATTGAGAAATACAAATGATTAGACCAAAATTCTGTTACTGAATAATAGAATGTTAGACGATGTTCTTACGCTATATATAAAAACACGAACCTATTAAATACGTAGTATGGACATTATTTATGAATAGACAAGAGCCCTGAAGAATGGGTGACACAAAAGAGGGAGTCACATGGCCTGAGAGAGCCCATGTGAGGATCATAATGATATCTTTATATAATCATTGATCTCATATCGTTATTGACATTTCTTACCATGAATGATTTTTCCCTCTCGAATATTGTAATAATTTGTTAAAATACAATATGTGTTGACAAAAGATATACAATAAGCTTGTAACAGCGTTTCTAAAAGCATCTATTTGTGTTTTTGTGAATGTCTAATGACTTGTTAAATGTTGGTGCCAAGTTGTTCGTTATCAAAAAGTCAAGCATTTTGATTACTTCTTATCAGTATTTGATTATATAGTACTTAATAATCATTACGGTGTAATAAGGTGTCCCAAATCCCGACGACCCATCAACTTATTGTAGTAGTACTATATATTTGGGAATACTTTTCATAATCCTTGCTAAAAACGACTTAAGGAGTAACGGTGGAGAAACAAACAGTTAGATGATGTTGGAATCGATGACAACATTCACATGAGATAACTAGCCAATCGATTTAGAAGAGAGCACGAACGGCGATGAGAAAGAGGAGAAGTAAAGGTGAAGGTACGACATCAAAATTCCGTTTTAGATTGAAGATGGCACTAGCCGAGGAGAACAAGCAAAATATACAATGCTGGAATGGACCTCGACAGGTTTATAATCAAACATTTTTATATAATTATTTGTAACCAAATTTTTTTTTTGGTAGGAATTATTTGTAACCAAATTTGGATATATTAGTTTAAAGTTAATTTTTTTAGTTTCAAATCTAAATCTTAATTTCTCAATTTAGTCTACCTAAAGTTTAGAGGGATAAATAAATTTGTATTTTTTTTCTCAGCCAAATTCTTCTAAAGAAAATCATGAAATGCGACTGTATTACATTTTTAGAGTAACAATTTATCTATCTATTCTATTAAAAGGGAAGCATTCTTGATAAATCTACTTATAAAGGTTGTTTGGACCTTTCATTTTTTTATTTTTTGGTCTTACTTATATATTATATGTTATCCCTATATAATCTCACTTTGTTATCAGCAAAATAAATATTTTATAATTGGACTTTGGATGTTTAACTTAAAAATGATAATTTAACTGATACAACCCATTCAGAAAAAAAATTATAAATCCAATTAACTTTTGTTACAGAAAAAAAAATTAACCAAATTAACTTTAGATCCTTTTTTACAAAATCCCAAATTATGAAGACCATTTTATACATAAATACATATAAATGTAACATTATTTAAATTGTATGGATTTCTAATAATAAAATATCTGTCACAAACTGATTTTTTTTTGAAAAAATTGATAATCGTTTGATAGAAAATTAAAAAAAAAAATAATAATACTTGCTTCACTATTTTGGTAGATTGATAATTAATATATTTATAAATAAACTTAACAATATTTGTTAAAAGAAATTTCTTATACAAGTCAAATATATATTAATATATCAAAAATTTATAAAACAAAAAAAACAAATTATATTTTTTCTCAGTGGGTTAATAACGGTCTTTTTGATTTTCAAATACTTTTACTATATTCATTTTATTATATTCTATTCCACTATATATGAGTTACTAGATCTTACGGTTCGACCACAAGTCTGATTTGGATATGAAAACTCAATGAAAACATTGTACCCGACATAAATAATAATAATAAAACAGTTTTAAATATTTTAGATATCTAATAATAAACATAAATTCATTTAATATTTGAATTTACGGTCATCAAAAAAATATCCGCGCTTCTTAAGTGCGGGTTAAAATCTAGTTATACATTTAAATTTACTTTACAATCAGTTAAGAAGCTACCAATCAAATGGACAATCAATTTTCGCCATTTAATGTTTACAAAGATAAAGTGTACTCTATATTTTAAATAAATTTCACAACAGATAATATAATGTGCTATATTTTCTCCTTTCCACTCTTTTTACATTCTTCTCAATTTCACCTTTCTACTTCTTCTTCTTATTTTCTTCCAAACTTACCGGTCATACCCGAAACCAAAAGGAAGAAAGCTTTATACACTCTAGAGTTCAGTATGTTTTTCAGTTCTAATGCTAAAATTGATTTCTGTTGACATATTATTAAATAAAAGATTGTATACGAAAAATTCAAAGCAGCAAGGAAAAAATTAATAGCTAAAAAGTTTACTTAGGAAATTCAAACCCCAAAATGATTGGATCATGTGTGATTAAGTATGAAATCAATCCAAAATTTATAATAGTCAGTAACTCTAATAATTTATATGTAAATGGATGATAAGATGCACTAATTTACTATTGGATAACAAGTGTAATTCATATAATGTCATCAAGGACATCTTTTACTTTTACAATGAGTTGTCATAATTTATATTTAGTGTGATGATTATGCTTATGGAAACCCATCATCATACAATTTGAAAATTTTCAATTATTCTTTACTATTCATATATATTTTTCAAACGATTTTTTTCCAGCTAAAATTCACAAATGTATACAGATAAATTTACTTGAATGGCTCAAATATGTAGCTTTATTATCAAATATCTCTTTTAAATTATAAAATGTTTTATTCATACTCATACTATATATCTTTTAATTTTTTTAAAGATGTTAGTACTTAAATGCCATTACTAATTTTTTATATTCAGCAAAATTGTTAATTACAGGAAAACTGTCATTAAATTTTTATGTACACATTTTATATGGAGAAAGATATTTATATTATATGTAAAAATTGTTAATATGTATCACAAAACCGTCATAAAAAATTTATGTTTGAAAGAAATCATTGGTTAATCATGATTTGGATTTAAAAAACGGAAATGTAATTTCGAAATTAGTATATTCTAGTTGAAAATTTAATCAAAATGATATGGTATTATGAAGAAAACTCTCATTGTCAGTAGAGCAAGGTGTTAATGTAATAATAAACCGATGTATGTGTTCAATTTTAGTAACTATTATGTATAAAAATATACTTATGAACTTTGGACTGTTCTACGAGACAAAAATGAAAGAGCGGGTTTTCTTTTTATCTCTTAGCCAATGTCACATCGTCACTTTTTACTCTCACTATTCAGATCTGGTCCTGCCAATCAGACTCAAAATGATATGAAAGATTTACGACTATCATGTTATTAACTCATATCAATCAAACCATATCGATCGGCCTTTACTTTGAACCACTGATAACATATGTTGTTTTAAGATTGTGAGAGGCACGAGAGACGCCAATTGAAAAGAACTGTGAATTGATCAATAGGAAATAGAAGAATATGAACTCTTTAAGTTATATCCCATAAAGAACATTAAGTTTCTAGAATCATAAGTTAATCCAATCTAATGTTATAAATGCCATGAACATAAAGTATCTAATTAATGTTGAGTGTATGGCCGATTTGAAGTATACTTTATATATAAAAGTATAATGTTGAGTGTCATGTCGAGAAAATTAACATGACACTAAAATAACTTTTTTATTTATTTTAATTTAGCTGACCACTTAATATGGACTAATAATGTTATTGTTAGTGGATGACAAAAAAAAAATGTTGTTGTTAGTGGGTAGAGAAAATGTGTAGCTTGAATTGTTTGGGCATCACGCTACTAACTGGAGTGGGCCTGTGCTACACACTCTAGGGTTTCGGGTCCACGATTTTTTAGTCTTAACTCCTAACTTGTCATCAACTTACAGTTTTTTAAATAAAAAAAAGATAGACGCGCCAAAGATATAAATGGTAAACTTTCAAAGCAAAATATCCAATAAAAATATCCTCCAAAACTAAGAAAAAAAAAACCATAACCATCTTCAATGTCCTTCTGTTACTACTATGTACAACCATTTCTTTTAGTCAAAGACCAATGGTGATGTAAACCTAAATTATTTTTCTTTCCAAATACCTAAGAAAGATCAATACCAATAACTTTAGCTGGTTCTTCTCTTTCCATAACGTTATCACCAAGCTTCACCCCGAGCTGCCCTCTCCCGCCAGACCCAAACGCATATAATGTCCCTGACTCTGTCATTGCAAATGTATGACCAGTCCAGGGAAATGACACTGACTTTGTCAAACTCACATGAACCACACGCTCTTTTGTCTCCTTCAACGATGAAACCAGCCTCGGAGTAAGTGTATTCTCCTCCACATCCCCCTGCTAAAATCCAGATCATATCAAGACCATTGTCTCAAACCCTTATAACAAGAAAAAAAACAGACTTACCTGACCAAGATTGACTTCACCATAGCCGAATGAGTAAACCTGACCATCATCAGACACAACAAAGGTTGTGTACTCTCCAGCAGCTACGTGTACAGCTTTAATATCCTTTAATCCTTCAACGACCTTAGGAGCCAACTCCAACTCTTCTGTTCCGTGACCCAAGCAGCCATACCTTCCCCATCCCCAAGTGCACACTCTCCCATCTCTCCCAACTACAGCAGCATGCCATGCCCCTGCTGAGATCATAACCGGTTCCATCTTCAAAAGACTAAACTCCTCAATCAACCGAGGCTGTTTCTCACTAATTGTTGAGCCATGTCCAAGCTTCCCACCCAAACCGCATCCAACAGAGTACACCGACCTAAAAAAACAGAACAGTAAGCACATATTAAAAAACAAATGGGTGCAAACATTACAAGGAGACTCACATGCCAGTGGGGTGAAAAGCTAGAGCAAGAAGATAGCAAAAGCCAGCAGAAATTTGCACAACAGGGACGTTCTCCAAGTCCCCCAACAAAGGTTGAGGCAACAAACAGTTAAGGTCGGTTCCATGACCAAGTTTTTCATCCTTCCCCCATGATAATGTATACACTCTGCCTTCTCTAGACAAAATCGCTGTGAAGTGATATCCAATAGCAGCTTGAACCACGAAGATCTCCGTCAAGGACTTGACTCGCTGAGGAGTTGTGATGACCTTAGTTTGTTGAATCTCTAAACCAGGGTCGCTAAAACAATCTTTTCCAAAGGCATACACTTCACCTGCATCACTTATTAGCATTGTTCTATCAGCTCCAAGAGCTGCTTGAATGATTCTTATCCCATTAAGTGACCTGCAAAAACAATCAGGGCCGGATCTGAGAATTTAGGGACTAGAAACATTTCTAAAGAATTTTTTTAAAAGTCTAGTTAATTATGCTATTATATTGATGAGAAATATTACATAATCTGAAAACTTATGCTTATTACCGAACGGAAGAAGCATAAGAGAGATGAGTCACCTGATTGGTTGTGGCTGCCAAGTGTCTTCAACGGTTCCATGTCCGAGTTGTCCTGAACCGTTGGATCCGAATGAGTAAACAACGCCATTGGATGTGACGGCGATGCTATGACCAGGACCAGCAAGTGCCTGTGATTTTTCCCGCCTGTAACCAAATTCACCAGCTAGCAAGAACTTTAGAACCAGCTTCCACGAGCCTCCGCATTTCCTTTTGATTTCTTGGCGTTCTTCCTCTCCCATACGTTTAAATATCGCCCTCTTTTGGCAAATGTCAAGAGCTGCAACTTCGGAGATGGAGAGTTCAAGGTCTGGTGAGAAGTTTGCCGGTTTCCTAAAGAAGGAACATGTTGCCTGAAGAGAAATAAAAAACAATCAGAACAGCATCAACCACATGGGTTGAATGAAACATTAGTCTTGACGTCCATATATTAATTTTGAAGGTTTTTTACATATGTTGGCAAAATTAAGAAAAAAAATATTTTTATTAAAGTTTTTAAATAAATATTTATAGCCTCTAAAATCTCATATCAGAAGAAAAAAAGAGCATAGTTATCATCACTTGCCTCGAGTTTGGCAAGGTCACGAGGATCCAAGTCACATGTTGTGAGAACATGAAGGGCAATGGAAGGACAAGAAGCAAGGAAGAAGTCACCAGGAGCAGAGTTTCCAAGGAATTGTCGTTTCAGAGACACAAAGGAGGGCAACTCCATAGCTATTGTCGGATTCTCTGGGATGATGCTATGGAGTTGCAACGTAGCAGCAGGGCTAACACCATTTGATGTTGCAGTAGTAATAGTACTGTCCATTGGTCACTGCTCCAGTTTTGCAGAGCCCTAGCCAACTGTTTTAAACTCAATAAATATCAGTAAAAAAAAAATGATTATTGCTTATTAACTTCATTGCTCACCATTATTGGTTTGCTTTGGACTTAATCCTTAGGGGTTTTTTTAAAACTTTTTTTTTGTGACCCTTAAGAACATAATGGGGGTTTAATAGCAGATTCTGGTTCAATTAATTTGTAACCAAACCATCATTCTAGAAATGACATTTACATCTTTAGCAAAAAAAAAAAAAATCAAAAATCAATATGATCATTAAAATAGTGCATTGTTCAGTCAAATGATCTAAACTCCGTTTTATAACCAAATTCAAGATCAAAGTCACACTACCTTTGATGGTAAGTAGTGAAGAACACCGATCGTGAGAGAAATGCTGTTCATGTTTTTAAGACAATAATAAGATCACATAAACAGAAGATCATTACAAACACAACTGATTACAAAAGCAGTTTACAGTTACAACAAACCCAGATCATAACCACCAACGATGATCAAATAATATATTAAGCGATCAGTGAAAAAAAAAGACCAAACACAAACATAAAAGTTCTCTGTTCCTGGAGATCGTGATGATCGTGGAATATACAGAGAAGAGGGATCAGAAGGGACCCATCAAAAATTCACATGGATGGTTTCAGGGGACTCACAAGTTGGACCAAACAGATTGTGATTTATGCGGTGGAGTTTTCAGAGAGAGAGAGATAGAGAGGAGGAAAAGGAAGGGACTTGATGAATCTGTTGTTCGTTCTTCCGTGAATTTCTATAAAGAAAAGATTGTTACATTTTGGATTTTGGGTAAGCTTCAATCTTTTTATATATCTCTATACGTTTTCCTTAAATAAAGCGATTAGGTGTCAGCGTCAACAGATGGAATGGGATATGTAATACTTACAAGTCCACTTGTATACCAAAGCCCAAGTCCATTTTTTCTATCATTTGCCATTAATTACTTGGTGACAAAAAAAAAAGGTTTTGGTAAAAAAAAAAAATGGGCCACAGAAATGATCTTAGACACTTTTTGTTTATCAAAATGATCAACACGGAGTTCTTAGGATGGGGTTCTTAGCAGAAGTTAAGAAAATGTTTCTAAATTTTTAACTAAAAAGACTAAAAATCGGTTCTTAAATAAGAACTTTAAGAACCGGTTCTTAGTTTTTTTTAATTAAAAGTTAAGAAATAGTTTCTTAACTTCCGTTAAAAATTCCAGAACCCGAATTAATCATGTTCTTAGACAATTTAGTTGCGAATAAGACTTGAATTTTTCTCTAATAATATGAGAAATTTTCATTCTAGGACGGGTTTGAAATCCTACTTATTCAGGATAGTAAGATATTTTCTTCCGTGTTCTTAGGTTAGTTGGGGGTGATTAGAACAGATGGAACAAACGAAGGGCGTATGGTGGATGTTTATCATCTGGAGGTAAAGGAGCATGCATGCCCGTTTCTAAGCATGTGCATTTGCGTATGGCCAAAAAAGTTCTTTAAAAATTACTATTTTTTATACAACTATTTGGTTTGTTCTCATAAAACTAGAATTTGCTTAGGATCCACATAAACATTGAGACGTGCTTGATGAGAAGCATCTACTTATTCCAATAGTCGGAAATCCTTTTTCATTTGAAATCGTTCCCGGGATAGTTTTTTGTTCATGGTATCATGCTCATCCCATTGTTTTAGTGGATTCTATACAATTTTTTTATAAGAACAATTAAAAACAGGTTTGCCAAAAGTTATTAAAATTTCCAAAAAAAATATTCTAAATTTTAACCAAAAAAATTGTAAACTTTTGTATACCGTGCGCAAATGCACCTCTTGCACATGGAAAGAAATGGGCATGCATGGTATATTGTGAGTTCCACGAAAAAAGTAAGAAGTTTCTCTCAAGACTCTCTGATTCTTAGTTCAGGTTGATATAGTGAGAATAGTGTATTTGGGAAGTGAATATGGGTTGAGTGAAGAGCTTCTTTTTTTTTGGTCAAAGAGTAAAGAGCTTCTTATATGGACCAGAGCTCATACTTCTTGGGTCAGATTTAGCTGCAATAAGTTGGTCATAGAATCGTAAAATGAGTGAAACTGGAACTCTCTTTTCTACGTGATTTTATATTAGTGAAAGGAGTTCTTTTACCTTTTTACCTCTTCACGACGCTTCTTTGGGATCATTACTGCATGAAAAAACACTTAAATAGAGTGTGAAAAATTAGTAATCGGTTCATAAATTTTTCTTATTCGTGTAAACATGGATTTTTCTAATTTAAAAAAGAGAAATTTTATAATATAACACTTTTTTTTCTCATAAGTATACCACACAAAGATCAAAATAACCAAAATGTTTAATGTACTATAAGTAGCCAATATGTATTTCTTTGATGTATAAGCATTCACTTCCTATCACCGACTATTCCAAATAACATGACACAAATGCGGGTTTAGGTGAAGTAGCCTTTTTGGTTCAGTTACTAGATCATATGATCATTCAACGCTTAACAGATTTTTTGAGTCTGATGGTGTGACCACACCTCTTAGCTACAAAAGAATAGAGTCAAATGACCTTGTTCATGAAATTACTTAAACTAGTACATGTCTATATAATTATCTTTATAAGCAACCACCGCTAAATATGCATATAAAAATTATAAGTAATACTAAAAAAAATCGTGTATCTCCAACAAAAATATACTCAAAATATTACCTATTTATATTTGGACCGTATTATATTCCACAATAATCAAAATATTTCACCAAGTAGATATTTCACCAACATTAATTATTTCACCAATAGAAATATTATTATACTAGGTTAAGATCCGCGCCTTGCACGGGATAAATATTATATATAAATTATTTTCAAGTATTATATATTTTTTACATATTATGAAATAATAAATATATATTGAATAATTAAAAATTTAGTAACTATTACGTCTATAATTAAATTGGTACAAATACTTAAATAAATTTTATTTATCCAGACAAATATTTTTTGTATTTTATATATTATAAAATTGAGTTTAAATGATATTAACATAGATATATAGTATATTTTTAATATTGATATCTGTTAAAAATATTTTATACTCATATTATTTTTGATCGCTTATTTCTTTATAACAAAATTTTTAAATCAATGATAACAATAAAAAATTTATGAGATGTTTAATAGTTTTAGTAATTTATAATTTTAAGAACATTCAATGCAAAGTTTAAAATCTAAATATTAAATTGTCAATAATTGTTCAAAATGTTTATCAAAAAGTTTCAAATCAAATTCGAAATTAAAATACTTATGTATTTTATATGGTATATAATTTATTTTTTAAAAATATTAATATGCATATATATAATATTTATTAAATAAGACTTCCTAGTTCCTACTTATGTAATTTTGTAATCATTTGTATCTTGTTATAAGATAAATTTTAAACCATGGATCACAAAAATTTCAGTGTGAGATTTTTAACAACTTTAGTCATTTATATTTGTTTTTTAAAATTCAAAATATAACATATACGAAAAAATCTAAATTTTTATTATATAGTTAATGTTGTTGTTTAATTTATTTTAAAATGAATTAAAAATGATAGAGAATAGACTAATTTTTATCAAACCTTTATTATTCAAAATCATTAATTGTCATATATACTTTAGTCACATTAGGTAATTCCGTGATTTTTATATAAGGAAACAATGAAGAACATTTATGATTAATTTATGGTTTGTTTAATAAAAAATTTATTATATATTTATATGGACCAACATATTTTTTAAAAGATTCTAAGAATGATTGTGGTGATGACATGTGGTTACAAAAATATGTTGTAATGTTTCTCCTTTAATATATAGGGGATTAGCGGTGGTTAAAAAATTGTTAAAAGGAAATTCATCTTATTATTAATCATATGCTTATGGTTTACTCTTTTAAATATACTATTCATTATAACAAAAATACGTAATTAGTACGAATGTTGGCTCCATATTTTATTAAATAAATTTCATCCATATAGACACTATATAAACAAATTATATGACTCTTTTTAAAAAGTCAGAATAATAAAATAATATTATTAATATTATTGATTTAAAGGTGAAATGCAATAAGAATTACAGAAAAAAATGATTGACTAAAAGAAAAAATAAAGAAAATTAATTTAAAATTAACGTAAAATAGGGAAGATCAAAGTGATAAGACAGAGAAGCGTGGCATAGAATCAGTGGCTCAAATCTCACAAAAATCTCCAACTCTCCTCCTTGGATAAGAGAAGTATCCAGAAGCCTTTCACTTCCACTGATCCATCCTTCTAATATTCCCAAAACCATCTCACAAAACTCACTCCTCAACTCTCTCTCTCTCTCTCTCATCTCCAAGCCCCTCCGACCAATGGCGGCGACAATGGCAACATCAGCCACATGCATGTCCTTAAACCCATCTCCTCCTAAGTCCCCAAACCAAACCAAACCCATCTCCTCATCAAAACCCTTCATCACCCTCCCAACACCACCAAAACCCACCGTCTCTCTCGCCGTCACAAGCACCGCCCTCGCCGGCGCCGTATTCTCCACCCTCAGCTACTCCGAACCCGCCTTCGCTGCCCACCAGATCGCCGAGCTCGCGGCAGCGGCCGCGGGAGGTAGCGACAACCGAGGACTAGCTCTTCTCCTCCCGATCGTCCCGGCGATCGGATGGGTGCTCTTCAACATTCTCCAGCCAGCTCTCAACCAGATCAACAAGATGCGCGAGAGCAAAGGAGTCGTCGCGGGTCTTGGCATCGGCGGTGGTCTCGCTGCGTCAGGGCTTTTGACTATGCCTCCGGAGGCCTCTGCTAGTGTAGTTAACCAGATGGCGGCGGTGGCGGAAGCGGCTGCGAAAGGCGAAGACAACAGGGGACAGTTGTTGTTGTTCGTGGTTGCACCGGCTCTACTTTGGGTTCTTTACAATATATTGCAGCCTGCTTTGAACCAACTCAATAAAATGAGGTCTGAGTAATAATATATTATCATCGTTGGGATTCAAATGTAAAATTAATCCTTTGTTTTATGGACAGTTTTTTATGTTTAAAATTTTGGACATATCCTTTGTTATATATATCTCGCCTACTATATACTCGATGTCTTATAAGTTTTCAACCGCCATCACTAGTCCTTTATGCGATTTTGGTGTTTCAAATCCATCTATACCAGAACCTAGTGCTATGTCTAGTGACTATAACCTAAGGCTAAGGATAAAAATGCCCCATGTTATGGTATATGTTTGCATGTTTTTTCTTGATCTAGTCTAATGTCATATTCTGTTTGTGCTTGCTTATGAGATTCTAGAAACATCAATTTATTTGTCATTTTTTTAAAATCTTTCATATACAGCAGCTAATTGAGCCTAGAATGAACTACTTGCAAGTCGGAATTCATGTGTTGGTCATAATTAACCTTTTTGGAGATAGAATAAGAATGTGGTGCTCCTGCTATTTACAACTTGTAATACAAGAAATCATAGTGTGTTCGTATTTTTGGATCGTATTGTATTGCAAAGTGACACTACAAAGACTACAATTGCATATGTTTGCACTTGTAGAACGAAGTAACTTAACAAATATTCAAGGTGGATCCTGTTTCGTATCAAACCTTAAACCTATTGTTTTTTCATAATCCATACATAAAAGACACAATTAGCCCAATATAAGTCAAAGTAACCAAAGTTAGCTAAATACACATAGAGACTTAAACCTCTCTAACCAAGTACGAGGTGCATGGATTATTCGGAACAGTTCCTGCAAATATGATCAGTGTAAATCAATTTATAACAGCTTTTATTTATAGGCCTGCAAATATGATCAGTGTAAAATGAGTTAAAACCACATGATTCTTATTTACATCAAGTCTCAATGAAATAACAATTGTATAACATATTGACCAATAATAGAAAAATGTGATTAAGGATTCTTGGTCTTTGAAAATTATTAGATATGTTAGCTACTGATATTTCACAACAATATTCAGATAGTTAAAATGTCATATCTAAATCAATATATGAAATATTGTTATGAAATGAAAAGCTACAGAAAAAGGTAAAGAGATCGAATGAATTTCATGGTTTTGAATGAAAAAAGTACCACAAACTTGGGGTATGCTGAAGCTGAAGTCCTTAAATAATATAATACTCACAATTTAGTTTTAAGATTTGGAAAATAAAAGATAAAATATGGTTTTGTAATAATCTTCTTTCATACAAAATATTTCTAAGACAAGAAGATCGATAGAATAAGATATAATATAACATATCCTTATTTTGTAATATATTACGTATTTTCACATCAGCATTTTTAAGTCACATGCACTTTTTAAGTCACATGCACTATGTAAAGGTAACATTGACAGTATATGGTCAAAGTAAAGTTATACTTATAAATTTAGTATTTAGGTTTTATTGATATATCTTTGTGGTTTTATGATTTTTAAAATCATCTAATTCAGATTAACTAATTTATATATTACATTAATTGATAGACGAAGATCAACTTCATAAGCTCTATGATGAGATGTTTGACAAAAAAAATGAATCATGAAGTGTCAAACAGTGGAAGTTTTCTTCAGTTGTGCAACATATTTTGGTAATCGACTAGCAACTTTAAATGAAAAAATAATGATTTGGAGAGATCATTAAGCTCAGAACGTTGTACACAAACATCCCTTATATATTAAAAGAGAAACATTACAACATTTGAGATAGACATGTGTCATCACCACAATGATTCTTAGAATCCTTAGAGAAATAAGTTGGTTCATCTAAATATATAATAAACTTTTTATTAAACTAACCATAAATTAATTATTAATGTTCTCGATTTTTTTCTTAAATAAAAATCATGGAATTGCCTAATAAGGCTAAAGTATATATGACAATTAATGATTTTGAATAATAAAGATTTGATATAAATTAGTGTATTCTCTATTATTTTTGTTTAACTTTAAGTTACTAAAATAAATTAAACAATCACATTAACCATATAATAAAAATTTATATTTTTTCGTATATGTTATATTTTGAACTTTTTAAAAAATCTCACATTAAAACTTTTATGACCCATGATTTATTTATTTTTATGACAAGATAAAAATTACTACAAAAGCATGTAAGTAGAAAGGCTCATATATATTAATATCTTTTAATTAAATTATATACCATAGAAAATATATAAATAATTTAATTTTGAAATTTACTTTGAACAATTTTTTTTGGATAAAATCTCTGAACTAATACAAACAACTTAATATTTAAATTTTAAAATTTGCATTGAATGTTTATAAAAACTAATTATAGATTACTAAAACTTTCAAAAATATTGAACAATGAAAATTTGTTATCAGCGATTTAAATTTTTTGTTATAAAAGATACAAATAAGTAGAACACATCATTTAACAATATATACCTATTAAAAATATACTGTTTATCTATGTATATATTGTGTAAATTTAATTATATAAAATAGAAAATAGAAAAACTGATTGTTTGGATTAATAAAATTTATTTACGTACTTACACCAATTTAATTATATACGTAATAGTTATTGACTTTTTCATTCTCTAATATATATATATATATATTATTTTATAATATATAAAAGAATATACTATATGTAAAATAATTTATATATACGATGTTCATCCCGTGCAAGGCACGGGTCTTAATCTAGTGTTTTATTATAGGAAAACAAAATACTTGAACTTATATTTTCTAAATATTTTCGGCATATCAACAAAATCTAGTTTTCTGTAAATTCAATAAAAAGCCACTTTGGTTTATATTCTTAAAACGGTTTTTTCTTTAGGAAATAATACATTTTCATAATTATTACACAAAGCTTTCTAGATATTTTTTTTTACTATTATATTGTAAAGTGAGTTATACATCAATATCAGGTATCTGTACCAATCTATTAAAGAATGAGAAAAGCAGAAGCAAGAATAAATTGGTGAAAATCAAATAACCTGAACTATCGTAAAAGGGGGTTTTCATATTTTATACATAAAATTATCATTTTATATTGTATATTTAAAGGTGTTTGTAGAACCAAATATTTTAAGGGGAAAAACTATTTCATTAAAATAAGTATAAGAAGTATGAGAGAATGTCCAACAATAAGATAAGAAGGAAAAAATTCATCTTGATCGTTCCAATTTGTTGGTCACCAATCACACACAGACGCCTTTTTCTTTTGGTAAATATTTGTTAATTTGTCCTTGTGGGATAAAGTATTTTGTTAGTGGGAATTTTCCATTTCGTTACTTTTTATAATACTTATTATAACAATATAATTTAGAATCATTTTGAATATTGTATGTTTGTTTGAACGTAGAATTCATTCTCTCCCCAACCTCTCAAAAGTTTCACCTTTTAGCCATTCTATTTTTTTCCATTCTTTATTGAAAATGACTTTAAATTTATATAATCTTCTTGGTTATAATTTTTTGGGAAAATTGCCAAAAGAGAATAAAAAAACCAGGTTGTTGTCCCTTTGGTATAAAACTAGTTTTGTCCATTTTTTCTCCTTTTTACCCTTTGTATTTCTGAAAACTAATGAAATAAATAATTTTGAGAATCAAAAAAATTATTAAAAATATAAACAATTAATAAAACATCCATATACACAAGCTGGTAATTTTGTTTTGTTCAAAAACTTGGTAAATAAGATTTTTAAGATACGTTCTACTAAAAGTAGAATGCGTCTTCAACATAAAATAGTATAGTAGAAAACAATTTCTAAAATAAACACGTTCATCTACTTCTTTTAGAACGTCCATTTTACTATTTACTAAATTTCTAAAAAAGAGGAATGTGCATTCTACTAATCGTAAAGGTATCCACTTTCCTTCCGAATGCATCTTCTACGTTTATAAAGTATTCTAAATTTTAGAGAATGTGTTTTCTACAATGTACTCTTACGTCTACTCATAGTAGAAAATGTATTCAAAATTTTTATCATTCTTCTAAACTTTTAGAAGTCGTCTTCTACGGATAAGAATACCTGATTTTTTGCGAAAATTAATGAAATTTCAGTTAAGGAAATATTATAAAAATCTCCTAAAAATATTCTAACTTCCTAAAACATGTTATGGTCGATTTTACTTGAAAAAAATAAAGAAAAAAATGATTATCCCTTCTCTTCTTCATCAATCTATGGTTTTCCCATAGTTTTTCTTTTGATTCTTCTCACAAACTCTTGTTCTCTATGATGCATATCTATACTGTTTTTTTTTTTCGATTGCCTTTCAATTTTTTTTTTCATTTTTTCCATTAACTTCTATTTTAAATTCAAATTAACTTTTAAATTGTGTTTAATTAGATTAAATATAGGGATAGTTTTGGGATTATGAGAAAAATTATACTATTGAGACAACTTCATGTTGGTTTTATACCAAGGGGACAACAACCTTGTTTTTTTGTTCTCTTTTAGCAATTTTCCCTAATTTTTTTTGAGAGAAAGTAGCTTTCTAGTGAGTAATAAAACGTATATGAGTTAATCGCAGAAAACTGGATAATATAACGTCATTAGTATGTTTTAAACGTCTATAATAATGGTGAGCTTATTTTTAATGACTCATATTTAAAATTGCGTCAAATATCTTACTCGTTTTTCTAATATTATTCAAGAATCAAACTTGAGATTGAAATTAATTTTCAATTATTTTTAACCCCATAAAATGCGAGGTTTATATAGATGAATATCTCAAAAATAACAAAGGTATGATGTGCAGCTGAGTTTTTTTTTGAGTGGCAACCAAATGATTATAGAGACTTTTATAGGCAAATATTTATTGGCTCCACGACAGTCGTTCCATAAATGAACCAAGTCCTCGTTCCAAAATAAGCCTTAGCCATTTGCAATCTATGATTAGATCCGTAACTAGTTAATAAAGAACTAATCAAACCAAACACTTGTAGGCTTCCCATTTATTTATAACTTCTAAAATATATCTAAGTAGGTACTAAATTTGTAAAATATCTTAGGAGTATATCAGTATGCAGTAGGGCTGAGGGTTCAATGAATCGTAGGAGTAATAGGATTGTAATTAATATGGAAGAGGGATGATTAGTTATAAGTGCAAGGCACGTCGCAGAAATTGCGATGCTTTTATTCTTACAAAATTTAACAGTTAATTATTTGGTGATAATAAATAATGAAAAGATTGATTTTGTTTTTTGACAACAGAGAATCGAATGACTCTTTAACAACAATCTTTAAGAGCAAACAAGTAACAGAAATTGAAAGTAGATAAATTTTTATGTGGATGAAAGTTGAATATGGTACTAAATAAGAAGTATTTCACATTGGAAGGGATTTCTGAAGCAAGAAAAAAATATACCACTAAATATAAAAAGTGTATAGTGAATTGTGGTTAGAATTAGTTGTATTTTCTTTTGTCTTTCTTTTGGTTTTATATTTTAGAAATATGTGTAATATTTAGTTGTTACTGCTTAATTTAATTGTTATCATCTTCACACTGTTTGAACTTATTGTTTTACTTCTTTCTCATCGTTCACTTCTCTCTTTTTATTTATGTTTTAATAAATAAAAAATATGATAGTGTGATATATTTCTTCTTTTCTTAAAGTAAAAAAAAATAGATTTTTTTTGTTCTACAAAAATAAAATTTCTAAATTTTAAAATATTTTTGTATTTTTATTAAAAACATTAATTAAAAATATTAATCAAATATCTTTGGTTAATAGTTTTTGAAAATGTATAGTAAAATTAAATAAGAAATTTAATTGTAAATATTCATTATGCATTACTCTAGAAAATTCATAATCAAATGCCATTAACTCGACTGCAAACACCAACAAAAAGTTTAAGGATCATTGTATAGAATAGCACTTGGAACAAGATTACATGCCCAAAGTCTCTTGATATTTACATATAATGTGGATGTCCCCTTTATTAGGATGCAGTTGCACACTCATTGGTTTTCATTTATTATACTCTGCTTAGTTACATAATTAAAGCTCTTAAAATTAACTTCCAGCATCAAACCATTTATAATGGTGAATAAAGTAGTAAGAAACTTCAGTTAAAGGAACGATTAACGTTCATTGGTAGTGGTTTTATACTTGTACCATCCAATAATTAGAGGGTGAAAGCATTAAGCATCGATTTACATGCACATAATTGATGATTAGTGCCCTAAGCAGCGCGTAGATGACACGAGCCAACGTGCTGGAGACATTCTACAAATTAGGGAATTACAATTTGACACAAGAAGTATGAATTGTCGGCAGGTGATTGGAGAAATGACTCTATCAGACCTTTTTTCCTTTGGGTTGAGTGGGTCTAATCCGACCTTAGTGCATCTTTTGTGGCGCATTATTATAACCTCTATCTATTCTAGTATATAATAAGTTTTATTTAATTAATTGCGATGAATATATGCACACTCAAACCCATGTCATATTTGATCTTAAGTAGAGAGGTACCAACAAATACGTACGGAATAAAGCGTACGTCTTCTGCTATATCTCGTGCCCGCCACTAATCATCGCAGTGAGTCTCTGACTGTTTTGCCTCGGGGTTAGAGAATCAGGAAGAATAAGGTAAAAATAGTTTAAAAAAAAAGATACTCTTATGACTCCTATGTCAAATTTTATACACACACTAAGTACTGTCGGGTCTAGTGGCGTCTGCAAAGTATTTTATTTTCTCAGGAGTGAGACTCATGTTTCTTTAGGTGTAATGCCGCTTGGGAAAAGGTTACATTTACCTTGTTCGATCCCATGATGATCCACAAAGAGACGTACCACGTATGGATCTCGACTCTTAACTTCGCGGGCATGTAAATCGATGCTAAATGCTTTCACCCTCTTAAAAAAAAAAAAAAAACTTGGCTGGCATAAGAAATATCATATGTATGTCAACACTCCATTATATTACGAGAAAAAGACTAAGATAGCACCAAACCAAGTTTTTGTTCCCAAAGTAGCACTCAAGGCTCAAAATCACAAAAATAGATTTCATTAAAGAGATAAATATACACTTTTATCCCTTGGGTTAATTAATCCAAACCTTAAGGTTTAGAGTTAAGGGGTGGGGTTTTGGAATTAGGGTTTAAAATTTTATAAAAAATAAATACTAAAATAAAAAATAAAAATTTTAAAAACAGTTTCAAAAAGTATTTTTAATTATAAAAAAAAAAATTGAAAAAAAAAAATTCGAAAAAAAATTCAAAAAAAAATATAAAAATTTTGAATCTGAAAACATATAATCTGAAACTATAAAAAAAATTTCTTTTTTTCATTTTATTTATTTTTGTTTGTTTATTTCATTTTAAACCAAGAGTATTATGGATATTTTACCCTTTAATAAATGTCATTTTTGTTACTTTCTCCTTCTAGTGCTATTTTTGAGACATAAACTTCAAAAGGTGCTATTATTGACAATTGCCCTTATATTATATGTAAAACACACACAATTCTTTTAAAATAACATAAAGATGTATCAATACGTAAGTTTACAATTACTTTAAATTTCAAAAGAAAAGTTTACCCTTAGTTAACACTTAACAGATCAATTAAATTTAATATGGTTTATGACTAAACTAAAAAGTATTTAAAATAAATGATATATTACTTAATAAAGAACAATATATAATTATACTATTAATTTGAATTTTTAATGATAATCTAAAACATGGGTAGATTCCGCCTTGGCTGCGTAATGTCTACTTAGACTATATGATTCTTGCATGGGGCACAATAAAATGTATTTTAAATAATAAAAAAAATATTTATACCATTTCTTTGTTTGGTATTGTTCACTAATTTGTTTCTTATCATTTTAAAGGAAGACAAAAAACACAACCATAGAATATATATATATATATATATGTTTATTAATAAAACATCTAAAAGAAAAAGCTAAAAACCACTAAAAGAAAATAAATCTATTTCTTTTTTAGGAAAATGAAAAATAATTCTAAGTAAGAAAAAATAGAATTAAATATATTTGAAAAAATACATGGATGATATGATAGAGAAAATATACTCTAACTAGTTAAATAAAAAAAACATACAGAGAAGGGTAAAATATAGTCTCTTGATGGTAACCAGGTGGCATTTGCACCATCTTCCTATTACCTATATATCTGCCTCTGGCGTATAGGATGGTATGTAATTGGGAAGTCTGGCCACTGCGTAGCGTCTGATGCCGCCTAAAGAGCCGCTAGCCGGCTGCCTAAATCATAGTTTAAAATACTGTGAAATACCACTAGCAAAAGTAAAATTAAAATTGAAATAGTCGAGTGTATCGTTCCTTCAAAAGCAGGTCACGTGCATACATCGTTTCTAATCCCATGAACAGAAGATATACATGGCCAGTATACTGTGCACATCCACATCTCCCAAATAATAATACCACAATGATAACACTGATTATAAAGTTGTAATGCGTTTATCTTTTTCTTATTGGCAAAAAGGTTATAAAAGGAAAGGAAACAATAATGAATGAGGTATCTGTTGTGGTTTATCAAGTCTCGACAGGCCACGTCCTCATCCATAAAAAAGCTTTGTGCATGACAAGCTGTGTACCATTTTCCTTTTATTGTCTTTTACCTTTCTACTAATTTCGCCCAGTGTCAAACATTTAAAGAGTAAAGATCAAAACATATGAAGGCTTAAGGGTTAACCGCCACTATGTCAACTGGATCATGCGGATATTTAAAATCCATGTCCAAGCTGCAGTTTAAACAGTTTGATCTGCAGATTTGCTTGGACATGGACTTCGTCCAGAAGTAATCCCTGATGGTTTGCAGAAACCTCCTGTGAAAGAGCTTACTCAACCTTGGAAGTAGTTGACGGTGGTCTCTAGGTTCGGCTCTGAAAAGTCAACGACCAACTTAAGAAAAAGATATCTAGTTATTTTGAAGTATACTCTTGTTGCAATGAATAAATATATTATAGTATTATTATCATTATTATTATTTTATGCTAGTATGAATTGTTAAAAAGAATAATTTATGTATATCCAACAAATGTACAAATATGGTAGATCTATCTCTAAATAAGATAGATGATTGAAAAGAAAACAATCTGATTAGAATATAATAAAATTATAAGAGAAACTTATGTGTATATTACCAAAAGAAAGTTGTAGATATAGTTAAAAACTATTAAACATAATGAGTAATATAATCCATAATATTTATCGTGGCAATATTCTAAGAGCAATTTGAAGGAGCTACATTATTGGAGGAATATTGAGCAGTGAAATACATCAACTTACAAATCTAAAGAGAAAGAACAAAATAGAATTTCTAACAACTTTTTTTTTTCAGTGAACTTAGACCGAACAAAGTTCCTTCTCCGAAAGCAATCCTCAAAATTAAAAGAAAAACTATATTCTAATTTCTAATTTTAACTTCTAAGCCTAGTTTTCAAAACAGAGAAATGAGAGAGGTAAAGGTTAACATGCGCCACCAGTGACCGTTATCTAAACGGCGCCAAATATTCTGAGGGTAACTTTTTCACAAGGAAACGCAAACAAAAACCCCCTCTCCCACTTACTTCTTTCCAAAAAAAAAAGAACACTCACTCACACACACACCACTTTCTATCTCTCTCCCTTCCTCTCTCTCCTTCTCTTGCCAGCGAACATGGAGAAAGGCTTCTCTCCCGTCGGTCTCAGGGTTCTTGTGGTTGACGACGACCCAACCTGGCTCAAGATTCTTGAGAAAATGCTCAAGAAGTGCTCCTACGAAGGTTCCCTTCTTCTTTTTCTATGTTTTTACACATTGGGAGTCCACCTGCTTAATTTCCTCTGCTTTTGTTTTAACCCCGTTGCAGTCACTACCTGTGGGTTAGCTAGAGAAGCTCTGAGGTTGCTACGGGAACGTAAGGACGGGTTTGACATCGTGATCAGCGACGTGAACATGCCTGACATGGACGGCTTCAAGCTCCTTGAGCACGTTGGCCTTGAACTGGACCTCCCTGTCATAAGTGAGACTTCTATATATGATCTTGAGTAATAAAATAAAAAAACAGAAAAGGTTATTATTAATTTTGTTGTTTGCTTTTACAGTGATGTCGGTGGACGGTGAAACAAGCAGAGTCATGAAAGGCGTCCAGCATGGAGCGTGTGACTACCTGCTGAAGCCGATAAGAATGAAGGAGCTGAAGATCATATGGCAACATGTTCTTAGAAAGAAGCTTCAAGAAGTGAGGGACATCGAAGGCTGCTGCTATGACGGAGGAGCTGACTGGTTCACCCAAGGGCAGTTTCTTGGAGGTGGTGAAGATGTTTCTTTTGGGAAGAAGAGAAAAGACTTTGACTTTGAGAAGAAGCTTTTTCAGGATGAGAGTGACCAATCTTCTTCTTCCAAGAAAGCTAGAGTGGTTTGGTCTTATGAGCTTCACCAGAAGTTTGTTAACGCTGTTAACCAGATCGGATGTGATCACAGTAAGTACCTCCCTTTAGCATGTCTTCTTCATAGAGCAGTGATTTTTTCTGGTCTCTTTGTGTTTGGCAGAAGCTGGTCCCAAGAAGATATTGGACCTCATGAATATCCCATGGCTCACTAGGGAGAATGTTGCTAGCCATCTTCAGGTAAAACTTTTACCTTCTCTTTATCTAAAAGAGGAAGACTAAGCTTTTTTGTCACTTTTTTTTTTTTTTTTTTTTGTAGAAATACAGACTGTACTTGAGTAGATTAGAGAAAGGAAAGGAGATAAAGTGTTATTCTGGTGGAGTAAAGAATATGGATTCACCTCCAAAAGATGCTGAGATTAATTCAGGACATCAAAGCCCTGGCAAGAGCAGCAGCTATGCATTCCTTAAAGCAACAGAGACTGATCCAAAGCAACTTGCTTCAGCTTCTGTGTCTGACCCCACCAGTGATGTCCACATGCCTCCAAAAGCGAAAAAGACGCGTATAGGATTTGATCCTCCCATCTCATCCGGTGTGTTTGACTCTCTGCTTCCTTGGAATGATGTTCCAGACCCACTTGAATCCAAGCCTCCTATTCTGTACGAGAACAGCTTTCTCCAGCAACAGCCATTGCCAAGCCAAAGCTCCTATGTTGCAAACTCTGCACCGTCTCTCATGCAAGAGGAAATGAAGCCTTCTTATGTGAATCCGGATGAGTTTCTCATGCCACAAAACAAGAACTCTACTGTGATCCTTCAAGATATGGACTTGTCCGCTCCCTTCAGCTCCAATGCAACCAGCAATACAGAGTCGATTCCGGGAAGCTTGAACTGGGAACTTCCAGAAGCACATCATTCAGGTTCTTTAGACACTGACTTAGACTTCACTTGGCTTCATGGAGAGCATTTCTTTGCAAACAGCGGACTCCAAAACTTCCAGTTTCAAGACTACAGTAGTAGCACATCACTCCTGTCTGAGCTCCCTCCCCATCTTTGGTATGGAAACGACAGGCTGCCCGACCCTGACGAGTATACCCTAATGGTAGACCAAGGTTTATTCATATCTTGACTCTTGTTCCATTAACTTCTTTTCCTATATTGGTTGGTGTTATGCAGAAAGATTTTGTGGGTATACCTGAAAATAATAATCTTGCTAGACCTATCATATCTTGAGTATAAGATCTCTCTACACATTGTGTTTACTGAAAAACTTAGCTTTTTTTTTTCTCTCTTATCACACACCTTTGCATCTTGTACCCGTACACATTGGCTTTATGTATCCATCATCCACTGGACACTTGTAGCTAGCTGTTGAGAATCAGTCCCATAACCTTAGGATCAAAGAATGTGAGAGAAGTCTAACCAACAGCTCTTTCTTTCTAAGAAAAGTTGAACTCGCAAGTTGTAATCAACAGCTCTTTCTTTAAACAAATCTACAGACACTATATAAGTTTACAAGAGATTTAAGAGAAACTGTCTCTCTGAGAGGTGTATAAAAAGTAAAATGTGCACAAAATAGCGGGCATCTCGTCATAATATCCAGTGGACCTTCTGGATCCCATATCAAGACGGTTGAGATTGGAATCAGCCCACCAAGTGTCAGTTCTCCACCCTTGGGACCCTGGAAAATATAGTCACTCAGTATATGATTCTGCTGAAAAGACACCAATACATCTACTGAAGATGAACAGAGAGAAAACATTGTTACCTGCTTATACTTGCTTGGCTTTCTCATCAGGGCTTTCTTCAGTTTCTCCAGGATTCAAAGATGATATCTTCCCGAATGACTCTTTAGCATCCCCGAAAAAGTCTTTCACTTTGTCCAACACTGTTTTAAGCTGGTCCTGAGTTGGGAGCTGTGATATTACAGGACAAAAAATCAAATGTTTTAGAAGGAAAAAACATGCACCATTCACTCACACTCAATGGAGTTTGAGAGCTGATCTCAAAGTGGTTGTATAGCTCACCTCGATGACATCCGAGGTACTGAGTGCAGCTCTCATGTTCCCGTTTTCCTGAAAACCAAAGACTTCAGAGCTTGTAAAAGGAAAAGAAAACAGAGCTACTAAAATAACTGAAAGATGGAGAGCATTACAACAAGTTTGTAGCCATATCGAAACTCAGTGGCAGTCCGCAAGACACGATGCTGCTTTATTGCAGTCTTTTGTATCTCCTTCTCATCCTATTGAAGATGCAAAACAATCAGAAAATCACATCACAATCAGACAAAGTAAATAGATAAGCTCTGCTTATCTTACTTACTCTGTAAATAACAGCAGCAATGTTTCTAGCAATGGTGTCTTTGTAGATATACTTCCCCAAGAGGTTATCTTTCGCAGCAACCATGATCTTGGCAGTTGTACCACCAGCTATTATACTTAGTGGATACCAAAGATACACCTGTTTCAAGAAACACTTATTACATACACAACAAGACTTCAAGCCAAGTAAAACCAACCAAGGAGGTGGGAGGGAGGGAGAGACGAACATTGGCCATACGGATGAAGATAACGAATCTAGGGTTTCCGTCGTCTTCAATCTTAGGCATAGGAGGAGGTGTACGTTGATACTGACGAGCCGCCATGCCTTTCTTCCCTTTCGCTTCCACCACGAAAACCATCCGCCGTTTCGTAGATTCTCGGCATGGTGTTCTCGAGGTGAACAGAGAGTGTCTTGCTAAACCGACCTCTTCGAGTCTTCCTGTGTTCTTCAGTGGAAGCCGAGCCAACGCGTTGAGAGACATACTCACTTCCATTGAGCGAGCACCAATGAAGTCGTGTGCAATGGGGATGATGATTTCGTTGGATCGTACCTTATCCATTGTGTGTGCCACTTTGTCCTACTTGGTTTAATTGAACCGAAACTGTAAACCGGTAAAAGGATTTAGCCACTTATTATTCTATGTACCAGCTTGAACCACCTCACGTCACGTATGTGCGCCACTACAAACCAGGGCTGGCAAAATTCCACAACCAATTTTTTTTTTTTTAAAGAACCAGAATCAAAAGGTTTAGAACTCAAACCACATAATACAATAGCTAGAATAATGTAGAGATTTATATTATGATTTTTCTTAGCATTTGAAATTCCATACTGAGTCTTCCACTCAATAAACAGATGTCTCCGACAACAACAAAAAGTTGTTCAGCTTGGCAAAACAGTATTTTCAGTTTTCACCAGCCGACAGATTCATTACAGGACATCCTACTGTTAAACGCGTAGATATCACAAACCATACTTTGTCCGGCTCTCAATGTAAGCTTGTGTTGATGGTTCCCTTCCAAGAAAACTGGTGAGAAGTTCCATGGCTTCTTTGCCTCCTCCCTGGGCCAACACCTAATAAGAAGAATAGCTGGCGTTATACTCACAGTCACAGACCACTAAAATTCAAGAATAAACACAAATACGCTTCTGGTTATCGTTTACTTTGTCTCGGAACTGCAAGCCCATATACAGATTCGGATGCCCATCCCCAAACTGCGAAGCAAATATATCAGCAGCAAACACCTGTGGAAAAACAGATAATAGGATTCTCAGATGGTAAGAGCAATCAGCGCGGAGTGCAAATCAATCATTACCTCACTCCATAAGCGGCTGTAACACGTTGCTTCAGAGCCAATTACAGCACGTGGGAAACACGAAGCAGGGTTTGTTCCTTCCACCACTGGTAGCCCTAACATCACCTATAGACAGAGAGACACAACTACATTTTAAGACAATAGCCGTTGCAAATAAACCAGATTGCTTTGAGAGTCTATGCCTTTACCTTTGGATGAAGACTCCTGATTAGCTGGCTAAAGTCCACATCATCCTCCGAATATATTTTTTGATCGAATAAACCTGATCATCAACGTTTCAAGCATCATTAGTCAGTGCCACATTGTACCTTATCATAAGCTTCTTACACCGCTATAATGCCTCTTAGTAAACTTATAATAAGAACCACACAATCTACTGATCTTAATAATAAACCATTAGTCCTAACGATTGTGGCAAAATAAAAAATTTAAGTGGATACACTAAGATAAATCAAAGTTGAGAGGCATATAATCATCAAGATAACTTTTGACTGTAGCAATAAAAACTCTATTTTGATAATGTTTTAGAAAAGAGAACCGAAAACACGTGCAGAGATGTCTCACAGTATAATATCTCCTGAAGCGACTTGAGTGCAGAGAAAGAATATCGCCAACGTTTGAGTGTTTTGCAGACTTCATCAACCAGTGGCTTGGTGATATCCTGCAATTCCAACAAATTAGATAAACCAGTCAGGCTCCAAGGCAACAGGAATAAATCCCAAGTCAACAAATTTGGTGCGAAATGCACTCACCTGGCGATAACCTGATATTAACTTCAAGGTGAAACTCTCATAACACCTAGAGATGCCATAATCATATTCCATCACTGAGGATTTTTGATAATACAGAAAGAATAACACAACTATCAGTTTACTTGCCAGTTTTCCAATAATTGAGATGGAATCTCCCGAAAGTCAGGGTCAACACGTAGGCCTGAGAATCTAGCAAATGAAGCACGATTGCAGATATGTTGGACCTATTTGCCAATAGTTACCAAGGATCATCAGTTCACCACATCCTTTGATATATACAAAAGATATACCAGAGAATTTACACTATTATTCCAACTAACAAATCTCATTCACGTACCAAATGGCCAAACTCGTGGAAAAGATTAACGACCTCAGAGAATCCCAATGGCAAAGCTTCACCACCACCATCCTTTGAAAACTGTGCAATAAGCAACGCAACGGGAATCTGGAGACAAAAAGAAACAAGATAAATGCCAGAACAGGTCCAAATAAAGGTCCGACATGGATGTAAGATTGTCACCTGACATGCACCATTGGAGAACAATGCATTGTTCTGAAGACTCACCACACAGCTGTGACTAAATTTCCCTTCTCTGTCCAACAAAATTGTACTTACAACTAAAAATAAAATGGAGGCTTTGAAACTGAAGCGAATGATGAGCTAAGGTTAATGACGAACCTTGTAAACATGTCAAGATAAAAATAACCCAAAAGCTTTCCAGACCCGGAGTCAAACACGGCAAAAGCTTGAACATCATAATACCAGACATCCGTTTCTGTAACCTCCTCAATTTTTATTCCTGAATAGAGAAATCATAAGATCAGTCAGTAAGCTGTGAGCTTATGACAAAGCAAAAAAATATTAAGACCCCAGAAGATGTATGTGCTCAGACTCTTAACTAACCGAAAAGATCCTGACATATTTTAAAGATTCCGGAAAGGACCAAACTGACAGGGAAATATTGTCGGATATCTCCGAAGTCAAGATCAAACTGCAGCTCCTCTACTCTCTTTATATAATATAAAATATCTTCTACGCCAAATGGAAGCTCCCCTTCTTCTTTCCTCTGATATAGAACCGGACAAGTTAAGTATTCAGAAAGGCATAACCTATTATATGAAATACCAACATTTTATTTACCTTCAGATCTTTCAAAATGGAAAATTCTCTAATAGCCAAATCCGTTAAACTGGAAGAGATGCCCTCCAGGAATCTGATCACCTGGACACAAGAAGGGCCTCAGTACAATCGAGGATGTGAATAATGATAACAAACCACGTGAAGGATCTTTCACAAACCGTTGTTGATGTCTTTGACATCCTATGATCAAGAGCATAATCAGCGAAGTGTGCATAACCAAGTAAGCGAGCTAATCTATGGCGCGACTGAACCTACAAAGACAAGAACATTACGAAGTCTGCTGGAGGCTCCTGCCAAGGGTTTCTGGAGTAAACATGCAAGTACCAATTTTTGTAACACCGGAATATTGGCATCCCCACATCTCTTTCCATATGCCATAGCCACTGTCTTCCTTGTTTTGGCTATCTGCAAAGTTTAAAACAACAGCCAAAATTTGTTGGCCTGAACATAGAGAGATGTTGAAATTGTTCTCCAGTTATACAAAGCTAGCATCAAGAACTGGAAGTGTATATTCCACATTTTCTCTAGCATAGCAATTAAAAAGAAACAAGGGAATTGTTACCTTGCATAACTCTAGAATAGCTGCTACGTGACTACTTTCCAAGGTGAGCTTAAATTCTTTACTTTGAGTTTTATCCAAACTCTGCAGGAAGAAATGCAGAAATGAAAAATAGTTCAGAACAAGTCAAGTCCGAGACAGGTGACGGATTTGCATGTGACAGAGTAAGCTAAATAATATTCAGGTTAATCACCTGAAGAAACTCTACAGGCAAACCAGCAAGCTCAGCCTCAGTAAAGAAAAGACAAGAACTATCTTCATTTAAATTCTGAACGTATCGCAAGCTTAGCTCATCAATTTCATCTTTCAATCTCCCTACTTCCTCTCTTTTTGTTGTCGTAAGGTTCAGACCATTGTGCTCGAAGTCTCTAACCTGTCACTGATTAAACATAAATCAATACTTAACTCCCACAGCTTAGCAGAGACAACAGAAGTCTGCAAGCAACTCTCGCAAATGTAATAAGGCTCATTATCCCATCCGCTTTCTTCTAGAGCAAATGGAGGACGATCATGAACACAAAACCCTAAAGAGTGCTATTTGCTAGTCCATGAGGATAAGAAAACTTCAAAAGTATCAAATTTGCAAGTGAACATGTTGTTAAAGCAACTCAAGGCTGATCAATCCACTTTCAACAATACAAAGTCATGGACTAAAACAGAAGTGTGAAGAAGTATCTGCGAGTCTGCGACAGCCAGTAAAAAGCATATGATTCAGTTTTCCTTACCAGGTACTGTAGGAAGCATTTAGCTTCAGGAGCAATTGATTCTCCCTTTGCAGCATAAATTCTGATAACCCGATAAACATCTTCACGTTTCCTGATAAGCTTGCCACAAAAGATACGATCATCAGTTTCAAAAAAAACAGCATTCCATGCCCCCATCAAAACAGAATCCACAAAACACCTGCAGGAGAGAAGATGAGCGTCTATCTTCAGCTCAGCTTCAGCGCTAGCTTTACGAACATTATCCTGAGGAGATATCATCTTAGGAACCACACAGCATTGTATAAGAGGAAGCAGCCTCGCTTCAAGCTCCGCCAGCGGCAACACAACGTTCTCATAAGAGAGCTAACAAGATTAATCAAACATTCAAGTCAGTAACATTTTTTTTCCATATTGGTGAATCGAGTGATTTCGAGTTACCTTGTTTAGAGGAACCGAGGCAACAGCGTCGTGAACTCGAGTGGACTTGGAGATGATTTCGTCAGCTAAATCGAGAATCTCCTTCGCGGATAGGTTAATGCAGACAGAATCGCATCCGGGGAGACCTAAATTGAGAATCCGTCGTCAGCATTGTGAGATATGGATTCAAGAGAGAGAGAGAGAGAGTACATTTCTTCTTGGATTTTTGCTTGTGAGAGTTGAAAGCGAAGATGGCGAAACTGACGGCGAGTCCTAACAGCCCGGCGGCTCCGGTGAAGGTTACGAGTTTGAGCTTCTTACGGTTAGATCCTTGCGTTTTCTTGTCGTTTCCTTCATCGTCTTCTGACATTTTCGCTATTTTTTTCTCTTTCGGGAAAATAAAATTGGGAGTGGGAGGGAAACGCTTAGAAGGTGTAGTGTGTCCTCGGCTTGCTGAAAGTGATAGACGGACGGGATAATCTTCGTGTGGAGACGTTAAAGAGAAAAAATGGATCATGGTAAAGGCCCATTAAAAGCCCATGAGTATCGTCCTCTTCAAATCAGAAGCATCCATCATCCATACGTTGAAGACAACAAAACATGCATCAAACCTTTCTCTAGCTCCATCTCCGTTTTCTTCTTTCTTCTCCCAGCAAAGCCATCGATGGCTCCGAAATCGAAAGAGAAACCCAAAACCTCACAGCCTCCTCCTGCAATCGAAGATCTCTTCACCACTCTCGATAGGCACATCAATCGCTCTGAATACGAACAAGCCGTCAAGCTCGCTGATCAAGGTACACACAGCTTCTACCTCACTCCTACAATTCTCAGGGGAAATTGAAATTGTGATTTGTTGTTTACAGTTTTGTCGATTGCACCTGCCGATGAGGACGCGATCCGATGCAAACTTGTCGCTCTCGTCAAAGACGATAAGATCGATGATGCTCTCTCCGTCATTCACTCCTTCCACAAGCTTCCCATCGATCTAGGTTTTCAAAAGGTCACTTCTCATAAGAGTAATCGAACTACATTTGTAAAGCTCTAACGGTTTCTCGATTATTGATTTGATTTATCTTAATCAGGCGTATTGCTTGTACCGTCAAAACAAGCTAGAGGAGGCTATTGCGTGTTTAAGAGGCCGAGAGAGAGATTCCGAGACTTCGCTTTTGGAGGCTCAGATTCTCTACCGTCTGGGGAAAACAGATGCTTGCGTGGATGTGTATAAGACGCTCAAGGACTCTGAGATCGAAACGGTAGATGTCAATTTCGTCGCCGGTTTGGTTTCCGCTGGTAAAGCTTCTCAGGTGAAAGGAGCGTTGGAGTCTTGGAGGATCAAACCAACTAGTAGCTTTGAGTTGGCTTTTAACACTGCTTGCTCTTTGATTGAGAACGGTAACTACGCTGATGCAGAACAGCTTTTGCTCACTGCCAGGAGGTATATTAATTATCTCTCTTTTTCTCTGAGAGGTTTAAGACATAATGTTATCAGGATTGGATTGCTCATTATCTTTATCTCCTAGGCGATTTTTTCTACTAGTAACTGTTAATAGGTCTCACACTTCTTGAGGAACACTGGACCTTACTGTTTGGTCTCAGTTCTTTCTGGTCTTATCATCACTGCCAACTGTTTAGTCGTATTATCTTGCTTTTGATAAAGGGCATCAGTCTAGTATCAGGGATGTATTAGATGATCCCCTTTCTTCTTTATTTGTATCAAAATGTCAAGTACATTGATCATTTGGCTACTGATTTTCTAAGTTTTGTACAGTATACACATTTGCTGATAAAGATGATGTTGGTTTGAGACAGAATTGGTCAGGAAACACTCACGGATGACGGTTTTGCTGATGAGGATATTGAGAATGAGCTGGGCCCAATCTCTGTTCAGTTAGCATATGTCCAACAGGTTTTTTTTTTTGCTGCTCGTCTTTTCTTTAAATTTCTGTCAGGATATCTACCATTCCTTAGTAACGTGGTTTTTTCTTCATCAGGTCCTTGGACAAACTCAAGAATCCACCAGCTCTTATGTAGACATCATTAAACGAAACGTTGTTGATGAGTCGTCACTTGCTGTTGCTGTGAACAACCTGATCGCCTTGAAAGGTTCCAAAGATGTTTCTGATGGCTTGAGGAAGCTTGATCGGCTGAAAGACCAAGACTCCCAAATTTTTAAGCTTTCTCAAGCACTTGATGCGAAGCTTTCAAAGAAACATAAGGAAGCTATATATGCCAATCGCGTCCTTCTGCTCCTCCACGCTAATATGATTGATCAGGTTATTGTAACTTGAAATCTTTATTTATGCCTCTTTTTTATTCTTCTTTGCGTATTCGGCTTGACCAGTTAGAAACTGTTTCACCTCAGGCACGAGAACTTTGTGTTGAGCTGAACTGCCTGTTTCCTGAGAGTGTTGTGCCTACATTGCTTCAAGCTGCTGTTTTGGTGAGAGAGAACAAGGCTGCCAAAGCTGAAGAACTTCTTGGACAGTGTGCTGAAAAGTTCCCGGAGAAGTCTAAGTTGGCTCTCTTGGCCAGGGCTCAGATTGCTGCTTCTGCCAGTCATCCTCATGTAGCAGCAGAGTCCCTGTCCAAAATAACTGATATCCAGCACTTTCCTGCAACTGTTGCCACCATTGTCGCACTCAAAGAGCGTGCTGGGGACAACGATGGTGCTGCTGCTGTTCTTGACTCAGCAATTAACTGTGGTCAAATTCGATGACTGAGAACAATAAGCTTAGCATATTGATGCCGGAGGCTGCTCCCTTCAAGCTCAGGCATGGTCAAGAAGAAGAGGCTTCACGGCTATACGAGGAGATTGTGAAAAAAACATAAAAGCACAGATGCTCTGGTTGGTCTCGTGACTACACTTGCTCGCGTCAACGTCGAGAAAGCGGAAACTTATGAGAAACAGCTAAAACCGTTGCCGGGGTTGAAAGCTGTTGATGTGGAGAACCTTGAAAAGACATCTGGTGCAAAACCTATGGAAGGCGCTACTGCTTCAGCGATGCAGGAAGAAGTGAAGAGCAAAGAGAAGGCAAAGAGGAAGAGGAAGAGAAAGCCAAAGTATCTGAAAGGATTTGATCTGGCAAACCCGGGTCCACCTCCGGACCCTGAAAGGTGGCTTCCGAGAAGGGAAAGGTCAAGTTACAGGCCCACGAGGAAGGACAAGAGAGCAGCTCAAATCCGTGGCTCGCAGGGTGCAGTGACCAAGCAAGATAAACAAGAAACAGCTCCTTCAACTTCAAAGTCAAGCCAAGCGACTAATAAGAGTGCAGGTGCTGATCATTCGAAGCCTTCTTCCTCTAAGGCCTCGAAGAAGAAGTCTAGGAGATGAACAGTTTACTAAAAACCCAATAAAGGACTAGTTAAAATCACAACACAAGAGCTGGATTTATCAAGTTTTAGGTTTTTGTTTGTTTGTTTATTATCAAATTTTAGTCGTCTTGGCCCTCGAAAGATTTTGGTTCATTTCTTCTCTCTTTTGCATTAAACAAAGAATCGTTTCTCTCTGAGTGGTCAAAGCTGCAGCTTCCGTTGCTAAGGCTGACTATGTTTATATATCTATTTGTTTTCTTTAAGTTTTGCTGTGTTTCCTCGGAGGTTTTGTTATAGTCTTAGTCTTGTCAAAATAGAACCTGTCTCTCTATCGAAGTTTATGCATTTGCAAATTTTGATTTTTATATTTGAGTGTTTCATTTTGTCGCTTGCTGAATCTTTGTTTTATAAGAATTCCATGAAAGCATAATCCGAGAAATATGTGGGAGATGAAGATAGAAAACGCTTTTAACTTACCTTAGGGCTTTCTACATTCGATTCTAGATAGATTTTCACCATCTTTTAGATGCAAATGGGGATCTCAAAGCTCAGTAATCTATGTAGCTGTATCACCATTCCCCAAGGAGAGGAATGTGTACATGATGCATTGCAGGAATACACATTTGGTGTGTGTTACTTTCCTGGTCATTGACCTTGAATACAACTCTACCAGTGACTACAAATACCGATTTCCACAGATTGTGGAGCGTTCATGCTAGCTATTGTGCACGTTTAAGGAAATTAAAATGAACTATCTCTCTCCCTTCGGAGATGCTGAGAGCATTGGCTGTTTTAAAAGTAACAATTTAACTATTGATTTGGCGGAATGAGCCAGGCCCGTGCAGTAGTGCAACGCATGGGCGACTCATAGAGACTCAGATAGCAAGCTATCTTGATAAGTCTCTTCCCTTAAAAAATAGAGTTAATATCGTGTGATCCAATGGACCACATATCAGATATTAAACTGATAAGAACAGATACTACACTTGATCTTAGCCAAAAGGCCGAGAAAGGTATGATTTGAAAGTTAGACTCAGCTTCCTTTTTATAGTGCCAAGCTTATGCCCAACGCTTCTATACTTAGCGATGTGGGACGTTGGAAATAGCCTTTTTAGTTTTCTTAGGCATCTTTTCTATCTTCAACCAAACAAGTGGGCTTCATTTACTTGAACCCAAGTATGGTCTTCCCAAGACCGCTTTGCTTCCATATTCTTACTTCTTCTTCTTTTTGCTCTCATCCTCTTTCGTTGGAGGAGGGTCATGGTTTGTGTAGTACCATTGAACAGCCCACGATAGCCCCAAATCAATGTTCTTGTCTTCTTGCAGATCTTTTCAGAATCAAAGAAACATTAGCTAAGAGAAACATCTTTGAACTATTTATTTCTAGCTTTCTTGTTCTTGTTCTTGCTATCAGTTTTCAGTTTTTACATTTCTTTTTGGTAACCAACTCCAGTTTTTCCTACGCATCTCTCTGTTTCTGGTCATCTGCTTGGTTGGCACAAAGAATCAAATATTTCTTACATTTTTTGTTCTGTCTGAAAATTAGACATCTTTGGTCAACTTTCTATACATATTTTTAAAATGAAAATGGATGGGTTTGATGCAACAGAAAAAGTATCGATCAAAATGTTAAGAAGTATGAAATGGATGGGTTTTCTACTGCATCTTCAGAACCAACAGAAAGAATCTATGATGACAGAGGACTCTGGTCTGCAAATCTACTCAAACATAGATGTAGACATGTAAGTGCCTATTTTTTTCTTTCTTGCATCAAGTTTGACTGTTTGAGCACATGTATTCTTTAAAAAGACATACAAACTCTTCTGATCGAGGCTTTTGGACGTGATTCCAGAATATACATGTATTAATAAACAAGTATTAACGGTTACATCCGGATCCATTTGGTTCCATAAGCAGATCAAAATATTACAGTTACTCTACCGGGAAGTCAGCTGGACATGTGACTCCTTATGGCCGATAAGTCGAAAAGTTTGTGGTGAAATTCAACATCAATAATGTGTCAGCGCAGGGAGAGAATGGACACAATAGTGGTATAGAAAAAAAATGAGGATGATATGATCATTAAGAGAGTTCAAACGAGCCGTATGTGTTCTCTAAAAGTCAATGGCTCTGGACCTGAACCTAGTTTCAGGTTCATGTATGTCAGATCGTAAGGAATGCAGATGCATTTGTTGCCTACGGGTAGGGATGTTAACAATGGGTTTTTACCCATAGGGTACCCTAAACCCGGTTGGAATTTAAAAACCAAAACCCGTATATTCAGTTTTCAAAATTCGCGGGTTTATTTTGGGCGGGTCTTGATTTATAAATTACCCGTTCGGGTTTTACCCTATCGGGTTTCGGGTACCCTATGGGTTTTTAAATATATATATATTTATAATTGAAAGGACGACTTTTACCCTAATTTTTAAGGATTTAAATGATTGAAATCAAAAATTAGATGTATAAATCAAAACATACAATGCCCACTATTAAATTTTGCACTCTCTATAACTTATTTATTTACTTACATTATGGATATAGTATAAATTTGCAAATTGAAAATTATGAATGATGAAAATTTTATTTGTTACTTTATACAGAAAATAAATTTGATAATTGAAAATTAATCAAATTTAATACAAAACATGATTAAAATTAAATATTCAATACATATAAATTTAAGTTAAAACTATAAAACTTTAACTAAAAAACCACAAAACTCAAAAAAGAGTTTTTTCGGGTACCCGTGGGTAACCCTAAAGTTCTAGGGTTTTTCGCGAGTTACCCTAATAGTACCGGGTTCTTTTCGGGTTTTATAGTTTAGGGTATTTTCTGGGCGGGTTTAGTTTGGGTTCGGGCCGGGCCGGGTTTTTTTGCCCATGACAACATCCCTACCTACGGGTTACAAGGAACAGGTGGACTTAAGTAGTAAGTGGCAAGACACCTAATCACAAACCAGAGATATAATTTTGGTTTTATGGTCTAATAACTAATGATCTTCCAATCGCATTCATACGAGAAGAAAAAAACCGAAGACTTGAGGTGTATAAGAAAAAATCAATCAAAGCCTCGCCAATAAAAGCTTATAATACACTGTACACGTAAGCAAATTAATAGAAGCTCATGACAAGTTTCTTCTCCTCTCAAAAAAAATTAAAAATGTTACATATGTGGCAAAAGGGTTAAAAGAAACTGTGTATGATACACCAAACCTTTGTTTTTGTTGTGGTCATTCAGAAGTGAAAACTACAGTCCTCCCAAGTACAAAGGTAACAAGAGAGAGCTCAATGAAGAATATTGTGTTAATCAGATGCCTGTCTACTGTCCATCCGAATATCGTTATCCCACCTGGATTCATCTGCAAATACAACACTGCAACACAACAATCATCTATAATCAGCTCATCATGACCTGTTTGACGCAAAAGGAAAGAAAAAAAAGGGTGAAACAATCCTCACCGAAAGCTTGTCTTCTGTGATATGAAGACATGGACATGTATGAAGGAAAGTGGCTGTTATTACAAGCAGGCATCCGCATGTAGTGATCCATTGATTCCATATCACTTTCTGAATTGGAAATCCGAAAGGAGATGGGTGGATTCGTGGTGGCTTCCAAGTGAACTCCACTCGGAGAAGCTCTTATTTGAGTTGAATCCGTAGATGAGCAAGAAATTAGCGCATGCCACTTACTTGCAACTGATGCTATTGCTTGAGCTCTGTGAGATATCTTCGTTGCTGCGTGTAGACATAATATGATTCCAACAACTTGGACCACCGCCGAGACCTGAACATAAACCTTCCAAGCTTAACCTCACCAGAAAAAAACATTAAGAGCATGAAAGCGCTTGAACTCAACTGTATTTCACACCTTATAAGTAAAAAATAGATTTACTCTATAAATAAAATAATTTATTTATTTTTATTAATCATTCTAGTTTTACTCCAAAATAGAATTACTTTATTTCGAAGAAAAAAATAGAGTAAACCAGTAGAAAAACTCTAACC